>NC_142490.1:13458672-14887646 GCF_965113065.1 Corylus avellana | reverse complement strand
GAGAGGTCTTTTATGGAGGAAGGAGCATAATCATTTATCATTCTCTCCTATCCTCAAATGCAAAAGTTGTGTGTACATGTGTTGCCCAATGAGTGGTGAAGGTAATGTTGTAAATAAGTGTAAAAGGAGTGGGCCCCACTAGGAGATATTAAGTTCAAACATTGACTGTTCACAGTATTTCAATTAAATATTTTAAATATTGTGTCTCATTTATTAAGAGATAGTTTGAATCCTCACATGAGGGGAATAAGATCCTCTCCAGTCCAAAATGGACTGGAGAATATCCCGTTCATGGCTAAGATTTATTCTTAGAAATTCTAAAACCACAAATAGGACACCAATCCACTAACTAAAAATAATAATAAAATATTATTTTAAATTTAAATAAAAATTAAAAACAAAATAATAAAATAGGCCATCCCAGGGCCAAATCTAAAAATAAATAAATAAATAAAAAAATAAACTCTGTTTGGCCCTTGGGGGTGGCCGGAACCCCCCCCCCCCCCCCAAGGGCCATGGGGGTCTGAGATGGCCGAGGCCCCTAGGCCCAACGGGGGTGGTCAAGGGCCAAACAATTTGTTTTTTTTTTTAGATTTGGCCATTGCAGGTGGCTCGGCCACCCCCAAGGGAGCCACCCCAAACCGGCGGTCTAGGGTGGCAGAAGCCAATCTAGCCCCAAACTGGGGTGGTCTGGCCACCCCATTGGGGGTGGCCAGTCACCCCTTAATATTTTATTACTTTATTATTTATTTTTATTTAAATCTAAAATAATATTTTATTATTATTTTTAGTTAGTAGACATGTATTTTATTTGTGGCTTTAGGATTTCTAAGAAAAAATTCTAGCCATGAACCATTTTAGACTGGAGATGATCCTATTTCCACATGAGAATGGATGTTAAAGTATTAGATAAATTATTAAATCATCATTTACTATCAACTTAACTTTGTAGGATAAGTAGTAATTTAACATTTAAAAAAAAAAAATCATAATACTACATTATGAATGGAATTGATGGATCTAATCACATTTATATTATAAAATATTTTCTCACATGTATGTTCAAACTCTCCCTTAATATGTTAGTCTCGATACATGAAATATTAAATTAAAATAAAAGATGAATGACGGAGACAAATTCGAATTGAAGAGATTTATGCTTTAATACCATTATAAATCATCATTTATACTAAAAATTTGAGTTAATACGAAATGATGGATTGGACAAGAATCACTTTGAAGTATGGCGTATTGAATCTTTTTGTTTTGGTAATAATCCCGTAGATTTAGGATGCTAATGGAAAGAAAGAAGAAAAGAAGTAGATCGAGAAGTATCTTATACCAATTGGACGCTTGCTGAATAGAAAAACAGTATAAGTAGGACAAGAAATGTTGCATTATTTTATCTCCAATATAGTAAAGATGTTTTCTCCTTCACGTTTTCTCTTAAATGGAAGTCTTCTCATCTTGAATTAGACAGTTCCAAGTGGCATTTTTTTGCAGCAAGTTTGTGTAATTCTTGTGGGTTTAGCAAAGAGATTTCGTTATGTACTGCTGAGATTTCCATTGCTGTCTATATTCTAGGCCTCTTTTTCCGATTTGACATCTCCTTCATACCCCTAGGGGTAGACATGAATCCCTACCAATGCCCAATGACTTAGCCTCTTAGCTTGAGTCTTCTGTAATCTTGTTTATATGGTAACGAGTTGTACACGAAGCTCATTTGTCTAAATAAATGTTTTCAGCTATTATTAGGGTTCATTTATTCAAATAGGTGTTCGGATTATTCAAGCAAGCACAATTTGTTTGGACACGTAAACTTCGCCAAATCAAACGTCTCTTATAATTGCTTACCTAATTGCAAGAGCTACCCAAACAATTATAGAGGATTTCTTATTATATCAAGTCTATGTTAAATCACAAAAGTTAGCACTTTTTAAGGTGAATTGTGGAGTTAATGTTCGAATTCATCAATTTTGTGCTAATACCATATTAAATTATTACTTATTTCATAAATTTAAGTTATTTGTTTAATTAATAATCCGGGTTTAAGATGATGAGTTTCATTTGATGATAAATTCTCACTTGCTAGTATAACATTTGCATGAATGTCGGCAACCCACCACGTGCCAACACTTGTACTATTTGCTATCGGGCCCTCTCTGATGAAGACTGAAGAAGAGTGTTTAATTGAGTACGAAACTGAAATGGGTGTGACACCACCACCATATATATATACACAACATTCAAACCAAATGATTATTTCTTTTTCTTGCCTACTTTTTACATAATAATTCATGCAAAAGAATGACCATTACATTACGAGACTTGTTAAAAAAAAAAAAAAAATCTAGGTAGAGGCATCAAAACCTCCAAAGAAGCATATGAAAGATAGTAACAATCACCAAAAGCCATAGGACCGACAATTTTTTATATGATCTGTAAATTTGACACGAACTTAACATAATATTAACGGATTAGACTTGAGGGGCCTGGGCTAGTTAATTAAAGTCTTATATATAGTAATAAGTGATCACCCATGCCTCTGTAACCCAAATCTGATACGATATTAAAGGTTGACAATTTTTTACACGACTTGTCATGAACCAAATATGAATTTAACACAAAATTATAGTGGGTTAAAGTATATAGGTCCAACCCGTTTAATTAAATTGGTTATATTAAGATTAATTTATATAATCTTATACATATGACTGGACAAGTTAATATGAATGTGTTTCGGTATCTTCTAAGAGTGGAATACTATGAGACATGATTTTTGGATAAAGTGTTTTTGACGTTCTGAAAGTAGAAACATTAGAGAATATATGCCACCATTGGTGTCTCTTCATTTTTCAACAACTAGGCTCTAGGAATTGTAATATATACTAAAATTGCTTTTATGATTAATGGGCACGATAACAATGTCTATGATAAACTTTTAGTTTTCAATGGATTTGATTGTACATTTAAAAAAAAAAAAAAAAAAAAAGGTCCTTTGCATAGGAATTTTGTTTTGTAGAAAAACGCATTGTTGATTCGAAGATATAATTTGAGCATGCTAACTTGTGCTTTGAGTGATTCTCGATAGGTAAAATATTTAATTGAAATGGAAAGTAAATGATAGAGGTAAGTTTTGAACTCTTATTAATTATTTAATAAATACTCCAACATAGTAGAACTAATTAAGGGCAAAAATAAAAAAAAGAGAAGAGATAAAAAGAAAAAAATTAGAAATTTTTTGAGAAGGCAACATCTTTTTATAAAGAAATTTTTTACAATATTCGTGTCTTGTATATCATCAAGACTTTGTGATCTTTAAAACTTAAAATTAAAACATGTTGTCAAGAAAGTGGTCATAAACAAAACGTGGCAATATAAGTTGGTGGTAAAACAAAAAAAACAAAAAAAAAGCACTTCAAGATGTTCAAAACTACTATAATCTGTTTCCAAATGATAGCTCAATCGACTGTGGACCACGCCTCATGAAGCAAAAGTCATTAGTTCAAATCCCTCTCCCACTTCCCTTATGTGGACATGTAAAAAAAAAAAAAAAAGACTACCATAATCTTATTTCAAAAAAAAAAAAAAAAAAAAAACTAGAAAGCAAGGTAAGCATATATATATATATATATATTGATGACGTGTTATAACGGTAAGAATGAAGTTAAAATGGGCTGAAACATGGAATACCAACGTCACAAAAATTGATCATTTGAGGTTATGATTGCAAAATTGTTAATTCTTCTGGGGGTAAGTGTTTTCCCATAATAACCTCCCTTAGGTTCTCGTGTTTAATTCATTTATTACGAAAAACCTAAGGGAGGTTGTTGTAATATCGACAATAGAAAGACACAAATTTTCTTTCTAGCATTACTCTCCCAAATAAGAAGAGACATCCTTCCTTAAGGGTATCGATAAACCTTATATATGATAGCTTCTGTTTGTCCTATCAGGACGGAATTAGAAATTTATATTTAAGGAGATCAAACTTTATTAAAAATTTTTGCGGGCCCAAAAAAAAACCCTAAAATGTTTATTAAAAGCAATTTTTTTTTGGTAACAACATATATATAGTTATTGTGGAGAGGGCCTAGAGTTGGGCATGGCTAGCTCCCACAAAAAACAAAAGAGTTATATATACGTCATTCACTGTGCATATGATAGAGGACGTAAGCCTTAAGTCTTATACTTTATCCTTAATCAGAAAATTAATAAATTAAGTAATAGAATTTGGGTTGGCTCAAGTCCTTTGCCAATTCAAATTAATTTGGTTAACTAGTAAAAAAAACCCAAATGCCAAGAATCTGAAACGCTACTTTGGACCCTCTCTTTTGACCAAAAGGGAATAGTAGATTACTAACCCACCCATTAGTGTGGCTTTTGTGGATGCATGTATTCCCGGCTTTAATTCCCAGACGCCCATTATTCCTTCTAAGGGAACTTCTACCTTATCTTTAAAGAGGTAAAAGATCTTCTATTTACTCAAAACTTTTGACTCTTTATATATATATATAAACAGATCGATAAAGAATCAAATATATACGAGGAACTTTCCAAAGAGGGAATTGATCGAATATAGGGAATAATGCTCTCGTTGATTATTTATACATATTGAAGGAATTTTCTTTTGGTGGTAAGTAGTAGTGCTTGGAAATATTGAAGAAGAGATAGTGCAGGGTTGCGTACGTTATGTGTCTAGAAGAAGAGACTTTGTGCTGGTCTTTGTTGGTCTTTCTTCCTTCTAGCCCCCCAGCTTGGGGAAGCGTTGAGGAATTAAACTTTACAAATATATATATAAAAATAGGATAAATTAGGAAAAAATTATATATATATATATATATATATATATATATATAATAGGATCATTCTTGATAGACTTCCTTTAATTAATATTTAACTGTAATTTTCTAAAGTTTCATCAACTTCGATCTTGGTAATTAATTAATTGTCAAGCAATGTATCAATAATAGAGATGAAAGAAAATTAATTCATGGCCGGGGAGTCTAAAGTGGTTAATTAAGTACATTCTCTTTGCACTTTTGTTGGTCTAAATAAGCTAGAATTAATGGAGGACCCCTAGCCAGGGGTTGAATGAGATCAACCAGACAATCAGAATCTCCTGATTTATGTGGTTCACTTTTTGTCATTAGATACTAAATTGACCCAACCACAAAACATTGTGGCTATAAGTTGAAAGGAAAATCTTTAGGGAATTATATAGTTTTTACTATAATTTTTTAATTTTTAATTTTTAATTTTTTAATTTTTTAATTTTTTTTGTGCAGATTGATGTGATAGTTTATTGAAATGATTAAGACGGTATATATATGTAGGCAAGGAGAGAGGGACAAAACTATGATTTCTTATTAAATTAAAGGAGAGATGATCGATGCATGACAAATGATTAAAGAAAGAAAAGATAGATAAACTCACGTTGATCAGAGTTTCACTGATAAAAAATGAAATTTAGATAGAGTTTTACCAAAAAAAAAAAAGAGGAGTACGTCACACCTCTGATAGAAAAATCTCATTTGATCAATAGCCTAATTAAAAACTAAAATACTTTCATTATTAATTAAAATAAACTTGGTTACGCATTGAAATTTATATAGGCAATAACTTCTTATTTGGTAAACTTAACTACTACTAAGATAACATAAATGATAAATACTTCAATCACACAAATTTAAATAATAAAGATAATAAAGATAAATAACTCATATAACTAGCTTCAAGACGACATACGTACGTCACCCGTCATTTGCATCAAGGACCCAAAACATTAATAAACGATCAAGTCTAATTTTGATGTAAGCCAAACTTGGCCGAAAAATTACATTACGATGTATAAATATCTTAAGATTTTTAGCTATATTTATTTAAATATTTAACAATAAATGAGTAAATATTATAATTATATATAAATTTGTAAGTAGAAGGGGGAAGGGGGTCCTGCATGCATATATGGACCTTAATTACCCAGCTCCCTTCTAATTCTGTCATTGTATGCATGGTTGATATATAGGTTAACTAACTATTAACTAATTAAATTAATAAATTAGATTTTTACTTAATCCTTTTATCAATTATAAAATGTCACACCAGTCTATAAAAAAATTGTCATAATGATTATAATATCCTTTATAGTACTCTAAATTTAAAACTATTGCCTTCAACCATGCATCCAAGGGATGTATTCTTATTTTTCTTTTAAGTGGCATAACAGGTCACGTAATAATACGAGGAAAATATCTAACCTAAAACAATATGCAATTTATATATATATCTCTGTGTGTGTGTGGCTTGATTATGAATAAACGTAATGTAACATAAATAATATAAATATTTTTCCTTGAGAAAAACAAGTTTTCGATTATTCAAATTTTGGAAGTTGACGAGAGCTAGAGTAGTAGAGACGATTCTTTTTGTCGGCGTGTTGAGAATAAATTGCGTCAGTCTTATCCCATTGATCACTCAAAAAGTTTACTTCAAGTCTAAATGGCACCAGCTACATAAATTGACTATACTTGTTATTTGCATCAATTTTCTTACGACTCTTCTTAATTTCATCACCTAACGCATGTTTATAAAAATAAACAAATAATAATAAATAAATAGAAAAACACATGTTTGAAATTGTAAGAAGAAGAAGAAAAAAAAGGAGTTGACTGTGGACAAAGTTTCATTTCAAAATGTTCATTATCATACTATGTTAAATTATTAATTACCAAAATGCTTTATTAATCCTATTAAGAAAAAAATATGCAAGAATCACAAGCTTTGAAATTGTTAGAATATATAGAAAATATACAATATTTTCAATATATTTAATAATTATGTTAATATCAAATATTTTTTATTTATGGACCGATACTTGTATTTAAAATATTATATATTTTTCTTATATTCTAACAGAAATATTGGTAGAAAAATTTGTAATAGCATGTGGAAAAAGCTTTAAATTCAAAGAAATGAGTAAGGAGAGATCAATTCTAATAAGAGAAGGATTGAAGGAATTTGCTTCTAATCCCACAAAGTCGATCAATGCCCTTCTCACAAGTGGTACACAAACTGTGGGCTAAAATATTAATTGTATGGAGCCTAGCCAAACCCTAATCCTAGTTTAGAGTTTAGACCACGTACGAGAGATGGTAGAGGCTTAATTAGTAGGGGTCGGTTGTGAATAATTATATAATTAATCCGGTCTCCCATCAACTTCACAAGGTAAAAACAAAAACATGGTATAAGACCATAAAATAAAATAAAAAACATGTTGAAACTTGATCTTATTATAAAAATAAAAAAAATAAAAAACATGGACGGTCGATTCGTGTATGCGCGTGTGTGAGGGGCAAATCACAAAAATTCAAAGGGTCAAACCCGAAGAAGTAAGCTAGCCAGTCTTCTTTGCTTAATTATTCGCTTAGCAATATTATTTAAATAATCAAACAAATAGTACACTAGTTGTGGCGTGTTCTTTCACGTATATGAAGCCACTTTTTTCTTCTTTATTAGTGACATGGTCTTCCATGACTTCTTCTATATATAATCCCCTTCTTATCTCTCAACTTTAATCCAAAAAACCCAACATCTTCTCTACATCCAAACATCTCCTTAATTCGCCCAGCTGGGATCCATGGAGGGTCACGTGATATTAGCTTCTGGGTCTGCAGAGCAGGTGAGTGACATCATCATCAGGAGAGGTCCATGGACGGCTGAAGAGGATTCCATGCTCAAGACTTACGTCACCATCCACGGCGAGGGTCGCTGGAACTCCGTTGCTCGCTGCGCAGGTAATTAATTGATCACCATCCACACCCAATTCCTTAATTAATTATCAGGAAAAAAAAAAAAACAAATTTTAGAACCCATAACCGAATTTTTCAGTTTTTACAGGTCTGAAGCGAACCGGAAAAAGCTGCAGATTAAGGTGGTTGAACTACTTGCGTCCTGATGTTAGGCGTGGAAATATCAATCTCAAAGAACAGCTATTGATTCTTGAGCTCCATTCTCGTTGGGGCAATAGGTATATACTTTTTGTCATCATTATTCCATTTATTGACTATATATATATAATTAATGGATCAAATTTAATATTGGGTTAATGTTTTGAAACATTATAGGTGGTCCAAAATAGCGCAATATTTGCCTGGGAGAACAGATAATGAGATAAAAAACTATTGGAGAACGAGGGTCCAAAAGCAGGCTAAGCAGCTCAAATGTGACGTCAATAGCAAACAGTTTAGAGACGCCATGCGTTACGTATGGATTCCCCGGATGATGGAGCGGATCCGGGCCACATCCGAACCCTACTCGGATCAACCAGCCTCCACCAGTAACCACACAGCTGGGGTCAACCCAAGTCAGGTTGGCGCGTTTGGGACCGACCCGGTTGACCCTTATTTCATGCCCGCAATATCGGGTGGCGGTGCTTCATCGGATTCGTCGGAGGCCCAAGTTTCGTCGATTTCGGATGTAACCGAATGTCATGATTTATCGGGCGGTAATAATTACCCGGATAATCTACAAAACGGGCCGGTCTCATGCCAACCGGGCATGGATATCCAAGCATTGGAGCATAGCAATGGATGGTTTGGTGGTGGGGACTCATTGGACGGGTTGTGGAGTGATGAGAACATGTGGTTTTTGCAACAGCAGCTTTGTGATGCACTCTAAATAATAGAATTCTCTTACGTGACGCATTTAGGCATTCAACCATTTGTGCTTCCATGAGACACAAAAGTAGCATTACTGCTAATTTGATAATCCGACATATATATATATATATATATATATATATATATTACTACATTTTTATCTTATAATACTGACGTGACCGTTTCAATCATCATTGTATCAATTTATATATATAGGAAAAAATGAAAAATTAGTCTTTGTGATTTACTTGATTTATAACTAAGTTTTTGTGGTATCAAAATGAACTCAAAGGTCCCCAAAGTATGCCAAAAAGATAATTTAGTCCATACAGTCAAATTCTATCCGCTAATTTAACAGATTTTGTTAATGACACTAACTTAAATATGACGAGTATCACAATTTTTTTGATTATAATGTTTCATGTTATCATAATCTATTAAGTCAGTGAACGAAATTTGACAGTAGAAACTAAATTATTTTTTTGACATACTTTAAAGACCTTTGAGTTCATTTTGATAATACAAAAAATTAATTACAAATCAAATAAACCGTAAAAAATAACGTGTCAATAAACCATAAAAATGTGATATATATATATATATCACATTTTTATTTTATAATAATGACATGTCAATTATTTCAACCAACTAACCCATGTCTTTCCTTTTTACCTTTCAAGCTAAAGGGCCATTCCTTTGAATTTGAGTAGTGCTGCACCCATTATGAATCGGCCTGGGTGGTTGCCATTGCTTGTACGTAATTCCTCGCATATCTTTTTCATATGTTGTTATTGGAGAAGCAGACTGTTGTTGTACGATGTACAGTTGATGAGGAGGACCAAAAACAAAAGATAAAAGTGTGTGCTTCTTTTTGGGGCAATTATATATTAATATAGCACTTGAAGAAGCTAGAGGTGGCGTATATGGAGGAATCTGCTTATGTGGACGACAGACTTTTATTGTGTTTTTCTTCCACATTGTTCTTGTGTCTAGCTGTGAATCAATCAAAACTTTTCTAGAATTCCATTAAAAAAAGAAAAAAAAGAGAATTTATCCGAAAAATCTCAAGAAAACAATAGTAGTTGACATAAAGCTTTTACGCTAGTGTTGTTTGAGAGTTTATAAAAATTATTGGGAGTCCTCAAGAGGTACGTAGCTCAATAGCTGGGACCATGTCTAATGAAGCGGATGTCACTAGTTCGAATTTCTTGCCCCCTCTTATGCGGACATGTCAAAAATAAAAAATAAAAACTACTGAGAAGAAATTAAAATTTGTTACTTTCTATCTATTAATGGAATAATTGGGATCTCTTGAAATTTACATTTATATTTTTCGAACCAAAATTCACTCAAGTGCTTTTCAAAAGAATAAGGAGAAATTTCACAAAATTTTTTTGAACTTTTACTCGTTTTAACATTAACCCCTTAAAATTTAAAAACTCTTAGTTAAATGTATTGAATTTTCAGAATTTTCAATTTCTTTCAATTATTCATTTTTGTTAGGATTTTTCGTTATTTTAAAAAAAATAATAAAAAATCCGAAAATACTCCTTTGTTTTTAAATAAAATAAATAAATAAGTGCAAAAATGTTGAAAAAGTTACAAAGATTTTTTTTTTATAAAAAAATAAAAATAAACACGTTACTCTTTCAATTTTTATTTTTTAAATAAAAAATGGGGTATTTTGAAAATTTTGACAAGATTTAACGATATATTCTAACGGAATGTTCGATACTCTTAATTAAAAATTTTTGAACTTCGCAAAAGTACTTTTAAATTGCATAGAAGTTCATGAGAGATTTTATAAAAAATTTCTAAAAAATAATGCTAAAAACTATATTTTCATTTCACAGTTCCAACCACCGACTCTTAGATCCATTCCTTTAATTCCTTTGGATTCTTGTGTCGTCTAAACGAGGGCTAAAGAAAAATTAATGTTAAACGTGATGAAGACTTTGTATTTAAAAAAAAAGAAAAGAAAAGAAAATGCACAATATACAACGGGTTTTCTCAATTGAACTATTGAAGCACTAGCTGCCGCAATCCTTGAAACAACTCTTTTAAGAATAACATCAATAGAAAAATAAAAAAATAAAAAATACAATAGCGGCAGGCAATTTACCGTTGACAAAGTGGGGTCAACTCGATGTGAACAATTGAGGACGATATAATATTGGTCATAATTCATGATACGGCAAGTTAATTAAACCATATTTACTTGATTAATTAAATTATCTTCTTGGTTTGTGTGCATTCTTAGTAAGTAATGACATCAACCTCTTTGTCTTCTTTCAAATCTAAATCAACTAATCATACACTATGAAATGAAAGATATGGACATCAACCTCATCCTCTTCATTCCAATCTAAATCACCCCACAATTCTTTGTTTACAAATTCTCAATGTCCCACAGATTTTTAAATACATGCAACTTTCTTGCAAAGCCTTATTCTTGACGAAATGAAATACCTTGACGCTAACACTTCGACTTTAATTATAGAAGAACGTTTAGAGTACTACAACTTTTACTACAATTTCTGACAAAATGACATAACAGTTCATAATTGATGAAATGTAAATGTGGTAATTTGTGTTCACATGTCGAGGGTATGAAATATATATATATATATATATATATATATATATATATATATATAATCTTAATCTGGCACATTTAATTAAACAGATCAAATTCTTTAAATTTAACCCACTAATTTCATGTTATGCTCATTTCGAATTCACGGGTCATGCAAAAAATTGTCAATTCTATATGTCATGTCGTCGTATTGAGGTATGGGTATAGTATTATATAAGTCAACTCTAAGCCGATTCATTAATTAAACTAGTCGGACCCTTTAACCCGAATTTGCTAATTTTGTATTGGGTGTCTCCGTGTCAAGTTCACGGGTTGTATAAAAAATTGTCAACCATAATCAAATGATAGAAAGTGTGTGGTTGACAAATAAGCTACCAACCAAATAAATTAAAAATCAATTTTTTTGCTTAATTGTTCTACCAATGATTTTTTATTTTTTTTTGTGAATTAAAACGTGGAGAATAATCAAGTGTGAATTGGTATCAAAGAGGGAGGAAAAAAGAGGTGGTAGAGAGGGGATGAGGGCATTGAAATTGGACACTTTTTTGAATGCAAAATTCTTGAATGCCAACAAAAGTTTGGAAAATGTAAGCAGCCAGACGACCTTTGCTCATCTGACTCTTTTAAAGCTGCAGCAGCCGAGACAAAGTTGAATTATATGGTTTGAAGGAGTGACTTTTTTTTTTCTAAGATATAATTGCTGTCATGCTTCAGCTAACATAAACGTTTCTGTCGTTGAAGACTTTTTTAGTGTACGATTTTAAATAAATAAATGAATAAAAAAGTCCAAGAAAATGAGGATATTCATTTGACAAAGATAAAGATTCCCTGTTTGTTAATGTGTTGGGGGTGTTTTTTGTTTTTTTGATTGAAAAAATATCTTCATGTAATATAATTGGCAATTTTTTTTTTTTTTTAATAGTGTTTTGTGTATTTGGTTATTTTGATAATATTTTTGTTTTGATTTGAACGTTGGTTCATTTAAAATTGCAGTTTTAATAAGTGCGATTTTAAAAATTACGTTTTTAAAATCGTTACTTTTTAAAATTTAAAAGACGTTTGGTAAAACATGTTAAAATGTACTTTTTTTTTTTTTATCAAATATTTGTTATGTAAATCATGATTTTTGTTTAAATTCACGCATTTTCAAATAAACACATCTATCCTACTTATAGAAATCCCAATTTTTTTTTTCCTATTTTAGATTAAGTGTTTTTTAAATTGCAATGCCAAACGACTTGCGTTTTGCGATATCTTTTACAAACGTAGATTATTGCTGCGAAATTGCAATCCCAAAGGCATCCTAAGTGACTTAAAAAAAAAATAAATTAATTAATATACACCATAAAATAATTCATTTCCATTTTAATTGAAATAGAGAGAATGTAAGAAACCATTAAGAAGTATAGGTCGTAATGAGATGGATCATTTCTTGATCCAGTAACAGGCCCACTTTGACAGGTGTCAGTTTGCCAAACGGCCCATTATCAGTTTTTCTGGAGGCCCATTATGGAGTTGTTTCTAGGTGGGCCAGAGGAAAGTTTGAAGGCCTTGCATGCAGGTTGCCAGGTTCATCCTCCACTTTTCTCTTTTACCAATAATTATCAACAAGAAAAAAGACCATAATTTATGCACAAAAGTGAAGTTGTTAAGCTAATCTATCCATTATGTTTTATTGACAAAGCTCTGAAAATGTATGAGTCAATCATGAACAAGTCAAGTCCGTTCGATAATTTGCTCGTATAAACTCAATTTGAATTTGGTTCGTTCAATAAATAAATTAATCATGAAAGTAAAATTATGCTCGATTATTGAATGAATTATACTTATATAACTCGGCTCGACTCAACTCGTATAACTTCATTTTTATTATTTTTTAATAGTATTATTTTAATTTCGTATTTAGAATATCTTAAGTAAAGAAGAATTATCTTTCTAATATAATAGATATAGCTTAAATTATTGTTCTTGTGAGTCTTGATATAGATATATGTGTGTTTGTATAAATATATGTGTGTCTGCATAATGAATTTATATGTATACTATAAAACATATAAATTAACTCAAATGATAAAATCTTAACAATAATTATTATGAATTTACAGAGAAAAAAAAATTAATGATATTTACTTTATATAAATAATGAATAATTTAATTGAGCAGTTATCGAATAAGCTCGAGTTTGCTCGAAAAATAAATGATCCAACATTGAACAAATTATCTAGCTCGGTAATACACTCTAGTTCGGCTCTTGTTCGAAATAAAATTAAATGAACAAAACTTAAACATTCAATACTCAACTCGATGACAATCCTAGGTTTGATTCTAAGATGAAAACAATGTGGTTTAGAACCTAAAAAAATGAAAATACGAAATTGACATTTTTTAAGAGCACACAATTCTCACTTGCATTTTTAAAATGCACGTGAGAATCATATGCTCTGAAAGTAAAAAATGGTGGGTGTCCACTAGCGGTCATTCCTAGCTCGATTCCAGTAACACAATTCTGAAAGAAGTTGGTAGTTGAATTTGATAGATGTCACATTCTCGGTTAATCCATTTGTATATGTTCTGAAAAACAAGGCATGTGAAACCATTTTGGAATGGGCAAATGGGCACCAACTTTGCATTGCCCCACCCCTAAATGTGCTGCTACAGTTGCACACTCTAATATATTTGATAGAAAAGCTGTTATATTATACTCCAAGAATATGAATTGGAAAATGGAATACAGCTATGTTTTCTCCACCACCATGGGAGACAGGACTAGGTTGAGTCCAATACAAGAAACAAATAGAGAGTTGGGGTCCCCATTCAGCCATCTCTGACATGCTTCTTCTACAATTTGGTTCCTATGGAGCAATATATGGCTTCTTTTGGACGCACACAGATGGGGTTTGTTACCACTATCACCATTTTTACTTTGAAAGCTAAGCAATCCCATATGCCATCTCCAGAAGTCCTGAAATTTAATTTGAGAATTGTGGATATATAGAATATTGTAGATAGAATGAGTATCAAGGATCATTTTGCAATGGCTATGCCACTGTTCGCAACCGTTTATTTTTTACCCATTTCCTATTATTTGGTTGATTATCTACACTGTAATTTTTGTATTGAATCAGTTGTTAGGGAGCCTACTCATTTTGTCGTGTTTTGATTCCTATAACCCTTTTTTCAATTTGCTTAGAAAAAAAAAAAAGAAGAAGCAAGGATTGTTGGGTGTTAAGACATATTTTTTTTAGTGCTAGAGATGATATCAGAAATTCAGCTCAACTTTGAGACCTGACAGCATTTGTTTCTTTAATGGGTAAGATAAGATAGAAGAAAATGAAAATGGGAATAATAGAAAAGAGAAAGAGAAAGAAAAAGAAAAAGAAAAAGCACCCTAACTACATTTACATCTTAAGTTTTTAACATGTGTGAGAAGGATCAAATCATAACATTCTCCCCTTTGTAACATCCACGAGTATTGTGAGGTGCTGAAGTTTTATTATCTTTATTGGGAAGCTTCATGATAAATCAGGATACATAGTTGATTATATATATCAGCCCAAATTAAAAAGACAAAGAAATGGAAATGGCCAATAAAATCCAATAGTTTCTTGGCACAAAATCAAGAAAAAGGTGACTATGAATAGCGATTAGACGAAATCTTTGATTAATCTGCTTCGAGGGATCGATGACATGTTAAAGCAAGTAAAAGGGACTTGATTGCCTCAATAGGAGAGGTGGTGCTAGAAGCGAGCGGGGTTTTGCAGTCATGAGCGGGTTTTTTCATTCACTAATTGAGTTCGAATCGAATTTAAATGAGTGGATTGTCAAACGGACTAGTTTATTTAGATCCGAGGACATGTTAAAGCAAGCAAAAAGAGTTAAATGCCTCAATAGGACAGGTAGTGCTAGAAGCTACACGACTGGGCCATTGAAAGGGGCCACCACAGGAGAGGCTTGTATAAATTGTTTCTGCAATCACCCGTATAGAAGAAAATGAGAATAAAAGAAAAGAAAAATGAAAAAGGAAAAAGAAAAAAGAAAAAGAAAAAGCACCTCTGACATTTCACATTTGTGAGAAGGAAATTATCCTCTATGTAAAAGAGTAAGATGTCTCATCTCTGAGTAAAGTAATACATACAACCACACCTACTAAAAAAGAAAAAGAACAAGCACCTCTGACATTTCACATTTGTGAGAAGGAAATTATCCTCTATGTAAAAGAGTAAGATGTCTCATCTCTGAGTAAAGTAATACATACAACCACACCTACTAAACTAATGTTGGAACAATATTAAAATATATATATATATATATATATATATATATATATATATAAACTAAAAAAAATTGTCTATAAAAACATCGTTGTTTAATCATTTTATCTCCACCTACCCAATTTTCCTCTAAATATAAGTCTTTTGTATTGAAAATATCTTAAATAAGAGCAAGATGTAGCCTTTTTGGACTCTCTCCTAATGGTAGATGTAAATATTTAACACCAAACTAGCTCCCACCAAATCATTGTCTCCAATTTCTTTTTTATTCGGCTTTTATTTTTTTAGGGGAAGGGAGATTCGAACTAGTGACCTCCGCGTCATTAAGTGTAGTCCCAGCCGATTTGAGTACATGAAAGTATACTTTTTTTTTTTTTGGTATGAAACATAGGATCTAATCTTACACACTCTCATTTTTATGTAAGGGAAAAAAATATTATTTCAAAAAATAACATTAAAAAGACCAAAAATGCCAAAAATCTGCACACTTTGGTACAACTTTTCAAGAATGATAATAGTACTAGACATCTCCACACTTTCTTTCAAATTTTTTTTCTCAAATGATCTGGTCTATTTAATAAATAAATAGATTTATATTGTTTTTTTTTTCTTAAATGAATGTGGGGTTCATATCATTTGGGAAAAAGTATTGGTATATCTAGCAGCCCTTTTTCAAGAATTAAAAAACCAATTTCCCTCCGTATTAATTAAAAACTTCACTCTTTTTATGTCGTTGTTTTTAACTTGGAATTTTGACTCTCTTGGTAACCTTAAATCAAAATCTATTTATTTGCAAGACCCATCCAATACCAATAGTTCACCCCAATTTATTAATGTCAAATAAAGTTGGAACCTTTCATTCTAAGAAGGAGGATTGAGATTTGACTTAACGTCTCTGTGTGAGATTTGTGGGAATTTTAAAAGTCATGGGAAAAGGGCAGCTTCTTTGGCCAAAAAAAAAAAAAAAATGTTGACTATAGGGATTTGTGGGAATTTAAAAAGGTTGAAAAAGGTTGACTATATATAGTCCTCTTTCAATTAGCCGTGTGATTTCCAATTTGTGATATCCATATCCTCTGATGGCCTGACATGAGTTGGGTAGAGCAAAATTGAAGAACTGGGATTTTTGGCAATTTGTTATTTAAATTATTATGACAATAAATTGAGAGCGTTCATATGAACTCACCAACCTAAATAAATTTTAGACTATCTAGCTACCTACTTTAACATGTGGGTCATATAGACTCTTTCAATTGCTGCACCAATTTCCCAGAAAATCCTTGTGCAAAATTGAAGGTCATTATAGTAATTACAGTCATTATCTCATTCCATTTCTAAATTATAAAGCATGCACCCATTAGCATATTATATTCTCACACCCGTAGCATTATATTCTCACAGCCGTAGCATTCTCATGGCTTCCATATCCCATCTCCAACTCATCAGCCTCTTGCTTCTCTCTCTGTTCAATGTCACTTTGCCATCTTCTTCCTGGAGTTCTGATAGAGACATAGAATACAACAAATGGGTATCCTGGAACATCGAAAACTATCGACGGAAGGCCGCATTGAAAGGCGCGGAATCCATTGTTGAAACGACGTCGGCCGTTGGCCGGAATGTTCTTGATGTGAAGCTGAGGCTGGCTGAGATCAACAAAGTGATAGTAAGTGTTTGTCAAAATGGGACTGGTGACTTCATGACAATTAGAGAAGCTCTTAACACCATCCCCTTAAACAACACTAGGAGAGTAATCTTGATGATCAAACCGGGCATTTATAGGTACGTTATTTTCTAATAATTACTTACGTTTTAAGAGCACGTGATTCTTATCTTGAGTACATTTTTTAATCACATGTTCTAAAGACAGATGTCAGACGTATAATAAATTAAAGATACTAACTTGTGGGGAGTCTAGGGAGAAGATTGTCATCCCTAGAGCTTTGCCCTTTGTTACATTTTTAGGAAATGCTAGCGATCCACCAACCGTCACCGGGAATGACACGGCATCGACGGCCAGCAGAGATGGGAGGCCGTTAGGGACATATCATAGTGCAACGGTTGCCGTGAATGCAAATTACTTTGTGGCCGTCAACATGAAGTTTGAGGTAATTAAACTGACAAATTAAGTAACAGAATTTTTTCATACGTTGAACACAAAAGTTCACAAGAAATATTTGTTTGAATTCTGAAGCTACATTTCTTTAATTCCCACAAAACATTTTGGTCTGCTACAAAACATGTCTTATTTTGTGGCCCTTTTTTAGGTCGGTGAGCCAAGAAGTTATTAGATGGAATCATTTATTTGGCTTATGTGTACTGAGGAGATTGTTGGGTCTCTCACTCAATCTGTGTCTTGCTTTTATTTAATTAATGAAACTTACTTTTGCACATAAAAAGAAAAAAAAAGATTTTTTATTGCCGGGTCATATCATTGAAAATTTGTATAGCTCGGGATCGAGATTCTGGGCTATGAAATTGTCTATTGTACTGTGCAATGGGCGGACTCATGTGAGAGACTGTCTAAATAAAGTAAAGCTTGATTGCTCGATCGCTCACATGAAATTGCCCATTTCAATTATAGCTCATATTAAGGGTATATGTTTAACTTTCCCAAAAATTAGAGTTGTGCATATATAGTTTCTTTTGTCAACTTTTGCTTTATCTTCCTATTTTTGTTCTTTTTTCTGTGTGTTAAATTTTTGCTGTATTTTACAATTACAACCAGGCACGCACCCTTTCAATTACATATACGGAATTGGGGAGGGCCAGACTGTATTAAATTATCTTCTAGAAGGAGACTATCATAATTAATAAAGCTAGGATTAAAAAGGACCCTAAATATGTCAACATTTTCTTTAATATTAACAATTTTTTCTATGAGAGGAGGGAGGCTGCAGGCATGGCCCCATCCATCTTTCAATTTCAAGTGAAATGAAATAAAGATAATTTATTTATAATGGATCCTACTATGATGCACCGTGACGTAATAAGATCACAATGACAAACAACAACAGATTCACAACTTTTTCCTAAGTCAACTAAAGCTCTGAGTAATCGTGATTTAAAAATTGATAAAATATTCAAATCTCGTTCGAACCTCCAATGCACCTTGATCTACGTCATATTCTCGTGTCAAAATGCAATTAATCCTTTTTTTTTTTTTTCTTTTTTTCTTTTTTCCTTTCTTAATCTTTGATTTTGTTTGTAACAGAAAATTTTAAATTTTGTTTTGTTAAATAAATATGTGTAAATGTAGAACACAGCTTCACATGACATTGGATCCATTGGAGGACAAGGCGTGGCGCTTCGCATTTCAGGGACCAAGGCTGCATTCTATAACTGCAGTTTCTATGGGGCTCAAGACACACTCTATGACCACAAGGGAATGCACTACTTCAAGAATTGCTATGTCCAGGGCTCAGTGGACTTCATCTTCGGCTATGGCAGATCCCTTTATGAGGTCAGTCAATCATTAGGGTACCCCATATCAATGATTCAATGGGATTATGGGCTGGCCCCAGGCCTAGCTAGGTGGTGCTAGCCAGCTCAGGACTCGACTTTTGTAGGTGGATATCCCCCACCGGATCTTTGCAATTGTTAGAAACCTTCCATAGGGTTTATTTGGAGGTCACATGCCCCAACAATATTGTGAGCGAGGGCGAAACTAGCAATCATAGTTTGGGAGGCAGAAGTATAAAATAAAAAAATTAGAAGCGGCATATTCTAATTTTTTTAAAAATTCTAAAAAATTCTAAGGGAATGTTTTAAAAGTTTTGGGGAAATATGGGATGTAGTTTTGCCCCCTGATTGTGAGTCTTCCGATGAAACCCATATTCAGTCAGGTTAATTTCAAATGAGTTTTAATGAAACCTCTCACAATTGCAAAAAATTCTTTATAATTTAGGCATAGTGATTGTTAAATCACCATGAGCACTGAGTGTGTAACACCCTTGTTTCAAGTGGTATACTATTGTCCGCTTTGGGCCAAGTCCGCACGGTTTTATTATTGGGTTTACCTCCAAAAGGCCTCCTACCATTTAGAGAGAGTATATTCCATATAAACACATCATCTTTTTCATGCCCAGGTAATGTGGGACATCACAATCTCGCTGGTCACCCTCATGGGCTTGTGCACGCTCCTGCTATAGCTCTGATATCATATGTAACACCCTTGCTTCAAGTGGTATGATATTGTCCGTTTTGGGCCAAGCCCGCATAGTTTTATTATTGGGTTTACCCCCAAAATGCCTCATACCATTTAGAGAGAGTATATTCTATATAAACACATCATCTTTTCCATGCCCAGGCAATGTGGGACGTTACAATCTCGCTGGCGACCCTCATGGGCTTGTACACCGCTTTGGGCCAAGCCTGAACGGTTTTATTATTGGGTTTACCCCCAAAATGCCTCATACCATTTAGAAAGAGTATATTTCATATAGACACATCATCTTTTTTATACCTAGGCAATGTGGGACGTCACAAAGTGAGCTTCATCAGAAGCCTCTCATCAAAATTCCTTACACTCGAAATGCTTAAGCAAAGGGTATATTTCGTTATTTAATTAATACTTTAACACTGCCTCTTACTTGTGGGTTCAAACTCACTCTCCTTTAATAAGAAAGGCTTAACACATAAAATATTTAACTGAAATAGGGATGACTTGACAGGTATAAGATTCAAATCCAGGACTTTTATTTTGATACTACATTAAATCACCACTCAACCTAAAAGCTTAAGTTTATAGGAAAAAAATAAATAAATTTAAACATTTAATTAATACTTTAATTAAATGATTAAAAATTACAGAGATAAAATTTGAACTCGAGATCTTTGCTCTAATACTATATTAAATCATCATTTTTTTTAATAGTTTAAATTAATAAATTTGATCATTTAATCAATAGTAGAATAGCCAGAGAACCCAATCCAAGGATTTTTCAAGTTAACACTTCAAAAGGCTGAGGCTCAAATTTAGAATTTGATAGGGGTTATAGCCCAACACAATTGATAGATAGGATGACTGACAATTAAGCCTATTTTCTATACATGGGCAGAACTGCTATCTAAATTCCACAGCCGAGAAGGTGGCCTCCCTCACAGCCCAAAAACGCACAAATGCCTCATTGTCAAGTGGGTTTTCCTTCAAAGATGGTGTGGTAACAGGGAGTGGCCATATTTACCTTGGTAGAGCTTGGGGTGATTATTCCAGGGTCATTTTCTCATTTACCTTTTTGGACAAGATTGTTCTTCCCCAAGGGTGGAGCGATTGGGGCGATCAAAATCGCGATTAGTAAGTTGATTCATTGAACCGTTTACTATGTTTTGAAATTAATCACTAGTTTTTTTAAACTGCACGTTTTGAAACCGTTAAAAAGCAAACGGGCTCTTGCCCTAGAGTTAATCATAAGTGTGCTCTTCTTTGTGTTGTTGTAGTAAAGTGTATTATGGAGAATACAAGTGCAGTGGACCAGGAGCCAACTTCACAGGAAGAGTGCCTTGGGCTCGAATGCTTGGGGATGAAGAGGCCAAGCCTTTTATTGGGACTCATTTTGTTGAAGGCGATTCTTGGCTCATGGGACAATATTAGGTGATTATAGTCTTTTTCTTTTGCTTCAACCATCACCTTTCTAATGCATGTGTGCATGGTCAACCATATATATATATATTCCTCAAACTTGAATATTCTTGAAAATTATTGGCAATTTATGTATGATGCATGTGAGATGGCCCAAAAATAAATATTTAGCATATGAGGATTTTCAGATTAATTAATTTGTCTCAAAACAATTAGAACACAATATAAAAAATAAAAAAAAATCCTTCTTTGTTTCCTTGTAATCACTTAAAAATACCGCTAGCTTTTACCGGCGCATAATTTTCCGGCGGCTTGACATAAATCGTCATTGCCGGTGCTTTTCTTGGCTGTCAATAAGTCATGAAATTTTCAAAAATTTTCCTTAAAAATGTTAATGTCTTTGACCCTAAATACTAGAAGAAACAATATATAAAATCATGATGATGCTTATTCTATCCCCCAGTACAGAAACAGAACATGGGAAAATTTGCTAATTAACGACGTCGTACATGTTATTCTGCCTCTAGCTAGATAAACTAGGAATACTTAATTAATTAACCCATCAACAAGAGTGTTTATACAATTGAAAAGATGGATAATATGAGGTTAAGGAATTAAGAACAAACAAGAGGTAGGGAAATTAAATATTGTTTCTAATAATTAGGCCAAACGCAGGACTCATCTATTTTCCAGGTGTGGGCATCCTCGTAATCGTCGACCTTGCTGACAATACTTCCAACGTAGTCATCGGAGGGTGCATTCCCATGATTTCCCACATCGTGATTCGTGTCGTATTTGACCTCCGACGACGTCGTCCAGTCGCAGGGAAAGATGTCGTTTTGGCAGCGTCTCAGTATTGCTCCCAATAGTAACACTAACGACGCCATTTTTCGATCCTAAGCCTCAGGGACAATAGGCTTCATGAAGATGAGCCTCCTCACACCCTTCTTTATATATATATATATATAGCTCAACATCTCCTTAACTACCCCACTGAATCATTGAATAAGAATTTCCAAAAATAATAATAATAAAAAAAAACAAAAAACAAAAAATCATTGAATAAGATCCAAGCAAGAGTGATGTTAAACATCATGCCGGATGTGCATGAACAGTCATGCATGCCCGGGTGATTTAATATTTTAAAATAATAAAATATAATATTTTAATATTATAATTATTAAAAAAAAAAAAATTAGCCGTGCATGACTATTCATGCATGCCGGCGTGTTGTGTATCATCACTCTCCAAGCAAATATGTGCTTCTTGTTTCCTTAAAAAAATAATTTTTGGAGCATTAATGATCTTACGAAGATACCCTCTTACATTTTCTTGATGAAAATTAGGTGGCCGGAAAGTCGAGGGAATTTTGATAGTGGTTTTTACCGTCGCTTCAAAAAATTAAAGGAAAATACTTAAAACACGTCATATCAGGGTTGGCTCCACCATTAGGAAAATGATCCATTTGAAATGGAGAGTATTATTTAGTGCATTTAGGAGGAAAATGAAGATGATCCGTTTCCCCACCATTAGGCGGCCGCCTAAGGTATCAAATAAGATCCTCAATGAATAAGGATTTTTTTTTTTTTCATAAAAAAAATATTTAAAAGCCTAATTATAGTCAATATTCTTTAATTAAGGCCCCCTAATTATGGTAAATAAGTAATTAGAAAAGCATTAATATCATTTGATTCTCCTAAAAACATAATTCTCCAACATTTCATTCTTGAAATGAAATAAGGCTAGCTTTCAAAATTGATAGCATTAAATAAAGGAATCAAATAATATTAAAGACATTCTTAAATACAACCCATTTTTCAAACTTTAAACGTTCTATTCTTGGGGAGAATTGAGCGAATGAAAATAATAATAATATTCAATTACAGTACTGTGGGTAGAGATTTGTTGCCGTTGGGCAAAAAGCATTAAGCAACCAAAATTCCGATCAGAAAGTTAAAAGGGACAGAAATAAATTTTGATCTCAATTACCAATTGGATCATTTGCATTACCACATGGATTGATTTAACATTCAATGCTAATTATGCTACACATGTCCTGATCATGTGATGATTCATCTTATATATCATAAAAATTAAAGTGAATTCAAAATAATTCCTTTAAAAATAAGAAAAATGCTTTTTTTTTTTTTTTTTAAACTTATCGTCTTAGTTCTCAAAATGTATCGAGTCGGCCCTACGTAAATGTGAAATGACTGTGATAAATAGGAATGAAGTGTAGCTAGCGTTACCCAACTAAAAATAAGTTGGATGGACTAATGGGCAAAATTGGAATCTGAAAAACCCAAAAAAGTAGCTTCTTCATGCAGCATATATATATATATATGTTTGTGTACTAAGAAATATTTTGAACGTGAGTTTCTTGATTTCATGCAATTCTTGCCATACAAGTATTCTGAGAAGTTGGCCAGCCATCTATCTTCTTTTACATAATTGCATGAGTCAATGAGCGTTGGACAACCTCATGACTCATGAGAGACAGATGGTTATCTTCAAACATTGATGGAATCAAATAATCTCAATAATCTGATTTACCACCTATATATATATATATATATATATATATATTGTTAAATTCAAAAACGTAATCGGATAGAAATTATGTTGAAATTAATCATTTAATTAATATTTCAAACGCTCATTTTGAATATGGGCCGGGTGTTGTGAATTATGAGATGGGTCATAATCAAAAACATATATTTAATATATTCCAAAAGTCTGGCTGAAGAATTAAGGAATTGATTAAAAAAGGTTCTGATTATTTTCAAACCTAACTTTCATCATTGATCAAAGAGCTCTCTCTCAAGAAACCTCTTCTTGCTGATAGAACAACCTCTGACTTTGATTAATCTTTGTCATAGTTGGTGAGACTGAATGGAGGCAATTAAGTTTTCGATCAATCTCTTTAGCCAGGAGAGGGCCTCTCTCCTCAGTGTGTGTTGAATGCTTTCTTCTTCTAGTTGATTGTAAGTTAGTGGGACATCAGAAATTAGTAGAATCTATCAATATTGATCATCATACCCTAGCAAGATAGCTGGTCATATATATATATATATATATGAAGCTAATATATAAAGAAATGTCCGTATCAAAACCTAAATTTTTGAACGTAATTGGTAAAATGATCGTGACACAAGACCAATTTCTAGACCAACTTTTGAACTAAGACTTTGGTATCGTGTTATTTTCCTAGGTATACCTACTTAAATCAATGATCAAGGCAACCACGCATGCGTGCGACAAGAAAGTGTCGGACAGAGACGCAAGTACTATATAGTCCACTAAAAACTAGATCTATTTATATATATAATTGATTATATATACGCCACATATATTTCAAGAGGAATGTTTGTCCTCTTGAAAGCAAGCTAGAAGTGCATATCGTACTATTGAGATAGAAAATCAATCAACATTGACATGTGGGGCAGCCTTGAGGAAAATAATTTCCACAAAAAAGAAATCACAACATAATAGGGTAGTTGTTTTAACTTGTTCTGGAGGAAGATACTTTCTGAAATTTTATGGTCTAGATCGATAGTAATTTGGATAATAAATGTGAAAAAAATTTATAAGCTCACTTGTTCGAATGAGTTTTTGGCAATTGTTGAAGACCCGGATTCAGTTTGGGATAGTGTATTTTATTTTATTGTTCAAAAAACGTATTTTGATTTGACATAAAAGTAAAAAATAGTTTTTAGTGTCGAGTAATTAATGATACATACTACACCCTACGATCACATTAATCTCATTAGTTTGATGTGGCTATGCCCATCAACCCTTGTTAAGAAAAGAAAATTCAAAAAGCTGATGCACGTACATTTCCATATCAACGCGGTAGGATGAGCTCTTTTGTGTTTTGAGGAATGCTTTGTATTTTGAGTTGTTTGTTATATGTTTTTTTTACTTGGTAAGAAAAAAAGTAAACAAACGTATTTCCCACAAATTATAAATTAATAATTTTCCATAATTTCTAAAAGACAACGAAGTTAATTTATAATTATCCATAACCAGAAGGAGGTAAATAAATGATATTTACTCTAGCATAAATAATAGGAAAGGTGCTGGAAGCAAAAATGTCCCCACAAGTTGAAGTCTCTATAACTTGAAATGAGGCCTAGCTATATACCACCCAAATAATTTCTTTTTTCCTCCTATTTCTGACCCGTGTCCTATCAATGGTACAAGATTGCATAATGATTCAATTTCATTGATTTTTATGATGATCAGCTGAATGAATCTTGAAGAGGTCGAGACGGGAATCTCCCAATCGGAGGGAATATGCAGCTTTCTTGTATTCCTCCCAAGTGAAGGGCTTATAGAGACTTGGATTCTCCGGTGAGACTAACTCCGGCAACGGAAAAATCCATTCGTTAGGGGATGGAGCCCCGAAGTACATCATTGACATTCTTGGCTTCACTGAGTTTGCCAATGCCCTGTGTCTCACGCTCAATAGTCTCCCATTTGTCAAAGCCTTCATTGTCAATATAAAAATTATGTGAGTAGATTACACTTAATCTCTACTTAGAGCACTGTAATTTTTATGTGTATTTTTAATCAAGTATATAATTATTACCCCACTCAAAGTCGTTGATTAGTAAAATAAAAAGTTACCATCTCACTTCTAAAAGCGACTTACTTTGATTATTATTATTTTTTCTTGTTATTTTGACTTTTATTATGATGTTTAAAATAGTTTTTTTTAACCCAAAACTTTAAGTTTTTTTATTTTTTTATCTTTATTAATGTAAATATAAGAGAGTTTTTATGAAACTCAAATGTCTCAATAAGTGAACAGATAATTTGAAATCTGTTGGGACAAATGAATTTGATCAAAGTTCTCTCCTATTTACTATTTAAATTATTAACAATTTGAACAGCAGTAAAACTGTTAAAAACCTCAATTTGACTATTCATTTGATTATTACCAACCTGCAGAGCGTCGCCGACGAAAACACAGAACTCACGGGGATCAGGAGGGACTGGGACCCACAACCCGTCCTTCAAAGATATTTGAAGGCCACACACGTCGTTGGATCGCAAGATGGTCAAGATCTGAGGGTCAGAATGTTCCCCAAATCCTATCCGATTGTTTGTACACTGATAAAGTTTTGGTGATGGATCCCAATCATTGATATCATTCATCGGAGGATAGTGATTGAGCCTGAGAAGTGAGTCACTGTCGACATCTCTGATGAGCCTACTGAAGGCGCACTTATCGCGGGTCCATAGGCCTTCAGCCATTAGATCAAGAATCTCACATGCTAGTTCCTTCACTGCTTGTATGTAATTATTTACTCTATCACTGCAAACAAAAAATGAAAAAAAAAAAAAAAATGTCATTCTACCCAAAAGAACATTATTATTTCCAACAAATTTTTCTTCAAAATATATATATTTTTAATATATATATATAATTCAATTTATTGAAAATGTGTGTAAAAATGACATATTTTAAAAATAAATGTCAATTTGAGCTACAAATGTAAGAGAGTTAAAATGAGACCCTTATATCCAAACAAATGTTGATCGCCTACCTTTTGGTTTGGGGCAAGTGAGCCCTATAAAAACTTTTTCATAGTTACTGTTAACAATTCATGCGGTCAATGAAAAAATTTGTCCTGACCTATGAAATTCTTTATACAGTAAAAAGTGTCGCCGTTACTTGAATCCCAAATTTCAATTGGAACACGTGGAAGGTTGAACACATTTTCTTGATTTGATTGTGAAGTTATTGATTTCTTTCTTTGTTGTCTTCATACAAGTAATTATATCCTTACCAGCTAGTGGGGGTCATTTCTAAATGGGGGCCATGCCATGGCAAGCACAGCTAGCACAAGTATTTGGATATTGTGTTTCTCTTTCTCAATGAAATCCCTTTAACAGAGACTTGGGCAGGCAAGATTCAAGGAATATGGTGCCAACTTTCACATGGCATGCTTCATATGTATATAATCATTTACTCTACTTCAATAGCATATATATTCACAGAAAAAAATCTTTGGAAAGATATGGTAGAGGTTGGATTCTTCTTACAATTGTTACTCTACTTTGAGCTCCTACAATGTTATAGACTTATAGTCCCTACAAATTTTCGAATTGAAAGAGCCATGCCATGCTTGTTTGTTACAATGGTGGCTCACACACACAAAAGCAAAGTTTTTCCCTTTATTTACTTTCGGGTTTCCCTTGCTACCGGTGAAAAAATTACTAAAAATCTTTTCGCTGTAAAAATAAACATTAAAAAATTGCTTTTGATCGAAAAATAAATGTAATTATTCTCGAATCTTACAATCTCCACCATTTAGTTTTTGCACCAAAAAAAAAAAAAAAAAAAAAATCAATGATTTTTCACTACAAGCCAAACTCAAAGAGTTGAATCAAGAATTAGGGCTTTGTTTTGTTTGTTGACATTTTTCATTCTTCCTTTAGTCTTCTGTTTTCAAAATAAAAATGGTTGCCTAAATTACTAGCAATATAAAAACAAGTTTTGGACATCCTACTTATCACCCGTCTATTAAGATAAGTAAATCGCTACCTATCACCGGTCTATTAGGATAAGTATATCTCGTAAGTGTTCTTTCATATTTTATATCCAAATTATTAATAATTAAAAAAAAAAAAAAAAAAAAAAGGACCGGGGGTGGGGGCCGGGGGCCGGGCCGGGGGGGTAAAAATTGGAATCTCAACCGAGATGATTTCCCATCGATTGGGGTTGCACGTTTGGTAGCGATTTGTCAGAGCTTAGATTTTCTGTGGCAGAAAAGTGGGTGTTAGACACTTAGACTTGGGGCCCAACAGCTTTTAGGCCAATATATAGCCTATAGCTAGCAGCTAGGTATACAATATCGCACGCTTGGCTCTATTATAAACAGCCGTAGACATCAAAACAAAAGAAAAGTCCACTTTATTTCTTCTATGTGCTCAAACCTTTATCAGACATCAAGTACCATGGAATCATTGGAATCAATGAAAGAAAGAAAGAAAGAAAGACGTCCAACTCCTTCTTTCAACTTGCAATTTCTTCCTTTAAATCAAAACACTCAATAAAAAAGAAGGCCAAACTCTGAAATTAATAATTTATTTATATTTTATGTTCGATTAATATATATATATATAGATGCTTTCTTTTCTCATAAAGGAAAGACGTCCTTTTCTAGGATGCCAAACGTACACTACTAAACAAATCTTCCCCACCATTTCATCAGCAAGATTAATTTAATTAATTAATTAGATCTCCAATTCTTTACAGGCCAGGTAACATGTACTCAGGTCTCAGAGTAGTTCCTTTTATCTATTTTTATTATATTTTACAATATATATGTCCCTGCCTCACTATTTATTTATATTCAGCATTAATTTAATTAAATAACAATTCAAACAAAATGAACCAAACATGCCACATTAATCCTAACCATGAAACCCGCGAACCTGTTGGGCACAAAAGAAACACAAAACAGAAGCATTGTGTTTGTGTTCTCTCCCATGTCTTTTTTTGTTTTTGTTTCTTCTTTTTTAGCATTGTTGCATTTGTGAATACGTAACTTAAATAATGTCCAAAAAGTTCCAAACACAAGAAAGAAGAAGAAGAAGAAAGATGTGAGGTGTCACCTGAATTTCGTAGGGTCATTGGAGACAGCCATGGATCTTTCAGAAATAGAGAGAGGATTTGTGTGAAGAAGAAGGTATTCAAGCTCACCCATATCGCCATTGGGGCCAATGTTTTTGCACCCATAACCAAAAGGACTAGCTGGCCCCGCTCGCTTCTTCTCCGCCGCCGGTTTGCAGAAAAACTCCGCCCCTTCCTCCTCCATCCTCGTAACTATCTCATTCGACACCCCATGGTTAACCACTTTGAAGAAGCCAAATTCTTCGCAGGCACTCACCACTAGCTCAGATAGCATTGACCTGTTGAGAGAAAGATCAATGGTCGGCACCCCAACCGCCTTTGTTTTCTTGGTTAATCTTATTGGGGTGGGAGAAGGCACCACCATGTTTGTTTCTGAATATAGAATTAGAAAGAAAGTAAATCAAGAATTCGATGATCAGTTTGAGCTTTGGAGGTATGGTCATGGTTGAAGATATATGGTGCCCTTTTATACAGCCGAGAGAGAGAGAAAAGAGAGAGAGAGAGAGAGAGAGAAAAGAGGGGGGGCTACTCTGACTATCATAATTGTTAAGAGTCTTTAAGATAATCAACAATATAATTGATTAAAAAAGGTATCGTGATTTTAGGTGACATGGACTTTGTATAATGTATAATATATATACATGACGGTCCAAAAATGAATAGTTGTTTTTAGTTTTTATATGTATCACCTTGCATACAAACAAAGAAAAACAAGGAAGCCTTTTTCCCATCATACACGGCATTACTATTCTTTTACAAATTGACTATTCCAAATTATACGCAATTTGGATAGCTTTACATAAAGAGAGTTACAGGTCTCACTTGTTTAACACAAAAAAAAAAAAAAAAAAACCCCCTTTTACACGTTATATACAAAATTAGTCCTATACAAAAGGTGTTGCAAGTTCCATTTGTCCCAAACAAGTGGGTTAGATATCTCAAGCTGCACGAGACAAGTAGACTATGCAATTTTCTCTCTTTGAGGTTACCTAAATTACATTTAATTCGGACAATTAATCTCAGAAAAATCCTTCTTCTTGTCCACTCTCTTATTGTCGGATCTGAATCTAACAATTCAGATGGCAAATGTGATAGAGTCTTTATGGGGCTTATTTATCCAAATAAGTGGACAAATAACTCAAAATTTATCAACAATTCAAACAACAAATATAAAAACGTTTATATAGGGCTTACTCTTACTTGTCCAAGCAGGTGGACGAACAATTCAAAATTTACTTTATATTTACTCTTTCATGTATATTGCTAGCAATTCGGATGATAGAATATTTTCTAAGAGGTGTGGGGGGAAATGTAAGTATCAGAGGGTGAGAAGTGGAGGCCGTTGGGGCCAACCTGGTAGCGGCTGTTTGTCCCCTTCGATTGGATTTTGTTTTACGGACGATTTTCAAAAGCGCGTGGTCTTAATTAAACGCTGCTGTTTGGCCGATCAAGCTCATAGCTGCCCTGTTGACCTCTTCCAATTTTGACTCAATTGCCTCCTAAATTCCTTATAGTAAAACGACATTGATATTGATATTTTGTACTTTAATTCTAACCTTTACGTATACTATACTCTTTTCTTTACGTGTCGTTTTTGTGATTTACAAAAACAATTAATATACAAAGTGAATTATGGCTTGTATGGTCCACCATTATTTTCAAAGGAAAAGGTTATTTTTACACTCCAATGGATTAAAGTATCTTTTAATTCTTGAAGTTGAAAGGAAGTTTGATATAACAAGAAAAATCATATGTGTGCGTATTCTGATACGTTAAAAAAGTTAGTCTCGTATTAGATTGATGATTTGCTTACTTTGAGCGAGTGGGTTAGAAAGGTGTTTATGTTGATACGTCTTATATTGGTTCTTTAATAGGTGAGAGTCTTATGCATTTTAAGTGATTTTAGAGGAGCTTTAATTGTAATTTGATTAATCATTTAGGAGTGGTAGCACAAATGTGACTAGCGATTTTCCTCAATGATTATATTATTGGCACACACCTTACCGAGGCGATTTTTGGGTCTATATATATATGATGGGTTGTGCGGTTTTTTGGAATTGAGGTTTTGAATTTTATCGAACTTTTGACTTTGATATATTTTATTGAATTTTCATGTCCGTTTGATTTAGCGGTTTGAAAAATAGTGAATATAAAATGCAGTCAATGAAAACACAATTTTTAAAAACGTAATTAAACATTTGGTATAATTGTGATTCGGCTTTTAAAATCGAGGTTCGAGGTTTAGAATCGTGTGTTTTGCAAAAATACACCCCCCATACTGCACAAAAATGTGAATTTTTTTTTTTTTTTTTTCAAATCGCTATTTTTTTAAAATGCACTCTTAAACATGATTGTTTTCGCGGTTTTGTTTAAAAATAGTGCAATTGGCGTGTAAAATCGCAAGGCTAAATGCACTCTTCATCTTATTAAATATTTGCATTAATTTAAGTATAATTAAACTTCTTTTATGGAGCCTACCATGTGCTAGCTTACTCAGAAATGCACTTGGATTTGATTATGCTTTGGTATTAGCGTTTTCACTTTTTTCTTTTTTATTTATTTATTTCGGGTATACATTCAATTAAATAATATATACAACTTAAGTAGAAAACGTGAGTTAAGCAACTTCTCATTTTTCAACTAATATAAATTCCTTTTCGTTTTCTTTTCAATCTTATCAAGTAAGGTTTGAACTTACAAATCTATTAATTCCATCCTAATTAATTTTTAATGAGTCATTACTCACTAATTAATCTTAATTATGCCTTATCCAAGATGCATTGGTAGGTCTAAATCAACTTTCTTTTACTTCTCAATTAAACTCCTTTCTCCATCAATCACCCCAATTTAACGTTCTTATCATTGTGCATATCATCATATATAATACATGCATTCTTATTTCAAAAATTTATTCCAAAAATTAATCACATTTGCAGAGTTAAATTAATCATAGAACCTCAATCTAATTATATTTCAGGTTCATTTTCTTTGGTTTATGAAAGCAACTTCATTTCTTCTTTAAGGTTGTGAAGCCATTAAAGCATGAATTTCACTGATTATAGCAAGTATATAGCAACCAATACCAAGAAATTAATGATGTACAGAAGGATGAGAATCTCTTTTATATAATTGCTTATTTTTCTTTTTCAGTAATTATCTGTCAAATGAGTTCTTTGTGGTTCTCTTTGCAACTTTTGTCTTCTAAAATGTTATTTAGTAAATGATTAAGCGTGGGCTTGATTCTTTGTGGTAATCAAGGCTAAAGTAGGTTAAAATATTAATTAAACACTTAAATTATTCACAACTTTTTATTAGTTTAAGTTTTTGAAGTAAGCAGAAATTAATTCATATGATATTAAAGTAGAGATTATGACTTTGAACCCTAACTAACCTCTACAAATTACCCTATTTTAGTTAAATAATATTTCACGTGTCGGATATGAAAGAAAAATTAATATTTGTTTTATAAAATAGAAAAGATCCACAAGGTCAATATATACCTTTTGCGTGGGGGAGTAGTTGTGCATAAAATAAATATAGAAATCAGGTTTGATTGTAATCTTTAATTGTACTTTGGTCCTCTAATCTTTGAAAATTTGAAAAGCCAAATATTTTTGGTGTTCTTTATATATATAGTTGGATGAATTGAACAAAGCTTCCAAGTTCGAATTAGTCAATCAGTATTTGTATTTCATTATCAAATGATTATTTTCTCTCTCTCTCTCTCTCTCTCTCTTTGTTGGAATTATCAAATCAGTATTTCACCCACAATTTGGAGACAAAGCATGGTTAATTAGGTGTTCAGATAACTAGTTAATTCGACTCTAATGAATAGTGAGTGCCCTATAGATTCCCCAAGTGTTTGCGCATGCATAGATGCCCCCAAAAAATAAGGGAATTGAAATAAAAAATTGTCTACAATTCTAGACACAAATATTCTCATGTTGGGAGTATTATATTTTGAGGATCATCGATCTAGTGCAATGAGGTTGCCCATTGGGTAGCCTAGCCTTGTGTGAAACAGCACCCTCAGGTCCTATTTAGTTTAGGCAGAAATTTGAATACCCTACTCGAGCTACGTACTAGGATGTTTTTCCGAATAAAGTGAAGTTTGAATGCATTCTCACATAAGGCAGTGAACAACCTTATTACACTGATCCTGTCCTATTTTTTCTTATTAGAGTAACAAAAACTTGGTGTTAAATATCCAAATAATGTCAAAAGGGTTAAATTTGGGGGATAAACTTTCAATTTATGAATTTTGACTTATAAATAAAGAGAAAACTTATTCAATTATATATTAGAAAACATATCCCAAATAAAGAGAGAACTTATTCAATTTCTTTTCATTTTAACCAAAAAAAGTCACTTTTTTTTTCTTTTTTTTTTTCTAGCTACCAACTTTTTCAACGAACTATACCCTACTAACTATTCCATTTTAATTTTTTTTTTTTCTCTCAATGATTTCTTTAATTTTTATTAAAAAGAGAGAAAATGATAGAGAATATTCAAAAATACCTTCTTCTTTCTTTTTTTTTTTTTTTTTTTTTTTTTTTTTAATGAATGAAAAATTTGGTTAGAAAGATGATTTCTTCACCAAGTAGAAAAATACATGTACTGGTAAGGGTTGTTGATACCTATAAATTAAGGTTTTCTTTCCCCTAAACAAGACCCCTAAATTCATGGTGAAGGCCGGCATACCGGACAAAGCAATGAGGAAAATTCAAATGAGCCAGACATTTCCTTTTCATATAATTTTATGACAAATGGAAGCAGATTCTCATCTCTTTATTTACTTCCATGCGGCACCCTTTGGAGCCCTAACCGTCATCGTGGATACCAGCTGATCATATACTTTTTTTATCCAAAGGTTCATATTGGCCGGAGGTATATATATATATGCCAACATAGATGATATCAGGTTCAACAGTAGAAATTAACAAAATTAAACCCCCACTAGCTAGTGTGTCACTGACGACTGGGACACTCCAATTTGGAATTACAATTTTTTAAAAATTAAGTTTGTATGCATTATTGATACTCATATATTAAAACCACATTGTATTGAAAATGGGCGGAAATTTCCTTCAACCAAGTTAAAAGAAAATTATATTCATTGAAAGTTAAGATATAAGGTATGTTTACTCAAGGGAATCTCCATGAGGTTGGGCATGTACTAGGGCCTGGGTTTGACTCCCGCAATAGGAATCCCTTAGCCCATTAGTGTTAGTCACCTTGAGTCTCATTGATCCTCTAGTGGGGCGGATGTTAAGCTATATATGGCTGAATTGGTCTTAAAAAAGCGCATGCGGTTCCCACTGTCTAGGCCCCTCCTGAGCGGCGCCCCGCGGATTGGTGTTACTATGATTACACTCAAGTAGGATAGCTACAATTGACCTTCCCCTCCAACCTTCTTGCTCAAAAAAAAAAAAACCTTGCCTCGAAGGATTAGCTCAATTAATGGTTGACTCATTGGTTGATAACTTGATACCACGAGTTTGGTTTTTCGAGTTTTCACCCGAGCAATGCACAGTTTTTGTGAGTGGAATCATGTATTCGATTTTTACCCGACAATGACTAGCCATGAAGTGGCGGAGAAGAGGAGGAGAGAGAGGAATAATTTATAAAATCAGCATCATGACTACACAGTAACCCCACGTGCACACCGTTATTTAATCCAATGTTTTGTTGGTCTTTTAATTGAAATAATTAATAAAAAGAACAATGTCTGATTTGTGCGTAGCGCGCAATCAAGGGGAACCCCCGGCCACTTGCTAACTAAAAGATGCAATGCATTAATTTCTTAATGAATTAGAAAAATAAATAGGAGGTTTTCACTTTTCACTTTTCAAGGCAGCAGCCAAGAAGAAGTATTTAGTTAAAGTTTTGATGTTAACCACTCCATTAATTAATATTTGCTAGAATGGTAGACAAATTAACTCTCTATCAATAGCTGTGTAAATTAGTGAACAAGATACTACTAATGGTAGCCCTAATAGGGATAGATAATTAATACCATATATATAAGCAGTAATTTCAAATCTAGAGGTTAAATGTACTTTAACAATAACTCTACTTTAAGGAAAAGTTTTGTCTTTTTGAGTTACAGTCAAAAAGTTGACAGATAAGTCACCATTTTATATATGTAAGCATTGATTTCAAATCTAGAGGTTAAGCGTACATTAACAACTTTACAAAAGGCTAAATTTAATTTTTTTTGAGTGATTGTGATAAAGTTGACAAATAAGTTGCCCTTATATATATAAAAATAATAGATAAGCCACCCTTATATATATATATATATATATATATATATATAAGCAGTGATTTCATATCCAGAGGTTAAGCGTACTTTGACAACTTTACGATAGGCAAAATTTAATTTTTTTGTGTGATTGTGATAAAGTTGACAAATAAGTTGCCCTTATATATATACAAACCAATACTAACAACGGTAAATAATAATAGATGTACAAGTTTATAACAACAATGTAGTAGTAGTAATATGTAGGAACAATTATAATGTGACAGTGTTATAAGTATGATAAGGCTTCATCACTTTAATTATTTGTTATTATCAATTGATTATTGCAAATGAAACTAAATCCTTGAGTGTTCTATTGTAAATATGATGACAATGATGATCATAGTAAGTGGAAATGGTGAATGATTACTTCTTAAATGATGATAGATCGATTAACCAAAACTGGAAGAATAAATAAAACATTTATTTAAAAAAAAATAATAATAATAATCACATTGACATGGCAGTTAATATGAGAAAATTCCCTTTGGTTACCAATGCTTACTTATGTAACCATTTTTGTCATCCGTGCGCCAAGAACTTTCTATAACTTTTTAGAATTCTATTTAAACAGGATTTTTTTATGTTGCATTTAACGGTGTATATGATTCTATTGAGTGAATATGTTATTACATTATTTTTAAATTCTAAATGACGTAATATGATGTATCGTTAAATGCAATAAAATAAAATATCGACCATGTAATAACTCATCTCCATTTAAAATAAAATATAAAAGATCACGATATATAGAAAATAAAATGCAAATTGTATTGCACAGCCTAGCTAGCTAGTTAATTATATGCACTTCCTCCATTGACATCAATAGAAGAATTCTCATTTCTTTATTGTCTATCATCGTGGTCCTCAATAGGGACATTAACCCGATCCATAGATAGTTTCATCTTAGGGGTGGTAATTTATGTTCACGTGTTGAGTTCAGGTCATATCGAAGCATGAATATTAGACTATATATATATAATTCAATCATAAATTTACTCATTTAAACTCATTTAATTAAATAGGTTAAATCTTTTGACCTAACTAACATACTAATTACTAATTACTAATTTCTAATTTCGTGTCCAATTGTATGATGTTCATTTTTAGTTACCAATTCTTAGGGCAGTTGACAATCAGTTTTTATGTTATGGTGTCCAGGTTTTGGCTATTTTGGTTGGATGCATGGTTGTTTTGAAATGATAGAAATAGTACGATAATGATACTGATTAGGATGTGATCATGACTAAAAATGTATAAAATAATGCAACTGTAGCTCACTGGATTTTACAGCTGCTGCCTGTGCATCTATGTGAACATGAACTAAATTGTCGTTATTATATTAAAATATATAATTATCTAACGAAAATACATTGAAAAAGTAACTACTATTTAATTTAAATCATGAAATGGGAACTCTATAAGAGAATGTTTTCAATATTTTTTCTTCGGCTTAATTAATTTAATGCACAAATATATAATGGAATCAATATGGGAAAATCAACCATGATTAACGGGAACATCTTAATTATGCGAAAAACAATAAATCACAAAGGAAAATAATTGTAGGCATGCAGTTACATCTTTAGACTTTAAGCTAATGATAATGAGTCAAGAAAATATTAAGACAAAATGCAATTACATAATAGAATAACAGTGCATAATGAATGTGGATGGTTAAAGAAAGAATATGAGTAGGTTCGATGAATTAAGGTCTCCTATAATTTTAGATAGAACTACAAGGACTTGCTTCCTTCAATTCAGAGCATTCATTGTAACGAACAGTCGAAATAACATGACATATAAGAAAAGTTAAGTGAAAGTTAAAATCACCGTCTTTTTGCAATGAATGGTGAGAAATGAGCCACTTCATCTTAATTAATACATAAAAGAACCCAAGAGATATGAGTAGGTTAGGTGAAAAGTTATGAGTTGTGTCCGTTAGGATTGAGGGATTTGACTGACTAATAAAATGAATTGGTTTTGAGTTGACCCATATGGTCAGTCGTATGTATACCCATAACTCGAACACAAACTCGACCCATAAATCTGAATTGTCACCCTTATCTAACAAGAGTGGTTGGAGTAGTCCGACCACCTCTTGTCTTTTAATAGTTGAACCAGCATCATAAGCAGTGACGGAGGTGGGGTGGCGCCACCCCCACCCCTCCCCCTCCCCCCCCCCCCCCCCCCCCCAAAAAAAACAAGGAAAATAAAAAATTATAAGGTAAAAAATGTTTTTTTTTTTTTTTTGCCTATTAGTCTCTGCCTACTAAAATTTTTGACCTTTGCACCTACTCGTACCAAAGTCTGCCTCAGTCCCTGAATTCATAAGCCCTAAACTTCATGCAAGATGCTGTGTATATATATAATATGTTTTCCATTAAATTTGCTATCTTGGAGGCTTGCTGTTGTGGGTTATTACAAAGTTTCTAACTAGTCGGCAACAAATATTCTTCTTTGTTAGGTTATGTTTTGGCACATTCGGTTTATATGTAAGTTGTTGAAAATGAAGCATCCCAGCATGTCCAGAAAGTTGATTCTAGAAGGCCCTGTCCGGACCGCCAGAAGCCAGGTCCGGGCCCAAGATCCAGAGAATAACTGTTGAAGGGCCTGTCCGGACCGCTAGAAGTCGGGTCCGGACACAAAAACCAGCAAGCATGTTTTGAAGGGCAGGTCCGGACCGCCAGAAGCTAGGTCCGGACCTGATTTCCAGAAACTATGTTTTGAAGGGGAGGTCCGGACCGCCAGAAGCTGGGTCTGGACCCAATTTCCAGCAAGCCCTTTTTCTATGGGCTGTCCGGACACAAGAGTTGGATGTTCGGACACCACTAGGTTACGCATATGTAACCCTAGCCATGTCCGGACACCAACTTATCCTTGTCCGGACATGGCTGCTGATTTGTTAGTTTATTCTCTATTTAAACAAACGATTGTGCCTATGATAGGTACGTATTTTGGAGAGAAAAATTAGAGAGCTTAGAGAGAGAGATATTGTTCTAGTTTTATTTGAGAAAAGATTAAATACGTGAAGCCAATTGGAGTTCCGGTGAAAGGAAATTTTTTAGAAGAATTGTGCCAGATGTTCTAGAAAGGGCTACTGAGGTAGAAGTCAAGTGGGTCGCTTGTCTTGTACAAGGAAGAGTAAATTGCAAAGGTTTTGTAATTCTTCTTGTATTCCTTATTCTTCTTATAGTGGATTGATTTCTTGGGTTTAGCTGCCCCGTAGAGGTTTTACATTTAGAGAGTTTTCTAAATGGTTTCATCTTCGTAACCAAATATCTGTGTTCTTGTTTTTCATTATATATCTGTATTTGGTTGATTATTAATTGTTAGGTCAGATCTTATTCAGCTTAATATTTGTAAATCACCTAGACATTTGAATAGGTGTCGTTTGGAGTCGAATTTAGGTTTTTCATTCTTCTTTCTCCTCTTGACAACAGTCAACTTTGAAGCCAGTGATGTTTCGTTTTCAAGTTATTATCCACTTGACCACTCTTGAGTTAGTAGAATGTCGTTGTTGCTGCTATGTGCTAACCCTCTTTGACTTGTTCAATCAACCACCATCTGTCGTCCAGTCGTCGACCATAAGTAGATCGGAGATCGGTCGGAGACAATTAACCTCGTTTAAAATAATAATACAAACAACAAGAATACCACCCATGTTGTGATAAGTGGCAAGCCGACAGTGAAGAAGAGAACAACATATGCAGACATCATATGAGAGGAAGAAGAAGAAGAGACACTTACATTGTCATTATAATGTAAAATCTGTTTTTTGTAATATATATTCTTGTGGCATGATCAGCAGACAAGTTGACAAATAAAAATTCCAAAAGTTTGTTTCTTCGTCCTCATCCAGAGATCTAGAGTGGCTACAAGTAGAACACAACCGTTTGCATTTGTTTGCTTGTTGGGTCCAAAAAGGCTATACCTAGTTAATGATTAATGAATTATATTTAGCCATGGAATTGGCATGCGTATTCCTCACAAAGGGAGAGTGCAGAGACCAACAAAAATCAATCAACTTTGATAAGAAATTGGATGGATCACGTGATCACCATGTGCTCTTTGAGTGAAAACCCCACCATTTTTGGCTCTTAATTGGATGGATATATATTCCTTCAAATAAGTCACAGCACTTTTTTGTTACTGAATTAATATCAAGCTTCAAAGAGATGTATGAATTGCCTATAATTTTATGAGAAATATCAAATTTGGTCGGTACGTAGGTTTTCGTGCAATTTCAATTTAGTGTACCGGTTTCTAGCTTCGAGAATTTAATCATTAGATTTTCTACTGATTTCAAATATGTCTTTTCATCAACCTATTATCTAATTAATTAATTAATGATATGTCACATCATAACAATCAATTGATGCTACATTGCTCTCATTTGATTCGTCTTGTACTAACTGTATATGTCATATGACACTTCTACTTTAAATTACAAATATACCATAAATAAAATAGAAAAAATAAAATTAAAGAAGCGACTTCTACTTTAAATTACAAATATACCATAAATAAAATAAAAAACTAAAATTAAAGAAGAGAGAGAGAGAGGTGGCTGATCATCATCTAACTGGCATGAGAAGTTATCCACCAATAGTGAGAGAAGGCTATCCCTCACAAAGAGGGGTGGCTGGCCAACTCTCTATGAGAGACGGTCACCTCTTAGAGAGAGATGGCCACACCTTAATGAGGGGAAGCTATCTCTCACAAACAAGAGTGATAAACCCTTTGCCATGTCACCTTTCAGAGAGAGCACTGCCCTCTCATAGAGAGGGACGACTACTCCTTACACGAAAGGGGTCATCATCCCTCATTTGGTAAGGAACAACATTTTTCACCGGATAAGGGGCGGCCCCTACCACAACCCCTCCACCCCCCGCTATTACTATTCTTTGATAATAATTGGTGACGGAAAATGCTATAATATAACATCACATAGATAATATTTAGGGGAAAGTCTGTATACCCCTGTCAAACTATCATTCAATTGCTAATGTCCTCACAAACTACCAAACATTGATAATGTCCACAATGACAAAATTACCCTTAGTCAAATTAAAAATAAAAATAAAACAATTTTAAAAAAAAATAAAAATAAAAATTCGGGGTGTGAATTTTTTAAAAAAATAAATAAAATAAAAAATTATTAGAGTACTTTTGTCTTATTGAAAAAAGTTTGAGATCACTTTTGTCTTTTTGCTATCATTGGGGGATATTGTCAATTTTTTAGTAATTTAGGAGAAAAACTGCCAATTGGGTGGTAGTTTGAAGAGAATATGTTGACTTTTCTCTAATACTTACTAGAGCACTAAGCAAAAAACATACTACATACTTTCATAGTCACATAAAGATTAAATTAAAACACTAAATTTGATATATATATTTTCCTATTTTACTGGTAGGAGAAGGTGTTGAGACACGATTGATTGGCACCAACGAACGGATGAATGCTATGAGTACTCATTCATATATGAGAGTAGCAGCTATTTTTGACCACTTGCTTCAACCAATACTTCTAGGTTTCAAGACCCAATCATAATGCTATATGAAACCCATTCAAACAAAATAATGAAAAATAAAATAAAGTGTATATATATATCTGATGGTGGAGATTCAAGTCTCTGAGGATGCCTGTTGAGTGCTTTCCGGCCATCATGGTTTCCACAGCCGGTCAAACACCATCGTGAAAAGTCACAAGTTTCCAACGGGCTGCTGACACGTGTAATCCACAACTACCCCATTGCAAATTATCATAAGGGAATATCCGGGCCCCATTAGAAAATTCAGTCGGACTGGATGCAATTGGAGCTTAGGGCACAAATCTTTGATATGCAAGATCCCAACCTCATCAAAATACAGTATTCTCTTCTTTTGTGCGTTCAAATGCAACGATTAAAAGGACAGGAATCTGCTCATACTAAGCTGCAGAAAAGTTGGGCTAAACACTTGAAGATGACTTTGACAGTAAAAGGGCTGCTGGGAATTGATAAAGGAAGAGTGCAACAGATTTTATAAGGTTCCTGCTTCATCAAAATTAAAAGAAAACGAAAGAAGAATGATCAATTAGTATGAAAATGTAAATATTTATTCATAGTGAAGAAAATGTATTTGAGAGAGAGAGAGAGAGAGAGAGGGAGAACAATAATCATATCATGTAACAAAATACCTGAATAGAAAAATTAAACAAAAAGCTTTAAGAGAAAGAAGGTATACAATGCAAAACAGACAAGCAAGCTCTTAGTGTAGTAATTCCCAAGACAAAAGCAAATTCAAATGATAGGCAAATCCCAATTGTAAATACCAATATATATAATTGTAAACTACTAACAACAGTGTCCCTTAACAAATTATTATGATACCTTTAGCATGTTTATACTGAAGTGAAGCTAATTAAGAATATAAGAACATATAGAAACTCCTTTGGAATACAGTGATCAGCATCGACCTCTTGAAGCATTAATTTCTGTCAAACACATGGTGAAGTCTGCCTATGTAGCATTGACACATTACCAGGCATGGAACAACAGGAAAGGCCATAATGCGTGGAAGATCTGGGAAGATTATGATATAATTAAGTTGATGGGAGAATAATAAAGCAATATGTACTATTTTATGCATATGGTCATAACCTATTCTAAATAATAATCCAAAAATCTAATTTGATTAGGTGTCTTCATATGCCACTTGTCGATAATGATAACAGGGGGTTTCTACTACTTGAAACTCTTATTCATGTCTAGGCTCTAGCATACTTATATTTCATGAGCTATAACGAATCAGGCTTCCAGTAATTGAAAATTCTCATTCATATCTTGCATACTCATAGTATTTCATAACCCTAGGTTTTATTAAAAGAATCATGTAATTCTAATTCCACCAAATTCAACAAATATTTTATTGATGCAAACGAATAAACCATGAAGAACTGCTTATCTACTGACCTCAGCAACAAAGCCATACTATTTTTATTGGACTATCATTTCCTCAATCCAACTTCTCTGAATGATTTTGATGCACCAGTCAACTATGTGACCATCGCATTGATTCATATGGGTATGGACTTTAGTTATTCAAACATTTATCAAATGACTCTAGCCTTGGAGACCAGCTTGATAATTGGCATTTCTTATTCACATGTAACCTAACCAGCTAGATTTGACAAAATGTTTTACCAGATGGGAAACCAGTTTGATTTACTAGAATACTGCTGAAATACTAATTCATGTTCTGTTGCAGTAGACTGAACAAGCCTTTGAAATTTTGCAGATAGCTCTTCACAAGAGTGAATTTCCGATGGCTGTACTTGTGTAATTGCAGTCTTTAAATGTTGCATTTGCGAATAGTGATCGTACAGCCTTCTCAGATTCACCAACCCATTTACTGAAAAGTTCTGGACCCTTCACGGAAAGGAAATTCAATCCTGCTTCAGAGGCAACTGCACGTGCCATGAGGGTTTTGCTGCAACCAGGAGGACCAAACATCAAGATCCCTGTAGGGGGACGAGTCCCAATACGCTTGAATGCATCCTGGCGTTTTTGAGGCCACTCCACGACTTCCATTAATTGAGTTTTAACCTCACTTTGGCCACCAACAGCTTCCCAATTGACCTTTGGAACCTCAAGTATTACCTAGAAATGAATAAACAAGATGAGAGTTGATAAATTAGATCAGGTAGCATATTGTCTGTACTAGTTGTCAGACAAATTCTCCCACAATTAAAATTTATAAATTTTTCAAGTTTTGCTTATATGTGAGGCATTGAAGGCTGCAATAAAAGGTTAAAATACGAACAATTATGGGGGCTGGACTCCAACTGAAGCAACCACTTAGCTAGCATGATCAATGTGCTTAAGATCTGGCAACTTAAAATTACAAACAAGTCCATGGTCCCCTAACTTTATCTAGTTCCATGATACTTACATTCGTCTCACTGCTCATCATTTTGGAACTAGTGAAATACTCATATTAGATTCCTTTCTTTCCCAATTTTTCTTTTCTTGTTCTCCTTCTTTTGACCTCCTTGTATCAGAGAAATTCACATCTTCCCAGGGGGAAAGAGAGAATATAATTTGCTAAGAATTTAATAATTGCCCTCGTATGAACGGCTTATATAAAAGAATAACGAGTCAATAGGACTCACATAAAGTGCCATTCTAGATGGCAGACCTCACTTCCTCAAAAATTGATTCTCTAAGCAATGTGAATGCATAAACAATACCTCCCGCATGGCACTGGGCCTCACTTTTATCCTGGCCTTTTCAAAATCTTCAAAAGCTACTCTTAACCTACACTCTTCTTCAACGCCATCTATGATATGATCTGCATGTTCTGGAACAGCGCCCTTCAAGGTCAACGACAGACAAATCTCTGGGGAAACAGACAAATTTGAAACAGAGGAAGTTGCTGAATCTGCATCATCATTTCTTGTAACTTCTAAGCAATAAGATCCTTCTGTTATAACATCAGAACAACCTTCGCATGCAACAGATGTTGAACTGGAATCCAAATCATGACAAGAATATTTAAATTTAACATAATGCCTGAGACATACCAATGCTGCCTCATTGCATAGGGTAGCTATTTCAAGCTAATGCATTAGTGTGACAAAAGTGCCCATTTTGACTAATCACAGACAAATCAAGCTAAACATATCATAATCACAAATAATTCATAATACCTATTTCAATTTCCCTGTCTAGTCTTCCAGGTCGTCTAAGTGCAGACTCAATACTATCAGGCATATTGGTTGCAGCAATTACAATCAATCCATCAGTTCTGCTGATCCCATCCATCAAATTTAATAACGTAGCAACCATTCTTTGAGATAGCTCTTCACCTCCATCTTTCTGAGCAGGGGCAATGGCATCCAACTCATCTATGAATACCTGTAATAAGATAATCCCAAAGTCAACAATATCACTCTGTAAGGCAAAGTCTTGAAACTTTGATGAATGCAATCGACTTGATACACTTGTTGTTTTTCCAATAATTTCAAGAAAATATAGTTAGAATGTGAACACAATGTATAGGCATTAATTGTACTTAAGGCTGTAATCGACTTGAGCTGAGTCAAATATTGAATGTTCAAGCTCGGTTCATTTGACAGCCATTGAGGAGGATCATCGGCGTGAGGCTTTGGCTTCCCTCTCTAATTTTAAAAGCAGCTAGGAGTTTTAAGAATTTAGAGTGCTCCAAATAAAATAATGACATAAGTGAACATTTTGGGGTGAAGAAATCTAACCATGGCAGGTGCTGCTTGGCTTGCTGACTCAAAAACTTCGAGCAAAGCTTTCACTTTCTCCATAATATTTACTCGCAATTTCAGGTCCCTTCACAGAGAAAAGTCTAACACCAGCATCACAGGCACACAGCCGAGCTAAAGAAGTCTTTCCCGTGCCAGGAGGGCCATGCAGAAGCACTCCCTTTGTAGTTCGTAAACTGAAACTAAAACGGTTACATCAGTGATCACCATCTAATACTGAATATGTGGACCATAAAAACAGCTGCATTAAGTATGCAATTAAAGGAAGACAAGAACTTCAAAACATAGAATTGAATAGTTCATAGCCATAGGAAGAGAATCAAAAATAATTACAACAATGGGTAAGAGACAGTCAGCAACAATTATGTGCAGTGCGTTGATCTCCATATATACTGGAAAAAGCAATTACATATCCGACTATACCTAAGATTGCCCATAGTTCAGCTAAACGAAGTAAATGGGTATTATGAAATACGTACTCCAATAAATCAAAAGATGAAAAGAGTTGTAAGCACTTATCTCCAAAACAATTATAACTACAAAATAATAACTGTTTTGTGATTTGACCTTTTATGAACTGTACTATCAACGCAATCTGATATGTCAACATGTATCCATCTGTAGAGAACATTTTCTTTAAGTTTATCAATCAATTTCAAAATAATAATAATAATAATAACAAATCAACCCCAAAGAAAAGGCAATAGTCCAAAAGTCTAGTACAGTATAGCATGATATTAAAAAGAAGAAAGTCAATGCTAAATACCTGAACAAATAAACAAGAGAAAATATTTTGCATGGCATACCTCGACAAAGTGTCCTTCACTGATGAGGAGATTATTATATCTTTCAAAATTGCACATTCTTTTGAAAGACTACCCAACTTCAAAGTATTGTCTACCACATTAGCTTTAACATCCTTATATTCAAATTCAACACCTGAAAAACCTCCTTTCTGAGAAGTTTCAGACACCATATTTGATGGAAAATACAGACAGACTTTTGTATCATGGTTTACAACAAAAGCATGGTTCAAATGGTCCACCAGTTCAGGATCTTCAAAGAGCAAATGATGACTTTTCTCATTCGTAAAATTATGGCTGCTACTCTTTGCTGACAATTGTTTAGCACCTATCACACGAAAAATTGAAAGCTTAGAAAGTATCTGGATGGCGACAAAATTTCCACATAACAGATTATGAGAAGGCAACCACTTAATAACACATGTATGAAGAAGTTTCTTAAAACTTTTATCCCCTATTACCTCACTAATATCAAATGAATCAATAGATGAACTGGTTGAATTTGGTAAACATGATACTGAATTTTCACGTATTGGTGAAGTTATGTGACTAGTACTAGAAGAGCTAAGTTTTGACTGATACAATGGAGTTTTAGGGGATGAAACCATTCCGATTTCAAATGGATCACCATGTTTTTCTGCAGGAAAGTTCATGGAAGACAACATATTACTTGGCACTGTTGATTTATTCTTCGAAAGAGCCAGCTCTACATGCAATTCCTTGCAGTTGTATACAACAAAAGAGCTAACTCTGGTGCCATTTGGTGTGTCATGTCCATTTAGAGGACTGGATGCGAATTGGCTTTGTATAGGGTAAACAAACACAACTCTGCCTGAAGTAGGACAACCCATGGTGTAGGAAAGGTTGGAAGACAATCGCACTTCATTCTTCAAAACCTGGGAAAGTTAAAAATGAAAAAAAAAAAAAAAAAAGTCTTAGTAATGAGATAGACCCCAATCTCAGTTTGATCTGATGTATCAAGATCCAATAACATAATAGGTGCAAAATTAGGTACACCAGCAACTCCAAAATTTACCAATAAACCAAGACAAACAAAAACATGAATTGATGATATGGAGAGAATGAAATAACATTTTTTTTTTTTTCAAAACACGTACATTGTATCTTTTTATGTTCTAACAGCTGCTTTGGACCAAGACTCAAATAGTCCATTCTATTTCTAGAAGGCATGCCAATCCTCATAGGATATATCAAACGTACAATGTCTAAAGGAATTTTCTTAAATTATAACATCATTAAGCCAAGTGCCCTTCCCAAACCTTTTAAAGAAACAGCCCAAGAAAAAAAAGCAACCCAGGCTTTCGAGGCAATGCTCTACTTATTTAACACATTTCCTCAAATTACATACGATGTTAAATTTTCTGGATGTTGCAACAGCAAAAAGGATTAATAAACAATAACAGTTTATTTCTCAAAAGTTCATCCTGTTGCTCAGAATATCACCTGCATTTATCTTCGACGGAGGTCTTCTCAACTGAAACCTAAAATTCCAACCTCTAAAAGGCTGCAAACCTGCTTTAAACTAACCAAATCAATGCTACAGTAAATTATTAATGCAAGACATGATGGTTAGATTGTGAAACTCCCAATTCCAATAATGCTACAGTATAGCAAGAATCCCAATTGCAAGAATGCAATTGAAGGTTTCATGAACCAGTTCAACAAGTACAACAATCGAAGACTTGAAGCATTTAACAATAGCATGACGGAAGTGAAAAAAACCAATCTCAAACAGTTATTCTGCAAAATACAGAGTTCGTGCAAGGAGTGTGTTTAGGCACACAAATACCAAATGTTCCCAACTTTATCCTATTTATCAATGCATTTACTTCCCTTTTTCTCTGAAATATTTTTGGTAGTTGTCATATAACAAATGGTTTCAAAATTGAAACAACTAAATTACCATTCATAGCTTACTAGAAGCAAAAACTGTCGCAAGAGCAAAGTAGCTCCCCACTTCTTTAGCCGTTTTCTCTACTGTATCAATCCCAAAATATGCAGCACATTCATCTGATAATGAGCTGAGTGGGAAGCTTGATGAAAAGTTATTCGTTGAAGAAGCAAGTGACACCTGACAACAGGATTAAGATAAAAAAGAGGATAAGTATGCAATCACATATCCCCTTTTGTGGGACTATCTATTACAAGTTACTTTAGGATTATAATAAGACAAATCCAACTAAACTAACAAATTTATTTGTTTGATTTATAGAGGCTTATAAGTTTCTACATCAACTGAAATGTTATTACAGTAACAAGAGAAATAGAAACAGAACATGAAAAAGAGCGACAATTAAAAGCATTCAAGCAAACAATATCCATAAAGGATATCAAACTGATATCCTTGTTATAAGTAAAGCTAATCAATGAAAGAAGCTAATCAATGAAAGAAGCAACTTCTTGAGAACTGGATACCACAAAAGAAAAGGGCAACGTTATTTTAAGCTAAGAGCTTTAGCTTTCAAGTACAGACGGAGTGAGGCAAGGAGACCATAGAAAGGGACTAGATTAGGACATTAAAATACCATCATTTACATCCTAACAAGTGTCATAAACAAGTATGCTAAGCTTATGAGCTATGATTTCTTGGCAAAGACATATTGTCATGCTGAAACAGACAGGGCATCTAGAAGATAAGGATAGACAGAAATTTCCTAAAAACTGGAGACATGCTACACATCATTCTCTCAATCATCTCTTTTTGCAAATCTAATGAATCTTTGTACATTCATGTGGGTCCCAAAAAAATTCAGTAGTAGATTCACTCGTTCACTGTACAGAGATGGTTAAGAGAACGGTTTTTATCATTTCTCTAAAAACCGAGCTTGAGGAATTTTCTTCCAAGTAACGTGTCATAGCATGCGCATGCGCTTTTCAAGTGTTTTTTTAATAAGACTAGTAAAAAAAAAAATTGTGCTTTTTCATACGTTGAAGTGAAAATTTCTGTCCAAAAGATAATGGTGTAATACTGTATCTTTGCAGTTCACCATGAAAAGCAACCATAATTCTTTACAAACAGTGTAGGTTCAATACAAACAACCCTAACCAATTATTCAAATTCCAGTAGAAATAATCAATTACCGATACGATGAAATGAGGAGCAAGGGAAGAATCAAGCATGGAACTCTCGGAAAGCCAAATTTTACAGCCTTGGAGGTCGTCCTCGACATCAGCAACTTTTCCAATAAAAGCAGATTTGGCGATTAGAGAAGGATATATGCTAATGCAAAGAAGCTTCTTCGAGAGCGCGCAAAAGAACCTCTTCGCTGGCTTCAAAAGGACATGCAGAGTGGTCACCGCTTAACAGCCTCGACTGTGCCTTGGAATGCTTCTTTGTCTTGGGGGCCATCTTTTCCCCCGCTATATAAACTTTGAAATCATCTCAGACGTTGGAGCTTCTGAGCTCAAATTGATTAATCAAATGATTGATAATTGGCTGCCTATCAAACACTTTCACGTAATCTGCAAAACCCTCCTCACCTGCAAGGTTTAAGAGAAGACATTTAGGCTTTGTTTGGCAAAGCTGTTCATCACAATTTTTCATCAAAACATTTTAACTTTTTTCACTTTTTATATAACATCATTCACTTTTTATTACTATTTAAATAAAAAAATCACTACAAAACAAAATTTTTTCACTTTTCCATACCACTTTTTTCCTTTTTTATATCAAACATTCTTACATTTTTTTTTCACATCAATTTGCATCAATTACAGTGTCTATGGAAAAAGACTTTGCCAAACAAAACCTTAATTTTTTTATAGAACTTGTCATCTTTCAATTCTTTTCAATTTCACCTCTCCATTAAAATTTTTTTATTAAATCCTAATACTCATTTTTTTAAAATAAATATATAAAAAATAAAATAAAATGAAAATTTCTATAAATTCCGTTAAATTTTTATCAATGCATAAATCCTTGCAATTCTTTCCTAAAAAAATTAGGAGTATTTTGAAAATTTTGACGCCCCTCCCTCCGTTAGGATTTACTGTTAAATCACAATGGACGGGTGAAATTGAAAGATTGATACATTAAATTGAGAGTTTTTTAAGTTTAAAATGATAATTACAAATGTGAAGAAAGTTCAAAGAGGTTAAATGAAGTTTTCCCTAATTACTATTTACTAGTCCAACTCATAAAATCCTCATGAGCCAAATAATACTACAAGGAATACTTTTGTCCTTCTTTTATTCTTCCAAATGTAATGTCTTTTAAAATTACTGATTCAATAATGATACAATGGTAATTTTAAAAGTCATATTGTTTTTGGAGTGACAAAATATGACAAAAGTCTTCCTTTTAGAGTTACTCATTGGTTGCATTGTTGGACTCACCTGTCTCTTCTTAACTCTTTCTTTAATTAAAATAAAAGACAGAATAATTCTATGAGTGACTGATAAGCATATATGGCTTGAAAAATGAAAATTGTGTAGTTTACATTAATTAAAACAATATATTGTCTTGTATGTTAATTGATGGGCTATTTAATTACTTGGTTGTTTAAGGTTGTAGTTGATTGTATTGTTTCTATACGCTCTCATCTGAGCTAGTGTCCTTTACATGTTTGTCACTATGCTGGCTTCCCCTGAGCTTGACTCTGCTGCTACCACACTTGCATTTTCATTCTTGTCATGAAAATCATCTACTTCTACTTTTTTCTCTTGTTTATCAAATAAGCAAGTATGGTTTGAAGAGATGTTCAATCTTTGTTGCCACCAAATTCATGGCTGGGGATTATATCTAGTTCTTGGTAAGTTCAGCTTGATAGAAGCTTTTGTGATTTTTTTTTTTTTTTTCCATTTAAATCCATGAATTGATGGATGTAGTTTAGGCTTTTGGAGAGTTATAGAAAGTGCAATTTTCTTTGAAGTTTATACTCAAGAATCTCTCTTCTACTATAATATTATAGAGCAAGTTTTACATTTAGGTTCATCATGGACATTTGTCAATAACTTTGGCTACTGTTGGCCTAATTTAGGCATTTCTGCTTCCTGGTTGGACCTTGAAAAAAAAAAAAAAAAAAAAAAAAGGCCCTTCCCAATCTGTGAATAGCAGGATTATATTCTCATTCTAGTATTCATTCATGTTAATATACTCCATTCTTTAAATGTGTGTTGTTTGGCTTGATGGTGCTTCTCATATTTTAAAATTTTTTGGATAATTTGTTAAGACATTGTGCTCAGATACTCGTCTCTTGCATTGTCTTATGAGGTACTAAGCATCAGAATTAGTTTTCATTATGGGAAAAGTACACTTTACTCCCCCAAAGTTTGAGCCGATTTTCAATTCGACCCTCAATATTTCAATTTTTGCAATGCACCCCCAAAATTTAAAATTTTTGCAATTCAGCGTATTCATTAGTGAGTGTCATCTTCCCTGACAAAAAATTTCAATTTTTCCCCAAAATGCCCCCACCCCCAGCCACATCTAAAGCATGTTGGTTGCTCACATCTTCAAGCTCTTTCTGTCGTTCCCCTTCCTTCTTCTGTCATCCCTGATTATTTCTGTAGATAGAAACTGAAAAATTAAATCCTGGAAAGTTTCCTTGTGCTGTTCTTTAATGAACAGTTAAGGAAGCAATTCTGTTAATGGACTTTCAAGTGTGAAATTCATTGCATTGTCAGTTTGTTTATTCCTTGAAATGGAGATGCTCTCTGTTTATGCATTTTGGGATGAGTGATGTGAATTTTGATATGCATTGTTAATTGATCTTGATTTTCAGAAACAGCCTACACGAATTGCGAAGGGATCAAAATTATAGGTGCAGTTGAATCTTGTCCAGGAAGATCTAAAGAAAGCAAAGGAACAGATAGCTTTGGCCGAGAAAGAGAAGGTGAGAGCCATTGATGAATTAAAAGAAGTGCAAAGAGTTGCTGAAGAAGCGAATGAGAAGCTTAGGGAGGCTTTGGTGGCTCAAAAGCGAGCTAAGGAAATTAATCTCGGTTAATTACACTAATATGGGTTTTATTCAGGACCAATCATGAGGCTCCCCACCTCAACTTTATTGAAGAACACAAACTCCTCAATAAAATACCGGAACACAAACAACCCAATAGAAGAAACAGGACACAAACAGAGTAAACTTACAAAGCCACTCTACAACTAAACACAAACCAGACCAAACAAACGACCAAATTCTCGGTTGTCTTCTTAAATCTACCTGAATTACCCATGGCTTACAATCTACCTGAAATTCTCAGTTCTTGATTCTATAGACATGCTTGGATATTCTTTGGAAATCATCTTTAGGAAGAGATATCTGCTTTATGTACATTATATGATTTCCTCCATTCTTTGTGATTATTTCCTTGTAACTATCTTAGAAAGATATTATTCGTATTATCCCTGATTTGGGAAGATTGACCCAAGGGATTTTTACCATGTATCGTTTGCTGTACACACTATAAAATGTAATGAAAAATACTCTTTATCGCCACCTTGAGATTGAGTTTCTCAAACTTTATTAGTTAAGGCCTATTGAATCATCTATAATTCACAATTAATCCCGTTATTATCATAATTATTAACCCAAAAAGAAAGAGCAATCTCCTTCGGACCCTTGTGCTTCTATTTCCCCCTCTATTGGGTGATAGTCCTTTGGAGGGGGAGGCCTGTTGCAGACCCCCTCACAACATTCTATTTGATCTTATAATTTAGGGAAGATAGATGATAATAAAAAAGAGAGACTCGAAGAATTAAGGTTGTTCGGCCTATGGCTCACATCGACACATCAAAGCCTTTACATGGCTACATCTTTTCTTTTCACTTGATTATTTGATTGTAAAGAAGACTCTATTTATAGAAAAATAGTATGAATGTTACATGTCTATTTTACTTCTACATTAACAACCATAATTGTAACTCTTGTCACTTGAGTTCTTATAACCATTGTCTATTGAGATCTTATAATCATTGTCTCTTGAGCTCTTATAACTATTGTCTCTTCAGCTCTTGTAATCATTGTCTTCTTAGTGGTAGAAGTGGTTATTGCAAGTAGTGGGTTAGAATTTTTTCACATCCGTAAGATCCCCAAGAAAGTCCCCATGAGTTGCAGAATGACCAATAGTTTTTCCGTTTAGGCTTCCAAATCCCACCACCGTAATTGCATGATAGTCATCATTTTTACTCTCTTGCTCTTGAACTTCATGTTTACGGCGTTGAACTTCAAGTTTAGGACGTTCATATATACCATTCAGTAACATGATAACAAAAGCATAAAAAAAAACAAAAAAAAAAAACAACAATTTGATATTATTACCACCACAACTATAAGTTAATTATAATTATCTCAAGAAATTTGCCAAATCCCCTTTCTATTAGGATTATGGCCGCTACGGGTTGTCTTCTCACTACTTTCAACATCACCCATTCGTCTACCTCTGTAGGAAACGGCCACCATCTAACCCCGCACATATGTCGCATTCATTTTCTAGAAGAATGAAAAATTGAAGTAAATAAATAACAAAGATAGATAATTGAAAAATAAAAAATAAGGTTATTCTTAATTACCTCTATGTTTGTATTTGGTCTTCCCTTTTGTTTTATGCCTACTATGGGATACCCGTCTTTACTTCTAAGTCCATTTTTTTTTTGACCCATTCAAACGTTGTTAGAAGCTCATACCTAGAAATTGTTTTTTCTTCTGGAATGCAAAAGTCCATTAACTCCTGTATGGATAAATTACGGCATGGTTTTGATAGATCTTTCGCTTTATGAGAGCTTATAGTAGTCTCTGCAACTATACAATGGTCTAACAAAATCCTACAACCAAAAATATATCTATATATTTAATTTCTGAAAAATTATACCATAGCTAAAATATTAAATCTTGCATGACTTACCATCGATCTGCTTAACAATGTAAGGGGGAAGCACATCATAACGTCGATAATGTCAATCATGAAACTCTTGCTAGCATATAAATCAGTACACATAAAAATAAAAATAAAAAACAATACTAGTGAGGTTGAGAGAAGTTAGTGTTAGTGGTTAATAGAAGTTAGAACTGGTAAAAGTGGTTACCACTTAAAAGTTATATTATATTCTTAGTGGTAGAAGTGGTTACTGCAAGTAGTGGGTTATCCTTATGTACTCTGATTGCTGACTGGGACAAAATCAGGGGTATCCAGGTTCAACCAACTCACTAAAAATAGAACCTATCAATTTCCAAAACTCTTACGGGAAACAACCTTTGCCTAAACCAAAAAACTTTCATTTTCACATAAGAACTTTTCATTTTCTCACTCTACGCAGCCAGTGTGAGAGAGAGATGGGCACGGTGGTAAAGAGGAAGAAGGAGAGGAGACGATAAAAAGTTTTCGCGAATTGAGTTCAACTATTCTCAGTCTATTTATCTAATAATGTGCTATAAGGTCTATCTTTTGACCAATGTTTACAAGCATGAAAACCATTCATATTGTCGACCCTTATGGCTCAGTTGGGGTGGCCGGCCACCCCCTATGGCAAAAATTGGGTGCCCAGACAGCCACCCCATATTTTTTTATTATTATTATTATTTATTTGTTTATTATTTTATTTTACATTTTCTTTTTAAAATGTAAATAATATTTTATTATTTTATTATTAGTGGGACACATGGCTTGTTGTAGACTCTTGGATGAAATTGGACTGCCAAGATTGCATAATTTCATAATCTTGAATTCCCCTGGAATTCCAGGGGATCCGAATCCCTATTTTAAAATTATAGAATGGTCTAAAAAAAATATAAAATGACTATTCTACCCTTATAAAATAAGAATAGACTCTTGTCTATTTCTTTTGAAATGAAGAGGATCATGGCCCATTATTAAAACCTTTGATTTTACCATCTTTTTCAGTCTATGTTTTGTCATATAGTCTAGTGCCACCAGTACTACATCATTGAAACCTTTGATTTGATCTGTTCCCTCCACTTTTGATCATTTGATCGAATTGATGATTTCCCACTATTTCAACATTCTTCTAAAGTTTTTCCACTAACTTGTACACATTTGACATGATGAGTTTGTGAGTAATTATATTGGCGGGCAACTAACAATGGGGAGTTTTCGGTCAGAAGTGCATACCATCTAGTGATGGACCGAATGAAGAGGACAAGAGGAGAATGTTCCAAGACTCCTGAAGGTAATAATATATGGAGGTCGATATGGCAACTGAAGGTATCAAATCCCACTAAGTTGTTTTTATGGAGGGCCTACAGTAACATTCTTCCTACCAAAGTGAACTTGACTAAGAGAAGGGTTCTGGACAATGACACATGCATCCTGTGTAACCAAGAACCAGAATCCGTGGTTCATGCTTGTGGTCTTGCCCGGCTGCACAGGATGTGTGGGGCTGCTGCATTCCCAGAATCCAAAAAAGTCCAACCATGGTAAGGGATTTTGAATCCACTGTCAACTTGCTGTTCGAACAGTGCACCAAGGAGGAAGTTGAGATGTGTGCAGTGGTGGCTAGAGGCATCTGGACACGAAGGAATGCAGTGGTACATGGGGAGGAGTTTCCCATCCAACTACCATTGTCAGTAAGGCGATTGAAAGCTTAACTTTTTTTCGATCGCTCCAGATTGAGGAGAAGATGAATGATAACGGATTGCTGCAAGTGACGGAAGAGAAGTGGACGCCTCCCCCGTCTGGTAGATTTAAAACCAATTGGGACATTGCGTTAGACTCACAACAAAACCGGATGGGGCTCAGAGTAATAATAAGAGACGAAAAAGGTCGGGTCATGGCAGCATTAAGCAAGACGTTGGATTCTATCCAAGAACCAGTTATCGGCGAAGCAATGGGGGCATTAGAGGTAGCTGAATTCAGCAGAGACAGCGGGTTTCTCGATTTCATTCTTGAAGGGGACTCCAAGCAGGTTGTAGAGGCCATCAATTATACGGGGACTTTATGGTGCAAATTTGGGCATATTGTGGGTGACATTCAGGAAGTATTGAAGACCTTTAGAAAATGGGATATTAAACATGTAAAAAGGACTGCAAATATGGCTGCCCATGGCTTAGCCAAGGCTGCCATAAGGGAGAGCGGTGAGAGAATATGGTTGGAAGATATCCCCAATATCATTTTTGATGTTGTTACCCTAGAGCAAATTGCTCCTTCTGTTTAGAGCTTTCCAGCTCTTGATTATTCCACTATAGTGAATAAACAGAATTACCTTTGTTTCAAAAAAAAAAAATTTATTTGTTGTCAATGAATTAACATAAATTAATTCCTCGTTTATTGGTATGTAAGACTCGTTTATTGGTATGTAAGATATTATGCTATGAATATCATAATATCTTAATTTTGAGCATATTAATATTATTATCTACATGTATATTGTCAAACACTGATGAGATGATACAGAGGTTGAGAAGTTCCGGGCTGTTGAGTTGGAACAGGCAGCAATTGAGGCAGCCCAGAAGAAGGAAGGGGAATGGCAGAAAGAGCTTGAAGATGTGAGGAACCAACATACTTTGGAGGGGGCATTTTAGGAAAAAAACTTGAAATTAAGTGATCATGTTTCCGTCAGATCACTAGAGAAGACGGCGCTCACTAACGAATAGGCTGAATTGCAAAAATTTTAAACTTTGGGAGTACATTGCAAAAATTAAAACATTGGGAGTTAAAACATTGGGAGTTGAATTAAAAATCGGCTCAAACTTCGGGGGGAAAAGTGTACTTTTCCCTTTCATTATTTATTTTTAGCAATAGATTGATTCTTGTTTTTGTATTTGTGCCCATTGTTTTCTTGGGCGCTGCTCATTCATATGGAGACATATCTCTATGTGGTATTGCTGTTTGCAGCCTTGGCATAATGGGTTTTTTCCTATTCACCTCTGAGTCTTTGAATGAGGGCCATCTTGATAAGCTCTCTGTGATCAGATATCTGATGCAATGCTTGATGCCTGTTTGTGACACATGGTAAGGAGGACGCAGAGTCAGCAGCCACATCAGCAAATCCATGTGAGATATCTTCATCAGGAACATTTGTACCACATCAACTTGATTCAAATATTGCAGCAGAGGTGGGTGCCACCTTCATCAGATTAATGCTTAAGGCTTATCCACAGCAACTACACATGTAGCTTGTGTACATCATTGCATCAACTCAAACCCTTCAAGAGTTATCTCCTTAAGACTTATCAACACAAGCACTGGAGATAGAGATAAAAGAGGAATATAGAGACTAAATTAGAGGATAGAAGAAAGTCTTAAAAAACCACAAAAAAAAGTAGACATTGGGAATGCTTGGATTGCATTTTAGCACTTCTATCCATTATTTTAATACAAAATATTTCTCTCTTTTTTTTTTCTTTTTTTTTTCGCTTGCTTTTTACCTTTACGATTATGTTGAAATTTTGTAAAATATATTTGAATAGGAAAGCAAAAATTAATTTTATTTTCTAAATATAAAGAAAATCAAAGAAAAGTTGATGCTATTGCTCTCGGTGAATAGATAACTTAAATAATATCCCAAAAGGGTGTTACCTAAATTTCGTAGGGTCATTGAAGAGGTCGAGACGGGAATCTCCCAATCGGAGGGAGTATGCAGTTTTCTTGTATTCCTCCCAAGTGAAGGGCTTATAGAGACTTGGTTTCTCCGGTGAGACCAACTCCGGGAGAGGAAAGATCCATGTGTTAAGGGGTGGAGCCCCGAAGTACACCGTTGACATTCTTGGCTTCATTGAGTTTGCCAATACCCTGTGTCTCACACTCACCAACCTCCCATTTGTCAAAGCCTTCATTGCCAATACGAAAACTATGTGAGGAGATTAAACTAATCAAATTTGTTTTTCTAGGTGATTTCCACTTGCATTTTTAATAAAATATATAATTTTTTACCAGTGTTTTGAAAGCATTGACCCAATTATACAATGTGCATGAAAATAAAGAACCCGTTTAGGAGTGCGATTACTTCTAGAAGCGACTTACTTTGACTATTATTACTTTTCTTGATACTTTGATTTTTATTCTGATATTAAAAAAAAAAAAAAAAACCCAAATTCTAACTTGACATTTTTCTTAGAATTATTTCTGTAAATGTAAAGATTAGATAATTTTTATGAAACTCAGATGCCTCGATAAACATGAATTTCATAAGAATTCTCTCGTATTTACTATTTAAATGGTTAACAACTTGAAGATTAAAATTGTTAAAAATCTGGCTTAGACTATTCATTTGATTATTACCAACCTGTAGGGCATCACCAACGAAAACACAGAATTCACGGGGGTTAGGAGGGACTGAAACCCACAACCCGTCCTTCAAAGATATTTGAAGGCCCCCAACGTCGTTGGATCGCAAGATAGTCAAGATCTGAGGGTCAGAATGTTCCCCAAATCCTATCCGATTGTTTTTACATTGATAAAGTTTTGGTGATGGATTCCAATCACTGACATCATTCATCGGAGGATAGTGATTCAACCTAAGAAGTGAGTCACTGTCAACGTCTCTGATGAGCCTACTGAAGGCACACTTGTCACGGACCCAAAGGCCTTCAGCCACTAGATCAAGAATCTCACATGCTACTTCCTTCATTGCTTGTATGTAATTACTTACACTATCACTGCAAACCAAAAAATAAATAAATAAATGTTAGTCTACCCAAAAGAACATTATTATTTCTAAGAAATTTTTATTCAATTTAAAATAATAATAATAATCTAAATCAATTTATTAAAAATAAATGTAAAAATAACATGTTCTAAAGAGAAATGTGACGTTTATCTGTCCAAGTAAATTATTTTGAGCTGCCTACATTCTTGTTATATAGATTTTTTCACATTTACTATCCGAATTATTAGCAATATGAGCAATTAGCAATTTAGACAACAGATTACTGAGTTTCTAAATCTTAATTTAATAGACTGATCAAAAGAATTTTCTTTTTAAAACTAAGTCCCACCGTTAACTTTGAATTAGGATCCTCTTCATTTCATTTGAACTGGAGAATATTCAATTAGTTATAGTAAATGAGTATTTTTATCTTTAAAAAAGTAAAAAGACAAAAATATTCCTCCATTATAACTAACTAGATATTCTCAAATATATTGTTCCGTTACTTTGAATCTTTTTCTTGATTTGATTGTGAAGTTATTGATTTCTTTCTTGTCTAATTAATTATATCCTCACTGGCTAGTGGGAGTCACAGTTCTAATTGGACATTGTGTGTTTCTCTTTGTCAATGAAACCCCTTAATAGTATTTGAGACGACAGGAGACCGAATTTAAAAGAAAAAAATAATAATAATAATAATAATAATAATTAATTTTGAGGGCTTGGACTCAATAAAAACATAAAATTTAGATGATTTCTCATCTATTGGGGTTGCCCGTTAGATGGGAAAAGTGGGGTGTTAGACTTGGGCCCAACAGCTTTTAGGCCGATAGGATATAATATCGCACGCTTGGCTCCGGCCAGTATAATTAAAGAGCCGTAGACCCTAAAACAAAAGAAAAGTCCACTCTATTTCTTCTATGGAATCATCGATGAAACAAAGGCGTCCAACTCCTTGAAATCAAAACTTTATATACTTTATGTTCAATTAATATATGATTTCTTTTCTCATAAAGGAAAAGACATCCTTTTCTAGGATGCCAAACACTACTAAACAAATCTTCCCCGCCATTTCATCTGCAAATTAAATTAAATTTAATTACATTCCCAATTATTTACAGGTCTCAGAGAGTCAGAGTACTTCCTTTTATATATATATATATATATATATATATATATATATATATATTATAATATGTCCCTGCGTCACTATTTATTTATATTCAACATTAATTAAAATAATTCAAAGAAAATGAACTAAACATGCCACATTAATCCTAAGCATGAAACGCGCGAACCTGTTGGGGGCACAAAAGAAACACAAAACAAAAGTTGTGTTTACTACTCTCTAGCCTGTTCGGCTGTCCCTCCCTCCCATGTCTTTTTTAAATAATGTCCGAAAAGTTCCAAACACAAAAAAAGAAGAAGAAAGATGTGAGGTGTCACCTGAATTTCGTAGGGTCATTGGAGACAGCCATGGATCTTTCAGAAATAGAGAGAGGATTTGTGTGAAGAAGAAGGTATTCAAGCTCACCCATATCGCCATTGGGGCCAATGTTTTTGCACCCATAACCAAAAGGACTAGCCGGCCCCGCTCGCTTCTTCTCCGCCACCGGTTTGGCGAAAAACTCCACCCCTTCCTCCTCCATCCTCGTAACTATCTCATTTGACACGCCATGGTTAACCACTTTGAAGAAGCCAAATTCTTCGCAGGCACTCACCACTAGCTCAGATAGCATTGACCTGTTGAGAGAAAGATCAATGGTGGGCACCCTAACTGCCTTTGTTTTCTTGGTTAATCTTACTGGGGTGGGAGAAGGCACCACCATGTTTGTTTCTGGATATAGACTTAGAAAGTAAGTAAATCAAGAATTTGATGATCAGTTTGAGCTTTGGAGGTATGGTCATGGTTGAAGATATATGGTGCCCTTTTATACAGCCGAGAGAGAGAAAAGAGAGAGAGAGAGAAAAGAGTGGGGCTACTCTGACTATCATAATTGTTAAGAGTCTTACATAATCAATAATATAATTAATTCAAATAAGGTATCATTGAATAGTTGTTTTAGGTTATATATTGTTGGGTTTTGAATTGCCAAATTCAGTGACAAAATACATTCATCTGCAATTCCGTCAGCAGTGCATACACGAGGTGTTGTGTCAAGAGAAGACCTAGAAGATGTGGTTAAGCTTAACCAATCATAATAGAAGATCTATATGATATGGTTAAGTTTAATCAAATCGGAATTCTTTAATTAGAGTTAAAATAGGATTTGATTAAATTTCGTATCCTGCACATGTATCAGTATTCAGACCATAACTTTCGGCTCAAGAATTGGATTGAGGTGAAACCAGCGGCATTGGAAAGCTAACACAAAATTCTACAAATCTTTGTGAAATAAGATTTTCAAAATTCGAAAGTTAGCTATGCCAAAATCGTCTCGCAAGATAAGGAAGAAAATTTGGATGAATCCTATTCCAACTAGAACTAATTTTTCTTCCCATTTCAACTAGTACTAGGTTTTCTTATAGTCTATATATAGAGAGCTGTTATGCACGAAATTGTAAGGAATACCACATAAGAATTCCATGTGCTAAGAGAGCGTTTAAGATATTGAGTGTTAGGGTTAGTCTCTCTTAGAGTTAAAGGTTGTGTCTTCAGCACAAATCATATACAACCGAAGTCTACCGGAGTTCCGGTAAAGGAGATTAAGTAGAAGAATTGTGCCAGATGTTCTGGAAAGGGCTACTGCGGTAGAAGTCAAGTGGGTCGCTTGTCTTATGCAAGGAAGTGTCAATTGCAAAGGTTTTGTAAGTGTGAACTTCTTGTAATCCTTATTCTTTTATAGTTGATTGATTTCCTGGGTTTGGCTGCCCCGGAGAGGTTTTACATTTTAGAAAGTTCTCTAAATGGTTTCTTCTTCGTAACCAAAATATTTGTGTCTCTGTGATCTATTGTTCTACATATTTTGGTTGTATGATTGTTTAATTTTTAATTCTGCGTATTATTTGCATACACCTATTCAACCCCCTTATTGGTGTCGTTTGGAGTCGTATTTAGAATTTTCATATATGTATTGCATTACGACTTTTCCTTTTTCTCGTTTGTTATAAATTGCAACTTTTGTCTTTTAGAATGTTATTTAGTAAATGATATAAGCATGGGCTTTAATCTTTGTGGTAATCAAGGCCAAGGAATGGATAGGCATGCTATGAAAGAATTCATAATGCGGAAATAATAAGATAGTGACACAGAGATTTACGTGATTCAGTCTATGACCTACATCCATAATATCAAGCCCTAGTCTACAAATAGATTTCTACTCTAACTAGGTTAGTTAAGTGACAATCTTTAACTATTCACCTGTAACTTAATGATAGTCTTCAAGTGACTCAGTGATATTCTTCAATGGTAAGTTAGTAATAGTTTTATACTGTGACTATTATTCTTGAGATATACTCAAGCATTCCTCCTCAAACTCAAGGTGTGTAAACTTGTGAAAACTTGAGTTTGTTCTTTAGTTGGCAAGAGAGGCTGAGATGGTGACCGGAAACTCGTTGAAGTTGGTGGCGGCCGAGGTAGTTGAGTGGAGTTGATGGCGCCGGAATTGAAACATCGGCTGCTCTTGAACTTGAAGTTCGACAACTTTTAGCCTCTTTTAGAGAAGAAAGAGCCAACTATGGGTTAAGAGAGAAAGGCGATGGGCAATTATGACCTCTTTTAAAGAAGGGAGAGCCAACTATGGCCTAAGAGAAAGAAAAATTGGCAACTATGGCCTCTTTTAGAGAAGAAAGAGCCAACTATAGGCTAAGAGAGAAAGAAGATGGGCAACTATGCCCTCTTTGGAGTAGGGAAAGCGAACTATGGGCTAAGAGAGAAAGAAAGGGAATGTCAACTATGGGCTAAGAGAGAAAGAAAATGGGCATCTTAGGCATCTTTTTGTGAGCATCTCGGGCCTCTTTTTGTGGGTATCTTGGGCCTCTTTTTGTGGGCAACTTCAGCCTCTTTTGAATTTTTTCTTTTTCTTTTTTTGGATAATATCTTGTTTTCAGATTACATAAGTTGGGATAAGGATTACCTTATTCCCATAATCAAACGGAACTAAATCTGAAACTTAAACTAGAATAGCATATTCCTAAACTAAAATAGGAATCTATGAAGGGTTAAAAGATAAATTTATTACCAAACACCCTTCTTCTTCTTCAATTTCTTCTCCCAATTTATGTAAACGTAATTCCTAGCCTCCTACCAAGTACAGCACACCTTAGGCTCAAACCCTCGGAGGATAACTGAAAACACACCATTTGAAGCTGGAGGCGGAGGGAGACACTGGTAGCCCTGGCATTGGGCTTGGAAAACCGTGGAGAAAGGTGCCGGATCGGAGATGAAATCTGAGGGAGACGGAGTCGGTCGAGAAGTTGACGCCGGAGAGGATGGCTAAGGTGATCGCGCTGCTACACATCGCGGATCTGTGGTTAGGAGGCGGAGGACTGGAGATTTGGTGTGGACTGATAGAGAAGAAGATGAATGGAAGTGGTGAAGGCACGGGCAAATCTGGCTACTTGGGCATGAGAGAGACCATCGGGGTCTTGGAGAAAGGAGCTGGTCGAGCGAAGGTCCATGCCGAAGTGTCGCAGGAGGAAGTTGTGGCTCTGTCGTGGATTTCAATGGCCGGATGATATCTTCTTTTTTTTTTTTAACAAAAATAAAACAATATAGATTTCGTGATTGGGAAATCAATCGAAATAAAGAATAAGAAACATAAAAGAAAATTGTAGCGTTAGCCTATTTGCTCTGTAATAAGATAGTGACACAGAGATTTACATGGTTCGGTCTATAAACTATATCCACAAGATCAAGCCCTAAGGCTGCATTAAGCTCTTATTTCTCTGAGTAATATTTACAATATAATATGCTCCTATTTATAGGAGAATCATGTTAAATACAAATAGATTTCTACTCTAACTAGGATAGCTAGGTGATAATCTTTAACTATTCACATGTAACTCAGTGATAGTCTTCAAGTGTGACTCTATAAGTTAATAATTGTCTTCTACTGTGACTATTATTCTTGAACTTCATGATATACTCTAACATGCTAAAGCAACATTGTATATATTCTTAAAGTAACTAGATAGCAGCTAGTAATCATTTTTATTTATTTTTTTTATTTTTTATTTTTTAAAAAATGATGATATCAAAATAGAGGTTATGGCTTCGAACCCTAGTTAACTTCTACAATATTTTAGTTAAATAATATTTTACGTACTTGGACATCAAAAAAAAAATATATTTGTTTTATAACATAGAAAATATCCACAAGAGCCCAATACCTTTTGTGTAGATTCCCCAAGCTGTGTCTGTGCATGCATAAATGCCCCCAAAAAACGGAAATTGAAATAAATTTGCCTTAAAATTTTCTTTGTATAGTAATTCTAGTCACAAATATTCTCATGTTGAGAGAAGTATTATTCATCTTTTTCATCCCCAATGAGGTTGCCCATAAGAAAGCCTCATGTCAGAAGGCACTCTTGGGTTCTATTTTGTTCGGGCAAGAATTTAGATACATGCTCGAGCTATCCATTCTAAATGAAATGGAGCTGAATGTAGCTCTTTTGGGTGACGTCTTTTTAGCCCTAAAACGACACCTCTAAGAGGCGTCATTTTCAGTACAAAATGATGCCTCTTATATAGGGTCGTTAACAAAACGACCCAAAATATTTTATATTTTTTGAAATGACTATTGCATGACTAGAAAGAGGATTAATCTTCACCAAGTAGAAAAATACATATACTAGTAAGGGTTTGTTGATCCCTATAAGAGAGGGTCTTCTGTGTGGTCGTTGCACAAAACAAGGGTTTGGTGCAACCCACTCAGAGTTTGACACATCAGCATTGAAGAAAAATTGCAAAAAGAACATATGTGAGCAAAACACTAGATTGTTTCTCTCAAACACCATACGTATCCGCTGCCGCTGCCGACGCCGCCTCACACCGCCTCCTGCGGAGAGAGATCCCGCATTTGGGGGGTGGCCGTGGGAGAGAGAGAGAGAGAGGGAGAGAGATTCGGCCATTGAGGGTGGATCGCGGCCACCCACAGGCCGCCGGGGGTGGATCGAGGCCACCCCTAGGTTGCTGGGGTGGCTCACGGCCACCCCCCAGGTAGCCCATCGGGGGTGGCTGTGCACCACCCCCGCCACCCTCATGGGCTATTGCTCATCCCCCTGCATCCTTCTAATTTTTATTTTTTTTAATGGAAGAAGATGAATTATTCTGATATTTTGTTCTCATTTTAAGTTTGTGTAATAAGCTGATGTGACAGTTGTTGAATGGTGTGCACAAAACTCCTCCTTTATGCACCGACCACACTAAAGTTATTCCTTCCCTATAAATTAAGGTTTTCTTTCCCTTAAACAAGACCCTTAAATTCATGGTGAAGGCCGGCATACCTGACAAAGCAATGGGGAAAATTCATATGATATGAGCCAGGCATTTCCTTTTTATATAATTTTATGATAAAAGAAGGCAGATTCTCATCTCTTAATTTACTTCCATGTGGCACCCTTTGGAGTCCTAATCTCATTGTGGATACCAGTGGATCATATATTTATATATCAATTGCCAACATAGATGATATCAGGTTCAGCAATAGAAATTAACAAAATTAAAGCCCTACTAGTGTGTCACTGATGATGGGGACAGTACTCCAATTTGATATTACAATTTTTTTTAAAAAAAAAATGTATGTAAAAATTACATATTTTAAAGATAAATATTAATTTAATATACTACATTTTATTTTATTTTTTTAAAAAAAAAATTCTCAAATTTAAAAGAAATTATATTCATTAAAAACTAAGATATAAGAATGCTTGTGCGTGTAAAGAATGTTAACGTGAATAGTGTCGTTGCCTCTGCCCCAAGTCCTAAGAATGAAAATGATACTACTGCTGTCCAAGGTGTAGTGTGATTCCACTTGCCAAATGAAGATCACCTTCCAGCTGTCAATCATGCAAGGAAGGAAATGAGTGTTGCAGTCAATAACCTTGCAGCTGTTGGAGATACAAAGAAGGGAAGGAGCCTTGCTGTCAATCACGCAAGAATGGAAATGAAAGATAATTCAGAATATTCACTCAAGGAAAGATTTGTCCTATTCAACCATCATAATAAATGGAATTTGTCTCATCAAGGAAATATTCAACAGAGAAGCTCACCTATGGGAAATACTTGACTAGCAAATCTTATTAATTGACAATCCCAGAATATGTGAAATTGTCTGGCTATAAATTATATCTTGTCTCATTGCTTTGCCTTGTAAATCACGAATCACATCACTATATAGTGGTGTACATATTACTGTTTACCATCAATGAAAATTTCCTCTCCTTGTTAGAAAACTTTCATGGTATCAGAGTTTCCATAGACTTACGTCTAATATCGATCCATCAATCCATGGCTTCCAATAACTTTACCCCAGTTGCAAGCTTTACTCTTCCCACTTTTCCTCAATCCAATCTCACCAAGTTACAAGATAGTCATACTTATATTACATGGCTAACACAAGTCTCACCTATATTGAGAAGCAATGATCTTATGGGCATTGTCGACGGGTCAGAACCATGCCCTACCAAATTCATTCAAGATGATCAAGGGAAAGACACCTTGAATCCTGATTACATTCTCTGGAATAAGAAGGATCAGTACCTTCTTAGTTGGCTAAATACAACCCTTATCAGAGAAATTTTTGGCTACAGTTTATGGCCTTAACACTTCAAAGCAAGTTTCAACAGCTATGGCAAATAGATTTGCCTCACATTCTCGGTCTAGTGTTACAAACTTGAAGAGGCAACTCCAGACCCTTCATTAGGGCTCTAAGAACTGTACGGAGTACATACAATCTGCCAAGTCTTGGGCAGATAAGCTTGCAGCTGTGGGCAAGCCCATCGAGGATGATGAATTGACCACCTTCATAGTAAGTGGTCTTAATCCTATCTATACCCCATTTATCACCTCATTCTCTTTTGCTACACGTGATAAGTCCCTTAGCTTTAAGGACTTTCATGATGAGCTTCTCAATCATGAAATGCTGCTAAATCAGCAACACACCTCTGCCTTGAACACCCCTGCCATTGCTCTGTACACCCAAAAACCAAGAAACATGCCCTTTGCATCCAAATCCAAATCCTTTCAAAATATGGAATACCCACCTCAACAACACCATTCCAACCAAAACATGAGAAATTCATCACAACAGCAAAACTCCAAATTCTCCTTTCACCCAAATACCCCTACTCTAAAAGGACCTGCTGCAAATTCCTTTGCCTTACGGGTGAAACTTGATCAATCAACACCCAATAATATTTTCAGCAATGTTTCAAAGGCCCCATGTCAAATCTGTGGAAGAAACAATCACCAAGCTCTTGATTGTTTCCATAGAATGGATTACTCCTATCAAGGGCGCCACCCTCCTACCCAACTTGCAGCTATGATTGCTCAAAGGAATGCTGCGGTAGAAAATCAACAGTGGCTTGCAGATAGTGGGGCCAACACACACATCACCAATGAGCTTGAGAACTTGACTCAGCAACAGCCCTTCGAAAGTGATGAAACTATAGCAGTGGGCAATGGTGCTGGCCTTGCTATAGAGAACTTTGGTTCCTCCATCTTGCTCTCTTCTAATTTTAAATTTCATCTTAAAGATGTCATTTATTGTCCTCAGGCTACTGTCAATCTATTATCTATTCAAAAATTTTGCCACGATAATAATTGTTATTTTAAGCTAACATCCACTCATTTTTATGTAAAGGACACACAGACCAGTGCATTGCTTCTGGAGGGCAGATGTGAGAATGGCCTTTATCCTCTTTGCTTCCCCAAGACTTCTCTCCAAGGAAAACGTGCCCTAGCTGCATCTTTTACTGCTTTCATAGGAATAAAAACTTCTTCTATTGGCTGCCATCTTAGATTAGGACACCCCTCATCTGATATTGTAGCCAGAGTAATTTAGGCCTTGTTTGACAAGCCCCTTTTTTGGATTTGTTTTGGGTTTTTTTAAAAAAATCCATGGGAAATCGTGTTTGGCCCGTTTCATACAAAACCGACAGCAGAGTTCGTAACCAAAACAATTTTGTGCACGAAGGCCCAATCGATATTCAAAACCCAATGACCGAAAATCATTTGCATTAAATGTTGTAACCGGTAACCAATTTTATGGATAATTGAATGCACCTAGATGTCAAACCCTGTTGTGTGTAGCGTGTGCATTGGTTTGAGGGATGTTGGTGTTAATGATCCTGCAGCAAGAAATATATTGAAAAAATCAATGAGGATTTATTATAGTGTTGAGTGTGTGCGACCTTGGAGCTGTTCTTTTGATTTGTATGAATTTAAATGCATGGGTTTGACCAACCATGGCCTTCCATTTCAATGACTTATAACCCAGCGCTAACATGTGTCATTCCCAAATTATCACGACTTTTGCTGAGGCTCCATAAAATTTTTTAGGGGAAAATGCAGTTTACCCCCCTGAAGTTTTAGGGGTTTTTCAATTTTAACCCCAAAGTTCAAAAATTGGCAATCTACCCCCTTGAAGTTTCAAAAATTGGCAATTTAAACCTTCCGTTTAATTTTTCCGTTAAATTGGACGGAAATTTTTTTAAAAAAGCCTGAGGGTAATGATGTAATTTCACAGATTTCCGTCCATTTAGACGGAAAAATTAAACGGAAGGTTTAAATTGCCAATTTTTGAAACTTCAGGGGGGTAGATTGCCAATTTTTGAACTTTGGGGTTAAAATTGAAAAACCCCTGAAACTTCAGGGGGGTAAATTGCATTTTTCCCAATTTTTTACTATTGTAATAATTGCCCTCTAACCCGCGTGGTCCCAACAGCTACTACTGGTACTCGTAAAACGCAGACGATGGTATTTATTAAAGTGGTTGGGCAATTTTAGGAAGATGAACAACATCTTGCACTATCCAATATGCTTCGACTACTCATTGACCGTCCGATCAAGATGGAGGAGAAGCTTAATGCAACACGGTATGTTGTAGAATCACTTGCGATGACAAACCAGATGGAGCCACCTTATCCATCAATGCATCTCGAGACTGACCAACATAGGTGATTCAACCACGTGCGTGATTGCCATGCAAGTGCGCTGCGTGCAATGAATTCTTTCTCACATGGCTTTGCAGAGATGGACCTGCCCCCTGTTAAACACAATGGCCGCTTCGGTTAAAGTGAACAACTGGTGGGGAAAATATCAATAATGTTTGGGACCGTTTGATCTACTCCCACGCATCCTCGATCGATTGATCAAAAAGGAGAGTGTGATCTCTTGCAACCACATGCAAGACTACTGGTTGCAATCACTGCTATGTTGTCAATCTGACAGTGCTACCACATTAATCATAGTGCACCCGAAAGATCAACGTCCACGATGGAACAGACTGAATGCTGCTTGTGCGACTGCGGTGTATGTTAGCAAAATATATATTCAGTGCCTATATTCGATTCAATTTTGAATATCTGCCCCGGCCAGCGTTGAGAATCTGGACCACAGATCTCATTAAAATATTTTGGTTAGAACTCTGTAGTTAACTTTCATACAATCTCACCGTCCAATTACTGCACACTTGCTGCATGTTGTGCTCTACACCATTGATGTAGCAATTTCTGCGATGTGGCATTTATCAAGTGTTACACATGAGCACCGTAAGCCCACCCATGCTTAAGCCTCATTAATGGCCATATTCAGTCTTACCAACACGCGTCCCATATTCTGCTTCACCTTCACTGTGTAAGAGACATTTGAATCCATGGATATCTTCACCCGTCTTCTCCATTAGGCCGTATACGTCCGCTTCATTCAGCCCTGAGCCTCGAGCGTCTGGCGACTCCATCAATACCCACAGCTCGTACACAAATATGTAGTTGATCTGATAGGAATAGTAACACCACCATTTTGCTAATTATATACATAACTCCTAAACCAGATGTAGCACCCCATCTCCCGTCCTTGTTGTTTGGCTGAAGAATCGTGCAGTGGCTCTTCAAGTCCCACTATTTCAGCATCTCCTCCCAAACAACTGCATCTTCAATCCTTTTCAGCATCAACGAACTCGGGTAGCCCTCCCAAGACACGCTCTTGGAAGGTTTGTCATTACCTACCATTGTCTCTATATGTTATGTAAAGACGACTTTAAAAAAAAATTTACTCTATTGTCTGAATGATCATACGCTGTAGGCTTATTGGACACGGAGTTGCAAGCGATTTTGTGACCCAGATTCGCCCGTCTCCTACAAAAGGCGTAAGTAATACATGACTTGTTCGTAACGTCTTCTTCTTTTCAAGTAAATGAGTTTGTGTTCCTGAATTGATACCATATATATATACACACACACACACAATTAGATGGAGCCCGCTGAAGGCAAGGACCCATCGATTTGGTCTCCTGAGTTTGAAAACATCTTTCTGCAAATTTTGCTTGAACGCATGAACACTAGGCGGGTAGTTAATGGGGCAATTCATGTGAACATGTGGTCCCCAATTGCTTCCCAACTCTCCACCATGATTGGTCGGACATACACTGCCTCTCAGTGTAGTACAAAATTCTCGCGACTTAGGATGAACCACCTTGAGTTTTCTGACCTACTTCATCACCGAACTGGGTTTGGTTGGGACCTAGTGTTGAACACTGTCCATGGGACAGAAATGCAATGGCAGCAGTATCTTAGGGTAATTTTCATTCAACCCCAACATTTTAATTTGAGTTTTTCGAGTCTTTTTAGAGGTATTCCATAGTTTAATTTTGGGTTACATTTTTTTCTTTGTTTGTCTTAGATCAACAAGAAGGCTGGCCGTTTATGGAGGAAGGGTTGCCCAAACTATAAACTATTGGGACTTATTTTCAATGGATCAACTGCCACTAGGGTTCTTCGGCATTCCTCTGCTAGGACCCCACCAGATAGTGATGAAGAGGATGAGTTGAACGATGCATTACTGCGGTTTGGAATGCACGTTAGTACTAGGGGTAATGCTGGTGTTAGTGATGGTGCAGGGGTTGGTAATGGTTCTGGGGGTGTAGGGGGTCTGGTGATGGTACTAGTAATGGGGGCGACCATTTTCCTCCCACCAATAGGGGTGTCGTTATTGGGGGCAACCATGCTGCCCCCACTAATAGGGGTGTAGTAATTGGAGGTAATAGGCGTGGAAAGTGCCATGTGGATAACTCTGGTCCCAACTCAAACTCCAAGAGAAAGGGGAAGGGAAAGGAGTCTTCCTCTTCAATGGACTCCCTTCGAAGTGATGCCCTAAAAGAGTTTTGTGATCTATCCCATTTGAGGAGGGAGATGATGATTCAGGATCAACAAAGAATGAGTAGTGGAGAAGGGAGTGCTGGCGGTGCAAGCAGTGGTGTCTTCTACTCTAATACCATGAGTATGGCTATAAGCATATTGGATGAGATTGCCCCAGATTTGGATGATGAGAGGTATCTAAAAGCATTTGACCTTTTTAAGGATGAGAGCACCCACAACGGTTTTATAGCATTAGCTCCCGCAAGAAAGAAGGCCTGGGTTGCCTCACTGTAGTTTCCAGTTATCCTTGGTAGTCTGTGTTTGAAAGTGCTGATGTGGGATGTTTTTCCTTGAACCGTGTCTATGGTTCATTTTATTAAACTAATGTTTTTTGCTTCCAAGAACAATTTGGCATGTAATATTAGTGGATGTGCCACTGCCACTTATGGGAACTGTGGCAAATTTTCAATTCGGATATATGTATGCTGTGTTATGCCACTGGCAATTATGTGAACTGTGGCAAATTTTCAATTCGGATATATGTATGCCTAATTATGTTAACTTGGGTCAAAAGTCTCATTTGTTTGCTGCATTTACTTACTCAAATTAATAAACTATATTTTATATATGTATTGTGTCACTGCTTAATGGTTTCAATAGCAAATGAATTATGTGCGACGCTCATAAAATTCTAGAAATTTTTATTACTTTGCTTAAGTTGTAGTATAATGTGATACTTTTTTGTGTGAACAATATGTAGATATGTGTCACTGCTTTAATGGTTTTCATAGCAAATGAATTATGTACGATTTTCATAAAATTCTACACTGGTACTTTCTAAAAGTAAGCTTACTCAAATTAATCAACTATATTTTATATATGTATTGTGTCACTACTTAATGGGTTCAATAGCAAATGAATTCTGTGCGACCCTCATAAAATTCTAGAAATTTTTTATTACTTTCTTAAGTTGTAGTATAATGTGATACTTTTTTGTGGGAACAATATGTAGATATGTGTCACTACTTTAATGGTTTTCATAGCAAATGAATTATGTACGATTTTCATAAAATTCTACACTCTAGTACTTTCTAAAAGTAAGCTTACTCAAATTAATAAACTATATTTTATATATGTATTGTGTCACTGCTTAATGGTTTTCATAGCAAATGAATTATGTACGATTTTCATAAAATTCTACATTGTGGTACTTTCTAAAAGTAAGCAAAGCTTCTTTTGCTTACTTCATATAAAAATAAGCTCTGCTATCACCCTACCCTTACAATAATCTAATTACATTCCAGATGTGTATCTCCATTACATTGGTGTATTACAGTTGTTTTTTAGGAATATTATGACCAGTAGGTTATGGACAAAAAAGATGAAGAAAAGATGGTATGTGATAGCCTGTTAATAGCAATCTCATACATGAACCCTGGAAATTCGTGTATTTAAAACTTCGCCTAATAGGCATGTCTAAACACTTGGCATTCATTAAATAAGTGGTACCATTAGAAACCAGTAGGTACAACCACAAACGCAACAGCTTTTTTGAGTCAAAATTATCTGCTACAATTTGAAAGAACTCAAGCGTTGTGACACAAAACTGTAAATAAATTCTGTAACCCCTAAATTAGGTATAAGACAAGCAAGCAAGACAAAGTCCTAGGCAAACTTGACTAATGACATAATAGAATGCGTTCTTCAAAACCACGAGTGATACAAGTAATGCTTAAGGGATGCTTCATCATCTACCAATAAAAGAATCAGTTGTGTTCATGCAATGAATTTGAACATAATTGTTTTTACATTATAGTAGAAATTCTTGAAGAAACACAAAAAGCATTTCGTTTAAATCTTTGAAACACAATTATATATATATATATATACCAGTAAGTTATATATATTTATGTATAATTCTATGAACGTCTAACGTGGTATCAGATCCTCATGTGTTTGCTTCAATCTATTTTTCAAATAATTCAACCACATCTTTTGAATGGTGTAAGTGCATTTTAACTTGTCCTTTTGCATGAGAGAAGAAGAAAAAACTAATAACAATATTTTTTATTTTCTTTCCTTGCCGAAAAATATGAATGGGAAGTGAAATAAATATTAATGGGATTCTGAAAGTTAATACAAACGTAGAAGTGAATTGCAGTTAATGAAGAAGTAGGGTGTCCCAATTCATGTCGTTCCATATAGGTTCCCCTACTTTTTGTTAGACATTGATTGTAGCAAGTTTCCGTACATGATGGACCCATCTATCCCTAACTTCGTTTTCTACAGTGTTGAGCATAATGTAATGGACGACGATGATTGGTTCGTAGAAATGTGCTTGTTCCTGCTTCAAATTGAGGAAACATTTGATGAAGCACCTGAAGTTGAGAGGAGACCCCAACGAACTTCAGCACTCCAAGGTGTTGCATTTATGCAAGAAGTGTTAGTTGGGCACTTGGGTACTTGCTATGAGTTGTTTTGCTTGCATAGGAACACTTTTATGTCATTGGCAGATGTTTTGAAGGCAAACTACCTGGGAGATACTCGCTCACTGAGTGTAGAGGAATCATTGGCCATCTTTCGCCTAATAGTTGGCCATCGGCAAGGGATGAGGGTTGTGGCGGACCGGTTCCAACACTCCACTGAGACAATTTCAAGCCATTTCAAGAGTGTGATGAGGGCATTATGCAACCTGGGTAAGACCCTTATTAGGCCTAGGCAAATTAATGAAGTGCACCCCTACATTCAGGGCAATCCAAAATATTTTCCATGATTTGAGGTATGAAACCCTTATAAACATTTTTTGTCATAACTAGGTATTTTAATTTATTTTGGACCTACCTAACCATTGAACTGTTCCCAATGTTTTGCATGTTAGAACTGTGTGGGGGCTATTGATGGTACTCATATTCAAGCTTGGGTTTCGGCTAAAAAACAAATCGCATTTCGAGGGCGTAAGGCAGTCATGTCCCAAAATGTAATGTGTGCTTGTGACTTCAACATGATGTCCACGTTCGTATATAGTGGCTGAGAGGGGACAGCCAATGACTCAAGGGTTTTCTATGATGCTGTAACTAGGCCTGAAAATGAATTTCCGACATCGCTCGCAGGTGTGAATTTTCTCTTGACATTCAAGTGTCAACCTTATAAATAACTGTCTAATATCAGCTTACGCACAACATGTATGCCTACTTGCAGGTCACTATTACTTAATTGACTCAGGTTTTCCATGCTTAAATGGATACCTTCCTCCATATCGCGGAAAAAGATATCATTTCCAAGATTTTTGAAGTGGTGGTGACCCATGTGGGTTCAAGAAATTGTTCAATTACCGCCATTCCTTGCTTCGTATGGTTATTGAATGCTGCTTCGGAGTGCTGAAAAAGCGTTTCCATGTGTTGAATGGCATGCCCAAGTACAAAGTTTGTCCGCAGCCCCTTATTGTCAATGCATGCTGCACACTCCACAATTTCATCCGTCAGGCTGACCGTAATGATATGTTCTTCGAACACGCCCCTCTTGTCAATCTTGGCAATGGTGTTGATTACCCCCAACCACTATGACTTCTCTAATGAAGCTGCTTTGCCCATGGCAAACACTAGAGACCACATTGCGTAGTTGATGTGAGATAATATCCACTCGTCGAACTAAAGTGGGGTTCAGTATTGCAATGGAACTATTGTGATATAGTTCTTGTTTTGTTACGGTATCGACGATACCGTTTATTAGTTTATGCTATATGTTGTGTCATGGGACAATCTTTTTTGTATGGCTCGCCATTATAGCACATTTACTTGTGCTTAACTACTATTGTGTGTGCCAACATGCTCACTATGGATGGCATGGTGTGTGTGCTAAGTGTGATGCGAACATGCCATGTATAGGCATGTCGGTAGTGGAGTCATATTATGTCTATGTTATTTTCGTACTTGCTATGTATAATTATGTCGGTTGTGGACTCATATTATATGTTTATATCATTTTGGTGCTTGCTATGTATAATTATGTCCGTTATGGTCTCATATCTATGTCTATGCCATTTTAATAATTTTTCTTGTATTACTATGTCGGTTTGTTGGACTTATATTTTACATGTATGTCATTTTGGTTGGCTTCATATATGTGTTAAATAAATTAGTTATGGAGCTCGAGATGCAATGTCCATGTGGTGCTGGACCGATGAGACTACTCGTTTTTAGTACCGACAGAAACTATGTGAGACGCTTTTAAAAGTGTCCCTTCTACAAAGTATGCAATGTTTTTGCTTTACCTATACAATAATACATTATTGCGTCGTTTGACTTACATAAAAGGAAAAATTATCATTGGCTTTTGAATTGAAATTTGTATCAATAATTTGTTAGTTGTTTTCGCGTCTTATTTGTGACTCAACATTGACAATGATGCACAATTAGACGTTCACATATAGTAGACACCTTTGAACAAGTGGGATAAGTATAAAAAATATTAAAAAGTGGTGTGTTTTGGAATTAATTTTTCTGGCTATAAACATAATAGTAACTTTTCACAATGATGCAACATTAGCTGATTTGAACGTGGTACTTCAACTATTAATATGCTTATATTTTTTATATATATATTGGTATTATATCCATGCTCAACTGGTGTTACTGCAGAATCATCGAGGTAGTTTCCATTGAGAAGATGACCTACTACAAAATTTGCCGCCACTCACGTCCCAGCAAGGGCGAGTAGATTAGGAAGATGAGTTGTTGGAAAATATATCAACACCATCGGCCGATGTCTTAGAATGGGTGTACATGGTAATAGCGGTGCTTTGGGCAACCAGTGGCTCAATAATGCTATGTGATGTTGTGTTGGTTCAATCATGTGCTGTTTATGTTGCCTAGGAGTACTCCTAATATTAGTGCTCTTATTTGCTTGAAGCGCATTTTGGTGGCATTACATTAATGGTAACCGGTTGTTGCTTGTCTTTTGCTGTTAAACTTGCAGGAAGGATAATTTCTTTTTTTGGTAATTGATCTCTTGTTAGTAGGATCACGGTAATTCATGGTTCGATATTATGTAGCTCGGGGCGGACCATTGTTTGTAAACCTATTGAAGATGGTTGCCTATTTGTTGCATTATGCATATACCTATTTCCACAATGTCAGCCCCTTAACGAAACAAATAAAGGGAATGGTTTTTGTTGTTTGTGTAACGCGTAGTGGGAGGCACCAAGACCAAGCGCAGTTTTTTTTCTTTCCCCATAATTTATCTTATTTCAATTTTTTTAATCATTTTTTATATATAAATTTATGAGGGTCAACATAAATTTGTGAATCTAATGGAATTTAGACAATCCAATGATTAATACCAATCATTGGCAATCATTTTTTAATTACACCAAAAGTAGTTGTTTTCTAAGTACAAATCCGGTTTTTATCACATTGTAAACTTATTTTTACTTAGAAATCTTAAACATAATCGTTTACAAAATCAAAAAATTTAGATTTGAACATGAAAACAAAAATAGTGCTTGCCAAACAAGGCCTAAGAATTTTGATTTACCCTTGTTAGTGAATGATCTCAATAAACAATTTGTTTGTGATTCTTGTCAATTAGGCAAAGGGAAAAATCAACGTTTTTCTAACTCTAATCATGTTTCCTCTCACCCCTTAGATTTAATTCACACAGACGTTTGGACCTCACCCATTCCCTCTGTCAATGGATGTAAATACTATGTGGTTTTTATTGATGATTTTTCACGCTGCACATGGTTTTACCCCTTACATAACAAATTTGAGGTTTTTGACACTTTTGTTAAGTTCAAACTTTTGGTTGAAAACTAACTATCCACCTTTATCAAACAACTCCAATCTGATGGAGGTGAGGAGTATACCTCCTCTCATTTTCGATCATTCTTAATCAAAAGTGGCATAATCCATCAAAAATCATGTCCATACACGTCCCAACAAAATGGATTGGCTGAAAGGAAGTTACGCCATATACTTGAAATGGGCCTAACCCTCTTAGCTCATTCTCATTTGTCTAACAAATACTAGGTTGATGTGTTTCTGACTGTTGTTCATATAACCAACCGCCTACCAACACCTCGTCTAGGTCATTTATCACCTTACTCCAAGCTGTATCATAAAGACCCGGATTACACCAAATTTCGAGTCTTTGGGTGCAAGTGTTTTCCCCTCGTACGTCCATATGGTCACCATAAGTTGGAGTTTCATTCCAAGCCTTGTATCTTCCTAGGCTACCATCATGCATGGTTTAAATGTCTAGAACCTGTGTCCAAAAAGGTTTATCTCTCACGACATGTTATCTTTGATGAGAAGTCTTTTCCAGCTAAGGATCAAGCTACCATCGCTTTGCCTTCCAACATCAATGCACAAAACGATGTGCCTTTTCTACTCCCTGTAAGTCTCTTTTCTCCCTCTCCTCTAAACATTTTACCCACATCTACTCCTACATTCGGTTCAACCCCTACAGAAAACACTATTTCCACCACATTTGCGAGTCATCCTCCTGTTGCACCTACTACCATTACTACTCCAAACCCCACCCTTGCCACATCTGAGAGTCATTCTCCTATTGCACCTACTACCATTATTGCTTTAGACCCCACCCTTGCCACTACTGCACATTCCCATGCTACTGACATCCCTTGTGGTACAATTCCTATTGTTCAAGAAGCTACTATCCATGATGCATCTCCTATTGATCTTGTCTCTGCATCTCCTTATCTTCAAGTAGACATTTCTGTTGTCCCTCAACCGTCCATGTTAGCTTCCCATACCATGACCACTTGGTCCCAAACTAGGTCTCTTAAACCCAAATCTTTTTCAGACTTCAAGCTATATACCTCGACCAGATATCCTCTGAAGTCCTTCCACTCCGTGTTGCAAGAAATTGAACCTAGTTCCTATAGCAAAGCTGCTACTGATCCACGATGGAGGGCTGCTATGGGTCAAGAGTTTGATGCTCTTCTCTCCAATGACACATGGACTTTATGTGCTCGCCCATCTAATCACATTGTAATACGCAACAAATGGGTGTATAAAATTAAACAAAAGTCCGATGGTTCCGTGGAACGCTTTAAAGCCCGATTAGTTGCCAACGGCTTTGATCAACAATGTGGAATTGATTACATGGAGACTTTCAGCCCTATGATCAAGCCGTCCACGATCTGCGTGATACTTAGCTTGGCAGTTCAGTCTGATTGGCATGTTCGGCAACTAGAAGTGTCTAATGCCTTCCTCCATTGAAATTTACTTGAGGAGGTGTACATGGAACAACCCTAGGGATTTATAAATCAAGAGCATCCTGAATATGTGTGCAAATTACACAAGGCAATCTATAGTTTGAAGCAAGCCCCTAGAGCTTGGTTCACTCGGTTCTCCTCCTTTCTATTGGATATTGGGCTCCAAGCCTCTCTAGTTGACTCCTCATTATTTTTATTTTTCAATGGCAATGTGAAGTTGTTTATGCTTGTGTACGTGGATGACATTATTGTCACCGGTACTGATTATGCTTATATTCACTCACTTATTTTGAGATTGCAGCAGGAATTTTCACTGAAGGATCTCGGACCTCTTGGTTTTTTTCTTGGTATCCAAGCCTCTCGCACCTCTGATGGGTTGCATCTCTGCTAAGCAAAGTATATCACTAATTTACTTACTCGTGTGAATATGCTTGGTGCCAAGCCCTCCAAGTCTCATTGCTCCTCCGGTTCCAAACTCTCTCAGTTTGATGGGGTTGCTCTTAATGATCCTAGTGAATATCGACATGTGGTAGGTTCTCTCCAATATTGTACATTAACTAGGCCTGACATAGCCTTCTCTGTGAATCAGTTATGCCAACATTTACATCATCCAACCTCCACTCATTGGGCTGCTGCCAAGCGAGTTCTTCATTACTTGAAGAACACCCCTGATCATGGCCTAGTTTATACCAAAGGTCCGCTTCACTTGACTACCTATTGTGACTCTGACTGGGTGGGCAGTCCTGATGATCGACGATCAACCTCTGGGTTTGCTGTTTTCCTTGGCAATTCTCTTGTTTCTTGGAGTGCTAAGAAACAAGTTGTGGTTTCTCACTCAAGTACCGAAGCTGAGTATCGATCTCTTGCTATCACTGCGGCTAAACTTTATTAACTTCGCATACTTTTTCGTGCTATCCAAGTTCCTCTTCCTGTTGCTCCGGTGTTATGGTGTGACAATGTTAGTGCCCTTGCTGTTGCTTCTAATCCGGTTTATCATGCCCCTACAAAGCACATTGATGTGGGTTACCATTTTGTTCGAGAGAAAGTTATTAATCGTGATTTACTTGTTAAGTTCATCTCCTCTAAGGACCAAGTTGCTGATTTATTTACCAAGGGCCTTCCATCAGTGCAATTTCAATTTCTTCAATCCAAGCTAATGGTGTTACCTCCCCCCATCAGCTTGCGAGGGGGTGTTAATGTGAATAGTGCCGTTACCTCTGCCCCAAGTCCTAAGAATGAAAATGATACTGCTGCTGTCCAAGGTGTAGTGTGATTCCACTTGCCAAATGAAGTTCACCTTCTAGCTATCAATCATGCAAGGAAGGAAATGAGTGTTGCTGTCAATAACCTTGCAGTTGTTGCCTGTTGGAGATACAAAGAAGGGAAGGAGCCTTGCTATCAATCACGCAGGAATGGAAATGAGAGATAATTCAGAATATTCACTCAAGGAAAGATTTGTCCTATTCAACCATCATAATAAATGGAATTTGTCTCATCAAGGAAATATTCAACAGAGAAGCTCACCTATAGGAAATACTTGACTAGCAAATCTTATTAATTAACAATCCCACAATATGTGGAATTGTCTGGTTGTAAATTATATCTTGTCTCATTGCTTTGCCTTGTAAATCACGAATCACATCACTATATGGTATTGTAAATATTACTGTTTACCATCAATGAAAATTTCCTCTCCTTGTTATAAAACTTTCAACGAAGAGAGATCAAGGAACACCCTCAAGGGTAATTAGCTCAAATAATTAATTTTTTGGTTAATCTCACAAGATCGATTGTTTGAGTCCTCACTCAATTGATACACAATTGTTATGAAGAAGAGATGATGTATTCACAATTTACTCTATAAAAAGGGGTCGGAAAATGGCCAAGAGAAGGGAAGAGAAACAATTTATAAACTCATCATGAGTAACCCCACGTGCACTTAATCCTTAATTTGTTTTGTTAGTTTTTGCGCAATCAAGGGGAACCCCCTCTTGCTAACTAAAGACGCAATGCATTTCTAATCATTAAAAAGGAAAAAAGAAAAGATGCAATGCATTTCTTAATGAATTAGAAAATAAGAGGTTTTCAAGGCAGCAGCCAAGAAGAAGGGTTTAGTTAAAGTTTTGATGTTAACCACTCCATTAATAATTAATTATTTTCTATAATGGTACGTAGACCAACTCTCTATCTATATGTATAAAAGAAGTAATTTCAAATCTATATATGTGTGTGTGTGTGTCAAATGTGTGTATCAAATGAATATATATATATATATATATATATATATATATATATATATATATATATATATAGTGTGTGTGTGTGTGTGACAAATGTTATAAGTATGATAAGGCTTCATCAATTTAATTATGTGTTATTATCAATTGATTATTGCAAATGAAACAAAATCCTTGAGTGTTCTATTGTAAATATGGTGACAATGAATATCAATGATGATCATATATAGTAAGTGGACATGGTGAATGATTACTTCTTAAATGATGATAGATCGATGAACCAAAACTGGAAGAACAAAAAAAAAAAAAAAATCTCATTGACATTCTAGTTAATATGAGAAAATTCCCTTGGATTATACCAAAAATGAAAATTGTAAGATAAGTAAGCTCCATCGTCTTTTCGATTAGAAGTTTGTTTTTTTCTCGTCTGAAAACAAAACAAAGGAATGAAAAAAAAAAAAAAAAAAAAAAAAATTAAAAAAAATAAGGGAAAAATATAAAAAAGCCCCCCAAACTACCAGCCGTTTTCGATTTAGCCTCCTAATGTTCCAAAAGTGATAAATTAGCCCCCCAAACTACCAAACTATTGCATTTTGGCCACTCCGTTAGTAAAAACCGTCAATTTGAACGAAAATTGTAAAACGACGTCGTTTTGTTATGGGTAAGTTACTACAATGCCCTTTTATGAAAAAAAAAAAAAAAAAAATTAGGACAAAATATAAAAAACCCCCCAAACTACTAACTGTTTTCATTTTAACCCCCTAATATTCAGAAAGTGATAAAGTAGCCCCCAACAAAACGACGTCGTTTTGAATTTCCGTCCAAATTGACGGTTTTGACTAACGGAGTGGCCAAAATGCAATAGTTTGGTAGTTTGGAGGCTACTTTATCACTTTTGAAACATTAGGGGGCTAAATCGAAAACAGCTGGTAGTTTAGGGGGCTTTTTTATATTTTTCCCAAAAAATAAATAAATAAAATTGAGGCGAAACTATATATCTAGGATTTAAAAATAAATCACTATTTATTCTAAAAGTAAGATTCAAAATGTAAAATATATAAGTAGGAGGTGAATTGATAAAGTCAAAATTCCAATTCGAGACCTTTGATTTAATCCCATGTTAAATGACTATGTATCCTAATAACTTAAGTCGATATAAATAATAAATTACTAAATTTAATTATTTAATTAATATTTTAATAGATGACGGCCAATGAAAAAAATGAGAATACTTCTATTCGTGTAAATGGAGGCAATCCATCCATATAACTAACTAGCTAGGCTGTACGCAACCCAATTTGCACTACTTAGAGAGGTTGAAAGATGAAGTTAATTAATTTCTATATCCCGCGTCCCTATTAACAAGACAAGAATATAGAGGATAAGTTAGGAGTGGTGATTTGTGTTCGAATATCAGGTTCGGATCGTATCGAAAAATGGATATAAAAAATTATATAGGTCAATTATAATCCGACTCATTTAATCATGCAGGTTAAACCCTTCAACCTGTACATGTTAATTTCGTACATGTCTGAATTGTATCGGATTTATGAGTTAAGTCAAAAATGTCAGTCCCAAATATTGTGTATCGGGTTTGAATCGTATTAAAACATGAGTATATGATTATATAGATCAATATTAACCCGACCCATAAAATTAAATAGATTAGACTCATCAATCTTAATCCATTAATTTCGTATTGAATTTGTATAGAGTTTACGAATCTAGTAAAAATTTGTCAATCCTAGAATCAACTATTTTTTGGTAAATATTTTATTGGATTGTATCTCACAGTAGAATAAAATATTAACCATGAAATAACTATGAATTATATTCCTGGTTAAAAAGTTCATATTGAATTCTAAAAAGCTACATAAAGTCATGGGCACGCGGGTGACAGAAACCAATTCTTAGGACAGTTGCCGCAGTTCACAATCATTTTGGTTGGATGCATGGTTGTTTTGGAATGATAGAAATAGTACGATAATGATACTGATTAGGATGTGATCATGTCTTAAAAAGTATAAAATAATGCAAGTGTGTAGCTCACTGTCGTGATTATATTAATATAATTATCTGACAATATTACGTACATTGACAATGTTCTTAATTATACATCATTAAAATTTTGTAAAAGTTAATTTAAATCTTAAAATGGCCCCTTGAGGATCTTAATTAACCATGAAAATGAAGGGATTTTTTTTTTTTTTTGATATGTTTGCACAAAGGAAGGAGGAGAGAAATTCGAACTAGTTACTTCCGCTTCATAAGGCGTGAACGTCCTTAGATGATTAAGCTACCCTTGTGAATAAAAATAAAGAAAATTTGTTCAATATTTTTCTCTGGCTTTATTTAATGCACAAGTATATAATGGAATCAATATGGGAAAATCAACCTTGGTTAACGATAAGATAAGATAAAATAACTATAATTGCAACAGATTGTGGCTGATAGTTTGATAGATAGTCATAAAAATGGAGCTAGCTAGCCAATATTATAATATTCTGAATCATTTCGAGTAATTGTAGGCATACAGTTGCATCATTTAGACTTTAAACTAATGATAATGAGTCTTAAAAATATTATAATTCTTAAGAAAAAAAAATGCAATTACATATATAATAGATTCAGAGTAGTGAATATTGATGGTTAATTAAAGAAATTAAGAATACGATCAAAAGGGTTAGAGCTAATTCCTTCAATCGAGATCATTCGTTGTAACGATCAGTCTGGAACATGCTGATCATACGTAAGCAACATAATTATAAGGTGAAAGTTAAAAATCAAAGGCTTACAATTCTTAAAATCTTAAGCATTCCTTTGCAATGAATGGTAGGAAATGAGCCACGTCATCTCAATATATATATATATATATATATATAAAAGAACAAAAACAAAAGAAGTTAAGGGGCTAGTTTATAGGTGGTCAACTATCTTTAATAGTATGGCTGACAATGTTTGATATGACTCACAAACTTGATACAAAATTAAAGGATTATGGTTTAGTGTCATAAGATTTGGATTAAGATGCACAGATCAACCTCAAACCCTAAGCCTTGTGCTAGATCTGCCCTCGCTTACGTCCATTGTATTGAATCAAGAAAAACATACGCCGATAATCAACAGAAGGCAATCAAATTCAGAAACAAATTGGCATGCATTAAAATGTTAAGTAGTGTGACAAAATTATATATATAAAAAACTTACTTTTTAATATATATGTTTTCCAATTCTATCTTGGAGCCTTGCTGTTGTGGCTTATTCCAATGTCTCTAACCACTCTAGTAGGCAACAAAGACTCGACAAACATGCTTCTTCTCTTTCATTTTCATGTTATTATCCACTTGACCACTCTTGACCAGTTAGTAGAATGTCGTTGTTGCTGCAAACTGCTAACCCTCTTTGACTTGCTCATTCAACCACCTTGTCGTCGATCCACCATATATATATATATATATATATATATGTGTGTGTGTGTGTGTGTGTTTGTGATGTCTGCATATATTGTTATCTTCTTCAGTGTCCGGTTGCCACTTGTCACGACATGGGTGGTATTCTAGTTCTTTGTATTATTTAACTAAAAGAGGTTGTCTCCGATCTTCTCTAGCTACTGATATATATATAAATGTATGAAACTTGCATGTCGCACTTTCATTGGATCTTGCTCTGCAGACAAAAATTTGTTCAACCTAAAATGATTACATGTCTTTGAACAACGAAAAACTATATATATATATATATATATATACTGATACATCTTCTTTTTCTTTTTTTCTTTTTTTAACTTTTTCCTCTCATTTCATGATCCTCGGTCCTTCTTTGGGAGACATATGTAACCCTGATCAGATAGCTGCCTGCATGCAGGGTCATCTTCTTCGTGTCGTTTACGTAAATGTGAGGTGAGATGTAAATTGTTGTTTCTAAAAACGTTTCACATATTACATATATTGCATTATTGCTGCGATATGATGTTCGTTAACGACCTTAATGTTTTCTGTTTCTATTTTTTTCTAGATCTGTGTAAGTTAACGACATTAACAAATAGTTAAAAGTACAAAACATTCTTTAAAATACAAAAAAATGTTTTTACCTTTACAAACCAAAAACCAAAAATATCCTTAAAAGTTAAAACACATTAACAATTGTACACAAATTTGACCTACTTAGAGTAGAACATGCAAGTAAAAAGGCTGTCATTATATGAAAAATAAAATAAAAATAGCAGCAGAGGAGCCAATGTAGAGCCCAAAACCCTAGGAGGTGAAATACCCTAGGAGGTGAAATTGATTCAGGTCAGGCCCCTACCAGATGAAGACCACCCTCAATCCATAACCCATACAACAATAAACAGGTGGACTAAAAAAACCATAATTTAAAAACCATCACAATATATATATATTAGAATTCTTAGTGCGCGCACTCTACTGAGTACATTTTCTTCTTCTTCTTCTTCTTTTTTTTGTGTGTTTTTTTTTTTTTTTGTTGTCAAATCTCAACTATTGGTTTGTAATTTATTGATTGAGATTTTGTTATATTTTTTAAGAGTTGTATTTGGAATTATTGAGACTTGAATGGGAATCATAACCCAAAAAAACAGAAGGGTAATTTTTAGTCACTACATATATAGTTTAGGTTCATTATGAAATTTTCTCCAAGAAAAGAAAAGTTCACTATGAAATAACTTTCTTGGTTCTTTAATTTTTCTTTTTAATTAGTTTCATGGGTTTTTAATTAACCCCAAAACCCTAATGGGATGAGTGACATTACAAACTTTTTAAAGTTTGATACACTAAACTAAGAGTTAAAGTTCATGCATGTGAGTTAAGTGAAGTTTTCCTTATTTTTTATTAGGCCCTCTTCAAAATTTTCATCAATTTCTTTTTAAAAAAATATGCAACATCTAAATATATACCTAAAAATGTGTTAGTGATAGGGGTCATATCTAAAAATCTGCTTAGTACTGAGAAGCTGAGGTTTGGTGTTTGGATTTCCAACAAGGTTTTCAAAAATTTTACCAAACCCACCCTAAAAAATGCAGAAAATAAAAAAGCCAATGGGCTCAGAGTGGTCGAATTATCCCATCGCCTCCTTTTCTTTTCTTTTTTGTAAAAAAAAAGGGTACAATTGAATTTTAACATGGTTTTTATTAGTAAATTAACGAAAAATATGATAGAATTATCTAATTTAAATATGACAAAAATTAATTGTGCTAAAATTGCAAAATTTGGATACTAAGGAAGTGATTTGATGATATTAGACCTAAACTCAGGCTAGTGGCTTGACAATTTTCAAAAACAAAAGATAATATATATGTCTCCGATCAAGATCCTTTTATTTATTTATTTATTTATTTATTTATTTATTTATTTATTATTATTATTGGGTATTCTATCAAATAGAACTTTTTGAATCCTAACAATTGATTTCAAATTAATTAAATGGTTATGTTCTTTTCAATACGTGCATGCATGATACATCAACATCTACCACTTTTATCAATCCAACAATATTGACTTTATCAATATTTATTATATTTTATCATAATTTAAAAATAATAAATGCTATGACAAAATTTCCATAATTTAAGTTCAAATCAATTATCAAAATTTTAAAAATTCTATATTAAAGGATATTTATTTCTCCAACTCTATTGGCCAAATCTTATAACAAAAAACTAGTCCTTGTAATAGCATTCGTAGCATCCTCGCCAAATTTTACTCACCAAAATAATCAAAAATGAACTTTTACTTATTTTAACAACTCACCTTATTAGAGCACTCATAGCAGCCTCTCTACTTTAACAATCTACTTTCATTAGTTCATTTAAATATTATTTTTCAATGATTTGTTTATTCTTTCTCTAACTTTTATATTTTTGAATGTTTGTATTTTCCTAATGGTCTATTTTAAGAATATTTGTCTTATTTTAACGATAATATTTTAAAAAATTTGTAATATTTCCTTCATTTTCTTAGTTTTAATTTCTATTGGAAGAAGATAATGCTTTTCATGATTGATTTTGGATTGTTACGCGTAGGCTTATTAATTTCCACTCCCATATCAATTCTGGAAAGTTTTTTTTTTTAAAAAAAAAAAAATTAATGCAATTATATGGCATAATAGGTGAGAGAGAGAGAGAGAGGATATAGTTGTTTAATTGGAATAGGTGAGTGAATAGTAAATTTTAAGTTTGGTGAGTACTGTTCATCTCACCAAATTTTTTTGTTAAAGTGGTGATGCTAAAAAGTGTAAATTTAAGCCATTTTGGTTAAATTGGCTCACTAATTTAACCAGAAAGTAAATTTGAAGAGGCTACTATGAGTGCTCTAAGGCCTTCAATTATATCAACTCCTCTATGCATAATTAATGTTCATGATTATCACAACGTTGGACATGACATGTTTACTTTTTTATCAAAAGAAAAGACCATTAATCTAAAAGTCGTTACGACTAGAGTTGCATCTACCTTTTAGTTTATAGCCTACCGACACACAAAACAAAAACAAAAAATCATAATTTAAACTCTTCGATCATAATCTATTAATTTTATATTAGGTTATTGTCGGATTAAAAATTGACATAAATTGTTCACCAATCATCAAACACAGGAAAGGACGGCATTAACGTAGTTTTTTTGTTTTGAAGTGACAACAGCAAATCGGTCCAAATGAATGTGAACCACCCAAAGAAAATGGGAAGGGAAGGGACCAAGTTTTGTTGTGAAAACAATATGGAAAAGACAGATACTGTTTGAATACGCATAAGTAGGGTAGGCATCAAAAGAAAGAAAGAAGGAATGATCATTGACTGACGAGGGGGTCACCAAAGAACATGTAGCTCGAGGATATATTGAAAAGATGATTGGGAGTAATGATGGAATTTTTCTTTTTTCTTTTTTCTCGAGTAAAGCCAACATCTTAACAAGATTTTGACCCCTAGCTCTTGCCAATGAATTTTTCCCCATGTCCGTGTGTTAATTACCAGTAAGTAAGGGTGTAAAAAAAAATTGTGCGAACCGGAAAACTGGGTATCAACTTGTACGTAACCAGAAAATCGGTTGGAAAAAATCAGTAAACAGGTATCCGGTTTTGGTTCTGGTTTTTGGCACCCAGGTAACCGGGTATATATATAAAATAATATATTTTTTTATTTTAATTTTTACTTTTTACTTTTTTTATGACATTTTTAAACATTGAATTTTGATGACATTTGTAAACATTGGACTTTAAGGGCATTTTTAAACAACAAAGTTTTAGGACATTTGTAAATATTGGATTTTTAATTTTTTTGGCCAAAAAAGCCAAAAACAATGATTTTTTTAGGATTTTTTAGGTTTTTTTTTTTTTTTTGAACAATCACAATAAAGGCCAACTTATTGGGACAAAAATACTAATTGTGTTTTTTAAAAAATGGGCAAAAAATTGTTAAATTAAGCACAAAAATTAGACCCAATACCTAAAATAAGCCAAAAGAATTTTTTTAAAAAAACTAGTTATCCGGTTCAGATAACTGGGTACCAACCGGAACCGGCCCGCTATTGTATAATCAAGTAACCGGATACCCGATTTCGATTTTTCAAAATTTAAAAATCCGGTACCCTAAATTCGGTTCTCGGTTTTGGCCAATAATTGAAAATCAGGACCGAATTGACACCCCTGTCAATAAGCATATATGTCACCTAAAAGATGAAGAAATGGCTTTCAATTTCATGACAGAGATGCTTCGCACTAAACACATTCACCCATGCAAGAGGCACTCGATTGGTAGGTGGGAGGAGGGCCACCGTCACTGTGTCACCTGATTTCAACACTTGTTAACGTGCCCACACCTTCCAATCTTATCTGTTAGACACGATGCACAGATAGAGGGTCTGCAGAAAAAGGGAAATCAGTGTGGGGAGGGGGCGGCGGGAGACAATATATATATATAGTGGGATGTAGGAATATCTTTATGGGGTGGGGGGGGGGGGGCGGCGGCAGCGGGAAACAAAATATGGTGGAGGCGTTGAAATATTTGGATGGTTTATATTAATTAGATTTTACAACTTAACGGTATACATGTAGTTTACGTTGTCATGTCATTTAAATAGGCACGGGAAATAATTTTTTATTTTTTTTATTTTTTTCATATAAGGAAAAACGGAGAAAAGAGAAGAACAAACAAACAACACAAATTATAAAGAAGGGTATTTGTCACTTATAATCATAAGAGAATAAAGGAAAGGAGAATTGTTAAGAAAACTTTCAAACACAAAGGAAGAAGCGGCCCATTTAATAACAGAGTATGCTCAAAAATTGACACATCTAAAAACCTTAGAAGTGGTCTAAAACATAATAGAAAAGAAGAGAGTTGATGAATACAATTACTAGTGATTGAAACACATTGATACATGAAAATTAAGTGGGAAATTGCTTGATTCAAGTGAGTGGGAGGATTTTTTTAAAGAAAAGGAAAGGGAAAAACGACACTTGCTTTTTCTGATATTCGATTTGCAACCATTCCTAGAAAGTAACGATCAACCGATTCAACTCCCTCAAATTACCTTACACTTTCAATTTTCCCAATTAGTAGCATTTTTTGTTGACTTCAATAAGTTCTTTTATTTATTTTTCTCCTATTTTACACTGCTTCCGATTGTCATGAGGAAATCGATCTGTTCTAACATATGACAATCCACATGTGCATGTTCTTGGCAATTTGACGTGAAAAAACAACCTACATAGAAATTCAACGGCAACAAGGAAAGTGCATGTACCACTTGGTCTTATAAGAAGTTAATTTACCTGCAATACTTTGAGGAAGAAACATATGTATGTTTGTTAATGTGTTTTGTGAGCCTTTTTTTTTTTTTTTTTTTAGTTAGAAAAAATATTTTTATCTATTATGAAAATTGTTTATGTGTTTTAAAATGGGTTTTATATTTTTAATTATTTGATAATTTATTTGTCTTCAGAACTAAAAACAAAAACAAATTAACATAACCGAAGCTTTCTCGATCTCTTAGACTCTTACCCTTCTACATTATAGGTATTTTTTCAAAGAGAGAGAGTATGGGAGGGACTAGGAGAGTTTGATGGGCTGCCTTTGTGGACCGGACAAATATAGCCCAAGCCCATACGATCTTATACAATCCATGACGCCATCCTCTAACGATGTCGTTTTGTATATACACTCACTCGGCCGGTAAAAGATCGAAACTGTCTGAACCGGTTCCCGGTCAAACAAGATCTCGCTGTTGGTCACCCGCAGGTAAACAAAGCAAAGCCCCTTCACTTTCAGTTCATCCCTCTGCTCTAAGCTTTCGCGCTCGAAAACAAGCCCTAATTGATTCGAACCCAAAATCCTCTAGTCTCCAAATCCAATCATTTCGAAACCAAAATATCCCTAATTATTTCTTTTAATGCGCTGTGAATTCGAATCCTCCGCTATTTGAAAGTCTTAATCTCTCAGAAAGTAGAAACGAACCCTAAATTTTTGGGGATTTTCTTCGCAAATGGATGCTAAGGACATCCTGGGCTTGCCCAAGAATTCACTGCCCCAAGAGAAAAAACCCAGGCCGCAGAAAGACTCTCAGCGAAAACCCGATGGCATTTCACGCGAGGTATGTACTTATATCTACACGCATACATACATGTATGTATGTGTGTGTGTGTGTGTGTGTGTATGTGCGCGCGTATGTTTTTTGTATGTATTTATGTGTAATTTGTTCATATTTGCTTAATTTGGTGAATTTAGCTTACAGTGTTTTGGAATTGTAGGTGTACGCGCTAACGGGTGGTTTGGCACCCCTTATGCCGGCGATCGATGCGTCTCAACTGAAAAAACGTCCTCCGACGGACGAGAAGGTCTTTGGTTTCTTTGAATTATTTAATTGTTAGTGTATTTTTCTAGAGGTTTTTTGGTAGTTTTGTATGAGATAGTGTGTTAGTTTTTTTATGCTGAGCAACATTGTTGAATTGTTTTTTTTTTTGATTTACTGGGCTTTTTATATTACCATTTTATTGTTGTTACTGTTAATTTCAGCTGAGAGTAGAGGTTTGCTAGAGCAGCTCATGAGGTTGATTGGATTTTTAAGCAAGCCTGTTTGTGGGTAAACTGATAATGAGAACTAGGTTTTTTGTGATTTCGGTTTTCAGTTGTTAGTTGTTACTCGGTATTTATTAAGCTTGTTTCTGTGTCTGGGTCCTTTTAGCTTGCATGCATAACTAGAAGGTGGTGCTGTATAATCTATGGACTGAGAAAGATAGGGAGAGTTCAAAATTTTCCTATAGGTTTTGTGCTCTCATTAAGTGAAAAAAGATATATGAGAAAGTTTCTTGATTGCTATGGCTTTGCCATCTTACCCAGTAAATGCTCTGGTCTTACTGGTTACGGCTTTACCTGCATCGATCGTCTCTCGATATTTCAAGTTTTATACTTTGTTTTGATATGCATGTTTCTGCATTGTTCAGTTAATGATATAGGAATGATTTGTAACAAATTTGAGATTCTTCCTGCAGATCACTTGGCAGTGGCTTCCTTTTACAAGTTCTGCACGAAAAGATAATTTGCAGCTTTATCACTGGGTGGGTTTTTGTACGTGAGGATAATTGTCTCTTTACTGAACATTATTGCCTTGTTATTTGGGGAGTATTAAAGATGTTTTCGTATCTATTTTACTTTGCAGACCAGAGTTGTAAATAGTGTTCCACCAACAGGTGACTATTCCTTTGCCAAGTATAACAAGGTATACACACAAACTCTCTCATCTTTGTGCATTTATGCTAAATAGGATTTACGCTGCTCTTTCATTCTTTTTTTTTTGCTTCATATGATTAAATATGTCAGTTTTTGTCATATGGTGCAGTCTGTCGACGTTGTCAAATACACAGATGAGGAGTATGAGAAGTACTTGACTGATCCTGTAGGTATCAATTTATGCATTTTTTTAATTTCTTTTAATTACATAGAAAGAAGAGAGTATGAATAAAAATGATATATTTTACACCTTCATTGTGCATGCCATGTTGAAATTGCAGTAATTCACTTCCATGTCTGATCTATAAAAGATCAGATTATATATATAAGGATATTCTGTGGTTTGCATCTTGTATTTGAATCCAACTATTGCAGTTATACACCTGAGTTCAGTAATTTCCTGTCTTTGTGTTTGAATCTTGTGGCATTATGTTTTGGATTAAGTACCTGAGTTCTCTCTCGTAATATTTCATCTTCATCAGATGTGGACCAAGGAGGAGACAGATCAGTTGTTTGACTTGTGCCAAAGGTTTGATCTCCGCTTTATTGTGATAGCTGATAGGTTCCCATCATCTCGGACTGTGGAGGAATTGAAGGATCGCTATTACAGTGGTATTGATTGCTCTCTGTTTGTTTTACTTAGATGCTGTTGATTTTATGGTTCAAGTTTATGCTGGAGTCCTATATTAAAACCACATCTGAGATACTTTTTCTTCAATTCTCTTTACCATTGGACATATGCCTTGGATTTAAATATTTCTAGGCTTCATGTTTTTATTGATCTTTTTTATTCTTCTAACTAGGCGTATCTCTTGTATGATTCCTTGTACTTGAGATGCACCTTTTGCGCTTTTAAATAAATGTGGTTACTTATCGAAAACAAACATATGAGATACATTTGGTGTTTCAGAACTTTCTCAAGTGTTTTCCTTGATGATTATCGCATTTTCTGTGTGCAGTGTCTCGAGCTATGTTGATTGCTAGAGCTCCTTCTCCTGGAGACGTTTCTGGCCACCCCCTTGTTAAGGTGTGATAACTCTATTAATGCAATTTATTCTTGAATCCGGTGTCGATTAGCTACGATGATTTTCTTGTTCCTTTTTTTCTTTCTAGTTAGGTGATCCTATTGTATACTCCCAGTGTACTTTGGGGCGCCTTACGCTTTTAATAAAACTGGTTATTACTTATTAAAAAAAATTTAGTCTTGAAGATCTACCTACGGTTTCTATGTTGATCTTAAATTTTTATTTCCTTTAGTTGACTGTATACTTTTATATGAATTTGAGATCTGCTATATTACAAGACCACTCTCATTTAGTATCTGATTCCTCCTTGATATAGGAACCTTATAATGTTTCGCAAGAGATAGAACGCAAGCGAGCATTGTGTATGGTCCTCTCTCAAACAAAACATCAAGAGCGAAAAGATGCTGAGGTCTAAACCTATATGTGCATTTCTAAAATATATGTAAGTATTTCTGAGAAATTGAATTCTTCAATAACTTGTTTATGGGTTATCCACGGTTCCTGTCCTCAGGTCCTTGCTGAAGCAAAAAGAATAGCCGAGTCACGGATGGTTACAAGGGTAAGGTTTTGAATTAGATATGCTGCTGTGTTTCTTTTAGTAACCGGTGACATCCACAGTTATGGATGAAGGAGGAGACATGTTTGCCGGGATTACATTTAAAATTAGCTGACGTTAAGGTCTTATTCTAATCTTTTTAATTTGCCATCAGCCCTGAGATGTTGTACTTATTTTCTTGTAAGCGTTCTGTATTAAGTTGAAAATGGTTGCTTGAAGGTTCCATCTTGGGTGAAAAGTAGAGAGCTTTATGCTTTTAAGCTGCTAAAGAAGCTGGCTTCAAGTCAGTACCATACATGCTTCCTCCAGCCAATATGCCTTTTCTTTCAAAGCCTGGCCTTCCAAAATGTTTCAATCTTTCATCCTTTTTTATTGTTCAATCAGGAACTACCCTTATGGAACTGGTTAATTAATCATTGCAATAATGAGACAAGCTAGTATTTGCAGTAAATCCCCCGGTTAAGTAGTCATGCGTTACAATAGGAACTCCCAATTCTCTTCTAGTGAATTATTTTAAGTGTTTACATTTACATGTAGGGAAACTTTTGTCCATGTTTATCTAGATGTCATAAGCTTCCTAGTTTCCACTTTTTAACCAGATTCTACATGTTTCCTTGTCTTTGGAACACTCACTTCAGACTTCCGCTGGTAGCTGTAAATGGAATATAGCGTTCAATTGCTTAATCATCTTTGTTGTTGTTAATATAAGTGTTGTGAACAGTTATTAATGGGACTGATTTTTAGAGGGTTATAGCTATGACGTTGTTGGAACTTAATTTATAATGTAATATTATGATGGAAGGCTTGTGTGTTTATGTTTGCAGAAGACCTTGTGCGTTTATGTGCATTTGTTCTACAAGTTAGTTTATTTATTTGTTTTTCTGCATTTTCAGGTAGCTGAAGAGTCTGAGTTGCCTGTCCCATCAAATGCTGCTCCAGAAAGTGCTGAGAGGACTAGTGTTCCTGGTGATACTGTATCACCTTCGTCCAATGTTCAGCTTCCCTCTGCAGCAGTTGCACCTTCAACAGCAACAGCAGACAATGCCTCTACTCTAGCGTCTCTTCGCATGGTGCGATTATTAGTTAGTTTGTTGGTTATGCACTCTCTCCCCCTTTCTTTGTGTGTGTGTTTGTTGACATGTGTGCACACGATTATGTCAATACAGGTTTGGCCGTTAGCTTTTGTGAACCGCCAAACATATAGTTCAACTTTTTGTTTCTTATATATTTTAAATAATTTTTTGTCTTGTTTCTCTCTCTTTTATTTTTATTGAACGAAAATTTTGAGTTGGATGTTGCCTCACCTTAAAATGTTGTTTACATAAATTTTTTCACCTTGAACCTGTCGCCAAATATATCTATGCTTGAAAAATAGTCTGATTGATTGAGAATATTTTCAGCTTCGGGTATATTTGAGAACATATGCACTTGAGCAAATGGTGCAAGCTGCAAGCTCATCTGCTGGACTTCGGACTATAAAGCGGGTTGAGCAAACTTTACAGGAACTTGGGGTTTGTTTCTGCTCTCTGTATTATTGGTGCTTAATATATATACTCATTTCCTTGTTATAATATGCGCCTGTTTGCTATTCCATGAGAATACCTATTCCTCTAAAAAATGAGAGGAATACACAAAGTTTTTCAAAAAAAAGGAAAAAACTCATTATTTTCTTATTTTCTTTCAAACTTAACATAAAAACGTTGATTTCAGTGGGTGGCTGACCACCCCACTGAATTCCTAGGTTTGGGGTTTTTTTTTTTTTTTTTGGATAAATAAAAAATAATAATTTTATTTTTTAAAAAAATAAGAGGTAATGTGAGTTTTGGTTCAATTCCAATTAGAGCATATGTATTTTACCAAACTAAGGAGTATGAATAACTATTATATTTTACCATTCCTAGTAATAATTATTCATTTTCCTAAAGGAATACCTATTCTGGATACCAAACAAGGCCTATATATTGGTGTGTAGTAAAATATCCATGATGACTGGTGAGTTTAAGTTTCTATCCAGTATCGTTTTTACCATCCTTTAAACTTAATTCCTTTTTACCATTCCCCTTCATGTAATTTTGATATTGCTAGCATCAATGTGTTCATCCAAATATTATTATCTCTTAAAGAACAATTTTGAAAATGAGAAATAAGATAAATAATATTCACCTTGATAATTATAAAGACCCAAAAGAAATCCGAAAACAACCTTGTGTACTTATCTCTTTTGCTCCATAATTTGTTAGAAGCATATCTGAAAGCTTAACTGGACTCTATTCTTAATTTACCAGAAATTTTGTGATAATTAGATGCTTTTTTAATTGCTAAATAGTTGTTTCACTCTATGAGCAATAATTCTTGCATCTTTCTTTTTAAATTACTTAAAGGGGTATAAAAAGGTATCCTTATCTTTTACAGGTCAATCTAAAACCAAGAGTTCCGACCAAATTAGTTTGTGCTGAGCATCTTGAATTAAGAAAAGAAATATTGACTCTACTTAATCTCCAGAAGCAGGTATTGAACATGTTAAATTCTTTTCATGAAAATCATTTCTTTTGTTGACATTTTTTTTTATAAGTAATCGAAATTCATTAAAAATCGCATGGGCGCAACCTAAATAAGCATGAAGTATACAAGAGAAACACCTAACCAGAAGAAGATAAAAGATCATGATTTCTAGAAATATGAAAGCAATCATAGGCAGCCGTCCAATGGTAAAGGGTATTAAAGAAAAAAGCCTTTAATTTCACCACCGTCCTATTGCAGTTTTCAAAACTTCGATCATTTCTTTCTCTCTAGATACACCACATTAGGCAAGATGAAATCATCTTCCACATTGCTGCTCTATGAAGACTATCAAACTGCCCTCTTGCTAAGAGGTCTACCACTCATCTAGGCATGACCTAGTCTAATGCAAAAAGGCTGAAAATGGCAGTCCATAGGACACTAGCAATCTCACAATAGAGTAAAGGTGATCAACGGATTTTCCACTCCTTTTTCACATAAAACACCAATCTAGCATTATGATACACTGCTTCCTAAGGTTATTCATAGTAAGGGTCCCTAAAGTGGCTGACCAAGCAAAGAACATTACTCTCAAGGGAACTTTATTCCGCCAAATACTCCTCCAAAGGAAATGAGTACTATCATGGGGAGAAAGAACATTGAACAACACTCTTCGAAGGGGCCTAACAAAACAGCTTGTTTTCACCGCCTCGTCGCAGTCTAAAGGAGTACAATAGACTGAAGAACAAGGTAAAGAAATCCACTTCCCAGTCATGTGCTGCTAAGATAAAATTATACGTTCCACTAATGAGAGTCACTAGAAAACTCCAAATGATCTGTCACGGAAGCATCTTTAAAACGAGCAATATTGAATAACTCTGGAAAAGTTACCTTAAGAGTTTGATCTCCATACCACGTCATGCCAAAATCTTTATCTTAGAACACCCCCCCCCCCCCCCCTCCAACAACAACAAAAAAAAACCCGCTCATGATGTTTCCTCATAGACCACACCCCATACGATCATGAATATCATTAGAACACCACCTACTCAATGAGCTGTCATATTTAAAATACACTACCATCCTCTGCCGAGCCTCTCTCTCATGCTTGTAGCGCCATAATCCCTTTCCCAAAGAGAGCTCTATTGAACATAAGTGACAGACTCCACAAGAAATTTGGACCAACTTACTAGGTAAAATTTGAACTTTTCACTAATAACACTCTGCAAGAAATCTCACTATATTCACTAATAATAGTTTTAAGATAGCAAATATTTCCTTTGTCATACATGCTTCCATATTTGGTTATGATCATGTGTCTGTATATTTCGTCCTTTATATAGTTCTTTATCAAATAATTTGCAAACTTCTTATTTCATCATATTTGAATTTTTTAAGTGTTCCAGACAAGTGTCCTCTGCATTTTGTCATCTCCTGTAAAGTTCATGTGCCGTTCATCTCTGTTTGCTTTTACGGCTTGGGTTGTTAAAGTTCAACTCCTACCATGTAATTTAAAATTTCAGAAAAAAGTTTGGGGTGATTCATCTCTCAGGAAGTGATTGCTGATGCAAGGATGTGACTTGAAATCTACTTTTGGAAACTGAAGCATCTCCTTTTGTATTGCAATACCTTCCAAATGTTTTGGGTTATATAGTTTCACACTACCCGTGAATTTATGAATTCTAGGAATATAAAGCCAGTGACTAATGCTAGGAATGTTGAACTACTTGGGAAGGGTATGAATTTATTTTTTATGGCATTCCATGGATATGGGGTTAACACCAACAACACCCCCCTCCCCCCCTTTCCTGCGAAAAGAGGAGAGAGAGAGGAAAACTGTTAAATGTTTTGGGTTATGTATTTCGCACTACACTTAAATTTATGAATGCTAGGAATATAAGTCAGTGACTAATGCTAGGAATATTGAACTACTTGGGAATTTACTCTATCAATGTAGTGTATTGGTATAGATGCCTTTAAAAACAGGGGGAAAAAAAAAACCAGAATTATTGGTATGACAATGCAAAGAACTGTTTAGCTTTCCCCGATTGTTGATTTTCTTTGACATTATAACTTGAATGTTTGATAATCAGTTACAATATAAGGAGGCAGAAGGTTCATCTTTTCGAGATGGTTCATACGCTGATACACCAGGCACTCCTAAGGTAAACTATTTTTTTTCTTGCTTTCTTATTCTGGTTTTGTTTCCGAATCTCGAGTTTGTGATTCTGAGATGCTAACAGCGCTTATACCGTGGTGGGGATCAGGATCGGACATTTGTTCCCGACATGAGTTTTGGAGGTAATATTGGACATTTCCATCCGGGGCTGCATTATGTATAAATGCCCTGTTGCTTTTTTTTTTTTTTTTTTTTTTTATTAAATATTGAGACAAGTGACAGCAATAGTAATAATACTGAAGTCATGTATTTAATTGGGATTCCAGGGGAAAGGGTTGGCAAAAGGGACCAGAAACGCAAGGTACTCAGTTGTCTACTTCATATTGTTTAATGATTTATTTTTTCTTCCCTGCACTGTTTTGCTGAATGTAATATAATTTGTCTGTAATTCGTACTTTGAAGGCACCTGGGAGGTTATCAGAAGCTCCATCATCACCAGCTCAGTCTAAAAGGCCTAGAAAATTTAAGGCATCAGATCTATAAAATAATAAATCTAGCTGCGAGGAAGCAAATGAACTTCCAATGAAGTAGAAGCAGAAGAAGGAAGTTTTTGGTTGCAGAATTCTTCCTCCTGTTTCGTGGGAAGCAGACGTGGAAGCACTAACTCAAGACCAGCTCATCAATTCATCATAATGTAGTTAAGTTTAGGCCGCAATGCTTTTAGTGAGGTGCAGAAATCAGAGATCTTTGTGAATGATGATTTTTTTGTACATAACTAGTGTTTGGCCCATGTGATGCAACAATGTTACCGTTTCTGACCAATTTAAATAGATCCTCGACTACATTTCTAAGCTTCTCTTTCTTTTTCTTTTGGCAAATGTTATTTCTATTTAAAAAAAATTACACTTTACCTCATAAAGTTGGTAGCGATTTTCAATTCGACCTCTAAAGTTTCAATTTTTGCAATTCACTCCTACAAAGTTTCATTTTTTTTCAATTCAGCCATTTTGTCAGTCAAAGTTGCTATGACTGACGGAACAGTAATCACGTGGGTTGCACGTGATTACTTATGGCCTTTTCGTACCCAAAATGTCCCCCCATCCCAACGACTCTCACTCCTCTGTTTGTCGACAACGACTCAACTCTGAGCTCTGATTTCCACTCCATCTCGTTGTGCATGAAAGCTAGGATGTAGCTGTCGTCCTCTTTTTCCGAACTGGGGCTACTTGGAAGGAATAGAGGCTCACCGACATTCCTCTGTTCTCCATAGACGTGCTTCCTTAGCTCTCCAGTGAAAAGGTCTACTTTGGCGAAACCCGATACTTTTGGCCACGCTGCTTCAGCGACGGCAAGGGCTGAGTTCTGGGCGAGGAGGAGCGTGCTGCTGAGAACGTCTACATCAAGGTCTTCCATTGTTTTTCTGTTTGTTTGGTGAAAAAAAAAGGAAGGGGGGGGGGGGGGGGGGGGACAAGTGAAGAAATTAAATCGATTACAATCAAGTCCAATCGATTAAATCGATTCTAGTCTACCAATCAAAAGAACATGGACAAATTTATGTTGATTTAATTAAATCGATTCCATTTTTTTTTTTTTCCATCAACCAATCAAAGTGATTCTAGTTCAACATATTAAGCGGACCTCTATTTGGATGCTGAGAAAACTTTGAGAAGTCAATAAATTTTGATATTAAATGCTTACTTTTTTCTTCTTTTTTTAATCTAAGCCGCTTTAAACATCAGAATCCACCTTGTGGTTCTTGGGGATGAAGGTGATCGTGAAGCTCAAGAGCAACGTCGAACCCCATCTGTTTTGCTTCACAGATGAAGCCTGCAAATTGCGAGCAATTGGTGGAGGCTTTGTCTCTCAAAATTGCCTGTTTTTGTTGAGAAGGTTATGAGAATAATTGCAAAAAGGCTCAGCTTCACAAATTGACCTTCCTGCTCTTAAAACCTATATCAAAACAGATATAAGAAATGTCAATTTTTACCTTTCTATACTACCATGATAAAGAGTTTAATAGGTTATGAAAAGGCTCTCAGCCAATTTGTGAAGTAGAGAGGCTCAGCTTATGTTTATGGATTTGATGAAAGCTAGGAGGAATGAACAGACGAGATGGTCGGGATCGTCAAGGCTTTACATCAGAAATTGCCCATGCAGGTGAGGGTAGTTTTTGGTAATTGATTTGATGAGGGTGGGGACATTTTAGGAAAGAAAAAAAAAAAGGCAACAGTGATCACATGCGTCGCACGTGACCACTATTCCGTCAGTCAAAACGGCTTTGACTGACGGAATGGCTGAATTAAAAAAAAAAAATTGAAACTTTGTGGGGGTGGATTGCAAAAATTGAAACTTTAGATGTCAAATTAAAAATCACTGCCAACTTTAGGGTGGTAAAGTGTAATTTTTCCTTCCATTTAACTTTGTCTCAATCATAATTTCAATGACAGTAGAATTCAGACTGTGGCTTTTTTTTTTTTTTTTTTTTTGTTGGAAAACTACTAAATTAGCCCATGTGATTTGTGATTTGAAGACATGACAGATAAGTAATTACTCCTTAAGATTTCAAAAAGTTATAAAGCAACACTTCATGGGTATAAACAATTTATTGGGGCCACACTCCCTGGTGAAAAGCCAGTGACTTAACTAGTTTCGTGTGGAAAAACTTTCGAGGGTACGGTGCACAGGATCGAGGTTTACTATGTAGGAATGAGTCCGAAGGTCCCTGCCTTAGTGAGATTCCCCAACATAAAAATAAAAAATAAAAAAAATTTTGTAGCATGCTCCTTCAACAAATAACTCCTTTGCACAAATTTGGTATTTTTTTCAGTAGTGTCATTGTAAAAACACAATATATATATATATATATATATATATATATATATGGTGAATACTAGGGGGCCATGCCTTATTGATTTAGGTCGGTAATACTACGACTGAGTTGAAGGCATGAAACTTTTTTTTTCTTTTTTTGGGGCCCTTACGCAGATTAACTATTCCAGGGCTAAAAGCAAAACTGGAATAAGGGTGACAGTAACTTTGTAACCATACACTGTTGATTTTAACACCAAAACGGAATAAGAGTACCTATGCTGCGATAAGGCTAGCCTTGCACTGGAATAAGAACTCACACCGAACGCTGCAACCAAACAGCGTGGTTCTTCCACCAAATAACCCAACGCGCGATTCACAAATCACAAAACAGCATTGGAGCGCCAACGGCTGGACACCGCCGCGAACGCCGTCAGCCACCAACTTCTGTTCCCGCACTCAGCTCACTAGCTCCGACGTTGCAGCACCGCGCACAGCGCACAGCGTTACCACTAGAGTCCACCTGGTCGTCGATCACCACTCCGCACAGGTAATCCACTCGCACGACGGCTCACCAACCATATAGAAAAACACCCAAAAAAGAATCGCTCTGATACCAAGTAGTTAGAACCGTAGTTCTTATCAACTAAAATCAGAGAAAATCAAAAGAAAAATAGAGAAGAAAAGATGTGACCACTTCGAGGGGTCTGTCCTCTAAAGATTGCTTATATCAATTGATTGAAATTGTTATTGGATGAATAGCCTAAAGGAACTTACATTACTTTCATAGAGTAGAATTAATCCTAACCTAGCAAGGATAGTAGAAATAAATCATATTCTAATAATAATAATACTAATTTTAGGGTGCCTTAACATCTTTATAATCGTTTTCAATTGAAGAGACAGTTTTTTTTCCGAGCAGATAAAGTTATTGGGAATGGGGGAGACATTTAAGGATTTGGGAGTGTGTGACCAATTGATCGAGGCTTGTGAAAATTTGGGATGGAACGTTCCATCGAAAATACAGGCTGAAGCAATTCCTCATGCACTTGATGGTCCGTGCTCTTACTTTCTTAATCTTTTGCTATGTCATTGTGTTTTAATCTCATTGGTTTTTTTTTTTTTTTCAGTACTATATATTTAGTTGTGAGAAATGGATAAAACACTGAAGGAAATAATTCTTTTTGTTTTATGATTTATGTTTGGAAAATCTCGATTTAATTCTTAAAATGTGTATATAATACTTAACTCTTAAAAAGTAGATTATGTGTCCGTTCCTCGGTTGAAATTTTGGGTTTTTTTTTTTTTTTTTTGTCTTTTTCTTATGATTATCCATATCTATTGCTTTCACAGGTGTTCTGAAATGGATTCATTTTTTTCTTAATCATAAGTATTTCAACCTGGTTTTTTTATCTTGTTGGTGCTTTTCTTACCCCTCTCCCCCGAGTAATTGCCAATTTTTAATGCTCAATTGAATTTTTTAATGCCAATTACTTATATATTGATCATTATGTTTGATGTTGTTTTGCTTTATTGAAATGGATATGATTATTCTACTTAGGCAGACAGTTCTATATTCTCATCTTAGCCTTTTGTGTTTTTTTTATGAATCAAAATTATTAATTCTTGACTTTTTGTATATTTCTTGGTAATAATTGGAATATATGTCTTAAGTATTTACTTCAATTTTATGTTATCTTCTGCTTAATTGTTTATATTATTTTAAAACACTCAATTCTATTTTAATTTCTCTACTTAGGAAAAGACTTGATTGGACTTGCACAAACGGGTTCTGGTAAAACTGGAGCTTTTGCTCTTCCCATTTTGCAAGCATGTTTAGAATCTCCACATGCATTCTTTGCTTGTGCTCTGTCCCCAACAAGGTTTGATATCTGATCCTTGGTTGATAGTTGAAGGAAATCTTTTTATTTCATGTTCTGGGAAGAATGCTTATATTGATAAGTAGCTTGGTTTCTTTTTTTTTTTTTGCTTCCACTTATCCTTTCATCTTGTTCCATTCAAGGGAGCTTGCAATTCAAATTGCTGAGCAGTTCAAAGCATTGGGATCTGGCTTTGGCCTTAAGTGTGCAGTGGTGAGTTTTTGATCAAAATTGGTTTCTAAATAGAATTTTTACACTGTATATGAGTTTTCTGATTATGTTTGTCATTCATTGTATATTTGAACTACATGTCAGCACATAATTTGTCTTTCCTTCGTACCAAGTAACTTTTAGCTTCATGTCTACAGAATATAGTTTCTACTTTTGTACATCCAATTTTATGCTTTAGATTTTACATTTTCAATCCATATAAGTACTTTCGTGCTTATAAGTGTGTAATTAGCCATGTTATTTAAAGCTATCTTTTATAATGGTAAATTATTTTATTTAATTTTTTGTGGTTCTGCTTACAAGTTAGCACTGTTATTGGAATATAAGTTTTATAATTTCATAAGCTAGAGGATAAAATCCCAGAAGTTGATTGCTTGACATCCATCAATCAAATGGATTTGAAAATGATGGTAGACTCACTATCACTGATTCTTTTGTTATGGGTTTTACATCATATGTGAGATCTTGACACACAAGTTCAATGGTTGTAATTCTGTTTTTAATGCTAAAAGGTGATGCAGGCAGCAAGTTTTTCTGAAGAGCAAACTCAAAAACAAAAATTAATTGAAATTATGGTGTTTGGTTAATGTGGGCCCTGGTTAGAGCTCACGAAGTTTAGTCCATTTAGTTTTAGTTTCTTTTTATGGTTTTTTTACCTGTTAGGAAGCTGTTGGTTCAGTTTTAATTAAGTTTTATTGAAGTAGGGGTAATCTGATAATTTTTGGATTTGTTGATAGGCTGTTATAGAGGAGTCTTCTTTTAAGTTTTGGAGTCTTTGTCTATTTTCATTCATTAATTTATTTTCTTGGTTTAGGGGGATTGGCAATGGCGTAAGGCTTTATTGTAGTCTTTCAAAATGTCTAGAAATTGAGTTGAATGAAATTTCAGCAGCTTTCTTGAAGTTTTGAAGGTGTGATCGCCTTCTCCTTTCTAGCTGTGATTACATAGGAAACAGAGGTCTGATTGTCTATGGTTTACCTTTTCTTTTCTTTTTTCCTCGTTTTATTCATTGTTTTAATACTAAACAGCCATAAAATTCCTTCAATATTTAATCAAGATTCAATGTTTTTATAACCTAATAATTGCTAAGTCTTCAAACATTAAACCCCATACAAGAAGTATTGAAGAACTCATCAGGAAACGTAATGTAGTGCTGAATTTTCTAAAGATTCCATATCAAGAAGTCTTGATTGCTCTGATATAGTTAAATTTATAGTTTTAATATGTAAGACAAGGACATAACCCATTGTTGGATGCATCATAAATGGAGATGGGAATGTTGATAATATCTGTCATGGAGGTGCGAGAGTATATTTCTTGACTCATTTCTTCTTTTGTTAAATGACGTTGCAATGAAAATCTGTGCATTAGAAACAGCGATTATGAGGAAATTCAAGAGAAAGGAAGGGTCTCCATTTGGTTTCTAAATCTTTTGATGCAAAGATTGTTAGGTTCAATTTGTATGATAGCGTGGTTTGATAGAAGATTTTTGTTAAAGTTGCATTTTTTTTTTAACATCAACCAATATTTTTAGTAAGTATCTTTACCAAATCCTGTGCAGCTTGTTGGAGGGGTAGACATGATGGAACAAACTAAGATGCTTGCAAACCGGCCACACATTGTTGTAAGTTCTTTTCTTTTTCCTTTTTACCTGTTTCCTGCTGACAATTTTTACGAAGGTATAAATTTTTGCATAACTGAGAATGTGTGAATTTTTTTCCCATATTGTTTATGCTGGATTGCAAAACTGCATGGGAGTCTATGATAATCTGTTGCATTCGATAAGTATTTTCTTTGTTTTATAGTGGTAACATTGCCCCTTTTGCATTTGAATGTCGTTGAAAGAATCCAATCAAAAGAACAATAATATAGTTGAAAGTATTTTTGAATTTCTTGTGATTATAGTACTGATTTGTATGAGTTCAAAAATGTTGTTGGTTGTGTTATGCGTTTGATACCTGTTGAATGGGCTCCCTCTTGGTTACTCTTGAAGTGATGTAACTGTCCATTAAGATTGGAGAAATATAAAGACATCAAAATGTTATAATGATTTTACAAAAGAACTTCTCCTTATTGGAGGGGGTGTGGGTCTTACCAATATCCTTCTTAATCTGAATAGGGTTACCTCATGGTTAGGATTGTAATGAAGCTATGGTTTAAGCCCTATGGAAGACTAGGTATTATATTTTTAATAAGTAATCGAGATATCATTAAAAGCGTAAAGCGCCCTCAGGTACATAGAAAGTATACAAGAGAAGCCACCTAGCTTTACATGATAAATACTCACCAAAGGAAAAACAAAAGCAATACAATGTATTTAAAATAAAGATTTAATCTCCTTTAAAGTCATCTTACAGTACTCAAAACTGCTATCATTCTTTTCTTTCCATAGAGACACTACAAAAGGCACCAAGGCACCATCTTCCACACAACAATACTCTTGAGTGTTACCAACAATCCACCAACAAACATACAAATCGACTACTCGTCTAGGCACAAACCAACCAACCCTCCTTTGGAAGGGACCTACTACAACTTGTCCACCCCTTCCTATCTTATTCTCACTATATACAACACCCTGAAGAACGAGGCAAAAAATACACCTCCCAAATGGCACTTCCAGAAATTCCACGTGAGCCATAACAAAAGTATCTTTTGCACAAGCAATACCAAATAAAATTGGAAAGGCTTCCTTAAGGGTCACTAACTTCAAGGGTTTGGCCCAAGTGGTGGAGGCCTTGGTCTTAAGGTTTGTTCTCTTCAAGGTCCAAGGTTCAACATCTCATGGGTGCAAACAATCTCTTGGGGCCACACTCCCTAGTAAAAAGCCAGCGATTTAACCAGTTCCGTGTAGAGAAACTTCCGAGGGTGCAGTGCATGGGACCAGGGTTTACTTTGCAGGGGTGAGTCGGAAGGGCCATATTCCCACACCAAAGATCATGTCAGAATCTAACCTTGGAGTCATCTCCCACCTTAAATCTGGTATGCCTACAAAACTTCCCCCAACCCTTCCCAATATTTTTCCATAAATCCACCCCATACACCCTGATAGGCTATCTAGAACACTACCCTCCCCATGAACTTTCATATTTAAAGTCCACTACCATTCTTCACCAAGCCTCTCTCTCAAGCCCATAGTGCCAAAGCCACTTACCAAAGAGAGCATGATTAAACCTCGGCAAGCTCCTCACCCCAACCCTCCCTCGAAGATCAATGTACAAACTTTGGACCAACTCACCAGGTGATATTTGAACTCTTCACCTAGCCCACTGCATAAGAAATCACATTGGAGCTTCTCAATACGGTTTGCAACACTCATAGGGAGAGAAAAGAGGGTCATGAAGTACGTGGGAAGTTGGATAGGGTGCTTTTGATAAGGATAATCCTACCGCCCTTATACAAATATAACCTTTTCCAACTAGTGAACTGATGTTCAATCTTACTATCCCATAAATGTTTGGCCTTATAGGATGCCCCCAGCGGAAGACCAAGATACTTCAAGGGCAGAGGCGCAACCTCACAATACAATTCTAGCCAACCCAGCCACATTATAAACATTTCCTAAAGGAACCAATTCCGACTTGGTTAAGTTCATCTTCAAGCTTGACACAAGTTCAAAACATATGAATATGCTCCATAAATTGCATAGATGATTTGGTTCGGCCCCACAGAAAAGTAAGGCATCATCAGCAAATAGAAGATGGAAGATATCAGTCCCTATTCCCTCGAAGAAGCCATACAACAAACCTCCACTCACTGCTGCTGAAATCTTCCTACCAACACCTCCATCACTATAGCAAACAACAAAAGAGACTAGGTCCCCTTGTCTCAACCCATGAGAATTGCCAAAGAAGCCTGTGGGAGAGCCGTTTACCAAAACCTAGAAACACATCGAGGAAATACAATGAGCTATACTTGAGCACCATTTCTCCCCTAACCCGCACCTTCTCAACATGCACAGCAGAAAATCCCAATTAACATGATCATAAACTTTTTTAAGTCCATTTTACAAATAATCCTTGGTATCTAGATCTCAATCTGCCGTCAAGGCATTCACTGGCAATAAGAATAAGATCTAGAATCTGCCTACCTCTTATAAATTCATTTTGTGACTTAAGAAAGAATCTTATAAAAAATAATAATAATAATCTTGTCCAGCACCATCTTAATCGTTTGTTGGAGTCTTAGCTATAAACTTGTAAATGCTACCCACTAGACTAAGAGGGCGAAAAACCTTGGGATCGAGAGCCACTGGAATCTTTGAAATGAGGGTGAGGAACGTAGCATCAAGGCTTCTCTCAAACTTACTGCTAGTGTAGAAATCACGAAGACCTTCATGATGTCCTCATTCAAAACAAATCAACAAGCTTGGAAGAATGCCATAGAGTAACCATCAGGTCCCGGCGCCTTATCACCATTTATTGCTTTCATAACTCCACACACCTCCCTTTCCTCAAAATCTCTCTCCAACCAACTAGCTGCAATCTCATCAATAGAATCAAAGGAAAGACCGTCCACCACAGGCCTCCAACTAAACTTCTCGGTAAACAACTTTTTATAAAAATAGACTGTGCTCGTTGATCCCCGATTGGTTGGTAGAAATTGTGCCATCAATCATTAATGAGTCAATGGAGTTCCTTCTGTTGGAGTTAGCCATTATGTTAAAAAAATCCGTGCCCTCCGTGAGCCGCATATCTTAGACTTTTGCCTCCAACTCACTTCCTCCATGAGAGTGGATTGTTATAATTCACTAACAATTTTTGTCTTCTTCATACTGTCCTCAACACCTAATGCCTTCTTGTCTTCAATGATATTGAGAACGCGTAGCTCCTCCAAAAGGATCATCTTCTTCTTTTCTACATTGCCAAACACCTCCCTCATTTCGTCTCTTTAAGTCAACTTCTCACTCTAGAGAGACCAAGAATCTATCAATTATGGACCAAGAGGGAGATTCCCGAGTATTTGACCAGCTAAAAGTTTCGCCCACTAGAGGGAGATCCGTTAAGCCTTGATCAAAATTGAAATAAAAAAACTCCACCATAGCTAGGCATAAATGAGCTTCACCCGATCTCTCACTAGGGAATCTGATAATGTTGAAATTACCCCCAATGAACCAAGGCAAATTCCACCAGCTGAGTAAACCTGCCAACTCGTCCCAAAGAAGCCTTCTATCCCTATCGGAATTAGGGCCATAGACACACTCGCATAAGCCTAAGTGAAATGATCCTCGACATTTCTAAAGGTGATAGCCGAAGAGAATTCCCCCATGCACTCCTCAATAACACTACGAGACATGATTTCAAGCTTAGTTTCTTGGAAACAAACAATGTCAACCTTGCATTCTCTGAGTTAGTTTTTCACCCTCAGACATTTATCCCCCTTGTTCAACCCTCTCACATTCCATTAGGCTTCATAAAAAACTAGATTGGTTACAGTTTAGGCTTCTAGGTATTATTTGATTACAACATGATGATTGCAGAAAATTGTCTTGAGGTTGTGGGTAGTTGGTTGCCCCACAATTGGTTTGTGTGTGAAGCAAGTTTGTGGCCTTGGATTGGATTGCTGTGAGTTGTAGTGTGGTGGGGTTTTATTCTTATTTGAGCATGTATAATGGTAAATGTTGGTAGGCTTAGTTAATCCCATATATCATTGACAAGGGATAATCAATTTTGGTGGCTTCTGTCTCATGTTAGTTTTTGGATTCTGAGCTGTCTTGTTATTGGTTCTGTGTACCCCTATAGTTGGGTTGTGCTGCTTTTAGGCCTATTTTACGTTTTAATTTTAGTTACTAAAAACAATTACTTGTACTTTTGCCTTCACTTCTTAGTCTTGAATTTGAGAGGTGTTTGTTTGTCCCTTATGCTTGATAATAAACCTAAGAGTGTATTTATAAGCATGACAAAACAGTGGTTTATGCTTTTCTTTTTGAACTTCTTTTTTAATGATAAAGAGAAAGGATATTTGGCGTTTCTGCTGATGATAATTTAATGAAAAAGGATATTTGGTACTTGTGCAATGCAACTTGATCACCAAAAGAGCTGCATGCTCACAAGTTCCCATTCAAATTATTGCATGTGCAATTGCCCAAGGAGCTTCTTTGAATTTGTTTGGATTTCTTAATTCACTTCATTATTTAAGCTTTTCGGTATAAATCCGGAAAATCAATTTTACTGCCTTTTTCTTATTAGTTGTTTATCTACTTTTAATGTTACTTATTTTTTTCATTCCTTTGTAGGTTGGAACACCTGGACGCCTTTTGGATCATCTTTCCAACACTAAAGGTTTTTCCCTTCGCACGTTGAAGTATTTGGTACGGTTTTCTTATTACATGTCAGCCAGATACTACTTATCTATTACATATGTGCTATGTGCTATGTGCTATGTGCACTCTATTTCTCATTATATTTAGTTTTATTGTAGGAGACTTTAGGAGTGTCAAAACAGTTTCATATGAAGTTGATGAATTAATATATGGGTTTGAAATTACAAGGTGAATTAGAACCTTTGGCATGAATATTTTCCCATTGTAGCTAGATGTTTCTCTTGTATACTTCCAATTTATCTGAGTTGTGCCTTTTTTGCTTTTAATGACATTTTGCTTACTTTTCAAAAAAAGAATGTTTGGCATGAATATGAAAAAAGTAAAGTATTTGCAGCTTGGTTTCCCATATTATGGTAACTAGGTTCGAAATGCTTGTGCATGAAAATGAAACAAACACCTAATTAAATAATTTCCTTTTGTAACCAAGGATCTACTTGATTTTTTTTTATTTTTTTTTTTTGGAAATCAGGTTTCCATATTTTCTTGCATGAACATTTCAAATTTGTAACCCCAAGGAGTAGCTCAATCGGTTGGGGACCACGCCTTATAAAATGGAGGTTGCTAGTTCGAATCTCTCTCTCTATCCCTCCACTTCTGGCCAATTACGTATTAAAAAAAAAAAAAACATTTCAAGGACTAGCTACTAAACATATGCTTCAAATAATTTCCCATAGTAACCAAGGAACCGCGTGAACAAATTTTGAAATTACATTTTGAAATTTTCATGCACAGACATTTCAAGCACAAGCTACTAAACATATCCTTGACAACCCAAAAGCTTGTGATGCGGTACGATATTCTTCGAAGCTTCCCCTAACCACCCATAATATTCTTCTATAACCTTACCCCATACACCCCAACAAGCTCACTAGAGCACCAACCTCTCCAAGAACTCTCATATTTAGCATTTAACACCACTCGCCACCAAGCCTCTCTCTCAAGCCCATAGTGCCAAAGCCATTTACCTAAGAGAGTATAATTGAACCTCTACAGGTTTCTAATCCCCAACCCTCCCTTAGAGATCGGCATACACACCGATAAGAGACCATCTCACCAAGTGATATTTGAACACTTTGCCTAGTCCACCCCATAAGAAATCGCATTGAAGCTTATCAATACTATTTGCAACACCCGTGGGAATAGGAAATAGGGACATAAAGTACTTAGGTAGATTGGAAAGGGTGCTCTTGATAAGGGTAAAGCCTACCACCCTTAGACAAATACAACATTTTTCAACTAGCCAGTCGACGTTCTATCTTCTCAATAACATCATCCCAAATATTCGTGGCCTTATGGGACACTCTCAATGGAAGACCAAGATATTTTAAAGGCAAAGACGCAACCCCATAGCCCAAAATCCCTGTTAGCTTAGACACATTATCAACATTTCCAACAGGGACCAATTCCAACTTGGCTAAGTTTGTCTTCAAACCTAACACTGCTTCAAAGCATAAGAATAAGCCTCGTAGATTACGTAGCTAATTAGGGTCGGTCCCATGGAAAATCAGGGTATCTTCAGCATTATTTAATTTTTAAGAGACAATGTGTGGTTTTTGGTAATATAATAAATAGGTGATTACCCTAGAGTATCTTTGGAAATTCAATAAGTAGGTGAATGCCCTAGAGTATTTTTGGTAATTCAATAAATGAGCTTTACCTTAGATTAGGGTTAGGGTTTAGTCAATGAGTCTATTTAGGTGTAATTTGTGCTCCAATTGAAGTAGACTTCGTTGAAATAAAATTTATGAGAAATTGATTTTCTTCTCTCCCTTTCTTTCCCCTCCCCCTTCGTTCAATCTCTCTTTCTCCTAGCTTCTTCTGTCTTTCTCTGTTATTCCCCTTTCTCTTATTTCCCCTACTTTCCCTTTTTTCACCGTGTGAGTTTTGTTTTTATTGTTTGTCCCGCATAAGTTAGTTTCACATTGAGAAAATGAATTGCTTACATGGAGTTGGTAAAGAGCTCATGGATGCTAAGTTCCACATTGGTTCATTACTAGGCAAGACCGAACTTTATAATTTATTTTAGGGAGCTCTAATTGCAACTTGACTAGTCTTTTTAGAGTGATAGCGCAAATGTTGCTAGCGCTTTCCCTGGGTTGTTATATATCCTACTTCCACGAGCTATGAGTTTGCTTTCTTTCATTAATTAATTAGTTTATGAATAGATTTAATTTGTGTGCTTATCGTTGCTTTCATTTATTTTACTTTGGAGAGGCATGTGGAAAGTATGGAAATAATTTGTGCAAATGTTTTTCAATTGTATGGTTTATGGTATAAAGTGGGTAAGACATGCTGTAAGAAAATGGTAATTGACCTTTGCACAATGTTCAATTTGATATCCATAGAGTCTATTAGGTATATTATTTGAAGATAAAAAAACTAGACATTGTGGCGGCAAAGTTACAATATCTATTCCTCCAATCCGTTTTGTAATTCACAAACTCTAATATGTTTTGATCTTGTTAGCGGAGGATGCTTTACTCTATTCATTTAATATCTTTTTTCCGGATCTTTAGTCATTTTATTTTCGTCACTACATCTTATTCCTCAATGTATTAAGAATAGTTACATTAGTTTCCTTTTCTACCAGGTTTTAGATGAAGCCGATAAACTATTGAATGATGAATTCGAGAAATCGATCGACGAAATTTTAAATGTTATCCCTCGTGAGCGGAGAACATATTTATTTTCCGCTACAATGACAAAAAAGGTGTGTTTTAATATCCTTATGGTTTTTAAAAGATTTGTTGATTCATGTAATTTGTATTATATCAACTTTAGTAGTAGTATTGTCTTGGTGATGCGTAGCCAAGGGATGCTGGAGATGCATGGATGGTTCCTAGATGAAAGATATATGTTGTTTTTGTCCATATAATATTTTATTTTAATGAGAAAGGTATACTTTTTTTGTGTTTCATATATTTTTTAATTTATTCATGCTGAGTGATGTTTCATTAGGTTAAGAAGCTACAAAGGGTCTGTTTGAGAAATCCAGTAAAGGTAATGATGATTATTCTTTTGTAATGAGACTGTTCATATTTTTTGTCATGATTTGTAAGAATTGGCAGTTTTTTTATTATTTCAGATTGAAGTAGCATCGAAATATTCAACTGTTGACACACTGAAGCAGCATTATTGCTTTGTATCTGATAAATTCAAGGTATTTCCTTTTCTTAGCTTCAAATTGCTTTTTCAAGATGTTATGCTAAAGGCTAGATATGTATGGCAAGTATTATTGATGGTGATTAGTGCCAATAAATCAAACATTTGAATTTATGTTTGCTAATGGGTATTAGGCAAATCATCTTGTTCTCCATTTAAATAAGCATTTTAACAGTAATGTTCTTGAACCCATTGAAGAAGCCAGTGGAAAAGTTCATGAAAAATATACAAGAATTAGTTCAGCCTTTTGCATATGGGCCAAAAACATTTATTTCACCTTAAAATAGCAATGTAAAAGAATAATGAATTAACTCTAGTCTTACATGTGTATGTGTACAGTGCTTTACTTTTCTTTTACTTATAAAAAAAAACATATGTATGTGCACATTTTGGTTGAGTGACACAGCATGTATCAAGAGGCGTCACTAGGAGGCATGCCCCTTTTGGTGAAAGTGACATGCTTTTTGGAGAGAGATATGTTTAAACAAGAATTTAGAATGCATGATCATGACATGCACTTTGAAGGTCTGTTCATGTTATGACATTCACTTTTTTTTTTTTGCATAGTTATTGTTGTTGTTGTATGCTGTTGGTCTTTGTTATTTTTCTTGTATGTACATTCATATTTAATGTCTTTACAGGATTGCTACCTTGTATATATTTTGATTGAGAAGTGTGGATTTTCATCAATGGTTTTTACGCGTACCTGTTATGCAACGCGTTTTGTTGCTCTGTTTCTTCGAAATCTTGGATTCAAGGCTATTCCAATTAGTGGCGAAATGGCACAGGTACCATTTGTTAGTTGAAGTAAACTATAAAGATTTTGATTTGTATATCTATAAAGGTGTTGGTTATCCCTTTTCTTTTATCTTCCTTTTTCTTTCTCTTTTTTTTTTCTATCTTCTTTGATGTTATTTTGACGTTGCCATAACATTTTGTATGGATGCTTTCTAACAGTCAAAGAGACTTGGAGCCTTGAATCAGTTTAAGGCGGGAGTGTCCAATATTCTTGTCTGCACTGATGTGGCAAGTAGAGGACTTGACATTCCTTCTGTTGATCTGGTTATCAATTATGATATTCCCTCAAATCCCAAGGTTGGGCTTGCCATTTTAGCTTTCTTTTTGTCGTTTTCTATTTTATGCACCCTTATTTCTAAATTTATCTAGCCTCTCTTGGATATTGCCTTTTAGATTATCAATTGTAATTTATTGAGAGGGTATGGTATACATCCTTGTGTATCATGGCTTGTTTGGTGGGGCTTTTTATTGATTTTATGAAGTGACTCCAGTTCTTTAAGCAGCTTTTGAGAACTAGCACAAAGATTGATTTTCAAAGCACTTAAAAATTGGCCTTTTAAAATCTGTTTTGCTTATCTAAAAATGATACATCATGCCTAGCCCTTAAACCAGATACTTAGAATCTTGTATAATTGGTACAGAGTTGGTTCTACTTAGACCTTCTTTTTATCATTGAGGGGCAGTATGGACCTTTCTCAGCTTTATATATCACATTAAGACCTAGAGAGGTCGAATATTGTCAAATTATCCTGAATCTAATTTAAAAGACCATATTAAGAGTATTTAACGCTTTAATTGATGTAGATGACAACTTTTCTAGAGTAGTTACTCATTAATTGTTTGTCGTTGCATAATTAAACAATTTGTAGTTCTTGCTTGGATTCACAAAGTGGTAGCTGATGTTCCTTTCCCTGCTCACTCCCCACCTCTGTGAATTTCCATGCGTCCTTGTAGAAGTCTGCATTAGCATTGTTTTCTTCTCTTTGAGTTGTTTCCCTGATTATCGTTTGGAATTTGGGTCTGCTACACTTTTAGAAATTATGCATCCAGATCCTCTCTTGTAATTGTGTTTGTTCTTGTTGCTCATTCTATATGCTTGGGTTTGCTAATCAAATTGGCCCACAGGATTATATCCATCGAGTGGGAAGAACTGCACGTGCTGGACGTTCTGGTGTTGCAATCTCTCTAGTGGATCAATATCAGTTGGTGTGGTTTAAACAAATAGAGAATCTTCTAGGTAGACAATACATGCCATGTTTTGTGTGGAGAGGTATTGTTAAGCAAGAGTGTCTCTAAAACTATGAGTTTTTCTTTGTTTCAGGTAAGGAGTTGCCAGAGATGCCTTTTCAGCGAGAGGAAGTCTTGCAATTGAATGAACGAGTCAAAGAGGCCACAGGAATATCTCGAAGGGTAATGAATGACTAAGATTTATAATAGCTGTGCCAACAATAGGGTTGGGACACAGTTGTGTCCCTGTCCATTTCTTGTGATTAATTGTCAAATTCTGGTTTATCTGAGTAATATGTTTTTAAAAACTTTTCACCAGCCAAGACAGCATGATGATGGGCTGGTTTTCCTTACCGGATACTCTTATTTAGTACTAGTTATTCTAGTAGACAACCAATAATTGGGAAAAGAAAACGGAAGGGGACAGTAAAAAAATTACTTGTAGTATTATAATGGCCATGTGGTAAACTTTCTAATGTAGCTGATTACTTGGCCTATTGTAAAATTATATTTTTACCCCCAAATTAAAAAGAATAAAAACTAAAATAAAATAAAAAGAGAGGTCACCTCACCTGTGAAGGGTGGCCGCCCCTCAAAGAGGGCGATTGTTTGCCCCTTGCCTCTCGAGGGGCTTCCTCCCCTCACCATACAAGGAGCGCCAGCCTTCACACTCTAAGGAGAGGCTTCCCCACATTAGGTAGGGAGGTCTCCAATCTAAGGAGAGGCTGCCCCTCATTAGGTAGGGAGGTCTCCCAAGGTGAGGGGCAGTTGGCCGACCCACTCTCAGGGGAGGTTGCCTCTCACCAGGTGTGGCTGTCCCCGTATGAGGGAAGGCTGCTCCTCAGAGTGAGGGGCTCCCTCATCTGGTGAGGACAGTTGTGAGGAGTGTTTTTTTTTTTTTTTTTGAAGTCTTTGTTTTTTTTATTTGTAGCTAAATTGTAATTTTATATAAGGTTGAGCCGTCTGCTATTCCATGTGTCAATTAGCAATTCGTTGTGTTGTAGATCCTCATGTGCATCTAATGGTTTTCGTCAAATTGTTGACGGTAGGAAGCATTTTGGACAGATAGATTACCCTAAGTATTTAAGATACTTTTGTACTTCCATGGACCAATTTAGTCATTTTCTCTCATAAAGTTTTGCCATTTATAAGGGTTCCTATGGAAGAGCTTTATTTTTGTTTTTGTTAACCTATTATTAATTGATGAATTGTTCTCTTTTGGTCTATTTTTTTTGTTTCTACAGGGAATGGACGAACCTGGTGGCAAGAAGGGGAAAAGACGAAATGATGAGGAGGATATGGACAAATACTTGGGCATCAAGGATGGGAAGTTTTCTAAGAAGAAGAGAAAATGAATTTAAACAGTTCTTGATAGCAAATTTTGTTAGAATTTTTAAATGTTTTAGATTATTTTTTTGTTTTTTAATAATTTGGAGGTTATATATGTATATTTTTTCAAAATTTTGTTTAGTTTAAATGTTTGTACCATAACTTTCTTTCTAGATGCTAAGATAAGATATGGAGTGTGGTTTAGCTTTCTCAAATATATTTTATAAAACTTATTAAACTATAGATAAGAGATAATTGTAGAAAGAGATTCTTTTGCTGATGTTAATTGTTTTCTTTTTGCTTCGGCAGCACCAATAAATCTAGCCGCCTGTTTGGGCAGCAGATCTGGGTTTTGTTGGAGAATGGTGCCTTGTTTTTCCAGGTTTTTAAAATCCAAATGATATAGTTCGGCTCCTAATAGTTTTCATGCTAGGACATTTCTGTGGTTTCATATGGGTCACATGTATATGCCATGTATTTGATTGAAGCATTTTTTGCATCTAACTTAACCTCTGTTTTTAATGATTGAGATGTGTTTTCTAGTGACTTCACTCTCGTTTGGCAACCCTTTTAAACCAATCGAAACACAATATTATTCAACATTATGGATATTGCATATTCTCCATTGGGGTCTGAGAGTACTTTACCTGACATGGTTAAGTAGCATCAGTCTTTGAATACTCATATATGAGCACATGCAATGCAATGAAACATTGAAAGTTTGTCTTGCCTTATACTATATATATCTTATAATAGGACAATTTAAAAAAAAAAAAAAAAAATCAGTCTATTAAACTAAAGCTAGCACTTGTCTTTAGAGCATATGATTTTTAAATGTCATTTTATTAGAAGTAACAGGCAAAAATGCATGCGAGTATCACATGATTTAAGGGAGATTATTATAACTCAACTGTATATTAATGTAACAAGAATATTAAGAAGTCTATCATAAAGTTAGCCCAAATCTAGAGAATCATATATGTATAAATTTGTTTTGCTTATTTAATATCAGAAACAATGGTAAACATGAAAATTATTCAACTTCTTAGCTTTCTTTATTTTTTTTTTATTATGTTCCCACTAAATGGCAAAGATGGGAAACACTTTTCTTTTTGACGTGCGAGGTGTGTTCATAATAAGCTCCTGGAGTCAAAAACCTAAATTTGGAAGAGAAAAAAACACAATTTCTATTCAAGATTAATAAGGCATCATTCATTTTCACATACGATAAGTGGAATTTTTAATTATTTAAACTAGTCAAAAGAATGTAGTTCCGTATAAAATGTAACGATGCCAAAAATATGAAATACAATTGTTTTTCTCAACATAATAAAAACCTTACATTTTAACCTACACATAAGATATCAATTGCCGTGCAACAAAATTTTTTTGTCCCGAGAGTTTTTATAAATGCTACATTTCATTATACTAATTCATACAAAAGGTAAGAGATTGTTGAATTCATAATTTGTGGATCTATTAGAACTCTTAAATTCATTTTCTCATCTTCTTCTTCTTCGACTTCCCATTCTCGATACCCAAAAATTCGTCCATATCGTCCTCATCCTCATCCTCAACATCGTCTCTTTCCCGGTTCTTCGACTTGTCCTCAGATTCTTTGATCGTCTGCAAAAACAAATATTAAACCACAAAACAACTATAATTTAACTAATAACAAATACGATCTCGAAAACAATATAACTCATTCAATACAGAAGAATGTAAAAATTTAAGCAGGGTAAACTTTACAAGAATGTAAAATCAAACATAAGTTTATAAAATATTCACAGCATAAACATCATAAGTGCTAAACCAATTAGACCAAATAATCACGCAATTAATGTAGCGACTATTTCCGTATGTCGCTGGGCCTGATCAACTCAATGATAGGTAAGCAGTGGGAAAGGGTGGCTTAGAGTCTTTGGCAGAATAGTCTACATGTTCGGACACATACAACCACAACTCCCCACCCCCCCCCCCCCCCACACACCAATGCAATCCCCTCTCCTTTTCTTGGTTTCCTGCGGTTGTATTATTTTGGGCATCCTACAACAGAAATTGATATCCAAAACCAAGAAAGGAACTGACAATTGCTATCCAAAAGTATAACAAGACGCAACTCATCATGATGACCAGCTTCAAGTTCTCTTCCCCATTGTATTTTAAGATAAGTTCTTAAGAAACCATTAACAATCAGACAAAGATACCCAACGCATAACAAAATATAGATACAAAAGAGAAAAAGAAAACAACACTGCTATACACTTTTAATTAGAGGCTAATGGCTGTGATAAGTATAGAAAAATATTCCCATAAGATGAAACACAGGAAAGTTTACCACAAGGACATTATAGTACTATCTCTCTGCAAGTATTTTCTTTCTTTTCGGTTCAGTTTTTTTTTTTCCCCACAAGAATGACCATCAGATAAAGCCACCAACCCATCATCATACTGTTTTTTCTCACGAAGAGTTTGTGACAACATATTACTCAGATAAACCAGAGTTTTGACGATTAATCTCAAGGGACAGACAGGGACACATTTGTACCCCATCCCTATTGCTGGCAGAAGTAGTCTTATTATTGACCAATAATATGAGTACTCTTTTAATTAGATCTTTATCATGTATACATCGTGTGTACTTGGGCTGCACCTTTGCACTTTTAATAATACTTTATAAAAAAAAGTACTCTTATCATTGGCCATTCATAAATTGTTAAAAATGTAAATAACGCCATAAAAATAAATTATTACCCTTCGAGATATTTTTTTGGCCTCATCAACACGCTCCTTCAATAGCAAGACTTTCTCCTTTTTAAAAGGAAGCTCTGGAAACTTCATGCCTAACACACATAATCAAAAAAAAAAACAAACAAACTCTTCAGTTTTTGAGACACTCCTTTTACAATACCTCTTCAGACAAAACATGCAATGTGCAGCCTACCAAGACGATTCTCTATCTCTAAAAATGTCCGCAGCTCATTTTCATCAGTCACCAAAGAGATCGCGACACCTGGTCGTCCTGCACGAGCAGTTCTTCCCACTCGATGGATATAATCCTGTGGGCCACTTGTGATTAGTAAATGAGGGCATATAGAACATTAAAAAATTAAAAATTAAAAAAATATATATATACTACTAAAACAATTCTTTTCAAAATTTAACATCCATAACTTATTTAACTAAGCAACACAAAAAACTAATGAATAATTAGTCTAGATAAATTGTTATCTACCATCAGTGAAGTGTCACATATCTTGATTTGATATTTTAGACTTGGAAAAGGGTCATCCAATAATATTCAAGCTCTCCAGATCTTGTGTGAGAAAGAAAGATGAAAAGGTCTATACTGCCACTCAGTAATAAAAAGGGTCAAGTATAACCAACTCTACAGCAAGCAAACAAGATTTTAAATCTTTGGGTTTAAAGCCTAGATGTATGGTTTTTAGGTAAGTAAAAAAAATTCAAAAGGACCAGTTTGTAAAGGCTCAAACTTTTGAAAAGCTTCAAAGACGCATAAATTCTTTTTTTTTTTTTTAAATAAAAAATTAATTAATTAATTAAAAAATAAAATAAAAACCACCAAATAGGGTGCTATACACAAGAGATATACATTATATCCTCTCAATAAATTACGATCGGAAACTTAAAAAGGCAATATCTAAGAAAGGCCACATAAATGCATAAATGAGGGAGCTTATGAATAAAAAAAAAAATGGCCCAAAAAAAAAGCTAAAAAGGCAAGCCCAACCTTGGGGTTTGAGGGGATATCATAATTGATAACCATATCAACTGATGGAATGTCAAGTCCTCTACTTGCTACATTAGTACAAATAAGAATATTGCACTCTCCCGCCTTAAACTGATTCAGGGCTTCAAGTCTCTTTGGCTATCAAAAAAGAGTTCACAAAAAATGTTATCACAATATTGAATTAAAATCAACAAGAAAGAAAGAAAGAAATTTATTTTTTTAAAAAAATGAAAAAGGATAACTAAAATGTTAAAAGATCTATAAATCAAAATATTTGAAGATCATTTAAATTAATATATAGTACCTGGGCCATTTTGCCACTAATTGAAATGGCCCTGAATCCAAGATTTCGAAGCATCAAAGCAATGAAACGTGTTGCGTTACCAGTACGAGTAAAAACCATTGATGAAATTCCACACTTCTTTTCCAAAATATATACAAGGTAACAATCCTGTAAAAAAAATTAATATATATACCAGGAAGATATGAAAGTCCAATAGCATAAAACAGAAAAAATTATGCATTGTTTGTTTCAACATAAAACATTTTATGGAAAATATTTTATGTATTTTTTGGTGTTGGGCAGAAAATATTATGCAATGGAAAATAATTTCCAAATCAAAGACAAAACAATTTAGGCCACTCGAGAGTCAACATTTTTTAAAGGCTCTCTTACCCCTCTACCCACCCAAAGGTCGTTGTTTCCCGACCACCCAAACCTCACACCACCAACCTGAAGGTCACTTCCCCCGCCCCTCTCCCACCCACCTAGAACCATCAGAAGTTCGCCACTTTCCCACCCTTCCCCACTCCACCCCACCAAAAGATCCCCGGTTGAAGCTCAGTTCCTCCCCCCCTTCCCCCCCCCCCCCCCCCCCCCCAAATCAAAGAATTGATTGAAGATAGATGGAGGGTCCTCAAAACAACGGTGAAAATAAGTGAGGACATGCTACAATCACCGTCGAATACGCGGTAACTTGTCCCTACACGAAGGAGCAAGGCATTGATAACCAAAACCGGTGTTGTGAAGTCACTGGTGTACATGCTCAAGTCTGAGCATAGGACCTTGAAGCAAAATGCTATTTACGCGTTGTGAGCTTGCATTTGGTGAAGTGGATGGTATAGAGGCGAGATGGAGATGGAGATGGACCAGTTGGTTTGGATGGATTTAGACAATTGCCAGACAATTTCCAGTAGTTTCCAACTGGGTCTCGGTAAATTTTGGTAAGTTTTTTGGTTGTGACGAGTAGATTCTTTTGATATCAATCAAACACTCAAAAACATTTTCGACGTCAATTTCAAGGTCTCCCTCCCCCCCCTCCCCCCCACCCCCAAAGCATCTCTTGAGATATGTTTCATGTCACTTAAGTGAGGTGTGTATCCATATCTATAAGACTAAACTAATTCAAGTATGCCATTATCTTCTTCAACAGACTCAAGAACATAATTACAAGAATGCTTAGTTAAAGGCAAACCAAGATAATTTTCATAACACAGCATACATATCTATTATTGAATATAACATCTTGGAAAGAAGTTCAATACTGAGAAAAGGAAAAACCTTGCACATAATAGGCATAAAGCAAAAATGCTGCTCTAGTGTGTCGACAGTCGAATATTTATCTGCCACTTCAATCTGAAATAAAAGTTGACAATTGTTACAAACCGTGACAAGTACGGAGAATTGATATGAAATACCAAAAAAAAAAAAAAAGGACCTTCACAGGATTTCTTAAGCAAACCCTTCGGAGCTTCTTAACCTGAAACATCAATTAGTGTGAATAAATCAAAACTTATATGAACCAGAAAGCATATATCATTTTCATCTAGTCATTGTAGAAAAAAATAAGTACCTTTCTGGTCATTGTAGCGGAAAATAAATACGTTCTCCGCTCACGAGGAACAATTTTTAAAATTTCATCGATCGACTTCTCAAATTCGTCGTTCAATAAGCTATCGGCCTCATCTAAAACCTGATAAGTTTAAAAACTAATGTAACTATTCTCTTTACATTGAGGAATAAGATGTGGTAATGAAGATACCATGACCTAAGTACATCAAAAAGATATAATAAATGAAAGGAACAAAGCATCCACTATGACTTAGTAGAAGCGAAGGATAAAGGAAAAGAAGTTCGACGACTTCAATTCTATAAAATAAACAAGCTATCAAATAGCTTTGAATTTTTTATTCCTTATGAAGGAAATGTAGTTTCAACATTTTTTTTCAAGCATTTCAAGCTTTAGTTACTAACATATGAGAAATTTTCAGGGGCATACTTTGATTGTTCCATATTCAAGCCAAAGATTCTAATTCAACTTGTTTTTAATAAGTATTTAAAAAAAAAAAAAATGAATTAGAATCTTTGACTTGAATTTCAAGTTCATTAGTAAATTCATCAACCTTATATCAAATTGTTTCCACACTCCTAAAGGCCCCACAAGTATCCACACTATATATAACGAGAAATATAGAGCACATATGAACTTGACAAGTAGGCATGTATCTACAAAAGAAAGTGCATTGCTGACATGAAATAAAAAAAACATACCAAATACTTCAATGTCCGAAGGGAAAACCCTTTTGTGTTAGAAAGATGATACAAAAGCTGTCCGGGTGTTCCAACCTACCAAAGAATGAAAATACAAGTCCATTTAAAAACTACCAGAAATGGCAGTAAATTTTTATTTTCCAGATTTTTATCTATGCAAAAACTTAAATAATTAAGTCCATTTTGAATTAAAACGAACTTGTGAACATGCAGCTCTTTTAGCGACTAAATTGCAAAGTACAAGTACCAAGTATTGTTTTTTATTTAAATTATCAATAGAGGTACTGAATATCCTTTTTCTTTTAATTATCATCAAAGGAAGTTCAAAAGGAACGTACCATCAAACGATTTTCCACACCAAGAGATACATGCTTAGGTCTATTATCTAGTCCACACAAACATATCTCAGGTTCGAGACTAATAAGTGAAAGTGAAAGTACAAATAATCTTATTTTTAGTAAATAAAATTTCAATTAAAAAAATAGCACTAAAAGGAGTGCAAACCTCCCGATTTCTAAGGGAGGGTGGGGGTCTGAAAGTTGCTTTTGTTCAACCGAGCTCTTTTGGGGAAGTGGCTTTGGCGCTTGGTGCATAAGAGAGGCCTTATAGAGGGTCATAGTGAAAACCAAGTATGGTAGCTTGTAGGGTGGGTGGTGCTCTAATGAAGTTCATGGGTCCTATAGGTTGGGGTTATGGAAAAATATCAAGAGGGGTTGGGAGAGTTTTCTAGTAATAATACCAGGTTTGAGGTGGTTGATGGTTCCATGATTAAATTCTAGCATGACTTGTGGTGAGGGGATTAGACACTCAAGGAATCTTTTCCAATGTTGTATAGCCCGCGTAAAAGATGCTTCAATGGCAGATTGCTTGGAATTATCTAAAGGTTTTCACTAGTGGATTATAAGCTTTATTAAAGCGGCTCATGATTCAAAAGTGGATGTCTTTACTTCATTTTTATTTATTTTTTTTAATTTGTTGTATTCTCTTAGATTGAGACAAAGAGGTGAATTTTACTTCGTTGGATCCCTTCCAAAAGAAGGATGTCTGATGTAAGATCTTTCTATAATGTCTTTGTACCTCATGAGAGTGCCCCTTTTTTTAGCTTGAATGGCAGCTATAGGGAAGATCTTCACCATAGATAACCTAAGGAAATAACATGTTATTATGGTTGACTGGTGTTGTGTGTGCAAAAGGAGTTGGGAGACTGTGGAGCATTTTTTTCTCCATTGTGAGATCGCCAATGCTTTATGGAGTGCTATCCTCAGAGGTCTTGGGTTAGCTTGGGTCATGCCTAGAAGAGTAGTAGGCTTTTTTGCTGCTTGGAGAAGGTTGGGAGGTAGTCCTTAGCATGCAGTTGTATGGAAGATAGTTTTGTCCTACCTTTTGTGATGGCTTTGGAGGGAAAAAAATTATACATATTTTGAAGATCGTGAGAGGACAAGGTGGAAGTAAAGTTTGTCTTCTTCAAAACTCTTTATCTTTGGACAGCTGCCCTATATCTTAGTTTTCATAATTTTCTCAACTTGTTTTTTAATTCTAACTAGTTGTTTCCCTTGTATACTCCATGTGTACTTAAATTGCGCCTTTTGCGCTTTTAATGATAATCATTTACTTATTAAAAAAAAAATAGCATTTTTGAAGTCGTACCAATCAGTGCTATAAAAGAAATTCAACTTTCAATACTATTCTTGTTCTTTTGGTTGGATTTTTTCAACAATATTCAAAAGCAAAAGGTACAATACTAGAACTAAAAAACGGAGAAAACAATTATAAAAAACAACAAATTATCACCAACTCCCAGTAGTTTTGCAACCCAACATTAAAAATATGAAAAAAGATACAAAAATTCACAAATACTGAGTTATGAAAATACTTATACACTTGCACAAATTTTCAGCTGAAAAAATAATTACTTACAACAATGTGTGGCCGCCACCTTGCAAGTTTGATATACTGGTCCATTATGGCTGCCTCTCCCCCTCCAACAAGCTAGGGAGAATTTGAAAAAGATGCTTACTTAAAAGATTGTTTAGTGTTAAAAAAATAAAAAATAAAAAACATAAACTTAACAAGAAACTTCTATTTAATCACAACATTTTACAAATTGAACCTATCTTAGCATCAAAAGCTTTAGCAACCAAAAGGAGAACCATCACTTGAATTTTCCCCCCATTCTTATATCTAACGCACAGATTTCATTAAAACATCATTTAACCAAAGAAGAAATGAACCACAAAACCTATCTAATGAACAAATTTTCATTGCAACATCATCTAATGAACAAATTCTCATACAATGATGGGTTATTGCCTTTTCTTAAATATTAAGACCATACATTAGACTATATTAGAGCAATCAAGACTTCTTGATATAGAAGCTTTAGAAAATAAAGCACTAGATTAGGTTTCTTGATAAGTTTTTCAATGCTTCTGGAAGTTCATTGAATTAGATATTTTGACAGACTAATATAAAACCTTAGGACATTGCTAATCCTCCTAAACCAAGTTAGAAAAAGACTCCAAAATTTAAAACAATACTCCAACGGAACATTCTATCAACAAATCTGAAAACTATCAGATTACCCCTACTTCAATAAAACTTGATTAAAACCGAACCAACAGCTTCCTCTCAAAGACAAAATCCAATAACAATAAAACTAAAACTAAACAGACTAAACTTTGTGAATTCCAGCCCACATCAATCAAGGATTGTAATTTCAGATCATTTTGGTTTTTAAGTTTGCTCTTCTAGGAGCCTTTTGCTGCCTGTGTCGTCTTTCATCACTAAAGACAAACTTCTGACGCACGAAATGGGAAAGAAGTCGAACCTCCAGTACCAGACTTCTAACCCAACATGACAACTACAATAGGTTGCTTCTTAACGGTACAAAGAGGTGCACTGCCTTCACCTTCGTCGTTGTTGAGTTGTGCTCCGCTGTGTACACCACCTTCACAAACAATGGGTAACGCCCTTCCACCATATGGCCTTTTCTGCCACGATGGGTATCACCCTCACCATCACCGTTGTTGGTGGGCATTGAAAACCCCGGAGTCACCACCAGCTACTTGCCCATGGGACCTGATGTGGAGGCACCAGAATCCCCAATGATGATGCGGAAGCACAACAAGGACCTTGCTGGGAAAGGAATCAAATAGGAACACTGCGTACTCCACCACCTCCAAGAACTGAAAGCTATGTTCCCCTCCCTATAAGAATTGATGAAGTCTGAGTCCTATGCCAAACAAACCAGTTTCTCTGTCAATGTTTTTAGCCTAGCAACACTAAATTTCCCAACCGGCATAACACGGGATAACCCACGTCTTCTCTCAACCAACTGCAAGACTGACCCTCCTTCAGGCACCGAAAGCTCAAAAAATTTAGACTCAATGTAAAACCAACTCATGTAATCCATCTTCTGGTACCTCTAGCCCCAGAGGAAAGACATATAGGAAACAGACGAGAGAAAAGCACTTTCTTATTTGGAAACTTATATCCAAATAGTAGTTGCTAACTCGTAATCACAAATATATATATATATATAAGCAAAATTAACCATTATATAGGATAACTTTAGATAACATAAAACATTGATGGCTACATGCTTATTAGCATGAAAATACTAACATTAACAAAAAGTGTAAAAGCTAGAGTATAAACTTTGTTGTACATAAGCAAAAACTACATTCCATAGTTTTGAAGCTAGAGGTTACTTGATCTGAAGGAAAGACAAATAACGTTCCAACATGTAGTCGAAATATACAATTATTATGATAAATATAATAAAAACATAAACATCTATTTAGAAAGCAATTTGCCTAAAATCTCACCACTATAGACTTGATGCCAAAGCCAGATCCTAACGCTTCGAATTGATCAGCAATCTGAATTGCAAGCTCCCTGAAAAAACAAAAGATAAATGAAGCAAAAGAAAGAAACCAAATTACTTATCAATTAAATCACCCTTCCTAGAACATGAAATCAGAAGATTTAGATGTCAAACCTTGTAGGGGACAGCACACAAGCGAAGAATGCTTGTCGAGATTCTAAAAGTGCTTGCAAAATGGGAAGAGCAAAAGCTCCTGTCTTACCAGAACCCGTTTCTGCAAGTCCAATCAAGTCTTTTCCTAAAATAGAAAAAGACCAATATAATTGAGTATTTTAATAGAATATAACAATTAAGCAGACCAGCACATAAAGTTGAAGTAAATAATGCAATCATATACTCCACTTGATTGCCTAGATATGTAGGAAAAGACATGAAGTCAATAGAGGATACTGAAAATGAAAAAAGTACCAAGGAAATTGAAACACAATGAGATAGTGAAAGGTCAAGTAAGAGAATGAACCATGAAGTGCATGAGGAATTACTTCAGCCTGTATCTTGGATGGATTTTTCCATCCCAAATTTTCACAAGCCTCGACCAATTGGTCACATACTCCCAAATCCTTAAATGTCTCTGCCATTCTGAATAACTTTATCTGCTTGACAAAATCTGTCTCTACATGTAAACAATTGAAAAGGATATTGGCGTCTACTTACCAGAAAGGAAACAAAAACAACAGTTTCAACGGAGAGCTACAACATACATGTATTTATGAGAGGGCAGAGACCGGTTTAAATCACAACTAAAGCATCATGAATTTATTTAGTTGCCCTTAAACATGAAAATTAATTCGTTTTGAGTGAATGTTATTTAGCCTAACAAACATAAATAAATCAATAATAACGAGATAGAGATACTCAGGTCATTTGAGTTTTCCATTCTTACTATATAGTTTGCTTAATTAAAAAAAAATTTAAAAAAAAATTACTATGAAGCATAAATCGTTACTGAGGTTTTCTCATGAACAATTGCTCCACCTGAGTTTTTCTAACACACATTGATTCGGCCACGGAGAGGAAATACAATAAAATAAAATAAAATAAAGAACACAGCAGCCATTGACAGAGCAGAGCTAAGAAGGAAAGAGAAGGAAGAAGATAAAAGACATACCGGAGAAGAGAAACTGAGCGGCTGAGTGCTGTTATGTGAGGCTGTGAGCTGCGTTGGCGTCGCTGCTATGCCTACGACACGGTGAAGGGGGAGGAGGAGGCGGTAAAAGGAACAACTCAGGACTCGTTGTCGATTATTTATACATAACGGTGTCGTTTTTAGGGTTTTGTGTGTTTTCTAAAGGAGCGTTCGGCTAAATATCATAAGGTGGACAGAAATTTCCTACCAAAATTTTTTTACTTTTTAAAAGCGCATATGTTTTTTATTACAATTTTTTTTTTTAATAACATGTATTTTTTACATACTTTTTAATAGTAATAGATATTAGGTTGGAATAATTCGTACAACCTAATTGCTATAGTATATTATAGAGTTCAAGAATAATAATCACAGTTAAAAATTATCATCGACTTACTGTTAACGAATATCACTGAATCATGTTTAAAGATTATAACTGAGTAACATTTAAAGTTTAGCTATAGTTAAAAACTATTACCTAGCTAATCTAATTATTGTATAAGTCTCTTGTAGTGTTTTCAAGTATCCAGATTTAATTTCGCTATTTTCCTTGTGAAAAAAACTTATAATTTAAATATAGATCGTTGAAAAAGTTACAAGAGATACGTTGCAAAATTGGGCCGGAAATTCAACCCATTTTTAAATTCGCATAAAACTTATAAAATTAAAACTAAAAATAAATACAAAATTAGTCCGTGTGGTTGACATAAATTACAAATCACTCTATGTGATATAAAAAATAATGTATAGGTTCTCAGGGTAGGCCAAAATAAAAGTTTACTCTTTCAAATCAATTTTCATTAATTAACTTAACTGAATCCGTTACTTTATCACGTCATATTCAATAAAAACGCGATACATATTATTAACAATTTATAACTTTAACAATGACAAATATAATTTTCCTCACATCATTTTATGACAACAGTTTTTTTTTTTTAAAAAAAAAAGACTACACATTAGCCATCACTCCAAATCATACTACTTCAATAAATTAACCTAATCTTTTTCTATCCTTAAAATGTTACTCTGTGCAAAACCCTATCTTATTTTCATCTTCTTTGCCACGATTTGAGAGCATTTTGCGAGAATTTGACGGTCACATCTTCTGACCATTGGAAAATAAATAAAAACAACATTCAAGTTATTAAATTGTAACAAAGTTTTTCTTCAAATTAAGTTGGATAAAATCAGGTTACTTTTTTTATTAAACTGGCATTTGTTTTTAGAGCATGGAAATTGATTTCAGGGAGTAAACTGTTATTTTGTTCCACCTTAAAAACCTATAAATTATTTTTTTATATCACATGAAGTGATTTATAATTTAGGTCAATTTAGGCCAACCATGACCAATTTTGCATTTATTCATTAAAACATATATATATATATATATATATATATATATATATATATATAAAGTTGATGTGTTATGGCGCTTTGACTTAAGAATTTATCTTATATTTAAAAAAAAAAAAAACAAAAACAAAAAAAATAGAATTAGGTTTAAGCACGGCTTCTCTGTTTTATTATTTTATTTTATTTTTTATGTTCAAGATATATAACATTGATACGTCCCCAATGAGTAGCTCAGACGAGTAAGGACCATGCCTCATAAAGCAGAGGCTACTAATTCAAATTTCTCTTCCTCTTTTTCTCCTTGTGTGAACATATATATATACATGATTGTTAATGTGTGATTGAATCCTCTTTAGTCATTAAAATAAAAGGTTAGGCCCTTGAATCACATGTTGATATGTTGTAAAATATAGTATTAAAATAGTTGTAAGTTTAGTCATTTTCTTTTAATGGTGCATTTGGATGGGGCTGATTTTTTTTTTTTGTTTGACAAAATTTCAGAATTTCATTCATGAAAAATCAAATCGTACTACATTCAACAAGTACAATATCATGAAGGAACACCAGATATTCCATCCAAATTACTTCCACAGAATTTTGAAGTGCTAATTAATTTCGCCAAACCATTAGCCGCCATATATATTGGATTCTCTTTGCACAACATACCAAGATTGGAGACTATTCAAAATAATTTTCCAACCCTCAATCAAATTATTATACCTCAGCCATGAAGGGTATTTTGTCTGAAGAGCCTTTATTATCTCTATCGCATTACCTTCCAGAATGACACATCGTAAGTCAAGGTCTGCCAAATATCACTGCCTTTCAAGCCGCAAATGCCTTTGCCGTTGTTGGATCAGTGATGTACAACAAACAGTCCCTTAAAGGTGTGTATTGTTGCCGCAACCTTGCTCTCGATCACTGTGTTTAACAATAACTCCCTCACCCATCATTTTAAGGGTCTTATCAATTAATCTTAAAGACCCCACTAGAAGTCTAGAAGGATCCTTCCATCTCGATCGGGGATTCGGGAAAACTATAATATTATTGATCATGATCTCATTGCTCTTGTTGAAATAATGATTATGCGAAAATAAACGGAAGTAATATAGAGAAAATAAACACAAAGAAATTACGGGTGGTTCGGTGTTAGACATCTATGTCTACCACTCGAAATACCCCTAAGGGCTACATTGTGCTCATTAACATGATTTGACTACAATACAAAAGTCCCTATTTATAGGATAATGTCTAAATACAAGTTTGGTAATCAAATCTCCTTGATTTGATTAATATATTTTCCATATATTCTAACAGCTCTTAATCTTCTTTTCCAACTCCAAGAATTCCTTATGAATTTTCCTAGGGCATTCTTCCCATACCACACATGAAGAGGGGCATCTCCACAATATATGACAGGTATTTTCCACCTTCACCAGATGGGGTTTATATTTTAGGATTCTTGAAAATCCTAAAAAAATTAGGTTGTTTTGTTGCCACTAGGGTTAATTTTGATGTGGGTGAGAGGTAGTTTTTTGTTTTGTTTTGTTTTTTTTTTTGATATGTCCATATAAGAGAATAAGGGGGGATTCGAATGAAATCATTCTACCTTACCTACACCCCATGAGACTGACCAAATTCCTCAAGACCAAGCTTTTGATTTTCTCATGTTTGTTACATTAGCTTTCGATTCCATATGGTTAATGTGAAGCAAGAGAGCTGTCCATTGCAGAGAAAGCATATAAGCCATGCCCAACATGAGCACCAAAACAAACAAAAGATCTGAAAATCTAGCTCATAGCTTCACATTAACCACACCTAAAATCATTCAAAATCCAAACAAATAATTTCTCAACATGAGCACCAAAACCCACCATCGCAGATTGAGTTTAAATCCACATAGGCCGACCGTATCAAATTCTTTTTTCTTCTAGCATCAAATCCTTCTTCTGTGGCAGGTTGTTTAAGCTCCAAAATTGAAAGTTTTCTTGGGTTGTGGTGGTGTGGAGGGAGAGAGAAGAAAGGGAAGAGATAATTGTAGAGGTTGGCCAGGGGGGATTTGGGTTGAGGCTGAAGGAGAGAGAGAGAGAGAGAGAGAGAAAAGTGAAAAAAAAAAATTAAAAATTAAAAATATTAAATAATAATATTTAAAGAAAAGTATATAATATAATAAAGAAGCCGGTAGAGTTTGTATAGAAAAATGAATAAGTAAAATAGATAATAGTATTTTTTCACTAAGGTTCCGTTTACTTCGACATAAAATAGTTTCATTCGTAAAATATTTTCAGGAAAGCCATTTTCCTTGAAAATATTTTATGTCGAAAACATTTTACGGCATTTACCTTACACATGGAAAATAATTTTTTTTTAATATCTTTTTTTATATATATTTTTTCGAATAAGGTCCTCGCCGAGACCTGCACAGGACTTGTTCGAGACCACGTAGGGACCTGCCCGGGACCCTGCTAGAACTTAACTGGGACCTCGCATGGACCTACCCAGGACTTGACTGGGACCCCGTCGAGACCCACCCAGGACTTGACCGGGTCCCGGTCAAGTCCCAAGCGGGTCCTAGTCAAGTTTCGGGCAGGTCCCGGCCAGGTCCTAGGCGGGTTCCAGGCAAGTCCCGGTAGGGCTAAGCGTCGGTCGATAATGTCGATTTCGGTAAAAAAAATTTATTTTCGCCTTTCGAACCGACAATGTCGGTAAAGTCGGTTATTTCACCAACTTATTCCGTCAAATTTTATTTTATTTCGCATTTCGAACCAAATGCAATCGGTAAAGTCGGTGTCGGTCGGAAGTCGGTAAAGTCGGTGTCGGTAATGTCAATATGTGGAAAAGTGGCAAATTTTGTCGGTAAAGTTGGTCGAAAGTCGGTCGGTAAAGTCAGTTCGGTTAAAAAACCTTTTCTGCCTACCGAACCAAAAAATTCGGAATAAAAAAAATCATGCTGCCTATTGTCTGCCATCTAGTCGGTAACAGTCGGTGTCGGTCGAAATCAGTCGAAAGTTGGTCGGAAGTCGGTTAATCGGTAATTTGCTCAGCCCTAAGTCCTGGTTAGGTCTCGGACGGGTTCCGGTCAAGTCCTAGCGAGGTTCTGGGCGAGTCTTGGCGAGATCCATCAATTTAAGAATGAGATGCTCATAGTTGAAAAATAGTTTACGGTTTTCAAAACCATAAATCATTTTCCAAAAATTAAAGAAGAATTTTCAGTCAAAAGGAAAATATTTTTCGCTGACCACTATTTTACGTCGAAGTAAACGGAGCCCAAATAAAATACCTAATATTGTTGGAGATGCTCTTAGATGGTGATTCGTTGTTGACAATTTTGGCCATAAACAAAGATCACTTGTTAATTGATTGGCCATGAGCCCTGTTATCGATTTCCACTGCGATTGCTCATCTTTGAGAAGTTGAATACGTTGAAGACTTCTAAATGTGCTAATTTTCGCAGTTATTAAAATAGACCATTTTATACCGTGTGTTTAAAAGTATTCTTATTTTTCACTCACATTTTTTTTTTTTTTCCTTTCTTTTTCCTTCCATTAAAATTTGAAGCGGCAAGGTGGCAAAAACCCCATTTGTAGGATTGGGATCCCCAGGGAAAAATTGTCCATCAATTTTTTTTAAAATCTTGGCCATCCATTTTCATCCAACCCGTCATATGTCTTACTCAATATAAAATTATAAAATATTATTTACATTAAAAAATAAATATAAAATAAAATAATAAAATAAATTATTAAAAAATATTGGGAGGTTCAATCATTCCATTTTTCTCATAAGAGTGACTGCCCACCTCAACTTAACATAGGAGTGGCTTCGGCCATCCCAAAGGCCGATTGGGGGTGGCCATGGCCCCCTAAAGACCGGTTGGAGGTGATAATATATATTATTCCAAGGATCCCCTGGTGGTTCGGCCACCCCTTTCCATCATTGGAAAGAGAAAAAAAAGTAGAATTTATTTAAAGATAATTTAATATTTTAATTAAATATATTTTAAGGTGATAATTGAAATATCAATGGGCTTATGCGTGTTCTGAATCCATCCAAATTTGGACCCATTTTTTGAAATGCAAACGGAAACGGAGCCCTATGGTCCTATGGATACGTTATCTATTGCAAAACTTTTCTCTCACCATTGACCGTAAAAAACGTCCCAGTGGGATTCCCTCTCGACCCCTACCAGACTCACAACACAACAAAATGGGAAGCCCTGATGAAGGCAGCAGCTTCCGAGACCAGATCTACAGCGTGGGAGAGGAGGTCGAAGTGAGCAGCGACGAGCCAGGGTTCAAGGGCTCGTGGTACGTGGCCACCGTCATCCAGCCGCCCATACCCAAGAAGTACACGAGGGCTAGGGTCGAGTACCGGACCTTGCTCACTGAAGATGGGTCCGAGCCGCTGAAGGAGTACGTCGACGAGGGCTACATAAGGCCCAAGCCTCCCCAAGAAGAGTTTACAGCCCAGGATTTGGAGCTCGGCGGGGTTGTTGGTGCGTATTGCAGGGACGGGTGGTGGACTGGTGTGGTTGTGAAGGTTCTGGGAGACTCGAGGTACAGGGTTTACTTCAAGAACCCACCGGATGTGATTGAGTTTGACCGAAAGGAATTGAGGGTGCACAAAGAGTGGCTCAATGGGATTTGGGTTCGGCCTGACAAGCGGGTACGTAATGTGGGTTTATCTGGGTTTTAGGGTTTAAGTAGGGGATTTTGACTTTTTTTTTTTTTTTTGTTATTCGGATTCGGGAGAAAAATTTGATTTTTTTTAACGGGTGATAATTTGTGGGTTTGTTAGATTGCTGATCTAATACTTGGGTTTCGCCCTTTGCTCTTTTCTAGTAAAACTGAATTACTTAGAAAGAGAAGATGTGATATGTGGTTAATAACGTAAAGGATTGCTTATTGGTTTGATTGTAGTAATGTTTTTTCGTTGATTTATGCGCTAAACATGTGACTTTGGTGGGTATTAATTTGTGGGTTTGTACATTTCGTGAACTGTATTGCTTACGTTTGATATCATGAGAAGTTATCTGTAGTGACCTTTGTTTTATGAGGTATGGTCTCCAGCCGATTGAGTTACCTTGGGTACGGGTTGTAGTTATTTGTGAACGGGTTGTAGTTATTTGTGAACATGAGTTGGTGTTGTGAATCTTGATAGGTTTGGTATCTTCTTAATGCTTGGTGTTTAATCCTAATTTTATTTAATTTTGGGTTCTATCAGTGAGCTGTGTCATTCAATTTGGATTCACACTAGTTTGGTTGAAGTACGCCATGGAAATGGTCAGGGACGTTTAGATGTTGCATAGAATTTGAATGGCTCCATTGCATGTTACTTTTAAGCTCAAGCGAAAGTTTTGCCATTTCTTGGAGCTGATTGTAAAAAAAATCCAATGTACAATGCATATTTATACGTACCTATGGATGTCTGTGTGCATGTTCATATTTCTTTATGTAATGTATGCGCTGTTGTGTTGCTCAGTTTCTTGTCTTTGTGAATTTATCTGCTGAATATTCTTTTAGTCTGTCATGGAGCCTCACAATATCCTATTTCCAATTTGCTCACTCTTCGTTAATATGGCTGAAGATATGTGTTATTTGATTAACTCTCTATACCATATGCCTGATTGGCAATTTTGATTTCTAAAGCAAAAGACAGGGTCAAGTTTTAGCACAGGAATGGATGTAGAAGTGAATGTAGAAGAAGAAAATTTAAGTGATGCTTGGTTCCCTGCAATTGTCATTAAAGAAAACAAGGATGATACCTTTTTTGTGAAGTACCAGAGCTCAAGAAATGGTGATGAGGCTGAGCTTGGAAAGGTTACTGTAGATTTGCTCCATATTCGGCCTTCTCCTCCACCTCCTCACACAGACATAAAATATAATGTGTTGGAAAAAGTGGATGCATTTTGTGAATTTGCTTGGCGGGCAGGCGTGATTGCCAAATGTGTTACTGATACAAAGTATCTTGTCTATTTCAAGCAAACAAATGAGGATAGGATATTCAATCAGTCAACATTAAGGCCTCGTATGCAAAGGAAAGGAGAGGAATGGGTTAGCGGATCTCAGGTATTGTCTCCTTTTCCTCTCTATCTCTCTCCTCGAATGCAATGGATAGATGAGGAATGGGTTAGTGGATCTCAGGTATTGTCTCCTTTTCCCCTCTCTCTCTCTCTCTCTCTCTCTCTCTCTCTGTGTCTCTCTCTCTCTAGTTGAATTGGGAGGAGGGTTTGAAGCGCCCTGCCTTGGTGAGGTTCCACATCATCAAAAAAAAAAAAAAAAAAAAAAATTAGGGGTGGGGGGGGGGGGGGGGGTGGTTTGGTGGTGGCAATGAGTTTGCATTTGATAGTTATAGTGCGTGGTGTTGTTATGCTCTCTACAACCTTTCGTATCTTTTCATCTCTTCTTCCAAAACATATGGACTAAGTTGTGTGTGTACATCCTGCCCTTCTCTACCAAAATGAGCTTTATGTCGTCTCCATAGCATCTGTAAATCTTTTCACTGCAAAGGTACAGAAATTCTCTTTTATATGATTCAATGCACACAGCCGACTTGAGGAATCATTTGGTAGATGAATGACATGATTGGATGGACCCATATGTCATATTATTTTTGTTAGTATAATGTTCATATATCTGCTGAAAATCATAGTGAGGTACTTAGTCCAATATCTTTTCGTGGTAATGCACACACCTTCTTTTAGTGGGTTTATGTATGATTTTCTTTATTTGTATAGCATGTAAGGGTTTTGACCCATCAGTGTTGTTAAATTCACATTTAGAGACATGCCAATATATGCATTGGTAAGATTAGGTTTAGCTCTCGCTCTGTGTTCTGGTGTGAGCCAAAGTTTCTGTTCTAAAGAGTGGTTGCCCACCCTTTATCAGGAAATTGGCAATTGGGAGATTTACTGGATGCATAAACCACATGCGTTTTGTGACTTCATGTTTGGTAATGTCTTTCTTGTTCAACCCATGTTTGTTGCTTGTAGAAGTATATTTACTAATAGGTCATAGTTAACAAGCTCTCTTCATATTTATCATTTTTCATATGAAGTTACCTCCAATTACATGATCACTTACTGATTTGTTCTGAGAATGATTCAAATGTGGTGCATGAATTGCTGAGAATACAATGACCATGGTGACTAGGCAATCAATCACGTATGCCATCACCTAGGTGTGCCTTGGTGTTCAGATAACAATGATGAATTTATATTAGAAAGTTTAGTGACATGCATGGGTTAGAGTTACTAAAGTTATACTCGAAAGGATTTATTGGTAGCTCAAATGATAGGATTTTTGTTTCAGGAATTAATTGTCTCTTCAGATTTTCAAGAACAGACGAGAGACACATGTAACAATGCCAGTAACCCTGAGGTAACTGTTCAAGTTGAAAGTTCTGTTGTTGCAAAAGATAACATGGACGAGAGTATACCTCCTACAAATTCTGTGAAGAATTTGATGGAGCAGTCAAGTCCTGATGATGAAAAAGTAGTTACTCGTGCCTTGACACCAGGCACGAGGAAGATAAAACTGCTCAACCCTAAGGGTAATCCTACAGAGTTACATCCTCCAAAAAAGTTGAAAACAACGATGACCTCAGAGGCCCTATTATCTGCTACTGCATGTCAGTTAAGGAAGAAGCGAAGCAAAATATCAAGAAAAGTACTGTCTAGATCAGCTCCGCCAAAAAGTGGAGGTAAACAACAGAGACACTCGGGGGTCCTTGGCAATCAACCTTTCACAAAAAATGAGAGCCTTGCTAGAAAAGTGAAAGTTGTGAGTTGAATCTTCTCTCTTAGTCCTTCGTTTACTTCTTCAAGTGCTATATGCTCAAATTTTGATCTAGACAAACATGAATGAGTTGAATCCCTTTTGTTAACCCTTATTTATCTATGTTTCCTATACATACAAATTTGATCAAGACAAACATGAACATATTGAAGTAAGAGATCATTCCGCAATCCACCTTAACATGATTTTCCATTCACTACAAAGTTTTAGCATGGAATCTCACCAATCAGCCCTTTTCCCTATTCATAATAACTTAATTTTCTCTTCTCAAAGTTACCTTTCCAACTCAAGGATTCAAGTTCAAAGGTAGGGGAGTTGAAGAAGTATGCAACATATACTTTTGAAGATTTGCAAAGCTAACATGAAGTTCCTTAATAAATCTTACATATTATAGTATATTTTGTAGGGTTCATGTATTTACCTTTGGTGTCTTTAGATTTTATTTGAAAAAAAAAAACTGGGAACTCTATTATAGGATTGCTTTCGTTACTTATAGATTTAAAAGGTAGTTGCTATATAGCCAATCCAATCCTTTCCCTCCTTATGTTTTAAATAGAGGTTGGTGATTGATGTCGAACATGTGGACGGACGGAGGTTCCATATTCAAAAATAAAAAGAAAAGGTATAAAGAAACAATTAGAGAAATTGTAAAAGCATAAGAGTATGGAATGTGAGCTTTGGCACTGTGACACTACAATATGCAAGCTCTTGTATTTATATTTGCTTATGTGTGCATCCAGATGTCTTGAAACTTGTTGACATGACTGCACCCAATACATGGAGATGGTTGTTTGTTAAAGTACAACATAAACAAACATTTGTGTATTCCTTATTAGAAATTTAATGAAGCCTGGTTCATTTGGCTTAGTTGGGGTGGATACCGCTCAAGGTGCAATTTTGCGTTTTACAATTTTCAGTGAAGATGACATGATTTAGAGTAACCATTCTACATGACTATTTTTTCTTTATTTGTTTTCTTTATCACCTTGAAGGGAAGTGAGAGTCACTTAACTACACTTAAGTTTTGTTTCTTCCATGACCTGAAATTCCACAGAAGTATGGTGAATTGGACAGTCAAAAATCAAGTCGTGTAAATAAGAGGGGAAGACGTCCAAAGTCACTGGTTAAAAGCCCACCGTCTTCAGCAGCAGGTATATATGGTCATAAATGTACAATGCATTGATTGGATTTTCTATAGTAAAAAGGCATGATTTTTAATCATATACAGTTAAGGAGGGCAATGCAGGTGGTGGCACTGCAAAAGAAATTGTTCCGGAGACTATTAGGAAAGAAGCTGAAATGCCTGTCATCTTGGGGTTGGAAGCTAAGGTAATAGGGGTTTCACGCTCTGGAAATTTTTGTCAGCTTTCAGATCTGAAGGATACAAATCATCGAGCAGAAGATAGGTCCTTAGTAAGTGTGGAACTGAGATTCACCTTATTATAGTCATCACTTGGTAGTACGAGGTTACTAATTACTTATATGATTGTCAAGTGTTTTGTGCCACTGAGAATTAAATTTTTTTTATTGTTATCAGAAAAAAAAAAAGATAATGGAAAAGGGAATTTGTATGGTACACTTCATTTAAATGGCTTGAGGAGTAACTAACATGTCACTCTTTTTAGGCAAAGTAGATAGCCATTCTAGTGTGGTGCACATGAGTGAGAGAGAGAGAGAGAGAGAGAGAGAGATTCACTTCTACCCAAAAAAAAAGAACCACTCAAAAAGACAAATGAAGATTTCTATGGCATTATCAATTTAATTTTCAAGTTAAGAGTCTACAGTTTGAATTGTTAAATTACCGCTCGTCCCAAAAGTTTATGCGGATAGGAAATAATGAATTTAATCATTTAAAATGTGCAAGTTCAAAATCCCTCTCAACATGTAGAATATTTGACTAAAATTGTGTAAATTGTGGAGTCAAAGTTCGAACTTAGACCTTGACTTTGATATCATATTAAATTACCACTTATCTTAAAAACTTAAGCTAATAGGAAATAGTGAATTTAGTCATTAATAAATATTTTAACATGAATATGTGGAAAAAGGATGAACATGAAGTGTTAAAGGTTTCCAGTTTTGGGCGAGTATTTCATTTGACATTATCTAAAAGTAAGCTATCGATGCTCAGGTTGTGACATCTCAACTTGCTAGTGTTGCAAGTTTGGCTAATCTGCTACATAGCTTGGGTCTGTGTTTAGACACGGTAATACGTTTAGTGGAAGGTCCACCATAGTGATTTGTCTTTTCTTTAGTTCTGTTTGTTGCTCAGCCCAGTGCTATTAGTTATGCTGTTTGTTCTTACTGTGCAGGAAATAGATCAGCAGAAATCTGAGGGAAACAGTATTAAAAGAAAGAGAGGAAGGCCCCGAAAATTTGTTGACACAAGCTCAAAAGCTTCAGATGGAGGTATATAATAGCTTCAAGCCACAATAGTTGGCTGGGTATTTCTCACTTTTATAAAAACCACTGTGCTGTATGATTTGTAGGTGAGGAGCAGAATGGAGTTGAAGGCACTGAAATTGTTGTAGAAGATCATTCAACTCAAGCAGTTGCTTCAGATATGCTTGCTGGGGTGAAATCTGCAGGTATGAGTGTGTAACCTTAGTTCCCTTTTTCAGCCTTCTAGTGAGGAGTTTCTGAAGCTTATAGAGACCAGAAACTTATAATAAACCAAGCAAGGACCAAGAATTTAGGAAGTAATAATGTTGGACTCTCCCCAAAGTAGTAAAAGGGAGAGACAAAATCCGAAAAATAAAAGATTGTGGAAGCATTCGGGGAGCAACTCAAAATGCATTCATCAAGGGGAACAAAATAAAGCAGAACCTTAAAACTATAAGCCACAATTTAAGGTAGGTGGAGGGGACTAGTTGTGATGTGGCTTTCAAATTCTGGCGAGTATACAAGTAATGTTCTTTTATCCTTCATTTTATGAGAATGAAAGAAGTCTTGGAATTTTGCAACAAGCACTCTAAGGCTCTTCTCCCTTGATTCCTCTACAATTAAATAGAGCATTAGATTCCTTTGTTTGTGCGATATATTTTCCTAAGAAAAGGTGACCATTCTTAATTATGTACTGAACAACATCAATTGTCAAGCAATGTGCTTCTCTCCATATTCAAACTTATACAAAGGACTTTTATTTTACATGAATGTGAGAATTCATGTGTGAAGAAAAAGCATCACTTCAATTGGGAATAATCGCTGGGAAGAAAAGATGGATTAGGAAAGCTTTTTTCCCCACCCTGATGGGAAAAAAAAAAATTTACCCTGTTATACAGCTGATGTCTAGAACTGAAGCCATAGCTTGCATTTTGTAGACTCTCATGACTTCTCAAGAATACAATTAGCTGAAGTTTCTGCGACAGATTCCTCAACAGATGATGTTGGTATGAGTAGCATTGCAGCACCCGGCAATATGGACGTTGATGATCAACCTCTAGCTACATGGATTGGTGAAAGGTTGCAGTGCCCACCAAATGCCAAAGAGTCAAGTAAGCTTGTTTGACATTTGAATTCATTCCCTGTTATGGTAATTTGTTCTGATTATATTTGTTTTCTGCTTAGAACTATCACCTGGTCTGACCGTTGATGAATGCAATGAAGCAAGAAAACAACAACCTGATATTGTGCAAGTTCCTGCAACTGTTGCCACAGGTGACTTTGTGTTGGATGAGAATAGAAGCTTTCCATTTGAGAAGACCTCGCTACTCTGGAAGACAATTGAATCTATGGAAATATTCAGAATGCTGCCACAATATCCACACTTTCGTCCTTTGAGTAAATGTAGCGAGGTGTATCGTGAGGGATTGGCTATTGGTAATATGGTAGCCTTTTCCAGTTTGGTTGAGAAAATATCCAAGTTGCAACTTGATGATCCTAGAAGAATTTTTGATAGCTATTTGGAGAGTCTTCTTGACTTGGAAAAGCTTGGATTTGATGTCACAGTTTTACGGGGTCGTATTAATGAAATGCTATCAATTAAAGATAAGCAAGGGCTGATTCTGAATGAGTCAAAAGATGCCGAGTGCAAGATATTGCGTTATAGTCGTGAGAAAACAGAAATGGCTGAAGAGATGGCAAATATTGAGAAGCAGATAGCTGAGTTACAGGAAAAGCATGCATTAATGAAGTCAGAAAAGGAGAGTAAAGAACATGAAATGTCCGTCTTGCAGGTGCGTGTGATTGCAATCAATGAAGAACTTCAGAGCACCCGGCTTGGTTTTGAGAAGATTGCAGACGCACCTTGGAAATTGGGATGATCTCGGCTCTCTTAATGGTTTCCTCTGGTAATTCCCTCAATGTTCATGGCCGCAGGAGGCGCTGTGCAGCTGATCATAGGAGTTGTTAACTTAAAACGTTAGGGTAGTAGTGTTCATAGAATTAGGTATTTCTGACATCTTACGTGGGCTTTCTATGAGTCCTTTCAGTTTTTATATATAGTCTTAAGATGCCACATCTCAGTGATTGATGGCTGGTGATTGACTGTATTTTGGCTCATGGCTGTAGTTATCTAATCTTTTGAATGTTTTCATTGTTAGTGATTGATGTTATAGTGGCTCTTCGATGCCAGTCTTGGTGGTGGTGTTAACTGTTGGTATTTGGCAATAGAAGCAGGGTGCCCAGGTTGCCTACAGGGGATGAACAGAAGATTGAAAATCCGTAATCATCCAAGAGAAATGATTTCCATGTGTATATGGGGTGGAATTTAGCCCCAGTTCCGTTTTAGTGGGCATAGAAAAAATGGAGAAAGAAAGAGGAAATGGTTGATATATATTACTATCTTTCACATCATTTGATTCATTGTGGTTGACGTACAAGTGTTATTGTGAATTGTCAAGTCAGTTTTTAAGCATGATAAATGCTATATGGACAGTCACTTGATGTTTGACATGCTAAGTAAGGAATTTGTAGTAAAAGTTATGTATCCCCAATAATGTTAAATGACATTTTATATCTTTTTTTATGTTCTTTTAAAATTAATGTGATTTTTAAAATTATTATTAAATTTGTAATAAATTATTATTGTGATTTTAAAAGTCACATTAATTTTGAGAGGATATAAAGAAGATATAGGTCTTTCTTTTAGCGTTACACGTTAACCCCTAACAACACTTTTGAGTTCAATTGAATTAGTCTTTTCATTTGAGTCATCTGATAGTTTTTAATAATCCCGACTTTACTAAGAAATTTCACTATAAATAGTATTACATAAATATGTATTATTTTTGAGTTATATTATAGTTTTTGAATATAAACAGTATTACATAAATATATTTTTACATAACTAACTTGAAGATTTAATTGTAAACTAATTATTAAAAAATACTTTTGAAATTTAATTTCCTAAATAAATACCTTCAATTGAATATGATGGTGTCCCACTTTTTAGTTGCACGTTTTTTCATGTTTAATGACTAGTGCCTATGGACAACTGGACAAGAACTCAATGAGATATAGGCATTTATCTGTCTTTCTCGTACCTACCAAAACTGTAACTAATAAATGTGATCATAATTCTCCCTAACGTCCCAACCCCCAGCCCCCACCCCACTTCTATTACAAAAAATTAATAAGTTGATAGAAAATTATAATAAATTCAATCAATTAATTAATATTTTGTCCCCAAGAGGTAGTTCAATCGGCTAGGACCACGCCTAATGAAGCGATGGTCACTAGTTCGAATCCCCCTCCCTCCTCTTGTGTGGACATGTCAAAAAAAAAAAAAAATTAATTAATATTTTAATAAGAGATAAATTACAAAATTAGGAATTAAAATTTAGTACCTTGTTACAAAATCATGAATTTGAATTTGAATTTGAAGAGTAGCTTTACATTATCCTTTGTCCAGGACTCAGGTCTGTGGATGATTTGGTGCCCAAGTAATCTTCATTGATAATGATAGAAAATCCGCTACAAATCATTAATTAAAAGAAGAGTGCTAGGCTTGCAAATAAATTTTACGGAAAAATTTTTACAAACTGATGTGGCACAACATGATTAGGTTTTTCAAAATTTGAACTTATCATATATCCAATCATGTTGTGCCACATCAGTTTGTAAAATTTTTTCTGTAAAATTTGTTTGTAAGCTTAGCATTCCTCTAATTAAAATAGCAGATCACTTATTTTCGAGTGAATATCATCACGTTTAATGACTTGAATCGATGGAATCTCGATCTTCGTGCCCATAAGCAGATAAAATTTACATTTTTATTTTATCATTATTTTATAATACGGATGTAATAGTTTTAATTAATTTTAAATTTAAATATTTATTAGAATGGTCACATTAACACTAGGGAAAAATGTAAAATTAATACTTGTGATTTGCTTAATTTGCAATTAGCTTCATATGGTATTAAAATGAATTCAAAAGTCTTTGAAATATACCAAAAAATTAATTTAATTCTTACAGTTAAATCTAATTCACTGACTTAACAAATTTCGATAACGTGAAATGTTAGAATCAACAAAATTGTGACACGTGTCCTATTAACATTATAAAATAAAAATATGATACATAATATTAGCTATATAGTATATACATAAAAAAGGTCGAGTAGTTAAGGAAAAGTATGTATTTGTTTGTTTAGGGAAAATAAAAATTTGTCATTGAATTTTATCTTTATTTTGTTAAGTACATTAAATTTTAGGGTTAAATACTTTTTTTTTTTTTATTCTGTGGTTTAACAACTTTATTTTTTGCCCCTTCGATTTCGTTTTGTATCACATACAGTACCTCAATAATGGTCAAAAACAGAAATGGTACTTCAGTCTAAATTCCATCTAAAAATTGACGAAAATCTACGCCAGCACCCCTAAAAATTTGATACGTGTCCATATACTTAAAATGATTAAAAATTTAAAATTTAAATTAAATTATTTAAAAAAAAAAAAATTGGAAAAGGAGTGGCTTCCGGCCATCCTTGGCCGGTTTGGGGGTGGTCGAAACCAACCCCAAGGGCCAACCCTAATTTATTTTTTTTTTTTTAATTGGCCTTTTGGAGTGGACAAACCACCTTCTAACAGCCTTGGGGGTGGTTTTGGCCACCCCCATTTTGCAAGTTGGGGGTTATTCGGCCACCCCCAAACCGACTAGGGTGGCTCCAGCCACCCTTTTCCAGTTTTTTTTTTTTTTTTTTTTTAATTATATATATCTTTTATTATTTAATTTAATTTTTTTAATGTTTTTAATCATTTTATTTTTTAAATTTTAAATTTTTTTTTTCATTTTTAATTATGTATATGGACATATGTCAAATTTTTAGGTGTGCTGACGTGAATTTCTGTCAATTTTTGGACAAAATTTAGACAAAAGTACTATTTTTATTTTTAACCATTATTGAAGTATCTTTTGTGATACAAAACAAAACCAAAAGAATAAAAAATAAAATTATTAAATCGCATGGACAAAAAAATATTTAATCCTAAGTTTTATTCAAATGGTTGGCGAATATTTTGCTGTGTTACGTCAATCACTCAATCACTTAGGGTCCTATTTGAGGTGACACATCATGTGTGACAATTTGACTTTAGGGAATCCTCATCATCCCTCATCTTGCACTCTATAAAGCCATTAGCCATAAAAGTGATCCAAGCACGTACTTCAACTTTGTTTGACAAACCTTTTTCTTAGGTATTGTAATTGATGTAAAAAATAAATAAATAAATAAAAAATGTAAGAATATTTGGTATAAATAATGAAAAAGTTTTGTTTTGTAATGATGCTGCCATTGTTTTGTGTGAGCTGGCAAACAAGAACCTTTTATTCAGAGTCTCCACATAGCGACAATGCTTAGAGGCGGTTCATTTTTCCTCTAGGCCGATTATGAGGCATTGGCGGGGACCGACGGCCTACTCAGCCTAATTTAAGTAATGTTATTTAGTAAACTGTTATACAACTTGATAATTAGTCACGACATCCTAATTGTATAACAATTATATAATAATTTACTGAATAACATTACCTTTTTTTTAAGGTAATGTATGTGAAAATGGTTATTCTAATAGAAAAAAGTCTTGCCTAAACAAGAAGTCTACTTGTGGAGCCCTTGAACATGAACTCTCATATGGAAGTAAAAAGAATCCCTCTCTCAATCTTAGACGCGAATAATTAAGAGATTCAAATTCAAAAACGGAGAGCGACAAGAAGGGAGGAGTACAAAATTAGAAATAAAATAAGAATAAAACCCTAAATAAAAATAAGGAGCCCCCTATTGGTAGTATATGTTAAAAGAGTAATGCTACGAACTATCTTTTTATTTTTTATTTATACTTTAAAGTTGATGTAATTTTTAAAATTATCGTTAGATTAAAATTTAATAGTAATTTATTTCAAATCCAGTAATAATTTTAAAAGTTATATTAACTTGGAAAAATAAAAAGAAAAATATAAAAAGATGGGTCATATAGCATTACTCATGTTAAGATTGCCTCTGTAAAACGAGTAGATTGGTAGGCTTGCCATTTAAGACTTTGATGTATATATATGTCCTTTTTGATCCTTTTTTTTTTTTTTTTTTTTTGAGGGAAAGACTCGACATTCCTTGTAAGTATTATTACAATAACGCAATAATTGTAAGGCCACGATTAAATATTAAATTATCAATGCCCAAAACAACCGTCCTTTTACCTGGGATGTCTGTCTCATTCATTTATTGTACCCAACTAAATTTAGGCAAGAAATTAATTTTGTATTATTTCGTGTCTCTCCCATCTATATTTTAAAAAATCAAATTAAGGTACTCTCAATTCAAAAGAAATTGATAATTATTTATTTGATAAATATATATCTTGACCTACAACATCTGAACTAAATTATGGAGGCTGTCAATTCATTTACAAGCACATGGAGTCGATTTGGACATTTACACACATTTTGTGAGATGGAATTGTACTTTTGTCCACCGTGAAGCTAACGAGGTGGCATACCAGCTTGTGAAAGCGGCTATTACAAATGTCAGTGATAGAATTTGAAGGGATTAGACTCCAAATTGTATTAGTGATGTTTTGACGGAGCAATTAGCTCTATCTTTTGATTGTTGAAGGTGCTTTTAGCTCCACCTTTCGATCCTTTTATCAATGATAATTATCAATTTCTTCAACAAAAAAAAAAAAAGTTTATATCTTTAATGGGGTATATAAGGTTAATGTTGGAACATTTTTTAAAAAATTTAATAATGTAAAATTATGTACACCGTTAGATACAAAATTTTTGAATCTTCACTATAAAATGAATACTCTCAATTTCATTTGAAATAAAGAGAATTCTTGTACGTTTGACTCCACTTGTCTGAACCATTTTCTATTGTGGATTGTGATAAGAATTCACAACAATTATCTGTTCAAATTGATTGCTAAAATGTGTGAATTTTACATGAAATTTATTTGTTCAAATGAATTTTAAGCTGTCTGATTGCCTATCCAAACATATGGGTAATGGGTCCGGATCAGAATTTACTGAAATTCTTAGGAAATTTTCAGTTTATGGAATTCTAGATCTGGGCCGTCCATTTCCATCCAAGGGCCAAGGTCATGCCATGTGTCCCACTAATAAGCCACCCCGTATTATTTTATTTATTTATTTTCTTTTTAAAATTCAAATATTATTTTATTATTTTATTATTAGTGGGACACGTGGCATGACCTTGGCCCTTGGATGTAAATGGACGCCCAGATCTAGAATTTCAGAAACTGGAATTTCCCTAAAAATTTTAGTAGATCCTGATCCGATGGGTCCTATATGACTCTCTCATATTAGATATCTAAATTGCTAGTAATGCGGGCATCAAATTTTTATGAATCTCAATCCATTCCTTATTAAGATATTCTTCATTTTTTTTTTTTTTTTTAAAAAAAAAGAAAATTGTAGGAACCTACAATTCCAAACATCTTGGCGGTTCATTCAAAATGAACCGTATAAATTGGGTCTGATAAGTTTTTTTTTTTTTTTTTTTAAATAGAAATAAAGGAAAATTACAGTTTATCCCCCTAAAGTTGACAACGTTTTTCAATTCAAATACCAAAGTTTCAATTTTTGCAATCCACCCCCACAAAGTTTTAATTTTTTTCAATTCGACTAATATTATCTCAAAATTCTCATATTGCCCCTAATTTTTAATTTTTATTTTATTTTATTTTAAAAAAAAAAAACCAAATTTGGGGGTGCAAAAATGGCCAGATGGCCAAAGGAGTAGCTACGGCCACCCCGAATTTTTTTTATTTTTTATTTTTTATTTTTTATAAAAAATAAAAAATTAGGGGCAATATGAAAAGTTTTAGATACAATTGGTCAAATTGTAAAATTTTGAAACTTTGGGGGGTACGGTGGATTGCAAAAATTAAAACTTTGGTGTTCAAATTGAAAAACGCTATCAAGTTTGAGGGGGTAAACTGTAATTTTCCTTGAAAATAAAAAAAACTCTTTAACGTTCATTCATTCTCAAGGTTGGCAATGGCTTGATTAGAAACCGGTTCACTACTGTGTTTTTTTTTTTATAACTCAAAAACCCCTTTTTTTTTTTTTTTTTTTGAACCACTCAAATACCGGTTTTGAAATTTTGAGGCCAAGTGAATGAGCATATGTATTTTTTCTTTTTTCTTTTTTCGTTTTATTTTTCGAGTTTTTGAAGGTCAAAAAATAAAAAAATAAAAAAATTGAGCCCGTCACAAAATGAAGGGTTGAGTCAGCTGTTGGAAAAATAAGAGCCACAGTTATGGAAGTCATGAATCTACAATTTAATGGGTTAGATAGCAGTCGTTTTCTAGCAATCAAGTTGAAGTGAGGCTCACCTATCAAAACGCCGCCCTATTACATGCCCAATTACATGTTATGTGTTATGTGAGGGAATAAGATCATCTTCGGTCTAAAATAGACCAGGACTAGAGAATATTCAGTTTATAGTTAAGATTTCTTTAAAGAAATTCTAAATCTATAAATGAGACACATGTCCTCACCTCATAATTAAAAAAAAAAAAAAAATTTAAGTTTTTAAAAAATAATAATAATAAAATGTCTATTGGGGTGGTTCGGCTACTCCTGGTTGAGCTACCCCCTACCCAAAATGTGGGTGGTCAGCCACTCTATTTATTTATTTATTTATTTTTAAACCTTATATATATATATATATATATATGAGGACGTGTTTTATTTGTGGCTCTAAATTTCTTTAAAGAAATTCTAGCCATGACTGGATACTCTTCGGTCTATATATATAATAAATTGGAGATGATTTGAATCCGTCATTTGAGTACTTGTACCCCACCTCATTAAAAAAAAAGTGTTGACAATATGAATTTTTTATATATATAATTTAAATTATTTCATTGTGATTTAATATGGTATTTGCACAAGTAGATTTTCGTATAAATAAATTGCTTGACGAGTCAGCTATAAGACGAGAAAACGGTCATTGGAATGGCACCAACCAAGAGCCGATGGAAAGCCTTGAATAGTTAAGTCAATAATGTTCTCATAAATAAAAAATAGGATTGAAAGAGTTTAGAGATAAATGACTCTTTATCTTATTTGGAGATGATTCTTCTATGTTTAACTGATGTAATAGTAGCTATTTTAGTAACTTAAAATACATATTTTTCTGTAACTACTAATTTTTCAATACAAACTTTAATAGATTGTCTATCTCACTCTCTATTTTTTTTTAAAAAAATATTATTTTTCAATGTATTTTTTATTGTGAAAGTTGAAGGGGAGGGAGAGAAAGAGAGGGGGAGAGAGGGAAGAGAGAAGAATAAAAAAAGATTTCAAGGTGTTTAATGATAAATAGCAAAATAGATAAAAAATACTTTATTTTTAAGTATTTGTTGGAGAAGTAAAATAGCTCATAATAGCTAAACATAGTAATTATTTGAAGGGTCTGCTGAAAATGCTAGACTTTCAAGCTTTCATTGAACCTAAGGCAAACATGGGACTAAGATCTCAGTGAATTTCTGTGGGATTTGGAGAGTTGTTAGGTAGAACTAAGAAAAGCCATAGCTGATAGCACAGCCAAGTTATGAGTTCATCCATTTCATGTGTGCTGTTTGTTTGGTTTTCCCATTCGCCAAAAGAAAAAAGAAAAAACGTTTCGTCTAGTAATCTTATGTACGTATAGGCGTATAGCATAGGAAGTCATAAATGAAAGTACTGAAAGAAGCATGCAGCAGCAGCTTCCACCTGTTTCAACTAACCATGCATTAACATCGACCGGCCTGTACCTTTCCTTCTCTTCTGCCCCCATAAATTCAATTTCCTTTCCCCTTTCCTCCCTTGCAACTTGCATTACTTCACTTCCTCATCACTCCACTGTAAGCTCTCTCATATATACATATATATGTTTTTACTTTTTATGTATAATGTAAACAAGAGGTAGAATTAAGGTAGCTTAATGCCTGTCGATGCATGTAATAATGGGGTTATGGCGGATTTTGTCAAATGGGTTTCTTTCTTGTATGTCTGAGGATTAACTTCAGCGGGTTTCAAGGCCCAAGTTTTGGGTAATGTGTATTCCTAAGTTGGATATGCACGAGTTATTTTCATGCAGTTTTAGTATAATTTTTATTTTTATTTTAATGTTATTTAAGAATCTCTAGCTTATATTTAAATGTTCATAGCTTTGGGTTTATAATTTTGTTTCTATATTTCCCACGTAAAGTGAAGTATAGTACTGTTCACCAACCTTTTTCCACACTTTGTTGATGACTTTTTTCTTAGCTACCAAAAGGATTCTTTACAATTTCAAAGTAATTGTAGAAAAGCTCAGAGCCAAAAGCTTTCTTTTGGTTTTCTAAAGAAGAAACGTCTCTTTAAAAGTGAGAATATGAATTTTTTTCCTGCTTCGATAACATGCCACCCATTTTTTATAGGTAGTATTTTTCAAGCCAATCGATACAAAGAACAGTCTAAATATACAATTTTATAGAAATTGTAGGGGATCATGGTCCACTATGTACAATTTGGCCCAATGCCCAGCTTAGAATTCAATGGTGCTTAATGAGCTTTAACTAGCCTTGTAGACTTATTTTTCCTTTCTTCGTTTGGTCAATTGCATATGGGTTTCAACATTGACACTAGCGAGCTGCTATTAATTTTCTGCAGATGGCATTAATTGGGTTGCAGCCCTCATTTTTTCTGTATCCATAAAAAAAACCATATATGTCGTTTGTCAATGCTTTAGAGTGCTGGATCATTTGTGAACTTTTTTTTGCTTTCAATTGATTATTTACTTGGATGACTTAGAGGTGATTCATGAACTTAATTTGTTTGGGCTTTTGAACCTTTTTTTAATAAAAAAAAAAAAAAAAATTCGTCTACATGTAAGTTTATGTGTGTGCTCTTTTCCAGTTGTCCAGGATTCACATTTGAGAATGATGAAGGTCTTTGGAGCTCAGGTTCAGGAGGGAAGGAAAGGCCAGGATGGGAAACCATCAGTTGGTCCAGTGTATCGCAATTTACTCTCCAAGAATGATTTTCCTCCACTTGATCCCAATATAAGTACAACTTGGGATGTCTTCAGGTAATCAACCATAACAAAAGCCAACAATAAGTTGCATATGATCACAAACTTGTGAGGAAGTTATTCTATAGTTTTGAGTATATTTGTTAAACATTCTAAACATGCCCATATATAGACTTGGAAATGAAAGATACAGACCTTCTAAAAAATTGAACTTGAGTAACTAGATTATCTTTAAGTTTGCTAAAACTTTTTTGTTAAGGGCTTAACCATTGGTCCAAAAGTTCTAGGACTATTGGATACTGATTTGGTTAAATCCAACGTTTCACCACACTTTTGAATCCGATGTCTATGGTGATCTACTCTATTGACACTTAAAATCATCACTTACCTCAAAAGATTAAGCTAATAAAAAACGGTAAATTTAATCATCTAATCAATATTTTCACACTCCCCCACAATAAGTTAGCCTAATACATAGAATATTCGATTGAGATAGGAAGTGAATGATAAAGACAAAGTTTGAAATTAGGACCTTAGCTCTGATATCATATTAAATTACCACTTATTCCAAAAGCATAAGTTAATAGGAAATGATAGATTTAATTATTTAACCAATACTTTAACATATGGTAGCACTTTCTCTTTTAGTGGCTTCATTCACCTATCATTATTCAATGATTGACACTATGCCCATATATACCGCATAATATCAAGACAATTTGATTTAGCCTATAGTGTCACTGTTAGATACTAATTTGGTTAAACCCTTAATCCTTAGGATTATAACATACTAATTGTTAAATGGCCTAATCATTGATCCAAAAGTTCTAAGACTGCTGGATATTGATTTAGTGTAATAGTTTTAATTTTGAATGTTGGTCCGTGCTAATGCTTGATATTATAGGCCAAAAGGATTTGACATAATTGTTCCTTTACGTTTGAGATGGTTCAAAATATAAGTAATTCTGCTGTAGTACATTTCTTTGACAATCTAAGGCATCAATGCAGTAAATCTGTAGCGAAGAATCCTGGAAATAGGATGCTTGGGTGGCGTAACTTTGTTGATGGGAAGGTAAGTATGAAGAAGTATCTTTTTGAGAGTAGTGTTTCAAGAAGTTTTGATGATTGATATTCTGATTTCTTTTGGCCTTTAGCCGGGGCCTTATGCCTGGAAAACGTACAAGGAAGTTTATGATGAAGTTCTGCATATTGGTTCTGCATTACGAGCATCTGGTGCTGAGCCTGTAAGCCCACATATGCTGATCTCCCATTGGCTTGTGATTTGAGTGCGTACTAAATATAAGTATTTGGCAAGTAGAGCTATTCTCTTTCAATGGACTTATTTCTTTATGGCTTTATTGATATTTCTCTGGTAGGGCTCCCGGGTTGGGATTTATGGATCAAACTGCCCTCAATGGGTTATGGCTATGGAGGTTTGTTTGACATTTTCTCTGGTCTAGTTTTGCTAGTTGTCCAACTGTTTTATGTTTTTGTTGTTATATATATATATATATATATTGATAATCTGTAATGAACAAGTTGTTCAAATTTTATTCAGGCTTGCAATGCCCAGAGTTTGGTTTGTGTGCCTCTCTATGATACCCTTGGTAAAACTTCTTGTGAAATCCTGGTTTGTGTCTTGAAGTTCTCTCTCTCTCTCTCTCTCTCTCTCTCTCTCTCTCATTAAAAGACCAGAATTTGATTCTTTTGACCTTAAAGCTCTCAATTGAAACCTTTTGCAAGAGATGAGTCCATCGTCCACTTGCTTGCATGGTTTTTGTTCAAAATAGGATCTTTTGCCAGAGAGTGATCCTTAGATTAATTGCCATTTCTTTTTCTACCTTAGAGAGTAAGGGTTAATTTTGAATTGGGTACCATTTTCATTTTTGTTTCTCTCTGCAGTCCAAATGAAAGAACCATATTAAACTACCCATCAAAACTAAGTTTTCGTTTAAGTAGGGGCTTTCATCAGAGAATGAACCTCAGATTCATTGCCATTGCCTTTTCTACCTTTGAGGGTCAGAGTTAATTTTGAATTTTCTGTAGTTTTCATTGTGTTTCTTTCTCTGGTCCAAATGAAGGAACCATATTGTACTACCATCAAACTAATGGCCTATTTGGTGAACTCTCCTATCTTGACTGTTCACAAGGCATTGTACTAGGAGGCGCTTTAGAATTTTTGTAGTTGCTGATTCATTCTTGTATTCATCAGCAGCTTTTTGGTATTTTTCAAGTTTTATTTTGAAGCATTTCATTGATTTCAGGCATTTTTTTTAGAAGTAATTTCAGGTAAGTCCTTAAGGGTGTGTGAATGCAGGGACAGGCGCAGTCAACTTTATTCTACAGCATGCAGAGGTTGATTTTGTTTTTGTTCAGGATAAGAAAGTGAAAGAAGTGAGAACTGAAAAAAACTTGACCTGCTTTGTGATGATATGATATACTTAACCAAATTATCTCAAATTTTAAAAGCAATGGATGGTTCTGATTAGACAAATGTACTTGCATTTGCAGCTACTAAATCCTGATTGTAGATCTGCTCAACGGCTGAAAAGTAAGGACTGAATAAATTGTGTTCTGCTCCATCTGCAAGGCATTCTACTGAGTTTGGTTGTGTTTGCAGCCATGGTGTGCTTCACTTCCTTGACAGAGGAGGAGAAGAGTAAGGCAGCTGGCATTGGGGTAAAACCATTCTCATGGAATGAGTTCCTCCATATGGTCAGTTTCTGAATGTCTTGATTGAATATGTTGTTCAATGAAATACTCCGCATACAATGTAACGAAACATAGAAATAGTGTTTGATTTTCTTTAGTAAATTATTCTGAAATAAATACTAGTACCTCTTCTACTACACAAGCACTCGTATTGGCTATTCATTGTGGTTTGCTATTATTAAATCATCACTAATCCCAAAAGTTTAAGTTAATAGGAAGAGATAAACTTAATCATTTCATTATATTCTAACACTTTCTCTCACGTGAATATTCAAACTCCCTTTTAATAGGTGAAACTCAATACGTAGAATATTTAATTGAAATGTGAGAAATTGATGGAGACATGGTTCGAATTTAGGACCTTTGGCTATGATTCTACTTTAAATCACCACTTATCTCATAAGCTTAAACTGATAGGAAGAGATGAATTTAGTCATTTAATTATATTCTAAATAGCTATGATTCGAAGTTTTTTCCATCATCCTGGATTTTGTCTTGGTACATGTCTAATGGAAGATCGCCTTACACAAACAAATCTATGCATATATATGGATCTCTCTCTCTTTCTATCCCCTAAAGCCATGGAGGCATTGTGTGTTTACACACATTTATAAGTAAACTTAGTGGAATTTATGTTGTCTGTTGTCATGTCCTATATATCTATTTTGCATAAACAAATGCATTCATTTTTTTCCCTCTAAAAGTTGTAAGATATAAGAGTTACTTCCCACCAGAGCTGAAGTCAACTAACTTAAATGTCATTCTCACTTATAGCAGTATATTAGTTCAATGATCGACATGCTTGCTTCTGCTGTGTTGATCTTAAGAGTTTGTTGTTCTTCAGGGAAAGGCAAACCCCTCAGAGATTATTCCGCCTCAGGATTTCCACATTTGCACAATTATGTACACGAGTGGCACAAGCGGAGACCCTAAAGGCGTTGTGTTAACACATGAAAACCTTACAAGTTATATAAGAGGGACTGACATTTTTTTGGAACAATTTGAAGACAAGGTAAGCATAGTTCTTTAACTTCTGATAGGTTGTTTTTACTCTTTCTGTTCAAGTAATATCCATGACATCTTGCTAAGCTATAAAAAATTCCAATGAACATATCTCTTTTCCTTTGCATGTGTCTCAAATACCAAATTAAGGACACTAATGCGCAAAATCTGTGTATCATTTTGTATGCTTCTCCTATGTATCAAACAAAAACATATGATATGTTGTCTAGTCATTATGAAACTTTATGGATTAACTTTCCACTTAAGGACCATCTTGGAAGCACATCCCACAGTGGCTAGCGACTACCTACCTGTCTTCCTTCTGTATGAGTAATTATTAAAATAAATTTCCATATGGATAATCTCCAGGATCTTCTCTTATTTGGGTTATGTTTTGATCCCTCCCTCTCTATTGTTTTCCTAACACATGTACTTTTTGACCTGGATAGATGACAGAAGATGATGTGTATCTTTCTTTCCTACCCCTGGCTCATATCCTTGACCGTACGATTGAAGAGTATTTTTTCCATAGGGGTGCTTCTGTTGGCTACTATCATGGGGTATGCTGCTGAAACTATTTCTAGTTCTTCTTTGAATTTTAGGCCTCCTTTCTTCTTCTTCTTTTATCCAGAATATTTATATATGCTTTTGTCTAAAATCATGGGTTCTTATTTGAAGAATCTTAATGCATTGAGGGATGATATGATGGAGCTGAAGCCAACACTTCTTGCTGGGGTTCCTCGAGTTTTTGAAAGGGTGCATGAAGGCATGGGAGCTAGTCATCTACTCAGCTAAAACTTAATAAATCTATCGATTTCATATAACCAACATACCTTACCTGCTCATGCTCATCTATATTTCAGGTATAAAAATTGCATTGCAAGAACTCAATCCAGTAAGGAGAAAAGTTTTTGACATTCTCTACAGATAGTAAGTTGGTCTTCTATCGGTCCAACATGTTTACATAATAGTAATTGCTTTTCTGTTTAGTTGTTATGGGGATGATTTTGCAATGTTGATGTGCGATTCTATTGCTATACAGCAAACTTGGTTGGATGAATTTAGGTTTCAAACAGAAAAATGCAGCACCATTAGCAGATCTATTGGCATTCAGGAAGGTTGTCTTTTCTCCTTTGATACCTGTGATTCAAAACTCAATATCTTTCATACAAAAAAAAAAAAAAAACAAAAAACTGTACAGGATTCATTATCCATATACCCAGGAACCTTGGCTATGTGATACTTTAGGCTGATTTTATAAAATGGGTCAATTTATCTCCACATTATTGCCTTTCCTGTTTATCCAAACAGTGCATCTCTTCAGCTAAGGAAAAGCATTCCTCGAATTCCTGATGTCTTTTATTTAATTTCAACTTTGCTTAGGTCAAAGCCAGATTAGGTGGTCGGATTAGACTAATAATTTCTGGAGGTGCACCCTTGAGCGCTGAGGTGGAAGAATTCTTGCGGGTTACTTGCTGCGCCCTTGTAGTCACAGGCTATGGTAAAGACTTCTTTTTGTAGCCTAGCAGTCCACATTAATGAGTACAGACCATCAACATACTTATGTGTATCTTGTTATCTTATTTTAAGAGCGATTCTTTGACTTTTTAAATTTAGGAGAAACTTCACTTAATCCTCCTAAACTTTTATCGCTCTTACAATCGCTCCTAAAAAAAAAAAAAAAAACTCTTAATTTAATGTATCAAACTTTAAAAAGTTTATAATGTCACCCATATGTTAGGATTTTTTTGTTAAATCCTAACAAAGGCCTTGAAAAATCCCAAAATACTTTTTTTTTTTTTTTAATTTTTTTTTAAATGAAGAGTTTAAGAATAGAATTGCAAAAGCGATATAAGTTCAAGGGTTATGTGATGTTTTCCATTACTTCAAAGTTGCTTCAGTGTTGTTGGAATTCTGTTTGAATTCTTCTGTGAGCCAACAGAATAGTGTTTTTTTATCACAGCACTTATACACATACCGGTTGCATTGTGATTCAGGGTTGACAGAAACTTGTGGATCAACTACTCTTGGATTTCCTGATGAGATGTGCATGATTGGTACGGTTGGTACTGTTGGTGTGTACAATGAGCTGCGCCTGGAGGAGGTTCCGGAGATGGGCTACAATCCGCTCGGAGAGCCGCCATGTGGTGAGATATGCGTGAGAGGGAAGACTGTCTTTGCTGCTTACCACAAAGATCCTGTATTAACAACAGAATCCATTAAAGATGGCTGGTTTCATACAGGTTGAGCAGAGTCTTTTCTTGTTAAGTTATTTCTACTTCAGAAAATTGTAGTCTGATATTTTTCACTCTCTGACTTCCTCAGGGGACATAGGTGAACTACTTCCAAATGGAGTTTTTAAGATTATTGATAGAAAGAAGAATCTTATAAAACTTTCTCAAGGAGAGTATGTTGCACTTGAGTATCTGGAAAATATTTATGGTATTATTCCAATTGTTGAAGATGTGAGCATCTTATCCAGTTTATATTCATTCTTTTTTAGTTCTTCTGTTGATGGGTATATATACTGGTTATCTGATATTGTTTCCATTGCTTTGAAGATCTGGATCTATGGGGACAGCCTTAAGTCCAAGCTGGTTGCAGTGATTATACCACAAGAAGAAAACACCAAAAAGTGGGCATATTCAAATGGCCATGTGGGTTCTTTCTCAGAATTGTGTTCCCTTGATCAGCTAAAGAAGTATGTGCTCTCTGAGCTCAACTCTACTGCTGAGAGAAACAAGGTAATACTTATTCAAACTAAAGTTATACATGTCTTGCAATCTTTATGTAATGTCTCATATAAGTTGAGAAACAGTACCAATCATTACCAACTAAATGCCTGTACATCTCAGGCAATATTAGATAAGAGTAATGTTATTTAATAAACTGTCAAATGACTGCTATACAGCTTAATGACATGACAATGAAAATTAGTGATTAGCACTTGTAAAAAACAAAAAAAAAAGGCAAAGGTTGATTTTCACAACCAAGTCATCCCATGGCATTACTCATTAGATAACTGTCTTTGCACAATGCCTCTTACCAGCCTTTCACTTTCTCTGTTTTGATATTAGATAAGAGTAATGTTATTTAGTAAACTGTCAAATGACTGCTATACAGCTTAATGACATGACAGTGAAAATTAGTGATTAGCACTTGTAAAAAAAAAAAAAAAAGGCAAAGGTTGATTTTCACAACCAAGTCATCCCATGGCATTACTCATTAGATAACTGTCTTTGCAAAATGCCTATTACCAGCCTTTCACTTTCTCTGTTTTGATCTTTTTTTCAATTGCCTCCCTTTTGTTGAACCAGCTGAGAGGCTTTGAGTATATCAAAGGAGTCATTCTAGAACCCCGCCCCTTTGATATGGAAAGAGATTTGATAACTGCAACAATGAAGAAGAAAAGAAATAAATTGCTTGCACTGTATAAGGTATGTTCAAGCTCTCTTTTCTCCTCCTTTTGGGCTTCTCTCTTAAATAATCATAAGGAGAGTGCTTACTGCATATTTTGCAGGCACAAATTGATGAGCTCTACCAGAATTTGACTGGAAAATAACCATGCATTAAGGTTTCAAGACCAAGTACTTGGTCTGCTGGTGTAATTTCTCTGCTTATAAATATGGATGGAGTGTGAAACTATGTAATTTCTCTGCTTATCCTTCACCTGTTAGCTGTTGGATTTCTTCATAAGATTAACTTATTTCCCAAAATTGCCTAGTTGCTCAATCCAATCATCAAAATGCTATTATATTAGTCTCAGGGTCAAACTGCATTGAATTTTTTTAAGGGAAAAAAAAAGGACCCAATTTTTTTTTTTTTAACACATTTGAAGAAACTTTGATGTAGTAGGGGTATAGATTTTTCGTAATGCAGCCAAGGGTTGGCACTCAGTCAAGAGTAATACTGCAAGGCCCTTTTATGCCACTTTTTTTGTCTTTTCATGAATTGTGTGGCTCTTAAAATCATCATTAGACTTATGATTGATCATTATTAAATTTTGATCAAATTGTGATTTTAAAAATTACGGTGGGACACAAGAGGTTAATAAGATGAACTTTTAAAATTACTCCTTGGGAAGAGAGGGCCAACCCAACGACATTGATTCTTGTCTACCGTCGGACACAGTTCAATCCAAAAGGTAAACAGGCCTCTTTGGGCCTAAGGTTGAATGAGCATTTCATAGACCAAAAGCCCAAGTGAGCCCTTGATAAATTGTATCACTTTTATAAGTATGTATGTATAACTTAAAAATACGAATTTCAAGTGTAAAATCTACATATTATGTCATAAATAAGCTTCATGACCAAATGGTCTTTCATTTCTCATAGAATAAATATTTGGAGATAAACTTGTACTTGTTTTGAAGGACGATCATATATGATTATACGTTGTCGTTTTATTCGTATATTTTTATTGTATTTTTAAAAACTCGGAAGTTTTGAGCTAAAATTCTTAATATTTGACTGACAAATAATTTTAAAGAAAAATATTGTAACAATCCCTAGGATTTGATCACTACATCCTCCGTACTACTTCCATGAGCTTTTTTTTAGACGGTGAACATGACGTGTAAGCAGAATGCCATCTTATATTCAAAACTTTTTAAACACTTTTGAAAAAGCCTAACAGATAAATATCACAATTTTATGCGGAATTAACGGATATTTATAAAAGCAAACAATCACCAAAATATAAACAATCACACACAAAGATTTTGGTGACGAAGAGGAAACCTTTTAGAAAACGTTCTAAAAGTAAAACCTCTCCGGGACAGCCAAACTCAGAAAATCACTATCAAAAGATTATCTAGAGATTACAGACACTAGGAACACTTACAACCCTTTGCAAGACCTTGACTCTGTAAGATCGACAAGCCTCCAACTTGTCTCCTCGCTCACAATCTTTTTCAACGTAATTCTCCTTTATCGGACCCTTCCGATAGACTTCAATTAAGCACACAATCAAAACTAACAAAAATCCTCTAAGAATAATCAATTTGGCTTACAACAAAATAATCACTCAAGCACAGATTCACACGAACTCTTTGGGGGTGAAAATTCATACCTCTCTCTTCTATAATGATGTATATATATCAGTACATCAAACCCTAGACCTAGACCCACTAAAAACATGTTTTTGGACATAATAAGTACGGGGTGTCTAGACAGGTTAATGGGCTGTCCGGACACGGCCTTGCGGAGCAAAAATAAGGTTTCTGAAAATGCGGTCCGGACCCGGGGAAGGCCTGTCCGGACCGGGCATGCAATGGGTGTAACAGCATTCTGGAAATGCTGTCCAGTCTTGATCAACAGCTCTGATCGATAGGCGTTTGTGGTCCGATTGAGCTGAAATTTTGTAGGGACGTTCATAACACATGAATCTACATTATGAACGGTGGAGATTGGATTATGAGTATTTTATGCCAGTGTTTGAGCCCATGAACAGTAGCCTCTGCATTTTGAAACTGAATTAAGCCAACACAAGAACTAACAAACTCTCCCTTTGGCAATTCAGTGACAAAACCAAAATGCTGAGCCAATCCCATCTTCTCCCTATATTTACTCCCCCTTTTTGTCACAGAATGACAAAAGGTCTTCATATTTCCTGAAACACTTCACAAAATACATCAAGGCATATGTGGAACAGAAATACAAAAATAAAACTCATGATCACAAAAAAATGACGTAGAATGCAAGATCATGAATACACATCACCAAAAACTCCCCCTCAACATATGACTCAATAATCAACAAGAAGCAAAAAAATGCAAAACATGTTTATCTCCCTCAAAAGTCAAATGAACACAAATGATAACACATCAATGACTCATGTATTGCACAATGAATATCCCAAACATGCTCCAAATATGCAAAATATACATGAGACTAGAAATGGCACGAAACTCATATTGCTTAACCCAAGCAAAGAAAAATGTTCTATTTAACACATGCTTGTGTGGTGTGTGTGTAAGCCATCCAAAGAGAAAAATTTTCAACTTACAAAATGAGGAGAAAGTTTCACCACCATGAGGTTTTAACAAGTATATCAAATCAAAAATCAAACATTATCATACTAGGGCCTAGTCACTCTCATCCTATACATTTCTCTTTGTAAAATATTTTACACAAGTTTGACACTGTGAAATAAATTCCTTTTGGAATATGATCTTTTGATTTTATTTATTTCACTATTTTGTTTATTTTTCTCTTTGAGAAAGTGTCCTTAAACTTTTGGTGCTTATCACAAATAGAGAAAGCAGGAATTTTTAAGCCCTAGGTTCAACAAGCATATGGTCAATTTGAAAAATATGACTAGTCAAAAACCTCATATGGTTACCTAACAGACCTCACAAATAAAGCGAAACAAAACCTCAATTTAAGCTTAAATGTACAAGAGATAAAGCATAGACAAAATGTACCACATAAGCTCAGGCTTTAGGTAACCACAAAAACAAGTCCATTGACACAAATTTTCATCTCATGCATATTAAGAACATTCCAAGACGCAAGGAATTAAATCCATGAAAGCAACATAAGAAATTAATGGACTATCTAGGTGCATAAGACAAAAGAAAGAAAAGAAAACAATCAAAGTAACATATTTTTATCTTTTTGAAATTTTTCACAAAAGAAATGCACATGAACGAAAACAAATTCAAAACAAAAATGCAATGAAAAACGAAAAACAACATGCTCTAGGATATGCAAAGATATGCAAGAGAATCAATCCTAGGCATGTGGGTGACTCACCTAACATAAGGTGAGATCGTCACCACTCCCCCCAACGGGCGAATGGTATCATCCTTCCTAACCCAAACTTGAGAAATCTTAGGTCTAGACTTATGACTTTGCTCAAACCTATCTAGCCTAGATAGCACTTCTCTCATCATTATGACCAAACCGTCACTTTCTTTCCTAGAATAGAAATTTTTATTGTTATGCAAATGAGGTTTCAAATTAAAACAGTGAGGTCGAATGTGACCCACTTTGCCACAGTGATGACATGTAGGGATAAACTTTTGAGAAGGTAATTTCCTAGGAGGATGCACGACTCTAGGTGTAGGGTAAGATGCATGAGGCTCAATGTAGATTTTCTTACCTTTCTTACCTTGAGAAGTCGGAGCAACTACTTGCTTTTCTTCACTTGAATATTCTTCCACTTTCACTGGTTTAACAAGAACAGTCTTTGAAGTAGAAGCACGGTTAGAAGACAAAGAAGCAGTTTTATCAAATCCTAAGCCAGATCTGTCGCTAGAATGCTTTTGAATATGCAACATTTTATCAAGCTTTTCACTAGAGAATTTACTCAAGTGATTTCTAGATGCAATCAGATCATTTTGAAGGGATTTATTTTTAGCAATTAACACATGATTTTCAGATTTGAGAGTATTGCAAATAGCATGTGAATTACTCAAAGATTTTAACAAATTATCCCTTTCAAGTTCAAGATTCTTAAAATCCTTAACAATTTTCAAGTTAGTATTTCTAAGAATAGAAAACTTTTCCATTAAATTGTTAAAGGAGTTTTGAAGATCATTAACCCTATTTGATTCATTATCAGAGGCAGACTGAACATCTGATTGATTAGAATCATCAGAATCATAGGATGCAACAAAAGCCATATAATTAGGAGTTTCTTCCTCATCAGTGTCACTCAAGGTAATATTGAAGGCTTTTTGGTCTTTTAGCTTATTACTCTTAAGATTATCACAATCATTGCGAACATGACCATAGCCAGAACACTTATAACATTTTGGACCACGTGGGTCTCTTTCATTTCTTTCCTGAGTACTTCTTTTTTGTTTTCCAAATCTCTTGGAAATTCTATGTTCATTCTTATAAAACTTTCTAGCTATCAAGGCAAGTTCCTCATCATCTGGTGATTCCTCATCAGATAATTCATCAGAGTTCGTCCTAAGAGTTCTAAGGGCAAGATCCTTATTTTTCCTAGGTTGAGGCAAAGAAAACTCATAAGTCTAAAGGGCACCAACTACCTCTTCTATCCTCATGGTTTCAAGATTAGTGCATGACTCAATGGCTGTTACCTTCATTCTGAATCTTTTAGGGAGTGATCTCATGACCTTTCTAATAATCTTAATGTTAGAAACTTTCTTTCCTAGATTTATCATGGAATTTCTAATTTCACTAAGTTTACCAAAGAAATCATTAAATGTCTCATCTTCTAACATTTTAATTCCCTCAAACTTAGAAACTAACATTCGAAGTTTTGAAGCTTTAACAAGATTTGTTCCTTCATAAATAGTTTCTAGGATCTCCCATGCATCTTTGGCACTATCACAATTTGAAATTCTGGAGAACTCAGTTTGTGAAATTGCCAAGTATAGAGCATTCATAGCTTTGTCATTCGCCATACGAGTTTGTTTTTCATCATTAGACCATTCAGCTTTCGGCTTATCTGGAGCTTTAAATCCAGATTCAATGACATGCCAAATGTCTATAGATTTTAAGAAAAATCTCATACGGGACTTCCAATAGCCATAATTTGATCCATCAAAATTAGGCACAGTGTTAAGGGTTTGAGACATCTTAAACAAGAAACAAAGATCACACTCAGGAATTTAATCCTTCACGGAGTGAATCCGCTCTGATACCAATTGAAAAACTATAAACAGATAAATATCACAATTTTATGCGGAATTAACGGATATTTATCAAAGCAAACAATCCCCAAAATATAAATAATCACACACAAAGATTTTGGTGACAAAGAGGAAACCTTTTAGAAAACGTTTTAAAAGTAAAACCTCTCCGCGGCAACCAAACCCAGGAAATCACTATCAAAAGATTATCCAGAGATTACAAACACTAGGAACACTTACAACCCTTTGCAAGACCTTGACTTTGTAAGATCGACAAGCCTCCAACTTGTCTCCTCGCTCACAATCTTCTTCAATGTGATTCTCCTTTATCGGACCCTTTCGATAGACTTCAATTAAGCACACAATCAAAACTAACAAAAATCATTTAAGAAGAATCAATTTGGCTCACAACAAAATAATCACTCAAGCACAGCCTCACACAAACTCTCTGGAGGTGAAAATTTGTACATCTCTCTTTTATAATGATGTATATATATCAGTACATCAAACCCTAGAACTGGGCCCACTAAAAACATGTTTTTGGGCATAATAAGTACAGGGTGTCCGGACAGGTTAATGGGTTGTTCAGACACAGCCTTGCGGAGCAAAAATAAGGTTTCAAGAAATGTGGTCCGGACCCGGTGTAGTGTCCCAGAATTTTCAAAGCTATTTAAATAGATTATTTTGATAATGATGTTATTTTAATATCCATTGTAGCTAAGGATTTTAATTCTTGGGAAATTTATGAGAGTGGTAATTAGAGAATGGTAATTGGTGAAATAATAGGATAGTAAATGGTAGGTATAAGGATGGTAGAATAAGAAGGTAGAATAGTATAGGTAGAATAGTATAGGGTTGGTAGAATAGTATAGGGTTGGTAGAATAGTATAGGGTTGGTGAAATAGTAAAATGAGGGTATAATTGTAAATTGAAGGTAGAATAGTGTTTGATTTTCTCCTATAAATAGAGCTCTTCTCCTTCACAATTTTCACCACTCATCTCCTCTCCCATCTCTTGCATATATTCTTCCTTCTTCCGCTTTTTACTCGGCCTTTCTTCTTTCTAAGAGTGTTTACTCAGAACAGAGAGAGAAAGGGCGAGACCAAGCGCTACAAGAAAGAAAGAACACAAGAGATAGCGGACTTTAGAAATTAGTTTCAAAAGATATACTAGTGGTGTTAGTCATATTGGAGCAACTAGATTCCTTCATACCACTTTTAGCTTCAGTCTAGAGGTAAGTAAATTCACTACCCCTTCTAAAATTACTTCATGTCATGCTATTTATTCATTCTTTAGTAAATTGTAAATGATTATTTTATTTACGTATTATGAAGTTATGTTGCATGCATGAAGGATTTCTAAAAGAATTATCTAGAAAGTTTCTATTTATTTAAACGCTTTCTAAGTACAACAAGTTTATATTTGAAAAGGTTTCCATTTTAAGAAAAGAAAGTTGAGAAATGATGATGATTATAAGAAAGAAAAAAGATGATAAACCCTCCTACATGTTGCCTTAAGATGCATCAAAAGAAGTACAAAGAAAAGTACAAGAGATGAGATAAATGTTTATGAAATAAGGGCACATGTATGGAGGAGAGTATTTTTGGCCCCAAGATAAGTAAAGATGAGAGTTCGGTACCGATACTCGGATGGAGGCGAAACCACTGAAGGAGGCTATGCCAGAAGGTGGTATTCCATCAACTAGACTGTTGAGTGCACCAAGAAAGAGTTAATTGACGGTCGGGCATGGCTGTGGCCACAGTTCAGTGCCATGGTCACAAGGACCCGCAACCCTCGTGCACAGGGGTAATAGTGTACATGGGCCCTATTATGAGAAAATGATACTATATTTTCAACGATGATATGCTATGATAATTTACAGAGATGATTTACAATGATGATTTATAATGATGCATTATGATGATGATTTATAAAGATGATTTACAACGATGATCTATTACTAGAGGTAATAGTATGTATATGTTACGGGAGATGCAACCGTACATACAGATATTATTATGGCTAGAATTATATTTATTTGCGAAAATGATTTTCAAAACTGAGAACAAGGAGTAAAACTATTTATGGTTGTGGATTTTACTTGCTGGGCCCCCTTTGGGCTCATTCAGTTTTATTTCTTGTTTTCAGGTAGAAAGGATGCTGGAATAGGAGGCCGGAATGGGGTGGGAATAATTATTAATTTTCAAAGTCTTTTCAAATAAGTTATTGTAATGATATGATATTCCGCAACTAAAGTTTAATGTTTTCTAATTTCGCTTGTAATAAAATCTCTTGAATAATGTTTTATACATTTTTTCGTATCCTTTAAAATCAAGTACTCTGATAAACCTTATAGATCTTTGCAATAACTTTTGTTGTAAAAGAAGAAAAGTGGCAAACTCAGCCTTAACGGGCTGGGGATGTTACACCCAGGGAAGGCCTATCCGGACCTGGCATGCAATGGGTGAAACATCATTCTAGAAATGCTGTCCAGTCTTGATCAACAGCTTATAGATCTTTGCAATAACTTTTGTTGTAAAAGAAGAAAAGTGGCAAACTCAGCCTTAACGGGCTGGGGATGTTACACCCAGGGAAGGCCTATCCGGACCTGGCATGCAATGGGTGAAACATCATTCTAGAAATGCTGTCCAGTCTTGATCAACAGCTCAGATCGATAGGCGTTTGTGGTCCAATTGAGCTGAAATTTTGTAGGGACGTTCATAACACATGAATCTACATTATGAACGGTGGAGATTGGATTCTGAGTATTCTATACCAGTGTTTGATCCCGTGAACAGAAGCCTCTACATTTTGGAATTGAATTAAGCCAACACAAGAACTAACAACTTGTATACATTATACAATCAACTCAATTAAACTTCACCATGTCAAACACATGAGTAATATTTAGGGGTGAAATTTAAAACCGCCTAATTGCAACCACTAATCACTAACCGCTATAATCGTTAACCGTCTAAGTCGGCCTAACCGTCTAACCTCTTTGAAAGCGGTTAGTAAAAACAGTTAACCGCCTAAGCGGTTGTGGTTAGCGGTTAGTGGGTTTTGGAAATCCGCTACCTGCTAACCGCTTTTTTTTAAAATATATATAATAAATAACAATAAGTCGTGAGCTTATAAACTTTTTTTGGTTGATTGAAATGGGCCTCAAGCTTCAAGTTCAACCATGTTGGTTTTTTTGGTTGCTTGTGAATTTATGAACTTGTTTGTGTTTTATTTTATTTCTATGTGTGAGTTTATGAACTTGCTTGTGAGTTTATGAACTTGCTTGTGAGTTTATGAACTTGTTTGAGTTTATGTATAAGACTACAAGTGAAGTGATGATTTTGTTGTAATTTTATTTGTAAATTATATGATGCATGTGTAGATTTGTAGAAAGTGGCCAACAAGATTTTGGTATATAGCAATTTTTAATGTTAAAATGGCCATGGAAAGGGGGAAAAAAAAAACTTTTAAAATGAGCAAAAAAAATGTTTAAAGTGAGCCCAAAACCGGCCCAAAACCAGCCCAAAATCGGTCAAAAAAAAAAGCCCAAAAAAGTGGTTAGAAAAAAGCGGTTATTCCAAAGTGGTTAACCGCTAACCAAGCGGAGGTAGTTAGTAAAAATGAATAACTACCTAGGCAGTTGCGGTTAGCGGTTTTAGCCACTAACCGCTAACCGCAACCGCTATTTCACCCCTAGTAATATTTGGGGCTATTTTTTCTTTTTTTTTTCAATCCTCTCAAGTTGACCAAATTTTTAAAATCATAATTAAATTTGAAATGCACTACTACTGAATTTTGATCTAATAATCAACTTTGAGAGGATAAAAAATAGTTCATAACATTACTCCAAACCAGGGGCGGAACCACGATATGGCTTGGGGGCCCAAACCCCCTCAAGCCATAAGGTGGTCCTTAAAAAAATTAATCTTTTTTAAAAAAATATATATTTATAAAATAGACATTTAAAAATTAATTTTTGCCCCATCCCCTCATTTTATTTTATTTTTTTATTTTTTGTTTAAAGTTTCGTCACCCAAACTAAAAGTTTTAGTTCCACCCATGCTCCAAACACATACCATGGTGGATTGCCACGTCAACAACGTGTCGTTAAAAAAAAAAAAAAGTAATGTTAAAAATCATATTTTTATATCACAATTATGAATCCGTCTTTATTTTATTTTATTTTACAAAAAATTATATATATCAAGGGTTTGTTTAGACTACCATATCAATATTTTGGGATAATCTTAGAATAAAAATGTAGTAAATAATATTACTCAATAGCATTACTCTTTGATAGCACCAAATGAATAAGACTAAAAATCACATTTTTATCTCCCAACACGCGCAAGCGTGGTAGTCCCAACCAAATTATAGTATATATATATAGAGTAATGATATAAGAAGGACTATGATTTTTCTAAAGTCCTCCTAAATGTAACGTGACTTTTAAAATTACTATTGAATTTAAAATAGTATTCTTAATTTCCTCGCACCAAATTAGTTAGTGTTGGGCCACGTGCGCCTGTAATAAAGGAACCATATTGGCTAAAAACATGGCCACAAAAATTTGTAGGCTTGTAGCAAGTCATGCTTAGGTTAGACAAATACGTACTTGTAACATCTTCCCGCCACATTTGCACTCTTTCAACGCCCAATCTCAATGCCATGATTAACACTTGCCTCGATGAAAACCGCACAAACCATGCACGTAAACTGTTCGATCAAAACCCCTCGTCCCGGAACGTCGTCACGTGGAACACTTTGATCGCTGGGTACGTAAAAGGCGACCAAATGCAACATGCGCAGGACTTGTTCGATCAAATGCCCATGAAAGACGTGGTTTCGTGGAACACCATGCTATCGGGTTTGCAGAAGACCAAAAACCCAGAAGGAGTGTACTTATACCTTTTACAAATGGGAAGAGTTGGTTTGAGGCCAAATGAGTATACTGTGTCGACAGTGATTAGCGCGGTTTTGGACTCTGTGTTCAATGTCTTAGTCTCACAGGTTCATGCTCATGCCGTCTGTTTGGCACTTAATATGAGCGTGTTTGTTGGGTCCGCGTTGATGAAAGGATATGCGAGTGTGGGGTATCGAGTGGGTTTGCAGAGAGTGTTTGATGAGATATTGGTGAAAGATGTTACGTCATGGAATGCGTTAGTTTCGGGATATATGGAATTGGGTTGCTTGGTTGAGGCTCAGAGAGTCTTTGATGGGATGCCAGTAAAGAATGTAGTTTCTTGGACTAGTTTGATAAATGGGTATATTGGCAATAAGAGGATAAACAAAGCTCGGTCTGTTTTCAATAAAATGAGTGAAAGGAATGTGGTTTCGTGGACTGTAATGATAAGTGGGTATGTGCAAAATCAGAAATTTATGGATGCATTAAAGCTTTTTATCAGGATGTTGAAATCAGGGAGTCGGCCTAATCATTTTACGTTGTCAAGTGTCTTAGATGCAATTGCCGGGTGTTCTTCTCTTATTATGGGACAGCAAGTTCATTCTAGCATCTTAAAGTCCAGTATACCAGGTGATGTCATCTTGTCAACCTCACTGGTTGATATGTACGCCAAATGTGGGGACATTGAAGCAGCATTTAGCGTTTTTGAGTCCATGCCAAAGAAAAATTTGGTGTCATGGAATTCAATAATAGGAGGTTATGCCAGACATGGATTAGCAACAAGAGCCCTTGAGGAGTTTCAAAGAATGATAAAGAGTGGTGTTAGGCCTGATGAAGTTACATTTGTCAATGTGCTATCAGCATGTGGGCACGGAGGACTGATTGAAGAAGGTGAAAAGTACTTCTACTCCATGGGCGAGTACGCAATAAAAGCAGGAGTGGAGCATTATGCTTGCATGGTGGACCTCTATGGGAGAGCAGGTAAGCTGGAGAAAGCAGAGAAATTGATCAAAAGGATGCCTTGTAAGCCTGATGTTGTTGTGTGGGGTGCGTTGCTTGGTGCTTGTGGCTTGCATTCAAGTTTGGAACTTGGTCAGTTTGCTGCTGAGGGAATTTCCAATTTGAAAATTGATCATCCCGCAGTATATTCAATGCTTTTAAAGGTCCACAGTGAAAAGGGAGTATGGAGCAGTGTGATTGAGTTAAGGGAAATGATGAAAGAGAGGCGTGTTAATAAGCAGAAGGCAGCTAGTTGGGTTGAGTCTCCTTTTGGTGTAAGATGAACAAAATGACAGCAATACTTCTGTTAAAGACTTCTTAGTTACCAAATTATTCAATGAAAGATCTTTCCGGTCTACAAAATCTTTTGAATGATGTCTTCTGCTCTTCTTTATTGAGAGAAGGAAGTCCAGCATGGCTGCATGAGAAAATATTTTTTGAAGTTTAGTACTCAAAATCAAGTGGCAAGATATGTCACTTGAAACATGAGCATATTACTTCATGAAGTTGCTCCATGACATCCTGAGTGCGAAGGTAGTTGATGCTTCTGTACAATCTACTGCAGCAGAACTCAAGGATCATGATCAAAATATTTTGAAGCAGGCAGAAGTATCAAAAGTGATGAGTAATGCAAAGTTCTCTTTGACTGGTTTTATGTATGAACATGTGGTCAAGAACTTGAAACCTATCTGTGGAAAATTTTTGGCTAGGTAGCCCTAATGAAAGTAAAATGATTAACTTATATCAAAATGGAGGAAAAGAATTTTATGTAGGACATCTAAGTTGTTGGAGTATAATTTTGATACTTTAATTTATATTTTATAAGAATTTTGATACTCCAAATTGGATTGGATCATATCAAAGCATTATGTGAATATGTTATACTAGATGGAACTAAGCTATATAAAGTGATTACGGGGAGCCCTAATTATTAATAATATATATATTTTTTTTTGTATGAATTAAAGCTTTGTATGGATAGATTTCGCACTATTTGTACACTAGGTTAACTATGCTATACAAAGTAATTATGGGGAAACTTAATTATGACTAATACTTTCGGTATGCATAACAAATTTCAGTGTTTGTCACACTTGCACCAAAAACTAGGCCTCAATTTGGCTCAGCTTTGCAATTTCAACTGTTGGGGATGTTTAAATACCTTGCTTAAATTACCCTTCTTTAAGCTTAGTGTTTATTTCTCTTGTTCCATTGAAGAAACATTCAGTTTATACTTTATAGATCTAAACAATAGGACATATAACCATCTGCCTCATCTCCTCCCCCACATTTCCTTTTGATTCTGGATTTCAAGCAACCTGCTCCAACTGAAATACGTCCAAAACCCAAAATACAGCTACCGGCCAGTGTATGCACACACGCTTGTGAAATTGTGAGAGAAAGGGCTCGGGATCCCCTGAAATTCACAGCTCAAATTGCATACAATTCAAAATGCAAATTTCAAAGAATCCTGATTCGAGTAGGGAATAATCCCCATTATAATGGACCAAATTGCATGCAATTCAGACAATGAAATTTCAAGGAATCCAGCGTGTGTGTGTGAGAGAGAGAGAGAGAGAGAGAGAAAAGGTAATTCCCAGAATAATCGTATAGCATTCATTTCCCATCTTCTCAAAATGTTAATTTAATCACCTTGAAAGTAAAATAGCAGAAAAACAAAACCCACCAGATCCACAACAAATTGAGACAAGTAAAATACAATACAAAATTATAGGTTGCTAAAACTAACACTAGGTAATGATACAGAAACTTGTCAAATTTCCACCGGTTAAAATTGACAACTGGGCGCTGTTGAGAGTTGCAGAACGGGTAATATAATGAAAGAATTCAGCTCTCTCAAAACATGTCCTTGCCTTGTCTCCGAAGAAGAAACATATAAGGAGTCGAAAGCTACGGACGACAGGAACTTCATTTTTTGTTCTTGCTCTCCTCTCTGTCCTTCTCCCGCTTCTTGTATAGCCTTTCCAGAACACGTTTGGCCTCACATTGGGGGAAGTTCGTCAAATCATAATAGTGTGGTGCTACATCAATTAGCCTGTACTCAAAAGACTTGCTGGTTAGTGTTGATAATACATCTTCTAGGACTCTTCAATGCCAGGCAAAAGGACACTACTAAAATAGAAACACGATTGAATACTAAAACCATAAAATTCTAAAAAATCACCCAATAATTTTAGCCTGCAAAAAATTGTGGTTGAATGTACTCATCAGCTTTACTTAGGTAAACAACTAGTTTTTAGACGCTTAATCTAAGGGGTATATATGAGCCAAGATTATCGAAAATGGAATTGATTTTAAACTTCTAAGTTGAGCCCGTTCCCATGCTGCAGTAGACTATAAACAAGATAGGCTCGCTTAATGCACAACCCGAACATAAAAGGCTTAAGATCTATTATTGACAAAACTAACTAGCAACGACCAAATACTAGAGTTCAGTCATACAGATTAAAAAATATTGATAAGTGATTAAATTTACCTCTTCCAGTCAGCTTAAACTTATGAAAAAAGTGATAATTTAACACGATATCAGAGCCAAAGGTCCTAAGATCAAACCTTGATTCCGTCAATTCACCTCACATTTAAATTAAATATTTCACGTGTTGAGTCTCATTTATTAAAAGAGAGTTTGAGCTCACACGTGAAGAGTAGTGTTAAAATATTTTAAATTTACCTCTTCCTATCAGCTTAAGCTTATGAGAAAAGTGGTAATTTAACACAGGTGATATCCACCTATCATTACAAAAGAATCCCCCTAATTGAGCCTCATAGGGTCCCAAATCACTACTAAAAAACATCATAATTATTAAAGAAAAAAGAAACACCAACAGAAAACATGAAACTAACCATTCACCACGGATGTCTGTCACTGTCCGAATGAAATTCCTGCTTGTTAGGACATATTCATTATAAATGACCCACTCTGGCTTGTGATCCAAGCAATTTGAAGGATGCAAGTGCACCACCTGCAAGAGAATGCGGAATCTTAAATCTCATTCTTATTCGCAACACACAAACTTTGATACAGCATATCTTGGAATTAACAATAAAGATGGCTGAAGAAAATGAGAATAAAAGAAATCGTTTTACATACTTGGTTGTCTTTCACAGTCAAGTAGTGTCCAGTTCTTTCCAGGTGAGCTACCTGCATGAAGTATCCTGCTAGCATAGCCTTTCTTATGTTGATGTAGTAGTCACGGCTGTTGAAATCAGTGCTGCACAACTTGAGGTTGAACCTGGCCATGATGCGCACTAGCTGTTGTCTAACGTTATCAGCAGACTTCAACGCCCTATGATTGACAAAGTTCTCATAGCACCAAGATGGATCGTCGTCTGCAACCCATTCACAAACAAAAAAGAAGAATAAGATCAAATTGTATAAAAGAATTAGTTATAACCCTTAAGAAAGACATAAAAGTAACTACTTACTGTTTTGCTTGTAAGCATGGTACACATTCAAGAGCGTCAGGTGATCTCCATCGATGTGCCCAAACCTAGCTTTCGCTTCATCAGCAGCTTTTTGAGCCTCCCTAGGCCGGACAAAGCAATTGGGTACTAAAGAAAGAAATTGGTTATCACAGAGGAGGCCCACGGAGGTCAGCAGATGCATAGAGGCGAGACGAGACCATTTGCTTCATGAGAGAATACTGAGAAACTGCAACTATCTGCATCAGCACTTACTTAGAATTCCTATGGTACATGCCAACCGGGGGCATGGAACCCAGAGAAGACAGTTGCTGATGACAACCTAATTTGACACAGTATTCTAACCACGTGCACAAGCATTTGCATGTGTAAGCAGTTAGAGACATCATATGCACAGAAACATGCCTGTGCACATGCCAGACCAATGGCAGTGCATCCAATGATGATGCTGCCCAGAGCTACATTCCTATATTACCGAGACAGGACTCAAGATGGACACAGGGAGAAAACGAGAGATAAAAAAAAAAAATACCTGAAAGCATGGCAGAAATCGACAGAATTTCATTTGAACAATTGAACTCAGGGCTAACAACGAGCATCTTTGACATCTGAGGGTCTAATGGAAATTCACTCATAATTTCCCCAAGCTTTGTCAAATTTCCTTCGTCATCTAATGCTCCCAAGTAATTCAAAACCTCTAATGCTCGCATCAATGTCTCTGGAGCAGGAGGATCCATAAAATCAAAGCACCAGATCATCTATCCCCAATTTCTTCAGGGTAAGAACCGTATTTGCAAGGTTTGATCTCAATATTTCTGGATAGGTCTGCGGCTGAAGATCATTATGGAAACTTTTCTCAGTATAAAGTCTAAAGCATTTCCCAGGCTGAGTTCTTCCAGCACGCCCCGATCTCTGATGTGCACTGGCTTTAGATATTGGAGATACCAACAAGGATTCAACTCGCACTCGTGGGTTATAAACCTTTTGTTTTGCAAACCCCGGGTCAATAACATATACTATACCATCGATGGTCAAAGAAGTTTCTGCAACGTTTGTTGACACCACAATCTTCCTTCCAGGAGGACCACCCTCAATCACTGGAGGTGGAGCCGGTTCAAAGATCTTCTGCTGCATAGCTGGAGGAAGGGTAGAATACAGAGGCACTACTTTCACCGGTCCCACCTGGTCACCCATATTTGCAACTTCCTTCGCTATTTTCCGGCATGCATCTTCTATCTCCTCCTCACCAGTGAGGAACACAAGTATATCTCCAGGAGTTTCACACATGTGAATCTGCACAACTGTCCGGATTGCTGCCTCCAGATAGTCCCTTTCAGGATCTTGGGTGTAGAATATCTCCACAGGATGAAGCCTCCCAGGAACTTTCATAAGTGGTGCAGCAAAAAAATATCCCTGAAACTTTTCAGCCTCAAGAGTTGCACTCATCACAACTAGCTTCAGGTCAGGTCTATTTTTCAACACCTCCTTCAGAAGCCCAAATAGAACATCAGTTGCCAATGTTCTTTCATGAGCCTCATCAAGAATTATGACTTGGTAACGCTCCAAAAGTGGATCTGTCATTGCTTCCCTCAACAGCATACCATCTGTTAGATATCTGCCATATAAAATAACAACATAAGTAAACTTGCAACTTAGGTCGAAGCAGGCCCAACCATCCCCCCCCCCCCCCCCCCTTCTCTCTCTCTCTCTCTCTCTCTCTCTCTCTCTCTCTCTCTCTCTCTCTCTCTTCCTTTTTTTTCCCAAATAAAGAAAATAACTATTTAAACCGAAGGATAAAAGCTTACTTCAAAACTGTTTTTGCGCTACTGCAGTCTTCAAAACGGATACTGTAACCAACCTCTTCTCCAATAGTTACGTCCATCTCTTCAGCAACACGTCTAGAAACAGACATTGCAGCCACCCTTCGAGGCTGAGTGCATCCAATCATCAACTTTCTGCGTTTATCTGCATTTTCCATATCAACAGCTTCCAAAACAAACTGGGGAATCTGTAGAATAGAGACAAATCCTTTTAATTATCCACATCAAGTACACGAGAATTATTCCTTGCTCAAGAACAAGTAGACATACATTAGTTTTCTTTGTGCACATATAAATCAACAGTAACCAATGCCTACTACAAGCTTCAACACAACATTAAACACTCTCTCTAAGCATGAAATTATACATTTTTACACTCACATAAAATACAAGATGACCCTACATCCACTAAGGTTTCCAAATTACCACTCCATACAATTCATGATCATGAACCCGAAAAGCCAAAAGATAGTAAACAACCAAAAAGTAACAATGGAAAAGCAATACACCAACACAGGAAAACAGAATACCCAACATAACATTCGACAAAAAGCCTGAAAACTCAGTTTGGCTTCGCAACCGAATGTATGATTCAAATTTAGCACATTTGAATTCCAGCATCTCATATAGAACAGACCCTAAAGCTCAGTTTCGTTGTCTACAAAATGTATGAAAATAAAAACAACTAAAAAAATCATTGCCTAGATATTCAGGACATGCCAATTGAATCCTAGGCAACAGAAATTATTGCACGGATTCCAATTTCACCAGCAAAGTAAACCTAAACAAACAAGAAACCGAAAGATATCAAAAGTCATTATTTTTCGTCCACTTACACAGCAATCGGACACCTATCACAAAACCCAAAATTCACTTTCTCAGCAAGCAAAAGCTATGAACGAGCAAGAAACCAAAAGCTATCATTCATTTTTTCTCCGCTTTCCCAGCAACCAAACAGCAAACATGTCTCTATGTTATTTTTCATTAGTCGGAAACAAACCTGAGTGGTTTTGCCACTACCAGTCTCACCGACTAGGATGATGGTCTGGTTGGCCTTGAGGACCTGCAAGAACTCTTCTTTCTGGTGCCACACCGGTAAGCTCCTTCTCTTCTCCAGTATCTCGTAGTACCTCTGCGAGTACGGCTTTCCCGTCCACCGATTGAACCCGCCATTGTTGTTGTTCATCGCAGCTCCTCCTCCACCGTTCGATTTTGAGATCTTCGAGGAGACCGACGTCTCGTCCACCACGTCGAACAAGCTCACCTTCCTCTTCCTCTCTGTTCCCATCACAAACCCTAACCCTAACCCGAACCCCACGAACCCAAACAAGTTGGAAGCCTCCGAGGATCCGAGTTTAGAATCAGATAGGATCCGATTCCTATTCGAAGCAAACGAAAACCCTAGGATGAGAGATTTTGACTGACAGCGAGGGAGAGCGAGAAAGAAAACGAGGCTAGGGCAAATTCGGAATGGAATTTATAGATGCCGAAAAGAGAGAGAAGCTGAAGTTTCCAGAATTACAGATGAGTCCCTGATGTTTTGTGTGTTTTTTCAATTAGGGCTAATTTCTTTTGATAACTTCTATATATACACATCTTCGATACATATTTTTACTCACATTGTTAAGTACATATTTTTTTTGGCATGACAATGAAAAATTATAATTAAATTTTAAATTTAATAATAATTTTTAACGTCACATTATTAACTATGCACTTGAAAGTGTGAAAGAGTTGGAATGTATGTCTCTTCTCTTACTTTTTTAATACATGTACTAAACATGTTTATCAATTGACCGCATCGATTTTCAAAGGTGTTGTAAATGATACATGTTTCGGGCATGAATATGAATATGGTACTTCTGTCCAAAATTTTAATGGAGAGACACTTCAAACTAATCAGTATCAAGTATGTTATGTGTCTCGTATACCTTAGTAATATTATTTATAAATTAAAAAATTAAAAGAATAAAAAATAAATAAAGAAATTATTAGGGTGGCTTAACCACCCCTTGCCCTACCACTGTCATGGCCATTTGGAGGTGGCCAAAAGCACCCTCCCCTTGGTCAGGCTACCCATAAGGCCAAATGGGGGTGATTTCGACTCGAAAATATGTGGTGACTTGAGTCATCCTAATATTTTATTTTTTATTTTTTTAAATATCACTATTACTAATGAGGCATACTGTGAAAATTATGGATTGAAGTATCATCTTCATATTTAGGCTCAAAACATATATCATCTACAATACTTTTAGAAACCGAGATGCTCATTTGATAAATAGCCTAATCGCATGTACCTAAAAGACATTTAGCCGTTTCAATTATTTGGGGCCATTTTCTCTTTTAAAATAATAATAATAATAAATAAATAAATAACTCTACAATTTTGATATTAAAAATAGAATCAAACTTGTAATTTTTTTTTCTTCAATTTTTATTGTAAAATAAACTACACGCAATTGGCAAAATATACAAAGGCTACCAATTTAGGTTTGTGGGTGGAGTTCAAAATCTATCAAGTTATGGGTATAGGATTATACGAATACAATTAATTTAACTATTCATATCAAACTCTCCAGTCTTGTATATGACAAAATATGATTATTATATTTCATGGTTTATATTAAAATTTAGGGTTAATAACTTTTTTGGTACCTGAGTTTTGAAGTTTTTTAATTTTCTCCCATATGTTTTAAAACATGACAAAACTAGTGCTCCAGATTTTGAAAAATACCTAATCAGCACCTCTAGTTTAAACAACTAGAGCACCGATTCACAGCACGCGGCGTGCCATGCACGCCCGTGCAAAAAAAAAAAAAATTAAAAAAAAAAATTTTGCACGCGGCGTGCGTGCTCTTTTGTTTTACCCAAAAAACTCTATGGAGGTGGCAAAACCACCCCTAGGGGCTGGCCATCCGCCCCCAATTTGACTTTAGGGGTGGCTGAGCCACGCCCAAGGCCGGTCTAGGGGTGGTGAGGGCCATGGAGGTGGTTTCGGTCACCTCCTTTTTGGCCCTTGGGGTGGCCAAACCATCCCCTATCAAACTGGGGGTGGTTCAGCCACCCCCATATAATTTTTCAAACTGGAGGTGGTAATTATGTCTTTTCCAAAATCTGAGGTACTAGTTTTATCATGTTTTAAAACCTATGAGGGAAAATTAAAAAACCTTAAAACTCAAGTACCAAAAATGTTATTAACCCTAAAATTTATAATCTTGTTGTCACACGGTAAATATGTCGTTACATTATTTAAAATTTTAAATAACTTAACATTATATATACTATTAGAATAATGTTAGAAACCACATTTTGATTGTACAATTATTCCACAATAAGAATGTAGCAGTCCCAACCAACCACTATATCAATCATAGTTAATAATAATAATAATGTTAAAAATCATATTTTTATCTCATAATATTAACATGGCTATCACAATCAATCATTAAAAAAAAAAAAAAAAACAATTAATGATCATAGGGTTGGTTGGAACTGTCACATCAATATTGTGAGATAATTATGAGATAAAAATATGATTTCTGACATTACTAAAAAATTGAAGGGTCAATTGAGATTGCCACATCAATATTGTGAATATGATATATGGCATTACTTAGGGGTGAAAGGCGGGTGGTTATTAACCGCCCGCTAACCGCCTTTATATATATATATATATATATATATATTTATAACATGATCAATTGACCATTAAATCACACCCTTTTTTTTTTTTAGAGAATTAAATCAGAATTTAAGTATTAATGTATTATCACTGTAATTTATATGATTATATCACATGATCAATTGATCATTAAATCATATGATTATATAATAACAAATTATACATATATAATATGACATAAGTCATACGTATACAAGTCCATACTAATACAATAATTAAGTACCCAGAGACTTAGTTCCAATATATATTATAAACTTATAAGTTCATATATGTTATACATTATAATTATACATATGCATATTGAATAATATAAATGTATAAGATCAATACTTAATCATATGATTCAATGATTATTCAAATAATTAATCATATTATTCACATGATAATTTGATTCGTATAATATCAAATTAAGTAATTGACAGTGGATTAAATAATGTGTTACTTATAACCATAATTGAAGTATTAATGTATTATCATTATAATATATATAATTATAGGGAAAAATTCGCTTTACCCCCTGAAGTTTCAAGTATTTTTCAATTTGAACCTCAAAGTTTAAAAATTGGCAATGTACCCCCCTAATATTTCAAAAATTTTCAATTTAAACTTTCCGTTATGAATTTTCGTTAAATTGGACAGAAATCTATGAAATTACGTAATTACCCTTAGGCTTTTTTTGTTTAATTTCAGTCCAATTTAATAGAAATTAGTAACGAAAGGTTTAAATTGAAAATTTTTGAAACATTAGGGGGGTACATTGCCAATTTTTAAACTTTAGGGTTCAAATTGAAAATTTTTTGAAATTTCAAGGGGGTAAAGTGGATTTTCTCCATAATTATATCACATGATCAATTAATCATTAAATCATATTATTATATAATAACAAATTATACATATATAACATAACATAGTTATACAAATTCATACTAATACAATTATTATTATTATTATTATTTTTCTATTAGTATAACTTGTATTCTTAACAAGTTATGATTTACATTTAAGGTATTTATTTTTTATTTTTTAAGTACAAATAGATGTAAATTAATGTAAATTTGGGGTCAAATATTTTAGATTTTTCAATATGGGCTCCTTTTCAAGTATTTTGGCCCAATGTGGTATATAAAAAAAAGCCTAAAATTGAAAATTTGCCCAAAGGCCAACTTAAAAAAACAGTTATAGAGGACAGTTATATGTTTACTAACCACTAACCGCCGAAAAACCGCTATCCATCTAGCGGTTAGTGAAATTTAGTAATTGCCTTTTCACCCCTAGCATTACTTTGATGTGAACCTACTAATAACAAAACAGAAGAGATATGAATTAGAGATATATTCTTTATTGGAAGATCTACTTCTTATTAGACTAGAAAATCTATGGAGATATACCCGTCGCTAACCGGACAAAACCAAATAATTATGATTACATCATACTTATACCCCTAAAATACAACAAAATAAAATCTTTACCATTATATTTAAAAACTTGATTTCCTCAATTCGAATGATCGGACTTAACCGTCCTACCCGTGTTTTAGTGGTTGGGATTTGTTTAGTATTTTATTTCAGCCCAGCCCGAATCAGAGATTCTACTGCAGTCTGGCCCAATTTATATTGGGTTTGCAGTGGCCGGTGAAGTTGAGCCCATTCAAGTAACAAACTTAACATGCAAAAGAAAACTTCAAACTTCTTAAAGAATACTGTCCCGTTTGATAATGATTTTAAGCGATTTTTTCTTTTTTTTAAAAAAAAAAAAAATTAGCAATATATATATATATATATAATTACTTTCACATTTATGTCACATTAGTACACTTTTTTCAACTTAAAAAAAAAAAAAAAAAAAGGCACAGTCTAAAGAGTTTTATCAAATGAACACTATTTTCCAAGTAAACATCTAAGGGAACCTCATCATGCTTTAATTTGATGGAAAATATAAACTTATTTAATAATATCATAATTTTAATTTACTCTGTCTATTTTCAAATATGACGTTTTAACTCCTTCAGTATTTTTCACTTAACTTCTTCCATCCAAAATTGTATAAAACTATATATATTTATGTAACATCGCGATTGTGAATTTATAATAGGATATTGTTGTTACTGTGCATAATAATTATGAATAATATAAAATCGAAAAGAGAGAAATCAGGAGAGAGTTAAGATATAAATTTACGTAATTCGACAAAGTGTTTATGTTCACAAGAAAGTGTAGTTATATTTTACTAATGATTAAGTGTTACAATATATATATATATATATATATATATATATATATATATATATGTGTGTGTGTGTGTGTGTGTGTGTGTGTGTGTGTGTGTGTGTCATGAGTTTTTTTAAATGTTTATCAAAACTGCACGTTTATTTATGCTTAATAATAATGAGCTTATGTCATACCCAATTGTGAGGTTTACTTACTAAGTCGTTAGACTTATGTGGTTATTACTCTTATAGGAAGCTTGTTTCTAGAACCCAAGAGTGGCATGGTTGCCAGTCTGCCATTGCAGACTTTGCTTTAAGATCTTCAGATTGCTATCAGGTTTGCCTTTTTCGATTGTTAGTTGCTCTATGTCTTAAATTTCGAGAATTATACCTGTCCCTGTAATAATTTATAGATTTCTCAGATTCATTTCACCTTCCTATGCATTAACTCTGAAAATGCTAAGAGTAGCAATTCCCCATTTAGTTACAAGTTAGTTAAACTGGGTAATTGCCAGTAACCATGTCAAGTTGGCTAAGGCTAATTTTGGGGGCATTACACAAGGCTTGCTACAGTGTTTTCCAATGTGTAGGGAACCAAAAGTGATTTCCTATATATTATTTTAATATAAATATTTCTCTTTCCTTTCATCTTTCATCTTTTTGTCTTTAATTGAGGATTGTGTTAAGATTTTGTGAAAAATGTGATGGTGGGTAGAGAACTTGTATTTTGTAAAGAAATAATATTTTAATGGTATAGAGAAAGGTAAGTAAAGCTATTGTGAAATATATTTTCATAGGAAAGCAAAAAGCAGTTTTGTTTCATAAACTTAGGAAAAATCAAAGGGAAGCTGTTGTTAGTATTCTAATAGATGCTATGAAAAATACCCAAATACCATCAATGTTTCATCTTTTTGAATTTTTAATTTAAAATTGAGGATAAATTTAGAATTTTATAAAAGTTTTAGGAGTATAAATGTCATTTCATCTATTTTAACGTCTATTTAACGCAAAAACCTAACGGAGGGGGTGAATTGTATCAAATTCGAAGTTCGAAAGGTGAAATTGAAAGTTTTTAAATTTTGAGAGGTCTTCTCAAAAAGCGTGAAAGTTCATAGGGTTTTTGTGAAAATTTTCCAAATAATTAATAAAAAGAAATGTTACAGGTATTAATGAGTAAGCTCCACATCATTTTGGTACCCATCTTTTGGTAAAAGATTTGATACTTTTAGCATTTTTCTATTTCAAAAGTCTAAGTTTTTAGAAGAAAATAGCAAATTTAATCATTTAATTAATATTCCAATAATCGTTCAAACTCTCAAAAGCTTATGCTTTTAGAAAATAATAAATTTAAGGGAAAACTTCATTTAATCTCCCTAAATTTTTATCCATTTTGTAATTTCCCTCCAAAACTTAAAAACTTTCAATTTAGTGTATCAAAATTTTAAAAATTTGAAATCTCAACCCTCCCCATTAGGGTTTGGGGTTAAATTAGACAATAAAAGGGTGAAATGACCATATACCCATGAAAACATTATAAAATTACATAATTACACCCTTAAATTACAATTATTCTTTTTTTTAAATAATAATAATAATAATGGCGAAAATGCTAGGTCTATCAGGATTTAGTAAAAAATCATATTGGAGGGGTGAGATTGCAAATTTTGTAAAGTTGAATACAATAAATTTAAATTGAGAGTTTTTAAACTTTGAGAAATAGAGATTGTAAAATCGAAGTTTATTTTCAATTTAATCATTTAATTAATATTCTAACATAGAGAAGTGGGGTTAAAGTCTATAATTTTTTTTTTTTTTTTTTGGCAAAAGAAAAAAAAAAGAAGTAATTAATATACCTAAGTGGATCCAAGCCCATTAGTTTAGGCTTTCAAGTTAGAAGTGACGTCCTAACATGTATATTAACTTACACTAAGCAGTAAATTGATATGCTTCAAGTCAATATAAATTATTACTTATTTTATTACTTATTATTATTATTATTTGTTTTTTACCATGTAAATTGCTATGCTTCATGTCAGCCTAGCTAGATCATTATTAAACTAATGAGTAATGATAGAGACACAACTTAGACAAACAATTTTGATCAAACTTTTTTCACTTATGTGATCATTTAAAAAAAAAAAAAATTGAAGTCATAACATCCTATGTGGTCCCTTTTTTAAAAAAATGACTACATCAAAAAAAAGTTTGGCCAAAATTATGTATTTAAGTTGTGTCTCTATTATTTCTCTCAATCTAATACCTCATGCGGCGCACTAATTTAATAGCACAATTGTAATAATAGTAGGTAATGTGCGGTGGCGTGAGCTGAGATGGGGACCAAAATTCGTCCTAAATAACACCTAGGGCAAGTGGAAGGTAAATATTTATTTTCTAACAAACTTGACAAATTAAAAATAGGAACCATACAATCAATCACTTTAATTAATCAAATCCATACAGATATCACATCAATTTTGGCGGCAAACTGAAAATCTTTAAAAATAAAATTATTAAACCTAATAAACCAATGCACTGAAGGAAGAAGATTAATTATATAATCAATTTATACTCACAAAATATTTGCAGTAAAACCTGACGTGTACCCAACCAACGAATTGCTTATCTTATACTGCAGTAGTTCAATAACTCCGGTCAATCTTAATATATTTGGTTTCCTCTACAAAACGGAACTCCGGTGACTTGAAGGTTTAAAAACTTTGTGAGGTTTAACAAAATTCTTAGGTCTCGTTTGGTTCGTGGAATGTCTAGTCCATTGGAAAATGATTAGCTACTATTGGGAATAGAAGAGTGTTGAATAAATTAACTATTCATATTTCTTTGTTTGGTTGTAATGTTGGAATAGACTAACTAATTATATTCCTTTGTTTGGTACAATGCAATATGTTGGTGAATGAAATCATATTGTGATCAAATTTCCTAAAATACCCTTATAATACAAATACAATTTATATTATTAAGGACTTTTTTTTTTTTTTTTTTAAACATAAACAACTTTACTATAATTTATTTTTCTGATTTGTTTTTAATTATGTCAGGTTTGTGGCCTTTTCTTTTTTTTTTTTTTTTTTTGCAATTATGCCACAAAATTATTTATATAAAAAAATATAGTTGGAGAAAACAGAATCAAACTCAATCTTGAAATAAAAAAAATATAGTTGAAGAATGTACAGAGAATCAAAAGGAATCAAAAAAATAGATTATATATTTGTATTTTATAAAAACCTTGCATATTTTGTTTCTCCTTCAAAGAAAAAAAAAATGAAAAAAAAAGAGATATGGAGAAACATAATAATAAAAAAAAAGGTACATAAATAAAAAAACAGAGAAACGGAGAGAAGAAAATCAGAGAGAAAATGTACAGAGAATCAAAAGAAATAAAAAAAACTGAGAAATGGTACAGAGAAGGGAGACGGCATAGAGAAAAAAAAAAATCGTTTGCACTAGCAGAAAAACTGTACCAGAATAATTAGAGAGAAAATAGAAAGAGAGATAGAAAAAGAGAGAACGAAATATAAAGACGGAGAAAAGAGAAAGAGAGAGAGAGTGTGTAACGACCCAGGGAAAAGCGCTAGCCACATCTGCGCTATTACTTCGGACTAGTCAATTTAGAGTTTTCCTAGAATTCATTATAAAGCCCAGTTTCACCTAGTAACTAGGCAATGTGTGACTTAGCACCCATGACTATCTCTATAAACCATCCACTATATGTGGGCTTCTTCTCATTTTTCCAATATGGGATCGGGGTGTTACAAACTCCCCCTCTTAAACTCCTAAGTTCTCGTTAGGTCCACGTCATGTAGTGCTCTAGTACCACATGACATGACGTTACTAGGTGGCTCTGATACCACTTGTAACGACTCAGGAAAAAGCGCTAGCCACATCTGCGCTATTACTCTAAAAGGACTAGTCAATTTAGAGTTTCCCTAGAATTTATTATAAAGCTCAGTTTCACTTAGTAACTAGGCAATGTGGGACTTAGCACCCATGACTATCTTAATAAACCATCCACTATATGTGGGCTTCTTCTCATCTTCCCAATATGGAATCAGGGTGTTACAGAGAGGAAGAGAAATATAGAAGAATCGGAGAGAGAAGACAAAATTTAATCCTACAAGTGGGGTTTTTTGAAGCAATTTACACAATTAATTTAATTCCACAGGAAATGATTGGCTAAACCACTCATTTTTTAGTGGCTTAGTTAACCCTGTGTGTATGAGATTAGTAGTCCCATGGGAATAGACTATTCCCGGGAATAGACTATTCCCAGGAATAGAGTGTTACCAAACAAAGGACTAGCTATACCTAGTGTTAGCTAGTCCAATCCAAGGGTCTAGCATTCCTATACTGACTCTTTTAAGTTATAAATTTTTTACCAATCTATTGCAGGAATGGTGTTGAGAAAGATTGGATTATAATTCATGTGCAGCTTTAACAAAAAAATGGCCAGACGAAGAAGCAGTCCAGATTAAATTGATCACAAAATTGGAATCAAGAGAGCTCTCAACTTATCAATATTCCAGCTTCGATCCAAGGTGTTGATCAAATCTGCCACCTTGAAATGATGCAAGTATATTGTTATGTGAGAATTGGCAGAAGGTTTAAATTCACGAAGAATATAGGAGGAATAAAAGGATCTTTCCAAATTAATGCCAATTGCCCGTTATAGTATATTTAAATGACCCTAAAGTTAGAGATTTGATGAAGATCAGATTGACCTAACTTTAGAGATTTGATTATGATTTGATCACCATAAATTAGGGAATTTGATTAAAGATTATATTTATGTGTAAACTCTATAAATAGAGCATTTTGTATTATCTTATAGACCTAAGTGGTTGATTGAACTACATAAAATATCTTGTGTTATTTATTTTATTATTTTCGCATTTAATTTTCATATCGTTTTGAATTTCTTCATGGTATCAGAGCAATAGGCTAACGCCATTGTATGATCCAATGGTCCTAATCGTCCTGTGCATTTCTTTTTCTTCAATTTATTATTTTGTTTCTTGAAAATGATTATATAAAAAAATAAAAAAATAAAAAAAAAGTCAACATAAAGAATTCAGTTCATATATATATATAGGATACATGTCCAAAAGTTTTGGCAACCTATAGATGTTTTATGGAATTAACCACGATTTGACTTTTTCATACTTTTATTTTGTGTGAGCTCATAGCTGGTCCATGGAGTTGATTCTTCTTGGAGCTTGAGGCTACAAGGGTTATGCTAGAATGTTTCCTGTAATATTGCTAATTATCGATCACATTTGTTAGCTAAATAGATCGTCTTTAACTTAGTGTTTGAAAGTATTCTCAATTAATCTATTTTTCTCTCTGTTATTCGGATTAAAAATAGAAAACACTTCATTGTAACCCTTTTCCTGTTTCCATAAAAAAAAGTTCGGAAAACTTTACTTACCCCTCACAAAGTTATGCGCCTTTTGCACACGCCCCTTTAAAATTCAAAATCTCTCATTTTGGTGTATCCAATTTCAATTTCCTTCCACTTTTCCCATTCCGTTAGGATTTTCTGTGAAATCCTAACGGACTGGTGTTAAATTACTAAAATACCCTTATTTTTTATTAAAAAATAATTTTAAAAAAAAACTCTTGACGCGTGGGTTTACAGGTGGATCTAACCCACCCATATTGTGACCCACAGGTCTTATTATTATTATTATATTAAAAAAAGAACAAGAAGAAGATGGGTGGTGGGGTGGGTCACAAAGTGACCCCCGATGGGTCTTTTTTTTTTTTTTAATTTTTTTTAATATAATATTTATAATAATAATTTTTTTATTTATAAATAAAGGTAAATTTGAAATTTTTAAAAATTTTAGGGGTATAAAGATTTTTTACTCATTTGAACATTTAATTTAACTGCAAAATTCTAATAGAATGAGAAATTAAAGTAAAGGGAAATCGAAATTGGACACACCAAAATGAGAGATTTTGAATTTTGGAGGGATGTGCAAAAGGCGCTTAACTTCGTAGAGTATAAGCGAAGTTTTCCCAAAAAAATTTGAGAGAGAGAAATTAATACTAGTAGAGTTAGGCTAACAAGATAGAGTTATTAGATAAATTAAGAGACAGTCAAAAAAGGCATAAAATATTTAAAACTTAAGCAGGATGGATTGGGAAGCTAATTAAGCGAAATACATAGAAAGGCCGTACACATGTATACATTGGGCATGCGGTTATTAACTGCTCACTAACTACACTAACTGTATTAACTGCATTAACCGCAAACTTTTAGAAAAAATGGCTCACGGTTAGCTCAAAACAGTAAGCAAGCTAGGAGGGTTTAATGTAAATTAAACAGTCCCATTGTTACCGACCAATACCATGTACTTGTCTCTTCGTGTAAGCCTGGTGCACTCAAACCCCAGAGCCTTCCCAATCTCACTTTGCACTTGATTTGCCACATCAAACTTTGATTTCCCCCCATCATGACAAGTGGACGAAGCAGATACATTCTCGAGGATCTGAAAGTTGTAAGTTGGTGCTGGGTTCATGAAGAAGCAGAACGGGTCCAGAAACTTGAGCCCGCTGGCGGTTGTACCATAAAACAGAGTAACATGGGAGTTGACTGCAACAGGGACTATTATTTCGCTCAATTCTGCAAATAAGGGACTAAATCGCAAGAGATACGGTTCCCTGCATGTGGTCCCTTCGGGGCAAACAATCATGTCCCCTTGATTAAGACAGCTGTCGATTATCCTGGCATCTTCATCACGATTCCTCGTTAATCGCACTATTTTGTTGGGTTGTCCAATCTCTGAGATTCTGCTTGAGCTGTACGCGACCACAATAAAACTTTTGTTGAAAATTAGAGCAAGGAAAAGAGGGTCCAGAAGTGTTCTGTGATTGCAAGCATAAAGGAGGCCTCTGGATTTATCTTCTTCCTTGGTGTTTGAATAAGAGCTTTTGGTTTTGGGTATGGAAACTGTGAGGTGTACACCGCTGAAGGCATGGAGAGGATGAGACATCTTGATGAGCAGTGGCATGAATACAAGGATCCTGAAAATGGCAAGGACAAACCCAAACGGCACCCACATGAATAGAGCTAGAGCGTCCAATGGGGTTGGTGCCAGAGCCAATCTACCATCATGAAAGATCAATGGTTTTGGATACTTTTCTCTTGGGAGCTTTTGCCACCTCCTCTTATCACCTTCTCCAACCAGATAAATCTCCTGTTGCAGCAATTTTAAGAAGAGAAAGAAGGAGTATTCTCACTGAAATGCTGCCACTACTAAATCTCTTACTAAGAGATTGATATCAAGATGACGTAGAGTTTATTTATTGGATATGATCAAAACAATTAGGGGTAAGTTCATAAAGGCTCCTGAACTTTCACATGTTTTGAAAATATTCTCCTAAAGTTCAAAAAATCTCAATTTCACCTCTTGAATTTTTAATTTGATGTAATTTACCCCATCTTTCAATTTAAACCATTAACCCCTAATGGAGGCTATGAAAAATACCAAAATATCCTCAAATTTTCAATTTTTTTTTTTTTTTTTTTTTTGAAATTAAGGATAAATTTAGAATTTTATAAAAGTTGTAGGAGTATAAAAGTCATTTCATCCATTTAAACATACGTTTAACGCAAAACCCTAAGAGAGGGGGTGGATTGCATCAAATTAGAAGTTCGAGGGGTAAAATTGAGAGTTTTTGAACTTTCAAAGGTATTCTCAAAAAGAGTGAAAATTCAAGGGTCCTTTGTGATTTTTCCAAACAATTAATAAAGATAAATGTTACGAGTACCAATGAATAAGTTCCACATTATTTTGGTATCCATCTCTTGTTAAAAGATTTTGTACTTTTAGCATTTTTCTATTCCAAAAGTTTAAGTATTTAGAAGAAAATAGTAAATTTAATTATTTAAGTAATATTCTAAGAGAGAGAAGTGGGTTAAAGTCTATAATTTTTTTTTTTTCGCAATAGAAATTAGAAGAAATACCATACCTTGCAATGGGAGAGCAATTGGTGATCAAGAAATTTTGTGAAGCCAGCAATAGCAATCATATTATCCTCTTCAAGGACTTCCTCAAAACCAATGATATCCTTCTTCTCCTCCATGAGTCCCACAAAATACCCATGGAACACCTTCAGCTCTCTCCCGACCACAAAATCAACCTCTAAATATTCCTTTAAAAAGCACTCAACCATCACTTGAGGAAGCTCACTCACACCTACTAATTTTCCCCCACCACTTCTCTTGAGCACCTCAAACATCTCCAATCCAACGTCGTCCAAGAAGAACTTTGGCAAAACATTTATTCCAATTCTAAAGCTTTCTTTCTTGATCCCAAAGAAGCAAACCATGACCATAATCTTCAACCCCATTTCTTCACTAACCAAACATGTTAAAGGGTAGGAAAGAAGGAGAAGAAGAGCCCTTAATAAGCTTCCACCTTCAAAGGCCACAAGCATGAAGTATGGGAACAAGGATGGAGATTTTAGCAAAGCTCCTTCCACATCGAAGATCATCAAAGCCTGGCTTGCAAGAGGAGGATTAAAGGTTTCATATATAAACGGTGTCGTTGCATGGTTTTTGTAGAAACCTCTATGTTTTCTATAGAGAATGCGATAGAAAAACAAGAAAGGGGTTTTGATGAAAGAGGCCATAGACATTGGTGCTGTTGGGTTGTGCATGCAACTCGTTAATTTACTTTTATACACGTGCAAATGTACTATATATATAGAAACGATCGATGGCATTGTTGTAATTAAGATGGGGTGATTGTGGCGTCTCACATTACCTAGGTATGAAGATGGGATATACTTAAATGTATACTTACATCTTTAATGACAACAATGAGTTTTAAAGCCGTGATGGTTATGCACCTATCAGAACTCCGCAGTTAAGCGTGCTTCTGCGAGACTAACGAGAGTAGTACCAAGATGGGTGACCTCCTAGAAGTCTGATTTGGGGAGCTAAAAACGAATAATATTGTGTGTCATTGGGGTAGGGTGTTATATCTTTTTACTGTTGTTGTTAGTCTACCCTATATATATTGGTAATACAAACATTTTATCTGTATCATTATTAAATTTGTTGTATATGTATTTGTAAGGTTTGTATCACACATTGAGAAAATATATAAAAAAAAAAAGAAAAAAAAAAAGTAATTAATATACCTAAGTGGATCCAAGCCCATTAGTTTGGGCTTTTAGGTTAGAAGTGACGTCCTAACATGTATATTAACTTACACTAAGCAGTAAATTGATATGCTTCAAGTCAATATAAATTATTACTTATTTTATTATTATTATTATTATTTGTTTTTTACCATGTAAATTGCTATGCTTCATGTCAGCCTACCTAGATCACTATTAAACTAATGAGTAATGATAGAGACACAACTTAGACAAACAACTTTGATCAAACTTTTTCACTTAGGTGATCATTAAAAAAAAAAAAAAAAAAAAAAAAATTCTGAAGTAATAACATCCTATGTGGTCCTTTTTTTTTAAAAAAAATGACTACATAAAAAAAAAAAAGTTTGGCCAAAATTATGTATTTAAGTTGTGTCTCTATTATTTCTCTTAATTTAATACCTCATGCGGCGCGCGCCCACTAATTCAATAGCACAATTGTAATAATAGTAGGTAATGTGGGGTGGCGTGAGCTGAGATGGGGACCAAAATTCGTCCTAAACAACACCTAGGGCAAGTGGAAGGTAAATATTTATTTTCTAGCAAACTTGACAAATTAAAAATAGGAACCATACAATCAATCACTTTAATTAATCAAATCCATGCAGATATCACTTCAATTTTGGCGGTGAACTGAAAATCTTTAAAAATAAAATTATTAAACCTAAGAAACCAATGCACCGAAGGAAGAAGATTAATTATATAATCAATTTATACTCACAAAATATTTGCAATAAAACCCGACTTGTACCCAACCAACGAATTGCTTATCTTATACTGCAGTAGTTCAATAACTCCGATCAATCTTAATATGTTTGGTTTCCTCTACAAAACGGAACTCCAGTGACTTGAAGGTTTAAGAACTTTGTGTGGTTTAACAAAATTCTTAGAGTACTAGCTAGCATTCCTTAAATGTAGGGAAAGTTGTTCCCTTAACCAAGAGAACCAAAAGTGTTACCCTAAATCTAAGGTAGTACTTCTATTTCCATTAGCATTATTTTAATATAATATGACTTTCTATTTCCTCTATTTCATCTACTATTTATTTGAAAGAATATTTAAATAGCATAGACAAAGAATAAAGGAAGTTATTGTGATATTTATTTGAATACAGAAGCAAAAAGTCTCTCTTAGCTCACAAAATAATGGTATGCGATCACCCTTAAAATTGGGCATAAGGATGCTTATATAGGCCTTGAAAAAAATTGAGGTTAATTAGATGAAAGTTGGTTTGTGAAAAACCCCATTATGAGGCTGCGGCGTTCGAACGAGTTAGTGACGCGTTTTAACGTGTTCTATGATTTCACAATTCTCTTTGCAACAACGTTCAAATAGAGTACCATCCTGGTAGCGATCGAGGGTCGCAGATCTAGTTAAATGAACATCACATTTGAACTTTATTCGATTGGGGTTGCAACTAGACATCTCTATAGTTCATTGTGAAACACTTTCGCTCGAACTGTCTTTGACTGATGCTCTTAGAGGTATCTTGTAAAGCTCAATTATTCAGCCTCTTTCGAACTTTGTTCAACCGCCCTTGCAACCTAGCCTCTCGGGAGCTTGAACTTTAATATACTTGAAGTCCTCGTCTAACCGTCTTTCAACCTCCTATTATATATACTTGAAGCTCTTAATGGCAGCAATGAATGAGTTTTTATTGCTCCAAGACATGTTACAATCATTCTTTCAACCATTTCTTTTTGCAAATCTAATGGATCAACCTTTAAATTTGTGAATTCATATGAATCTCACACAAATTCAATGGTGAATTCATCAATTCCCTATATGGAGATGATTGAAAGATTGTTGAAAGAATGATTTTTAGCATTTCTCTTTTGGTTAGGTACCTAATATTAGTATCTAAGCAGGCACCACGTCACATGTTCAAATATTGGAAGGCGCAACTTATGGAAATGGCTATTTGGCGACTAATGTAAAGCCAATGTGGGGTGCCGTAAACATCGGCAAAAAAGCGTAGTAAATTGTTATGGTTCTAGTGTGGCCAGCCTAATATAGAAGAAGAAGGGGAATTACACCAAGAGGATCACAAGGAGAACAAAGGAGAATTACAAGAAAATGTTTTAGCCTATACTGACTCTTTCAAGTTATAATTTTTTTACCAATCTATTGCAGGAATGGTGCTGAGAAAGATTGGATTATAATTCATGTGCAGCTTTAACAAAAAAATGGCCAGACGAAGAAGCAGTCCAGATTAAATTGATCTTTAGAATTTGATATGATTCACAAAATTGGAATCAAAGAGAGCTCTCAACTTATCAATATTCCAGCTTCGATCCAAGGTGTTGATCAAATCTGCCACCTTGAAATGAGACATATATATATATATTTGAAACATATCATACTCATTCATCGATAAAAGTTGCGAGCCTAAAGCTCTTACAAACAGAGCAAAAAGTTCTGAAGTAAATCATAGCCGAAGCTAAAGATACAGTCATCAACAACAGACCAAATCAACCAAAACACAGCATCCGCTAACCTATGATTGAATATCAGGTTGAAAACTCAGATCTGTATCAAATAGACACCATCTAATGCATAGGTAGCGCTTATTCCTCGCCTTGAGAGCAAAACCCCCAAGCCGATACTTATTCCTCAGCCTTGAGAGCAAAACCCACAAGCCGATACTCATCCTCCTCGACTCGAAAGCCAGGATAAATTTCACATCCACAACCCAAAGGTTTGGACCAGTAATATCGGGCAGCAACCAGGCCCAACAAAATAGGAGGAGAAAGTCTTATTACAAGCATAAATAAAACCATATAGGGAAATAAAGGGAACAATAAAACTAATGCAGGAAAAAAAAATTATAGCAAATAAAACCAAATACAAGGGAACTCAAAGGAAATACAAAACAGAAAAACAACAAAACAGGAAAATAAATGCGAAAAACACTCAAAGGGGGTCACGGCAGCCGGAGGAGGCCAATCGCCAGCTGGCCGGAAACCGCCGCGGAAGGTGGCACAAGAAGCTTGGCGTGGGAGGGGCGCGTTAAAAGACCCGACAGCGAGCGGTGAGCAGCGAAGCAAGCGCGGAGGAAATCGGCGGCACACTCAAACAAACAGGGAGGGGGAGAGTTTGAGTGAAAACCCCCAAAAGCAGTACCCATCGAGAGAGAACACAAGCACAACAGAACAGAAAACACCAAAGACAGAAACAAATCTAAAACAGAAATCGGGAAGCAAGGAAGGGAGGAGGGATGCAGGCAACGGGTATCCCTCCTCCCCTAAGGCGACGGCACTCTAGAAGGGGGCTGAGGGTTTCATAAGGCTTAATGAGGCATGTATATTGTTATGTGAGAATTGGCAGAAGGTTTAAATTCATGAAGAATATAGGAGGAATTCAAGGATCTTTCCAAATGCCAATTGCCTGTTATAGTATATTTAAATGACCTAAAGTTAGAGATTTGATGAAGATAAAATTGGCCTAACTTTAGAGATTTGATTATGATCTGATCACCTTAAATTAGGGGATTTGATTAAAGATTATATTTATGTGTAAACTCTATAAATAGAGCATTTTGTATTATCTTATGGACCTAAGTGGTTGATTGAACTACATAAAATATCTTGTGTTATTTATTTTATTATTTTCGCACTAAATTTTCATATCGTTTTGAATTTCTTCATGGTATCTGAGCAATAGGCTAACGCCATTGTATGATCCAATCGTCCTGACCGTCCTGTGCATTTCTTTTTCTTAAATTTATTGTTTTGTTTCTCAAAAAAAAAAAAACAAAAAAACAAAAAAACAAAAAAACAAAAAAAAAATGGTCACCATAAAGAATTCAGTTCATATATATATATATATCCAAAAGTTTTGGCAACCTATAGATGTATTATGGAATTAACCACGATTTTACTTTTTCATACTTTTATTTTGTGTGAGCTCATAGCTGGTCCATGGAGTTGATTCTTCTTGGAGCTTGAGGCTACAAGAGTTATGCTAGCATGTTTCCCGTAATATTGCTAATTATTGATCACATTTGTTAGCTAAATAGATCGTCTTTAACTTGGTGTTTGAAAGTATTCTCAATTAATTTATTTTTCTCTCTTTTATTCGGATCAAAAATAGAAAACACTTCATTGTAACCCTTTTCCCGTTTCTTTAAAAAAAAGTTGGGAAAACTTCACTTACCACTCACAAAGTTAAGCGCCTTTTGCACACACCCCTCAAAAGTTCAAAAATTCTCATTTTGGTGTATCCAATTTCGATTTCCTTTCACTTTCCCATTCCGTTAGGATTTTCTGTGAAATCATAACGGACTAGTGTTAAATTACTAAAATACCCTTATTTTTTAATAAAAAAAATTTTAAAAAAAAAATCTTGACCCGTGGGTTTACAGGTGGATCTAACCCACCCATATTGTGACCCACGGGTCTTATTATTATTATTATATTTAAAAAAAAAAAAAAAAGAAGAAGAAGAAGAAGAAGAAGAAGATGGGAGGTGGGGTGGGCACAAAGTGACCCCTGGTGGGTCTTTTCTTTTTTAATTTTTTTTAATATAATATTTATAATAATAATTTTTTATTTATATAAATAAAGGTAAATTTAAAATTTTTAAGGGTATAAAGGTCTTTTACTCATTTGACCTTTTGATTTAACTGCAAAATTATAATGGAATGAGAAAAGTAAAAGGAAATCGAAATTGGATGCACCAAAATAAGAGATTTTGAATTTTGGAAGGGTTAGCAAAAGGCACATAACTTCGTAGGGTATAAGCAAAGTTTTCTCAAAAATATTTGAGAAAGAGAAATTAATACTAGTAGAGTGAGGCTAACAAGATAGAGTTATTAGACAAATTAAGAGGCCGTCAGAAAAGGCATACAATATTTAAAACTTAAGAAGGATGGAGTGGGAAGCTAATTAAGCGAAAGACATAGAAAGGCCGTACGCATGTATACATTGGGCAGGCGATTATTAACTGCTCATTAACCGCACTAACCGCATTAACGGCTAACTTTTAGAAAAAATGGCTAACGGTTAGCTCAAAACAGTAAGCAAGTTGGGAGAGTTTAATGTAAATTAAACAGTCCCATTGTTACCGGCCAATACCATGTACTTGTCTCTTCGTGTAAGCCTGGTGCACTCAAACCCCAGAGCCTTCCCAATCTCACTTTGCACTTGATTTGCCACATCAAACTTTGATTTCCCCCCATCATGACAAGTGGACGAAGCAGATACATTCTCGAGAATCTGAAAGTTGTACGTTGGTGCTGGGTTCATGAAGAAGCAGAACGGGTCCAGAAACTTGAGCCCGCTGGCGGTTGTACCATAAAACAGAGTAACATGGGAGTTGACTGCAACAGGGACTATTATTTCGCTCAATTCTGCAAATAAGGGACTAAATCGCAAGAGATATGGTTCCCTGCATGTGGTCCCTTCGGGGCAAACAACCATGTCCCCTTGATTAAGACAGCTGTCGATTATCCTGGCATCTTCATCACGATTCCTCGTTAATCGCACTATTTTGTTGGGTTGTCCAATCTCTGAGATTCTGCTTAAGCTGTACGAGACCACAATAAAACTTTTGTTGAAAATTAGAGCAAGGAAATGAGGGTCCAGAAGTGTTCTGTGATTGCAAGCATAAAGGAGGCCTCTGGATTTATCTTCTTCCTTGGTGTTTGAATAAGAGCTTTTGGTTTTGGGTATGGAAACTGTGAGGTGTACACCGCTGAAGGCATGGAGAGGATGAGACATCTTGATGAGCAGTGGCGTGTGTACAAGGATCCTGAAAATGGCAAGGACAAACCCAAATGGCATCCACATGAATAGAGCTAGAGCGTCCATTGGGGTTGGTGCCAAAGCCAATCTACCATCATGAAAGATCAATGGTTTTGGGTACTTTTCTCTTGGGAGCTTTTGCCACCTCCTCTTATCACCTTCTCCAACCAAATAAATCTCCTGTTGCAGCAATTTTAAGAAGAGAAAGGAGTATTATCACTTATTTCAAACAGAAATGTTAGAAGTAATCAATCTTTTATTAAGAGATTGATATTAAGATGATATAGAGTTTATTCATTGGAAATGATCAAAACAATTAGGGGTAAGTTCACAAAGGCTCATAAACTTTCACGTGTTTTGAGAATACCCTCCCAAAATTTAAAAAATCTTAATTTCACTTCTCGAACTTTTAATTTAATACAATTTACCCCCTCCTTTAGTTTAAACCGTTAACCCCTAATGAAGGCTATGAAAAATACTAAAATACCTTCAATTTTTCAATTTTTTTAATTTTAAATTTGAAATTAAGGATAAATTTAGAATTTTATAAAAGTTGTAGGAATATAAAGGTCATTTCATCCATTTAAGCATATGTTTAACGCAAAACCCTAACAGAGGAGGTGGATTACATCAAATTAGAAGTTCGAGGAGTGAAATTGAGAGTTTTTGAACTTTGAGAGGTATTCTCAAAAAGAGTGAAAATGCAAGGAGCCTTTGTGAAATTTTTCCAAACAATTAATAAAGATAAATGTTACGAGTACCAATGAATAAGCTCCGCATCATTTTGGTACCCATTGCTTGGTAAAAGATTCTATTTCAAAAGTTTAAGTATTTAGAAGAAAATAGTAAATTTAATTATTTAACTAATATTCTAAGAGAGGGAAGTGGGGTTAAAGTCTATAATTTTTTATTTTTTATTTTTTATTTTTTCGCAAAAGAAATTAGAAGAAATACCATACCTTGCAATGGGAGAGCAATTGGTGATCAAGAAGTTTTGTGAAGCCAGCAATAGCAATCATATTATCCTCTTCAAGGATTTCCTCCAAACGAATGATATCCTTCTTCTCCTCCATGAGTCCCACAAAATACCCATTGAACACCTTCAGCTCTCTCGCGACCACAAAATCAATCTCTAAATAATCCTTTAAAAAGCACTCAACCATCACTTGAGGAAGCTCACTCACACCTACTAATTTTCCCCCACCACTTCTCTTGAGCACCTCAAACATCTCCAATCCAACTTCCTCCAAGAAGAACTTCGGCAAAACATTTATTCCAATTCTAAAGCTCTCTTTCTTGATCCCAAAGAAGCAAACCATGACCATAATCTTCAACCCCATTTCTTCACTAACCAAACATGTTAAAGGGTAGGAAAGAAGGAGAAGAAGAGCCCTTAACAAGCTTCCACCTTCAAAGGCCACAAGCATGAAGTATGGGAACATGGATGGAGATTTTAGCAAAGCTCCTTCCACATCGAAGATCATCAAAGCCTGGCTTGCAAGAGGAGGATTAAAGGTTTCATATCTAAACGGTGTCGTTGCATGGTTTTTGTAGAAACCTCTATGTTTTCTAAAGAGAATGCGATAGAAAAACAAGAAAGGGGTTTTGATCAAAGAAGCCATAGACATAGGTGCTGTTGTGGCTGTGCATGCAACTCGTTAATTTACTTTTATACACGTGCAAATGTACTACATATATAGAAACGATGGCATTGTTGTAATTAACAATAACATCAACAGAGGGTTATATGTAGCTTCTAGAAGATGTTCCATTCATGCAGTGGCGGAGCCAGCAATTTTATATTAGGGGTGCCACTAAAATTTTTTTGACATCCTAAAAATTTGATAATTCACACAATATATGCATCACAAAAAATCTAAATCTGTAAGATAAAACTACAAAAACGATTGAGAAGCCAAGGAAAAGTTACTTGTGAATCTGTGATAGAAAGAACAGAGATAGAAGAGACTAAAAAGAGTCTGAGAGAGAACATCTTAGAGATTTTTTTTTTTTTTGGTGTGGGAGAACTGGAGAAGGGTTGCCGTGGGTTAAATGGAGGTGCGGGAGAAGGGTTGTTGTATCTTGGGTAATGAGTAGGTAAATTAATTGTAAAAAGATTTTTTTTTAAAAAAAAAATTTATTTAGGGTTAAAAAAAAAAAATTTAAATCCTTGGGGGTGTTGTGGCACCCCCAAGGGGTAATGTGGCTCCGCCACTGCATTCATGCAACCACTTTTTTGTTTCTTTTAATGACCATGCTTCTGGCCGCAAGCCCTAATGCGGCTCCGTTACTGCTTACATTTAATAGACCCGAGTCAGATAATATCATAATTTGTCTTCTTATTAAATTTAGAGATTCACATTTAAAATGAGTCAAATATTAAACTCTCTTTACGTTTCTCTACTTTGATTAAATATTATTACTTTATTAATTTTAAATCAATCAAAAGAGCGGTGTTATTGCAGGCAGGGTTGTTGTTGCTGAGGTTTTCGTAGAAACCTCTACTCTTTCTAAAGAGAATGCGATGGAAATAACGAATGTACTATATAACCCTTATTAGACGACATTGGTGCTAGCTAGGTAGTAGCTGTAATACTATATAACCTTTGGTCGACGCATAGCTGGATTTATAGATTCATGAGCGAATGTACTATATGACCCTTGGCCAACGTTATTCTTAATTACAACAATGCCATCGTTTGTATTAATCAGGAGATGCAGCCTCCTTGGCTGGTCAATTGCATTGTTTATAATGAATATTAATGGCAGTCTGACCTTAAAACTACCCTATATAACCCTTGGTTGGTGTTTCTAAGAGGTAGCTCAATCGACTGAAACCACACTTAATGAAGTGGAGGTCACTAGCTCGAATCCTTCTCTCTCCTCTTGTGCAGATATGTTAAAAAAAAAAAAAAAAAACCTTGGTCAGCGTTATTCTTAATTACAACAATGACAATTTTTTTTTTTTTTTTAACATGAAAAGGAGAGGAGAATTTAAATAAGTGATCTTTCGCTTTATAAGACGTAGTCCTCAACCGATTAAACTTCTCACCCATAAAAAAGAGATCTTGATCATTAACTAGATATTCTCTAGTCCATATTGGACTATAGAGGATCCTATTCCATATAATCCTTGGTTGGCGTTATTCTTAATTACAACAATGACAATTTTTTTTTTGTTTAACATGAAAATGGGAGAAGAATTTAAATAAATGACCTTCACTTTATGAGATGTGGTCTCTAACCGATTGAATTACCAATAAAAAAAGACATTGTTTCTTAATTACAACAAACCTCCTTTAATTGTCAATTGTACTAGTGTTGGTAGCACAAGCATAAAACTACCCTATACTATATATATTTCTGGACGAGGCTTCTATGTGGTACTCCAAACTACAATATATTTGTGGTAGTTTGGATGGACGGCCAGATTTATCCAGGGGTTTTTAATCCAAAAACTAACGTTGTACTTCAAAAAAAAAAAATCCCGTCAACTAACCCCTCCAAAAACAGACCCCTCTCTTTGTTTTGGGGCAATTTGTAAGGGTCATTTCACAAATCACAAAGCCATGGCTGCATGTCGAGCAGTTTCTGTCTCAAGAAAGCCCCTCCCCTCTTTTTTTTTTTTTTTTTAAGTAATGATATAAGGAGGAGTAGAGTCCTCTTAGACTCATCCCAAATGTGATGTGGCATTTAAAATCACCATTAAATTTGAGACGATTATTATTGAATTTTAATCTATTGGTGATTTTAAATACCACATCACATTTAGGAGGACTTTATTATTACTCTTTTTTTTATAAGCGTTTTAGAGTCTGTTTGTCATTGCGTTAGAGAGCTTAAAAAGTATTTTTATTAGCTAAAAAGTTGTGCTAAACAAAAGCTGGTTTATTTGGTAAAAAAAATTCTAAAAGTACTTTGTTTACTCTAAAATGGCTAAAAAGCATTTTTTGAGCATAGAAAACAACTAGGCTAAAGTTTACATACCCCCTCAAACTACTACCCAATTGACAATGTCTCCCAAAACTTTCAATTTTGACAATGTCCCCCCTAAATTATCAAAACATTGTCATTGTCCCACCCAAGACTAGCAATAAGACAAAAATGCCCTTCTAAATTTCTCAATAAGACAAAAATACCCGTATTAATTCAAAAAAACTGATTTTTTTTTAATAAAAAAAAAGAAAAATTTTAATTTAAAAATAATATTTAAAAAAAAAAACAATTTTTTTTAAAACGAAATTTTTTAATATTTTAATTTTTTTAACGGAAATTTTTATTTAAAAAATATATTTATGTAGTTTTAAAAAAAGAAAATTTTTATTTTTTTTAAACGAAAAATTTTATTTTTTTTAAACGTAAATTTTTATTTTAAAAAAATTTTAAAACTAAAATTTAAAAAAAAAAACTAAAATTTTCAATTTTTATATATAAAAAAAATCTTTTTTAAAATTTTTTTTTTTTCTTATAAAAGGATTTTTTTTTTTTAGTTTTAGATTTTTTCTTGAAGTTTTAGTATTTCTGTCTTTATTTTGCTAAGGGTAATTTCGTCATTGTAAGGACATTGACAATGTTTTGATAATTTTGAGAGATATTGTCAATTGAATAGTTATTTGAGAGGGACTTTTCCCAAACAACTATTTATAACACCAAAAGCTCCAAACCCAAAAAACCCATTTACCAAAACAACCTTCTCCAAATTACTTCAACCGAACAAGAAGCTCCCAATTTGGAATAAAGTATACGCATCCACGGCAGCACTCTCAATTTGCTCCGTACTAAGATTGCCGGCACCCCAGTGCCCCATAACGACGCTCAAAGGCTTGGGTTCAAGTTCAACATCTCCCATGAAAACAGCCAGATCAAGAAGTGGCTTCAAGTCCACCACGTGTCTGCATTCAAGCCCATACCCCCTTCTGAGCACTCTACTCTCAACGACTCCTCTATCCCAACGCCAGCGAAGCAAAAGTGAGGAGCAGAGAGAAAGTTGGCTAAAGATTCAGGAATTGCTTCCATGTTGATGAGTTGTATTATAATGCAGCAAGAGGACGAGCACAGTTGCAGCGTTGCCACCTTGTGGTTGGTTTGAACTCGACGTCCAAGCCAATCATGGTTGGGGATCTGGATCCGCTGTAGTCGCAGGAGAGTACACAAGAAGCACTGTTTGTAACTCTTGTTTTCACGTCCACACCATTAACATTCACCGTGTACATTGCCATTTTTTTCTGTACAGTCTGATCTTTGATTTTTTTTTTTCCTCATGTATTTATATACAGCTGTTTAGAATTAGATTCGAAGTCTCTCCATCAAATCGCTATTTTCCAAAGGTTATTATTAATACATCTTGGAAATTTACATTTTCTCATAGAAAACATTAAAAGACGAGTTTAGACGTTAGTAAACAGTGAAATTTAACTTCTTTTGTTTTCGAATTGAAAACATTAAAGACAGGTTTAGTAAAGAGTGAAATGCATTTTACGATAAACATATTGTGACACTTATTTATTTCCTTTTTAAATATTTTGAAAACAAATTATTACAACTCTTCCAGAAATAATGCCACATAATAAATATGATAGTACGGCATCGTTTAACATCATCTACACCGTTAGATGCTGCACGTTAAATCCTAATCATAAAATGACTTCTTTTCATTTGAAGTCTTTGTCCCAACGGTACAATGGCCATGATCCAACCATTTTTTTCTCGGGCCAAGGCAAAACATCCCAAAGCTAGAGTGATGGCATACTAACTTCGATGATTGTAAAATGAGTAATCCTATTTAATAAAATAGTATATAATTGTCATACAATTATAATCGGTGAAAATTAAGCTTTATATCAGCAACGATATAAAGTGCATTTTAATAAAGACCTATTAATAAAGTAGACATAGACTGCATAATGAAATTTTTACAATGAGTTCTGCCTGTGCTTAATGGGCCATAACAGAGTCGATTGCGGTCTGTGCTTATGAATTCCTTGATCCAAAGGTAAAATGGTCTTTCTCAAAAGCCTCTTCTTTTGAGGTTGGACAAGAGGCACCAAACGCCCAAATTTTAAGACACCACAGAAAGCCTCTCAACAAACACTACTAAATGTAATCCCTGATGAGTAGGGAGGCCATGAATTACAGGACCACAGGCGTGCCTCAATCCACGATTAGTTAACTGGTCATCACAAAATTCATTGATGATGCATATGATGAAGCTTCTATGACCAAAACAAATTTAAAAATAGAAAGAAAATGAAATAGACTCTGTTCCTAATTGATAATAGGCGATCAACATCAAAAAGACCAATCAGTCAACGTGAAATTTGGGTAGAACATATTGATGACTGAAGCAGATAGTCCATAAACTTCTTTAGCAGTAATATAAGGATAATTTAGGCAATGCCCACCCCCCTAGAATGCCTCTTTCGCCTCTGTTCGTGCAGTTAGCTGTGCACACAAACACCTGAGCACATAAACAATAGAGTGAGAGGGAAGTGAGGCGCCTAGGGAATGGGTTTCTGCAAAGCATTAGCTGCTGTGAATCTGTGATAGTGATTCGAGTTTGTGTTTCTCATCAAGAACAATGTCAAAGGTAGCAGCTAATTATTTACCTAGTAATAACGGGCACACTTGATATTTTATCCAACTCAATCTAATCATTCCACGCGATTTTTAAACAACCATGTACTATGGATGCCAATTTACCAAATGTATCACCAATCTTTCCTGTAGGCATGATAGGGCAATCACAAACCAAGGAAAGCAACAAGGTCCTAAAATTTGCCATATCATGCACATCCGATATACTGAATTGCACCAAATGGGCAACATCAACCCCAGGGCTTGAAAGTGTGAACTTGTAAGATACAAATTCAACCTACTATCTCAAATTCACAAATGAAAAGAACCAAAAATAAAATTGAAGCAATTCCACGGCTACAACATTAAAGACTGTACAGCAATAATGCCGCAAAATTCATAAACCCTTTTTGGGATGCTACCTTTTCCAACACAGCTGATAAACTCCATTGCTGTGGGCTAGCATTCAAAACCATTAACCCCACCAACCAGGGTCAAAGCTACTAATGACAGCCTGGTAGGGATGTCCATGACACAACCAGACTCCTAATGAAAACAACCCAGACCTTGTTTACCAATGAGATATCAGTAGGTGTCTACCAGACACCCAATTTCTTGAGATATAACCCAGTAAGTTAAAGATAAATAGAGAAACAAACTATGCACAGTGCCTCACCTGTTTAGCAGACTGCACTTAGACTGTGTCGCAGGACATGTAAATAAATTCACTTTGTATTCTATGAAAATAAGTTTGTTAAAGTAAGTAGTCATTACCAAATGCAAAATCTCAACCATTCAGGAGTTGTTAACTTCTAGAAAGTGCCAGCCTTTAACCAATAAACCAAAACCACGTCTCACTTCTCTACAACAAAGTTCTGAACAGAACTGAACCACCAAATTGAAAAGTAGATTCTACCAATGCAAATGTGCACGATTGATCCCTTCTCAAGTTTAAAACCGTAACTAACATACTTACCTATATTTCAGCCTCCTCTAAGCATTACGCCCACCTGAACAAGATCTTGACCCTGAAAATTTTTGGAATGAAATTTAAGCTAATACTTGAATAGCAATAGAAAATCTGCAATACCCACTACATAACTACAACATCTACCACCTACCAACCACTATTACATTTAAAAACCCACACCCTTCAGTGTGTTGTTCACTACCAAGTCTACCATTTGCATAGTTTCTAAAATACTAAAAGAATTTTAATATTTCTACATCCGAACGCGCAAAACCTATCTCTTATGTTGTGTGGACCTTACCATAAATTTGGATGAGGAGATAATGAAATATTCTATAAGATAGGCAAAATAAAAGATAAACACCTCTTTCTAACTTGACTGAAGAGCAAGACAACTCACCAGCCTTAATTCCAGTACGGTGATTTAGTATCGATTGTAAGGTTTCCCATAATCTTCACGCCTTTGACGCTGAAATTCACCAAATTTTTCATGAGGCCTTGAAGAGTAATTTTCCATAGGGTGTGGATATCGGCTTCTTGAATCCATGGCTAAATTGGCCAAAGCATAATGTGGATTGGCCGAGGTACCATCATAGTCAGAATAACCATGCTGTTTATAACCACCAAAACTAGAAGTGGGCAATTGCTGATGTGCCTGTTGTTGACGCCTCTGAGCATCAAGCTGGAGAAACTCCTCCCACTGTTTTCCATGTGTTCCCCTCAGAATAGCCAGTTGCTTCATGTAGTTCTCTTTTATCTCCCTAATAGACTTTTATCCGTAGGAATCAATAGTTAGAAATCACAAGCTCAAAATCCACAACTAAAAAGCTGCATGGGTGTTTAAGAACAATTATGCTTTCCTCAGTACAGCAGCGGGTATAGTAGTTGATGATAATATAAGAAACAAGATTTAAATCGAATGTTTTATGTGTTACATCTTCTGCTTTTCTCTCAGTTTCATAAAACTTTTTGAGCCTTTTTGGCAATATATACAGATTCCCAGCTCTTATCATTCAAATTCAAGCTTAACCATAACTGCAAAACCCTTCACTATATTTGCCACACCCTTCATAAACACTGAGAATTCTAATGGCGACAGAGGTAATTATTCTCCCTCAAGGAAAAAGAATGGGAAAAGAAAACATAAATCTGCAAATGAGAGAGAGAGAGATGACCAACTAATAACAAACTCATGCTAGACATGCAAGGAATTAGCAATCCAAAGACATCTCACCAAAGGATAAACAAGAACAAAAATCAAAGGCAAACCATCTCCTAGTTATTTTTTAGAAATTAAAACCTCACGGACTTCATTGACATTAACAGATTAAAATGAGTTATAAACAAATATTGTTATGTAAAAGCATACAATTAAAGCTAAAATCATTTTTCCTCCAGCATGCACCTAAAATTTTGGGATGGGTACAAAAGACGCCAAAACACAAATTTTTTTTTAAAAAAAAATTGAAAATAATAACAATAAAAAATTCTGTATTTCCCAAAAGGCCCTACATGTTTAGTGTATATTTTATCGCACCAGTTATCACTCTGCACATGTACACCAGCACGATAGATATTACTTACCTCACGATGCGTGTAATTTTCTTCATCCTCTTCCTTGTCACGAATTCTTCCAAGTTCCATTGCCTCCTTCTTAAACTCCAACTCTAAGTCTTCTAATGTCTGGGGGAAGGCAGGGTAATCAAACTGACGATCAGATTGGATATCCGACCCTCTCTTTTCATTATCCCATCCATCAGTTCTATAAGCACCCATGCTCTGATTATTACCATCGTATGAATTATATGACTTGCCCGTGTAAGGAGGACGTGCTGGAGATTTTGAATGGCTTGAACGACCTCTAGCTCCATTATTACCATAAGCTTCACGAAATGAAGAGTCTGTTAAGCACTTGATTCAAGATGCTAACATAGATGGTAGCTTTAATTCAACATACTACTTTATATTCACATAGTGAAATCAGCCGAGGCAAAAGGTCCAGATATGCTTTCAGTAAATAATTTCGTTTTGCAGACAATCCGATCAATTCAGACCACCCACGAAAGTTACTTCAGAACCGAACACAAAATTCTTGAACATAAGAACTTACCTCTTGCTGCAAACAAATCATAAGCAATAAGCAACATCATTAAGGACTCAGAAAAGGTGAAAAATGATTTTCAAAAACACATAGAAAGAAGGTATGTATAAAGCTTAAAAAAGGCTACAAACTACAAACATGTAATTACCAGCTTTCTATGGACGCCGTAAACATATCCTATGCTGTCCCTACCTTGTGGAGAATCCCTTGAAAATTTTGGCATATCATCCCGAATTCGGTCTTCCACAACCTTCTCCTGCCTGCCAAACCTCTGTTGAAACTGTGATGCATTCTGAGGACCAGAATGAGACCTTTGGGAATCAGAGCGTCGCAACCGTGAGTCAACAGGGCTTCGTTCAGGTGACTTAGATCTTGCGACTTGGGAACTAGAAGGGCCTCTCTGATCACTTTCTTCCTTAATCACTTTGTGCACAGCATCCACACCTTTTGCCAAAATTAACCTATCCTTGCCACTGACAATAATAAATTTCTCGTCCATCTTGATTTTGCAGCCAATATCTTTTTCGATCTTTTGTAAAACTTTCTCTGTAAAAAGTGCTTTTACATGCTTTTCTCTAGCAGGTATCCTTTCAAAGAAATCTTGAGACTTGCGATTTGCTCCAAGAGTAGAAGGGCATCCCTATGCATGTGCCAAACGGCATGCATCAACCGAAATTAGCAATGTATTATTTAAGACTCGACATTAACAAGAGACTTAGTGAGGTTCAACTAGTTTCTATGGGTTCATTTGACTACAATGTTAATTGAACAAGGCGTTTCATTTATTTCCGTTACAAATTTCTGAAATGTGCAAAACAGATTTGAGACAGAAAAATAATGAAAGGTGATAAAAAGAACAACAATCTGAATGAGCAACAATTTGTCTTATAAAATGCAACTCAGCCCATCGAGGAGGTACAATGACTCTTGCGAGGACAGATCAAAATCCCAACCCCGTCCTCTCTCTGCCCATCTTGTTGCTTCCCAGAATAAGCAAATTCTTAGACTATTCAACTTTATATACAATGACTTTTCAATTCAACCCAATATGGACAATGATAATACAGCTCGTCGACTCTTATGAAAAACCTCCCTTCTTTTGTACGTGTGATCAAGTGCATGTGTTCATCCATATTAATGCTACAGAAATAAAGGTTAAACTTGGAGAAACAGTGGCAGGTCTCAAACCAAACTGGTCTAATAGTTATGAAATTGGAATGCACCAAGGAATATCAGTTGAAATGAACTTGAAAGTTCACTGGAACCAGATAAATTAACACCTCTGCCAGACACCTATTCCAATTCTCAAGTCAGATCCAACTCGGCATGTAATATGCTAACATTAACTTGTCCTAATCTAAGCGGGACATAAACTTGAGCCAAGCCACTCAGACAGTATGAACAAACTCAGATACTTCTTCTTTCCTTTTCTCTTTACAGAAAAAAGTGGTTAACCTAATAACTATTAAAATAAACATGTAAGCATAGCAACAACGAAAAATTTACATGCATGTGTGTTCATATGAATGTACGCACGCATTCAAGCCGATACTTTTGGACAACATCAGCAAGTACGATTAAAAAGCATCTCTACAGAAGCCTGCAGTACCTGAGTAAAGTGACCCGACTCTCCACATATTTTGCAAATCAATTCCTCTTCTTTTCGTTTCTTCCAAATCCTCTCAGTAGCTTTTGACTTAGCCTCCCAAACCTTTGCTTCTCGGCTCGTGAAATCAGTAGGAACAGCGTTGGGGTCACGAGGACGTTCCTCTTCTTCATCGGACCCCGCCAGAGACCTTTTGTTTGTCTTTGCCTTATCCTGCACATTGGTGGTAGTTGATCCCATAGGACCAGTATACTCCTTGTAAAGCTCACTAAAGTCATCATCAATATCTGAGTCTGTTCTTGTTGCCATCTTATAACAATCTTATATATATATATTCCACTCCTACAATTCCAAACACAAATCGTACCTTAATAAACCCAAATGCAAAAGAAATATCAAATTATCTGAATTAAGTCATCTATATTTTTCAGGAAAGCTTCAGAGTAAAGTTCTTGGAATCCTAACCATTATTTTAAATTCAATGGTTCATATTTCACCACCTCAGCATTCAAGGAAACAATGAATCAATAACAGATGAGGGATCTTTTAAGGAGATACCCTAGAACATCAGGAGGATCCTAATCCAAAAAAGCCAATGTACACAAATGTATACCAGTCAATAAATCAAGTATATTTTGAACAAACCTAAGCACTATATTCTTTTTTCACAGCTTCTGTACAATCCCATTACGAATGCATTACTCCCACAGCTATAAATGACAACAAAATTAGCGTAAAAAGATAAAACTATAAATGAAAATAGAAGTCGACCAAGGAATTAGGGTTTGTTTGTTTAGAAAGAATTGCTCAATACTCAATATACTTCAATGTACCTCTTACCTATAGGCGTCGCATTTCATTTCACCTTTTTTACATATTGAAATTTGCTTTCGTAAAATTTTCCCTCGATACAAACAGGGTACTTGCGAATTAAAACCGGAATTAGAGGAGGAGGGGGTGGTTGGGAATTTTGTGGCTATAAGTGAATGCACGAATGTGAGAGTACGACTTCAAAAATAAGTTATAGAATACAATTAAATTTAATCGTACGGGTAAAGAACACGAACTGAAATCTCTGTAAGATTAGAACCGCATGAAACTATATACCTCGTTCCATGACAAACACAGAGCGAAAGAGAATAAAGAAGAACGAGAAAGTCGTACCTGGCGAGCGAGCGAGCGAGAGAGAGATGGCTCCAGAGAGGGAGGGGGTTAGGGCTGGATTTTTTTTCGATTTCACCACTGTCAGTCGATTTTTTAGGACTTTCTTCTCTAAAATGGCACCCTACCTTCTGTTTTTTCTTACTTGCCCAAAAGAAAACATTGGCTCCCGATTAATGTTTATGCTTTTTCTTATGGTGCTTTTTTTTTTTCTTTTTTTTTTGAACAAAAAAAATTGTTTTGTTGTGACATATAAATAAAAATAATTTTGTGTTTAAAATTGTTTATTAATAATTTTTTAGAGGTAGCTTAATTGACTAGAAATACGGCCTCCTATAAATTATGAGTTTGAATCCACATTCTCTTTTGTCTATCTTTTTGGTCTAGACATGACAATATATATATATATATATAATTTTGTTTTAAAGCCTAAAAGCAAAAGTGGAAAGAAAAATGGTTTAACTCATATTCTTTTTTTTTTCTAGACAAATAACCTTTTTCCCATAAACTATAACTTCTATATCAATAAGTTTTAATTAAATACAACTCAAATCAAATTTAAAAATTTTGATAACATTTTATGTAGTGCTCCAAAATTAAGTGTTATTACTATACCTTAAACATGAAACATTTAAAAAAAAAAAGGAGAGAGAAAGGTACCTCGAGTCATTCCTTTGGGCACCACCTCCTTGACTAGTATGAAGGTGGTCGAACTACTCCAATGACCCAAACCAGCTGTAGGTGGTGGTTTCGCTGACCAAGGCTCTTGGGAGCAGTTTCGGGTACTTCCATTTTACTATTTGGGACTAGTTAGACCGCCTTTAAATTGGCTAGGTGTGAACGATCACCCTTTTTATATATATATATATTTTTTTTAAAAAAAAAAAAAAATTATTAATGTCATTTAAAGTTTTTAATATTCTTTTTTGTTTTGTTTTTTTTTTAATTTCTTTTACTTCTTAATGAAGTAATGGACCATGTTCCTTTTTTAAAAGGTCATTAAAGTGGATTTTGTCATTTTATGAACTGAAATTGGTAGATAAACTATCTTCGATTTTTAGCCTTAAGTGAAGTATCATCTAGATTATAGGATACAAATTGAAACTTAAGTGAAAAAAAAAATAAAAAATAAAAATAAACTATAGAGATCAGAGATATTTAACTCTAAAATAAACAAACTGAAAGATTGAGGCATTGTCAATAAAGTGATAGATTGAGGAAAGTATGGGTAATTTTTATTATGGATAACTTTATTTAGGACTTTTGAATTACTACGTGTTTTGAGAAGATTGTTACAAATTTAAAAAACTCTTAATTTTATTTTATGAACTTTCAATTTGATGCAATTAGCTCATTTCAGTCAATTTTTTCATTAAACACTAACAGAAACCATTAAAAATACCAAATTACGATTCAATCTTTGTTTTTGTTTTTAAATTTTCAATTTGAAATTAAAGCTAAATTTATAATTTTATAAAAATTTAGGGGGTATAAAGGTTATTTAATAACTTTTAACATAAAAAAATGGACGTAGTGATATATTGTATGGAATTGAAAGTTTGGGGGGTAAAATTGAGAGATTTTAAAATTTAAGATAGTTTTTTTTTAAAATCGCATAGCAGTTTAAGGGTCCTTTGTGAAGTTTCCCCTTTTCATTATTGTAATCGTTTATGTTGAAAATTAACCTATAAGATACTAAATAGAATAAAGTCGATGAATTTGTGTTTTTTGTTAGTAAAAAAAAAGGTAAATCCCTTATGAATTCCAATTAAGGTACTTATTTACTTTAATTAAATTATTATATATATTAAAAAAAAAAAAAATCTACCGTTCTACGTAAGAAGATAATTTAGTTATTTTACAGCGAAGGCGATAGTTTATGAAGAAAAAAAAAAGTGGTTTTCTCCGGCTGATGCAAAACTTCTTCGTTTTCCTTACTTCCGGTGAATCAAATTCTAGGGTTTGTATTTAGCGAAGAATTCACAGTCAGCAAGCTGGAGAGGCCCAGAGGAGAACGATTTGATAGCCACCCAGAGCTCCACCACCACCACCACCACCACCACAACCAGCCTCCCATCCACCATGACCAGCATTACAGCAATCCTCCTAACTACCATCCCAATCACCATGACCAGCACTTCAACAATCCTAACTATCACCAGCACCAGCACCAGCACCAGCACCAGCACCAGCCCCAGCCCCAGCCCCACTACAATTACCAGTCTGACCAGCACCACCACGTGATCGTCGAACCAAAAGATGCGTTTGGCAGCGGAGGATTTCCGTCAAATGGCGGCGGTTTTGTTGTTGGTGGTGGTGGTAGATATGGTGCTGCTTCTGCTTCTGGCTATTGCGGACGCAAAAGGTGGCGGGATCATTCCGCTCGAGGGGCTTCTCCAGGTGTGTAAAGTTCGGTTCGGTGGCCGAGAAAGTGTAGGAAAAGAAAATTCCTTGCTCACCTCAACTTAATACACCCAATTGGTTTGTAGTCATAACGATTTTTTTTTTTTCGATAAGTATTTGTAGTCATAACGAATGTAAAAGGAAAAAAAGGAAAAATAAATTCGTAACATATGCATCATTACTATGAGATTCTTTAGGTTTGCTTCTGTTACTTACTCTTTTGTGGATTTTATTGCTCTCGTTGTGATGATTTAACTGAGGTTTTTACTTATTTTTGTCTGTGCAAGAGAAGGTTCATGCTATATAGAAATTTATGTTTTTCTCACTTCAAAAGGGAATGTTGGTAGACTTCGCTTTCTCTCAGTATGAATTTGTTAGCGTTTATTGCATAAGCTTCGTTCTCAGGTTGCTGTTGATTTACTAGAAGAATGTGTAGCCAGATATTGGGTTTTAACCTCTCTCTTATGTGTAATTGTGATTTTAGACATGAAAAAAAAATTTGCTGTATGTTTGGGTTTGGAATTTCCTTTTTGTACTTCTTTGGAATGTTTTCATGTGGAAATCATGTTAATTTTGTGCCAGTGCATCATTTATAAATTTCCTAAGTTGTTCATTCTTGTTTTGGTTCCTCTTTGTCTGTTAGATCACGTGGATGGTGTTGGTCATGTAAAACTTTATGTTGCACCCGTTTCAAGAACAGCAACCGAAGCTGATGTAAGTTATCATTTCCCTTGAGGCATTTAACATGTCTGCAATACTTGCCCTATGTGAATGTACACCTCCATCTGACCCATTTTCTCCCATGAACGCGCATCAGAATTGGATTGAATTTCAAAGAATTGCCCACCTTTTGTTGCTTACCTGTAAGCGCATACCAAGTCCCAATCTGAATCATGGAATAGAAAGAAAGGGGGGGGGGGGGGTGTGCAAGAAGATTATCCTTTTTAATATATTATTGGGGCATTATTGTCTATAAAAATGTGCAAGCCAACAAGACTTTGTCCTCCATTTTTCGTCTCTTTCAAATTGTTACCATTATTAGTGTTTCTCACAACTATTACAATTCTTATTTAACTGTTGGATATTGCTCTCCTCAGATCCGACCAGTCTTTGAAAAACATGGAAATGTAGTTGAAGTTGTTATATTGAAGGATAAGAGAACTGGCCAACAACAAGGTATTGTGATGTAATTTTTTTCTTATCAATATTGTGATCCATTGTTGATTTTTTGGTCCTCTAAGAGGCTCTCCAGTATAGCAATCTGCTAATTGTTCATCTACATTAGCTTTAATCACCTATTTACCACAGTGTCCTATCCACAATGCTGAAGATGACCACAAAACTCTCTTGCAACCAGCTTGTCGTTAGGAAATTCATAAGGTAGATAGATCATACTTTTGTACCATGGGTGCTCTGACCCAGAGCTTAACCTATTCTGGAGTCAATCCTTACAGTACAGTTCTTGTCAGATCATCAGCTATGTGCAACTCTTGGATGGTTATAGCTGACATTTTCATATATTGATGATTACTTCTTAACAATGGTGAACGTCTGTTGTCTGTGATTGTTAAGGTCCTTGGTTCTTTTGGTAATTATTTATTTAAAAAGATAAAAAGAAAAGAAAAGGGGGAAGTGTTTACTCATTTGAATGGTCCACTTTGTCCCTTACTAATTTTTATCAAATTGGATGGCTTTTAGGTCAAATTGTCAAAAGCAAAAATAACGTAAATTATTATGTAGCGTATGGAGCTAGGATACTCTGAGTGAGGAGTGAGAGGGAGAGCATGAGTGTTTTGCTTTTATCACATATCATTGTGGAAGAATAATAATGATTTTATGGATATGGCATTATGGAAGAATAATAATGATTTTATGGATATGGTTTTACTTGTGCAGGAAGTTGTTTTGTGAAATATGCAACGGTAGAGGAAGCTGAAGGGGCCATTAGAGCTTTAAGCCATCACTATACTTTTCCTGGGGTGAGTTGTTCAGAACCTAGGATGATATATTTGAAACCGTTTGCTATTTTTGGTCAATTCTACATTTGTGTATTTGCTTTTTCCAGGAACTGGCTCCCCTCGTAGTCAAATATGCTGATAGGAAACAGGAACGTCTTGGTAACTGTTCTATTCTCAATGTCTTGCTTTTTGTACCTTTTCTCTCAATCCTGCATTTGTACATTTTATACAAGTTTTACTCCTATACCAAACACCCTGCAAATCTTTTAAATTTATAATACTCGACTTTTTGCCACATACAATTTGGGTATGCTTAGTCAATACAATAATGTGCATAGACTGTCCAATTACCTACAATCTTATTATAGAGCTAAGGTCTCATGTTATACAAATGTTCATATATGTGATAGAAACTCATTATCTTCTTACATGCATACATTAACCTCTAAACCTAGATGGATATGGAAAGTAAGGAGTCATCAAGCTGGATTCTTATTAGAAATAGATTCAAACTAGACACTTCTTCATTCATAGAGGTATGGACGTCGTTCATGATTGCTTGAGCTGTGGTTATGTTGCAACAAAAAAATATTAGTTCAAGTCATTATTGATTCTTTTTTTTTTTTTAATTATTATTCACCGTGGAGGAGGTTTTGAGTCTTATCAAGCATGTTCGTGGGATTCTTTTTGGTCAGGACTAACCTATTGTTGCTAGGATTGCAATAACGGAAGGAATATATTTTTACAGTTCTTATGAAACATATATTAATGTGGAAAATTTGGCATCACTGAAATTAGAATGAACCATACAATGTTTATGGCATTGCATGTTGCCCTTGCAAAATGAGTGCATTAAATTATTTGGGAGGAGTATCTATTTATCTTAATATCTTATCTGGAATGAGAAATAAAAAACTATTTCAAGACAATATTGATGATGTTCCTTGCCATGAATCTGAGTACATATGGTATCTGTACAGATGCATTGGCTTTATTCTTGCATAATGCTTCTGGTTCTTCACATCTGCACGAACATTGTCCAAAATTAGAAACTGTATGCATTTTCTTTCTCCAATAGGTCCACACATATTCTTTTATTGTTCCCCTGTTCATTTTGTGATTTTTTCTCTCTTCATATTTGCTTATGATAGCGGTGGTGGACAAATTGTATGTTGGTTGCCTGAACAAAGATTCTTCAAGAAAGGAAATTGAGGAGGTATGCTCCATATACATTGAATGTTCTTGTTCTTCGCCTACCTCAGCAAAATAAGTTAAGCTTTCTTGTTATGGTCTCCGCTTGTATGTAGGCACCAACTTGCAAGGTTGACATACACATGATGCATAGACATATGCAAGGGTAACAAACGTAGGATGCATAAAAGAGTCATTATCTAGTTTTGATCCCACTTAAGTGGGGTCTTGGGAGGGATGCATATATAATGTACTCAATAAAATTAAGGCTTTTTTGGGGTAGAGAACCACTTGGATAGTCTGAGTAGCAAATTGGGACTAGAAGATTTAGATCATTGCTCTGCAAAATATTGACAAAGGTTTGAGTACCAACTCTTTACATGAATAGCATTGCTGCATATTTAGAGCTGAGATTGGTGTGGGGACTTTTCAAGGTGTGAGCTACCCTCATGAAAGTTGAGATCAGTGTGGGGGCTGTGGAAGCTTCTTTCATGAATGGTGATCCAAAATACATGGTGCATGGACAGAGAATCAACCGATTTTACAATATCTTGCATGTTATCTGTGTGCCATATACATGTGTCTTGGTGTGGAAGTTTGTGTGTTTGACCTTTAGAGCTTGATTAAACTTAGGTGAAGTTGCCGAGTTTGATGATAGACCTGTTTCCCTTTGTTAAACCTCTTTTTGCTGTTGCTGTTGTTCACGTGACTTTGAGGAAAGCGTGCTTGCTTATTTTTCTTTTCAAATTCAACTACAGTTATTAGTCTTTATGTTTACTTGGTCTATATATTTGGTGTTATGAGTTTTTATGGATTTTTTCTGTCAGATATTTTCCCCCTATGGTCTTGTTGAGGATGTCTACATCATGCGTGATGAGCTGAAGCAAAGTCGTGGTTTGTTTTGATCTTAACATCTAGTATGTCTTTCATATTTAATGGCGAAGTACAATATTTTGTACTGTACATGTTGGGGGTAATTTTTTCTCTGGACGACCATGTCAGCAACAGATCATGTTTCACCTAAAGATCTTCTGCATTCTAATTGACCCCTTGCAATCACTATCGCAATCATATGTTCAATCCTATGTTTTTGTTTTTCTGAATTGTACGCTTATACTTTACTTCAAAGGGTAAAATTAGAAGCGAAGGAAGAGCATTATATCTAGCTGTTTCATTTAATGCTTGGTGGCTCTCAAGAGGTTTTTTGTCTTTTGTATGCCTCCTCTGCATATGATTTGTGTCCCTTTTTATTATGTCTAATGAATTTTTTCCTTGAAAAAAATAAGCTGTTTTATCTACCTGTATTGGTGCATAATTTCAAAAACCTATCTCATATATATAACGAACTGATGGTGCAATAGATTCTTGTTGCTCTTTAATTGCCACAGTATATTTTGTAAATTTATAGTTGAAGCATATCTTTGCCATTATATCAATTGATGTTTAATTTAAATCTATGTTTTTTTTTTTTTCTTTCTATTTTGAAGGAAGCGGGTTTGTTAAATTTTCTCATAGGGATATGGCACTGGCGGCAATCAAAGCGTTAAATGGAACCTTCATGATGAGAGTAAAGCTTATATGTTACCTTGAAATGTAGCCCTTCTCTGATTGCGCTTTAAAAGGCTCTATATTCATTTTTTTTCCTCTTTTCTTTTTTATGTTATTTAGGGTTGTGATCAGCCGTTAGTTGTTCGTTTTGCAGATCCTAAGAAACCCAGGACTGGGGAAATAAGGTTTCTGCTTCCTTATTACTTTATTGTACAACTGTTAATCAATGCTCTGTCTGTGATTAACGGATTATAATTAAGTTACAATTGCAAGTTAGGAAGTTCATACAAAGGACTTGGAGTTACCACTTTTTTTTATCTCTACAAGAAAAATAGTATTCAAATTAGCTATGTCACGATCCATGCTAATATACTCTCTCTCTCTCTCTCTCTCTCTCTCCAGGGGCAATCAAGTATTTGCAGGCATGAATTTTGCTCCCTGTTCTCAAGAACCATTTGCTAGGTACATTTGTTTCTTCATTCCTTTTCCTTGTTTAGTTGTTATTCACGTAAAAATAACTAAAATGAGTTTTTTTGGGGGGGGTCATATCTTGCAGGCTAGCACCCAATCTCGGTGAATCTATGGGAGGATGTTTCTTGCCCAATGCTTCATATCCTCAGCAACCAAATTCCACAAGTTCACTACCTCAAGCTGTTCCCCAAATGGTGAACCAAGAACCTGTCATGCAACAACCATTTCCCCCCCTACAACAGTTACCTTCAGAGTTGTCTCAGATGCCATTGCAGGAGACACGAACTCCACAGACAAGTTCACAATCATCTCAACAAGCAGTTTCTGAGGTGCAGAGGCAGTTTCATCAAATTGAAAAAGTAGAGCAGCAGTTGAGTTTGCAGGTAATAGTCGGGAGGTACTACAATGATAAATGATTATTTAGCACCTTTGTATGGGGTAAACTATCTATTGGTCTGTGAGGAAACTCTGAGTGATTGAAGGGATTGGCACACATCTTGGCTGATCTCATGAGCATCCTCCCACAAGCATGTGTTGACAGAGTCGTGTGACAGCCTTCATAGTATGGATCTCCAAGCTTTTATAGAAATGCTTGTTTACGTCAACAAACAATCAAATCATGTGTGGTGGAGTCCCAAGCATGGTTCCAGTGGTAGTGGTACCTTGAGTGGTGATAGTTTGAATTGGAGCTTTTTAACCTTTCCATTGCTGTTAAGTTTTGGCAGAGTTAATATCTTTTAGGTGTGATTCGCCACTCTGGATAATAAGCCCTATAAGCATCTGATACAGTTGGTGTTTTCTTGTGATACCTGACTTGTAGCAGACAATGTGGAATAGATTCATTTATTTTCACATCATATTGTCACCTAGTATCTTTATGCAAATTTTATCCTGTTCTGTTATGATTTTGGAAACTGTTACTATGTCTTCAATTTTGTTTCTTTCTGCAGTCTCCACATACTGGAACCAATCCTCCAATAGTTCCTAGTACTTCCACCTCACCTACAGTGCCTATAAGTCCCCAGAAAGAAACTCCTTTAGAGTGTGATTGGAGTGAACATACCTGCCCTGATGGATACCAGTACTATTATAATTGTGTCTCCTGTGAGAGCAGAGTAAGTTTTCTGCCTTGAACCATCTTTCTTGCATTTTCTGTTTAGAGTTTTTGTACTTCGAGAAGAGAAGTAAATAGCTGTGGAAATTGACTTTTGTAGTGGGAGATGCCTGAGGAGTATTCCTTATATGAGCATCAGTTACAGAAGCATCAAAATCTGCAAAATCACAGCCATCAGCTTCAGTCCCCATTGCCAGTTCTTTCCACCCAACGAGTCATTCAAACAGAAGAGGTGCATCTTCATCCATATCTCTTCCATAAAAAAAATTTCTAAATTCCTCCTTGGTGCAAAACCAATTAGTATTCAGTTTCACTTGGTGTTTTTATCACTTTTTTTTTTCAAATTGTTTTTGTTCACTGTATAAATTAATCAGCCGTGTGGTGGCATTGGTTATGGAAAGACTCAAATAGATTTCAACTGACAATGAATTGACCTCACATCTGCATATTCAGCACTTTGATATCTTTAGAAATTACTGTAGGCTTATATCTTAGGGCTTTATATAACTTCATCTGTCAGCCTCTTCTGAATTTAGGCACGTGGTGGAATCTGGTTGACATGGTGAAGTTTGGCTCACAAAGATGTAATTAGACCTCTTGTTAGAACCTGTTAATCACAACTTCCTTGTACTGGACTCTCGCTTCTGGTCTACTACCTCGGGTTGACCATGGGCTCACTAGAAGTTGCGTTGCTCTGGTTTGGTAACAGATTCTCCTAATGAGTTTGTTGGCCAGTGCTGAAATTTTGAAGCCTGGGAGATAGGAACTGTGAGCTTAATATACTTGGACTTGTCCAAAACCTTGGATGCTGATTTTGCAGGACGATGCAACGATGGACGATAGACTTTCTGTCTGTGCTGTATAGATTTTCATTCTTGTCTTGGAACTCATTTTTACTTGGAAAATCTGAATAACTTCTTTAGCATGTTTTAGATATCAGTTGTAGTTCCACATGGCCTCCAGACACTTTAGCATAGCACCTCCTTTTAGAAAATATAAATCTGGGTTTCATTTATCCTTGATTTCTTATCTCCTATCTTTATTAGACTAGGTGGAGGCGACAATTTGCTTCATTTTGGTATGCTGTACTTTTGCAGGAACTGGATCATGTGCAACTGCAGACACAGTCTAGTCCTGTTATTGGTCCAACCTGTGCTTAAGAGGTATCAGGTCTGCCACTTATTATCTGCTTAGCCTGAGACTGAAATTTAATCTTGGATTTCATTTTTGTAATTCTTAAGGTTTTGGTTATTTTTGTATTGCTACAATTACTTCTAATGCTAGTTATTGCTAAAAAAATTACTGAATTTGAAGAGATCAGCTACTCCCACCCACCCAACCCCCCCCCCCCCCCCCCAATCCTTTTTTTTCCTAGTATCTTTTGCTCTTTTTCTGAAATTAAGTTGATTTTAATAAGAAAATATGGATCGCTTTGGGTAGTGTTAATGAGGGGTAACAATGTTACTATGAATGCAACTTTATATGCTGTTACTTCATTTTGGAATGAAATATGCAACTTCATAATTAACTTTGGTGTTTGTATCTGCAGTTGATAGAAAACGTTAGAAGAGCATGTCTAAATGTGAGAGAGCTCTTATGAGGCCTATCTACCTAAGTAAAGGGGTGGGTTGCATGAGACCTGTATGGGTAGGTGGACTCCATAGGAGTTTCCTCACATTTGCTGCTCGAATTACTAGCAATCTAGGCATCAAAATTATTGGGCATCTCTATCCGGAAAAAAAGTGGCCACCATTATTCTTTCTTTAAGGTTACATATATTAGTTAGCTTTAAGGTAATAATGAATTAATGGTACAAAGTCCGTTGTGTTTGCTTCTGCTGGTTTTCATTTAGAACGTTGAGGCTGATTTAATGGAATATGTTGATCAACAACTTGTACTCATGCGAGATTGTAGGTTTGTGATGGTATTTCAATGATTGTTGTCCAAACCCAAAATCATTATTTCAGCAAAATCCGCAGAAGCATCTTTCCGAGTCTCAAGCTCCATTGATGGTGGAAATTGGAAGGTTTCCGTGAGAGATGCCAAACTGTGTAAATATGGGAGCCACTAGTTAATGGGCTTCGTATCGTATCCTTAGAATAGACGATCAAATGAATGGTTAGGTGCATATTAGGGTATGAGTTATAATTTCACAATGAGAATTTTTATATCTAATTAATGTAAACTACTTGGTTCTCATTGATCTCTTAGTAGGTTTGGATCAAAGTTATGTCTTAATTGGACTTGAGTGCGTGTAGTTCTCACCGTTTTAAGATTTTCCTGTCTTGGCTTTCGGTGGATAAATACTACTACGGTTAAGCCCAAATAAAATAGTTACATGTGTTCTCTTTTTACCTTCCCTTTTTAATTTTTTTTAAAAAATGGACATTCTAAATAATATTATTCTAGAAGATCATTTGCAGAGGTGCTTCAGCTTTTGAGTTTGAGTTTGATTTCAAATTGGAGTTTTGGTAAAGTTCATTACTAAATGGGCCGTTTCAAACTTTTTCAGGGGAATGTTTTTCTTCTTGTAGTCCGATGTTGTGTTTTTGTTCTTAGCTCTTTGCCCAGAAATATTTTTTAAAAAAATGGGCAAGGCCTCGAGCTTGTGGAGACGCAACTCTAATTAGATAATCACGATCATGCTGATGCGTACAGAGTGTTTAGGTTGCAATAATTGAAGGCGGCAATTCGTATTTTGCCTTCCCGGCCGGTGGTGATGGGTTGTGCTATAATTATGCTGGTTCTCCCCATGCTTCAGTTATTCCCGGCGGTGACCATCTCTCTCACATAGCCCTGGCCCCTGGGCACATGCAACTTCACAAGCTATGTGAGCCATTCTTTTACATGTGAAGTTAAACTTAAGTTCCCACCACCCGTATCAAGATTTATTCCATCATATGAAACAAAGAATCACACCAAATTCTTTGTTTTCTTTTGGAGCAATGCTAATATTATTCACTTTGCTGATGTATTACCGCCGATCAATTTTTAATTTTTTAATTTTTTTTAAAAAAAAGAACTACTGAACTAGTACAAAAGCTGATTTACAGCATCATGTCAGAAAAGTGTGAGAAAAATTGGATATAAAGTAGGCAACATTTTTCTTCCTTTTGTCACACCCCACATGCCTGCCATAAATGTTCAATGAATCAAATCCATTAGTGGATTGCACATTGGCAAGGCATAGGAGAGGGGGAAAAAAAAAAAACGAGAGGAAGAAAGAGAGAGGCATTAACTGAACAGGCTCAATAGGGGTAAAGTAGTGGTTGGGTAATTCTTTCTTGTTGTATCCCCATGCATATATTTAGGGACACCACATTAATTTCTCTCACCAAATCCTCAAAATTTGAAGCCCTTTTTTGATGATTCCCAGACAAAGGAAAAGATAGAAAGCTTCCAGATTAATTATTCTCTCTGGAGAACCCCAAACCCTCAATCTTGACTGCGGTACTCTCAATGAAATCAATGCACATTCCTTCAAATACAAAAACAAAGACATAGGACAAGGGAGGGGTCAGAAGAATAAAAGAAAGAAAGAAGCCAATTTTTTCTGTATTTTGATCATCTCTACATACCCAAATCTGCCAACAAAAAACACGAAAATATTAACCAAATTGAGAAACTTAATCCCTGCACTGGACTAACCCAAAAAAAAAAAAAAAAAAAAAAAAAAAAAAAACCCATGTTATGGTAATAATAATCTTCAGGGTTTGAGTGCAAATGGGACGTGGGTTCTTCAAGAAAAGATCACCCACCTGTAAGTAAGAAGATCATCACAAACCAGTAATGGGGGTGTCTTTCTTCTAGCTAGATTTCCTCCTACAAATTAGTCAGTAAACGAAATTACTCTACTCTTCCTTCAGCATATGCGATGGAACAATGTCTTGAAGAAGCCCATGATCTCTAAGCAAACCAGAACCGGTGTTGCAGAACCGAATCTCACGAAGATAACCGCCGCCTGGATTCGTTAAGCCGCCGCCATTACTACAAGCAAAATTCGAAGGTGACAAGTTATGGATAAAGGATTGTTGGACTTGGCGCTGTTGTTGTTGTTGATAGTGGCATAATAGGCTTCTTTGCATTGGCATAGCAAAGCCGGTGGCACGTCCGGCGGAGAAGCTCGAGTCCGGCGGAGCTCCGGCAAGCATCTGCCGAGGCATGACTGGACTCGGATGCGTGTGCTGCCCTTCGTAGGTGGTGACAACAATGCTTGGATCTGTGAAAGATCGCTCCACTCGTTTCTTCACATTACATGAGCTTGTAGTGCAACGATAGTAACTCCTAAAATCCACAAAACTAAGAATTATAAGAATATATATATCTAAAAAAAAAAAATTCTCCAAAACAAAAAGAATTAGAGCATTGAACTTATTATTGCATATATACATATATATACCTAGGAAAGGGGCTGTTCTTCACAGCTTTTTGACCGTACTTTCTCCACCTGTAGCCATCTTCCAGATGATCAACCTCGCTCTTTGTCATGAAGGCGAATCTTGGCTCTCTCTGTCTCTTCTGATTTGTCTTCTTGGGTTTCAACCTAAAACCCCACAAACACAAAGACCAAACCCAAAAAAATCCATCCACTTCAAAATTGCTTACATATAATAGAAGTTAAAACTAAAAACCCCCTTATTTTCTTCCATTATTATTCCACAAGATAATTTATTCTAAAAATGACAAAGCAAACAAAACCCATTTTTTGTATCAACATGTTTTCAGATGGGTGTTCGTCAAAACACGAAATCAAAAAGCAGAAAAGTACGGAAAAAAGAAAAGAAAAAAAGAACTCACTGTTTTTTGGTCTTTTCTTGTTGCTCTTCTTCCTCCTCGTCTACAGCTTTGGTCTGTTCATGATCATTCACTGCCTCACTCGATGCAGAGGAAATAGAGGAGGAGTTAGGTGTCGCCGGCGGATTCAATACCTCAGAGCACTCTTTCACGGCGGTAGCCGGAAGTGGAGGTGACGTCGGAGCCATGGATGGTGGGTGTGGCAAATCAAACAAAGAAGGACTGTAGTCCTGAACACCCAGTAACTCCATAAACCCTAGCGAGCTCTTATCACCTTCAGAGAAATCGAATATGCCGGAAAATTGATAGCTGTCTGAGATATGATCCGAGAACGATGAAGATCCAACGGTCTCCTCCTTCTTTATCGCCTCTTTCCTCTCCATGGCTCACTCAAAAGTGCAAATCCTTCATCCAAAAACAAAACAGAGAGCGAAAGATAGAGAAAGAAAGAGAGTAGACGAAGTGTGTGTAAATGTAATGGTAGGGTAGGGTTGATCTGGTTTATAAGATTTAACACACAGAGAGATAGAGAGAGAGATGGGTTAGGAGGTGAGAGAGAGACATGTGGGTGTAGAAGCAGAGGGAATGCCTTGGCAAGAAAGATTGACCGGCAATTGAAGGTCAAATGAATGTACGGTCTTACACAGAGCCGGTGGACATTCAATGCATGGTCCGACAAAGTGGTCGACGCTTTCATACGTTGGAGTTTGACCGGTTAACCGGTTAGTTTGAGGGCGTGTGTGAACGGGGTTCATAGAAAAGCCTACTACTAGTACTACTCCCTCGAATATACATTATCAAACCCTCTCGCCCGTGTGCATGTGAACTCAACAAGTGTAAATGTGTAATGAATCTTTTTCTCTTTTGTGATTTTTTTTTTTTTTTTTGGGTGCTTTTCCTTTTCCCATTTCTTTTCTTTTTCCTTTTATTCTTTTACTATTATTATTATTATTATTATTTCTAATCTCTTTGTCTTTTTAAATTACTTTTTGCAGCGTGTAAGTGATTCTTTGCAGTATAGTAATTAGTATGGCCAGATTGTCTTCATCTGAGAACAAAACCAAAAAGAAAATTCAAAGGAAGGTGGAAAACATTGAGAGAAGTTGTTTTATTCATATTTTATTTAAGGATGTAGATATTATCAGAAGCTTCACACTCGAGATGAACATAATGAACACGGCCTCTTTATATAGTACAGAATATATTCCTCGATCTCTTCAATCTTCATAGTTGATTTTAGTTTGGGAAAAATCACCAAAACAGGGTGCCTAGTGAGCTCTAGGGCGGCACGGCCTGTTTTTGTTCAATGGAATCAACTTGTAACTTTAAAATACCTTTTAAGTTTGGAGAATAATAAATTAAATCAGAAAAAAAAAATTAATTCAATCTATTAAAATTGATATCCATCTAAATATAAAATTCGAACTAAACTATATAATTTTTTTTTTTTAGTTGAATAAGACCGATTAGAAGAGAAAATACAATCAGAAAATTAATTAATGTACGTAAAATATTATAGAATAAAATCAAACTATACAATAAATAAACCCAACAAAATAATATATATATATATATATATATATATATATATCAAAAAATATATGAATATATTCTATAACGGGGTCCTATTAACTTGAAGGTGTGAAAAGGGGTTGTAAATAGATTCATGGTTCCGAAAGTCGGTGGAAATAAGGCTGCTTTAAATTCTTTTTTACTTCTCCTTTGGTGGGGAGAAGTGTGTGGAAAAAAGTAGGCACGAGTGATTCTCATGAGACACATGCAAGAGAGAAGAGCTAGAAGAGGGAGAGGTTCCGTCGTCGACGCGAGCTGACGTAATTTTCGTGTAAACTTAGCTCACCTTGCATGCTCCAATAATTGTGTTTCCAACTTTTCTTGGTAAACAATTAATTAGCTTCTTCTTTGAGGACTACATTTTGGCAAAAAATCATCTGCTCCTGCGCAGAGGTTTCATTCAATGCAATCTCTCTCTCTCTCTCTCTCTAATAACATATTGAATAGGTCATGTGTACTTACATGTGACCCACTTCATCTGGGTTCAATTTTCAGATTGAATTGAACACTATATCCTGTCTGGCTGTCTTATAATAAAGACACAAATATATATATATATATATATATATATATATATATATATATATATATATGGGTTTTAATTTAGTCTATAAAATTGTTAATCTTTCTTTTAAAATGGTGACAAAATGATAGAGTAAGTTGAAAGGAATTTCTGTCATTTTCTTTGTTGCTTAACATTTTCTCGTTCTTTTTGGCTAAGGTTTCTATCGGCGTCCCATGTTATCATAGATCATCTTATTGTAAGTTGGTTTTAAACCGTACTTAAAGATTTGATTGAGTTCCTCACACCTCAATGATGGGTTACATGTTTTTCTAATTAGTAGGTTGTCCCTAATGATAACATACTATTTTAAGATTCAAGAGGTCATGTGCTTGATTTGTTTGGGGTGTCATGTGCTTGCATTAGGAATTATAATTATTTGCTCTTAAACACATGTCAGCTTAATAGGTTGAATTAAAATAATGTCGTCATTTTGAGGGGAAAAAAAAAAAGAAAACAAAATTTTTAACAATAGAGCTATTTAAGTTGAGTTTATCAAGAACAGTATACTAGATTTATGTACTAGATGCTTCTGTTCTTACACCTAATTTTATGAATTTGCAACTTACCAACCAATTAATGATATAGTTATCATGTCAAATCAACCTCCACTTTAAGCATGAACTCTAATTCCTTGTTAGTTCAAAGCCCTCTTTGTAGGACAAAGATTTCTTTAAAATTAGGTTAGAGAAGGGATGTCTTTCCCTTATTATATATTTTTTTAACATATATATATATATATATATATATATATATATATATATAATCCCTATAACCTTTTAAAATCAAACTTTCACCCTCCAATTTTTTTTAGTTTTACCCCCAAATCTAAAATGTTATTATGTTTCTCTTCACATGCGACAAAACACACATAAAAGTATCTAACAAGAACACGTGCTAATTTTATAGACTATATTGAATAAAGTTCTTCTCCATCGGTCCCTCAATATACTGTGTGACTGTTCCAAATTTGATCCTGATTCCATTCTAATCAAAAAAGATAAGCACTTGTTGATTGAAAGATTTCACAAACTCGTGACAAGCTAGCTAGCAAAATAACAGCCCCACATGAGATCATGAGTTATCATGTATATATATTTGGCTTCTGGGGATATTGCTCTCTTCTATATATCCATGTGGGAAACCAATAATATGGATTATTCTAATTCAGAATCTTATTCACAAAGCTAAAAAGGACAAGATTTGAGGGATACAATTAAGATTTGCCCCAAAAAACTAAGCCAAAGATTGCCATTATTCATGTTAGCTCCCTTTTGTGAAGCCAACTTGGCCCTGAAGCGCGGCCCTGCGTCTCTATCGCGCCCGACCATGCACGCGCGTCCTTTGGGGCGGTTGGCCTTTCTGCATCTCCCACGTGTACGTCTGTGACGTATGGAGATATAGTTGGTCCCACAGAATCAACCCCACCATACACGTGGTTTATCCTATGGCCGTGATTCTTGTGGCTGACACATATAAACGTGTCCTTTGTTGGAGCGCTACTCGTGAAAAATGTGATCCAGCTCTTTTTATTTATTTATTTATTTATTTATTATTATTATTATTGGTTTATTAAATATCCTTGGATCATTTTCCAATAAGCATAAAGTATTTACCAAGTGGACATTCTATTTGGTGGTATATGAGAAAGGGAAAATAAATGGTATATCAGTTCTGTTATTAGCACATTTGGTTGAAATAAATGAGATGGAAAATAAAAAACAATATTAATTGTTCGTAATAATTTTTTCTTCCCTATTTTCATTAGTTTTGATGCGGGGAAAAAAGAGATAGTAATGCACTATTTACACCGACATGTCATGTTTTAAATGTCTTCTTATTTCAGTCACTAAAAAAAAAATGAGGGACACTTTAAACATGCGTGTAAAATTGATGTAAATAATAACATTACTCATAAGAGAAATATTATATACTGTACTTTTATCTTACTTTGCTGATACGACACTATTAATCAATTCTTAGATTTTTTTTTATTTTTTTAGAATTGATCCAAGAATTAATTGATAGTGTCGTATAAGCAAAGTTAGAGAAGAGTATGACGTATAGCATTAATTGAAAAATAAATAATAGGCTCAACTAAAAATATTTCCCTTATCTTTTCCTTCTCATCCTTTTTTCCACATTCTCTTTTATGCACTTTCCGTTTTCTTCATATGGCAACAAAAGTTGAGGTGCCTACTAGTTAAATCGGTGAATTTTACTAGCTAGTACTATGACTAGAACTATATAGAATTAAATACAATATAAACAACTTATATGAGAGGGTATTCGAACTCCACTGAATCAAACAGATGTTTAAGTTTTTTGTTTAAAGAGATAGAGTTCGGATGCCCTCTACCTTACACAATATAGATAGCTCATTATACCTAATCTGAATCCCTCTATTTGACTAACGAAAAGAATTGGATTGTTCATTTGCACTTGAAGTAGGCTATTTAATTCTAAGGTTTGGTTATAATAGGAACCTATACATACTATATCCTAAACCCTAAACACCTCCCATTTCATCAAAGTTCCACAATACACTTAAGCTGGCAAAACAAGACAAAAGGAAAAGAATATATATATATATTTTGTATGGTATATGTTTTAATAGTCCAAAGAAAGGATCCGATAACAATAACTAGAGAGATAAGACAATCTTTTACGCGGTTTTAGAATATTCTAGGGTTTGCTTGTGATGGACGCTCCTAAGATTATACACTTTATATTATATCATTTTTTCATCATTGTTAGCGGGAAGCTAGTTTAATTAATATTAGTTGCTATATTATATAGTAATGATCATAATTTATACAATATAAATATCATATCATATGTTAAATAATAATAAAATACGTTAATATGTTACTGTTTGACTGGTATTGCTTCTTGGATACGTTTGGGAGCTCGAAAACGGACAAAAAAATAAAACATATTTTTACTTAAAAGTTGCTTTGTTTTGTTGTGAAAAGTCACCGTCTACCGTTGCGAGCCCAAGTTTCCGACTCATAGCCCAAGATTTGACTATGGTCACGAGTCTACTCTACTTGTCTTTTACTTATGCTTCCACACTTGGTCAAATTTCTGCATATTGCTTGCTATATAGTATATATTGAAAGAATTGCATGTATTATACTAAAGAGTAAAGCTATATGAAAATTCGGTAAATTTTGTTAAAGAGGGTTTTTTTTGTTATTTTGTTTGAAAAAAAAAAAAAAAGTTTTAAATATTTGGCGTAAAAGTGAAAGTAATTTTTAATTTTTTGAGTTGTTAACCGATACTTTTGTTTTCTTGATAAAAAGTAAAAGGGTTTGGGCAAAAAGCATTGTCAAACGGACTCATATATATAGTCATATAGTTTTATGTGACATTTTTTAAGAAAAACATTTAAATATGGACAAAGTTTTCCTTAAAATTAGGTTGTCTAATCTATTAAATTAAGTTAATTACCCTCTATATCTAGAGCTTCAACACTTGTTCTTGGTGCATGTGATTCTCATGTGCATTTGGAATCACGTGATCTAAGAATATATATCAATTTAATAAAATGATTTGAATAAATATTTGCTTGTCCAATTTGGAGTTGATAAAACTTCTTCCTTATTTATTTTGTTCTCATTTTAAAACAAAAATATTAATGGACACCGTTCTTGAAAACATTCAAAACTACATACTTCTACCTTTATATTATAATAATTTTTCAAACAAAAAGAAAAACCCTCTAAAAAGCATTAACGAACGGATCGTCCCTTAAATATTTCACCTATCTTATTTATCAATTAAGCTTTATACTTGGAGTCTGATTGGGGTTTCATTTTACCAAATGGGTATCTTTTTTTTCAAACGAATTTTTTAAGTGTTAAATGCATTTTTAAGCTCTGAAACGTACACTCAAACATGTATGTCATTTTTGTTAAGCGTTTAAAAATCGTATAAACCCTTTTTAGTAAGTAAAACAATCATTTTAAATAACTGTTTGTCTAACTCTAATGATGAACAGCAGCCTGAGAATCAGCAAAGAAGATTTTCTATCTCTCTTCTAATGAAATTTCCTTTTTGCTTTTTGTTTTGTTTTGTTTTATTTTATTTTATTTTATTTTTTCTGAATCGTGATTTAATGAAAGTGATAGGGAAGATAAAATAAACAAATACATGAGTGCATGGCAAACACCCCCCATTATTGCCGGGTCATAAGCTAAAAATTCCATGTAGTCCTGTAGCTCATGATTTCTAGTTTTGTTACAGATTTCTTACCCCACCTAACACCCTTACTTTAATTTAAAGATCACCCACTTATCCCTATTCAAAAACCTAATAAAAATTAAATAAATGGCCCAAATCTTTTATGATTCTCCTCTCTCTCTTTGAAAAGAAGACCTTCTAGAAGTTTGACATGATCGAGGCATTTGTTTGAGGCTTTTGCTTTGTAATATAAACAAAAAAACCTGACTCGTGAGTGTAACTTTTGGCTGGTGATCATCTTTTTGTGAATCATCATTTTAATCCCATTTGCTTCTTCGGATAAAAAGTTGAGGTGAGAGTTGCACATGGGGGAAGTCAAAGCTAAACCCATTTTGTGGTTGGCTTTGCCTTCAACATGATATTTGTATATATCCACGTTTGCAAGAGTCAAAATGGAAACAGAGAAAGATCCAAAATTGTGTGTTCCTAATGATCTTCTGGTTGATAATACCGTGATCTAATGGGGAACACCATTCTAGCTACTTCGCCCGTCTTCTTGCGTGTGGGTGGACCGAACTAGGGTTTATATTGTTATGCTGTTCGATTTTTCGTGAAAGAGTTGCGAGGTTCACTTGCTTCAAACAAGTGGATATTATATTTTAAGCTGTTGGAGGCAAGTAGTCTTTGTGGTTCTCTTTCTTAGACCATTGTGAAATTCGGATGGTCTAATAAGATGGTGTAACACTCTAGAAAATTAAAGGGTTAACAGAAATTGAAAAATCAAGGATAATAGGACGATAAAAAATTAAATTAAGATATGTCTCGGTAAGATTAGATGGAGCGTGGAGAGGGCCGAGAGGCTCATAGGTATTGGATCGAATAGGGATAAAAACAAAATTTGAGTTTGGAACTTAAAAAAAAAAAAATTGGGGACCAAGACATCCCATTCGAATGCATATGGGTCCCAATTGAACAGACAATGATATTACACGTAAGTTGAAAGCACGTGCGAGAAAGCGGGTAACCATGATCAATTCTTAGATAATATCGCTTGAACAAGATAGTATGCATTCGAATGGAACAAAATCTCGTGGTAGGTGAAGATCAACAATTTAGATCTTTTATTTGTGCGAATAAGAAAGATGTGACATATGTTCAAATGCTGAATGTCGGGTCATGTTTGAACGGAAGCATATCCCGTTCAAGAATCACAAATCCGAGTCTTTAAAACATGAAGTGTTTTTCTTCCCTAGAGACCTATAGAGATGAGAAAGAGAACATTTGAGAGGGAGAAAAGGGAGAGGAAGCAAGGAGGTGAAGGAGATACATGAAAGGGGCTTAAGAGATATACTCCAAACATGTTACAAGCATTGATATGGGGCCGCAAGTATTTTCTGTGGAAAGACATGAAAAGTGGGTTGCAACTTGCAACTCATGTTACACGGCTGATTCATAGGCCCAATAGAATATAACCCTTAAAGATTAGTTATATGAATAGTTTGTACCATCTACATTGAAAAAGAATTAAGAAATTTCTGATTAATTCTCCAACCAGCTTCAATGGGATGCTTGATTCCACAGTGGGAAATCCTGAATTGATAAAGTCAATGGGATTCTTGCGTTGGAAAATTTGAAAAAAAAAAAAATAATGATTTAATAAATGAGGACAAACCCAAGTTAGAATGACTTTCATCAGGTCTTTGCCTTGTTTTAGTACAACCAATACGTACCATATAGAAAACAGTGGTCTCTTTCCTATATATATATATTAAAGGGTCATCTATTATTTGAACGAAGTTTTTTTTTTTTTTTCTAAATTTAGTTGAACAATTTTTTTTTTTTAATTTTTTTTAATTTAGTTTATTAAATTGATATATATTCTTAGAGCATGTAAAAATAAAGTTACATATTCTAAAAACAGATGTGAAATGTTCTTATAATTCTATTAAAAGTACATGCGAGAATCATATTTTTGATGTTACCATTAATATTAGCTGATATAACATATTTTTAATATTTTTTTTAAAAATAATTGAAATTAGGGGGGTTCATGTGGTTTTTATAAAACGCTTTGTAACCGTTAACCGCTATATAATATTTATATTATATATAATTATATATAATATATAATATAGAAGACCAAATGGTGATAGAAGTATAATTGAATATGTTTATGGTTTGTGTTCTTTGTTTAAGATATCTACTCTAAGGCTTGTTAACAACTGGGTCTTCCTTGATTTTCATATTTGTATTACTTTGAGTTAGGAATTTGATCATCTTGATGATTTTCATCTAGGCCTTTTTTTTTTTTTTTTTTTTTTTTTGTAATGTTGATAGCATTTAGGTTTTTTTAGGTACCCTTCACATTTTTTTATTTTTTTTATTTTTATATGTGCTCATTTTGGAGCAAGTCCAATATGATATATCGCAACCTATATGATTGTTAAATAATGCATATTTTGATGCCAAAAAAGCACATAAAAGGCCAAAAAGGGCAAAATAAGCCAAAAACTGAAAATTGGACCAAAAGGAAAAAAAAAAAAAAAAAAGTGGAAAAAAACATTTAAAGTGAGCACAAAAAAGCCTATATGTATGGTACAATTTTTGTTAACTCTTTAAGAGTTTGTTTGTAATTGTTTTGAGAAATAAAGCTTTTAAGTCAAAAAGAGTTTATAGGCGAAATTTTCATTTTTAAGCTTTTGTCAAAAGTGTTTTTTTTTTCCCATTTTTAAACTTTTTGGACTCTTAAAAGCGCTTTTAATTTTTTTACCAAACGAATACTAAAATGTGGTACACTTTGTATTTATGATATCATCATTTTGGATTTAGATGTCTTATGAGATATGTATACGATTGTATGAGATTGATGAATGGAAAAAATATTTATGGATTAATCCAATATTTATGGAAAAAATATGTAATACAATATTGTATTACGTATTGTATATCAGGAGAAAATAAAAAATATATATGGATTGCATAGGAAAAACATTTTTTTCATATATTAATTATTGGAGACGCTTCGTGGTGTGGAAGCGCTCCCATATAAAAATAGGGGGACTTTACATGCAAGCGCAAGGGTGCTTGCCCACCTGACCGCCCCCTTTTTAGAATGAGTTTGCTTCCTAGGCAAGCACCCCCTTAAACCTCATTCTAAAAAGGGGGCGCTTGCCTAGGAAGCCCCCCTTTTAAAAAAAGGGGGCGTTTCCTAGGCAAGCGCCCCTTTTTCACCACTAAGCACCCCTATTTAAAAAAGGGGGCGCTTGCCTAGGAAGCCCTCCTTTTAAAAAAGGGGGTGTTTCCTAGGCAAGCGCTCATTTTTCACCACTAAGCACCCTTATTTAAAAAAGGGGGTGCTTTGTTCCAAACGTCCTATTTTTTAGGAGCTTTTTAGTAAAAAAAATGTCTCAAACTTAAATTCTAGTCGCCATAAAAACTAGCGTGTCCCAAGTGCCCTAATTAAGTGTTGCGAAATCAATAAAGACGTTTTTTTGGCAAAAAAAATGCCCCAAATAACATTGTCATTAAACCCTTTTTTTTTTTTTTTTTTTTGTGGTGCCTAATTCTTAAATTTTGTACAAAAAGAAAACCCAAACAAAGCCTAAAAAGGTGGTTAGCCAGATGAGATTAGTCATATGCGGTTAACTGCTAACTGAGCAGTTAATAAAATATACTAATCGCTTAAGAGGTTGCGATTAGAAGTTTTAGCCACTAATCGTTAACCACAACTGCATGATTATCCCTAATTAAAATAAAAAAATTACTTAAAATATAGCACGTAAACCACACAACAGTCAAAAATGTCAGAATAATAGACTGACTTAAAAAGGGATTTTTTTTTTTTTAAAATTTTTAATGTGCAACACAATTGTGAAGAAAACTTTATTCCTATTCTTTTATCTTATTTGACTATAGATTCATATTTTCAACACAAAGGTATGCATGTGCAAGCCGGCAGTGCATTGAAGCCCAAGCGCTGCTTACATCATTCTGGTAGTGGTTGGCGCCGACACCATTTTAGCAGAATTTCTGACCGACATCGTACCCGAAATGCTAACCTTATTGTCGGTCTTTTTGAACACCTTTCTAGTTCCTCATCGTAGACCTGACACACTATTCCACCAGCCAATTTGATTTTGTGAATGTGAAAACAATCTTATCGGCGGAAAAGACCATATCTACTATTCTCTTTTTTTTTTTAATGACTTTTTTAATTAAAATCTTCTCAATTTCATTTTGAATCTTGATAACTTCAGTAGAAAAGTATTTTTGACCTCTTACTTTTTTAGGAGACAAAAATATTTTTATTATAATTAACTGAATATTATTCAATTCTTTTGAACCGAAAGAATTATATTCCGACTTTTGTAATCACTTTGTGAGTCTCTTCAAGTAGAGAGCACAATGGAAAGTGAGAGAACTTCAAAAAAGCCATTCTAAAGACCATTATGGTGGAATAACCATAAGTCTATGGGCGGAACCAGAAATTTTAGACAAAATAAACAAAAAAAAAAAAAAAAAAATCTTTGGAGGGCAAAACTTAATTTTTAAAGGTCTATTTTTTTTTTAAAAAAAAGTATTTTTTGGGGACCACCCTATGGCTGCCCCCTAAGACAATGAGTGGTTCCGCCCCTATATAAGTCATTATAAAGACAACCCGAAACTAACTGGTAAATCATAGACCATACTATTCCACCAGCCAATTTGATTTTGTGAATGTGAAAACAATTTGTTGAATTTATCGGCCGAAAAGACCATATAATTAGCTACAAATTTATTGGCCCGAGCTCACCAAACAATTGGCACGCATGATTCTCTTTTTCATTGAGCGACTTTCATAATCACCTTGTAAGTCTTGAATCTCAAGTAGAGAACACAATGAGAAGTGAGAGAAGGTGAAATAAGCCAACTTTAAAGACCATTATAGTGAAGTAACCGATAAATCATTTTAAAGACAACCCGAAACTAAAATTTTTGGTCCGGTCAAAACAGTACCTTATTTTTAGTTCGAGTTATGTTTTTTTAGATGTCATTTCTTGTCGACACAGAAAAACTTGGTTGCTTACTACTTTTCTCCTCTTTTGCAAGAAATTCCTATCGATTTGTTCAGTTCTTGGGCAACTACCTTAAGCAATGAATTTAAAGAACTAGAATACAACAGGAAACACCATCATCACATATTTTACTCGCAACACTATTTGATTAGTTGACTTTGTACTGAATACTAAAGCTATCATGATGACATGTTCCACTTTTGGAGGTAATTTGTATTGGAAATGTTCAAATGTTGAATCTTTTATGTCGAGTGTGGATGAAAGATATTGTTTTTTTTTTTTTTTTTAAATGATGGAATCTAAAATAGTAAAAAATTCAATCCGAAAAATTTAACCTTTTACTATTTTAGTAAGTATATTTAGAATTTAAAAAGTTGGAAGTTACCATAGTTATAGGAATGGAAAATTACAGTTTATCCCTTTAAAGTTGACAGCGTTTTTCAATTCGAACACTAAAATTTTAATTTTTGAAATCCACCCCTCCAAAGTTTCAAATTTTTGCAATTTGACCAATTGTATCCAAAGCTTTCCATATTGCCCATAATTTTTATTTTTTAAAATTTTTAAAAAAATTCGGCCATCTGGCCATTTTTGCACCTCCAAATTTGTTTTTTTTTTTTTCTTCATAAAAATAAAAATTAGGGGCAATATGGGAATTTTGGGATAATATTGGTTGAATTAAAAAAAAATTGGAACTTTGTGGGGGTGAATTGCAAAAATTAAAATTTTAGTGTTCGAATTGAAAAACGCTGTCAACATTAGGGGGGTAAACTGTAATTTTCCCTTATAGGAATGATTGTAATAGTGATAAATATTTTTTTTTTTTTTTTGATTAGTTGCAGGGACAAGAATGGTGAAAACATAGGTGACGAGGAAAGCAGCGATGGCGACTAATGGTGGTTGGTGATTGTAATGGTGGCGATGACGATGATGATAATGGCAAGAGCGATGATGGTAGCGACATTGATAGTGGTGGTGATAGTGATAGTGACAGTGACGGTAACAATGGCAACAATAGTAGGGATTTGGATCCCTATCATTCCGTGCCAAAAGAAAAGAGGATTGGATAATAAGTTAATAACATGAAGCTTGTGAGAGGGGCTTCTTTGTCAGAGAAGATTTTCTGCTCGGGCGAGGCCTTCTGCTGAGACAGAAGAACTCCCTCTCATGCACCCTTGCTTAACGTTGTAGAGAATTGCACAATACCAAATTTTCTATATAATTTGAACTTGGGATTTTGTGCTTGAAAATATCAAATTAACAAAATTTAAGATAATTTTTAAAAATAACTCTATTGTTAACCAAAATCAGGAAAATCAACATTGAAAAACAATAGTGAAATCCTATTTTAAAATCCTTAATCCGAACATAATTACAAACTTTGTCGTCGTGGCTGCAATTTAGGAAGAGCTCAGCCCAAACAAGCCCAACAATCTTAGCCCAAACAAGCCCGGCCATATTGAGCCTGGATCTGCTCATGCCCGATTAGAAATGGTCCAGTCACATTGAGGCCTCTCTTATGCTGATGTTTCTTAATCTATTTATTTATTATTATTATTTTTTACCATAAATATATATGGTGATTTCCTTTGGTTGATCAGCTCCTAAAATCAATTGGAATCACAAAAAGATTCTGACCATAACGTTGGAGATAATTTTTTTTTTTTTTTTTGGGTACTGAAAATACAAGAAAATACAGAAAATTAGAGTGCAATACAAACAAGCTGTTTATATTAATCCACTTATATATAACATAAATTTGTGGAAAATGAAAACGTGGATTCCACTAATTAACTCACTCAGAAGTCAATTTTCACAAAATAAAAAATGACCAAGCTGTTGTTAAATCTAGACAACATGATGAATGAACACTCAAGCTTCTATGTCTATGAACCACATGATCAAAAGACAAAAGCATTTAAAGAAGAAAATTAAAGAATGAGTACACAGTAGTACAGCCTTTACAAATAAATTGATTCACTCATCAGAATTTGTCAATGCATTAACCATAATCTGCATGACTCTCACTCTCATTTGTAAAGAGAATATGTAATCAGCAGCCTCTCTGAAGAGTCCATCCAAGCTGCCCATGGACTCGCCGTTGGGAATAAGCCTCTTCAGGGTTCTAACCCTTCTCCCAACCGCAGCATTTGCATGCTTTCTTGAGCCTACACGCGCCATCCTCTTCATCAAAACCCTCGTAGGCCTCCTATTGCTGATCTTAACAGCATGCCCTCCTGATCTCCTTTGCTTCTTCCCTAACGGCGACCCATTTCCACTGCAACTTTGCTGATCATTTCCTTGGAGCAGACCCTTCATGTCAAGCGAAGCAAGGAGGGATTGTACAGGCGAAGCTCCCATATTTCAAAACTTGCTCTTCAGAGGCTTTTAAGCAAACACCTAGCTTGCAAACTTTGGACAATGAGTATGCTTTTATATGGTGGATTTGGGACATTGGTTGGTGGCAAGTGGCGTTGAGGATAACACAGAAATTGTTTAAGGCAGCAAAGAAGTGGGGACAGCAGCACAATTTCATAGAAGGCCGCCAAGAAAATGGGATAAAATGAATAGTAATAGGGGAGCCAAGTGTACCCAAGATGTTGCTTGTGTCTTGCGGCATGTTCTCCAACTCAATGCACATGCACCCACATGATTCTTTCTTTCACCACCCAACTCCTCTAAACCACCACCTTTCATCACACACACCCCCATCTCATGGAAACACCCTGGATTATTCCTCCGCCCACTTTCTAAATTCAATGCATTATATATATATAATATGAATTGGGGTCCTTGCATTTCCTCATTCCAGCTCAATAAACATGGCAGACCTCCAAGATTCATGGTGGTTATGGTTATAGGCTTATAGCCATGTTTCCAAAACAGCAAGCCTATGAGATAATTGGGGGGGTGGGGGGTTGTTTGGTGTGCTTACTTGGCAATATTTGTGGTAAGAAAAGTGGACAATTTGGATCTTAATGTTGGGATAAGATGGGATTAATTATTTATCATCTGACAATATTCATGAATTGAACCACATTTTTCTATCAAAATTAATGATGAATGTCTAATTTCCAAACACCTATCTATGAATCATGTTCTAACATGTCTGGTTCACCGTACGCCGACGGAACTTACAACGCTTTAGACACTCTTATTAAGACAAAGATGCATGCATCTTTGTCACTGATACTTGAAGGAGATCCCAGGCTTGAGATTGTGGAATCTTTTTTTGTTTTGTTTTTCATTTTGTTTACTGAACACAATGAAAATCAATCGTTTATATATTTTTACCAATCTCAAGAAAAACAAAATTAAATGCAAACTATATATATAGAAAAAATGAGTTCATTATTCGAAGAATAATTAATAATGATTGATTCATTATAGAAAAATGAAAATAATAATAATCCATCACACTAGAATGTTTAAGAGAATTACTTGCTTTAATCAATCGCTTGTTTCATGTTCTAGCTGTTTGTTCAAATCTTTGTTTCTGTTCGGTTCTCAAAACAAAAGCATTACTAAACAATTTAAATGTTCAAAACACAAAACACTCCTCAAAACACGAAAACAATTTTCGTTAGAATATTAACTAAATAATTAAATAAATCATTTCATATAATTAGTTTAATTAAACTCTTGGAACAGATAATGATTTAACATGGTATTAAAGCAACAGTCTTGAATTCAAACCTTGTTTTCATTATTCTTTCCTCACATTTTAATTAAATATTCAATGTATTTTTATTTTATTTTATTATTATTATTTTTTTTTCTATTCAATATGGGGAAAAGGGTTACATGGGTTCGTACAACAAGACGGGTGGGTACTCCAACAACAAAGCTCAAACAGTAAAGAAAATACCAAAATAAAACAAACACAAACAGTAGACAATTGATCCATTAATAGTCCCAAAAAAACCAGAAACGATCCGAGCCTCTCCAAGGGCCAAACAAAGCGGTAGCAAATGGCAAGGGAGCACGGTGAGGAACCCCATGAGGTAATGGCAACAAGTAGTTATTGAGAGGACAGTATTGCCAAGGACTGAAAACACACTGCCAAGATTGTCAAGCAAAAGTCGCCATAGTTATTAATTGAGAGCTTGAGCTCATACGTGAGAGGCAAGTGGTGATTTAAGAGTTTCAACTTGAGCATAAATTTCCTTCAAACAATTCATCAAACTTAGTCTATCAAACTGTCATATGTCCATTGAACTAATTAAAAAATCATGTATTTCTCACATATTAAAAGACATATAAACTAAGTTTTATGGACTGGATTGAAGGAAATTTGTGTCGTTTCATCTTATGTCACATAAGAACACTTTTTCCAAGTTAAAAACAAAAAACATCCCCAAAAACTTTATCATCAATTTCAGGTATATATATAATTGCCTTTGTTCCCGCTCCTTTTTCCCAATAGCAATAGCACAAGAACATGCAAGCACATGCACTTGTAGTGAGTAGTACTACATATATCCACCCATGTAATAAAATTATAAAAGAAGTTGTTATTTGTTAACTTATCTGGCTCTGGCCAATACGTAGCCAAGTCTATGGATTAATGTGTGGCTTTAAACGTTCAACCGTGGCATGTTTTAGACAAGAGGAAGAGGAGAGCTAGATCTCTTGAAAATCATTGGATGCCTACAATGGTGGGGGGGCTTTCTCTTTCACTCCTCACTTATATTGTTTTTGTTTCATGAGATACAGGTAGGAAGGAATGTTAGGGTGTTCTTTTCCTGTCGGTATATTTATGTATTAATTTGTTTTTATATTATTTCTATATATATATTGGTAAACACAAACAAAATGTTATGACGGCTATGGCACATGCATGGATCAAACTCTAGCCTAATTGTCATGAATTATTGATTCATCTCTCTCTTTAATATATTTCACTAGGCGATACATTATTCAACACGTGCAACATGTCTATTGGCAACCCATTAAGTTATGATTTTTCTTCCTCATACCGCTGATATGTCGGTCTCAAGACTCCCAACCAACCATTGAATTAGTCATTGTGAAAAAAAATAAATAAATAATAAAAAATTCAAGGGATTGCCACATCAATATTGTAAAATAATTGTGATAAAAATGTAGTGTATAGTATTAATTCTCCTTCAATAGGACCATTACTCGATTCTCCAACTTGAAAACAAGTGAGTAAAATTGCTGGTTTGTTTGTTTTTTAAGGTTTGATATTGTGAGAAGTTGAGTCGGGGTATTATACACTTCAAAATATTAATTAAATAATTAAATTCATAATTTCCTATTCGCTTAAAGTTTTTAAAATATGTGTGATTTAACATATTATAAAATCATAGGTCCTGAATTTGAACTTTGTATCCGTAATTCACCTTTAATTTTCATTAAATATTTCACATATTGAGCTTTATTAATTAAGGAAAAGTGGATTGAAGAAGTCTATACCAAATGCGCAACTAAGCCTATTAACATGAAATAAAGAACTTTGGTGAATTCTCCATATATATTCTCAACCAAGTAATGTTAAAAATTATATTTTTATTCTAAAATATTATCACAATGTTGACGTGACAGCCCTAACCAACCTTTGATTATTATTTTTTTAAACAATAATTGATCCAAATGTCGGTTATAATTGTCTTGTCAACATTATGAGAAGATTTTGGGATAAAAATGTAGTTTCTAGCATTATTGTTCTCATTCCAATCCGATTGAGTATACATGCTTTGTGCCAAACTTATTATGAATACTTTCCAATGAAATTAATTAGCTAGCTAGCAAGATGGATCTAACACTAAGGGCATGTTTGGAATTGCGTTTGAGAGGTTTAAAAGTGTTTTTAACATTCAAAAAGTTTGTTTGTACAAAAAAGTACTCGTTTGGTAAAAAAAATTAAAAGCGCTTTTAAAGGTGCAAAAAGCTTAAAAATGGCCAAAACGCACTTTTGTCAAAAGCTTAAAAACAAAGCTTTTGCCAAAAAAACGTATTTTGACTTAAAAACTTTATTTCTCAAATGCAATCACAAACAAACTCTAAAGTGAAAAACTATTAATAATAATTAATATATTATTATCTTTAGTATTCCAAGAAGCTTCGCGTCCAAATGGACCACTAGCTCGTGCCTTAGAATGATAATACATATATGTAGATGAAGCCCTAATCAGTAGTTGTGGGGCGTAGTGGCCCATAAAGGGTTATATAAAATTTAAATCCCCCCTTACACGCAGCTTTGCTTTAATTTCCTTGGAAACAAAGAATGAGCCATGTTCTCCATGTGCTCCCAAACACCAAACTTGCTGGCTAATCCTTAATTAGGAAACCATTTTAAGCTTCTAATCGCTAATTAGGGCAATTTTAGTTTTATTGTATTGTTGTTCTGTAGGGTGCTCTAGGAACCTCTGGGACAAGTGGTTGATGGTTGCAGCCAACGTGGCAGATAAAAAGTGTGTTTTGATGTCCACGTGTTCATGTGCATGATGACGTGCTCACATGCGCATTAGGGTTCTTCCTATCCGCATGCAATACAATGCCATAATCATTAATTTCCATCTTTTTTAATTTTTTAAGCTCTTAATTTTCAACTATATATGTATATTTTTCCTTTTTGCATACATCGACAACATCTTTCTAAAAAAATATAATTTTTTAGTGTTGTTAGGAATACAATACAACTTTTATTACAAAATTGACGTGGCAATTTATATAATACTTGTCATATTTGTCACTAAAATGTAGATTGTTACCTAGTAACATACGTGACACTTATTATATTTATAAATTGATGTGACAATCCACATACGTAATATATATAAAAGTTGTATTACTCTAAAGGTATGTTTGAGTGTGCGTTTAATGCTCAAAAAGTCTGTTTGAATAAAAAAGTATCTGTTTGGTAAAAAAATAAAAAACGCTTTTAAATGTCCAAAAAACCTAAAATAGTCAAAACACACTTTTGACAAAAGCTTAAAAATAAAGCATTTACCAAAAATCACATTTTGACTTAAAAATTATATTTTTCAAACGCAATCTCAAACATGCTATAAATATTTTTTTAAACTTTAGCATTAGTAATGATAGAATTTGTGCTCCATTTTTCCTATGGGCCCTGACAAGAGGCCCAACACACTAACCCAAAACTCAGAGTGACTAGGCTCATGGTTTGATTTTGTTGGGTCAAAGCCCGGCTCAGCCGAAAGTCCAGTAGAATAGTAGGGCTTGAAAGTTTTTACTCATAGGAAAAAAGAAAGAAAGAAAGAAAGTTTATTCTTAATTAATAATTCAAATGATATTTAATAAATATGGACTAGATTAAAAATATAAAAATATACATCAGAAAGAAGACTCAACAATATTGGTTTTTTAAACAAATATTTATTTATCAAATTATTTAAATTACAACATAGAAATAGTAGAGTCAATCTAAATAAAATATAGATGGTAAATCGTAAGAAAATTATTCTATTTAGCTTATTAAGAAAATAAATCACACACTATAATAATGAAAAGAAATATTAAGCGTATATGTAAAAAGTAAGAGTAATGCTATACGTCTTCTTAGACTTCTCATAGAGTCATCCCAAATGTGATGTGACTTTTAAAATCACTAATAGGTCAAGGTTCAATACATTATATTTCAAATTCAACGGTAATTTTAAAAGCCACATTTGAGAAGACCCTAAGATGACTTTAAGAGAACTTATAACATTACTCAGAAAGTAAATGCAAATAGAAATCGAGAGAATTCGCTCGAGAAAGAATATTGTGGAAAAAGGTAAAGTTATTTAAATTACTTCAAATTTATGCGATTTTTCCTTCATTAATATTTCAAAAAATGAAAGAAATACAATATAATAAAGTTGTAAATAAATCATGAAAAAATATATTTCTTCATTTCTTTTTGTTTTTGTTGAGACATATTTTTCGACGGTTGAACTAGCGTCAGGGTTCCTTCCTACAAAAAAAATTTTGGTCACTAAAAACTGCCAATTATTAGGGGGTCGGAAAACCTCTAATGTCTAAGTCAATAGAGCGTTTTACCAAAAAAACTAAAATAAGATAGGAGGGAAAGACATGTGTGCATACTTAGTTTTGGGGGTACATCGTCATTATTTTAGTAGTTTAGAGAGTAAATTATTATAATTAATAATTTTAAAGATAAATTATCATTAAAATAGTAGTTTAAAGAGGTTAAATATAATTTATCCTAGAAAGATGAAGACTCGGTTTGACAATATTTTAAGTTTTCTTTAAAAAAATCACAAAACATTCGTCCCCAAATAAAAGTAAAACTACTTTCAATGTCACATCACAACAACCAAAATAGCAAAAAGTGACCCTTTTCAAAAGCTTTCTTCAATAATGGCAAAAAAAGCCATGGAATATTCGAATTCCATCGATCTTCAACCGGCGTCGACACCGACATTCATGTAACAAAAATTCAACTAAAAAGGCTCCGTACGGCGTACGCAGCTTCAGATACAATACGATACCCCTCCCGGGCCTCCCCAATCGCTCTCCCTCTCTCTTCGTTTTTCCAGAACTGCAGGGGACGAAAATAACCAGAATAGTCAAATTTCAAGTTTGTGCGCGAATCTAACAACAACCATAACCAAACACCCCCCTTCTGCCCCCCCTCTCTCTCTCTCTCTGTGATTGGATGCTGTTAGATTCACGCACAAACTCGTAATATGCCTTTTCTAACTCAGAATTCACAAATTCACATTCCAAGTTCTCTCCGAATCCAAAAGCGGCTGAAGATTCTTCGATTTCGCTAACAGGTTTTCTCGTACACGCTACCTTAATCCTATGTATTGATTTGTTAGTTTTGCTTTCGTTGCTTCAATTTTTTTTTAAGATGTTATGGTGTTATTGTCTGAAATTAACAGTTTGCTCGAGAAAGATCTATATTTTTGTAAGCAATAATTTTACACAAACCAAGTTCCCAAATTCGCAATTGATAAATAAGCTTGATTTCCTATATAATTTTCTTATATTTAACATAGAACAGAGTCAGAGCCTTCTCACAGCTGATAATGAACTAAACACCATTGCTAACGAAGCACGATGATATGGTATTGCACATATTGGAATAGGATCCACTTTACAATCCATTTCGAAATGGAGAGGATGTATTTCACTGATTTGTTGTTGGTGTATACAATTCTATGTAATTTTAACAAAATTACGTAGCATAAAAATATACTCTTTTTTAATAAGTGACAAGCCCCAAGCCACAACGAAAGGGGTAAGGGGAGATTCGAAGTAGTAACTTCCACTTCTTGAGGCGTAGTTTCCGGCTGATTGAGCTACCCCTTGAGATGATAGGCCATGAAATGGATTCCGTCCATTTCATTAGATTAGTAGGATGGTTTTTATGTAACTTAGGGTGGAATTCTTATCATGTTAATTGTTTTGTTTAATTAATGGTTCAGATTTTGTCAACCCAACATTTATTTCTCTATTTTAGGTGAAAAAATATGATTGTTAAGATTGTGTGAACTACAAAGAGGAGGATCCTGATCCGTGTGAGATAAAGTTACCTCATACAATTTATAAACTCCTCAAAAATCAGCATGAATTCTAGAACCCAATACAAAGGTGCTCTTTGTCCATGGTGGATTCTCTAGCATAGCTTCAACGAATGAGATTTGGCACTCTAGTATTCTAGTGAAACAGCAACCTAAACAATCGAATCCTTACATATCCAAGTCCAGTAGAATCTTCAGTTTACTCCAGATCTTCTTTGATGTAGCTTGTAAGCCCGAAATTTTCACTCCTCTCCTCCATAGGCTCCGCTTCCTTGAATACATGTTCATGTTTTTTTTTTTTTTTTTTTTTTTTTTGAAGAATACGTGTTCATGTTGTTGCTGGGTATAGTGTTGCCTACAATAAATGCCATTCGCATCAAATGCCCTCAAAATTTTATAGCTTTATCAATACCCATCTTTACCCATCTGAGCTTTATAGTTGATAAGAATCGTGAGCTTGTATTTGTAGATACCACGCCATGAAAACTTTGAAGCGGATAGGTGATTCATAGAGAAAAGGTTTTCTATTCAAAGCCGAACTTTGGATAGAAACAAGTACCTGTGATATGTTGGATTGTTTTGGACTCCACCTTTGTTCCTTAGGTCCGTAACATTGGTACCAGTGATTCAATAGGTTGAGGTTAACCTTCCCATTCCGTTAAAGGTTTACATTCACATCAAGACCATGAGAGTGATACATAAGCTCCGGAGGGGTGCCTTCTGGACCTACTATCATGGCTGTCCTGAGATTGATCCTCAACTCGAAGGCTTTTAACATTTATCGAATTAGGAAGATAAGATATCATGATGGTGTGGCCAAAGAAATTCTTGTGGCTTTAAAATGGGCAAGAAACTCAAGATAACTATGTTAGTGTATATAGGTTCAGGAACTTGTGCTTTGCTTTTGCTTTTCTCTTTATGGATTCTGCATTTAAGGATCGGGATTGGCTACATTTCAGCCTGACGGGCCCTGAAATTGGCTGCAATCCATTCAGCCAATTGCAGGGGATTCCAGTCCCTGCCTTTTATTTAAACATTAATAATACCATTAAAATGTAAAACCTTCCTGGTTATCAAACACATCAAAGCAGGTACTATTAGTATCTGTGACGGTTGGATGAAAAACTGATACAAAGATTATGAAAAAGCAGACTGTAAAACGCATTAAATCTACATAGAGGGATATATTTACATTTGTCCCCACGCAAGCACTAAAGTTCAGTCAGTAAACTCTTATCTTTCCAAATGAGTAATGCTATGACATGATGTGTTATAAGTAGCTTTTTATTTTAGTCACGTAAAAACAAAAAAAAGAAAAGAAAAACCACTTAAAACACATTTGTCACCCAATGTTAAATATGTGTGAAGAGTAGCATTACTCATTTCAAAAGAAGAAAGCTACATCAGAGATGCCACCAACCTCTTCAATCCAAGAAAGATTCAACATCACCTTGTCACCATTGATACCAGCCAACCACTCAAAAACCACCCCATCACCATTCAAGTAACACTTCTTTGGACACTCACTCGAGTAAGCTAAGAAATTCCCTTCGCCTTTAACCTTAATCTCAGCACTAGGCCTAGATCCAGATGTGTTGTACCTCAATCCTTGAATTGTTCCACCACAGTTAAAACATGTTTGTGAGTCCAATGGGTGCAAATTTAGTGGTGTGATTGAGCTTCATAATCGGCACAAAGCTGAAAAGCTCAAAAGAAGATGCTGGGAGAGTGATTTTCATTGCTGCGGACTTGGGGGTCTTCAATAGTAGTTTCTCAGCCAGGCTGAGGTATACTTGATACTCCTCAGCCGAACCCATTTGCTTCTGCTTCCATTCGATTTCATCAACATGCACTGAACCAGAAATTGCCTTGTAAGACTCAGGGTAGCCTCTGAGTTTTTGCTCTTTGGGATCCCAACCAGCTCCTTGGTAGTTGAATGCTCCAATAACACCTCCATACTGTAATGAATTGAGTATTTGTGATTCAAAAGCTTTTACACTATTTAACATAAATGATTGAGTTTACAATTTCTTGTCAACTTTAAGCTTTTAGGATAAATGATGAGAATTTGAATTGGATCAGTTGAGAAGAAATTGTCCTTTTTTGAAAAGACCCCGACATTGTTTGCTTTTGTTGTGACTGTAAAATTTCAGTAAAGGTACAGCAAATATAAAAGAAGTATGTGGAAAAATGTATACCTTGGAGAAGATCTTGCAAAACATATGTTGGGAGGTTAGCTCTCGAGTTGTGGGGAAAGGTTCAGGGAAGTTTGAAGCAAGCTTCGGATGATAATGTTCTTTTCTGTCATAACTGGGGTATTCCTGTTAGTATTCTGATTTAGTTGTTGTTTTGGAGATCTGATGTGCTTGTAGTGGGTTGCTGTTTTTGAGATGTTGCTGTGCTGCTGGTATGCTGCTGTTAGGGTGTTTTCTGCTGTGCTGATGGGTGAATTTGATAGCTGAGGAGCTTGTGGTGTTTTAGTTCTCTGCTTTGGGGTGCTGTTTTGATTCTGGCAGGATCTGTTGTTTAATGTTGTGCTGTTTCTGTGCTCCTTGTTGAGCTGCTGTTGTGCTGATGGTTTGTAGCTGTTATTGATGTGCTGCTGGGTGGTCTGGTGATGCTTCTTTGAGGCTTTTGTTTGAATTCTTTATATTTGTTTCCCTGTATAGTTGCAGTATAGAGAGAATTCTTTGTTTTGTTTTCTGTATAGAGAAGTCTTTGTATATAGATAGATATAGGTTCCTTATTGTTTGGGTTAGCCTGTTTGTTTTTGTTGTAAAGTTGCTGAGCAACTTGTGGTCCAGTGGTGGTTTCCCTCTTGTGGAGTGTACTCTGTATTTCTTTGTGCGGTATAAAAATTGTTATTCATCCAAACAATCAAAAAATGTATACGTTATTGAGGTTCCAAATTTTGAGTATTGTCTTCTGATCTAATAGTGGGTTCCTGAAGAGACAGGCCCTAGTACGGAGGGCAAAATGGTGGCACTTTGGAATGGTACCATCAGAGTACAGTAGCATCTTAAGGAGATAAAAATCGTGACTTCCCAGAGTGTCACTCACGTAGATAGGACCCCCAGAAATGGTCCCTGATGCTGCATGGAATTTGGCACAGAGATGGTCTGATTGGAACATGTCCCAATCAGGTTGTATCATCTGCCCCATCCACATACTGTTATATGCACAGTGGACTATATGAAGCCCTTGTAGCCAATAGACCCCCGTAGGGTCTCCGTTTGGATCTTGACCATAAAAATCTTCACCTGTAACAAAAATAGTAGTAAAATTAAATTAGCCTCCACGTCAAATTAAGAAGAGTAAAAAACAGAAAAAGAAAAAAGAATTTCTTATCAACTCGTAGGAGCCTAGGGCTTGTTGCTAAAGGAAGTTAAAATGGAGGTGGAGTTTTACTATAGTAGATTTGATTGATGTAGGAAAAAAAAATTAGAATGTTTTGTATGAAAAAGTGAAAATTTTTTGTTTTGTAGTGATTTTTTTTATTTGAATAGTAATAAAAAGTTATTGATATGATGTAAAAAGTAAGAATGTTGATGCTAATTTTGAGAAGAATAGTATTAGAAATAGTTTATAGACTTTGGCAAACAGCACTAAAGGTATTGAGGTGTACCCTAAGAGCTCCATAGGCCTCTTTCATCAACTCGTAGGGATTTTCAGAGCAATGAACATCGGCGATTGCATCAAAACTCGATGATTTCACTTGGGTAGAACCACTCTCTGCACAAATCATCACATGCCCATCAGAGCCAGGATGAAGAGCAGACCTAAAACCTCCTCCTTCAATGGTGGGTATGATTATAACGTTAGACCTTACCTCGGGAACATCTAAGAGCACCCATTGGGTCTCCATTTGTAAATCTGACCCAGAGTTTCCCACCCACATGGTAGACCAAAAGGCTTTGAACCTAAAGATGCTAATAAAATCTCTACCATTGAATTTACCCAAGGAGTTAATCAACCTATCGGATGGTTTCTCTCTTTGTGGAATCCAAGGAATCCACCATTGTAAGACCGCGCAAGAACATCCTGGATCAGGGGAAGTGGAGCATCAGAAGATCGCCAGATGGAACAAAAGGGACTGAAGAAAACATTGCTAGGAGCTTCAGAGAGCAAAGTGACACCATTGACACTAAACTTGCCGTAAGATAAATAGAACATTTGCCCATAATTTTCTCTCTAGTGTCAACGGGGTTGTTAGGAGGTGCCATGAGCAGAAGAAAACAGAGCATAAACAGGGAAAGATTAGGAACAACCACCACCTGATAAGCCAAGAGAACTCAAATGTTTTGGAGGAGGAATCCTAACGATTTTTACACATTGCATGCAAATTTTCACTGAAATGAAAGAGTTCTCTTGGAGGTCAAGTCCTCAAAATTGTGAATCAAGTTGACTACGTACATGATTTTGGTCTCCTACAATATCTCTTCTCTAATGGAAGGTGCGGAATTTTAGTTGGTGCCATGAGCAGAGGAAGACAGGTGAAACAGAGGAGGAAGGGAAAGTGCAGGAAAAAGCAGAGAGACCTTAAAGAATTACAGAAGCGCGGGAACAAGAAACCACCGAGAGAATTCTAAGAACACAAAGGCAAAGAAATGACCCTGGTCTTCAATGTGGACAACAAGGAATTTCATGGAAATGACATTTGTGATTCCTAAACCCAACGTTGGATGTATACCGAACATATTTATTCATCAAGGAAAAAAAAACAAAAAAAAAACCTGGAATCTTCTGTGATACACTTGGCTATCCCTGCAGGCTTCTTTATGTCAATTTGCTATTTGGCTGTCCATGCATGCCAAATGCATTTACATACTTGAACAAGGATAACACATTTGAACAACCCAGTGCCACCATCTTCTCTCTCTCTCTCAAGTAGCTGAAATACTTTCAATCATTGTTTTCAAAATGGAGGGGAGAGAGCACATGCGTTTGCGAATCACTTCTCACTTTCCCTTTTCACACATGCTATACATCCTCTTTCGGTCATTCTCCCATCCTTCCAATTTTCAAACCAATATTAAATTTATGGGGCATATGTGACTATGTGAGTTGGGCTCACAGATTCAAAAAATTAGGAGGATTGGAGAAGGACTGAAAGAGGAAAATAATCATTTCTCTTTTGAATGGTGTATTCATTCTCTAATAAAACTGAAAAAGCCTTTATGTATTTAGGAAAAAAAAGATTTGACAAGTCCTGCGAGATGACAAAGACTGAATCATTTACAAGGCTGTCAATATGTCACTAGCAACAGGGCCGGCCCAATATATTTTGGAGCCTTAGGCGAAACTTTGAAATGAGGTCTTATTTTTTTTTTTTTTTAAGTAAAAAAAAAATATTTATTTTAATATTATTACTATATTTTATTTAAAAACCATTTTGCTTTTCCAACTTTTTCAATGATACCCATATTTACTTATGTTGCTAGCAAATGTATCAATTCATTTTCTATTTTATGTCCAAGATAAAGATTATGAATTTCCCCATCTTGAATACGCCAAATATGCACTTGCATTTTTGGATCAAATTCTACAATCATTTCAATTAGACTTAAAAAAATTTCATTATTTTATTGGTAGATCTTTTCATTTTGTCCTCTAAATGCCAAATTATTATTATCAAGATTCTTTACTACAGCAATAATTCTCAACAATACTCTTTTCCAATGATCTTTCTCTCTGTTAATTTGTTCTTGGACATTTTTATCAATTGTTTTATTTTTTAACAATCTCATTTCTAAACCAACCCAATCATTCATGTTAATAATATGTTCATTGGTTGTTTCATGACTTTTAAGTTTAGCACTAAGATTTTTCCAGTCATTAGTTCCTTCGTTATCTAGTTGCGTTTCATTAGGTTTTGAATTAAACAACTTACAACAAAAACAAAATACTCTATATAAATCTTTTGAATAGACTAGCCATTTTCTATTATGCTACTCTCCATTTGATAATTTTCGTATGTACTAGAAAAATGCATAGAGTTCTCATCTTTAGGAAAATTTATATTATTGTATCTTATTGGACCATTTTCTACTAATAAATCCCTTAATTTTGCATCAATATTTTTTCATTGGCCTGTGTCATAAATATTTGTAACAATAGAGTTAGATACATCAATAATATTTTCATTATCTTCTAATTCTTTTTAATGAATTTCTTGTTCATTTATGAGTTTTTCACCTAAATTATCCTCTGTATTTTGTTTATTACTAATATTAAATTTATTTAGAGTTCCTCTTTGAGATTCAATCAGTTTCTCTACTTTTCTCTCTCTCTTTGAGATTCAATCAGTTAATCAGTTACTCTACTTTTCTCTCTCTCTCTTTTTGTTTTTTTTTTTTTTTTTTTGGTTTTTTATATCCTGATACATATTTTCTACTAGTAGACATGTTTGATTAAAAATATTAACAAATTAAACAAACACAATTTATATATAAAAAAAATATTTTGACTATAATAAAATAAATTATAAAAATAGAACAATAAAATCTGATTTAGAGAGGCAGAGACTAGAGAGTTCTTGGAGTTGGAGATTTCTCGTTTTGGAGAGGAAGAAGGTTTTGGAGAATTAGCATGAAGGTTCTTGATCTTTGAGAGAGTCAGAAAAATTGCAGACTAAATAATAGATATGAGTGAAGGTTCTCGTTCTTATGTAAAATTCCAATATCAAATAAACAAGAGACATCCTACATTCTACTTTGAAAATAAACAATACTATTTGATTCTTCTTTTAATGTGAAATTCCATCACTCAGAAACAGTAGACGTTGGTGATAGGTTTTATAATAATATTTCATTCTCCAAATTCCAGCAAAGAGATAGAGATGTTGGTTAGATTTATTTATTTATTTATTATTTTGTTTTATGTTGGTCCTTATTAAATTGGGCCTTATTACTTATTTATCATTATTAGAGGCTTTCAATGTTTATGAAATTTTTTTTTAGGCCTTATTAAAATTTTTTTTAGGACCTTATTAAATAGGAGGCCCTAGGCGATGGCCTAAGTTGCCTAGCCTTTGGGCTGGCCGACACTAGGGCTACAGACATACAAGAATACACCAAAAAAACACCCTCAAAATTTCAAAAAACAAAACACCCCAAAAATGGGTTAATAAACGAGCATTTAATGCTCTCATTTTGATGCTGACCTTATATTTACAACTTCCACATTACTTTTCCAAGAAAACAAATCACAAGAGATTTCCATATAATTGCAAATATTTCAGAATTTTCACACGTCTAAAGCTTGTTAAGTGGAGTTCACTTGATAAGACTACCTGCCTCAGATTATGTAATGAAGAAAATGATTGCCAAATCAAGTGATGTGGTGCATTTACAGAAAGCCCAACCAGACCAAAACAGGAACCTCAAGAAGTAAAGTCCGTAAAAGCCCCCAAACGCCAATAGCTTCTGGGCTGGGCTTTGTCAGAGTCTAAACAGTAAAATATGTATAAGCTAGCTAGTATGAGGATCCTTTATATAATCAATTCAGTTTTTACCTCTATCGTTATTAGATTGCTTTGGTTTTTAATGGACCAACTCGTATGCAATGCTAAAAGTTACTTTTAGGATCTGTTTGGGTGTGCGTTTGAGAGGCCTAAAAGTACGTTTAACATTCAAAAAAAGTTTGTTTTGAAGAAAAAAAATACTCATTTGGTAAAAAAAAATTGAAAGCGCTTTTAAGGGTCCAAAAAACTTAAAAATGACAAAAACACACTTTTGGCAAAAGCTTAAAAATGAAGCTTTTACCAAAAAATACTTCTTGACTTAAAAACTCCATTTTTCAAACACAATCCTAAAAATGCTCTTATTCTACTGGACTAATGTGGTAATAAGTTTTTAGATTATTATTAGGGTTAAATACCTCAAACCCCCCTAGGGTTTACCAACTTTATTTTTTTTCCCCCTGAGGTTTTGATAAAGAACCAATTTAGTCAATTCGTTAGTTGACCGTTAAGACTGACACGTGAACCAATCAGATGTTGACACGTGGCACATAATTTTTTTTTAAAAAAAGTATTAAAAAAAAAAGAAGAAAAAACTGGGGGTGGCCGAGCCACCCCGCACCAGGGGGTGGCTCGGCCACCCCCATCCGGCCAGATGGGGGTGGCCAGGCCAGCCCCATGGCCAAAGGGGGTGGCCGAGCCACCCCCAAATGGCCAAGGGGGTGGCTCGGCCACCCCCCGTTTTTTCTTTTTATTTTTTTTATTTTTTTATTTTTTTTTAATTTTAAAAAAAAGATTAAATAGGTGTCACGTGTTAACATCTGATTGGTCCACGCGTTAGTCTTAACGGTCAACTAATGGTCAACTAATGGATAAACTAAATTGGTCCTTTATCAAAACCCCATGGGGGTCCTGTGATTAAAATGAAACCCCAGGGGAAAAAAAAAAAAAGTTGGTAAACCCTAGGGGGGTTTGAGGTATTTAACCCTTATTATTATTATTATTTTTTTTAAAAAAAATAATAATGATAATCCAAGGGATGAGGGTGGAACATGGGTGTGGTTGCTAGATAAGGATTCACGACAATTATCTGTCAAAATTGCTAGGAATTTGGGCAGATAATGTGAGCGAGCCATTTGAAAATGGCTGAGTAGCCTAAAATTTATTTTGACAGGTAATTGTTGGGAATCCGAATTCGTGGTTTCTAACATTATTCAAAACAAAAAGGTCCCACATTCTTTTCCAAAAAAAAAAAAAAAAAAAGGTCCCACGTTAATTTCGTGTGAACTTAATATGGGTTTGTAGAAAAATAAGCACACCTGACAAATCCAAGATCCTTGTTAAAGGTTGGTGTGAAAGTCCAAGATCTTAAGAATGTTGTCAAAAGTCCAAGGATGTTCTTGTTCAAATCCTCTAATTGCGGATTATTAGTTAAGTTAGTTTACCATTACAGTTGGTGGTCTAACTTTTCAACTACCTCTTATAATTTTTTTTTGCCTGGTCGGTGGGAGTGAATCAAGGGTTCTTTTTTTTTCTTATTAGGCCGACCAAACGAAATGGATAATGCCATACAAACATGTTTGTACGCGTCTTAACAAGCTAACAACTCCTCACTCTCACTTTCTTTCTTTCAAATCTTAGATTACGTATTCCTTTTGCATGGACATGCATGCAAGACAAAGTTTTCGTTCAAATTATATCCAATGAATCTTTTATTTTATTTATTTATTAATTTGATATCTATTTTTAAAATATGTAATTTTTATAATTATAAAAATGTAAAAAATCACACCCTTATCTACCCCTTATAGTAATGGAGTAGTACTTAGTATTGTTTTTTTTCTTTAGTAAGGATTGATTTAAACTCTAAGGCATTGCCATATTGGCCCGTGGGATGAGGTGTGATTTTAAACATTACTTTAAAACGAATGTCATATTGAAGGGTTCCATGGCCGACATTGACTGGGGTCCATAAATCCTTATCCACTTACCGATAAAACCCAAGGAAAAGTTGGATTTGCCTTTGTTGACTATTTGATTCTGATAGATAGTTGATTTTTTTGGTACTAATTTGTTAATCCTAGACATTTTCAGAGTTTGGAGTCTTTCATCATTCATTAATTTCAGCTCTTTCTGGACGTTGCATGTCATCATGCACACGTGTTTTTGTAATGCATTTATGACGTGGTGCCACGTATGTCTGTATGACTCGGATAATGACAAGAAATAGGCCAGGAGATAATTCTATTAATAAAGAATTTATTGAAGATTAATCTCTTATATATATTTTTTTATTATATAAATTTACTAAATTAGCAAAAGCTGGAAGCAACCAGAACTACATTGTGAATTTCAATTTTTTTAATTTGTTTGGAAAATTGAAGGGCAGGTTCCTGTTTAATCGTTCTAGTTGGCTTAGAAGCAACCAAATTAACTACTTTAGATAACCTTTTATTTTCTATCAGTTTCTTTTATAATTTCTTAAATTATTTTTTCTTTTTGAGAAAATAGTTTCAACTTTCATCTGAAAAAACCTAGATCATAAAGCTCTAAAATAACGGAGTATATTGCTCTAAAACTACAACGTCATAAATACAACTAGCAATTTCTTTCATTCATACCCTATCTATAAAATGTACAATCGTAGCCTTAGCTAATTTATGTGTAGCATAATTATTCTCTCTCTTGGTATGACAAATCTGCCAATGCCTTAGCCCTTGTAGAACTACCTTAATATCATCTACAATCTGTTCATACCTGTTCAGATTTTGCCCAATAGCTTTGACCGCATTTACTACTTGCAACGAATCACCTTCTAAAATTATGCTTTGTAGCCCCAAATCATGATTGAGCTCCACTACCTTCAGTGCTGCTATTTAGGGCTGGGCAAAAACCCGCCCAACCCGCCCGCCCCGCCCCGATCCGCCCAAACCCGCCGGTTTTTAGCATTTTTTGTGTGAATACGGGTTGGAAAATGTCCAACCCGTGCGGGTCGGGTCGGCCAGCGGGTGCAATTTTTTTGAAGGGGCGGGTACCCGCCCCGCCCCGCCCATATTTAACTTAACCCTAAATCCCTAATATCCTTCCTCATTCCTCACATTTTCTGATTTTCAGCTTTTCTCTCCTTTCACACAAGCCGACGCCGTGCCTGTGACTCTCCCCTCTCCAGACCAAGTGGCCAGCTCACCCTCACTTGTCTCTTAGTCCACTCTCCAAACCAAGCGCCGCTCCTCTCTCACTCTTGTCGGCGGAGGATCTCGGCGGAGAACCATACCGCTCCTCTCTCTCTCTCTCTCTCTCTCACAGTCGTGCCGATCTCAAGGTTTCTCTCTCATCTCTCTCTCTCTCGCTCGCTCTCTCTCTCTAGAAAGTGAACTAACGTCACTGTCTCTCGCTCTCTCTCTCTAAAAAGTGAACTAACGTCACTATCTCTCGTGCTCTCTCTCTAGAAAGTGAACCATATATTTTCATAAAATATATGGTTGGATACTTGGATTCACACAAAAAAAATCCAACCATAAAAATTGTAAACAATACAAAAAAAAAAAAGAAAAAAGAATTCCTGATAAGTTTTAGTCCAAATCCGGTTTTTTTAAAAAATTACAGAAGACCAGTTTTTTAAAAAAATTACAAAAAAATCAGGACTTAAATTTGAAATTGATGCCCATTAAAATACCTGATCCGCCCGACCAACCCGCGAAACCCGCACCGCTCAACCCACCCCAAACTACCCGAAACCCGGCGGTTTTAGTGCATTTAATCCGGGTAACGGGTAGGAATTTACCAAACCCCATGGTCACGGGTCGGGTGGCAAAAAACTCCAAACCCGCCCTGAACCGACCCGTGCACAGCCCTACTGCTATTGCTTCCGCTACCACAGGCTCAACTAAAATACATATAATAAGAATTCTGAAAGTTTAAACTTTTGAGATAAATGATTATTTAATATAATATTAGAGCAAAAAATCGTGAGTTTGAACATTGCCTTCATTGATTATTTCTCATTTCAATTAAATACTTCACATGTATTTGGTAGGAGTGTTAAAATATTATTACTTTTGAAATAAACAATGATTTGACCTGATTTAAAGTTCACAATTCTCACTATTTTAAAACATAAAATATAGACATATCCAGGCCTCTTTGATTTTATATTTTACACTAGAAGAAGTTAGAAGCAACCGCTATATATTAATATTCTATTTGTCCTTTTTTCTTTCTTTAACATTCTCTTAATATTATATTTGATCTTTTACTTTTGTTTTTTTATACCATAATCTATGGGCTGAGGTCCAACGTTTTCTCCCCTATGTTTTGACCCGAGCATTGCAGTTTTTTTATTTTATTTTTATTTTTATAAATACCATTTTTCAATAAATAATCCTCAAATTGCTTTTAAGACATATTTTTAAATTCCCAAATATTTTTATTAAGCAAATGATATTCTCTAATCTCTGTAATAAACACACAAAAAAAAAAAAAAAAAAAAAATTGAGTGCAGTTGTTGAATCAAAAGAACACAAATTTTACAGAAAAATTTCAAGACACTTTATAGTAACAAAGGGATGAATGTACATTCTTCCCAATGCAAATCTCAAGTCCAATAATAAACTACCTTACAATTCCCACAATCAATAACACTAACAAAGGAAAAGAAAAAAAAAAACTAAACTTAATTTATTTGAAACAATTAAAATCAGTTTCTAAAAGACAAAAGCAACATCAGAAATGCCACCAGCCTCTTCAACCCAAGGAAGATTCAAGTTCAGTTTCCCACTAGCCAACCACTCAAAAGCTACCTCAACACCATTCAAGAGGCATTTCTTTGGAGACCCACTTGAGTAGGCCAAGAAATTCCCACCACCCTTAACTTTGATCTCAACACTCTTCTCAGCAGCAGCTCCAGCCTTAATGTACTCCAATTCTTGAATCGTGCCGCCACTATTGAACATGTTTGTGAGCCCGATCGGAGCGAATTTGACGGCGGCAGGGCCGAGCTTCTCGACCGGCACAAAGCTGAAAAGCTCAAATGAAGATGGTTGGATGGTGATTTGAATTGGATCAGATTTGGAGGTTGTTAAGAGCAGCTCTGCAGACTGGTTGAAGTAGACTACATACTCTTCAGCCTCACCCATCTGGGCTGCTTCAATCTTCTGGTCCCATTCAATGTCACTAACATGCACTGAGCCACACATTGGCTTGTAGCACTCAGAGTAGCCCTTGATCCTTTGCTCCTTGGGGTCCCAACCAGCCCCTTGGCAGTTAAAAGCTCCAATCACACCACCATACTGCAGAATATGGAAAACAAATTTAAGTGCTTTTGCCTAAAAACGGATTCGAATTTTCAGTAATTTTTGTCCGATAACCGAGTCTAATAAATCAATTATTCAGAAAAGAGTGCATCTCAAGGAGAAATTAATGGATGGATACCTTGTTGAAGTTCCAAATTTTGAGAATGGTTTCTTGGTCAAATAGAGGGTTCTTGAAGAGGCAATCTCTGGTGGGGAGAGCAAAATGGTGGCACTTGGGAATGGTACCATCAGGGTGCACAAGCTTCTTAAGGAGATCAAAATCATGACCACCCACAGAATCACTCACATAGACTGGACCACCACAAATGGCCCTTGATCCTGCATGGAATTTGGCACACTGATGGTCTGATTGGAACATGTCCCAATCAGGCTGTATAATCTGCCCCATCCACATGCTGTTATAGGCACAGTGAATCATATGCACCCCTTGTAGCCAATAAACTCCCATTGGATCCCCATTGGGATCTTGGAACCAGAAATCATCACCTGTAACATAAACAAGTCAAATTAAATTACCCTCCACATCATATTACGACCCAAATTGCAGCAAATATGAGAAGCGTGAAAAAAAAACAAAGACCATTTGGTTGGACTTTCTTACCAACTCTTCCTATAGAAATTTGATTTGTCCCAAGGAAGAAGAAGTCATTGCATTGCTGCATGCTGGCGATGAGTCCACTCCCACCAAAGTTCTTTGACAGAGAACTTGTCAGCCCCTTGAAATACGCCTTTGCAAGCTCTACTCGGCCTCCATATTCTTCCGACAGATACTCAAGAGTCTGAATTAATTGAAAATAATAAATATATGGAATTTGTTAATGGAAAATAGACGATAATTTAAATGCATAAAGAGGGTAAAAATGGAAAATAGAAGACGTACATGAATTACATCAACTTTCACTCCTGTGATTCCAGCTTGGGCAAGGTAGGAGTGCATAGAGTCGTAGAAGTCTTGGGCTTGATCGGGATGAACAAGCCCGATCCCGCCTTCAACGATCTTCACCACAGCAAGATCGGTCATCGTCCCGTCGAGGCCAGGAGAGACTTTGCAGGGAACAATCTTTGCATTCAGATGGGTTGAGCCAGGCCGAACGCCACCCCACGCGCCGCAAAGAGCGTGCCACACGTAAATATCATCCAAACCGTTAAACTTTTTCCTCAAGTCTCTTGTGAAAGCCTTCATTCCGTAGTTTTCGGGCTTACAAGAACAGCTACCGCAGCCATGGCTCGAACTTGAAGCAGCAGTGCTGCTTTCTTCTCCGCCAAACATGGCATTTAACTCTTGTTTAAAGCTCTGAATTTTCGCTTCAAACTCGGATAAATCAGTAGCTCCAGATTGGATTGCCTTGTCGCGATCCTTCTCAGCGTGCTCCAGCTCGATTGCCTTTGAGATCAGCATCTTTGGCTTCTTTGGATCGAATTTCGGAGCATTGGATCCCAACATGGAACCGCCTCTGTATTTTCTGAACTTTTCGCATTCATCGAGGCGGTGAAGCCTGGCAGTCATTTGAGTCCCACCCAGAACAAGATTCTTCGTATCCTCATTTGGGTTCTCGCCATCCAGATTGATGCTTTGCCAGCCATCGTCAATGATGAGAAACCTCGGCGACACACCCCCCTCGGCAAATTCATTTACTCCATGCCAGATACCGACAGGTTCTACGGTTAAGTAGAAGGCATCCCAAGTGCACCAACCGAATTTGTCGACAAGATTTGGCGGTGTCTTCTCTTCCAAGAGCCTGAAAGTATTGAGATGGACCCTGAGACAAGCATAAGCTTCTTTCATCAAGTTGTAAGGATTATCAGAGGCATGAACATAAGCAATTGCATCGAATTTCGATGCTTTTGCTTTTGTAGAACCACTCTCTGCATAAATCATGGCATGCCCATCAGAGCCAGGATGAAGAGCAGATCTAAAAGAGCCTTCAATGATGGGTATGATGATCACATAAGACCTTATTTCAGGAACATCTAAGAGCACCCATTGAGTCTCCATTTGTAAATCTGAACCAGATTTCCCCACCCACATGGTAGACCACCATGTTTTGAACCTAAAGATGCTCAGAAAATTTCTACCATTGAACCTACCCAAGGAGTTCATCAACCTATCAGATGCCTCATCCTTAGAGAAACCGAGAAATCCACCCTTGTCAGACATGCCAAGGACACGCTGGAGCAAAGGAAGTGGAGCATCAGAGGATTGGCAGATTGAAGAAAAGGGACTAAAAGAGACATTTGCAGGAACTTCAGTCAACAAAGGCACACCTTTGACACTAAACTTCCCGTCAGACAAGTCAAAATATTTGTCCAATCTCTCCCCTCCCCGGACGCTAAAGATTGAACCAACAGAGTCGTTAGGGGGTGCCATGAGTAAAGAATTTCAAAGGAAAACAGAGAGAGCAGTGGAAATACAGAGCAAAAAAACAGAGAAAGACAAGATCAGAGAACTCAATGAAGAAAACAACAACGCAAACCGTTTGAGAAGATTTTGGTTTTTTTGTGGAAGACAACGACCCCTTTATATAGGAGCAAACGGATCACTGACTTGGAAAATAAAATCTGTACCATATAAGGAAAATATGACGAACTTTGATTTTATTTTCAACAACTTAAATGAGTTTAAAACTGAAAATGGTGTAATCTTTGATACACTCTAGAGTTAGAGAAGATGGGAATATAATCTCAAGGTAAACCTCTGTACCAGTGTTGGAATATACAATCTTAGATACACTTGACGTATATGGAAACTGTGATAAGAGAGATTACTGGGAGAGAATAAATGCTGAGAAGAATATAGGGAAATTAAATTTGGCAAAGAGCTTGAGTTGTTTGCTTGGAGAGAAAGAAATGAGGGCTATCCATGTATATATAGGGAAGCTAAGATAAACTGAGATGGCTCCGTGGGAAAATTGAATAATAAATAGAATCAAGGAAGCTTTCTAGATAAGAAGGTTTTGGGCGGTTCTTTTTGGTTTGTCTTTTAGGTTTTTGAGTGCCCGAGGAAACTTCTTACTGCGGCTCAACCGACTAGTTGTTTCCATGGACAGTGACCAGATATTCTTATATCCGACGAACACTTGTGAGAAATTACATTTTACCATTTATCCAACAAACACTTGTATTGAACTTTCTTAAACTTCTAGTAATTTTTTATTTATTTTATTTTATTTTATTTATTTATCATATTAGAGGAATATTCATTTGAGCATCTTTTATCCAAATCGATAGACCTAAGCCTCTTTTAGTAAGAGAGGAAGAACGACTGTGGTGCTGCTCAGCCTCCCAGTTTTCACACTCTGGCGAGTGGCATATAAGTGTTGGTCATTCACCGTGTTCTCACTGTCTTCCTCCGCCATACCATCCACTAGATCTACTGTTCTGGGATTTATTTTATTGTCGTTTTAAGGCTCTGTTTGGTTTGCGAAATAGACCCTTGGATTGGACTAGCTAAAACTAGGTATAGCTAGTCCTTTATTTGGTAACACTTTATTCCTGGGAATAGTCTATTCCCATGAGACTATTAATCTTACACACACAGGGTTAGCTAAGCCACTAAAAAATAAGTGGCTTAGCTAATCATTTCTTGTGAGATTAAATTAATTGTGTAAATTGCCACAAAAAACCCTACTTGTAGGATTAAATTTCGTTCTCTCTCTCATTCTTCTCTCTCTCTCTCTCTCTCTCTCTTTCTCTCTCTCTCTCTCTATATATATATATATATATCTCCATTTCTCTTTTCTCTGTCTCTACATTTCGTTCTCTCTTTCTATTTTATCTCTAATTCTTCTGGTATAGTTTTTCTGCAAGTGCAAACGATTTTTTTTTTCTCTATGCGGTCTCCCTTCTCTGTACCATTTCTCAGTTTTTTTTTTTTTTTTTTTTAATTATGTTTTTTTATTTCTTTTGATTATCTGTACCGTTGCTCTCTGATTTTCTTCTCTCTGTTTCTTTTTTTTATATATATTTTTATATTTTTATTATTATTATTATTTATGTACCCTTTTATTATTATTTATTCTGTTTCTCCGTATCTCTTTTTTCTCAGTTTTTGCTTTATTTTTTTTTCTTTGACAGAGAAACAGAATCTGCAAGGTTTTTATAAAATACAAATATATAATCTGTTTTTTTATTTCTTTTGATTCTCTGTACATTCTCCAAGTATATATTTTTTTGATTTCAAGATTGAGTTTGATTCTGTTTTCTCCAACTATAATTTTTTTTATATAAATAATTTTGTAGCATAATTGCAAAAAAAAAAAAAAAAAAAAAAAGAGAAAAAAAAAGGCCACATACCTGACATAATTAAAAACAAAAAAGAAAAATAAATTATAGTAAACTATTTATGTTTTTTTTTTAAAAAAAAAAAGAACGAAAGTCCTTAATAATATAAATTGTATTTGTATTATAAGGGTATTTTAGGAAATTTGATCACAATATGATTTCATTCACCAACATATTGCATTGTACCAAATGAAGGAATATGATTAGCTAGTCTATTTTAGCGTTACAACCAAACAAATGAATATGAATAATTAATCTATTCCACACTCTTCTATTTCCAGTAATAGCTAATTCTTTTCCAATGGATTAGACATTTCGCGAACTAAACGAGGCCTAAATTTTTTTGTAATTTTTTATTCATTGTTTTTCTTTTTCTGCCTAATTTGTTGTGTTGGCCTTTTATTTTTTACTTTTTTGACGGAGTTTTTCCTCTTTCTTTTGACTACTGATGGTCTTGTTTGGTTTCTTCAGTCGACTACTGATGGTCATGCGGCAAACCCTTTTGGGTTTTGTTCCGTTTATGAAATTTTGCCTTTTATTACAGTCTCTTTTGGCGGTTTAAGTTCGTTTGATGGGTTGAGTCATTTATTTGACACATTCTCGACGGTTCTTTAGAAAACACTGTTATCTTTGTGTTTTATTTTTCCCAACATTGAAAAAAAACCAACATTGAAAAAAAAAAAAAAAAAAAAAAAAAAAAAAACTACCGAGGTTGGTGAAGAAAATTGGAGACACGTGTCATTTCTCTTTAATTGCTTGTGAAGATGCCCAAAAGAATAAATTTGGATTCCAATATGTTCTATTCTATTCTCATATCTACACAAAGACTAAATTGGCAAATTAGAGGCATGGTTAGAATAAAGTTAATATTGGCAGCTCACCATAAAATTCATCAAAGTGATTAAGACAATTCCCTCACTTTCTTACTTTTTTAAATAAATAAAATGATTAAATTAATTCTTCTTATTAGTTTAAATTTTTTAAAAATAAGTGATAATTTGACGTAATATTAGAGTCGATGTCCTCCATTTTGATGTCCTAATCAAACCTAGAAGAACTAGCTTTCGTGTGATTTCTCTTGCGGAGTTGGGTTTTTGGAGGGTAGTAAGTGCATTATTAATCAACTCTCTATTTATAAGAGTTTGTAAAAAAAAAAAAAAAAAATTCCTATCATTTAGCATTCTTATTAAATTGTCATATGATTGTCATAAAATTACAATGATATGACAGTGAAAATCTGTCTTTGAATCGATAAGAGCTTGTAAAAAAAAATCAAATACTTATTTTTATTATCATATCATCTCAATCATATGAGAGCTATATAATAATTTATTAGATAACCTTATTTTTTACCATTCATTCTGAATATATGTAAGCTTGAGATTGAATTCATCTTCAATAATTTGTGATATATTTATATTGTGAAGGTATGTAATGTGTTATAAAATATTTTTATTTTTATTTTCAATTATATATATATATATATATATCATTTTCTTCGGTTCTTGTCATTATCAAAGCTCAACTACATTTGTGGCTCACATTGACATGTTTAATAGGGGATTGCCGGATTGGTAGGTAGGAAATCACTTTGCTTTAGCTAGTACTCTGCCAAGTGCCAACCAAAATTACCATAGGGCTAAGACATTCACTTTCAGCTGAGTAAATGTTTGTTTATTTTAACTATTCACTTTGTTAAAATTATATATATATAAAAGTACATATATGTAAAACCGATGCAAATTAAGTAGTGGGCTTAGTATAATAATTAAAGGGAAAACAATAAGATAAGCATGGCCCGCATGTATACTAGAAGTATCATATTTTTAGTATATACAAATAGTTGGAAAATAAATTTTGATTTAAATTTCGAATAATTTAGGGTAAAGTCCATTTAACCTCTTCAAACTACCACCCCAATGACAATCTACCCCCAAAACTATCAATTGCAATAATTTACCCCATAAACTACCAAAACAATGACAATGTACCCCCCCTCAATGCTAGCAAAATGACAAAATTACCCTTATAAAATTTTCAATAAGACAAAAAATTAATTTTTTTTTTAATTTTTATTTTAGTAAGGGTAGTTTTGTCATTTTGTTAAAATTGAGAATACATTGTCATTATTTTGGTAGCTTGAGTGATAAATTGTCGCAATTGATAGTTTGGGGCTAGATTGTCATTGGAGTGGTAGTTTAAGGGGGTTAAATGGACTTTACCTAATAATTTAATAACACAAAAGGAAATTTAGTGGGTGGTGATTGGTGAAGGTCATGGATCTCTCTAGAACATTGGAAGAAGGTGATGGATAAAACAGAATATTCAAAGTTTTTTTTTTTTTAAAAAAAAATTAAATTAAATTATAAAATATAAATATAAATATAAAAAATAAAAGAAAATAAAGGGGTGGGCGAAACAATCCTCAAAAGCTTTAGCTACCTCTTTTATTTTGTTTCTTTTTAATTTTTAAAAATATACGTGAGAATCACAAACTCTAAAAACAAATATCAATTTAATATATTCAATTAAAAGAATATATAAAAGCAATTAAAGAGTCTGCGAATATATATATATATATATATATATATATATGTCCTTTTTAATTTACTCCAAGACAAGAGAAGAAAGTGGAGAATCCGAATCCGAAACTATTTCGATCCGCACTTTAATTTGCTCTTTTTATCACCTTAATTTGCAGTCGACTTGTCTGCTACGAAAATACTCCAATTTCAAATGACTTCGTTTTTTACATATTTGGTATATTCAATATCTTTTCCTTGTAGAATTATTCAACTTTTTCTGATAAGAGTATGGATATAGATAAAACACTATAAAGGGGATGATTGGTGGGAAGGAATAGAATCGTTATTTCTTTATTTGATTTTGTCGTTATTATTGGTAACTAGAATGAAGAATAGTTACTCACCTCAAAAAGGTGGAGAATAAGTATTTTCCATGAATGAAATAGCTCTAGGAAGAATAATGCAATAAATTATATTTTTATTATACAATGTTGATGTGACAATTTAAGGTTAAATTCAGTGCTTGTGGACCTGTGGTCGTAACTCCTGCTATTGACATCCAAAAGTTGGCGTACTTTTTTATATACCCAACAACAACTAATTAAACAAGAACAACTAAAGATAGCAAATTGAGCCGAACAAACCTTATCTTTGCCATGCTCATATAACATTTCATGCAGTTTGCGAAGACGACAAAAACCATCGGTTCTGCTTTGAAAGATTTGTGTTGGGAAGATAACGTAAAAACACTAGCTATTAAGACATAGAGAGGAATGCTACACATCCCAAAATTGTTTCTCAAAAGTTGATTTCCAAATAATGTAGCACTATCACATGAATTTAATTACTAAGACATATGCGGTCAACTGAGGAAGATAATGGAAAAAATAAGGCTCTCACTGCATGTGATTTGGGGAGAAAAGGAAATCTAGGGTTGAATCCATTTCACGATAATGAATAAATGGGTATAATCCAGTGTTGAATATTGTACTTTTTTATTTGTTTGTTTACATTTTGCTTTTGTAATTTTTTATTAATTTTGACATTTGACGTGATGTCTAAACTCAAGGTACCGTCTAAGATATAGTGACACATCATAGGAGATGCCAACTTATCTCCTATATGTGGCACATGCATGTGACATGTGTTGCATTTTTATGCGTAGTGACGTGGAGCTCCATTAAAAATAAGGACGAATTAAACCTAGATGGAAGTACCAAGTTTGTATTTCGGTGTACTAGAGGTACTATCTGTGCCACTTTTTGAAACCAAAATGGTCATTTGATTTTGGCCCAAACCACATGTACTTGAAAGGTATTTAACCCAAAAATTAAAGTAATGAGTTTGTTCGTACTTTGTAGCCACAATCACGCAGAATGGCAAAGCAACCCAACCCAACCCAACCCAAAATGGTTAGGGTTTGGGCCTACTGGATTCGGCCCATAGAATTAGGCAGAATTGATCATCTCATCACCCATTGGGTTTCCAATTTGAAAATCCAAGACAGAATTCCTCAAGCACATGCATGGAGTTTTCATAATATTTTTATACCATAAAAAGTTTATTGTAAATTAATATAATTACATGGACTGATTTTGTTTTTTTTTTCTTCAAATTTTTAACGCTCAGTTATTAGATTTACTGACACCTAAATGCCTAACATTGATGATGAATTAAATTACTAAATGAAGAATATGGTTCAGAGTATATGGACAACTTCCCTGATTACAAACATGAAGACATAACAAGAAACTGTAATATTATATAACCAATGGTTCAAAATAAAACATTGGATTGGAGGAAAATTTTCAGCCAATGTATTAAATTGACATTTATTCAAGTTAGTTTATTAAGAATGAATTTGATGTGTCAATCCTATTAAAAGTATTAGAAGTGTATCTGAGAATCACATGTTCTAAAAGCAGTTCCTCCGATTCAGTTTGTTTTTTGTTTTTGTTTTTGGGTTGTGAAAGAAAATAGTTGGGCCTCTCTCTCTATATATATATATAAGTCAGCATCTCTTGGAAATTTGTATCAAATTAAGCATTAATTCTTTCATCCAAAGCATATAATATATCAAACATCTAGATGCCCAAAATGCAGTATCTCCACTTCTTTTCATGCATTTCCATGTTATTGCTTTGCTCTGGCATGTGCAGAGCTTCGGAGTGTGAAGTAAACGATGCTAACAAAGGGATTGCAATCACCATCGAAGTTAGCAAGTCAGGGGAAGGACAGTTCGAGACAATTCAAAGTGCCATTGATTCTATTCCTCCCTCCAATTCTCAGTGGACCCGTATTCGAATTTCTCCAGGAATATATAAGTAATGAATTTAATTTCTTTTATATATATATAGGCACTGATTTTAGACCTTAATTATTTGATGCTTTATTTACTGATTTTTCTTTTTATGGTGCAGGGAAAAAGTCACAATTCCACAGGATAAACCATGCATTTTTCTTGAAGGAGCTGGCACCAAATTGACAAGTGTTGAGTGGGATGCCCATGCAGATACAGCCTCTAGCACTACTTTCGCTTCGAATGCTGAAGACATTATAGTGAAAGGCATTACATTCAAGGTAATGATGAGATTTGCACATTGTAGCTAGGTTAAACTTGTGTTTTTTTTTAAAAAAAAAAAAAATTGCATAAAGTGCCTTGTTTGAGAGTACATTTAAAAATGTGAAAAAAATCACGCTCTTAATACATAATTTTAAAGATCAAATCACGTTTTTGAAGACCTAAAACTATACTTTTATACCGAGGTTACCAACTACTTATTGACGTTTTTTAAGAAATCACACTTTTATATAACTGTATTTTAGAATAGCTATTTTTGTTCGATGCTTGGAAAGAAACGGATGCAAAATCTATCTGTATTAGGAAGCCTAATGCACAACTGGCTTTATTTGGCAGAAATGAATAAAAATCTCTAACAATTCGAACAATAAATGTGAGAGAGCTGCTATAAAATCTATCTGTTCGAACATGCATCAGAAAGTCCACCCACTTACTGAGGCAGATGAACTTCATAAGACATCTCTCACAATTGCGGACAACATATTAATGGGAATTCAAATCCAGCATAAATATATTTGAAACTATATTTTGCATTTAAAAAAAAAAACGCAATATTTTGCATAACCCCATGGTGTTCACCTTTTAACAGAACACGTATAACCGACCATATGATCTAAGCATGGCCAGTGACTCAGTCAGTCTAAAACAAGCCGTAGCAGTGGGAGTACTTGGGGACAGAACCGTCTTTTACAACTGCTCCTTTTTGGGGGTCCAAGATACCTTGTGGGACGCTTATGGTCGCCATTTCTTCCAAAACTGCTACATTCAAGGTGGAGTAGATTTCATATTTGGCAATGGCCAATCAATATATGAGGTAAGATTTTATATGCATTTCCCATTCTATTTTTCATAATAAATATATCTGATCTTGTTTACAAAATGTCATGGAATTCTGAGCTCAACATTGAAGAATGTTCAAGTTTGGTTCATATAATTTTATTATTATTATTATTATTTTTTTCTAAATACGAGCTAAGCTTGAGCTTATCATTGAGCTAGATAATCTGTTCAAGCTCTCTTCATTCATTTGCTAGATAATCTGTTCAATCTCTTCATTTATTTTTCGAATGAGTTCGAGCTTGTTCACGAGTTACCTAATTAACTTATTCATTCCACATATAAATTAAGTAAATGTTGATTTTTTTTTTTTTAATAAATTCATACTAATTATTAATCTTTTGATTGTTGTTAAGATATATTATTTGAATAATTAGATAAATTAACTTGAATCTTAGATAATGGGATAGCGCTGTGATATATAGTATTTACTCGTTAAAAAAAAAAAATCAATTCTTTACATAGCAGGCAATGAAAATGCAAAATTTTAAAGGTAATTTAATATACTATTTTTTCAAACCACAGATTTAATCAAACGGAGACTATATATATAGCCTAAATGGTTTTGTTATTTTGTGTAGAACTGTGTACTAAGATATTCATTTGGAGACTATGCTACAAGCTACAATTACGGCTACTTAACAGCAAATGGAAGGGGATCCGCCGATGATCCTAGTGGGTTTGTGTTCAGAAGATGTAGGGTTATTGGGAAGGGTACAGCTTATCTTGGAAGAGCTTGGAATGCCTTTTCAAGAGTAATTTTTGTTGATTCATTCTTATCGGATGTTGTAGCACCAGAAGGCTGGTGGGCTTGGAACCACGTTGGTCATGAGTAAGTCTTTCAGTCTTGTTGGATTTATTTATTGCCCATCAAATCTATTAAAATGACGTAGATTAAGAGAGCACGTAAAATGCATGTGAGAATCACATACTCTAAAGAAAAATGTCAACTAAATAGATTAGATTGAAGTTCAATTTGCAAGAAAGAGATCGAGTCCATTTTATTAGGATGTGGTGTAAAGCCCCATTTTACATCATTCAATATAAATTTGACACGTACATCAAGTAAAAGCACCAAATAAAATGAAGATGAAAACAATGTATTTTTAATTCAAATCAATTCTATGGACTTTTCTATTTGTTTTAACCCAACGCACACCACCTTCCACGGAACCCCCTAGTCACCTCCGAACCCTCGACAATAATATTGAAGTCTCCAAAACCAACTAAAATAGTGGCTCTAATGGTTTTATCAATGAGTATTTTGTTTATGATATATTTTGTCAAGAGAATGAAAATTATTTAGTGTGAACGGTTATATTTTTTTTGGGTGTTTCAAATTAAAATGTATGCTTCCTATTTAAGGGTGCAAAACACCCACTTTACACCACGACCCGATTGAAATTATTCTCATATGTTATATAAGTGACATATATACTATAGAGATTTTGAGCAATTTTGTTGTTTGGAATGTTAATAATTCAGACAAGAAATGTGATAAAGTTCTTGTGGGGTTCATCTACTTGATTAGGTCTCGAACAACCCGTCTCTCTGCTCAGATAGATGAATTTCATAAAAATGCTCTTATATTTTATTATTTAGATTGCTAATAATCCGAACTAATATATACCTTTGAAATTTACCATGTGCACATGTAGAGAAAATATCACGTTTGCGGAGGCCAACAACACGGGGCCAGGGGCAGACACTTCCAAGCGGGTTCCTTGGCTAAAGAAAGTGAGTGATGCCACGGTCGGCCAACTTTTGAATATTTCATTTATCGACAAAGACGGATGGATTGAAAGGCTTCCTATTGCCAACTAGTGAAGCCATTGCTTATTATTATTGTTATTGTTGTTGTTGTTTTTATGAATAATGAAGCCATTGCTTTTGTTAACTCCAATCTATATGTATGAGATGATAATTAATTATACTTTGAAATAAAAAGGAAATTATAAATTTGCTTTGCTCTTGAACAAGGAAAGGTATAAGTAAGATAGCTATGAATTTTATGTAGATATACGTTTAATAAAAACACGTATAAGGAGAAATGGCACTTCTATTGTAATATTATGAAAAATTAATATTATTTCAAATGTTAATAAATCTAATCCTTTAATTAAAATTATAAAATAATGAAATGGTAAATCCTTTTGACTTTTGCCTTGGACCATTAGTGAACTTTTTTTTATTCTTTGAAATACAAGGTTATTAGATTATAGAGAAATGATTAACGTTAATATTTTTCCGATCTCATCCTACAAATTCAATATATTAACCATTAGATTTGTGAACTCTACACAAATTCAATGATAGATTCATCCATTCACTATGCAGATGGTTGAAAAATAATGAATTCTATCATTTTTCATATTAAAAAGGAGTGGCATGTTACTGAGGCAACCAAAAAAATTTACTCCCAAAAGACTTCTTCACTTTTAAAGAGACATTTCTTTAGAAAACCAAAAGATAGTTTTCTGCTCAGGTAATGCTACAAGTTCCTCCAAGAATGATATGACTCTTAAAATCACTATTAGACTTGTGATTGATCATTATTAGATTTTGATCAGATTATGATTTTAAAAGCCACCTCATTTTTTGAGTAACGCAAGGGGGACTTCTAAAATTACTCTTTCGGCTCAAACATTTCTACAACATAATGTACAAGAACTTGATGAAGATATACTAAATTCTCGTTGGTAACATGCATATTTTTAAGAGAAATGATTAATGTAAATATTTTTTTCATCTCATCTTATAAATTCAATAAATCAACAATTAGATTTGTGGACTCATGGTCAACCTCACATAAATTCAATGGTGAATTTATCCATTTACTATAGAGATAATTAAAAAATAAATAAATTATATCATTTCTCTATTTTTAGTATGTAGTATTTTGCAAGCAATTCAATGAAAAAATGACCTAAATTCAAGTAATTTTAGAATAAGAGATGCTTATTCGATCAAGATAAGGCAATTGTTAATATTTATTTTTTCCATTGGATATCACTTCAAGATTTGATCGTATCTGATCGTATCATGTTCTTTAACACTCGCCGAGATTGTTGGCCATTAGATTTCCTGACACCTAATGTTAGTGAGCGATACAAATGCCTAACATTGATGATGAAGCTTCTTAACACTTATCTTGGAAACTAATTTCAAATATGAAGACATGACAAGAATATGTAATTTATAAACAGAAGCACTTTGTCTTACCGTAGAACAAGGTCTTATTGAGGAAGTTCTTCATTGTATTTAAGATATTATTTCTGTAGAGCGATGTGTTTAATTTGATTTTTTATTCTATAGAAATCGCTCTATTCTTCTCAAATATATATATATATAAAATTTTGTATAGTAAGCTCCGGCATTGACAACATTAATTTTTCACCCCCGGGCTGCCTATATTTTACAGTTTCACCTTTTTAGGCATTATTGGGTCTTTTGCATATTGTACTTTAATCTAAGCGAGTGATGCTATGGAGTGTCACTTTTTTTCGGAATTCATCTTGATATCACGTGAAGTTAATTATAAATCAGGTAAACTACTATGACTAATTTTTCATTTTTTCCTAGAATTAATACTTCTCATTTAAAAAAGTGGAGATGTACTCCATATAATGCAATCAAATCCATAAATGAATGAATGTAATTACATTTGAAAAAAAAAAAAAAAACTCTGCATTTGAGTTTATTTTTCCGTATATGCTTTTTGTACTTTAAGGAAAAAAAAAAAAAAAAAAAAAAAAGATACAATAAAAAAGGAATAATGCTACACTTACTACCCATTTTTTTACATAATTTTTTCACACCCATAGGTAACTTTTAAATTACCATTAGATCAAAATTAACAGAATTTTTTTTTGAATTTTTTTTTTTTTTTTTGAATTGGTTCTCATTAAAGGCCAAAGCCCAGCTTGAACATCATTAGATACAATTTTTTCACAAAATTAACAGAATTGGTAACTCTAAGTAAGTTGGAAATATATACTATGGTTTATGGCAATCAAAATTCAGTGAACTTCACTTGGATAACAAGTTGAGAGTGAATAAAGTTTTCTTCCAAACTGAATCAGAGAAAATTTCTTCCAATCAGTCTATTAAGAATACATTTTTAATGCATGTAAAAATAAAATGTTATAATGAAAAATATCAATTACTCCAATTTAGTTGGAAGGAAAACTTTGTCCAAAGTAAGCGAACCGCTTGTTTTTGTTTCTATTTTGGGTCAGAAAAAATAAAATAAAATAAAATCGTTGGAGTAGTGTGTAAGAATTCTGAAAAAGGTATTTCGTTTCTTCTTCTTATTATTCCATAACAAATTGAGTAATTAAACTAAAGAAGGAAAAATATCATAAGCTCTTGGATAAGAGATTAATATTTATTATAACTCTAATTATGGCACCAACTGTGTTTGTCGAGTTCAAAATTTTATATATAACTCACTATCTTTGAGAAGTTTGTATCAAATTAACCATTAATTCTTTCATCCAAAGCATATAATAATATATCAAACATTTTCATGCAGAAAATGCAGCATCTCCATTCCTTTTCATGCATTTCCATGTTATTACTTTACTTCACCATTTGCAGAGCTTTTGATTGTGAAGTAACTTATGGCAACAACAAGGTTGCAGGCTCCATCTATATCAGTAAGTCAGGGAGAGGAAACTTCAAGACAATTCAAAGTGCCATTGATTCTATTCCTCCCTGGAATTCTCAGTGGATCCATATTCGAATTTCTCCTGGCATTTATCGGTAATGAATTGAATTTCTTTTTCATATATTTATATTTATTCAGCTATTTTAGACCTTAATTATTAATGTTTTATTTAATTATGGATTATTCTTCTTTGGTACAGTGAAAAAGTCATAATCCCACAGGAAAAAACGTGCGTTTTTCTTGAAGGATTTGGCAGAAAATCTACAAGTATTGAGTGGGATGACCATGAGGATACAGCCGCTAGCCCTACTTTCACTTCGATTGCTGATAACATTATAGTGAAAGGGATTACATTCAAGGTAATGATAGTGTTTTTGTTTGGGAAGAGGTTTGAAAACGTAGAAAAATTTACGGTTTTGTGTAGTAGGTATGATTTTAAAGGTTAAATCACGATTTTGAAAACCTTAAACAATACTTTTATTTTAATGTTACCAAAACCTTAAATGCGTTTATATATATATTAACTTTCATACTTTGAATTCACTAAACCAAATAGACACTTTAAAATCTAACTGTATTAGGCGACCCAAAGCACAACTAACATTAATTAGTAGTTACACACTCATACTGTCGAAACAGGATCCTCTCCAATTCATTTAGACCGGTCAGAGAGTATCCAGTTAGTTATATTATAAGGGTATTTTTGTCGTTTTACTTTTTCAGGGGACAAAAATACCATAATTCCATACTCTCACATTTTCAAGTGCACGCTCTTTGACCCTTCTATCTACTCCCGTAAGGGCTTGGTTGGAATCTTGCGTTTTGTAGAGCGAGACTTGTATCCCAATGACATGACATTAAAACTCATCATTGAATTTTGAATGAATCACTATTAAATTTTGAATTTAATAATAATTTTCACTGCTTATGTCAGGAGTATTATATTTCGTAACCAATGGTATTAAGTTATTAACCTTTTAATTAACAGAACACCTATAACCGTCCAATGGATGTAATGGATGTAAACAAAGACAATCTTACACAAGCCGTGGCAGCGAGAATACTTGGGGACAAATCCGTCTTTTACCACTGCGCCTTCATGGGGGTCCAAGATACCTTGTGGGACGATCATGGTCGCCATTACTTCCACAAATGCCACATTCAAGGTGGTGTAGATTTCATATTTGGCAATGGCCAGTCGATATATGAGGTGATTTTTTAAATTTTTCATAATAATATATCTTATCATCATGTTTATTATAATGTCATGGATTCCATGTTATGAGTACATTTGGCCTCGTGATTTCATAGGTTAATTCCATGTGTTTGGTTTTTTGTTTGTTGGTTTGTGTAGAAAAGTATAATAAAATATTCAATTGGAGACTATGGTCTAAACCGCTCATACGGCTACATAACAGCACATGGAAGGGCATCAGCTGATGATCCGAGTGGCTTTGTGTTTAATAGATGTGCAGTAATTGGGTTGGGTAAAGCCTATCTTGGGAGAGCCTGGAACACATTTTCAAGAGTAATTTTTACTAATTCATGGTTATCGGATGTTGTAGAACCAGAAGGCTGGTGGGCTTGGAACAACGTTGGCCATGAGTAAGTCTTTTGATCTTGCTGGATTTATTTATTCTTAGAGCACGTAAAATGCACATGAGAATCACAAGGACAGATATCACATGCTCCGTTAATTTTATTTAAAATATATTTAAGAATTACATGTTCTAAGAACAAATATCGATTAATTTAAAAGAATTTTCTCATAAGAAAAAACATTTACCATGTGCAACATTGTAGAGCAAATATAACGTATGTGGAGGCCAACAACGTGGGAGCAGGGGCAGACACTTCCAAGCGTGTTCCTTGGGTAAAGAAATTGAGTGCAGCCAGTCTCGCCCAATTTCTGAATACTTCATTTATCGACAAAGAAGGATGGATTGAAAAGCTACCAATTGCCTTCAAATGAAACCATTGCTTTTGTTAACTCCAATCTATGTATGGGGTGATAATTAATTAGAAGTATTTCTCATTGCTTTTTTTTCTATTTATTGAACAAATCTGTATTTTATCTAGTTTTTTTTTTTTTTTTTTTTTTTTTATGTATATAAAGATGTCTGATATGTGTCTCAATATTTCAAATAAAAACAAAAATGCTATTTAGCATAGTCGCTTTTTTTTTTTTGAACAAACATGTTGTCTTCATTGATATAAAATTATTCTTAAACAAAATGCTCCATCATATAATGCCAAAGATACAAGTTAGTTGAAAACTCTACGGCCTCAACACCATCTATAACATACGCAATAGCCTCTAAGGCTATTGCAAAACAATACCTTAGAAATGTCATCATCACAATCAGTATATAAATCTGCAGCATAAACCGACGAATCGCGTCTCTGGTCACTAAGGCCGACGGCTAGAAGAAGGGGTGGTTGGCGAGCACAATGAACAATAACATGGATGGACAGAACAATAGAAAAAGCCATATCTGATTACGAAAAAAATAAATCTAAAAACCCTATCAGACCCAGTGGTATGACAGTGTGCAGAACGTGACAAGCCGGTAAAGAGTTTAGACGGTAGATTTTTGCTTTAAGCAACTGAGGAAAGAAGAGAGGGGAAGAGAAAGGAACCCTACCGCCTAGGGTTTAGCATACTTGCATTTCACGTGCCTAATATATAAGTGTCCAGTTAGCCCACCTACATCCGCCATTGTTTTAAAAAAAAAATGGGTTAAATGCCTTTGACCTACATGTGGTAAGGCCTAATATCAAACCCCTGCCTCTATTCCAAAAAGTATTGTATAGTGCCAATATAATTATAAAGCAACAGGAGAATGAGAGACGGAGAGATGAGAATTTGGGTAGTTCCTTTTTTTTGTCTCTTCTGATAACTTGTACAAATTACAATATATACACATGTTTTGGTGCATAGAAGAAAAAACATGACTACAAGGGGAGAGCTTGCAAATTGGCAATTTGATCTAACTTAGCACCTCCGGGATGAATTTTGTCATCTTGAAGAACAAGGACCTTCAAGGTGCCGGATTCTTTTAACCACGCAGCCACCACAGATCCTGTCGATATAAACCTACCTATATTACACTTCGCAACCCGAAAGGGTGCATCCATGCCAATGAGGAGTGCCTCAATGGCCCGTCTCAACGTGCCATCGCCAACTACTTTGCTGTGTTTGCCCCACCCAGTCAAAATGCTGTCAAAAACAAACATACAATTTAACTCTCTAATTATATAACAGAGTACACAACAGCAATAAATAACCACAAATATAAATCCCATACCTTAATAGCTTTGGCAATTCCCGGCCTTCATACACGACAGCACGTATATTGAGCAGCCACGCATGAACCATTGCCCGTGCTGCTCCCGAAGACATAAGATGCAAATCTAAGCAAGAATCAGACCAAACACTCTCCCATACATTCCGGCGCTTCCCTTCAAGCACAACCAGTTGGGCCCCTTTTTTCTAATTATACAAAATTCAATAACATTGGGAAGTTAGGACTATGCAAGTTTTATACGTTGTATGCATGAACAATCTTGCACACGCGTTATCCAACCAAGCAAACATGTGCATATGAAAACTAACAGCAATGACGGGAAAGCAGAGGGAGAGATAGAGAGAGAGAGAGTAGCAATGACTAAAACTTACCTGACCGAAGTGCCAAAGCATATCAGTCAGAGCATTATAAAAGGCAGATGCAGTTGACGAGTCCATCAGCTTGACTTCATCAAACAGAGACTGAGCTTGAATCCAAACGTTTTCCCTATAACCCATAAGAAGTCCATGGGCCACACCATAAACCTGATCATCAAACAACCGCAGTTCCTCCAATAACATTGAGGCATCGTCAAATGAATTACACCGGCTGCATCCAGGGATGAAATTGCATACATGAGATTGACTGTATATATTCAGCGAAAGACAGTTGAAATTAACAAATATAAAAAACAGAGCAAACAGACACCCCTATCCTTTAAACCATATATACTCAAATTACCAACCTCTCAAGGACATTGATAGTATTGAGGGGTAGATAAATCTCAATAGCATCCCATAGAAGGAAGGAGCAGTGTAACTGTTCCCCTTCTTAAAATGAAGGCACATTTATGCAGCTTCATCCACATGTTTAGCTTCTACGCTAGAGTCCATACCAACAAGTAGCAAATGAGCAAACAACGCAAGTCAAAAAGTACTTCTAGAAATGTGTTCCAGATTTTTTTTTTTTTCAGCTAGCAGACAAGACTTTCCAATTCGAACTTTATACTTTTCTATTAGTAACACTATTTGGATATAGATACCTGACCATCTTTGGGTCCGTTTGACAAACTTTTTAAATGGTGCCTTCTTCTTTTTGGTTAACCTAAAGGTGAAATTAGTTGAGAGTTTTGTGATTTGAATTGTTTGTTAATGCTTTTGCTTTTTTGCTAAAAAGAAAAATATTACTCTAAAGAGTGTTGCCAAACAAGCCCTTAGTTTTTTGTTGAACAATGAAAATTTATCCAAATCATACACCCCGATGCCCCAAGGCTCATCCATTTATTTGCTCCATAACTACTTTTACTTTTTAATACTATCACAATCAGATGTACAGTAAGTCATGTTGCTGCATTAGGCGTAATTTCCCCAAGTCGGAAACTGCAATATACTGAAGTCTAAAACCAGTGTAATGTCTCAAGACCCGCTTACAGCATTCATATAACATGCCTAGGATGATCCAGCATCAAAAAACTCCAAGCACAGAAAAGCATAACTCCCACTCTGTCGCTAGGACGCACCAATATTGATATGGTATACAAACACAGTACCTTTTCGATACAGAAATACACTAATATTTGAGAAATTAGAATACGAGAAGACAATTATCTAAAAATTAGAATACAATACAGTGGGGATGAATATATATTTTGTATATATGGATATTATAACAACTTTTGGAGTAAAACATAAGTATCAAAAGGTTTGGAAAAAAACAACCAAAACTCTAGATAGGTAATCATGACAGCATCCATTTGTGACTTTGACAATCTTCATGCAACAAGGCCCTCAATATGGTAAAAGACGTGTAGCATCTAATAAAAAATATGTACCTGCAAGCATTTAATATGGCCGAAAAGGTGACAACATTTGGCTTTATTTCTAGCTGGTGCATCTTCTGAAAGACTCCCAATATGCACAAGATCTCTTGCTTGACCCTCTTATCTTTCTTTATGTGACCTGCTTTCTCAGCAGCTAGTTGCCCAAACATCTTCATGATTTGATTATCCTCTCGATCTCCCACCTCCGTATCATTGACATCCTCAAAGACCATTGGAGATGCAGATTCAGTATGTCGCTCGCCTGCCCCAGCAGCAGTATCAACTAGACTTTCTGTGGCTGAAGACCGACCAAAAGCATCAATAATGGAATTATAAGTGACAACATTAGGCCTAATCCCCTCCTTGGTCATCTCATCAAGCAATGAAACAGCAGACTCCACCAACCCATTTTTGCACAGAGCATCAATAAGTGCACTATAAAGAACCACGTCAGCTTTCAATCCTGCCTGCTTAAACTCTCCAAATACCTCCATTGCCTCCTTGTACAAACCACCTTTTGAGAACACATCAATCAATGTCGAATAAGTTAACAAATTAGGAGAAACATTTCCCGCTTTCATCTCTTCAAACTTTTTTCTGACATCATCATACTTCCCTTGCTTCCCATACCCACCCAGAAGAGCATTATAAGTTACAGTATCCTTCTTTATCCCACAACTCTCCATCTCCTTGCAAACATTCAAAGCCTCCTCAAACCTACCAAGCTTCGCATAAATCGAAAGCAAAGTATTATACGAAACTCTATCCAACCTAATAGCTAAAAACTTCATTTCATTAAATAAACCCAGCGCCTCTTCCAATCTACCAGACTTAGCATACCCATCAACCATAGTACTATAAGTCACCACATTAGGCAAAATATTCTTCCCAGGCATCCCCGACATAATCTCATATGCAAAATCCATCTGCCCTCCTTTACAAATCGCATCCAAAAGTGTATTATAAGTAAAAATATCCTGATCAATCCCTCTGTCCACCATCTCACTAACCAAATTCCGGGCTGCCTCCCACAACCCCCCTCTACTACAAACCGCAAGAAGCGAATTATAGGTAATTCGATCAGGTTGCACCCCATTTCTCAACATCTCATCAAAAATCTCCACAACCCTCTTAAACTCCACGCCTCCTTTTCCACACGCATCGATCACTGCATTATAAGTAACCAAATTCGGCCATAACCCCAAGTTTTTCATCGAATCGAAAACCTCAATAGCCTCATCGCAATACCCACTTCGCCCATAAGCACTAATCATAGCCGAATAGGCGTAAACCGTGTTCCCATACCCCTCATTCCTAGCTGTCTCAAAAACCCCCCTGGCAAGCTCAACTTTTCCTAGCCTACCAAGAATGCTAATCATAGCACTCGCTAGTTTCCCTTGCTCATTCTTTTTCCTCTCTCTTCTCACAGCAAATTCGAAACACCGAATGGCTTTCCAACAGTCCCCTCTATTGCCTAGCTCTCTAAGCAAGAAATTGTAATCATCGGAACCACAAAGCTTGGACTCAAAATTAAGCAACACAAAGTCAAGGCCATTATCATCCCTCTTACCTAGTTGGAGCAAGTGTGTGAGAGCCTCCTCGGCCATTGAGGTGTGGCGGGAGCCCATGGAGGAGGATTTGGCCCGGCCCAGGTGCATCTTGGAGACGAAGCGGGTGGATCGGCGGCCCGAGAAGTCAGCAGAGAGCTCGGATTTCTGGGCGGCGCAGAGAGAAGAGAAGCTAGGGTTCTGGGGGTTGGTGGTGGTGGTGGTAGCACGGGATTTTGGTGCATTGCGAGAGGAGTGTGAAGGCAAAGGCAAAGGCAGAGGCAAAGGTAAAGGTAAAGGTAGAGGCTTTGCGATGGAAACGTTGGTGGAGGATGTGGTGGTGGTGTTGGCCCAATAGCGGCGGTTCTGGTGGTTGCTCTGGCGGTGGTTTTTCAAGGGATGGTGGTGCTGGTTTTGTGGGTACTGGTGGTTTTGGTACGGCTTGGTGGCCGTGATTGAACACTGCGGCGGCGTAGAAGCCATTTCAGACACCACTATACTCTGCCTCACACAATATAAAGGAAAAAACAGAGTGTTTTAGAGAGAAATATATACAAAAAATGTGATCTTTCTCTCACTGTGGAGATGGGTTTTGGTAGGGTTTGGCTGAGGAAGAGGAGGGAGGAGATGAGGCCATTTTTCTTGGATATGGAGAGAGAGAGAGAGAGAGAGAGAGAGAGAGGCTTTTTGGGAGTTGGAGATAAGAGGAGAGAGAGAGAGAGAGAGAGAGAGACAGGCAGTGTGTAGGACTCAGCTGAGTTTAGTTTTAGATTCAGACATTGAAATATTCGCCCACTATTTTGCTGGATCCCTTTATGGCCCACTATTTAGTGAATAATCAATAAGCTGGCGTGGACGGTCAGGATGGAAGCTGACCTGGAGTGGGACCGAAAAGCAAAATTGTTGCGTGTGTCGCCAACTCATCGTCATTCGTGGTACTTCAAATCAAATGCCCTACATATGATAAGGCCGGCATCATTTGAGTTTTATTCCGCATCTAATGGACGGTCAGCAACGTTTTAAATGGGATTCCAATAGGTACGACTTGTACATATTATTTTTTATTTTATTTTTCTTGAAAAAATACAAGTTGAACCTTTTTTTAATCTGGCTTTCAAAGTGGGAGTCGATTGCTAAGTTTGTCAATTTATTAAAATTTTGGGTAAATATATTATAAATTTTTGAGTTAACTCTACAAAATTAAAAAATTATTTTTAAGTTTTTTTTTTCTTCAATATTTATTACTTAAGTCAATCGAAATGCTAATAAAATTCATACTATCAAAATTTGATAACCCCTGTTAGTCCCAATTAAAACGCACCATTTTTTCACGTCAATATATATACCGTCAAAATGCCAATAAAATTCTTGGATCATAAGCTACTGAAATTCTTAGAGAATTCTAGTTTCTGAAATTTCAGATCTAGGCCGTCACCCAATGGTCAATGTTCTGTCATGTGTTCCACTACTAATAAACTAATATTTATTATTTTATTAGTAGTGAGACATTATTTTATTCTTTTATTAGTAGTGAGACACGTGGTAGAACAATAACCCTTAAATAAAAAATAAACGGCCTAAATTTGAAATTTTAGAAACTAAAATTTTCCTAAAAATTTCATTGGATTCAAATCCAAAATTTTTACCATCAAAATTTGATAACCACATGTTAATCCTAATCAAAACACACCGTTTTTTTACGTGTGTATATATATATATATATATGAGCTGTGATTCAGAGCACGCGCGTGCTCTAAACGTCAAGGCAACACATTTTTTTTTTTAATATTTTAATAAAAAAAAATTTAGCACGTGGGCGTGCTATTTATCTTCACCATATATATATATATATATGCCGTGCGCATCGCGCAACAGACTAAAAACAAAATTTCATTTACCGAAATGCTACAATCGATTTCACTACCAAGTTACGAGAATACTTCTTTGACTTTAGCACTATACCTAACGAGGAATCCGGCAAAGGAATCAGGTGGATGTGAGACCACATGAGGCAGGTGGTCTCAGCAGCCTATTCTGCCACGTGTATGTTGTGTCGACAACATATGTTTACAATAAAAAGAAAAAAAATTACCTTTATTCCCCTCATTTTATGGTACATATATTTTCATAATCTAACACTCAAAATTTATAATGTTTTGAATTGAAGATGACATCATTGTCCTTAAACTACCAACAATCTACAATATACCCCAAATAATAAAAATAAAAACAAAAAGTATTCATGTTAAATTATCAGTTATCTCAAAAGCTTAAGCTTATAAGTAGAGGTAAATTTAATCATTTAATCATTACTTTAACACTCTCTCTCACGTGTGGGCTCAAACTCTCTTTTAAAAGGTAAGAAAATGGGAAGTGATTTGACGGAGTCAATGTTTGATTCCATAACCTTTGGCTCTAATACCATGTTAAATTATCAGTTATCCCAAAAGTTTAAGCTTATAGAAAAAGGTAAATTTAATAATTTAATTGTTACTTAAAATTTTTCATTTATCCTAAAAACTTAAACTTATAAAAAAAAAAAACTTTAATCATTTAATCATTACTTTAACTTCCCATCTTTTTAAATTTCTTCTATCTTTTTCTCTTTCTCTTAATAGACAAACAAATAATGTCGTGTTTGACACCCTTGTTATCTGTTTGCGGCAAAATTCTGTTGCTTCACTTTGAGGGGTTAATGACTGTGAATGCTGATGATAGTGGGCGTGAAATCATGAAACGTCATGTCTCTAAAGAGTGAGAATCTCCTTCCTTTTTGGTCTTTTCTTCTTTGAAAGAATCTACTGGCTGCAATGATTAATTCAGGTGAATTTATTGGATTCTTTTTTTCTCAAAATGGAAAAGAAATAAGAGAATCACAATCCCAATCCCAATTCCAATTCCCATGTATGGGTTTCAAGAGAAGCACTATCTAGGCTTTCTGCTTGGGCAGGGAGCCCTCTCTCCCCATTTTTCTTTTTGGTAATTTTTTTGTTCCCCCTCCTCTTTGAACTAGAGATTGCAGAAGATCCCAATCCGAATTTTATTTGCTTATGCAACAACTTTCTATCTTACATTGTGATAAATACCATCCCCAAAAATGTGTCCTTTTTTTAATGGATCTTTTTATGATAAAATGCAATCCCATTGATACCATTGTAACATTGGGGAGCAATTCACTTGCAACTTAGGAAAAGCACTGGATACATATATATTCTAACACTCCAAAATGACTTATTAAATTTTAATTAGAGTTCTCTATAATCACTTATAAATTTTAGTTTCACTTGGTAAGAATCAATGTTGGATTTGGCATTTATAAGAATCTTTATAATTCACTCACTCAGTATAAGTAATTCATCTTCTTATTGTGAGACTGACTTTCTAGGTGTCACACTTTCACCTCTCATTAAAAAACTAATGTTTTCTCCTCTCTTAAATTTTATACAAGACATGTGGCCAAAAATTGATTCACACAGACCAAACACACCACCACGTCAATCACCATACTTGGAGATTTAACACCATAAAGAATGATAATGCTTTTAAAGTGTGTTTTTTTTATTTTTAATTTTTTTATTGAAAAAACGTGTTATGATGCGATATAAATGTAAAAGTAATTTTGAGTGTTATATTTGAAGTTGTTTGTTAATGCGTTTAGTTTTTTTTTTTTTAAAAAAAAAAAAACACACAAAACAAAATAAAAAGCATTATCAAGCGAGTCCAAAATATCTCTGTGTTGTCCACACCTACTAGTTTACCGTCCACAGTTTCTCCTATTTTAATCTAATGATGACTCGCTCAATTCATATTCCACCTCGGCTTAGGTTTGTCTCATTTATTGGTTGCAAAATTTGAGAGGATGTGGGGAAAATCTCTCAGCACCCAAGTCATGGTTGATCCATAAGTGGTGCGTGTGCTCCAACAGGACTTAAGAGAGTCCATTGATGCTAACCTCCAAGAGCCACCATTAAACCTTTTTAATGCTCTTGAGAACTCCTAAAAGCGCACATGCAATAAGCGGTAGGTAATTGGTTGCTATTAAGCATTTTGAGGAAGAAATAGAAGATGCCGTTGATGGGTTTTAGTATGTTATGACATTGAAGGGTTGAGATTATCTGTTATTAAGTTACCTAAATTTTACAAAAATTCAAGCAACTTAAGAGAAGGGCCGTTGCAACCAAGCAGCCTAAGATGTGAGATTCTCTGTTATTAAAGCTGCCCAAATTTTACAAAAATTCGGGCAACCTAAAGTGGAAGGTTACAACACCCATCATCCCCAAGCAACCTAAAACTCTTAGAAAAGCCTAATTTTACATAAATTCGAACAACTTAATAAGAGACCATCCTCATTTGACATTCAAAGACTGAAGGAAATTTAAGGCGGCTGAGAAGCATATATCAAAGTGTGAAAATTTGCAACTGGGAAGAAAAAGCTAGACAAGAAATTGAAATCTGCGAAGATAAGCCTTGCATTGGTTTAAAATGGGAGGAAACTGGAAGCATCAGCACAAGCATTCAGAGATGTTGACATGAGAAGAAGAATGGCCAGCATCAATTATATGAATGAACCGGTTATTCTATATAATAACCGGGGATTCTATAGCTCATCTTCGAACGAACTTAAACAGAAGATTAGATTTAACACCAAAACTTTCTGTCTTCTATGCGCACAAAAAGGGTATTCAGTAAGTCTTCTTTCTCAAAATTGGCCTTCGTGCTTCCTTCTTCACAGTTGCAGTGAATCCTGGGGTTGGTATATCCACAGTGGATTGATACAAGTCCTTCAATCTACACGTGAGGCATAAAATAAGAATATTATTAAGTAAAGCATATACCACAACCAAGTAAAGGTTTTTTCTTATGGGGAAAGTAATATTAAAATTACCGTGGAAAACTGATAAACAGAGCAACCACTGAAACCCCAACAATGAGAGGAAACACAGGTGCCGCAGTCAACTCCTGAAAATCGTGATGCATGGAGAACAAGCGGATCAACAAAAAGAAAGAAAGTAATAGTTCAGAGAAAATGATATCATTCTGAATGAGAGTGTGCTAAGAAGAAATGAATTCCTGCGGCAAGTACCATGAAATTAGCAACTGTTCAACTTTAATAATGAAATACAGGATGAGGGCTTTGTAAGTCTCTGGATCCGGATCTCCAACATTTACTAGCAATCCAGGCACCAAATATAAGAAAGTCCTTATTAGATGACACCCCAAAATTTACTTTGGTAAGTGGGCCCCGTTAACTTTCTCATATTTACTACCCGAATTGCTAACAATTCAAACAGCAAAATTACTGGAAATCTTCATATCACAACCATCCGTATGAAAACTAACAGAGCCACACAAACCTGTTTGTGGTGGTCCTCTTCAACTTTGTATCTGAGTGGACCAACATGAATTTGGGTATTCTTCTCTAAGTCGACCTCGATAATCTCGGACTCAAATTTGTGGGTGGTTGATGGTAGACTAGATCTGAGCTGCAGAAGGTGCTTGCCCCTAGGCAAGTCCTTCACCTGGAAGAAGTTGGAAAGTGGCAGAGGGAAGACTGACTCAATCTTAGTCATGTCACTGGCTGACTTTATTTCCACCATTAGCTGTGAATTTAGTTCCTCTACTCTCTTTCCTTCAACATGGCAACTTACAATGGTCATCTCTGGCTGTTCAAAGACCAGGAAATCCAAGCCCCTGATATCCTCAGATCCAACCTACAAAAATCAACCGACATGATCAAACCAGATCTCACATATTGGTAGCAACCACATAAAGGATATTATTTCGAAGATGTTATTTGTGATTTTATCAGAGATATTAGGTAAGACTAACCTTAACAGGAATAGATTCTGGAGATGCACGCTCAATTCTCGGGCTACCCAGACCATCCCTTTTCACTACTTTTATTACATATGTAGTGTCAGGATGGAGTCCTCTCAGACGATAACTTCCAGATGAATCAGTCACTGTTTCCTCATAGTAACCTTTTGACTCAGACCGGGCTTCAACTGAAACACCTTCTTTGGGTTGGCCAGACAGCAAAGTGATCACCCCTGTAGCACTGTAGAAAGGTTAAACTACCTTAGTATCTTGCAGAAGAGTCACGTCTAATTAAATGAAAATGCCAATGACAAAAAGGAGCAAAAAGCAATATTATGGAGCATAATTTAAGTTACATATTGGATCATGCATGCTTGCTAGGGTGGGAATTTGTGTTAGTGTGTCAAGTTCGAATTGTGTCAAGCTATAGGTTTAAGACTATATAGGTCAACCCTAACCCGACCCATTTACTTAAATGGATCAAATCCCTCGACTCTGACCTGCTAATTTTGTGTTGAGTTCATATCGGGTTTACGGGTTGTGTTAAAAATTATCAGCCCTAATGCTTGCTTAGAGATGATGCAAAGTCAAAATTTGGTCTTTTTTTAAACAGTAATCAAAAATTCATTTCTATTATATCGATCATAAGTTCATAACCCACCTTGGTTGTCCTTTGATTTGAACTGTACTGATTTCAAGACCAGGACTACCACCCCCTACGCTACCACTCCAAAAGATTATTTCCCATTCTATTTTTTTATTCTACATAATAATGGCCATAAGAGTTGATGCCATAACTACCTATGGAAAGAAATCTGGCTGGTGTGCAGGTCTATCTACTATCTGTATATAAATAGGTTAGGTAAATAATCTAGCGGGCCCATTTTTGTTTGTGAAGGTTCATACTTCCAGGAATTGCATAAAACAAAAATGAGTTTATCAAAACTCAAGAATAAATCAAATAATTCAAAATGTCTCTTCAAATTAATGAATTTTTTTATTCCAAAAACCCAAACTGATCAGTTAAGTATTCAAAACATACCCTATATTTCTTTGACAAATAAGAGAGCAGCTATTGATTGCAGAGAGTTCGATATGAATTTGAACGAAGGAAAGAATCCACCGACTTCAAACCATTTAATTTTTATAAATAGTGTACATTCATTCAAAACGCATAGAGGCGGAACTCAAGTACACAAGAAGTATACAAGAGAGCCCTTAACCCATAGATAATTATTCTTTATACACATGGGAAAGCAAAGGGGGGAAGGGTATTCGAACTAGTGACCTCCGCTTTATGAGGCGTGGTCCCGAGCCGATTGAACTACCCCTTGGAGACTCATTTTATTTTTAATAAAAAAATCCAAACTAAGCAATGAACCTTTGAATTCTTTCTGTGACAGATTATGAACTGTCAAGGAAAATTGGTGCGAAAGCAATATAAAAACTCTCGCATCATGATGGCAGGGCATCACTGAGAGAGGAAAAATGACTAATGGAAGGAGAATAGACAGTAAAAGACCTGTAAGCCACACGGATGGCCTGGAAAGTGACTTCTCTAGACTCCCCAGAACCAAGTTCTATTGTCTGTGCTGGTGGTGAGAAAGCGTACTCCTACAAAAAAAAAAAAAAAAAAATTATTGGCTAAGTCAGGTAGTTGAAAATAATCTTACCTTCAGTAAATACCACAACCATAGCTCTAATCATCTTCAATTTCTTTCCAACATTACATATGGCAGATACGAGTCACACCATCAAGCTTTAGTATTAACGAAAACTGATTGAATATAATATCATTATTTTGTGCAAAATCTTTAGTATTAAACTTTGTGATTAAAACAATTTGAGCAGTTATATAATGAATTGAGAGTGGTAAAATGATAAATTATGCTGGATGAGCAAGCTTAACAGTACTACAAAATCAACTAGACCTCGGCGAATTTGTTGAAAATGATTTAGTTTCTGGATTCTGAGTACAGAATCATTAAATAGAAGATCATAGAGGAGTTGCACATGAAAAAAGTGCACCCAAAAAAAACAAAAAGTAGATTGCATGAAAAATCATTAGAAAAACTCATTCTAGTAGAGTACCTTCAGCAGAGGACGCAGATAGAAAGTTCCAGGAAATAAGTTATCAAAATGGAATGTTCCACCAGCCCCAGATACTGAGTTATTCCTATAACCCTCTTCTCCACTCAATGATAGCAGCACGGATGGAATAGGTTCCTTAGCACCATCTTTAGAATGTATATGTACAGAAATTTGACCAAGCTTCTGACAAGAAAAGGAGTGAGGTCCAACCCGTTTCAGATGATATCCAGGCTGCAGAAAATAAGAGACGTGAGGGAAGATAGCAATGAATTGCAGTCATGGAAATAAATAGAGTATGCTCAATATGATGCTCTAACAAAATTACTAACAAATCTGTTCACGAATAACATACGCATTATTCAAACTTATACATGAAATATCTACAAATGAAGGATGTCGTGAGTAGGACACATCAATATTTAAGGTAGTTACAGAAAGCATACCAGTTAAATATATTTTATTGCAAAACAAATAAACTTTATAGAAATTCTATCACAACAAATGTTCCTAACCTTCGAAGCCTCAACGCTATACGTTATGTCATCATATAAAGGTCCAGCAATGAAGGATCCATCCATCTTTGTGGTAGTTTCAAGTACTAATTCACTGTTCTTAAGGGCAGCAATGTGGCTATCTCCAGCAGCAAGAATACTAATATGAACACCAGAAAGAGGAGGAGAAACGGATCCTTCAATATATAAGCCCAACCGAGCAGAAAATGGAGGAATGGAAGCTTGACAACCATCATTTGTCACCGAGACCTAACATATCATAGTTTGTGATGAAGCTTGACAGATCAACATAAAAAACTTTTGTAAATGATGAAAATTAAACTTACATGACGTTGTCTAGGATAAAACAAGATCTTCTTCACCCCATTATTCCTGCAACAAATCACAGCTCACGTAAGCGCTACAAGTAGTGCAGTAAAAGCAAGTTAACAACATTAGCGAGGTGTTAAACAAGTTTACTAGTAATGAAGACACAAATCAGAATGATGAAAGTTTACACACCAAAACAATAAATAAATAAATAAAATGCAGGTAGGGTAGGGGAGCAAGAAGCAAAAGCTGCTTCTAACAGCAATGAGAAGGTGATTGAAACAGTCCATATCTACATAGAAACATGGATCAAATATTGGAGAAACCCAAGTCCACCACTAAGTTACCAGCGAAGCACTTGATGACACAGTTAGCAAGAAAACAACTAAATTTACATACCTTGAGTCCCGAGGAACAAAGGTAAGTTTGTCTCCAGGATTAGCCCATACAGAGAACTCATAAATGGCAGCACTTGTTTGATCATTGTCATTGGAACTAAGTTTAGCTGTGGTACCATCAACAACACTGCCCCCACTGTTCAGAATGTCCACAGCAATACTCTCGGGTACTTCATATGCACCATCAAGTGTGCTAGATTCAACATTGATCCGTCCTTTAAGTAGATACTTCTCTCCTTTCAGATAGATGGGCTACAAAAAGAAATAAAGGTGAGGAAAAAAGATTTGAAACAATCATGCATGTTAACCACAGCCATAGAAAAAAAATGAAAATGAAAAAGAACTATACCAAAGGGTTGAATGTATCAATCTTCATTGATGAACTCCCAAAGAAAATACATGAGTTAACAAAATGAAGTTCATGCAATCCGGGAGATTCTACACATATATGCTGGGAACCTTTCTGCAGTTTACACAAAGGAATAGAAATCAATTTTGCTTGAAAGTACATAAGGCATCCTGTCCTATGAATTTTAACTTTGGGGGATTTAATGAAGAGGCACTACCTTAATCTTCAAATTTACAGATGACCCATCTTCTTGAGTCATGTAAGCATCTACATCATGGGTGGAGATAACATTAACCCAGTAACCTTTTTGAACGAATACAATTCCTTCTACATCCTCAGCACCAACGTCCAAATCAATGAAGCTCTGCTCCCAGCACCAATTATCTTCCCTTGTCACTCCTTCTGGGGAGTTGTGTTTGACCTAAAACAGTAACAATCAATTGAAGAAAAAAGTACATAGAATCAAAATAGCATTCAGAAACTTACACAAATCACTAACACCAATTCCACATGAATGTTTGAGATTTATATTCACAACAAGAAACAAGCTGGAAAATAATTGAAAGTTATGGGAAAATATAGAAGGCAGAGAGCAAGCACAATACCTCAAGCTTGTATTGTCCAGGGATGACATTTGAAAAGAGGAATTCACTGCTGTTGTCAGTCAAAGTAACTGTCTTTCTCTCTTCATTGCGTTTACCAGCGAATCTCACAAGGGTAACAGAAACTAACGGGCCACAGTTCTCCTTGCAGGCTACAGTACCAAGTACATTGACTAGTGCCTTAATCATGGACCAAAAAGAAAGATATATCAAAAATTATAACTTGCATTATTTTATAAACAAATGAGGTCCAATAAACACCTATGGCAATTTTCACGGGTAAAATAGAAAGGAAAATGAGGGTGGAAATTTGAGAAATCATTTATAGCTCCATATTAAGTTTGGATAATATGTCATAAATCCAAGTCAGAAATTCCAATTTGATCAATATGTCCTTTTAATTTTATATCATCTGCATTTATGAATTCCTTGAGAATTGTTATAACCAGAAAACCAATACGAATGAAAAAAAATAGTGATATAATCTTGCTTTAAAAAGCCAAGGAGAAGTTTTGTGAAAAGACAGAAAAAAATTAAAAACTTATTCTCATTTTGTAAGTTTTTTACAAAGAAAATGAGCCAACACAAGAAAAATACGATATAAAGATGGGTTTACGGTTGAAACTAATTTACTTATTCTTCGAAGGTTGGAGGTGACGAGAAAAGTCTTTTGGATCTTTTTGCGAAGGTTGAAGTGGAGCGAGAGACCATAAAGGTTAAGGGAAAGATGGAGCTCAAGAATTTGGAGTGCTCCATCAATTTTGAGGCTAGAGGTCGGAGACCTTCTCCGGAGAAGTGCCAGCGCCGGCGGGGTTGTTTGAGATTGAAAATGATTTCTCCTTTCTTCCTGAAGTACAGTAGGGGTTTTGGGTTTTTAGGGCTGGTGCTGGGCTATTGTGGGTTTTGGTTTTGGTTTTTTTTTTTTTAGGTTTTTATTTTTGGATGAGGCTTCTTGATTGGTCTTTTGGGTTGGTCTTCTTGGGCTGTGTTTATGGGTTTTGCGCTTTTTTTTTGATATATACAACATTACTTATAAAAAAAAAAAAAACTTATTCTTCAAGTGATCTATCAACGTTTTGCTTTATAATTTTTATTTTTTTGTTACTAAAAAGAAAAAGCAAAAGAATCTTAAATTCCTCTAATTTTGAGAAATATTACCTGAGAAAATTCAACATTCAACAATGGACTTTTGACAACAATGTCAACATGCGATGGCAAAAACATGAGTCCAGGAGCACTCTCAGGTGTAGCTGCCATAGCAGATAAGCGGTATCCACCTGGTAGAACCTGAACATATTATAGATAAAGGAGGAAGATGTGACTTGTAGAGCAGACGAAACACTAACTTCAATAAATGTATAGATAGCCAACATCAATGAAAAATCAAAACGCAGAAGGAAATATCATTTTACTAGACATTACCAGCTTTGTTGTGGTTGTGAGAATTTAAGATTGTGGATCCAACATGGTTAGGGTAATTACAGTAGCATCACTTCAAACTTGATAACTACTCAAAGTACATTTGCCTTTTGCCATTGTACTTTTTTTTTAATATAAGTAAATGAATTTCATTAGACGCACAAAGGGCACAACCCAAGTACACAGAAAGTATATATGGAAAAACACCCAGCATATCAAGAACACGAAAAAAGAAAACAAAAATCTGCATAGCTAGAGTCATGGGGTAAACAGGTAGCAAAGCTCTACTCAAATAAAGTTTTGAAAAGATAGGTCCTTAGATTCACGCTCGTTCTCTCTTGAACATTGAAGCTTCAAGCATTCCTTTCTCCCCAAATGCACCAGAATAAGAAAGAGGGAATTGCATTCCTAACAATAATGTTGTCATTCCGACTGACTCCCCTATTCCAACACGCCAAAAGATCCACCACCCGTTTAGGCATAACCCACTCTACCCCAAATATCTGAAAAACCATAATTCACAACTCTCTAGAGACATCACAATGACAAAAAAAGATGATCTAGAGTTTCTCCACTCTTTTTATACATACAGAGCCAATCTATCACTATGATGAGATGCTTTGGGAGATTATCCAAAGTGAGAATTTTACCGAGGGAAGCTGTCCACATAAAGAAAGCCAACTTCAAAGGAGCCTCAATCCTCCAAACGCTCTTCCGAAGGGAGGGGCAAACACCATTAAGAAGAACCTTATAAAAAGTTTTGACCTAAAAAGATTTTCTTTTTTAGGGCATCCAACATAGGCGATTATCACCCTCCCAACCCACTCTAGCACAATACAAAACATTGAAGAAAGAGGAGACGGAGTCCACCACCCAATCATGCACCAACCAGGTCAAGTTAATGTCCTAGTGAGCAGCTGTATCATTCCTAACACTCCTAAGGGCCACCGTTGCATCCCTATTCCTAGCAAGACATAATAACTCCAAAATAGAATCCTTCAAAGTACGATCTCCACACCATATATCATGCCAGAACCTAGAATGAGAGCCATCACCCCCTTCTCCACAGCAAACCTCCACAACCACTTACCCAAAAGGGCCTGATTCAATGTAGACAAACTCATGATCCCTAACTCTCCGAAATGGATAGGAGAGCGCACATTCTACCAATTAACAAGATGGAATTTCGGCACATCGTCCAAACCACTCCAGAAAAAATCCCTCTGCCATTTTTCTAACTGATTAGCAACACTAACCGAGATAAGGAAAAGGGAGAGGAAATAGGTAGGAAGGTTGGGCATAGTGCTCTTAATCAACGTTACTCGACCACCCCTAGACAAGTAAAGTCCTTTCCAATCAGCTAATTTTCTCTCCATTTTTTCAATGATAGAATCCCAAACAAACTTAGCCTCAAACTAAACACCCAAAGGGAGACCCAAATATTTCAAAGGCAAGGAAGAAACCCTACAGCCTAGAATATGAGCCAACTCACTCACATTGGGCACGTTACCCACAGGAACCTACTCCGATTTAGCCAAGTTAGTCTTCAAACTGGAGGCAGCTTCAAAACAAAGGAGGGTACATCTCAGGTATCGAATCTAGTATGGAGCAGTCCCACAGAAAATGAGGGTATCATCGGCAAACAGGAGATGGGATACAGAAACATGATCATCACTCCTAGCCCCCACCGAGAGACCAGAAATAAAGCCCTCATTCACAACAACTACCATCATACAACTCAAAGCTTCCATAACAATCACAAAAAGAAGGGGGGGGAGAGAAGGCCCCGTCTCAAATCCAGAGAGCTATTGAAGAACCCACTAGACATACCATTAACCAGGATAGAGAATTGAACTATGGATATGCAATTGCCAATCCACTTCTGCCACTTCTCCCTAAAACCACATCTCCCTAGCAAGTAAAGCAAAAAGCCCAGCTAATATGATCATAAGCCTTCTCTAAGACCAATTTACACCATTGTACTGAACTGTAGATATGCAATTGACAATCCACTTCCGCCACTTCTCCCCAAAACTACATCCCCCTATCAAGTAAAGCAAAAAGTCCCAACTGACATGATCATAAGCCTTCTTTAGGTCCAATTTACACCATTTTACTTTATTGACAACTGCATAATATATATATATATATATATATATATATATATATATATATATATATGTGTGTGTGTGTGTGTGTGTCTTCCACTAGATTTTCCAATACCCATGAGAAACAAAAACTAAATTAATTCAAATCCACAATCAAGAAATCAAATGAGATGAGGTAGGGATAACTACTAACTCCCCAGTTCTAGTTGCTTATAGCCTCATGCAGTCATGCTTCAACAAAGGATCAGAAAATTAAATTCTAAATCAATAACATGTCAACTCAATGGGTGAAAAGACTTTATGGCATCTTGTATAAGTTGAATCTCAAAACTCTTATCAAGAGAAAGAAAAACTAAAAGATAAAAAGAATAAGAAGCTTAGTAAAACTAAATAGAAAAGCTTTGCTGGCTTCCATTACCCAAGTAACACCATATAACCAAAATTACTTAATGAGCTTCAGATTCTCCGAATACAACTCTGTCAATGTCTCTTTTAACTTTAGTTATGGAGATATCAGAAAGACTTTACAGAATACTAAGCAATTAGAGAGCAATACCTCATTGAAGTTCAGGCTAACATACCTCAAAGCAGAAATTTCCACTTCCATCAGTCAGTTTCACTTGAGGTTTGACATTTTCTGGTCCATGAGTCAAAGCTACCTATAATACAAACATGACAATGAATTTAATTGCAATGCACGAAACAAGTAACAAAAATTAAAAGATAGAAATTGTGATTTTACCTTTGCCTTGAAACCAGCACTAACCATCCGAACTACACCACATACATCATAGGAAACTGCTTTAATATCAGTAACCGAAGCCATGTTTGGCAATACCTGAAGGAGCAACCAAAGTTAGGAAAGAGAAAAGGACAGCAATTTAGTAATTGTAATCAGTACAAACACCAGTTCAATGAGTTAAATGTAAATTTAAATAACTGAACCCTGTCACTTCTAATTCAGGTATGCAAGATTCTCTACGCTATACTTTACCATATAATCCTTCAGTATGTTGAATTTGTAATGCTCCTTTATGGCCTCTATTGTATAGCGATTGGAAGTAACCTAAAATTCAAAACTTGAAAACTTAAGCAGATAATATACTCTTAACTTAAGATGAAGCACCTCAACTAATATCGAAGACATGAATCAAATTACAAAATGTTCCAAGTGATTGACAAACCATATTCAAAGAAGCAGGCATGCACACAAGTGAGAGGGAGGGAGCATTGTAGGACAAATTAAAAGTCAAAATCTAGAATATATAAATGAAAGAGCAGACCTTTTAACCAAAGACGTGGAAAAATAATGGTTTTATGGTGAAAGAAAATGTGGTAAGAACTCAACTTTTTCAGTAAATATTGTAAGAAGAAGGTTAAAAATCAGTGCAACTCTTATGCATAATTCATTTTTTGATAAGTAAATAAGTTGCGCCAAATTGCACCCCTCTGCACTTCTTTATGAGTTTGGATTATGCATAATTCATTTAAGAAATGATACTCTTCATATTTTCGAGCTTAACAAGCCAAACAATGACTTTAATTCATTTGTCATAAATTAGAATTATAGATTTTTTTTAATAAGTAACCCAATCTCATAAAGAAGTGCAAAGGAGCACAACCCAAGTACACAGGAAATATACAAGAAAAATGAACTTCTTGTATAGATATTAAAAAGGGAAAAAAGAACTTCAGGTTCGAAAGGCAAAAAGAACTCTCATATCCAATACAGTATGATTTCCTTCAAAAACAAACAGTATCCTGATCAGTTCCTAATCCAGTGAAGTGGTCATAACTGATAAAAACTAGTACCAGTAGATGTTCACCACAAATTTATAAGCCAACTCAGTGTATCTGCAACTTGTTCAACAAACTACAACAAGCAGACTGTCTCATAAGACACTGATACAACTAATACAGATGCCAACTCGTATTATTTCTTTGAATATAGAGACAGATAACAGATTGGAAGAAGATGTGAAAAAAAATCAGAAGAAATCAAGAAGAGCTAAAGCGTGCAGGTAAACTTGGATATTGAGAGCAATGTGCATACCTTGTCAAGCTTTATACAGACACATATTTATATATACAACATTCGTACATGCATATAATATATAAAGTAATTATACCTGATCGAGCTTGTAAAATCCTTGTTTGTCAGTGATAGACCTTTCATGACCATCAACTATAATTTTAACACCCTCCACTCCAACGTCATTTCCATCAACTACACGGCCCCCAACAGAAAATCCAGTGACCTACACAATTTAACAAGAACACAGGATTGAGCATGTTAATATATTCACATAAAATCCAAAATAGGATAAGACACCTAACATTACCTGAACAAGCAAATTTAAGGCTAAATAAAGGGAACAAGAATAAGAAGAAATATATATACACTAGCTTGGTAGAGTCATGTAAAACATGAATTTATCTTAATGTAACTTTAAAACGTGAATTCATCATTACCAAGAAGACTTTTAAAATACTAGTAGCCAATTAACATGCAGACTTTTAACAGCACTGAAAGAGCTAGACAGTTATTTTTTTTTATTTTTTTATTTTTTTTATAGGTAAACAAAGAAATATCATCAAAGAAAGCGCAAGGCATCCCCAAGCATACAGGAAATATACAAAGGACACCAAAACAGAAAAAACAAAAAACAAAGAAAACACCCGCAAAAACCCAAAAGACATAAGAACACCAAGAGCCCCACAACAGAAATCCAAACCCACAAAAAACCCTGGGCTAGATTACAACACAGCAAGAACCCTCTTGCCTACTTTGCCCCGGCTAGACCCAACTCCCCTAGCATCAAAGTTGATCGAGCACTCTAAATTCTTAAGCTTCCTTCTCCCTTTTGGTTTAGAAGCAGAGACTAAAATCTTTTGACGCTGCTCCTCATCAACTAAAGTCAAGAAATCCAGAAAACCCTTCTCATCAACCCCGTAACAGATCCCATAGTGATAACACAATCTTGCATCTTGCACTGCCTCAGGGTAACCTACAATCCCCCCCCCCCCCCCTCTCTCTCTCTCTCTCTCTCTCTCTCTCTCTCAAGATCACTCCCCTTCGAAGATTCACCCACAAGACCATCATCCAACTGATTTGAGGGAGCAAACCCACCCACGCCAGACAAAGACAACGGACCAGTCCCGACGCCACCAGACGAAGGCTAGGCAACGGAAGGACTCTTGACCACACTAGAAGTGCTCAGGAGAGGACTTCCTGACCTCACCCCTTACAGACGTTGGCGCGGACTGAGCAACGACTACAACACTAAAAGAGCTAGACAGTTGAACCATTCAAATAATTGACAGCTCATAAGATAGCGAACGAACCAGTAAATTAACAACTTTTACTACAATAGACTGCCAACATGCTTGTAGTCGAACAACCAAATTCCATCAAGACAACAAACCAAACTTCATCCATCTCAAATTCATTCTTTTCCTTTGTAGTAATTTTTTCTTACAAAGAGACAATAGTGAAGAGCTAGAAAGGGAGAAGGAGATTTCATTCCCATAGGCATAAGCAATATCTTTGACAATGAAGAGGGACTTTCAGGAGGTTCACACGACAAGAAACAGGCAAGTTTAAACAATTCAAGTACTCTAGCATGGTAAAAGTAAGGAGTGGCCCTAGTGGTTACATTAATTGATTTGAAAATTCTGGTATATCAGCTCAAGACACTACCATGAGATTGTAGGGTTATGGTATTAGAGTGGAATGTTAGGGTATGCTATTCTGCATCAAAGCTAGTTTCAATAAAACAGTGTCACTTTAGATGAGAGTCAATCATCCACTCATCCAGGAAAGATGTATTCCAATGCAGCAAAGAATCAAGGAAGGTTAGGAGACATCTTCAGTTGGACATGAAAAAATACAAGATCATCTATGATAGTGGAAGAGTTTGATTCGTTCCAAAAAATCAAACTACACAGCAGGTTTGTGCATTTGACTGAGTGGAATGGAAATATTTGGAGTGGATTTAGATTGTGTTACACAAAGACAAGGAAAGATTGATCGGAAGTCGTGTGTGTGTGTGAGTGTGTGTGTTGGGGTGGGGGGGCGGGTAAAGAATAAATAAAAGAAGATTTTACTTGTCCTGAGATGGTCGTCTTACCCTAATCAAGAGTAAATTATCCAGCTTACCTACGTACTTCTGCTCCTTTTTTCCTTTACCAGCCGATATGGCTAGGAGATTGGAGCGCCTTCAAAGGGGCTTTCTTTGGGATGGACTAGGCGGTGAGCCCAAACTTCATCTGGTGAACTGGAAGACTATCTTCTCCTTTGTTCCTAGAGGAGGCTTGGAAGTTAAAAACCTCATGTTGTTCAATAAAGCTTACTTGGTAAATGGCTTTGTCGATTTGTGCAAGAGGAGACTTCTCTATGGAGAAAGGTGATTGTTGAGCAGTACAGGATCCAGAGCAAGGTTGGTGTTCAGAGGAAGTTTGAGAGCCCTATGGGGGGTGCCTTTCGAGGAATATTAGGAATGGCTAGAGGAATTTCTCCAACTTTGTCTCTTTTAGGGTTGGGGACGGGTCTCGTTTTTGTTTTTGGCATGATGTTTGTTGTGGTGAAGTTGCTCTCAAACCTTCATTCTCAAAGCTTTATTCAATAGCTCATGACAAAAAGGTCTTGGTATCAGATTTTTATTCATTGGAATCCAAGTATCATCATGGCAGTCTAGGATTGAGAGTTGGAATCTCGACTCTTTCCTCAATCCAATATAGTTCTCAACAACCCATCCGAGGAGGTGGATAGATTGTTGTAGACCCCAGCCAGCAATCATGACTTTGATATAAAAGGCTATGATAACACTTTACAGAGTGAAAAGCCTTGCCCCTTCCCCTAGAAAAGTGTTTGGAAGGTTAAGGCTGTGCCCCGCATTGCGTTCTTTACTTGGACAGCAACTTTGGGTAGAATTCTTACAGATAATCTTAGAAGGTGGGGTTTCACTCTTGTAAAATGGTGTTACCCATGCAAAAAGAATGAGGATACCGTTAATCATCTTCTCGTCCATTGTAAGTACACTAAGTACACTAGCAATCTTTGCCACTTGGTTCTCAACTTATTCAGAGTTTTGTGGGCTATGCCTCGCAACATCCAAAAGTTGCTACATTTTTGGAGGACTCAAGGCCGGGGACATCCCAAAGAGGTTATCTGGAAAGTTATTCTTGCGTTCTTAATGTGAAGCATTTGGAGAGAAAGGAATCAACGCCTCTTTGAGGACTGCAAGTATAATGTGCTTTGTTTAAAATCCTTTTTTTAATATCTCTTTTGAATTGGGTTGTAATCTATGTTCTTAATTTCTCCTTCTCGAATATTTTAGACCATGCTAACATTTTAGATTTCAGACACCTTAGAGTGGTTGTTTCTCTTATATACTTTTCATGTGGGCTTTACCTTTTCTTTTTAATAAATTATCATTCATCAAAAACAAAAAAAAAACAAAAATTAAAAGAGAAGCATATCTACTATTACTCTATTAGCATATTCAATTTTTTTTTTTTTTTTTTTTTTATAAGTAATAGCCAGTCTTATTAAAAGCGAATTAGCATATTCATTTTTTATTAGACAACAATTTCATGCAAATGGTTGGGCGGCAAAGTCTTAATTCTAAATCCAAACAAACTTACTTTACATATTTTATAAACAATTTCACATCATGCTTACAAAAATCTAGTGGGACAGAAAATAAAGAAAAAAGATGGAGAATAATTACCATAACAGGATAAAATGTTCTGGTTTGACAATGTAGCCAACTATGTAGCTTACCTGAAACTTTTGGGGAACTGTCACATGTTGATGCTCAACAATCACTGATGCAATGGGAGGTGAAACATCAAATACTGTGTTTTCACCCTTGTAGAAAGGTATGAGCTCGTATCTTCCTGCAAGTAATTCAAGAATATGAAAAAGATGCAGAAGTTTTGAATAAGCAGAAAGGTGAAAACAAAAGAGATTACAAAAGAAAGATAATGCAAGTATTAAAAATGCAGCAACTAGAATGAAAAGCAACATCTAAATAGAGAATTACCACAGGGTATTGATTTAAACATAAACATTCCTTCAGCATTGGATACAGCATGGCAGAGAGCCTTTCTTTGTCCAGGGGCATTACCAGAACCTTGGGGACAATCTACCTCTAAGACATCATCTGAGTATAAATACATGTGAACTCCCAATATTGGATTTCCCTACCAAAAAGAAAACAAACTATTTTGATTTTATATATAGAAGAGCATAAAAGTGAAGCATAATCAGCCAGCAAGTGATGAGCAAAATTAACTAAGTATCACACTTCAACAATAGGCATTGCACATAGTATCTTCTAAGTGAACAGAGAACAAAATTATATCCCTGAACAGATCTCATCACAATAAACATGAATGTTATATTTAATATTCAGATCTCCTTATAATAGATGGATTTTGTAAAACTAGAGAGAGGAACACAAATAAATTGAATTATAATGGAACTGTTGTCTCTACGATAAGTTTACCTGAGCAACAACAAAGCCATGGACATCATACCCAGGGACAAAGAAAATGTCATCAACTACACCATTTCCAAACCCCAATTCCACCTGCAAGAAGTGCATTTCCAAATGAGTGGCAATGTGGGATATACATGCCTGTCAACCATAATAGGTAGGTATGTAGGTAGATAGATTCTTGGGGGGAAGGAAGAGAGAGGAACTAACATGAGCAATAAAAGGCAAACGTAAAAACAAAGTGAAAGAAAAAACATCCAACCTCTGTGGAGCCTCGAACTTCAACTTTCAGATCAGAATGCGAAGCACGTAATTCATATTTTCCTGCACACAATACATTGCTATTACTTATCAAAAAAAATATATATATTTTCCTGCACAAGAAGAATGTTATCAAACTAGAATTCCCATTTGTTAAGTGAAGGGAGAGTTAAAAATTAGTCATCCCTTTGAAATTAAAATCACAAGGAATCCATAATGTCAAGTGCAGTCCCACTAGGAAATTGGATCACTGCATGTGCTATACTATGCAAGACATCTTTGAAACTCGAAGACATGTCACACTTTTTACAAACAAAATCATTTTTAAAAGATATTCTAGGATAGGCTGGGAACTTCAATGTTGGTTCCTTGGAAGAAGTTGCCACATAGAGAACAAACACGTTATCTTTTTAACAAAAAACTACCAGGCAAACTTTCGTACCTGGAAGTATATTTGTGAACAAGTAACTCCCCATTGATGATGTCAAGACAGAAGAGACAAGATCGCCATTAGGAGACAAAAGTTCAACTTTTACATTTGAAGGGCCTCCATTCTTAAGAGCACAGCTCTCTCCACCCACAGCTCCCACCACCTTACCAGAAATGGTGAACCTACAATGAGAATACTTTCACATTGTAACTCATACTAGAAATTTAAAAACATGTCCCCAAGCACATAACACGAATTAATCAAAACAAACCCTGTGAAACGGAAATTTATATCTTCATTGCCATTGCAACCAGTATCATCAACAACAACAGGAACCTGCCAAGGACATTATTTGTGTCAGATTTTACAGAAACTCAATTTTCATAAAAATGGACCGTGTGTAGTCCACCATGCTTGAGAAAATTTTGCGTAAAGAACAATGCAATTATTATACCTTCTCTGGGTCCCACGCCCATCCTTCTGGTCCATTTATTTGAATTACCAAAGAACCCTACAATTCACATAATTACAATAAGAAACACTTGAAAGAACACATGCACATGGAGGAAGCATCAAAAGCATTAGCATATTTAGATATTACCTTGTCGTATACTGGAATGAAGTAGTAGCCATTGGGAGCACACTGAGTTCTGTCCTTTACCAGTCCATCCACCGTGCGAAGCTCAATCTACCATTCACCAAAATTTACATACATAGATTTAAACAAACTAAACATAACTGCAAAATAACGGCCCCGTGTTCATCATTCTATCCATGTTGATACCAGTGCTACATTACTTGTGCAACAAATAAACGCTTCCAAATCAAAGATAAGTATACATTTCAAACATTTCCTTATTTCCCTCAACTCAGCAATGTACTACAAAAGCTTCAAAGCCAAAAATTGTGCAATACCGTGATATGAGAATAATCCAATTTCGCAGCATTCGTCGTCCTCGACTTCATCAAAGACGTACTAGCCTACAAAAAACGAATTCAATTTCAGAGAGTAAGAAACAAATTCCTGGACTTCGATTACAACCACAAATTCAAGTTACAAGTAATTATTGTGCACCGCAAAAGCCATCACTGCCAAATTCAGATCCACGATTTATGGCTCTCCGATTCTCAGAAATCCGTATTTTTCATCCTATAACTATTCCAACGTTTGGTTGCTATGGAATTACAGGATATAGCATAGGAAACGGAATTGAAGGCGAATAATTGAATCCAAAACCTGTTAAATGATTCCGAGAGAGAGAGAGAAAGAGAGAGAGGTGATTGACCTCGACAAATCCGCCACAGCCGTGGATGGAATCAGCGGAAGCAGCTGAAAAATAATGGATTACGATGAAGAAGCACAGCAAAGCGTCTCTGATCGTCATTCTACGCAGCGGGATTGGAGCTCGGCGAGGGTGTTTCATTGCAAGGTAAGGAGATCTGGTTATTTTACATGAGATTTTGATATATTATAAATATATATAAAATATGTAAATTAGAACACACTCAGTGAGTCAGTGGTGTCTGGGAACTCTTGCACTGTCAGGTGCGAGAGGGTTTATGGGTTTCCTAGGAAATGCAAGTGCGAAGCCGATCACCTTGGAGACTTTGTTGGATGTAAAGACGCTGACACGACATCGTCTTGATTTTTGAAGTTAAACGGCATCGTCTATTTGTTCCTTTCTCTCTTTTCGTGTTTTGATCTTGGGCCATATCAGCTAGGGTGGGGCAAAGCCCGCTTGAACCCGCTCAAAGTTGACCCGAGCCGCCTGGTCCAGTCCAACGGGGTTAGGGCTCGTGAACTACATAGCCTAAAGTCTCTCCTTGTGAGGTTGTAGGTCTAGCCCAGCCCGATGGTAAACCCAATTTTAAAGCTGACATAATATTTTTCAACATTGCACGAAAATTTACGAAATTCGGCTCAGGATCACGATCAATATTACGATTTCAACCACTCTTATAATTGAGAAACGTACAAATTTAGCCCTAAAGAGGTCAATAACCACCCCCTATATCTATAAGATGATTCCAAATATTTTTATTTGAGTATAATCTCTCTCAAGGTGTTATTGGAGATGTCTTTGATGCTTAAGTCAATAAAATTTTATTACAAGTAAAAGTCACATCAATTGACTATCTTATATAACATATAAGTTTTGCCAGGTGTAACCTTATAGGTAGATATACTTTTTTGTGGCGTATGACATCCGCCCTTTGCCTTGTAGCGAGGTCCCTTGCCATGTGTCAATTTCTAGATGATTAACATATGTAGACAATATGCATGAGATTTTTTCTTGTTCTTTTTAGCCATTTTAATCCCACCTTAATTTAAATTATAACAATAGATTATTTGCCACTACTAATAAGATATAATGGTGACAATTGTACATAAAATCTATGCAAAATTAGCAAGGTGTAATCAGTAATCTCCCCCAATTACTTAATAGCGAACCATTTGGAACCACTTAAGAAAAAATCCTCAGCCCATTTGGAACCACGTAAGAAAACGCCAAGATAATTGACATCGTCAAAGAATGCAGCTGCATGCACATGTCAGTGTTGATGGGCTAGGGCCAAAGCCCAGTCTTTGTCACGTAAGACTTATCTATTATGACTGGACACTTGAAGACTTGTAGTAATTCGACATTTTTATTTTTTTTAGAAAAATTATTAAATTGATGATTTGGTTTGACATTGTAACCAACAAGTCATTGTGATTCCAAACTGAATTTATAAATTCTTGTGGTGTGCGTATATAATGAAATGGTATTTCCTTCAAAATTTCATTAATTTTTTCAATAGAATTCTTATAAAATTATACATTTACCTAGGGGTGAAATTTAAAACCGTCTAACCGCAGCCGCTAACCGCTAACCGTTATAACCGTTAACCGCTAACCGCCTAACCGCCTAACCGCTTTGAAAGCGGTTAGTAAAAACCGCTAACCGCCTAGGCGGTTGCGGTTAGCGGTTAGTGGGTTTTGAAAATCCGCTAACCGCTAACCGCTACCCGCTAACCGCTTTTTTTTAAATATAATATATATTTATATATTATATATATATAATAACAATAAGTTGTGAGTTTATGAACTTTTTTTGGTTGATTGAAATGAGCCTCAAGCTTCAAATTTAACCATATATGTTGGTTTTTTTGGTTGCTTGTGAGTTTATGAATTTGTTTGTGTTTTATTTTATTTCTATGTGTGAGTTTATGAACTTGCTTGTGAGTTTATGTATAAGACTACAAGTGAAGTGATGATTTTGTTGTAATTTTATTTGTATATTATATGATGTGTAGATTTGTAGAAGGTGGCCAACAAGATTTTGGTATATAGCAATTTTTAATGCTAAAATGGCCATGGAAAGGGGGAAAAAAATGTTTAAAATGAGAAAAAAAATGTTTAAAGTGAGCCCAAAACCGGCCCAAACCCGGTCCAAACCCGGCCCAAAATCGGTCCAAAGAAAAAAGCCCAAAAAAAGCCCAAAAAAAGCGGTTAAAAAAAAGCGGTTATTCCAAAGCGGTTAACCGCTACCCGGTTAGCGGAGGCGGTTAGTAAAATTTACTAACCGCCTAGGCGGTTGCGGTTAGCGGTTTTAGCCACTAACCGCTAACCGCAACCGCTATTTCACCCCTACATTTACCTTTCAAATAAAAAATTTATAACAAAAAGATGGCCGACCACGTCATAATAATAGACTGTTGGGAGTGGTTAAAGCATCAGCAAAAGCTCTTAAGATTGGTCGACTACTCTTAGAACGAGCTGAAGGAGGAGGTCGACTAACTCAAGCGATTGGTTTCTACTACTCTTAACACCATTAAGGGTGGTTTGACCACCTCTTTAGTTGATTACGGATATGATCGAACCACCCCATAATCATAGGATTGATCGATATTAAAATGAATTAAAGAAGAATGTTTTTTTTTTTTTTTGAAGGAAAATCATTCTTATCTCATTAATAGAGGAATCAAGAGCATTAAAACTCTTACAATCACACAACATAACGTTTTGAAAAGATCCTAACCGAAGCTAAAAGATCAAAGTCGTAACTAAAAGATTACACATCAAAGACGTCAAACATCTGCTAACCTATAACTAATCTTCAGTTGGAATAACAGATCTGCGCTAAGCAGACACAAACTAATGCATAGGTAGCTCTTATTTATTGACCCTGAGATCAAAAGGACCCTATGCCGACACATATCCTCCTGAACCCGAAAGCCAGGATATCGTTCATATCCACAACCCCAGGGGTCTGGACCAAAATAACAAGCGAGGAGATTAAGAAAGAGGACATGGCCTTATTACAAGCAGCAAGAAAAATACAGGGAAAATCAAAGCAATACAACTAAACATTTAAAAATAGGAGCACACTAGGCGGATGACAGCAGCCGGAAGAAAAGCTGATCGCGTGCTTGCCGGAAACCGATGCATAGATGGCGTTGGAAGCACATCACGGTGGGGACCCGTGAAAAGACCCAGCAGAAGACAGTAAATGGCAAAGCTAGCGCGGAGGAGATCGGTGGCGCACTCAGAGAAATTGGGGGGAAGTTTGAGTGAATCCCCCATGAGCGGCACCCACAAAGTGTGCCCAAACAAACACCTAGCAAGAAAAAATAAACAAGCAAACAAATAACAACAACATGGAAAATAAAGCGAAATTCAAAAACAAACACAAAAAAGAAAAGAAACACAAATCGAGGAAAAGAGGGGGGGAAGGAAAATGGGAAAGAGAGGAGGGAACAGATCAAGGAAAGAGAGGAGGAGGGGGAGGGGCTCAGCTGTGCAGCACTTCCTTAAGCTCTGCTAGGGTTTTAAGAAGAATGTTTTTAAACCGATATTAAAATGAACTAAAGAAGAACGTTTTTAAACCATAAATGTTAAAATGATACAATGTCAATGTATATCATTTTAATCGAAATAATAACTAGAATTTATAGAAATTAGAGCAAAATAACCGGCATTATTTAATATTTATAGAAATTTGGGAAGGCAAAACGACGACGGGCCGAGTTCATTTACCAAAAAGTCAAGCGCGAATACGCTGAATTAATAAGCTGAAGCCGAGCGTCGTTGACAAATACAGAAACACAGAAACCAACGACACCATTTCCAATTCAATCACGAAGTTTCGACCCGTACAATGCTCCGACACCTGCTGCCACTTCTATTGCTCTTGTTATGCTCCAACTCGATCGGACGGGTCAGCTCGCACCAAGAGTCGGGCGAGTGGAGCTGCGAGGCCGACTCGGAGATTCAAGTGGAGGCTGAGTTCAGGCCCGGCCTCGTCACCGTCGACGGCCACGCCGACGACTGGAAGGACATTGATGGCTTCGAGTTCCCTCTCCGCCCTGCTCTCGACCCAGATGAGGACAAAGAATACAAAGGCGGAAAAGTGACCGTTAAGGTGTACTTTCGCTAAATATTGATTCAAATTTTGCTGGGGGTTATGGGTTTCGTATGAAGTTGCTTTTTGATTGATGGATGTGGGTATGTTGCAGGCTTTGCACGATGGTCATGATGCTTTCTTTATGGTACAAGTTGATGGGGACTATGTGTACTCTAAAGGGTAAGTTCTGATTTGGAGAATGAGGGTTGTTTTTGAATCTGTGATTGAGTGGGATTTTTTGTTGTTGTCCGTTTGATCGTTTGGACACGTTCAATATTGGCGACATAGCTTTTGTATTCACTTTCTAGCAACTAGATCTGATTCAACTTTGTTATCTGAAAATTGTTTGCTTCCCCATCTTCTTACATGGTGTTATGGTCTCTAAAATTGATCGGAAGGCGAAGAAACTATATGGGTTTCATAACTTTGATGATTTGTCAATTTGATTGGTATCAAATTTTAAGTCAACTTTGGTGTGCTCTCTGCAAAATTCTATTTTGCCATGCCATGCTTTCATGGATATTCAATAGAAGTGCATGCTTTGTTGAATTGAATGACCAATCAGTTTCAAGCCTCAAGTCCTTAACACAAAAGGCTCTTGTTGAATTGGTTTTATTGTTCTTAATGCAGTACTAGCAACAAATGCCCTTCTGTTGCTCTCATGTTTCAAATTGGAGAAAGTGCCACCTACCATAATGTAAGTCAAATTATTCCGGTGATTATCAAATTATGATTATCTTTTCTATTTTTCCTATAATTTTTTGAAGTTTCTGTTGCTCTTCATTTCGATTTCCTCTATCTGTTTTATAATTGAAACTGAGAAGATTTGTGTTATAAGATGGGTGGATGTTCTGAAGGGAGAGCCACATGCAACAGCAAGTCTTGCAAAGGGCATGAAGTTGATATGATGCACTTCTCAATTGGAAATGCTATTCCAGGACGGCTCTATGGTGGCAACCCGATAGACAACAGGGATGGATATGGCGGTGACAGGTGATGTAGTACAATCCCTATCCTTGATCTTCACAGCAATTTAGTACAACCCCACGTTTTGTCCTTCACTGCAATGTAGTACAAGGTCACTGCAATGTAGTACAATCTCCCTTCTTCTTAGATTATGTAATAATTTTTCCATTTTCTATGTTTATTAATTACTTTTTCATGAACAGGTTTGGCCATTTGGTTGACCTTTATGCGTGGACCCCGCACTGTAGATACCTTGATGGACTTGGCCCTTCAGGTACTTCTTGAATTAATAAAATATCCTATTGCTCTAATTTTTTATTTATTTTTTAAATGAAGAGTGAATTTATGAGACCCCAAGAAGATTAGACAACCTTTTAAGTAAAGGAAAACAATTGTTCAAAAAAATAAAAATAAAAGAGTAAAGGAAAACAAAGAGGGATACAGCATCTATGAAAGTGACATGGAACCCATGACTCCTCCAAAATCAAAATTCCCTATCTGTGATGCAGTCCATTGCATGCTTTGCAGATCTTGGGACCCAGCTAAAAGAATCATTCAAATATTTGGTTTATCTTCAATTGTCTTGTTGAAAAACATATCTTTAATGTTTATCTTCATTATATATAATAGTCTAATATATAATGTTAGACTATTATATATTAGCCTTCCCTTATGCCCACTAAGCCAACTCTACTTCCTCCTTGGTGTCCTCTAAATTGTTGCAGCCATGCATTTGTAACAGCCTCTATCATTTTTCTTTTAGCCCTCCTATATTTCTTTAGCACCTTCGATATTAAGCAAATCATTAATCTACAGTGGATTTTACATTTCTATTTACTTTTATGAAAAAAATCTGGTGTTTCAATGGCTTCATACCTGTTTCATTCTTCCTATTTCTTTTCTTTTTCCTTTTTATACTTATTTTTTCCATATGAAAGCATCTCCTCTAAAGCCATATTTTCTTATGATATTCCTGTTCATACACGTCTTTTAATTTGTAATACTAGACTTGGTTTTGAATAGAAAATCAAAAGAAGTAGTATTGCTTTAGTTCATCATTCATAACTTGGACAAAGTTTTCTTTCGAACTGGGTTGGAGGAATTAAAAGTTTTCTTCCAACCTAGTCTATTAAACAAATATATGTCCAAAATGCAGCATTTTGGATACATGTTAGTTTAATAAACTAAGTTGGAGGAATTTCGTTGGAGGAAAACTTTGTCCTCATAACTTTAGCTTTTGCAAAAATATAAATCTATTATAGCTTCGTATGCTAAATTCATCCACAGGAATTGTAAGATTTACTTGAACGAACTATGTATATATCGTATATATTAAAATTTGGAAGAGGAAGAGTACTACCCCTTGAGGGCAGACATTAAATGGGGCAGTTAACTATTGAAGGTAGGCACTCCTAGGGCACCTTGAATGACATGTGAAACAATATCTCTCAATTAAGCTAAAAAGGAACCTTTCAAGCTTGCAGTAATACATGGGTTTTATTAGTAAATGGATCAAGTGAAAGTGGAACTGTAATATATATATATATATCTTTTAAGTTGACATGATTAGATAATGAGACAAAACTCCATTGTTAGGAACACTTCTAATAATGCTAATACTACCATGTCATTCAACACCTCATCACGGTTTTGTTTTCAACAATGCCTTTATCCTACTTTATCCCCTTGAAGTCAGTCTTGAACACCATGATCCCGGACATTGCTATCAACATGATGACATATATGAATCCATATTTTTCATTAAAATTCCTTGTGTTGAACATGAGCCGAGTTTTGCTTTTGTAGCCATAGGAAACTAGGGAAAAAAAGAAGAAGCAAATGTCTTTTTTGGCGTCGTAAAAGATTTTTTTAAATAGAAAGCCCAACAAAACAGTGGCTTAGTTTTTTTTTTTTTTTTTTTTTTTTGTATGAAACAATTTGGTGTTTAAGCTGATGGAATTCTTAGTTCTTACTCGCAATTATGAATCTTGGAGTCTTTGTAAAATTTCTCCATGAATTTAGTTGACAAGATTACTGTTACTTTATTGGTTTGTACTTTGTATACCATGATAATCATAGTCTATGACAAAAGATAGATGCTGAATAGGGGTGAAATAGCGGTTGCGGTTAGCGGTTAGTGGCTAAAACCGCAACCGCCTCAGCTAGTGGTTAGTGGTTAGTAATTTTTACTAACCGCCTCAGCTAACCGGGTAGCGGTTAACCGCTTTGGGATAACCGCTTTTGGGGGGCTTTTTTTTTTTTTTACCAATTTTGGGCTAGTTTTGTACCGGTTTTAGGCTCACTTTAAACATTTTTTTTGCTCATTTTAAACGTTTTTTTTTTTTTTTTTTTCCTTTCCTTTTCATTGCCATTTTAGCATTAAAAATTGCTATATACCAAAATCTTGTTGGCCACCTTCTACAAATCTACACATCATATAATATACAAATAAAATTACAACAAAATCATCACTTCACTTGTAGTCTTATACACAATATAGAAATAAAATAAAACACAAACAAGTTCATAAACTCATAAGCAACCAAAAAAACCAACATGGTTGAACTTGAAGCTTGAGGCCCATTTCAATCAACCAAAAAAAATCATTTCAACCACTATGCTACAACGACTTATTGTTATATATATATATATATAAAGCGGTTAGCGGATTTCCAAAACCCACTAACCGCTAACCGCAACCACCTAGGCGGTTAGCGGTTGCGGTTAGGTGGTTTTAAATTTCACCCCTAATGCTGAATTCTTGATCGATTTTTTACTATAAAGGCCACTGACGATTTATGATGCCTTTCATTGCTTTTGTGAAAAAGTATCTCTTTGCAACTGAAATTTTTATTCATCCATTGGTATACATACCCCTTAAGGCACATGGAAATCCCCAAGTTTCACTTTGATTTATTGTTTTATCTCTTTTCCTATGCTAATGGTCTTTGAACCAAATGGCATCTCCTCTTCCGATGAGTAAGCGGTGGAGGGTAATATCGTGGGTCAATTTTTGTACCGGTGCCTGTGTTGCATATGCCTAAATATAGTTTCCCTCTATTCCTCCTTCCCCTCCTCTAGCTTTTACTTGGTGCTTTTCTGTTTCTTATATGATAATACTGTAATGATCAAATTATGAATGGTTTATCTTTTTCCGTTTTCAGGAAATGATACTAGTGCACAGAATGATTGGAAAGGCGCATGGTGGCACAGTAGCTTCACTACTCATTCTGGTAATTAACTAATTTTTTGTTGAGGGTTTGATATTCAAACATTAGTTCTCCACCCATATAAATAGTTGGATGCTCCATTTGCATAGAACTATCACTTGGCCGCATCAGAAACTTGAAACAGTAAGTGCTGAGCAATTAAAAAAATGGATGCATAATTTTAATGAGGCTTCAATTGGATGATCCATATACACGATATAAGCATGCACATCAATACACACATACATATGTGACTTATAAGTTAAGTTGTTTTATTAATATATTTCATTTTCTTCTCTGTTCATCTGTAAGTATTAATCTCTTTCCTTCCTCCTTTTCTTTTTTTTTTCTTTTTATCAGTAGTGTCCATGTTAGAATATTAAATAAATAATTAAATTCACTATTTCCTATCATCTTAAGCTTTTGGGATAGGTAATGATTTAACATGGTATCAGAACAAAGGTTCTGAGTTTGACCCTTGCCTTCGTCATTCATCTATCATTTTCAATTAAACATTTCACATGTTAGAATATTAATTTAAATGTATAATTTCTTATCATCTTAAGCTTAGGAGAACTGGTGATCTAACAGCTCAGGTAGGGTTAAGATCCCTAACCATGCTTGTGTCTAAAGTCAAGTAATTTGAAATAGAAAAGACAAACAACTTCACTTAGTTTATTATGACTAATCTAATTAAAGTTCCTTGTGACCGTGTGCTTTTTACATATCACCGTTGCGGCGTTGTCATGTGGTTGTTTGTTTATTAGTTTTTAGTTGTGTTTCTGAAAAGTGCCTTATGTTTCACCTTTATTCATAGCCTCATTTTGTAAATTACAATACTATATTTCTTATTCAACATTAATATTTGATAATTACCTATTACAGGTTTTATAGAGGAAGATAGTCCATATGCTTCAGATGGTAAAAAAGGCACATATTATTTTGAATTCTCTAGACCTTTGAGAACAATGGATCGTCTTCAACAGGTATGAATCTCAATTGCTGCATTCAGTGTTTTAGTAATCTGGGACTGAAAAAATTGCTAGTGCATGATCTATGTATTTTGCACAAATCTTTTAATCCGTAGTACGCAAGTTACTTGCATAAGTCACTGGTCCTTCAGTTGTTAAACAAAGAGGATAATGAAACATGGACCAAGACTAAACATCCTTGTTATCGAGCAAGAGTTCATGAATATCACCAATGAAGATTGCCTTCAAAATTTTGATACAATTGCCTTATCTATTTTGAGAAGGCAATTGTTAAAATTTTGATATTAGTCAAATGAGCTTTTTGGTTATCTTTGTTTCAAGTAGGTCATTTTTGTAATATAAATTTCACTATGTTTGTTTGAAAATAAGTCAATTTTCAAAATGGAAACTTTATTTTTATTTTTTATTTTATTTTTTATTTTTATTTTATTGTAAGTTAGACGCACCTGGTGGGACTAGAACCCGCGACCTCACCCTCCACCTTGCTACAAAGGGAGGCAAATTTGACTACAACTTGAGGAAACTTTTTTCTGGATAATGTGATGTTTATCTTGTTGATCTTCTTTTTCTATTGTGTTAAAATTTGTTTCTAACACTGTTCTATAGCTTGAAGACAGCCAAAGATATTACAAGGATGATCTGTGTTTTAATCTCACATTCTTACAAAACCTTAATTCTTCAAAATTTTAAAGGGAATCATGTTCTAAAAACTGTGTCTTGCTGAAGTTCATGCATCCATTCTTCTTCATTGTGTCGAAATTTGTTTCAAACCCCCTTCTCTAGATTGAAGAGAATCCAATGTTATCTATGAATGACATTGATCTACTGGCACAGTTACATATTTGTGTTGTGACAACAGAACCTTAATTTGTTAATGTTACCTGGTTCCTGCAGGATGCTCAGTTCACAATTGGTGGATCAAGTAAGATGTCAGTAGCATTCTGGTATCCGGTTGATGGACAACCATGGCATGGTTCTGGACACTATTCTATTCACTGTGATTGGGTACCCTTGGAAATCTCTTCTGGAAATTCTAAGCTCACCAAGTCTGCAACAATTGGCTCCGCCAATGTTTCCAGTGCCTTTGCCCTTCTGGTATCAGTAGCCTCTTTATGCCTCTCTTTTTTTGTTGGTTACAAGCTTTTCAGAACCACTACTGTAAGGCCCTACACAACCATGGACAGCAACCTTTAGCATAGCAGTGTGTTTGCAATTGTAGTTGTATCATGTACTTCTAGGTTTGTACTTCTTGGTACTTCCACTTACATTCCATTTTTTATTGGATTAAGGTGTTACTTTATTACACCTTAGTGGGTTTTGTCACTTGTTGCAAAAGGCATTAACCTTAGAAGTTCATATTTTATCTAAAGGAAATTTGGTCGGGGGAATTTTTTATTTTTATTTTTTTTAAACTCAGTCTATTAAGTTAACATATATCCTTAAAGCATGTGATTCTCACATGTAGTTTTACCCTGTGAGAAGTACATGTTGTAATGACACTTGGCCCATGGAGAGCACTCCGAATGTTCAAAGAGAATGGAACTAGTGCCCGACCTCCATTTGGCAACATATAAAAGCAAGATAAAGTTTTCTTTCAAATTAGATTAAAAAAAATTGAGACATCTAAAAAGAAAATTTTACTTTATTAAACTGACATATATCTTTAGAGCAATGCTGTATACACCACACTTTCTTCCATTTTTATTATGCTACTGTGGTAAGGTTTAATAGTCATTTGATTTTATTTTTTTTAACGCACATCAACATAATTAAATAAAAATAAAATATTAGTGTGGTATTTTGCATTACTCTTAAGCATAAAAATGAACTAATTGTGAGCTCCTCTGTCTTCCTAAGGATTTTAAAAAATAAATAAATAAATTGTAAGGATATTATTGATATTGTTGAGATTTTTCCAATGGTGATCTACCAAGACTTTTTAAGAGCATTATTAGCAGCCTCACCAAATTTTACTCACCAACATAACTAAAAGTATACTTTTCTCTATTTTAACTATTCACTTTTTTAGAACATCTCCAATAGTTTCACTATTTTAACAATTTACTTTCATTATTTCACTTAAATATTTTTTTTCTTCAAATATTTGTTTATTTTTTTTTAACTATTTCACTTTTTTTATTCATTTGATGAATAAATAGTACTCACTATTAATAGTGAGTATTATTCGCTCACTATTTTTATTTTTTATTTTTTGGGTCAAATTAGAGAGACTGAAAATGAAAATGTTAAGGTGTTTTCACCAAATTAGATCACCAAAATAACCAAAAAATAATTTTGGTGAGGCTGCAAATAGTGCTCTAAACTAGGTCTATTTTGGGCTTGGTATTGGAACCATGTTGTTTATATTATGTTATGAGATGAATGTTTAATCCCAACCGTCCAATTTTAACTGAAATTGGACGGAGCCAAACCCTTATTATTTTTCTATTCGTAGATATTAAAAAGTTACGTAGAAAATCGCCTTAAAAGACAATATGAGGCAAGTTTCAAAATTCTTTCAACCTATTAGGTCGATATTATCGTGTCAGTAGCTGAACAGAGCGCCCTAATAACTTGTCCGTAACTAAATTTATTACCACTAATTTTAGTATTCGCCGCTGAAAGTGTGAAGCGGCCATGGGGCATTTTAGAGAGGCAAAACGACGACGGTTCTCCATTTGGTGAAGTGGTAAACGAACAGATCGAATCCGAACCGCGAAGATCCTGAAGTGCGGACTAGCCGAGAGAGATTCGCGTCCACGAAGGTAACTTTCTTCTCACATTCATTTCCAGACTCAGATTGATCAAAAAACAAAAAAAATAAAAATAAAATTCCAGACTCAGAAACTTCGCAAAAGATTTTCCCTCACTTTCTCGTGATTCTCCGCGTTGATCTTCCTGAGAAAATTTCCTCTCCTAGGGTTTCTTTTAGTTATTGACTGATATCAATGTATTCGTTTAAAAAGTCGCGTGGTTTAGGTTTGACTTGTATGAATTGTAAGATCTTAGTTTAAAACTAGTATAGAATTTGTTGAATTGTGTGATTGGATTTATACGAAGTTCGAGTTTGATTCAAGTTGGGCAACTTTGCTTTTTATAGAGCTACAGGTGGTTCTTGATTTGGAAATTCTTTACCGGTTGGTCTGCGTTTGGTTGTGTGGGGAATTGGGAATTTTTATCCTCTAGAGGCTTTGACTCTCATATCCAAATAGTTAGAAGCTGCCTATTTATATGCTGTACACGAACAAACACGGAGTTCCATCGGTTTCGAATTCTCGAAAACATGTTCCAGAACAGTTCAGGATGGAGTTTTCAAAATCTCAACCATTGTTTTTAATTAATTGGTTCAGATTTTGTGCCCTCAGCATTTAACACCTCTAGAGGATACTGATCTATCCAGAGTGGATACAAGTAAGCCTTTAAACTTTAGGAACTGAAATTCCAATCTAGTTGAAAGCAAAGTTGGCCTTGAAATGTTCTGGTCTATAATGTTGTTCATGGACACAAGCTTTTTGATATGCAAATCATGCTTAATCTTGTCATTGGTTGAATTTCTGTTTGATGGGTTTTGTAAATGTTATGATTTCAATTTTAACTTATAGGGTTTGCAAAAGTTGTTGGAATTGGTTGCACTTTGGAGCTGCAACTTGACAGTAAATGGCGAGGATCAAACCTCAAGCTCTGCTACAGCAAAGCAAAAAGAAGAAGGGGCCGAATCGAATAAGTGTCACCACTATCATACTGTGCAATTTGATTGTTGTGTTGATTGTGTTTTTCGTGTTTACTACATACAGACATTGGTCTCAAAGGTTTGTGAAGTTTTTTATTTGTGATCGTGTATAAATATTTATCTTGACAAAGTGGGATTCATTCTTAGAAAATGATATAGAGGAACAATTTGGAATCTGTAGGAATATATGGAACTTTTTGACATTATATATGTATGTATATGTTGTATATATATATACACATATTACACACACACACAAACACATGTGAACAATTTGTGCTCATATATGCATGATGAAAGAAAGCAGAAGTTTAAGATATGGACCGGCCAAATTGATTGAACGAGGAACTTTCCCACGGCATGTTGGTTTAACAATATGGTTAAATAGAATGAAATGAATGTAATCTTTCTGGTCTTGATAATGCTTAAATCTTTATGCATCACACTAGTTAGTTGTTGCTTTAAAGTTTTAGTTGGACATGCTGGAATGTTTCACTTAATTTTTGGATTATTCACGATAGTGTGATTTCAATAGCTTTTGAATATAGATTATATATTTAAATTTACTTATCAAAAAAAAGATTATATATTTAAATTCCATGTTTACAGTTATTAAGTCCAGAACAAGTTGGGACTTTAACAAATGATACAGAAGTTTCTCTTTCAGTGGTATAACATAAAGAATTGGAACTACTTAAGACTTTTATTTGTTGGCTAATAACTTTACTTGCTAACCTGTGTTTAGGTCAAGACTTCAAACAGAGAGTCGCTCATCAGTTTCTAAGGTATAGTCTTATTGGCAGATCGTAATACTTGTTCTATAATGGGTTTTTTAGTTTTGTAGGTTTATTATTATTATTATTATTATTATTATTATTATTTACTTCTAGCTATTGTGGATTAGAAATGCCGTTGGCCACATTGTTGTTGTATAAAGTGCCAGATGTGTTTGTATGTCTATATTATAGAATTTCACTGCTAAGTTAGAGCTCACTTATTCAGAATGATAATGCGTCTTTTACTGAGTCTATTCTTTAATGTGCTTAGGATGAGGATGCTTTTGTGGATTCAAAGAAATCTGATGTCCCTGGATATGCTGTAGGTTTCTCCATTCAGTCTCTGTAGTTTTCCATTTGATATGTTTCAAATCTTAAATATGAGCTCTGACAAGGAGCCATTGCTTTGTCACAAAGTCAATGATTTTTCATAGTATTTTGAATAAATCATCTACTGACATTATTATCCCTTCTTTTTTTCTTTTTCTTTTTTTTCTTTTTCTTTTTCAATAGGTTTTGAATACCGCAAAAGGTGATATAACAGTGGAACTTTACAAGGAAAGTTCTCCTGAGGTTGTTGACGAATTCATTGACCTATGGTGAGTATTTGAAGTATTCATTGACCACTTTTGTCTGTACTTTGTGATCATTCGGAAGGAAAAAAAAGAAGCTGGTCATGTACCTGATAGTGCACGCATTCTGAATATCCTTCTTTTTCCCCCTTTTGTCTCTTAATGGCGCAAAGCAAATTCTCCATTGTATGGTAATTCAATTAGCTTTGTTTATCCCAGCAAACTTATAGAAAATTGTTTAGTCGGTAAAATGTACATTATGAGCAAGATTTTGCATTTCACTTTTACACTAACTCTTGACTTATCCCAACAAAAAAACATGTTATTGACTCAGTTTTCAATAATAAAAACCTTGAAAAGGTTGTTCATTTTTATCTGCAAAAGATTGCATTGGGTTGCCTTGCTACATTCTTCATTTCTACTTTGTGTAAATATCCTTTTTACCCCTTTGACCAGTTTCTATTTGTTCCATTAACTAGCTGATTGGTCAGACATTACACTTTTGCTTGAGATCCTTGGAGTAGGCAGCAATTTTGTTACGATCATGGCTATTATATGGTTGTGGGGTTCTCTTCTTTGTTTCTCATTTTTTTGGGTGGGACTTTTGGCACACAGAGAGGAAAGGAATATAACTATTACAGAACGCTAAAAAGTTACTAGAAGTTCCATAATAAACAGTTCACTGGAATCATGCACATGGTGATTGAAAGCTGTGTTAGTGGAACGGATTAACTATGAATTGGATACACATATGGTCCAGGCATGGATGCATTATTAAACATCTAAGATCATTTACTACCCGTAATTGTTAAGTTCGTTTATTAATCATTTTTCATGTCAAATTCTAAGTGGATAATTTGTCAACTTGAATAACATCTTGCTACACAGAAAGTGTTTAATCTTGGTTGTGCTTGTTGCTTGTTGCTTGTTGCACATGTCCACTCAATGCTACCACCTTCAGAAGTTTGCTGAGGCATGATACATGCTTTTAATGATAATTTTTACTGAATCGGAATGAAATTGGTTTTGCAGTCAAAAGGGCCACTTCAAGGGGATGCCTTTTAACCGTGTTATAAAACACTTTGTGATTCAAGCAGGGGATAATAAAAAGGTAGGAGCTGCAGAAGATTGGACTTTAAGAGGAAAGCATTACAATCATCTTGACACAAGGTTGATTGCTATTTTTGAAATGAGATTTAATAGTTTGTTACTATATAGTTTGTTGGTCTCTTCTGATATGTGAAATTTGTAATGTATAAGCAGTATGAAACATGAGGCATTTATGCTTGGAACTTCCAAGGGTAAACGCAATGACAGAGGATTTGAGCTTTTCATCACAACTGCACCAATCCCGGATTTAAGCGAGAAGCTTATTGTATTTGGGCGGGTCATCAAGGGAGAGGAAGTTGTTCAGGTGCCAAACAACTTCGGTTTCTTCTAATTGTGATGATGTGTCTGGTTTTTGGCTGTAGTTAGTTACATACTAGCAATTAGCACTTCTAATCTAGATTTCTTCCAGACATGAATTAAGATCATATTCTGTTGCTTTAGTATATATAGCACATAATCGAGATGCCCTGTTAGCGACTGGCCTTTCAGCTAGTACACTAGCACCATCTGGGCTATGTAATCAAAGTAACATGGATGAGTGCCATTTAACATCAATGGCATTTTACATGTTGATAATGCTGAAGTTCCTTAAGAGTTGCTATAAAGATCAACCAAGCTATCTAATTTTTAAGTCTACTTATATCTGTTGAGAGCTACAGTGTTTACAGTCACAATTGTGGTAGATGTTGATTGCTTGTCATACGATGTTGTTACCAGGAAATTGAGGAGGTGGATACAGATGAAAACTATCAACCTAAAGCTAATATCGGGATCATCAAGGTGAGTCTGAAGCAGAAAATCTGAAGGCCGTGCCATTCTCAATTAAGAGCATTTTAGTCTCTGCTTCTTTCTCTCCAGATAACTATGTTCACAGGCACTATAGTGCACCTTGGAACTGTCATCTCGGGGTTGCAGTGAAGGATTAAGACCATGATACTTCTCTCAGTTTTGTTTTTGTTGCATATTTATGGCAGATAATGAAAAGCTTATTGATTCTTTCTACGTAACGTGGTTCCAAGGCTTTATATACACTTATATTTTGTATTGGAAATTGGATGTAATTTTCACATGGGTTGATGAGGTTAGGGTAGGAATCTGTGATTTATACAATGATGTATCCAAAGATGAAGGTGTTGTGCAGCTTTGGTTGGAAATGTATGAAATCAAAGATGATGTTACTCTTTTCTATTTGCAATTTTTGTGTTTCTAAATATCTCAAGTAGAAATTGGCTCTGATTGTTAATTCTATTTAGAGATTTAAAAAAAGGGGAATTTGATGCGATATAAAAATAAAAATAGTTTTAAGTATTTTGTATTTTGAATTATTTGTTAATGTTTTTGTTTTAAAAAGAAAAAAACAAAAAGAAAAAGTGTTATTAAACAATTACGGGAGGAACTGGAACTGATTACATGTTCACATAGGGACAAATTGATGCTTGCCTTTGCGTATAAGATCCCATGATTTCTTTTGCGCAAGGAAAACAAATCAAAACAAAATAACCATGCAGCATGCCGTTTTGATTCCAGTTCGACGACTGAAATTTGGGTGGGATATTGGTTTTTCCCAGCCGTGAAAACATGTTTCCAATGTCTAGGCTAAAAAAAATCAAAAGCAAGAAATTCCCTTCAAAATGCACGCTAACAAATAGAACCTCCATCTCTAGAAGCACTTTCTTGGACACCAGAAAAGTCCCCAAATGCAAATAGCACATCTAATTAGGGCAAACCCTTTCAAGCAATTTTTCTAAGTCACTGCTTATTTCAATATGATCTTCCTTCAATCTTTGACGCATCTTAGGAGCCGACTTGCCAGCAGCTATATAAGTCTTAAGCAACAAATGGTAGATATTAGAAGTGAGACAATCAAAAGTCTTTAGAACACTGCAAAACTTCTCAGCACCATCAATGTCTTTTTCTGCTTCAAAATACTTTAAAAATGCAGTTGCTGTCGCTGGGGTTGGACGCCATTTACTGTCCTTGACTTCGGAAACAACTGCCTCCAGATGACTAAGTGCCAAATCCAACTGATGGGTCATCAATAAGTAAACCATGAAAGATTCCCGAGCTGCAAAGAAAGGTCCCCTACACCTTTTAATGGCAGTGTCAAAGACCAATGAGGCATCTTTGAACATGTCTTGGCTTAGGTAGACGCTTATAGCAACATTTGCTAACCTCATGTCGTAACTGGAGCAACTAGACTCCCATTCCTTATAACATTTTGTCAAGCCATCAACACCGCCGCCTTTTAGTCTGCGAAAAGCCTGAAGCATAACAAGATAGCTCATATTGTTGACTTTCGGGAAAGTCGACTTCAGGGAATTCCATACCCGATTGACCTCGTTTAGATTATTAGTACCAGCATACAAGCTAATCATATAATGGTAAGCCTCACGCTTTGGGGGTTTCATCACTTCCTCTAGCTTTTTAAGAGCCGACTCAGCTTTCTCATAAAGGCGAGCCTTGACATAGATCGCAGCCAAATTACTATATTTTGTCCAATCACATTTGCTTTCATCTTCCCTCATGACTCTTTCTACCCCCTCGATATCATTTAAAGATGCATAACTATTCATCCATATATTATAAGTAAATGTGCTCGGTGGGATGCTCCTCCGTTTCATTTCTTGTACTAGCGGAGGCACTTTCTCTGGCTGGTTCAATCTCATATATAGAGACATAAGATTGTTAAAAGCCAAATCAGATGATAGAAAGTTCAACTCACCCATCTTCTTAAACAGAGCTAATGCCTTGTCTTCCATCACTTCCTTGCAATAGCAGTTCAGCAGAGCTCCATAAGTCAATCGGTCCTTTGCAGTTGGCGGAAGAATATTGAAATATTCCTCAGCCGCAAGAATCCCCTTTGTTTTAGATATAAGATCTAAACGTAAAGCATGGTCGGTGGAGCTGTAGTTGACTTTCTTCTTCTCCATCCAGTCCATTATCTGCATTAAAGTAACAAAAAAAAAAAAAGATTAATAAACACCCATTGTGCTCAACTTGTTATTCGAAATAACAATTAAGCAAATCCATAGGAAAAGCCAAAACGCAAAAGAATTCTTTTAGTTTCATCTGAAAAAATTGCAATAATACACGATGTTCAGTCACCATGAAAAGCATAGGAATCAATTTGAAGTACCAATAAAAACTACGTTTTTTCTGCTAATGTAGATGGCTTATCCTTAGCCCTTTCGCACTAATGCAGAGGTTAAGGATAAGCAAAGAGCCCTTTCCAAACTACTTGATTCCACAAGTTCACCTCACCAGTAAACTTCAAATTGAACTTCCATTTTCTAATTAAAGGTCTTTGGTAAGTAATCTTTTCTACATCCTGGGTTCGATAAGAGTTCTCCCAAATTACCTGATATACGATTCTTGCGGGTGGATTGGTGCATCTGGGGTTTACTCTCCCAGGAGTGTGTCTGAAGGGCCTGCCTCGGTCAGGTTTCATGTCATCAAAAAATATTTTCTCACTACATTAGAGAGTGATTCTGGTTCCTCAAAATATAAATAACTCCTATAACATTCGGCATATAACTTTGGAACGCCTTACGCTTTTAATAAGACTGGTTATTATTTAAAATATATATGTATATATTCGGCATAAAACCCCAAGGGCCAAGGGGTTGTCCCAAGTGGTGAAAGCCCTGGAACTTTGGCGGCATAACCATCAAGTGTAAGGTCCGAATGGTGCAAACAACTCCTTGAGGCCACACTCTAAGCAAAATCCCTTTTTAACAAAAATTATTACACCTAAGAATTTTATTGGACCTATAAGCGATAAATCCTTAATGGCTCACACATTCCATTAAAAGAAAACACGTTTAGAATTAATAACAAAAAAAAAAATCAAGTTCTATAATTAAAAAAATGTGGATTAACAAATATTTGATAATGGGGATAGAAATGGGAAGAGTTGGAAACCTCAAGGGCATGCTGGAACCTGCCGTACTTGCGGAGCTCCTTGATGCAGCGAATGGGCTTGCGTACGAGATTTCCCTCCACGATGTACTTGTCTAACGTCTCTGACACGCTCCCTCCGGTGGCCCCCAGAGCCGATAGCCTCCGGTACAGTCGATCCCAATTTCCCTTGGTCGCCGTCTCGGCCACTGCCGTGCAGAGCCGTCTGATTGTGGTGAGCCAATGCCCGCCGGAGATCGGACGGCTCGGGTTCGTTCTCGTTAGACTCATCTCTCTCTCTCTCTCTCTCTCTCTGTATCCGGAAGTAACTGGGTGGGTTTTGTTAGGGTTTAAACATAACGCTTTATCTGTTCTTTTTCACCAAAACGCACCGTTTTGATGCCAATCAGCAGAAGGGCAAAATCCATTGCTATTGTTTTCAAAGTAATAAATATTGAGGTATATATAATTACTTAAATCTTGGTACCAAACGCACCGTTCTGTTAACGGCAAAAGATAAGCATTTTTCTGAGCACTGAGCAGTACTGGCTCTTCTTCTTCCCCTCTCCTCTTCTTCTTCTTCTTCTCCATCTCACCCTTTTTGCCAAGCAAAGCTTCTTCCCCAAAACCTTGGCTTTCGCGTTTCATGCTCTTCCCTTGAATCCAAACCGGTGCGTTTTCTCAACAAATTGGTGAAACTATCAACCTAAAGCTAATATCGAGATCATCAAGGCCGTGCCGTTAAGAGCATTTTAGTCTGCTTCTTTCTCTCCAGATAACTATGTTCACGGGCACTATAGTGCACCTTGGAACTTTCATCTCATGATACTTCTCCCAGTTTTGTTTCTGTTGCATATTTATGGGAGATAATGAAAAGCTTATTGATTCTTCCCACGTAACATGGTTCTAAGGCTTTATATACACTTCTTATTTTGTATTGGAAATTGGATGTAATTTTCACATGGGTTGATGAGGTTAGGGTAGGAATCTGTGATTTATACAATGATTTATCCAAAGATGAAGGTGTTGTGCAGCTTTGGTTGGAAATGTATGAAATCAAAGATGATGTTACTCTTTTCTATTTGCAATTTTTGTGTTTCTAAGTATCTCAGGTAGAAATTGGTTCTGCTTGTTAATTCGATTTAAAGGTTTTTTTAAAAAATAAAGTATTCTGCTGTTATATAAAAATAAAATAGTTTTAAATGTTTTGAATTGTTTGTTAATGTTTTTGTTTTAAAAAGAAAAAACAAAAGGAAAAAGTGTTACTAAACAACTACAAGAGGAACTGATCACATGTTCATTTAGAGACACATTGATGTTGGCATTTGCGTATAAGATCCCATGATTTCTTTTGCACAAGCTTTTCCAAATGAAGTCACTGGAAAAAAAAATCAAAACAAAACCACCATGCAGTATGCTGTTTTGGTTCCGGTTCGACGATTGAAATTCGGGTGGGATATTGGTTTTTCCCAGCCATAAAAGCATGTTTCCAATGTCTAGGCTTCAAAAAAATCAAAATCAAGAAATTCCCTTCAAAATGCACGTTAACAAATAGAACCTCTATCTCTACAAGCACTTTTTTGGACACCAGAAAAGTCCCCTAAATGCAAATAGCACATCTAATTAGGGCAAACCCTTTCAAGCAATTTCTCTAAGTCACTGCTTATTTCAATATGATCTTCCTTCAATCTCTGACGCATCTTAGGAGCCGACTTGCCAGCAGCTATGTAAGTCTTAAGCAACAAATGGTAGATATTGGAAGTGAGACAGTCAAAAGTCTTTAGAACACTGCAAAACTTCTCAGCACCATCAACGTCTTTATGTGCTTCAAAATACTTTAAAAATGCAGTTGCTGTCGCTGGGGTTGGACGCCATTTATTGTCCTTGACTTCGGAAATAGCTGCCTCCATATGACTAAGTGTAGCACCCCAGATTTTTAAAGTCTTATTTTAGAGATATTAATTTGATGCTATTAATGTTCATATTAGGTAATGACATTTACTTTGAGGTTGAGATATTTATTGATGATATTAGGTAATAATATTTATTCTTGAGGAACTTATTAGATCTTATGAATATTATTGGAATGAATATTGATTTGAGGTTATTATATCATGATGATGATTTTATATTGATTATTTTATTGGGAGATTTGAGAGATATGATAATTGATGATTGATTGGTATAATTTGGAGTATGATTGTAATAATTGGTGATATAATAAGATAGTATATGGTAGGTATAAGGATGGTAGAATAAGAAGGTAGAATAGTATATGGTTGATGAAATAGTATAGGGTTGGTGGAATAGTGTAGGGTTGGTGGAATAGTGTAGGGTTGGTGAAATAGTATAGGGTTGGTGGAATAGTGTAGGGTTGGTGGAATAGTATAGGGTTGGTGAAATAGTATAGGGTTGGTGAAATAGTATTTGATTTTCTCCTATAAATAGAGCTCTTCTCCTTCACAATTTTCACAACTCATCTCCTCTCCCATCTCTTGCATATATTCTTCCTTCTTCCGCTTTTTACTCGGTCTTTCTTCTTTCTAAGAGTGTTTACTCAGAACAGAGAAAGAAAGGGCGAGACCAAGCGCTACAAGAAAGAAAGAACACAAGAGAAACCGAGAGTGAGATGGGAAATTTAAGACAGAGAGCTGAAGAGGAAGAAAGAGAGTTTAGGCGAGAGAGAGAGAGAGAGAAAGTCAGTGAATGGATTGTTATGGGTATGGACTAACTGCAGCAGAACGGGTTTCAAGTAATTACCTTTGATGATCCATTCATGTAATCCACTGTAAGTATTTTTACTTACTGAGTATGATATTGATATCCAATAATACGAATTTTTGTGGTTTTATAACTTGTCTAACATTTTGCTATATATGATTCAACAATGATTTATATTATCGGAAATCAATTGACTCACTACTTCACAGTTTTTGTAGTATTTGCAGGAATGGAAAATCAAGGTAATTATGCAGTTGTGATTAAGAGATTCATATTGAGATGTACAGAGATTCCAAGTTGGTTAAGTTTTGTCGAGAGTTTAGACTGTCGGATAGATTTGTATAAATGCCTTGTACGACATAGCCTTGGGTATTCATGTATGGAGAAAAGTATTTTTTTTGTATTGATAATTACAGTTTTTCCGCTATATGAGATACGAGATGTTACAATAATGGTATCAGAGCCACCTAGTAACGCCAGGTCATGTGGTATTGAAGCACTGCATGACATTTTAAGAGGGGGAGTTTGTAACACCCCGGTCCCATATTGGGAAGATGAGAAGAAGCCCACATTGAGTGGGTAGTTTATAGAGATAGTCATGGGTGCTAAGTCTCACATTGCCTAGTTACTAGGTGAAACTGGGCTAGAAATATTGGGATGTTACAAATGGTATCAAAACATTACCCAGCCTGAGATGGTGGGAGTTTGCACAAGCCTATGAGGGTCGCTAGTGGACACACGTTGGTGATGCCAAAAGTGGGTTATATTATAATGGTGTCAGTTAAGACACAATGAAATGTATAAGGGCCAAAAGTTAAGGGCCAAGAATGAAGAAATTCCCTGAGGATTGCCAACGGTGACACTGGTGCCCAAGAAGAGTGCTTGTAGAGTCTCACATCGCCTGGGTATGGAATATGTTATGATATTTATTTATGAACAGATTGAATTTAAAATTTTTTTATAGTAACTTGAGTAAGTTATGGTTCAAGTGTGATTTGTTTTTAATTTGGGTTGCTCAATTTGGAGATAGGTGGTAATTTATGGGCTTTAATTTCGAGGACGAAATTCTAATAAGGAGGGAAGATTGTAGCACCCCAGATTTTTAAAGTCTTATTTTAGAGATATTAATTTGATGCTATTAATGTTCATATTAGGTAATGACATTTACTTTGAGGTTGAGATATTTATTGATGATATTAGGTAATAATATTTATTCTTGAGGAACTTATTAGATCTTATGAATATTATTGGAATGAATATTGATTTGAGGTTATTATATCATGATGATGATTTTATATTGATTATTTTATTGGGAGATTTGAGAGATATGATAATTGATGATTGATTGGTATAATTTGGAGTATGATTGTAATAATTGGTGATATAATAAGATAGTATATGGTAGGTATAAGGATGGTAGAATAAGAAGGTAGAATAGTATATGGTTGATGAAATAGTATAGGGTTGGTGGAATAGTGTAGGGTTGGTGGAATAGTGTAGGGTTGGTGAAATAGTATAGGGTTGGTGGAATAGTGTAGGGTTGGTGGAATAGTATAGGGTTGGTGAAATAGTATAGGGTTGGTGAAATAGTATTTGATTTTCTCCTATAAATAGAGCTCTTCTCCTTCACAATTTTCACAACTCATCTCCTCTCCCATCTCTTGCATATATTCTTCCTTCTTCCGCTTTTTACTCGGTCTTTCTTCTTTCTAAGAGTGTTTACTCAGAACAGAGAAAGAAAGGGCGAGACCAAGCGCTACAAGAAAGAAAGAACACAAGAGAAACCGAGAGTGAGATGGGAAATTTAAGACAGAGAGCTGAAGAGGAAGAAAGAGAGTTTAGGCGAGAGAGAGAGAGAGAGAAAGTCAGTGAAGGGATTGTTATGGGTATGGACTAACTGCAGCAGAACGGGTTTCAAGTAATTACCTTTGATGATCCATTCATGTAATCCACTGTAAGTATTTTTACTTACTGAGTATGATATTGATATCCAATAATACGAATTTTTGTGGTTTTATAACTTGTCTAACATTTTGCTATATATGATTCAACAATGATTTATATTATCGGAAATCAATTGACTCACTACTTCACAGTTTTTGTAGTATTTGCAGGAATGGAAAATCAAGGTAATTATGCAGTTGTGATTAAGAGATTCATATTGAGATGTACAGAGATTCCAAGTTGGTTAAGTTTTGTCGAGAGTTTAGACTGTCGGATAGATTTGTATAAATGCCTTGTACGACATAGCCTTGGGTATTCATGTATGGAGAAAAGTATTTTTTTTGTATTGATAATTACAGTTTTTCCGCTATATGAGATACGAGATGTTACACTAAGTGCCAAATCCAACTGATGGGTCATCAATAAGTAAACCATGAAAGATTCCCGAGCTGCAAAGAAAGGTCCTCTACACCTTTTAATGGCAGTGTCAAAGACCAATGAGGCTTCTTTGAACATGTCCTGGCTTAGGTAGACGCTTATAGCAACATTTGCCAACCTTATGTCGTAACTGGAGCAACTAGACTCCCATTCCTTATAACATTTTGTCAAGCCATCAACGCCCCCGCCTTTTAGTCTGCGAAGAGCCTGAAGCATAGCAAGATAGCTCATATTGTTGACTTTGGGGAAAGTCGACTTCAGGGAATTCCATACGCGATTGACCTCGTCTAGATTATTAATACCGGCATACAAGCTAATCATATAATGGTAAGCCTCGCGCTTTGGGGGTTTCATCACTTCCTCTAGCTTTTTAAGAGCCGACTCAGCTTTTTCAAAAAGGCGAGCCTTGACATAGATCGCAGCCAAATTACTATATTTCGTCCAATCACATTTGCTTTCATCTTCCCTCATGACTCTTTCTACCCCCTCGATATCATTTAAAGATGCATAACTATTCATCCATATATTGTAAGTAAATGTGCTCGGTGGGATGCTCCTCCGTTTCATTTCTTGTACTAGCGGAGGCACTTTCTCCGGCTGGTTCAATCTCATATATAGAGACATAAGATTGTTAAAAGCCAACTCAGATGATAAAAAGTTCAACTCAGCCATCTTCTTAAACAGAGCTAACGCCTTGTCTTCCATCACTTCCTTGCAATAGCAGTTCAGCATAGCTCCATAAGTCAATCGGTCCTTTGCAGTTGGCGGAAGAATATTGAAATATTCCTCAGCCGCAAGAATCCCCTTTGTTTTAGATATAAGATCTAAACGTAAAGCATGGTCGGTGGAGCTGTAGTTGATTTTCTTCTTCTCCATCCAGTCCATTATCTGCATTAAAGTAATAAAAAAATAAAATAAAATAAGACTAATAAACACCCATTGTGCTCAATTTGTTATTCGAAATAACGATTAAGCAAATCCATAGGAAAAACCAAAATGCAAAAGAAGTCATTAGTTTCATCTGAAAAAAATTGCAATAATACACGATATTCAGTCATCATGCAAAGCATAGACATCAATTTGAAGTACCAATAAAAACTACGTTTTATCTGCTAATGTAGAGGGCTTCACATTAGCCATTTCGCACTAATGCAGAGGTTAAGGATAAGCAAAGAGCCCTTTCCAAACTACTTGATTCCACAAGTTCACCTCAGCAGTAAACTTCTAACTGAACTTCCGTTTTCTAATTAAAGGTCTTTGGTAAGTAATATTTTCTACATCCTGGGTTCGATAAGAGTTCTCCTGAATTACCTGATATACGATTCTTGCGGGTGGATTGGTGTATCTGTGGTTTACTCCCCATGAGTGTGCCCGAAGGGGACTACCTTAGTCGGGTTTCATGTCATCAAAAAATATTTTCTCACTACATTAGAGAGTGATTCTGGTTCCTCAAAATATAAATAACTCCTTCTATAACATTCGGCATAAAATCCCAAGGGATCGGCCCAAGTGGTGAAAGCCCTGGAACTTTGGTGGTATAACCAACAAGTGGAAGGTCTGAATTTCCTTGGGTGCAAACAACTCCGTGAGGCCACACTCTAAGCAAAATCCCTTTTTAACAAAACATTTTCCACATAAGAATTTTATTGGACCTAAAAGCGATAAATCTGCTCAATGGGAAGAGTTGGAAACCTCAAGGGCATGCTGGAACCTGCCGTACTTGCGTAGCTCCTTGATGCAGTGAATGGGCTTGGGTACGAGATTTCTTTCCGCGACGTACTTGTCTAACGTCTCTGACACGCTCCCTCCGGTGGCCCCCAGAGCCGATAGCCTCCGGTACAGTAGTTCCCGTTTTCTCTTGGTCGACGTCTCGGCCACTGCCGTGCAGAGCCATCTGATCGTTCTCAGCCAATGGCCGGCGGAGATCGGACGGCTCGGGTTTGTTCTCGTTAGACTCATCTCTCTCTCTTTCTGAATGCGCAAGTAACTGGCTGGGTTTTGTAGGGTTTAAACATAACGCTTTATATTTTCTTTTTCAGCAAAACGCACCGTTTTGATCCCAATCCGCAGAAGGGCAAAATCCCGTGCTATTGTTTTCAGAGTAATAAATACTGAGCTATATATAATTACTAATAAATCCCGGAACCAAACGCACCGTTCTGTTAACGGCAAAAGATAAGCTCTTGCTGAGCAAGTGAGCAGTGAGCACGGCTCTTCTTCTCCGGTCCGTTTGTGAATGCGATTTTAAAAAAATAATTTGTATTTTAAAATTAAATTACAATTTTAGAGTGTTTAAGATTACGATTTTAAAAAACACAAATTTTAAAATTGTGAAAAGATTCGCGATTTTTATAAGCTGACTAATAAGTACTTATTTGAAAAAGTGCAAATTTAAATCAAAATCATGATTTCGCTTAAAACAATATTTGGCGCAATATTTACCTATTTAGCCATGAAACTGCAATTATATACTAATGTTATCTAAACACTCAATTGATAAAAAAAAATATTTCTTAATATGTTTTACCAAACGCCTATGCGATTTTAAAAAGGCCTCCATCTCACCCTTTTTACCAACCAAAGCTTCTTCCCCAAAACCGTGGCTTTCGCGTTTCATGCTCATCTCTTGAATCCAAACCGGTGCGTTTTCTCAACAAATTGGTTTTTCCCTTACTGTCTCGTATCCAAAGCGCTATTCTGCAGTTGAGAGAGCTGGGACAAGTGTTTTGAAGCATTTCCTGCTGTAATTAATCTCAACTGTCAACAGCCTTATGGCCTCTGCAGTCCCAATGCAAGTGGTGTATTGCCGCCGCAGCACTCTCCCTTCTCTTTTCCAGGTTCTTTTTAGTTTTTTCTACTTTCCTTCTTCCAGAATCCAATCTCAATGCTCTCACACCCTTATTATTAATCAAAACCAGTCAACTTAATCCCAAGTGCGATTCTTGGAACTTTCATCTCATGATGCTTCTCCCAGTTTTGTTTTTGTTGCATATTCATGGCAGATAATGAAAAGCTCGGGCTTTATATACACTTTTATTTTGTATTGGAAATTGGATGTAATTTTCACATGGGTTGATGAGATTAGAGTCGGTATCTGTGATTTTACAATGATGTATCCAGTGCGAGCATAATCTCTCTCTCTCTCTCTCTCTCTCTCTCTCAATTTAGTTAAAGATGAAGGTGTTGTGCTGCTTTGGTTGGAAATGTATGAAATCAAAGATGATGTTACCCTTTTCTATTTGCAATTTTTGTGTTCTAAATATCTCTACTTGGTTTAAAAAAAAAAAAAAAAAACTATTCTGATGTGATATAAAAATAAAAATAGTTTTAAGAGTGTTGTGTTTTAAATTGTTTGCTAATGTTTTTTATTTTAAAAAGAAAAAACAAAAAGGAAAAAATGTTATTAAACAACTACGGGAGGAACTGGAACCGAAACTGATCACATTGATGATGTCCTTTGCGTATAAGATCCCCCATGATTTCTTCTACGCAAGCTTTTCCGAATGAAGTCACTGGAAAACAAATCAAAACCAAACAACCACGTAGTAAGTCGTTTTGGTTCCGGTTCGACAACTAAAATTCTGGCGGGATATTATTTTCGACACTAGAAAAGTCCCCTAAATGCAAATACCGCATCTAATTAGGGCAAACCCTTTCAAGCAATTTCTCCAAGTCACTGCTTATTTCAATATGATCTTCCTTCAATCGCTGACGCATCTTAGGAGCCGACTTGCCAGCAGCTATGTAAGTCTTAAGCAACAAATGGTAGATATTGGAAGTGAGACAGTCAAAAGTCTTTAGAACACTGCAAAACTTCTCAGCACCATCAACGTCTTTTTCTGCTTCAAAATACTTTAAAAATACAGTTCTTGTCTCTGGGGTTGGACGCCATTTATTGTCCTTGACTTCGGAAACAGCTGCCTCCAGATGACTAAGAGCCAAATCCAATTGATGGGTCTTCAAGAAGTAAACCATGAAAGATTCCCGAGCTGCAAAGAAAGGTCCTCTACACCTTTTAATGGCAGTGTCAAAGACCAATGAGGCTTCTTTGAACATGTCCTGGCTTAGGTAGACGCTTATAGCAACATTTGCTAGCCTTACGTCGTAACTGGAGCAACTAGACTCCCATTCCTTATAACATTTTATCAAGTCATCAACGCCGCCGCCTTTTAGTCTGCGAAGAGCCTGAAGCATAGCAAGATAGCTCGTATTGTTGACTGTCGGGAAATTCGACTTCAGGGAATTCCATACCCGATTGACCTCGTCTAAGTTATTAGTACTGGCATACAAGTTAATCATAAAATGGTAAGCCTCACGCTTTGGAGGTATCATCACTTCCTCTAGCTTTTTAAGAACTGACTCGGCTTTCTCAAAAAGGTGAGCCTTGACATAAATCGCAGCCAAGTTACTATATTTCGTCCAATCACATTTGCTTTCATCTTCCCTCATGACTCTTTCCACCCCCTCCATATCATTTAAAGATGCATAACTATTCATCCATATATTGTAAGTAAATGTGCCCAGTGGGATGCTCCTCCGTTTCATTTCTTGTACTAGCAGAGGCACTTTCTCCGGCTGGTTCAATCTCATACATAGAGACATAAGATTGTTAAAAGCAAAATCAGATGATAGAAAGTTCAACTCACCCATCTTCTTAAACAGAGCTAAAGCCTTGTCTTCCATCAGCTCCTTGCAATAGCAGTTGAGCAGAGCATCATAAGCCAATCGGCCCTTTGCTGTTGGCGGAAGAATATTGAAATATTCCTCAGCCGCAAGAATCCCCTTTGTTTTAGATATAAGATCTAAACGTAAAGCATGGTCGGTGGAGGTGTAGTTGATTTTCTTTTTCTCCATCCAGTCCATTATCTGCATTAAAGTAATAATAATAATAATAAAAAGACTAATAAACACCCATCGTGAGAGATGACAAAGATGTTAATAGGAACCTAAAAATTAATTTTTGAGAAATTCGAAGATGTTGAATGACAATTGTTTGGAAGAAATTTCATCAAGTTGATTTGGAGAAAATTTATATCCATCTCAAATTCAATGGTGATTTTAAAAACCACATCACATTTGGGAGGACTCTAGTCCTTCTTATATCATAACTTATCATCATATACAATATCAACAATTCAACGACACTATACTCGAAAGTAATAAAAAATATATAAAAAAAAAAATCCATTTTTAACAAAATTTCTTACACCTAAGAATTTTATTGGACCTACAAGCGATAAATCCTTAAGGGCAATGCTGGGTATTTTTTTAGTGTTCTTCTGATGTCCTTTCAACTGTGATGTAGCTTTTAAAATTACCATTGAATTTGAGATTATTATTATTGACTTTAATCTATTAGTGATTTTAAAAATTACATCATAGTTGGGATGACACCAAGAGAACACTAAAAGAACATTTAATATTTCTCAATCCTTAATGGCTCACACATTTCATTAAAAGAAAACACGTTTAAAATAAGAGATACGATAGATGCGAGATATGATAGAGGCTCAACTGAGCCTTATCTAAGACCCAACTTCCCACGGACTTATGTTTTAATTTTGGTCTATTTTTTTAATTTCAGTTTTTAACTTGACACAATTTTTATATAACTTTGTATCACTAGTAAAAGTTGAGTCTTAGATATAAAAAATCAAGTTCTATAATTCAAAAAATGTCGATTAACTAGGCACTAAATATTTGATAATGGGGATAGATATGGGAAGAGTTGGAAACCTCAAGGGCATGCTGGAACTTGCCGTACTTGCGGAGCTCCTTGATGCAGCGAATGGGCTTGCGTACGAGATTTCCCTCCTCGACGTACTTGTCTAACGTCTCTGACACGCTCCCTTCGGTGGCCCCCAAAGCCGATAGCCTCCAGTACAGTCGTTTCGGTCTGCTCTTGGTCGCCGTCTCGGCCACCGCCGTGCACAGCCGTCTGATGGTGATCAGCCAATGCCCGGCGGAGATCGGACGGCTCGGGTTCGTTTTCATTAGACTCATCTCCTCTCTCTCTCTCTCTCTGTGTCTCTGTGAATCCGCAAGTAAACGGGTGGCCCAGGGTGGGTTTTGTTAGGGTTTAAACATAATGCTTTTATCTTTTCTTTTTTAGCAAACGCACCGTTTTGATTCCAATCCGCAGAAGGGCAAAAACCCTTTCTATTGTTTTCAGAGTAATAAATATTGAGCTATATATAATTACTTAAATCTTGGTACCAAAAAAGGCACCGTTCTCTTAAAAAAGATAAGCTTTTGCTGAGCACTGGCTCTTCTTCTTCCCCTCTACTCTTCTTCTTCTTCTTCTCCATCTCACCCTTTTTGCCAACCAAAGCTTCTTCCCCAAAAGGGCCAAAACCGTGGCTTTCGCGTTTCATGCTCTTCTCTTGAATCCAAACCGGTGCGTTTTCTCAACAAATTGGTCAAGGTACTGTCTCCTATCCAAAGCCCTATTCTCTGCAGTTGAGAGAGCTGAGACAAGTCTTTTGAAGCATTTCCTGCTGTAACTAATCTCAATTGTCAACAGCCTTATGGCCTCTGCAGTCCCAATGCAAGTGGCGTATTGCCGCAGCACTCTCCCTTCTCTTTTCCAGGTTCTATTTTCTACTTTCTTTCTTCCAATCTCAATGCTCTCACACCCTTATTATTAATCAAAACCAGTCAACTTAATCCCAAGTCCGATTCGTTTTTGGGTTGGTTCGTAGAAGCAACCAATTAATCTCGGCATTTTGTTGTAAAAATTGTTGATACACATACATGTCCGCAACATGTTTGTTCAATTTTTCATGATAAATTCCATTATAATGCGCAACTGGGTTGCTTTTCACATGCCTGGATTGCCAACCAACAGTTCCAACACAACTGTTTTTTTATTTATTTTATTATTCTAATAAAATTCCAACACAACTGTTATTTATAGCTACTAATCACTATGTTTACCTTTTCAGGGTAGTCATAGCCAAAGCGTGTCTAATGTGCGTGTGCCGCATGTTATGTGGGGCTCCACAAGTTTGGGTTCAGACTACTCCCAAGTTCCAAATTTAAGCTGTCCAGCAAGAGCACTGACATCGAGATCACGCTATGCCTCAAGTTTTTCAGTTATTAAACTTTCTAGAGCACCTTCAATCAAGTACCGGAGAATGGTGTGCAACTCAATGGCAAATGTAAATGTTCTCATTTAATCGCTGTGCTTTTGGTAATTCTTAATGAAAATTTCTATACCCTGACTTAAACAATGGAAGACAGATTTCCCATCAATAGAAACCATAAATCTCATGATACTGACACAATTACATGTTTGCCGCTGAAAATTTGCATCATTATTACTTTCTATTTGTAGCATCGTTACATTGTTTGTTATATGTCATGGAATAGTTCCTGTAATCCTTGTAGCTATCCTGATTCTGATGAATATGTTGGTTTCATTATCTTATACTGGTTATGTTATTTTAGGATCTTGAGCTGCAAGCCAAAGTGACAACCAAATGCTTCTTTGATGTAGAAATCGGGCTTGAACCTGCGGGTAGGATTGTAATTGGTCTCTTTGGAGACGTCGTTCCTAGAACAGTTGAGAATTTCCGAGCCTTGTGCACAGGTAAGCTTTGTTCACACTAGTCGTAATTCTTTAGAGGCATTAAGAACTTTTTTGTTGTTGTTGTGTTATGGTTCGCTTTAAAGATGAAATCGTAATATTCTTAATGCAGGAGAGAAAGGTTATGGTTTCAAAGGATGTTCCTTTCACCGTATTATTAAAGATTTCATGATCCAGGGAGGGGACTTCACAGAAGGAGATGTTAGTTTTTTCTCCCTCTCTCTCTCTCTCTCACTCTCTCTCTCTCTCTCTCTGTGTGGACCAGAAAGCTAGGTGCGTTAACACTAAGCCAAGAATTGTGGTGTTCATTGGCTGCAGGGAACTGGAGGAATCAGCATCTATGGTTCTAGATTTGAAGATGAGAACTTTACCCGTATGTCTTACTATGCCTCAATGAGAGTATTACGCTTTAATAATGAGGAGCATAATAAAAAAAATGTTAGTTCAGTTTTCTAGGAGGTATTTGAATGAACGGCAAGTATGGCACTGATATTCCGGCACTAATTTGCAGTGAAGCATGTTGGGCCTGGAGTTTTGAGCATGGCCAACGCTGGTCCTGATACCAATGGCAGCCAATTTTTCATTTGCACAGTGAAGGTGAGATAGCTGCTGTAATCATTTTCAATCTATTTGATAGCATTTCTGAAATTGCATTCTTTTCACTTTTAGAGCCATATTGGCCAATCTAATCTCCCATGCGGTATTAGCAAATGTTACTATTAGTAATCTTTGAATATCAAAATGTGTCTTTTTAACACCCAGAAATGTTCTTTCCCCCCTAGTGGGCATTCTTATGGAAGCGTTAATGTGGTGTCATGGTTCTTCACAAATATAAGTAAGAAACCAGTTGCAAATCAAAATATACTAAAATCGCACCTCTTCCACCTATTTTTAGGGGATAAGGTAATCTTCTGCTCTATCATCCTAAAAGGATTAGTCAATTTGGAGCTTTCCTAAAACCACTTAATAAGGCCCAGTTTCACCAAGTAAGTACATAATGTAGGACTTAGCCCATAAGTGTCTTTCATAAACCACTCACTATATGTGGGCTATTCATTTTCCTAATGTGGGATCGGAGTGTTAAATCTCTCCCCTTAATCCTCTATCCTCGTTAGGGCCACATTATACAGTGCTCTAGTACCACATGGCTAGCGTTACTATGTGGCTTTGATACTATTTGTAATGACCCAGGAAAAACGCTAACCACATCTACGCAATCACCATAAAATGACTAGTCAACTTAGAGTTTTTCTAGAATCGCTTATAAAATCCAATTTCAACTATTAAGCAAGAAATGTGGGATTTAAAATCCATAAGTATCTTTTATAAATCATTCACTTTATGTACGCTATTCATCTTCTCGATGTGAGAGTGAGGTGTTATATCAAGAGTAAGCAAATGGGTGTATAACTTAGCAATAAAAAATAAAAAATATCAGGTTAGTGATGTATATATATTAACCATAGTCTGTCGTCAAGGTTAATCGTTGATATTGTTCTTCCTCAATAATTTCTGAGCCCTGCCTCAAGGCAAGCCTGGAGGCATGATCCTTGCTTGTCAAAATACAACATGTCGGAAGTAGAGACCTTGAACAGATGACCTCAAATCAATGAACATTACACATGAATAGGAGAGCAGAATGATCAGAAACTTTCATTGATTTTTATCTATTATCTTAGAACCGTGTTCATTTCAGGTTGAAGGATCTCTGTCTTTTTTGTAAGCATATGTTTTCAGCAATGACTGTATCTAGCCCACGTACTTGCTCCTTTTGAATCTTGTAACATCAGCCAATACCTTGGTTTCACTGGTTAATTTAAATAGCTTTACCCCAATTTTGTGTTTGGTTAAGTTGGTTCTCTATGGCTCAAAGCCTTTATGGATAATGTTGTGAATTTGCTTTATGTAGACACCCTGGTTGGACAATCGCCATGTTGTGTTTGGAAATGTTGTTGAAGGATTGGATGTTGTGAGGAAACTGGAATCCCAGGAGACAAGCAGGTCAGATACTCCTCGTGTGCCATGCAGAATTGTCAATTGTGGAGAGCTGCCTATAGATGCCTGAATCAAATTTTCAATTGTGGAGAGCTGCCAATAGATGGCCGACTCATCTGTTGATTCATTGCGCCCCTTGGTTTCTTTCTTTCTTTTTCCTAATTATCACTTTACTTTGCAAATGATTTAGCGAAAAATCCTGTAAGTGAGATACTTTGTATTAGCTGAGGAAAATCTGGACGATTTTCAATAAGTTGGCGGTAGAGGAGCATGTATTATTGTCCGGGTGGATCCAAATACAAAATTGGCATGTATTGTGGTCAACAAGTTTGTGTCACTTATATGAATTCATAGGCAGTTCAAACTTGGATAAGATTTTTGTATTCTTTGTTTTTTTTTGGTGATGTGATATAATAAGCTTAACATAGGGATTCTGCATTCACTTCATTTCACGATTGTGCATGAGAAGCTGGCTTAATGTCTGGCTGAGGGGAAGCCTATGCAAGAACAAAGGTTTCAACTGCACTGGGCTGAATAACTTGTTCAATCTGTTCTCCTTCACCTTCCCATATTTCAGGTAGTGCTTCTTTGATATTGTGGATGCTACTCAAGGCATGGTCTGCACCAGGCACCAGTATTGAGCTCCCCACCTGCTATCAATATTCTCACATTCATCAAATACGAACAAAATTTACTTTATTTCTTCTAACATCCTTATGGTAGTATAGAAAAAAGTAGTGGTTCATTCTGTTATGCAGTGTTGATGTGAATCTGCTATATTTTCTTTCCTCACAAGGCACCATCTTCCATCCTAGATATGTAACATCTTTTGTTTCAAATTTTAGGTTTTATATTAAGTTAGGTAAAGTTGCAAACTTGCAGGTCTTTACAATTCAAAGCAACTCAGAACTTACAAGAACAGTATGGAGGCCGGCTGCTTTCCCACTTGCAATGTTTCGGACACTGTCATCAAAGAAAATCTGAAAAAGGAAAAGAAAATCTCAGTTACTCATTCCAAACAATGTTTTAACAAGTAATAGCTTTCAAGTTGCGATAATTTATCCAAAATTTTTACTGTTTTCTTCGGGTCAACATTTGCTATTTGAATGGCAGCTTCAATGGCTTCCACAGAGGGTTTGCAGAGGACTCGTGATTTGGAGCTGAAACTTAAACCAACGGCATCGACCTCTGGGGAATCTCCTGCAAGGATTGCATCTCCATCTGGCATATCCATGCAATCATCCAGCTCAAGGGGAGTAGGGTTAAGAGTTTCAAAGCATATGACACCTTCAAAACAATCTTCCAAACCCAACCTATCAAGAACTTGAGCAGCGTGTGCTTCATCGGCATTAGTGAAGATCTAAAATACAAGTACAAACAGCTTAGCATTACCAATAAAGTTGAATCTTTTTTCATGAAAATCTATGTGAAAGAGTTGTAAAACCATTTTGACATACTATTTTGCGCTGTGGCATGGAAAGTAGAACGTTCCTTAGAACTGGATCGGGCTTAAGGACTTCGTAGGGCAATCTTCCATGGACATAAGCATGGAACTCATCATTATCAAATTCATAACCCAGAGCCTGAAATAAAAGACTATAATTTGTAAGCCCGTAAACAATGCCAAAATAGTTAAATTGACACAAAATTTCGTTCAATCTGTTACCTTTAGGCCGGCCATTGTTGTCCCGTATTCCTTGTACAATTCCAAGCACATCCTTGGCACTTGAGCTTCTTCCATATGCAATTGTTGCAACATGAACTCTACAATTAAAAAAAAGAAAAAGCTCAATTCCACTATCATCATATACTTGTGTAACATTACTCCCAATGATAACTATTCATAGCTAGGCATACCTTCTATGTTCTTGCGGCAAGCCAAGTTGAGACCAGAGCTCACGGGGTACAGAGTATCATCCATATCTGTACAACATGTTTGGTACCCACAAATCATTGAGGATTGATGTTCTCCAACATTTAAATCATGAAGTATGCACTATTGGGGTGGAACAACATGGGAGTTTCATGTTTCCTCAAAAAAAAATTTAAAAATGCCCTTATAATTTTTTTAAAATTAGAATTTTGCACCCACCCCTAAATTTTTTATTTTTTAGTTTTACTCCTCCCTAAACTCTAAATGCTCGTTCCGCCCCTGATGCACTATCTGTATTTTTGAGTAAGAGGGAGACAACCATCAAAGCAATGCAACTTTTATTCTTCATGGAACAATAAAAAAACTAGATTAAGTTGAAGAGTGTGACATACCAAAGAGCAAGCACTCATATTTGGCTCCAGTGGACCTCCCAGAAGCATCCATCTCTAAGAATATAACTGCAAGATGGTGGCCATTTCATAAGATTGCTGAAGAAGAAATTTTGGGAGTTTCTCTTAAAATTCTTGCATTGATAAACTTGTGGACATGTAAAGATAAAACCCAGTAAACCAAACATCCATAAGAGAAAGAATAAAGCATGGCAAATTTTGATGAAAAGAAAAGAAAGAAAAACCTGATGAACCTCTCAAGAAATGAGTAGATGGAAGGCTCAAAGATTCCAATTTATAGAATCAATAACCTTATCTTGCCAGATTTGAAAGGACAAGATGTTCAGCAATTTTCATGAAGATTATGATGAAAGCAATGAAAGTGCATCAATGTCAAACCACAAACACACAAACAATCTCAAAAAGACTTGTATATGTAGAAGAAAACAATGAACAGAAAAGGAATATAGTGAAACATAATAAATAAATCAATATACCTTCAAATAAAAGATATGATATTTGACTATGCAACAGTAGTGGCTTACAAAGGCTTATATATAAATATGGATATGAAGCTCCCACCAATCTGAGTGAGGAATGTGAGGGGTGATGCTTGCAATGTCTGAGGTGGTGAGCATATTTTTATCTTTCCATATTGGAAGAGTCATGTTGCTTTCAGTTACCTGTCATTTTCTGAGCTTGTATATTATGCCATATTTGAGAGATATCGCATCACACCTAACCCAAATATACCATTAGAATTCATATACAATATCTACACATTATGAGTCAATAACCAAATATGCGGAGGCGCAGAGCTATTTCTCTGCAAAAGTTACTCTGCCACGAGACTTATTATTTTAAAAAATGTGTTATCATCAGAGAAAATTTGATAAGGTGCAGTGTTTTGATTGGAATCCAAGGATATGGGGTGGGGTGAGATTACCTAAAAGTGGGGTAGTGAAGATTAGGATTATTCTTTCCCAAGGCATATTGGAATCAGAGGATAATATAAATGCGTTGTGGCTATTATATTATAATCAAAGGACATGGTAATATTCCGCATAATACCCTTAAGACCTCTTGCGAATGCGATATGATCAATATGTGTCTTTTGCGACAAGTCGTTGAATTGAATTGCAGGAGGTTGGCAACTTGCAGGTGAAGTTAGAACGACAAATTCGTTTTGTCGGAACAAGTTGCCCATATATACGTTGTTCTGGGTTGGCAACAGGGGAGATACTCTTTGATTGCATATATCCTTAAACGACAAAGGTCGTCTACTACTACTACTACTGTGCCACTGTCTTTCTTTTCTTCCCAATTGTTTTGTTCTTTTGTCCGGTAGTTTAATGGCCGGAGACCATGGCTCAGGAAATGGAAATCGCTAGTTTGAATTTTCATTTTCCTTCCTTTGTGTGGACATGTCAAAAAAAAAAAAATTGTTTTGTTCTGGCCCAAGAGGTAGCTCAATCGGCTGGGACCGTGCCTAATAAAACAAATGTCACTAATTCGAATATCCATCGTCCATATTGTGTAAACATGTTAAAAAAAAATAATAATAAAAATAAAAAATAATAAAAAATTGCTTTTGTTTTGGGACCATTTTAATTTTTAATGTCAGCCGCCCGGAATCAGTGGGGGGAATGGGGATGAAATCTCCAAAAACGAAATTCTTTAAAAAGGCCTGCATTGCATTTCCACATGCCCAACTGCCCAAGCCTCTCATGGTGACGAGAGCTGGTATCTTTTTATACAAAACGCACCGTTTGATCACAATCCGCAGAAGGGCAAAACCCAAAACGCACCGTTCTGATAATTTCCGTTTTTGCCTATTTCGAGTATTATGAGTAAAGGGCAAAAGATAAGCATTTTGCCGAGCAGTGAAATGAAGCCACTGGCTCTTGTTCGTCCCCTCTCCTTTTCTTCTTCTCCATCTCACCTTTTTCACCACCCAAAGCCTCTTCCCCATAACCACCGTGGCTTTCGCATTTCATGCTCTTCTCTTGAATCCAAACCGGTGCGTTTCCTCAATCCTCTCAGTTTTTTTTTAAAAAAAAAAAAATTGATTTTTAATTTCTGATAATCTATGCGAACCAATTGTCAGATAAAAGGTGAAGGCGCTGCTTCAAAGCCTGAATACAAGCCCGGAGTGTTGGATGATTTGTTCCTCAGCTTGTTCCGCAACAAATTGGTCAAGGTGGGGTTCTCTTAATCTCCCAACTATGCCATATAGTTCATGCGGGATGCAGATTTGAGGGGCCTAAAAATGCATTTAACGCTTTAAAAGTTCGTACGAAGAAAAAAGTATCTGTTTGATAAAAAAAAATTTGACCCAAAAATAGCTAAAATGCATTTTTGGCAAAAACTTAAAAATAATATTTTTTTTTTTTTGGCCAAAAGACGCTATTTGACTTAAAAGCTTTATTTCTTAAACACAATTTCAAACATGCTCTTCTTGTAGTGTCCTTAACATGTTATAGCATGACCATGGTTTGAAAATGTTGAAAAATTCACTTTTTCGCTGTGTTTTTTTAAAAGGGTTATATTTTTAATTTTTTTCTTTTTTCTTTTTTTTTTTAACTGTGGTTTGAAACTTTTATTTTTGTTAGTCCATAAATCTAAAATAAAAAGTTAGGTGCTCGCAATTCTTCAAAAGTTATTTACCTCCACCAATTCTGATCAATTGGTATGTACTGAGTTATAACAAACACTTATCCATGATACGATAGATGTGCTTATGACATGTGTTCTTAATATGTTATAGCTTTTGAAGTGGTAAAACAGGAGGTTGGATGGGATTCGGAGAAGCCGGGTTTTGATGGACTAATTGAAGTCGCAAATAGGCTTATGATGAAGGGCAGGACCAATTCTGATACCAGAGAAGCGACGGTAATTCTCGATGTTTACAAATTAAACTATATTTTAGATGGTATGTGATGTTATTAGTTTGTCTGAATAACACAGAAATTCAGGCAGCTTAAGAGATAGGCATCCTAAGCTGCCTGAATCTCTGTGTTATTCGGACAGCTTAATGACAGGGATCTCAATCCCATGTGGAGAGCTTGTCTCAATGCATTGCCTTTTAAGTAGTTTATACAATAACAAAGTGATTAACAACCATGCCACTGTAAAAAAGAAGCTGAAACCTTCGAGCATTTCCATTTTCCTCTTGTTTGTCTTAGGACCATATTTGGTTGGTCTTTTTTTTTTTTTTTTCCTAACTAAAAGGGTAGACCAGGAAAACCAATTGTTGCTATCTTACCTGAGCGTGACTATAATAGTACTTATCTGCTGGGATAAGAAATTGACCGAACATATATTACTAGATCAAAAACATTTTGTTTGTGGTTGGGATCAAATCTCAACTAAACCTATGTTATATGTATGGATATGTGCACGCAAGTAAGTAGTTTGAATCCAGATTCCTAGCAATTTGCTGCCCAGATTGTTCAAATTACTAACAATCCTGGTTGAAAACGCAAGAGAGTCTGTATGAAGCTTACCTACTTGAATAGGTAGTAAACAATCCAAAATTTGATTGGCAAGTGAACCCCATATTAATTATCTCACATTTGCTGTTCGAATTGTTGAAAATCCTTATTCAAGTAGTTTTCCATATGTACAAAAAGTAAAGGATAAAGCAAATCATTGTGTGTGTGTCCTTTGCATGTGGCAGGTAAGGATATTGATATCACTCTTTCCTCCATTTCTGTTGGATCTTTATCGAATGCTCATATCACCTATAGGAGGAGGAAAAGTGGCTGCAATGATGGTAGGTGAGTTAAAATCCTTAATCATTACTAATAAGCTAAAAAGAATTGGAATAGTTTAGCCTAAAATCTCTTTGGTTTTTACAGCAAGAGTGACTGCACTCACTTGTCAATGGCTTATGGGCACATGCACCGTTAATTCTGTGGATCTACCCGACGGAACCTCCTGCAGAAGTGGGGTGATGACTCGACCTTCGCAAATATTCTTTCTTTACAATAAATGGCAATGCATTCAAGCTTCTTATATTCATGTAGGTGTTTGTCGAAAGATGCAAGTATTTAGAGGAAAGCAAATGTGTAGGGATCTGTATCAATACTTGTAAGCTTCCAACACAGGTTAGTGATTTTCAAATCATTTTCTATACAATTTCTTTCCTTTTCTTTCTTTATTATTTATTCATTTTATTCTTTCTAAATAGATGAATGTTAGGCTTACAAACAAATTTTACAAAAAAAAAAATATATTTACAACATAATGTGGCACAACATGATTGGAAAATAGATAAATTCAACTTTTGAAAAACTCAATCATATTGTGCCACATCATGTTATAATTTTTTTTTGTAAAATTTATTTGTGAGTCTAACATTTTTCTTCTAAATAAGGGTGTAACTATATGGGATCAGATCCCCTCCTGGCCCAAATTCCATGAGAATGAGGACAAGAGTCTCTGAACCCCTTTCTTATTCTCTACCCGAATCCCACGAACTGGCAAAGAATTCCAAAAATCTCTGTCCAGTCATAAGAGATTCTAGGGATTCCTGTCCAAACAGTAAGAGCTTTTGTAATATTGAATTTGGACACTGATCCCTATCCAACCATAGAAGTTTTTGTAATAAGTGCTTATTTATTCTCTTGTACTTGCCTGCATTGCTCAGGTTTGATCATTACTAATCTCAAACTGTTGTTGCTCTAGACTTTCTTCAAGGACTACATGGGGGTTCCTTTATTAATGGAGCCAAACTTTAGTGATTATAGCTGTCAGGTAAACCTTAAATTATGTGTTTCCTTTTAAACATCTTAACCCTATTCAATTAAAAAAGAGAGTAGGATTGATTTCTGCCTCCCAATTCTTCTCTGTTGTTCGGTCTTTTACACTCTAATTTGGCAATGAAATCAATCGATTCTCAACAGCAAAATGGCAGAGAAATTTGCTTACAACTTCCTGTACGACTCCAAAATCCCAGTTTCCCCATTTGTAATCAACCTAATATCTTACTCAATTCTTTTGCGGATCTAACATGGCAGTTTAAATTTGGGGTTCTTGCTCCATTGCCTGAAGATGATATCAGCCTCAAGGAGCCATGCTTGGAGATATGCCCAAATGCCACTCGACGAAAAGAAATCACCAGAGACATGGCCTTACCACAGTGCCCGAAGGCCTGAAAAAACTCAGCATTGACCTACACTTAGCATGTGGTCATATGGACCTGAATTCCCAGCAATTGGAGCCCACTCGCCTGAGCATTGAGGCAGGTGCCTGAAACCTCCTCGGGTAGACATGTCCCATAAGAGCTCTCTCACATTTGCTCCTCCCAAACAATCCAAACAGCAAAATTGCTAAAAATCTCTATCCCGGTCATACTAGTAGTTTTATTCTTTCGTCTTTTTTTTCTTTTTTTGTGGTGGTGAACAAAACAATGTATAAACTAGTTGCTTTTTGACACTTTACAAACACATACTGTTTATAATATCAAATAAAAAACTCCTCTCTATTTCTAGAATCGGGCCAGGATGTCAATACCATAGACAAGCAAAAACAATATCAATTCACAATCAACATGGTCCAAACATGTGGTTGAGAGAGGGAGAGAGCTGATATTCAATGTTGTAGAAAGAATTTTCAGAACTACAAGAACATCTTATGGTAGACTTTGCAGAAAATGGAAAAACCAGAAACCCAGTGGAGCCCAAAACTAAACAGGAGTGTCGATAATTTTAAAGGTGACAGTAGAAAAAAGAATGAAGATGAGAAAGAGAGAGAGAGAAAGAGAGAGAGAGAGAGAGAGAGAGAGAGAGAGAGAATTACACATGCATTCCTCTTAGTGGAAGATTTTTCTAGTTTACCAAAAGTGGCATCCCAATTCGCTTCATCTTTGAAGAAGTATTACAAAAAATTCTTAACAATCTATTTGTGCACAAAACAAAATTGTGTTGTAAATTTCCCGCTTTTATCTAATATCCCTCATACCAAACATCGCCAAACTAGGCAACAAAAAAAATTTATATTGAACTCATATGCTGCAAAAATTTTACTTATATGAACTGAAGGCTAGAATCATACAGAAGCAGGAACTAAAAAGAAAAAAGAAAAGAACAAAAAAAACAAAGGAGCTTTCAAGCATAGGTAACACTTACAGAATATAATTTCAAGCTTATCCTAACAGATAAAGAGTTCTCAGTCATGTGAGAGTAGTGTGATTGAATTGTACAAATTACCGATCCCAACCGGAGGGCCTCCGCCTTTCTCTAGGTCTATCTCTCGAACTGCAACAGGAACAACAAATGAACATAATTAAGAATCACCATCTAAATTATAATTAGCAAAATATAATACCACTAGATAACTGATGCAAGTTCAGCTCATAAAAGTAACCTTTCTGTGTTCTTTTGGCTTGCATTTTCTCCAGAGCTGGGGGTGTTTACACCTGACATAGCAGGGGGGAATGAACTGGTTGGTTGTGTTTTATATATATCTCCACCAATTGAACCACCAGATACAAAGCCTGCTAGTGCTGGTCTCTTGTTGGCATAAGCACTTGAACTGTTGCTCATACCCTGATTCTGATTCTGAGGGTTTGATGAAGCAGCAACAAAATTATTCTTAAATTGTGCCATCATTCCTGTCTTGAGTGAATTAACAGCTGCAGATCGACTTGGAACAGGGCTGGATGTAGTATTAGTGGATTCTGCACTATAGCCAATGCCCAAGCCATAATCAACACCACGAACACCTCGACCGCTAGCACCACCCTTTGCTCTACCCTTTTTCCCTCCTGCACAAGACGTAAAATTAAACATAATGTAAGAAGCTACCAAAAGGTTGTCCAAGGGGTGTTTTATAAATCCAAAAATGTCAAGCTTCCCCATCTTGCTAAGACAGCTTAAGAAAATGGCAGTAATAGTATCTGCCCCATATTTCACCATCTTTATTTCTTCAACCAAGCACTATGCTGATTGGAAGACAAAATCTAGTTTCATAACTTTTTAGGCAATACCAAATGCGTTAAACAATCGCATAATTCTTAGGCATTAGAATACCATAGGCATTATAAAACTTTTTTCCATTTTTTTAGTAAGTAACATAACGCAAAGATTAAAAAAAAAATAGTAATAAAAAAATTTAAAAAAAAATCATACCTCCTCCTTTTCTTGCATCACGTTTGGACCTGAATCTCCCATCCTAATGTTTACAAGAAAAATGTCATTTAATCATACAAAAAAACTTGTGCCAAATCTAAAGATATCAAAAAGGAAAATGAACATGGGAACTCTAAATGTTCCAAGCATGAAATACTACCATCCAAAAAAATAACCATGATGTAAACTTGTAGGAGTGTATGAGAGGGAAAACAAGAAGAAATGGAGTAATTGAACAATTAATAACACCGGGGATAAAGCAGAAAATTATTGGAAGAGAAAAGCACAACAGTCACAAGCTAAACATCCTTGCCATGCCAAAAAAAAATTAATATTTATGCCCTATGTTACTAAAATCTTCCACTTAGACTTCTGCACTCATAAACAATATGACCTGAACTATGAACACAAGACGCGCTTGAATTTATGCACCGGCTTCAACTCCATTTAGAATTTCATTATTTAATGTTGCTGTGGACTTTACCCTGGTTGTTTCCAAGGTCGTGTGAACAAGTTCTTAGTCTCTGTACATTACCAGGTTAGGTACATTAGGCTTTTCAAGTGGCAAGTAGTTTTTAGGGTTTTGTAAAGCCTAAAGTAATGTATAATAAGCTTAATCTAGAGAAGGAACGGAAGCAAAAATTTAAAAAAGGTTTTCAATCAATAAGCAGTTCCAGCACAAGGACCTTTTTAAACTGAAAAGCTGTATTTATTAATAGTAAGAATTTTGTGTGAAGTCCACAAGATGTATTATCATACTCAAGAGATAAGGCATGCATTGGCCTTCCTGTAAAAGGATGAAAAATCCATGGGTGGCCAATAAGAAATACAACCGGCATCTAAGAAGTTCAGAATGCTATAAAGCACAAAATCATGATAGACTAATGATGTTCTAAAAGTTCTCTAACCAACTCTGATCCCCCTAAAATCCCCAAATTTCTCTCCATTCAAGTACACAAGTTTTGTAGCACCCCGGTCCCATATTGGGAAGATGAGAAAAAGCCCACATAGAGTGGGTGGTTTATAAAGATAATCATGAGTGCTAAGTTCCACATTGCCTAGTTACTAGGTAAAACTGGGCTTTATAATGAATTATAAGGAAGATTCAAATTGACTAGTTATTTTGGGGTGATAGCGCAGATATGGCTAGCGTTTTTCTCTAGGTCGTTATAAGTTTCTCTCCATCCAAGGACAAGCCACAAAAAAAGCATCTCCACAATATGCAGTAGTTCTTCATATCCAAATTTTTTTTTGATGAGTAATTCTTCATATCCAAATTTAAGGTACTAATGATCACCAAAGTTAGTAGGTAGCAAGTAGGACATGCCAAATATCTATACAGTATATGCTACATGATTAAACCCCCCAACAAAAAAGAAAAAACAATAGTTAGGCCTCGCCTAAGACATACAAAATCCTTCTGGAAAATAGACCCAAATTAACAACTGCTCCATCAATTACATATGCAGCACATAGCTTAAAACGATTAGGAGTAATTCATCTTCTAGCAACCTAAGTACCTGTCTACCATGCGCATAACATGGTAATATATATCTATGCCTGACAATACCTTGCTTTGTAAAATTTTAAAGGAAGTCATGTAAAACAACTTATATCCTATTTAGATTTTTGTATTAATAGTCCTAGCCCAAGTAATATCGCAACATGAAGATAATTGTTACCTATTCAATATTTCACAAAAGATGAAGAGAAGAGCAGTCACAGGTAAAAATGAGAATGCAAGTTATAGGAATGTAGAACATCAATAAACTGCAAAATTACCTTCATAGCAAGATCCATCAGTTCCACCGAAACATTCTGACCAGCAGCAACCAAACTATTAACCAATTCACCAGCAAACCGTGCCTCTTTATGAGTAATTAGAGTGTATGCAGTCCCATCTTTGTCACCAGCACGACCTGTTCTACCAATACGATGGACATGCATGTCCATGTCTCTTGCAATATCAAAGTTCACAACTGATTTAATTGATTTGATGTCAAGACCACGAGCAGCAACATCAGTTGCAACAAGAACGTGGTAGATGCCAGATTTAAATTTTTGCAAAGTTTCCATACGAGAAGCCTGGTCCTTGTCACCATGAAGAGCTGCAACTTTAAAACCTTTTTGAGCCAGCTGTGATTCAATCTCATCCACTGCGGCTTTTTTTGAAGCAAACACTAAAACATCTCCATTGTCAATCATTCCAGGTAGCTGTTCAAGAAGCCAAAGCAACTTCTCCGTATCCGAAGGAATTACATGAACCACCTGAGTAATATCCTCATTGGCCATTCCCACCTCCCCTACTGTAATTCTTACAGGATCAGTAAGGATTTCCCTAGCTAACTTCTCAACTTTACGGGGCATTGTCGCAGAAAATAATAAAGTCTGGCGGTCTGGCCTAATCTGACCAACAATAGACCTAATTTGCGGTTCAAATCCAAGGTCAAACATCCGATCAGCCTCATCAAGTACCAAGTAAGTGGCTCTTAACATCGTCAGTGCCTTCATCTTTATCATGTCAATCAATCTCCCAGGAGTAGCAACCACTATCTCACATCCAGCCTTAAGTTCTTTGAACTGCTCAAGTTTCGACATGCCACCATAGACAGCAGAGACACGTATCCCATGTGACTTTGCAAATTTCTTGGCCTCTAAGTATATTTGGTGTGCTAACTCTCTAGTAGGTGCACATATCACTCCTATAGGACCCTCTTCTTTCGCAAGCTCAGGCTGATCCATAATATGGACAATCATGGGAAGCACAAAAGCAGCAGTTTTACCAGAACCCGTCTTTGCTATACCAATGGCATCTCTCCCAGATAGCACAATCGGAAAAGCCTGGCACTGTATCGATGTAGGCTTTTCATACCCTTGTTTCTTTATAGCATTCATGAGTTGCAGAGAAAAACCAGAGTCTTCAAATGTCTTAATTGGTCTTGGAACATCAAATCCTGATACACGAATAGCCAAGCTCTTCCGGTACTCATCAACATCCTGCTCACTCATCCCTAAAGAAGAGAAACAAATTACATGTTACCGAAGTTTAGAACCTTTCCCTTTCTTTCGAAAAAAATAAATAAATAAATAGTTCACTTAAACTTCTATCTTAAGCCTCACCACAATTTGCTCTTATGTATATATTAGAGACACAATAAACTAGTCCATTCAGGTAGAACTATAAGTTTATTTCCACAAGGCTATGTCTCAAATTTATCCCTGCAATTTAATTTTTCCCACTTTGAATTCCTCGTTCCAAATTCCCCGTTCCAATTCTAAATTCCCCTAGTTCCCCTAGTTCAACTACTTAAAGCTTCATCCACAGCAATTATCAACATAAATCCAGGAAAAACAACATATTTTGTTCACACAAGCAACATATAATGCGCATAAAGACCCAATGAACCCACACAATCGTGTAGACTATAAGTTCATTACCAGAAGACTGTGAGTCCATTTGGCCCTGCGAAATTACAAACCAAAAGTGTACTTTTCAACAAAATCACAGAAAATATCTTGTTTGGAAGTACGTTTCTACAAAAGTGGCAGTTTGAAGAGGCAAAAAAGACAAGGGAGTACATTTTTAAAACACATGCGGTTTTAAACGATACACTGCAGTTTTCAATGCCAAACCACAATTTTACCAAACACTACATTTTTAAAAATCATGTTTTCAAATAGCTCATTTTCAAATCTCACTTTTGAAGCCTCAAAACCAATGGACCCTTGTCTCAAATTTGTCCCTCAATTGACATTTTCCCCCTTTGAATTCTTAGTTCAGCTCTAATTCACTACTTAGCCCTTCATCCATGTCAATTATTAGCACAAATCAGAAATAACCACATTTTTGCTCACACGAACAGCATATAAAGCATTGAGATAAAGGAAATCAACTCAGTAAATCAATTACCAGAAATCGAATCCTTCTCCTCGTAGAAATCCTTATTGAAAGGCTCGTAGTCGACCTCGCTGTGGTCCAGAGCCGGAATCGGCTCGATCCGCTTCTTGTCGAGCACCACCGGGTTGTCGTCGGAGTCGTACTCCAACAAGCCGGCGTCAACCGCCTTCGCCGCGGCGTAGACCTCCTCGTCGGAATCGTACCCTGCGCGGAGGGCCTCTGATGCCAGCGTCAACCCAAGGTCCTTCTTCGCCCGGAGGAAGGTCTCCATAGGATCGTCGTCGTCGTCGTCTAACCTCTCCGCCTTCTCCTTCGCCTTCGGCGCCGGCGCGGATCGCATCTCCTCCTGGATGCCCTCCATGAACGCGTCGAGAGGGTCAATCTCGTCATTTCGGTCGTCCTTGGCGGTCGCTTCCTCGTTGTCATCGAAATCGATATTGTCAACGTCGGTGTCCTCGTAGTTGTCGTGGGGAGGGGCGAAGAGCCGCTGAGGGGGTTGAGAGCGCTCGAAGTTGTAGGTGGCTTGGCGGTTGATGCCGAAGCCTTCGAAGCCGAACTTCCGCTTCGACATGGTTGGGTTGGGATTGGTGGTGTTGGATTGGTTTGGGAGGTTTTACTCGAGGGGGTCTGTTAGAGTATTAGGTCACCGCGCTGTGCTACGACGGAGGCCGACTAGAGGACTAGGGAATGCGAACGAGGGCTGTTGGACGGGTCGGTTCATTTTTTACCCGCTCCAGCATTGCGTTTTTAGTGGTGACTGATGAAGCTTCAAAATGACCTTCTTTTTTTTTTTTTTTTTTTTTTCCTTTTTTTTCTTTTTAAAGTAGCTTAAGATGATATAATTTTTGAAAAAAGTCATTTATGTACCCAATTAAACTATCACTTAATTAATAACATGGGACAAACCACCCCAAAGTCATATAAGTGATTCGGCTACTCTGCTACCATTTGAGAAAAAAATTGAGGAGATGATTCAACCACCTCTTTTGACTATATATAAATGAGGTGGCTGAACCACACTCTCGCCATTTTTTTGTTATTTAGCCACCCCAAAATGGCCCAAAGATGAGGAGGTCACCGAACTATCATCAAGATCTTAGTTCAAAGTTTAACAAATTGAATCAAAATAAAAATCTTATAGCTTAATATAACAAAGTAAAAGTCGTCTTAGTTCAAAAACTTATGATTATAAATTTATATTATACCAATTTTTTTTTTTAAAAAAAAAAATACACAAAATTAGACTAATCTTATCAGGAATTTCTAAAATTGCAATTAGTATGTTTAGTTATAAAGAATCAATTGATCACACCTAAGCCCTATATACAAAGAACCTAGAAGAAAGAGTTGTAGTCAAGCACAAAGATCCTTGCCGGATATCCCGAACGAGTTTTTTTTTTTTTTTTTTTTGACATATCCCTAACAAGTTTTACTCTTATACTTAAGCTAGTATGTTGAGATTAAAAGGAGATGATTCTCAAGATGGCTTGAGAGAGTATGAAAAGTGTACCTCTATAAATGGCTTCGGTCATATTTATATTGAGCATTGTTTCCCGTGCCTTTCATGGATAGTGTGAGATTCCGGTTTTATATTGGTAAGATGAGTAGTTCAAATAAAGCGAATGGTTTATAAAGACATTCATGAGTACTAAGTCTTACATTTATTTACTATGTGAAATTGAATTTTAAATTGATTCTATAAAAGTTTCAAATTAACTAGTCATTTTATGATTGTAGTATAGACGTGACTAGCATTTTTTCTTGAATTGTTATAAATGATATCAGAGCTAAGTAGTAATATATTGAGAGTACTTTTAGCACCGCATGACTTGACACTGACGAAGATGACATGGGTTTATGGGAGGAAGTTTATATTACCCTAGTTCCATATTGGTAAGATGAGTAAGTTTTTTAAAACATTCATGAGTGCTAAGTCCTACATTTTTCTTTTTTTCAATATATATATATATAAAGTCTAAAGCCAAAGCTCTAAGCAAATAGAGCACAATGCTCTAAGGATACAATGTCACGAATACAATTAGAAATTTATTCCAACCATACACAATCCATGACTTGTTTGACTGAAGCTTTTACTCATTCGTGTTCAAAAAAAAAAAAAAAAAAAAAAAACCCTTTAGTATCTTCCGCGCTCTGTTCGTACCTGCTAAAATTTTGTGCATTAGCTTTGGCCGCATTGATAACTAGCAGCGAATCATAACATCATGTAGCATCACATCATGCGAAATTAAGCTTTATAAATGATTATAGATAAGCTTCAAACGACTGATCATTTTTTTGGTGATAGAGTATCCTCATCTGGTGTTTCTCCCATGTTAGTTTGTGCAACAATTTCTATGGGCAGACATAGCCTGTTAAGAGGTTCATGCGGAAAGCCTTTGGGCCGAATGTCCAATATCCAGTAGGGCAGATATGGGTGCACTAAGTTAATTTATTTAAATTATATTATCTTAATATCGATATTATTTTTTAATTGTTATATTACTCAATTGAGTATTAAAGAGACATTACGCAGAAGGGATATTCTACTGACCAAAATATATATATATATATATATATATATATATATTTTTTTTGAAATTGAAACCAAAGAAATCGAGATGAAATAAATATTTTTATTCTTAGTTTGGTTATATGAGAAATGAGTAAGTTAATTGAATAGTTTACGAATATGTTAAAATTCATTTGAAAAATAATTGACCACATAACTTCTTCAACTACCACTCCAATGACAATTTACCTCCAAAACTATCAATTACAATAATTTACCCTCCCAACTACCAAAATAATGATAATGTACCCTCAATTTTAACAAAATGATGAAATTACCCTTACTAAAATAAAAACAAAAATGCTAAAATTTAATTTATTTTTTCAAAATTTTTAAAGCTATTTTTGTCTTATTGAAAAATTCTATAGGGATAATTTCAGCATTTTGCTAGCATTTGGTGGTAGATTATCATTGTTTTGGTAGTTTTAGGAGTAACTTGTCGTAATTGATAGTTTGTGGGTAGATTGTCATTGTTTTGGTAGTTTGAGGAATAAATTGTCGTAATTGATAATTTGGGGAGTAAATTGTCATTAGAGTGATAATTTGAAAGAGTTAAATGGACTTTACCCTAAAAAGTTCAAGATTCACTTCTACTCAAAACATAATTAAATAATACTTAAAACAAAAGGCAAAATTAAACAAATTACATTGGAATATTCATTATTCCACTTAATTATAGCCCAACTAACTTTTGTACTATAATTAGGTCTATTACTGTAAAGACAAATTTTTAATAAAAATAATAATTATTTATGTATTTTCTGTTCCTTATTTTTGCATTCTTACCTTGAAAATTCCCGTAAGGAATATTCCATATAATGTATCATTTCTAAAAGAAAAGGTAAAAAGCTTAGAATATGCCAATAAAAGATTTAATTGAATTGTTCGGAGTTGATTCCCAATTCAGGTTTTACAATCCTTATGATTTGACAAGTGTGTAGGCCATAGCCTACCTGAAACCGACTGTCCATCCATTATTATATCGGATGAATATTATATAGAATTATGTTATCTAAAGTTTCTCTTTTGTAATAGTTGTGTTAAAAAAAATATATATTTATCGAATACTAATTAAAAAATCACGTGTTTCTTCTCTTTTTTATTTTTTATTATTATTATTATTATTATTATTTTTTTAAATTTTAATTTTACATGTTCATATAAGGGAATGAGGAGGGAAAATTCAAACTAGTGATCTCCGCTTCATTAGGCGTGGTCAATAACCAATTGAACTACCTCTTAAGAACCCGATTGAGAGACATGACAATTTTATAGATCATTAGAGAAATTTCCTCAAACTATATTGGAAGAAATTTACGTCATTTTTCTAAATAGTTTATCTACTAAATTGCCTTAAAACCCATCATTTCCAATGACTTATTTCTTAGATGGATTCCTTTATTCTAGTCTCTAAAAATTGCATACGTCTATCGAATGTGTGAAACACATTATTTTTATTAATGATATTAAAAAAAAAAGGAATGCTAAGTATTCTCTTTGTGTTAATTGTGGATGTTATTTTCTAACAAACAAAACTGATCATAACATTTTTTTTATTTTATTAAGAGATATGATAGGGATTCAACTGAACCTCATCTAAGACCAAACTTTTGTGAACATATGTTTTTATTTTTGTTTGATTTTTTAAATTTTAATTTTAAACCTGACGCAACTCTTATATAGCTTTGTGCCACGTACCTAAAAATTAGGTTTTAAATTGGGTCAACTATCATATTTTTTTTATTAATACAATTTCACTTATTAACAAAAAAAAAAAAAAAAAAAAAAGAAAAAAAGTCAGCAATCAATGTCAATCGCTTAAAAGAGACTGCTGCCTCGTTGGCAAGGGTGTTGGACTACTTTCAGATTCATGGCCACGGTCGTGCCACGTGATCCTCATGCACAACGTTTCATCCAAGAATCGTGCATATCTTTGATAAAGATTTGTACTAGTTTATTAATGTTATTATCAAAACATCGTTGTGTAAGTTAGGTTTTCTAATAGATTAAACCATTGCTTTTCCAACATTGATCTTGTGAGAGGAACTCGAGCCCTAATTATTGGATTTTGTCAACATGTCCCCATAATTATTTGGGTTTGTTTTTGACATTAATCTTAGGTATCATTTGTTTCCGCAAAAGTATTTTCTTTAAAAACAATGTTTTCTCGTCTTTCACGTGTTTCGTGCGGTGTAAAATAATGGCCAATCTAAAGTGGACAAAAAAAAAAAAAACAAACATAAGGGCATAGGCAACAAAATGTTTTACACTTAAAATTTGAAACAAGTCAAACAACAAAAGAATACAAAACCAGTTCGTATAATTTGGCGGGATTGAAAATAGTGGACACGTTGTTCATTAGCAAATTTGACGGAATGCATTAATGTGTCATATTAGTACCAATAATATTAAAATACATGTCATTTAGAGGTAAAAAAAATATAAAATACATATTAAAAAAAAAAAAATTGGTACTAACACGACACTTTAACGGATTTCATCCAATTGTCTAACTAAAAAGGAGTCCTAACACCTATTTGTGTTTTTGGCTTACTCTAAGGAGTTGGTAATTACTTTTTAAATCACAATGAGCGATTTGCAAGTAAGTAAAATCACAAAGACTAATTTTGTATTTGTTTTCTAGCTTAAAACGTCTTTCCTAAGTTGACAAGTGCCTCATATTACCACCAGCGTAATGATGCCCAACTTTAACTCCGTTGCTGAATCCATTTTCTCTACCACACACCCTTATGCTACTTTAGCTTCTTTGCTCACTAGCAAGTTAGCCAGTAAAAAACACTTGATATATATGTACTATCACTCCAAATAAATTAGTCAAGTCGTAATTATAATTTTTTATAATCATTTATAAAAGCACAACCTCACGCAGTAAACATATGCTTTTCAAGTTTTCATGTGTATTGAGTATTGATTCTAAAAGTATATTATTGGTTTCATAATTTCATTCACCTGTCAAATCATATAATTCATTTGATGAAAAACATATTCTCGTTATTGAATTAAAATAACAAAATTATATTCTTAAAGAGATTGACTTTGATAAAGTTTAGATAAATTTTTATTACTTTAAAGCAAAAATAACAGAAGAGAGTCACAATCAAAACCGAAAGGGATAATTTTTTTTTACAAGTCAAGTAAAATTATTAAAAAGTTCAAGGAACACAATTAAAGTAAAAAAGTAAAAAAAAGAAGAAGAATAACTTGCTCAAACATCAAACTCATGACGAATTAATCATTAAACCTTACTGCTTACACAACAAATATAATGATTTCTGAATATTTGTATCATATATATATATATATTGGACAGAACTAAAAAATATATTTGTGTAACCTTAAAAAAATTAAGGAAAAAATGTTTCGGTGGTCTTTGAAATTTTACCTCTTCTCAAATCGCTCTATAAGGTGTGATGGATGCCATTTAGAATAATAATTAAAAAAAAAAACATAAAAGAAAAAGAAAATAGAAAATATATATATAAACAAAAAGAAAAAGAAAAATAAAAGAAAAGTTTGTGATGACATGTCACATTAACATACTCCGTTCAATTTGCTAGCCGAAAAGGCGTCTAGAGACCTAATTGTGTTTTTTTATTTACCACGGATAGTTTTTAATTACTTTTTAAATCACATTGAGCTATTTGTAATTCGGTAAAATCACATAAACTGATTTGAATACCTACTTGGAAGAAGCAGAAGCTTGTCAACAACCCAATGAGGAAAATGCTACTCATTTATGCACTATCACTCAAAATAGACTAGTTAAGTTGTAATTGAAACTTTTTATAATAGTCTGTAAAGTTCAGTCCAACATAATAAGAAATTAATATGAGATTTAACGCTCATAAACTCTTTTATAATTCATTCATTCTATGTAAATTATTAATTTTTTAAACGTCGAGAGTGACATATGGAAATTAAAATATGCTTTTCATATGTCTAATAATAGATTTTAAAGCATATTTATTTCTTTCATTCACCTATCAAATCCTTTAACTCATTTAATGAGAAACATCTTCAAATTGATTGAATAAAAATAAAAATTATCTTCATGCAATGATTTGATAATTTATAAATAAAGCTACATTTTCTTTTTCTTCCAAAAATTAAATAAAATGGTATGATCGATGGCATTTCACTGTAAAAAGCCCTGCATTTACCACATATTCAAAGATTAAAAGATATTTATTTTTTGGTCAGAAACCAAGACTAGGCTGGAAGAGAACATCGTACCAGCGCCACAGAGAATCTCAGCTCTCTCCCTGCAGACAGCAGACACCGAACAACGATGTCCTTTTTTTTTTTTTTTTTTAACCGTTAATCTGTTCTTTTCCGTTAACGGCACACGTTAGATGTAAATAAAGGCGCATCGCTTCGCTGCTTTCTCACACATCGAAACAAAAAAATAGGAAAAAAACAAGGAAAAGAAAAAGAAAAACGAAGAGAGCTTCTCGAGCACTGATGACAGAGTGAACCCGAAGAAAGAGAGCTTCTCGCCTCTCTCTCTGTCTTTCTCTGGGCTCGAGTTTCCAAATTAAGTCTCTCCGAGTCGACTCAGTAATGGCAGGTTTGACTCCGAGTCCACTGTTCCGAGTTCGGATTTTGACGATATCCCCGCCGTTGGATCCTTATATCCATTTTCGGTTGGGAATGGTTTGAGTTCCTAGTGTTGGCTCGGAGCTCAGGTGTGGTGTTATGCTCATTTTACAGTGTGATCTCGCCGTTGATTTCATCGAATCTCACAGATCTGAGGAAGCGATCCTGCGGTCATCTACGGCGTCGGTGATGTCGGTGCGCGCGGTTTCTGTCACCGCCGGTAATTCTAATTCGCTTGTAGTGTGGTTTCTCGCTGCTCCGTTTGGTACTTTGGTTGCTGAGAGAATGTGGAAAAAGAGAAGAAAAAAAAAGAAAAGGAGAAAAAAATTTGAATCGTATGCGTAACTTAGGGAAACTGAGGAAAAGAAAAATGGAATCTAGTTTTTGTGTCTATTGCATAATGTTGTTTAGCTTCTTGGAAATGATAAGCTCTGTTTAATCAAGCCTAATACTTGGATTAGCGTTTATTGGGCTGCTAAAAAAGTAACTTTTTGATAGTGTTTCGTTATCTGGTAATCGGAACCTGAAAGTACAAATATCTATCGTCAGTGGTGAGCCACTGATTTGGCTTATTTGAAATCGAAATTTAGGGAGTAACACACGGATAAATGCTAAATCAGCACTTGAAATTTCTTCGTGTTTGTTGATTTTTTTTTTTTTTAAAAAATGAAAATGAAGAACATTTGCTTGGTATATAGATTGGACTTGTTGAATTCGTTGAGCTATTGTTGTTGGTGTTGTGTCTGGCGGAGTTATAATTTATATAGCAATTTGATTTGTACTTGAGCAATTCGTTTTGTTTAGTTGCATAGAAAAGCTACAAATAGAAAATAATATGGAAATTTAAATAATAAATTCTATCGTTTTTACACACGGAAGACTTGCCTTGGCCAAAGAGTCGAATTAGGCTGGTTGGTTGGTTCTGAAGAATCTAGTAACCAAATGGAGCATTAGGTATATTGTAATATTTTTTTTAATTGCACTAGATGTCCGACTTTGGTTATCTTGTGTGTGTGTTTTATGTGGTGCATTCTTTGAATATTGTTGGGAGTAAACTCTATGAGTGATTCAAATGAAATTGATTTATTGCAGAACCACTGGGTTCTTGGATTCTTGACATTTACCAAATATAGTGCTAATGTTATAATGATAATTGCCATGGCTTCCATCTTCTGAGTAGATTGAATACTGAACAAAAATTGCAGGAGTATTGGAAATGCTTCGATGGTTGTTGCGGAAACGTTTGCTTGTATTATTTTATTTGATATACATCACCAATGCTGATGTATCCAATGATCTATTGGAAGCCCCTTTAGTGTCTCCTACTAGTGCACCTTTGACTGCACCTGCTATTCCTGATCTACCTCTACCAGCTGATCCTCCTTTGTTCCATAAACCTCGACATAAGCATTTTTCTCCACATGGTGCGCCAACAACTGTACTATCACCAGCCCATCCTCCTTTTTATGGCCCACTGTTAACTCCTGGTCACCCCCCTACTAGCTCACGATTGTCAAAACCATTGATGAAGAGGAGTGTATTAGCACCACCTATTGCTAGTCTTAAGAATATTGCCCCAACACAGTCCAGTGCTGGTGCACTTCCTTCTGGTTTAGCTCAGCCACCACTATCTCCTTCTGTCTCTGGTAAGTTTTGCTCTGAAAGAACCTTTTTTAAATTTTATTTTTTAATCTCCTTCTCTTCAATTTATCTATTATTTGTAGAGGTACGCTACCATGAAAAAAGTGGAAAACCTTTAATTAATATAATCTTTTTTTCTTCTTCTTTTAATATATGTGTCTTTTTTTTTTTTTTTTCATTTACCAAGCATGTGGTGTCACAGTGCACTAATATTTGAAATTTCCTGGTTCTTCTTAAATCAAACTTGAAGCTAACAAGGACCTTACTTATATATTGATATGTGTTCTTATTTTTCATTCTGCCAGATTGTTGCAAACCAGACATGATATTGAAACAAGGGACTCAGGGGTGCCACTGTGTGTATCCAATAAAACTAGACCTTCTCCTCTTAAACGTCTCTCAAAATTGGAATCTTTTTCTACAAGAATTAGCTTCCCAACTTAGTTTGCAAAATTCCCAAATTCAGCTGATAAACTTTTATGTACTCAGCTTATCAACATTAAATATTTCAATGGATATAGTTCCACGTACGGGGATCAGTTTTTCTGCCAGTGATGCATCTGTGATAAATTCTTTGCTCGTCATGCATAAGGTCCATCTAAACCCTACATTTGTGGGTGATTACAGACTTCTCAATTTTACCTGGTTTCAGCCTCCACTGCCTTCTCCAGGTAATTTTGATAAGCTTTTGACTGCTTTTAGGACATTTTTGTACTAATGTATGTTTTCCCCTTTTTCTCTGCGAAATTTGGATCCTTTTTTTTGGGGGGGGGAGGGGGGTGGTGGGGTGGCTGGGGGAATAGCTATGGTTTCGACATTTGTGTGCACGTATTCCATGAAATTTATTTTAAGCTGGAGGAATAGAGCAATGATTGTATCAATAGTGATGGGGTCATGGCTCCTGATTGCTGTTACTCTTAAAATTTTTGGCTCTGCACTTATACTTTCCCATGTTTACCACACACAGACTAAAGAAAAAGAAAAGATTTTTATAAAAGTTGGTCATGCTGAGTTGGCTGGTTGAACTCCTTCAAAATTAGGATTTTATCCTGGTTACAGCTCACTTTTCCAGTTCTTTCAAGTTTCATAGCCATGCTTTACATAGTTGCTGATTTTCAATATATACTCTTTTCTTCTTTCAACGACATATATGTGCGTGCACACACACAGCTGCTTGAATTGGTAAGCCGAGTATATAACTTTTGTGCTTGTTCCCGGGGTTTGAAATCTGAAAACACTATTTGAAATGTTGACTTTCAAAATTTTTGACTTCCCTTGCTATTGTTCAGAATTAATTTCATCTTTATTGCTATGCCTCAATTACTCACTTCAATACCTTTTCCAGCTCCAGTGTTATGTTGATGATTTTCCTTTAGAACTTAACCCTGTTCTAGAATATTGACACAGCCTTGCAATTTACAGCTCCTCTTATTGCTACATCGCCTGTGGAGGCCCCACCATATCATTCAGCAACTCCTGCATCACTTGGTGCTTCAAACAAAGAGCGGCATTCAAATTTAACTGCTATACTTGGTATTGGAGCTGCCATAATGTTCATCGCCATTGTATCTGTGATTATAATTTGTTTATGCGCATTCCGCCAAGGGAAGACTAAAGCATCTCTTGTAGAAACTGGTATTTATCTTTAATTCTAGGTCCATACGTCTCACTCTGCCTTTGTGCTTTACTTTATTGTTAATAATCTCTACAATCATCCTGTAACAAATTGCTAGTGGTAGATACTGTTGTGTGGATTAGCTTTTGATAATGCCTTCAAAGTTTGCAGTGGTGAACGCATGAGATCGGAAAAAAAAAAATATTGTTCTAAATAATGTTTTTTTTTAGTAAGTAATGTTGTATAAACGTAAGGTGCCCCTAAGCACACAGGAAAACCAAAGCTAGCCAAAAAAGACCCCCATAAGAGAACCCTAAAACCGAAAGAAGTCCAAAGCCCGCAAAGTTGACCCCTAAAACCCCAAATAAACCCTAAACCCACAAAGCAGTCCTAAACCCACAAAATTGTTCTGCCTTTACCCCGATTAGATCTACTATTTCTAGCCTCAAAATTAAAATATTGAAAATAAAACATAATTGCCGAATTGTTCTAAATAATGTTAATTGCTACTTGTGGACAGTAGTATTAAAAACGTAACAAACACCTAACTCAAATAATGGGAGTTGACAACCAAGATAAGAAAAGCTCTCCTACTACTTATCTTCATTTAATATAGCTTCATTATTATAATTAGGGGGCATTTGGACTCATATGGACCTGAGATCACTCTGTGTTTCACATGGTTAAAACTTTTCTGGAATTAAAAAATTATCTGTTGGGGGAGAGAGGTTGAGATGTATTATGGATAATATGCTTTCTTTGGCTTGGATTTCCAGAAAAAAAAAAGTTTCTGTTACTCGGTTGGCTAAATGTTGCCTTGTCGTTTTAAGTTTTTCCCCTTAAACAAGTCAAAAATATGTCTATAGCTTGTTACGCTTTCAGCATGTATATAACAAGTTTCTGCTATGGTTTTAAGTTTTTCCCCTTAAACAAGTTAAAAATATGTCTATACCTTGTTACGCTTTCAGCATGCATATAACAAATTTCAACTTGGCTTGTCTAACATCAATGGGCATCTTAGATTATTTATTTTTTTATTTTTTTTAAGTAAGTAATTCAAATATCATTAAAAGAGAAAGTGCAACCCAGGAAATATACGAGAGAAACACCTAATTACAAGGAGAAAAAAGAAGAAGAAAATCCTGAAAATTAAGCACAATCAATCGGCATCTCAGATTAAAACAACCTAACCAGCTAAAGAAAAGACTTGGAATTTCTGTGATAAATGAGGACAGCCGGAAACACCACTAAGATACTTGAAATAGATTTGATTTTAACTGATACTGCATGACTGTTATGGGTTTAATTTTTTGTGAAACCTTTTGTTTATCTTTTCTATTTCAATTAGTTGTTTTCTCTTTCTTCTCCACCAGAAAAGCTGAGGACTGTGGGTGCAGTTCCGGCAGTAGGATCTCTTCCCCACCCAACCAGCACTCGGTTTCTAGCTTATGAAGAACTTAAAGAAGCCACAAACAACTTTGAATCTGCAAGCATACTTGGAGAAGGTGGGTTTGGTAGAGTTTACAAGGGTGTCTTAAGTGACGGTACAGCTGTAGCAATTAAGAGGCTTACTAGTGGAGGGCAACAAGGGGATAAAGAGTTTCTGGTAGAGGTTGAGATGCTTAGTAGGCTGCATCACCGTAATCTTGTCAAACTTGTGGGTTACTATAGCAATCGTGACTCTTCACAAAACCTACTTTGCTATGAGCTCGTCCCAAATGGAAGCTTGGAGGCCTGGCTCCATGGTAATTTGTTTTCTTCAATCACAGATTCTACTAGCATCTTACTTTGATATTTCTCTTTCTGAGTGGAAACTTGAAAAAAGAAAGACATTCCAGGCGTAAAGTAGATCTCATGCATAATTGACAATGAATTGGTTTTGCCTCAGGTCCCCTGGGAGTAAATTGTCCTTTGGATTGGGACACAAGAATGAAGATTGCACTTGATGCTGCAAGGGGACTTGCATACCTGCACGAGGACTCACAGCCCTGTGTTATCCACAGAGATTTCAAGGCATCCAATATACTGCTTGAGAACAACTTTAATGCTAAAGTTGCTGACTTTGGCCTCGCTAAACAGGCACCCGAAGGCAGAATAAACTACCTCTCTACTCGAGTGATGGGCACATTTGGGTCAGTCTCATTCTCCCTTTTTTAAACTTGTTATTTCCATAATTGAAGTCGGTGTTAAGATGGAATGAATTAATTTACAGGTATGTAGCTCCTGAGTATGCTATGACTGGACATCTACTCGTTAAAAGTGATGTATACAGCTATGGGGTTGTACTACTTGAATTGCTGACCGGAAGGAAGCCTGTGGAAATGTCACAACCAGCTGGACAGGAAAACCTCGTCACTTGGGTTAGTCTTATTGTTTGTTGGAACATAAATTAAATGATTAAATTAATTTATTTCAATTAGCTTAAGTTTTTGAGATGAATATTGATTAAATATAGTATCAGAGCAAACGTCCTGAACACAAACCTTAAATATTTGAACCTACACGTGAGAAGACTTATCCCTTGTTCTTCTTCTTTTAATAATCACCGGTTGCAGTTGGTTATCTTTTATGAAGATCAGATTTATCATGACTTGTCATGTAATTACTATTGTGGAAGGAAAGTAAGACCAGTGAGTTGTACTGCTTTCAGGCCAGACCAATTCTTAGAGACAAGGATCGGCTGGAAGAGCTTGCTGATTCAACGCTTGGAGGGAAGTACCCGAAGGAAGATTTTGTACGTGTTTGCACAATTGCGGCCGCTTGTGTTGCACCCGAGGCAAGCCAACGGCCTACAATGGGTGAAGTGGTGCAGTCACTAAAAATGGTGCAGCGTGTCACAGAATATCAAGATTCCATGTTAACCTCTTCCAACAACCGGCCAAACCTAAGGCAGTCATCTACTACCTTCGAGTCTGATGGCACGTCTTCGATGTTCTCTTCCGGTCCTTACTCCGGTCTAAGTACCTTCGACAATGACAACATCTCAAGAACAGCGGTCTTCTCTGAAGATCTTCATGAAGGACGATGAAGACTTTTAAAGGTAAGTTAACCAAAAGCCTTCATTTGCTGTAAAGTTTTTGACTGCGAAAATCAACAATGTGAAGAGCCTTCCTTGTTGGAGGTGGAAGAATGTAGCAGGGTTTTCCTTTCTTTCTTTTTTTCTCAGTAATTGTGATTGGTGGGGGATTGGAATGGGTGCTTTTGTTATCCCTTGTGGAGAACCATTGTTCAGTTTTCCCCTAGGCAGCGGTTCTCCTCGGTGATAGATTTTGTAAATATGCCCATCAGTTTGTTTCATCGGATTGGCTTCAAAGGGTCTTTTAATTTAATGCTTCTTTCTTTTTTTCTTGGTTCTATAATTTTTTTTTTTTTTTTTTTTTGATATGGTTTGGAGTACAAATGTTTATTTGGAGAAACCTAAACAGATGTAGAGCAACCAAATCTAACCTTTAAGATCGGTCATTATTAAAAAGAATAAAAAGAAAAAAAAAAGTTGGTTGTAATTGTATTGTTATCATTGCGAGATAAAAATATGGTATATTGCATTATTCGTCAGTTTATATTAAAAATACGAGTAATGTTACAAGTCTTCTTAGAGTCATTTCAAATGTGATGTGACTTTTAAAATCATCAATAGATCAAAAATTAATAAATCATATTTCAAATTTAAGGTAATTTTAAAAGTCATATTACATTTAGGATGATTTTAAGAGAACTCGAGAAAGACTTATATTATTATTCTAAAAATACATGTAAAAGTCATACTCTAAAAATGAATATCAATTTAATAGACTAAATTTTAAAAAATTATTTCAATCCAATTTGACTTTCTTAAAGGAAGAAAAATGTCAGTTTTAATAGTTTGCTTGTTTCTTCCAAAAGTTTGATAAAATCATAAAAGACTGAGAAATGATTGGGCTCTTTCTTTGACAATTGACACTATTCACTGCACCTTCATCGACTATAATGTCCTAGGCGCAAATTTGAACTCCCTTGTTTTTGGACATAAATTTTCTCTAAATGGGTATTTGGGAAATATTTTTCAACCCATGTAAAATTGTGTCAAGTGTCTATTAATATTTAAAAGACACATTAAACTTAACCTCATTAATAGCAGTTTACTAATTTAGACAAAATTTAATATATTTTTTAAATGTTTATAGACACTTGACACTATTTTATATGGGTCAGAGGAAATTTTTGTCCCTTGTTTTCGTGGGTTTGGATTTATATTTATATTTTTCAATTATTTTATAATGTTGATTTAATAAGTCATAGATAGAATTAGAAATTTAACTTCGAGACTTAAGGTGTGTTTAGAATTGCGATTTTGTAAGAACAATTTGCTTTTTTTTTTTTAAAAAAAAAAAATATAGCAAAACGTAAGGCGTTTGGTATTGCGATTTAAAAAACACTTAATTTAAACCAAAATCACGATTTTGTATAACAAATATTTGATAAAAAAAAATATTTTGGGAAAACTTCAGAAAGCCCCCTCTGAACTTTCAGCGATTTTGACAAACCCCCCCTGAATTTCCAAAACTCTTACTTAGACCCCATGAACTTTTGTTTTCTCTCACTTTGGACCCTTTTAACATTAAAGTCAAACAATTTGACTTTTTATACCCATTTTACCCTCCCCAAAACTACGTCGTTTTGTGTCCTAAAACTACAACACCTACCCAGCCCAAAACGACGTCGTTTTAGGCATTAATTTTAATTTTAATTTTAATTTTTTAAAGAAAAGCAAAATAAATAATTTTTTTTAAAAAAAATTTAAAAAAATAATAATAATCGGGGGTGGCTGGAGCCACCCCTGGCCGATCTGGGGGTGGTCCGGGCACCCCCTTGGCCAAAAAAAAAAAAAAAAAAAAAAAGAAGGGGAGATCAGGTGCATTTGGGGGTGGCCGGACCACCCCCAAGGGGCTGGGGGTGGTTTTGGCCACCCCATACCCCCTTGGCCATGGGGGTGGTTTGACCATCCCCAGATCGGCCAGAGCCACCCCCTTGGCCAAAAATGGGGTGGCCCGACCACCCCATTTTTGGCCAAGGGGGTGGCTGAAGCGATTTCGTGGTTTTTTTTTTTTTTTTTTTTTTATTATAATATTATGCTCAAAACGACGTCGTTTTGGGTTGGGTGATGATGTAGTTTTGAAGCCCAAAACGGTGTAGTTTTGAAGTCCAAAACGACGTAGTTTTGGTTGAAGGTAAAACAGCGTAGTTTTGGTTGAGGGTAAAATGGGTATAAAAAGTTACAAGGGTCCAAAGTGAGAGAAAATGAAAGTTCAGGGGGCCTAAGTGAGAGTTTTGAAAATTCAGAGGGGGTTTGTCAAAATCGCTGGAACTTCAAGGGGGTTTTCTGAAGCTTCCCCAAATATTTTTTAACAGGTTTTACCAAACGCCTTTTGTGATTTCAAAAAAAAATTTTTTAAATTGTATTTATTGAAACCGCAATTCCAAACGAATCCTTAGTCTGCATTAAACTTTTTTTAGGGTTTCGAAGAAAAAAAAAAAACTAATATATTTTCTTAAACATATTTAAAGGCTAAAATATATTTGTTATAACATATTTTTTTGCGTTAGGGATGTCACCCTCTAGCCCCTTAGGTCAGAGTCATGGACTCATGGGTGATAGTTACAACAACTTTTTTTAAAAAAATATTTAAGAATCGATTATGATTGTCATGTAAATATTATGTGATCGTTCTCTCCCTGATTACATGCATCAAAAGTTTTCGACCATAAATGCATCACTACCACGTTAAAAATGATAAATGACTGTCTCATTCTAAAATGGATCCGAATCCTCTTTAGTTTGAGGCTAGGACATCTGTCCATTAATAAAAAAAAAATTATAAAAAATTATATATATATTTTAAAAATAATAATAAAAAAATTAAGGAATGACGGGAAGTGGCCGAAGGGCCAAATAAAAAAAGATTTGACCCTTGGGGGGTGGCTCCTAGCCCCAACTGGGGTGGATAAGCCACCCCCAATGGCCAAAAAAAAAAAAAAAACAAAGATTTGGTACTTGGGGGTGGCCGATCCACCAGTCTAGGGTGGCCGGAGCCACCCCTAGCGCCAACTGGGGTGGCCGAAGCCACCCCCAATGAAGTGGCTAGCCACCCTTTAATTTTTTATTATTTTCTTTTAATTTTTGTTATTTTGTGTTTTAATTATTTTTAAAATATATATAATATTTTTTTTAATTTTTTTTTTATTAATAAAACATATGTTCTATTTATGACACTATTATATTTTTAGAGAAATCTTAGCCATTAAGTGGATCCTCTCCCGTCCATTTTGGACCGAAAAAAATCTTATACCACCTGTTCCTTCTAAAATGATGTTGTCTAGGTTACAAGTGGAAACTTCTGAGATAGCTTTGGTCTCCCCAATTGTCCACGACTGTCCATACATATAAAATAGAGACAGTTGATATAAAGAGGTTTCAATGTCAAATTTTAGTTTATAAAAATTGGGAGGTGAAGGGGATCTATCTATGGGTTACTGGATACAGCTTTGCCTTCGATGCTCCTTGTAGATTTTGTTATGATTAACCATTCAAACGATTTTCATGCTATCCTTTTTGCAAGAATGTTGATACTTTTACCACGTAAGTTGTTTTACAAATTAGCATGATAAGCGTCAACTTATCATGCCAGTCATTAAATAATTAAATTTGGTTGTGGTTGACGTGATACTTAATTATCATATCAATCACTAAACAATTAGTATTTGATTGTGCTTTAAAGAATCAATTGGTCACACACCAAATTTTGAATTGAGAGCTAGTAAAGAAGAAGGGAGGTGATGCTTAAGTTGGTTGGAGAAGATAATGAGCTTAAATAAGTTGCAAAATAAAAGTGTTTGGCTAGAATGATGTGTATTTTGTGAGTGCCCTTTCCCTTCTCTTGATGGAATGTTTTCGAGCACTTAATTTGTTAAAGCCTTAAAGAGGAATTAGGATCATCTATAGCTTAAATGAACGAGAATTAGTTATATTGGAGGGATATTTTTATCATCTAAAAAAGTGAAAAGACAAAAATACCCTTCACATATAACTAACTAGATATTATTCTTGAGGATCCTATTCCCCAAGAATAAATGAGCATTACAAGTTTAGTTGATAGTAGTATGGTGTGCATACATTGTCTCTTTATTGCTTATGCGTCTGTCTCTTTAGACTTGGTTGGGTTCAGTCGATCCATAGAGTTGATTAGGAATGGGCGTGCTAGAGCTAGCTTTGAGTTGGAGTGGCCCGTTTCCTAGAAGGTTATTCTTGGGTACACCATGGTTTACGTAACATTATCACGTATGCAATTTGTAAAAGATTGTAATAAAAATTGTATTACCCATACAATTTTTGTTTTTTTGTTTTTTTTTTTTACAAATGACAAAAGGAAGATAGTGAGTCATTGGAATTAATATTGAGGGAGAGTTTAGGGTGTAAAATAAGCTTGACTTTGTTGTTGGAAGAAGATGGGTGGGTGTTGGAGGTTGAGGAATCAAGAGAAAAAATGCCAAATTACTTGGAGAAAGTAACATTGCAGGAAGGTCGTAGGACGAGATCGATGCTCCAACATCCGAGGCTAAAAACATCCATAAATCTCATCAAACAAAGAAAAGAAAAGCCCCAGTAGTTGCTTTAATATTAAAAAAGTACTCCTTGCTACCAATAACCCCCTTCCACGTGTCATGCCACGAGGGAAAAAGATAAAAATAAAAGAGATAAAGGGCAGTGAAAGCACTAACGTAAGCCAATGGGGGTGCGCATCCCTCTCAACCTGCGCACACACTTGCAGCATAAACCGTGCGTAGAAGAGGAGGGAAAATAAAAGGAAAGCGAAGCCAAAGAGGTCAAGAGAGAGAAAGGGAAAGACAGATTTAGAGAGAGAAAGAGAGAGAGAGAGGGTTACTGAGTGGGATCGCCGAGTTGGGGCGTGTGTGTGTGTGACCGACCCACACCAAGAAGAAAAAAAAAAAAAAAAAACACAGGGTGTGTTTGGATTTGGGGTGTGGAATTAGCAAAAAATGGTGAACAAGAAGATTATTAGAGGTCCTCTTCTCCTATACCTTCTCTTTCTCTCTCCTTCTGTCTCCCGTATTCCTATTATCATTCTTTACCCAAGCCTCTCTAACCCTAAACTCTCTATCTCTATCTCTGTACACGCCAATACCAAACACAGCCGTATTTTTCTCGCACCCAACTTGATAAAAGTCTTTGTCTTTCTCTTTCTCTGTTCAATTGCTCTCTTCTCTTGCTGCCGTGGCTTTGGTTTCTCATCTGGGCTCTTTTGGGTTTCTTCTTTGTTGCAATTGAAGACGAAGAAGAAGGTAGTGGATCATTCTCTTTCGCTCTTTTTGTTGATTGTTTGGAGGTTTTCCTATGTGGGTTTCTGGATTTAGTGTGGCTTTCATGGTTCTTGGTGGGCGGGTGTTTGCGGGTGCCTGGGTTTCTGATTGTTTATGGCGATTGATGAATGCTTGTGCATGTGTGTGTGGTGGGGGGTGGTAATCTTTTGTGGGTTTTGTTTGAGGTTTTAGTATATGTGTTGAATAATCTGGGTTTGCTTTCGATTTGTTACGTTTTTGGTTGCGGGGTTGATTAGGCGTTGTTTCTGTGTCATCTGGGACTTTTGAATTCTTCTGGGTTAATTTTCTTTAGGTGAATTTTGATGTGGGCTTTCTTTTTTTTAGCCCTCAATTGGGTTTTTTTTTTTTTTTTTGAGTCATTCCGTTCTTCTTTTGGGTGGTATAGTGTAATCTCATATGAGTTAATTGAATGCCGGTGTTCTTCAATCTGGTTTTCGTTGTATTGTTGTATGTAGTGTAATAACTCATTGTATTGCCTCTAAATTTCTTTAAAGTTTTGCTTTCCTACCCTCACTCTTCTTCCTTACATATCTGGATCTGTTAGTATGGGAGCTCATTTTTTGAAATTTTTGGTTTTCTCTTGTCGACATTGGGGAGCTTTGTCGAGTATCTACCCTCTTTAAAAAATCCCTATTTCATGTTTTCCTTTTTATCCATTTTGGGTTACAGCAAGTGTTAGTAACTTATTTCTTCTTGTAATTGTTATTGTGGATCTTATGTTATAAAGTCTTAGTGTAAATCACGTCCCTCCAACTTCCCTTCTTATTCTTATGCGATGAAGACTTAGTTAGGAAATGTAGAGTATAATTCCTAATAGTTTTTATTTATATGTTGTAGCATTTTGGAAGTTGCTGGAGTACTTTGTTATTATTGCTATTTTCCATCTCATCCCCTTTGAAGTAGCAGCATTACAAGAAGTGAGCAATAACGACATTTCCTTTCATGGATGAGTTTGGTGGTTCTCGGTATAATGGTATCAGCAATCCTGTAAGGAAGAAAAGGACTCAAACTTATCGCCGACCTCGGCCTGATTCACAGCCACTGGATGAAGGTCATGATAATTCACCCTTATCTTCTACACCACCTTCAGATGATTTAAGCAAGGTCTCTAGTGAAGAGAATGCTAGTGGAGATACTAATTCTAGGAGGAAAGAATTAAATCTTAATCAATGTGTGTCAAAGTTTCCTTCTGCTGCTGGGACTGAAAGCGAAAAACTCTATGAAAAGAATAAAAAAGATGGAGGATTCAATGCATTTTACAATAAGATGTCGGGCCGAAGTGGGTTTAATAACAGACGTAGTAGTGAAGGTGTCCTTGCCCCTGCTAACTGGAAAAACAGTAGCAAGTTGAAGGATGGGTTTGAATCAGAGCCAAGAAATGTGGACATATATGGTGGGAGGAATGGTGAAAGTCTGAGTTCAGGGCAGGCGGGAGTCTCACTAGATGGATCAGGAAATGAGAACAAGGTTAAAAAGGTTAAGCTTAAGGTTTGTGGTGTCACACGAACAATTCAAGCCAACACCGCTTCTAATGGTGCAGTAGGAGGTGGGTCTTCTTCAAAGAGTTCTCGATCCTCAGATGCCTCAAGGCTGCGCCAGAAGCAGAATCTGCAGGTATCTAACGGATGTTCTCTTAAGCTTGAGTTAGTAAATTGTGCCATTCTCTTTCTCGTTTCTATAATAGTTTCATTTTCCATGTATTGAACATTGTTTTAAGGTCCTTAAAACGAAAGTTATGTGAGGCAAAAACAATGAGGCATATGTAATTGGTCCTTAAAGCATTCCTTGTTGGGATTGTTCAAAATTTTGAGTTGGCATTTTACATCGTATGAGAAACTTCTTAGTAGATAGATTGACCTATTCTTTATAATCTGCTTGATTCTGGGATGATCCTGTGGCGTAAATTTTGCTGCTTACTATAAAATTTTTTAAACCTTTATGGAGGAATAGCTTCTATGTTAATATTTTGGTGTTTCACCATAATAGTTGCTCTTTTGATTGAGTAACATATAGACTCCAGCATAATCTCATCATTAAAAACTTTTCTATTGCAGGAAAATTCAGACGATAACCACTCTCCCCTAGTTAAGAGGAGTGGCTTACAAGGAATTCCATGGAAGGATTTCTCTAGAGGTGGTTTTAGTCTTGTGAAGGAAGAGTCTTTGACGGGGAAGCAGTCTGGAAAGAGTGCATCTGGTAAGCAAGGAGACAAATTTGAACCAGTTCGTAAGAGCAGGCGGGTCCCTAAGAGGCGTGTACTTGACACAGAATTTGGTGATGATGAGGAGGATGATGAGATTCGGTACCTGGAGAAGCTTAAAACTTCGAAGTCTAAGACTGGAACTAAAGAAGACAACGAAGAATCAAGCAAGAAACACCAGAAATTTTCTAGGGTATCTAATATGGAAAATGGTGGGTCATCAAGGTTAGGCAAAGATGTTAAGAGGTCCAGATCAGATAGAGTATCTGAGGACACAGATTATGAGGAAGAAGGAGAGTCAGGATCTGATGGTGAACTTGATGGTAACAAAAAGAAGAAGCAGAGAAAGGAATCTGTGGATTCTTTAATGGATAATAAGAGGGAAATGACTCTCACAACACGTCAACGGGCCCTTCAGTCAAGCAGAGATGCAACACCTGGTACAAGTTTAATTGAGTTTCCAAATGGACTGCCTCCTGCCCCACCAAGAAGTGAGCATTCATCTCTGTGATGCCTTTTTACATCTTGAACTTTTTGAATTCTATAGTAGAGGATTATTAATTGTAAATTTCCACCTTTATTGATCCCAGGGCAAAAGGAGAAACTTTCAGAATTAGAGCAACAGCTAAAGAAATCTGAGGCTGCTCAAAGACGTAGGATGCAGGTCGAGAAAGCTGCTCGGGAATCTGAGGTTTGTTTTTGTTCACTATATAATTTCACTTATGCTTTTCTAATTTACAGCTTATATCAGAAGTGACGGAAACAGTTACTATTGATTGAATATTTGTAGGCTGAGGCTATCAGAAAAATTCTTGGTCAAGAATCTAGCCGGAAAAAGCAGGAAGATAAATTGAAGAAGCGTCGCGAAGAATTGGCACAGGTACTGGAAAGTGTTAGATGAACTCTCTCTTTAGTTTTGCTACAATTCTACAAAGCTATTTTGTTAATTTCTGTTACATCATTCTTTTACAGGAGAGGGCTGCCAATGCTTTGACGATTTCATCTAACACCGTTAGATTGATAATGGGTCCTACTGGGACTACAGTGACATTTTCTGAGGATATTGGTCTCCCTAGCATATTTGACTCCAAACCCAAAAGGTATGATCCTCCTCCATCTACACTTGGAAATTTGTACATGCTGATGCACAACGGCTCTACATCATCAATGTCTCTTGCCTGATGGCCTGAAAATGTTTTTGGTATTGATTTTCAGTTATCCTCCTCCGCGCGAAAACTGCGCTGGTCCATCTTGTACTAATCCATACAAGTATCGAGATTCGAAGTCTCAGCTTCCTCTTTGCAGTCTCCAGTGCTACAAGGCAGTTCAGGAAAAGATGCTGCCTGCAACTCCCTGCTAATGCTGCGGAGTACATTGCTCTAGCCTGTATGCAGCATGCAGGAACCCATGCACCTGTATATTAGTATATCTTGTATTCGGAGATTGGTGAAAGATCATATTTTTGAGCTTGATGTAGAGAGGGAAATTCAGATTACAAAGTATGTTTTGTTCACTTGCTGTATTTATACAGCTTTATAATTCATAGCAACCATTTTTCACATTCTAGAAGTCAGTGATTTTGATGGTTGGGATGGTACTCTGTACGATGTTCTTCTTCTTTTGATCCTTTTTGACTCGTATCTATTGCTCTAAAGTGGGAATAGAGATTCCTAACAATTTTGTTGTCTGGATTGCTAGTAATTCGGATGGAAAAATTGTTGGGGCTTCGGATCTTAAAATGGATGCTCTTCCTACGCAAAAATTGAGTTCAAGAATTAGGGAGTGGTCAACCAAATGAGGAACTTGTGTGATATAGTGATATCAATGTCTTAAGGGAATGTTTGAGTGTGTGTTTGAGAGGTTTAAAAGTGAGTTTAATACCCAAAAAAATTTGTTTGAAGAAAAAAGTATTTGCTTGGTAAAAAAAAATTATAAACACTTCTACGGATTCAAAAAGTTGAAAAATGAAAAAAAAAAAAAAAAAAAAAATTGAAAAATACTTTTTAGCAAAAGCTTGAAAATGAAGCTTTTGACAAAAAATGTTTTTTGATTTAAAAACTTTATTTTTCAAATGCAATCTTAAACATACTCTAATTTACCATGGAGGAGGAACTTGGTTTAGGTATCTAATTCTAGCATATGAACAAATCTCAAAAAAAAAAAAAATTATGTAAAATCTAATAAGAAATCGGAGCCAATTAGATGGGTGAATAAATTCATCCAAACAATTTTTTTTTTTTTTTTTTAATAATCTCACTCATTACTTCCATCATTCCGTGTACAAATAATTTTAATATATTTTTCATTCAAACTGGGTTACAATTTTTTTATTCAATATATTAAATTGAGATTCAATTTTAGAGCATGTGATTAAGCATGTAAGAGTTGCCTGACAAATGTTAATTTGTAAATTTGAGGTGGTAAGAATTTCTTTGGCACAATTATGTAAAAAACTTATTATATATATATATAAACAGGGTTTTCCTTTAAAATAAAATTGAAATTATTATTTAGCCTTGTAATTTAATCCAAAATATCAGGGAAAAGAAACCACGGAAATTGAGGGCAAAACCGTAAATTGGATAGCTGAAAGATACTTGAGGCCCTTTCTTTACGTACTGGTACACTCCACTGTGTGCATCAATCCCCGTTGTTCGCCGCCGTGAGCTTCTCGTTTTAGCAGATAAGGCGATAAAACAATTGGCTCCGAATTTTGCCGCAACTTCTTCACAGAACCATATCTCTAAAGTTTGTTTGAGAGAGAGAGAGAGAGAGAGAGAGAGAGAGAAATGGCCCAGACGTGCGTTTCAACTACCTCGGCCTCGTCGCTCAGATTCAACTCTCTAAGCTTTTCGGCTAACCCTAGCTCCGGCGCGGACCTTCAGAGGCTCTCTCTCCCTGTAGAGCCCTTTCGTTTCAGGTACTCTTTTTGTCCGTACAATAATAATTATTTTTTGGGTTGATGAGAAAAAATAAAGGGAAGAAAAGAAAAGAAATTTAATTTCTGTTTTATGCAAATTCGAGTAAATTAGTGGTTTGCGTAAAATTGGGAAATTTGTATTTGTCTGTTGTTCATCTTTTTTTTTGTTTGGGTATTTTTTTATCCGTTCAGTGAAGTTGAAAGTTTGGAATTTGCATTAGGTTCTGTTTGGTTCCTGAGAAAATGTTGACAAAAGACAAAGAATATTCATGATTATTTTGAAAATTTAGAACTGTTTGTTGCTATTGTGCTGAGGAGACGAGTAAAATCCATGTCTTAGAGCAGTAGAGCTATTAAGGTTGGCCTATTTTTTCTTTGTTTTATAATATTTTATTTATTTATCGGTTTTCTTACACTTTTTTCGCAACCAGGCAAAGAGTGCAACTAAAAGATTTTTGTTTGATGTATCTTTTGATCCATTTCTTTGGTGATCAAACATAACACTTAGTTTTATACGGTTTTCAGGAAATTAAGGAAGCTGGTTGGTAATGGAAAGAACCTCAGGAGTTCTCATGTGAAAGCAGTGTATTCTGGTGAGTTTTGGACGCCAGAGAGGAGCTCTCGGCAGGGGATTTGGTCCATAAGGTAACTTTTATATGCAGATTTATGCACGAGTACATGATTTTTATCTATGTTTGGAATACACATTTTTTTGATGAATAATAATTGATTAGAAGAAGAGGCAAAGCCCTCGCAAATGAAAAGTATACAAGAGATCCAACCAGCCTAATGGTGTCAAAAATATAAAAATTTAACAAAATCTGGAATGCCCACATATCTTATTGTTCTTTTGTTATTTATTTTTATTTTTTGATAAATTTCAAATATGATATTTTAGGGACGACATGAATGTCCCATCTTCTCCATACTTCCCTGCATATGCGCAAGGCCAAGGGCCGCCCCCAATGGTACAAGAGCGCTTCCAGAGTGTTATAAGTCAGCTTTTTCAGCATGTAAGGGAGTAGGTTTGGTTTTTGTTGTACTTGCTTCAGGTTGAGTAGTGAAGTGCTGGTTAGTCTCTCTTAACTTTTGATATTCCTGTTTAATCGACTGTTAGAGAATCATACGTTGTGGTGGAGCCGTTGATGACGATATGGCAAACATAATAGTTGCTCAACTTCTGTATCTTGATGCCATTGACCCTAATAAGGTCTGCTCTCTCTCTCTCTCTCTCTTCCCCCCAAAACCCCAATGTACTGGCTTGTATCTGGTCTATCATTGTCAAGTTCCTGTTGGATGAGCCATCCATAATTAAGCAGTGTAACATCAAATAATCATGTTTTGTCATTTGCTCTAGTATGTTGTTGTTGTTGTTTTTTTTTTTTTTTTTTAAAATTTTTTTTTTTATTTTTTTTTATTTTTATTTTTTTATTTTTATAAATCTCTCTCTTTCTCTCTTTAAATTTGGCTTTAACTCTCTCTCTTTCTCTCTCTCTCTCTCTCTCTCTCTCGCTCTCTCTCCCGGCCTCTTATATTTTCCTATGATAATATTAATAGTTAAATAGACCTGTGCAAGTGGTTAACTGGTTGGTGCATTTTCTGGTGTGTTGAGCAGGACATTGTCATGTATGTGAATTCTCCTGGAGGATCAGTTACTGCCGGTAATATACATCTTTAAAAACTGTGCATTTCAACCACTATCTTGTTCATTTATATTTGTGGGGTATGCTTGCCTTTTGATTGTATGACTTGCCTTTTCATTTACTTAGGTATGGCCATATTTGACACGATGAGGCATATCCGGCCTGATGTCTCAACTGTTTGTGTTGGATTAGCAGCTAGGTACAAGATTCAGCACTGCTCTCTCTCTCTCTCTCTCTCTCTCTCTCTAATTTCTTTAGCATGCCTATTAAACTTCTAATGGAACTTCCATATATAAACTTAGAATAAAAGGGGACGTCTATAAGTTGTACAAATTTATTCCAAAATTCTTTCTGCCTAACAAATGTACTTATTAATTTAGTTTTTGCTTTTCCCTTTTAGGCAGATGGATATATTTATCTTGATTTGATTAACGTTTAACATTCTGTTTCTCTTGCTCAATTTTCATGTTCTTTTCTTCCTACATCTTTTTGAGTGTGGTTGCTGGTTTGGATTTGAGGTAATTCTTGGCCCAGCTTATTGATCATAATTGGCTAGCAAAAATGAGATTTCCATTTGTTAAGGTTCTTTGTTGTCGAAGCCTTTACATAGGTGAAGCAGCATGTGCGATCTAGATTTTAATTGGTATTGGATGCAATGTGCTTGTTGAGATTGGGGATATGGAAATGTATTTGTTAAGGTCTCATCTCCTCGATGAAAGCATGCATTGCTTTGGTGACAAGTTCTTCATGCAATCTCACGGATTCTATGATAGTTCTTTTCTGATGAGATGATTGTGTTGTCTTGCATTACTTCTCATAGTGACGTATAATTTCTGGTGTTTGAAGTGCTCTTTGCTGATCTTGATGGCTCTGGAATAAGAAAAATGTTCCATTATAATATGCTAAAAGAAGATCCTTCCAATAACTACTTCTCTCTATATGCATGTAATGCATTTGCATATGTTGCAGGTCAGTGCAATCAAATTAGTATATGAGAAGGTTGATGAAGATCCTTTTCTGTGCTTGCTGTTGGTTGTTCTCCTGAAGTAGTATAAATGTAGTTGATGCTATTTTTTTTTTCCTACACCCTTGTCCCAAAAACAAAAAACAAAAAACTATATGTTAATAAATAAGCTCATGTTACTCTTTAACTTTCTCCATTTAAGTTCCTGAAGAAGCTGCTTGACATTTTATACATGTAAGAGTATACATCTTATCCAAATATTGAAAATTATTAATGAAAATATTTTCAAAGTTCACAAAACACAGTTAATGAGAATACTTTGTAATTTTCGCTCGTCCGCTCAAACCAAAATGTTGATGGATATATCTTTGTTTTTCCATGAGCAGTATGGGGGCTTTCTTGCTTAGTGCTGGGACTATAGGTAAATGATTCCTTTGACTTGTATTGTAGTTGATAGAGGTTCCGTTTCATTATTTATGTTACTTGAGTTTGATAAAGAGATTGTTTCTGCTGCATTACCTAAGGAAAAAGATACAGTTTGCCAAACTCAAGAATAATGATCCATCAGCCTCTTGGTGGAGCTCAAGGTGGACAAACCGACATAGATATTCAGGTGTGCTTGCTTTCTGGCTTTCTGTACCTTTTTCCTATAACTTTTATTTTTTTCTTCTTAATTAATAACATCTTGATGCCTTTGGTCTAAGACCGCTGGAATGTTATTATGTTTGTGTTTTTTGTGGTAATTTAAGCTTTACTTATTGTGTGTAGAACTTAACTTCCACTAACATTTGTGATAGTCTTTATCCAACATAGTAGATGTTAAGATTTGTGAAGGTTTTGAGCACCACCTTAGCATTTTAGAATAACCCGCTTTCTTGTTTGCTGCATATGAAGTGGTTTGGGGTCTCCAGAGGTGATCGATTCTGAATTTCGAATATCAACTTAGATGTTTTAGAAACAATCATTTATGTTGGTCTGCTTGGTTCTTAGAGTGCTAACAATAAAAAGAAAGAGTAATGCTGCACTTCACACTCATTTATTACACATATTTATACCAGTTGACGTTATGTGTTTTAAATGGTATTTTTTTTTTTTTGTTTTTTTTAAGTAGCTGATATAAAAAGGTACTTGCAACATGCCATGTCGGCCGTCGGTCAGTGTAAAATGAGTGTGAAGAGAAGCATTACTCATAAAAAAATTGAAGGAATGGAAATCCACTTGTGACATAATTAATGCTTTGGACAGTCTTAGTACCATAACTAAAGTTGCTATTTATCTAAATATCATGTCTTCAACTTTTATTATGTATTCTTATAAACACATCCCTGAATGAGAGACATGATTCTCAGGCAAATGAAATGCTACATCATAAAGCAAACCTTAATGGGTATCTCTCCTACCACACTGGTCAAAGTCTTGAGAAGATTAATCAGGATACTGACCGGGATTTCTTCATGAGTGCAAAAGAAGCCAAAGAATATGGGCTTATAGATGGCGTCATTATGAATCCTCTCAAAGCTCTCCAGCCAGTGGCAGCTACAATAGAAGCTGAAGTCGAGTCTGGTGTGTAAACTTCTCTTGATTGACTGCTGCAGTGGACACGGCTCTATAGATGAATTAAATGGGGAATGATCTTTCCAGTGTGCCTGAGTTAATGAGTCCATAATGCTGATGTTCTGTGTAGCACAGAAGTAAGTGTCTCGAATTTTGCTGTTGGTTCCATCTGAATTGAAAGCCTGAGAAATAGATCAAATTCTAGAGATGTAATTTGTCTTTAATAATCTAATCTGTGTGAGAGAATGATTTATTGTTATTTCTTTATAATGGATCTTTTCCCTGATACTAATTCGCTACATAAAAGTTTGAAGATAAATCTTTTCCTTTATGAAAATCTCTCTCCCTCTCTCTCTCTCTCTCTCTCTCGATGAAAATCTTTGGCTATGGTTTGACAGTAGCCAACATGCTTTGCTCTCCTGCCTTTCTAAATTCTGGTGTCCATGTTTAATCAAGTAATGATTTCTTGTGTCCATTAGCATCTGGGGTGAGTGTCTTTTTCGCGTAGGTTGGCTCTGGTAATCAATGCCCTTCTTAGCAACAGGTACAGACCCCACCAATAGACGGAAGACAAATTTTGCATCCAACAGACAGAAACTTGATTATAAAAAAGAAAAAGAAAAAGAAAAAGAAAAAAAAGACAGGAACTTGAATACCATATTACATGACAAACGATAAGGGACAAAGTTAGAGGAAATATATAATAATTTGTTTATGGAGTGCCGGTTAAATGACATTCAAGCCTTTTTTTTTTCTTCTTTTTTAATTCTTACCCGTCCTGCCTCCTCGGTCCATTTGCCTAAATCCAACTTGAGAGCATTCAGATTCGACCATGCAAATTTTAGGTAAATCACATTTTCTTTTATTAAACTGCTCACTTATAGATTTGGCTTAGGTGGTGTTAAAAAAAAAAAAAAAAGAAAAAAAAAAAAAGGAGATTTTTGGTAAATTTTTTTAAAGGGTTCATATTTAACTTTACTCATTCTTTCATGAAAAACTTGAAATTAAATCTAAACAGTTGAAAAGAACTTATGTAGTGTTTTTGTCACAGGTAAGTCAAATCCCTCACTTTATAATTTTAGCTATCAATTTTTTAGTATATTTATGCATTATTGAGCAACAACGCTAACCAAAATTGACTAGCATTGTAAAAGCTAGCCATTTTTTAGCTAAATTGGCTAGTTGGATGGCGAAGAATTTTTGCTATGCCAAAATAATCTGACTAGTCTAACCATCATGACTGGCCACCCCTTTTAACCATGGGGTGGTTTGGCCAGCCCCAAACTAACGGTGGGTTGAGCAATGAGAACGGTTCAACCATCCAAAACTGGCCTTTCAACCGCCCTGAACCACTCCTTGAGGGTGGTCCAACCCAACAGCCGCCGCCACTTTCATCTTTTGATTTGTTGTGATGGTCTAAAAGGCCCAAATAAGAGACATTGCTCCCTCTCAACTGCAATGGATAAGCATCTTAGATTCTGATTCTATTGACGTTCTCCGCACGTGTCTAAGAAATAGAGTCCTGACAAACTAGGGCGCATATGGATTCTTATGTGAAGGGTGGTGTGCCAAACAATCGTCCCCAAGAAAAGGGGTGCTTGTAGTTGGCACTTTGTGGAGGGAATCTGTAACTGCCAAAACACCTAAAAACAGAAGTACCATCAGACTTTTTGGTAGCCTCATCCAAATCCCTCAATCAATCTAAACAAACAGTGAAAAGAGAACCATCTACAACTAAAAGGCAAATATCCATTCCACCATATCAACCACTCAAGGAAAAATAGAAAGAAAAAAAAAAAGAAAAAGAAAAGAAGTAATCTCCACTAAAGGAAGAGAGAGAAAAGGCTTTGTCACAAAGAACTTTTGAGCATTCACTCGTGATCCTCGTGCCATCTTTAAATAATATGTACAAGGAAACAACCACACATACACTCTCTACTTGTGTATGTGGGACTCGCTGGATTGAATCACAATCTCCTAGATGAAAAGATAAACACATCTATCTACCCACTAACTTTGCTCGTGCCAAAGTGATGTAACTTTCTCATTTTGTGAGCACATTAAAAGGAGAGAGAGAGAGAAATGGGAATTAGAAAAACTACTGGTAGTGGGTATATCATATACAACATATAACTGCATTTTTTCGAAGGCTGCAAGTACTAAGAACACTCGGATCAAGAAGGGACAACAGGAATCCTTTCATCGGAAAAATTGCTCCTCATGAAGCTTGTGAAGGATGAAGATGTGGGTAGTTCTTCAAGCTCATCAAAGAAGTCATTTTCTTCTGAGAAGGGTGTGGAGAAATTCATGAGTTGGGAATAACAGAGGGGCTCTTCATCCAAGAGAAGACTCAGTGTTTCATGGGTTTTTTCTAGGTGCACTGTGAAGGGGTCTTCTCCTTGATTAACTGTTATATCCAGGCAGCCACTTATTGGGGATTGTATGTAGTGGAAATCATGATCTTCACCAGGCTCCTTTTCTGTGGTGCTCACAATGGGATCATTTTGTTTTTCTTCTTCTTCTTCTTCTTCTTCTTCTTCTTCTTCTGGTAGCTCTTGCTGTTCCTCTTTTGTGGATGTTGGGAGATCTTCAGCACTGGAATTGTTTTGGGGTTCTTTTGGTGGTTGGATCAAGTTGGTGGTGGAGAGATCAGGACCTGGATGGTTATGGCTGGAGGTGTAGGTGATGATGAGCATTGAAGCATCTGTTCTGCATCTCTCTACCTGTTTTTTGGCTGAACAACCCTTTGATGTGCTGCATCTGTAGTAGCCCCTGCAGAAAGTAAATAAAAGTAAAAGAAACTTTGAGAATTGTACATGAGGGGTAGTAAGAGAGAAAGTTGGGGAGGGGAAATGAAGAAGAAATTAAGTCTTTCTTGTATCACTTTTGGTAAAAAAAAATTGAGGAAAAGGGAACCCAATTCTGCCCTTAAGAAGAAGAAAAAGAAATTAAGCATGACATGAGAAAAGTAGTGTAAATTAACCTTGGATAAGGAGACCCTTTAATAGGTTTTTGCCCATATTTTCTCCAAGACCAAAAATCAGAAGGTGGCCCTTCATTCTTTAATTTCCCAACATTTGCTCCAATCCTCACTTTAACAACAGTTTTCTGAACCACCTTCCTGTAACAGTACACAAACAAATGCTATTAAATGTCAAATAAAACCAGACAGATAAGAAATAGCCTGAAAAAACAAAGCAAGCACATTTTTTTAAGGTATTCCTACACACCTTCTTTTGGAGGCCTGATTTTCTGGCTTGAGTTCTTTTGAGACCTCCTGATCTGGCTTTGGCAAGAGTGAACGATCCATGAGTACAGCCTGTTTCTTCAACTTCTTCTTCTTCTTCTTCTTCTGGATCAGCCAAAAATCATAATAGAGACCGATGAAGGGAGTTTTTATAAGAATATCAAGTTGCAGAAGCAAGAAAGAAAGCCAAAAAAGATGAAGATCAGATAGAGCTCAAATTGATTATAGAGAAAGAGAGAGAAAGGGAGGAAGGAAGACAGGCAAGAGATGACAAAGCTCCAAGTTGCTTTCTTTCTTTTCACTCATTTAATACAAAGCTATGAGCAACTATGCATAGATCACCACCACTTCCTTCCACCCAACCCAACCCAACCCAACCCCACCTTACAAATATAATAATAAACCACGCATACCCTAATAGTCTCTGATACACTGTATGCAAAGGAGATATTTCCAATTGGACAAAATTGCAGGCTGGTCCCATTTGCATTTAATTGGCTGCATGGAACGAGCGTGGGTCCTACTCTATTTCAATGCTCAATCTACAGTTGCCATGTGGATATTTGTCATGGTCAGAGTGCTAATTAAGCCAGAAAGAAATGGCTTTGCAATTGCTTTGCATTGCACCTGGATTGCCAGATTTGGTGGGTGACTATGTCACATTTTAGCAACTTCTAATATCGTGGTGAGCTTCAAAAAGAACAGTTAAGGTGGCTGAGATCACTGGGTTGGAACCTCTTTCTGGATATTCTTAAGCAGGACACAAGTGTCCTCGATTCATCTGCTTGTCTGCATTTGCAAGTGATGAAACAAATCTCTCTCTCTTTCTCTCTTAAGCCAAGCAATTGAAGAGCGGATAAACTTTTACGATTTTAGGTATCTCACATGGTTTAAGTGCAATATAAACTATATATAGAGCGTGATATAATTTCCGTGTAAATCAACTGTAGAGCACGGTGGTATGAATTGTGCATATAAAATTTGTATAAGTAGCTTACAAGTTTAATATATAGCAAAAGTTACTACTTCGGAAGTCGGAACCAACAAATTCAGAACCGATAAATGTTGCGCGTACGTACGGTCAAAGAGCACTTTGAAGAAAGTGGGCAAATTGGGACACCAAAGGTACAAGAAATGGGGGTTTGTGAAGGAGCTGGTTCTGTCCTGATGAGGATCAACATCCTCGACGACTGACTTCCCCTCGTCCACATCATGTTTGCTCATATTAAGCACGCAATAGAACTTTGGGCATAAGCTGAAAAAAAAAAAAAAAAAAAAAAAAGGGAAAACTTCACTTTGGTTTTCTGAACTTCTACTCAATTGTACAAACCATCCATAAATTTTTAAATCTCTCATTTTGGACCCCTAAACTTTCAATTACTCTCAATTGGAATCCTTCCGTTAATTTTAGTCATTAAAAATACACCAAAATGTCCTTGATTTTCATTTTTTTTTAAAATAAAAAAATGTTTTGGAAGTAAAAATTTTATACAAAAGTCAGAGGTATAAACGTCATATAACGTTTAAAATCTGACAAAGGGGTCCACATTGAGAGTAATTGAAAGTTTATGGGTCTAAAATGAGAGATTTGGAAGTTCAGGAGAGTTTGTAAAATCGAGTGGAAGTTCAGGGGGCCAAAATGAAGTTTTCAAAAAAAAATAAAAAATAAAAAAATCATTCTGAAAATACATTTTACCACAGTAAATTTGCAAAAAATATGGACCGAAAATGCACAGCTGAATGATATAAGCTAACACAAAAATTCAATTAATGGTGGACCCTACATAAGTTAATGGTGGACCCCATAAATCTAATAATTGATCTATTGAATTTGTAAGATAATATAGGCCAAATATAAAGAACTTATTGGCTCCTAACATTTCACTATTATTTATTCTCCGGATATTTTGGATAATTTATTGACCCTGCTTTTTAATGTTCTTTGGATTCATGCTCAAGAAAGCCCTCAACATCAACGAGCTAAAAGAATGACGGATTAATCAGGGTAGGTTATATAATGGCAAACTAAATGAATTTAGAAAGTCTATGATCAGGGGATATGGTTTTGGAATATTTTGAGATCATGGATAAATTAAAATATAGTTTTGAAAAGTCAAGCAGATTAGGTAGGACTCAGCATTATACAACTTGCCCCAGTAAAAGAGAACAAGAAATTAAATTCCAAATATAAGATTTATAAGTGAATTAATCGGCCAGGAAAAATCATTATATATAATAATTTCAGATGTAAAAAATAGTTATCCATCAAAAAAAATGAAAAAAAAAAAAAAAATCTAAATAACAGTAATGAGAAAGAGATATATGCCAAAACATAAGTAATATGTTCAACTTGGCGAAGGGAAGGGTTGATAACGTATTAGAACCAAAAGTCTTGAATTAAAGCTTGCCTCAATCATTTAATTCTTATTTCAATCAAATATTTTAAGTGTTAGACTTTACTAATTAAAGGAAAATTTATTATATTATCTGAATTGATAATGATGAATTAGTTAGAATTTGATCTGTTGGGATTGTAACATGCGTGTTGTAATGCCCCGCCATAATAGTTAATTATAAATTGTATTTTAAAACTTAACTACATTATAGTTGGATTTAGTTTATGAGAAATGTTTATTTTTCACATTTTGTCTATCTCTTGTCCATCTCCATACAAAAATATGCGCAAATTTATCATTGAATCTGTAACACCTACATGCGAGTTCTATAGATTTAATGGTAGATTTGTAAAAGAGATGGACACTAAATGAGTAAGAGATGGATGTGTAATATCTCTCAACGAATTTCATTAATTCCTTGATGAATTTGCAAAAAAGACCGTTGAATAATAATTGAGAAAATGGCGTGTAATATGTCTCGAATGGTTAATGGATTGTATGAATTGAAGATAAGCACTAGATAAGTGAGTTGCTCTTTCGAATGATATTTATCCAAATTAACCTATATATAATTGCTAAATATATAGCGCAACCTTTGCCTTGCCGACATTCCATTGGGTTGTTTTCATTTGATGAGCAGCACTAGTTATATATATTTATAGAATTGAAAGGGCATTCAATTATATGAGATGGCATCTTCTAGGTCAAACCAAGTGGCTTGGGTGACTGCGACCCACGGCTGCCATATTCAGCCCCCACCTAACAACTTGCACTCTTACGTGGATTAGAAGATTCTGCTGATCATCCTAGGGTTAGTGGAAAGCAAGTTATATACCAGAGCTGAGCTAAGGAAATTCTATGTTATTATTATTAGTATTTTTTAATTATTATTATTATTATTTGCTATATTGGTTTAAAGCTGTTCAACTTTTAAGGGTCTTTGGTATCATGAATTCTATGTCTATATATCGAGATTGGTATATATAAAACTTTTATACTATACTATAGGGTTTGAGATATGCTTGAGGATCTTTGTAAACCGAAAATGATTGGATGCAGGGATGGAACTCTTTAGGTTTTGAAATTAGGTTTGATCCTTAGTAAAATCAAGCATGGTCCTTCATTCAAGCTTCGACGTCCCGATGAAATTTTTTGATTCCGTTCATGATCATATGTATGTCGATTAATAAGTGAATTCAATCTCCTCCCTAGTTGAAGCACATATTTAAGATGTATATCTAATTATAATTCTTAAAAGAATGATCTTAAGATAACTAACCTAAAGTAACTTAAAAAAAAAATAAAAATAAAAATAAAAATTCCAACTAATGACTTTTCAAATGTATTCTACATCTAATTTTCTCTTCTTTTCTTATATCATATAAATAATTTTCTTTTATTTCATTCTCAAGCATGTACTTGCTCTTGGATGAAAGGGAGAGAAATGAATAAAGGAAGAGAATGTGGGAAAGAGAAAAGTATAAAATACTTAGGGAAAATTATAGTTTACACCCTTAAAGTTGACAACGTTTTTCAATTTGAACACCAAATTTTCAATTTTTGCAATCTACCCCCACAAAGTTTTTTTTTTTTTTTTTTTTTTTTTTCAATTCGACCAATATTATCCCAAAATTTTCATATTGTCTCTAATTTTTATTATATACAGCCACCCCGATTTTTAAATTTTATTTTATTTTTTTTATTATTTTTTTTTTGTAAAAAATAAAAAATTAAGGGCAATATGGAAAGTTTTAGATACAATTGGTCAAATTGCAAAAAATTGAAACTTTGAAGGGGTAGATTGCAAAAATTGAAACTTTGGTGTTTGAATTGAAAAATAATGTAAACTTTGGGGGGGGGGGGGGGGAGGGGGGAGGGGGTAAATTGTAATTTTTCGAAATACTTATGTATTGATGCACAATGTTTTTCCAAAATGCAAAGAGTTAAATTACTATTCACACTCATTTTATACTAGTTGACATAACATGTTTTAAGTATTTTTTTTGTATTTTTTTAGTAAGTGGTTGACATAAAAAGCCACTTAAAACACATTGTATTAGTAGCCGATGTGAAATGAGCGAAAAAAAAAAAAAAAAACATAACATTAGTCAAATACAAAATGCATTAGTTTTCAGAATAAGATGATAACATTTTTTACTTTTGATTAGCTATTTTATCTACCAACTCTAAAGTCCCCATATGAAAACATCAAAATTTTTTAATTTAACAAAAAAGACAAAAAGAATTATTAAATCATTCTCATTTGAATTATCCTTAGGCTTACTTGTCGACCTTAAACTCGATTGCAAATGTATCCATTTCTTTAAGACAAGGAATATATAAGACCATGTCTTCTATAAAGTCAACTTAGAGGGCATACGTGGCAACCACCTATAATCCATTTCTATAAACTATACTTATATATATAAATATATAGAAAAATAAACTATACTTATATAGTAACATATATAGACCTCAATGTAACATGATCCATTCTTGGAAGCAAAAAGGATTTTTTTGCTCGAAATATCGCTTAAGGGAAAAATATGGTTTTGCTGCATTCATCTGTCTCTCTAAGAGAACCCTTCCAAATCCTGACAATCACCCTCCTCAGCCTCTTGCTCCCACTCTCCTTTCTCCTCCTCTCCAGATTCTATATTTTTCACTATCTCCTCACCTCTGACACTTTTCCTTCACCGCCACTTTCTTCTTTTCTCTTATCTTTCTTCCTCTATATCAACCCCTCTCTTCTCTGCTTGCTCGTTTCCATTGTCAGCATAGCAACTCTCACCCACGGCTTGACAGGTAAGCTTACATTTCTAACCGAGTCGCCGGCCAGCCGTTTGTACGCGGCATGGATATTTGTATGTACATTACAAATCTGCGTTGGTCTGGGGATCGAGGGAACCATCTTCGCCGGAGTTGAAGCCGCCGGGAGTGTTGGTATGGAGGAGATAGGCTTGCTGAGTAAGGGAGTTTTTTTTCTGGGGTTGCATGAAACGACGCAGCATTGGAGTAGAGTGGTGGTGAAGCCGGTGGTGGACGACACTGTTTTCGGGGTCGCTAGGGAGGAAAGGTGGGCAGAGAGGGCGGCCATGGCTGCCAGCTTTTGTGGTTTGTGGTGGTGGAAGTTGAGGGAAGAGGTTGAGTTTCTGGTGGTTTTGCCGGAGTTTAAGAGAGAGGTGGTGATGGGTGTTGGGGTGGTTGATTTTGTTGGGTGGTGGTTGTATTATCTGACTGTAACCATTGGGATGGTTAGAGTTGTGAAGGGGATTATGTGGGTTGCCATGCTTTTGCTGTGCAGAAGGAAGAAGCCTGATGATCACTCTAACGACGGGGATGAAGACAAAGTCTAAACTTGTTTTTTTTCTTTTTAAAATTTTTGAATTTTAATTTTTAAGACATCCAATGTGGTGTTTGTAATTCATTTCTCATCTGTCGATGGTTGTACCTGATCTTACAACTGTACTAAAATCCAATTTATTTATGATTGCTCAGTTATAAAATCCTCTTGTTCCCTAAAGGTGGGAAATTCCCTCAGTTTTATATATATATAAAAAATTATTAGAGAGTCCATTTTATTCAGATGTGTTGAGCGTTCAATTAAAATTTGACATATCATGTAAAAATACAATGAAGATGAAAATACCATTTCTTTATTTCAAATCAATTTTATGGACTTTTTCATTTATTTTAACTCAACGCCCACCACCTATCATCGAACCTTCTACCTACTTTTGAGCCTCCAAAACCAAAGTCTTCAAAACCAACCAAGATGGTGGCTCCGGTAGTTTTGTCCGTGAATATTCTGCTTATGAGGTATTTTGTTAAGAGAAGATAAATTATTTAGTCAGAATGGTTATATTCTTTTTTAGTGTTTCAATTAAGTTGAGGTATCTGCTTTCTATTAAAGGGTGAAAAACACCCAATTTACGCATGAGGAATAAAACCATACTTTTTTTCTAAGAGGGGTCAAAGCATTAATAAAGAATCAAGTATATATATATATATATATAAAAGCCAAGTTTTGACGTAGAGAGTGCTTAGAATTGCGATACGTGTTTATGTTTTTTAATATTTGAAAGTACTTAAAATTGCGACACGTGTCTATGTTTTTAATATCTGAACCCTTTTTTTTTTTTTTTAACCCCTAGTCATTAATTAGCGTAATTAATTGTGTTGATTATATTTCAAGAGTTTTCCATACATAAATTACTCAATAAATTAAGTATTATTAATGTTTGAATCAAATAAGGAAGCAAATAATATAAATGAAAATATGAAATTATAACCTCTTTTCTTTTCTTTTCTTTTTTTTTCACACCAACAATATTTTGTTTAAATTTTAAATTTTTTTACTCATAATTTTTAATAATTGAACTATGCAAATATTGAAATGATTTTTCCTTTTTCTTGAGAATTTTTTTGTACCAAACACCATTTTAAATTAGAGATTAGGTAGAGATTGTATCTCTCCCTTTATTTAAACACAATTTTTTCCTTAATTAATTCCTTTTGACCTTTTATTTTATTAACTCACATTTATCTCTCTCACCCTAAATCATGTCAATCTCTCTCACTCTAAACTCATATCTCTCCTTCTACGACAACAGCATTTCAAAGCTCTTTCCTATACAAGTTGACGGTTGCACAAAGTTTATTTGATCAGTTTCATGAAAATATATGTGATTCTGAACTATGATTTAAGATATGAGATATTCGAGATGAATGTATCTTTGTGCTTTTATGTATAAATCTTTAGCAATTGTGAATTGATGATCTTTAGTTTGTTTCTTGAGAATTTTTTTTTTGTACCAAACACCGTTTTAAATTAGAGATTAGGTAGAGATGAATATGTTTCCGTTTTGTTTTATGAAATTTTTTTGTTCAGTTTTTTTTTTTCATTTGCTTTTTTGAATGTTCAGAATTATCAGTTTTATTTGTATTAAAATATAATAGGTATTACACCAAAAATATTAAAATTTTATGCTAATTTTATATTAATACTTTGATAACCAAAATTCATGTTTGCTTCTTTTTTTTTTCTTTTTTTTTTAATTTTTTTTTTAATTTTTTTTTTTTATGCTTTTCATTTTAAACTACGCATATGGGGACAAATTTAGGTTGTTTTAATTTATTTTTTAGATTAAAGGAAGATTGAAATGATTTATTTGATTGCATTAAATATTTAGTGAAAGATTTTGTTATTCTTGTATCCATAAAAAAAAAATAAAAAAGATTTGTTATTTTGCTTTGTATTATTTTTTAAATGTCTAGAATTTTATAAGTTTTATTTGTATTGAAATATAACAGGTATTACACAAAAACCTATTGGGTTTAGGGTTACTCTCAGTTTTGCTACCATTCTCACTATATTGTTATAGGGTTTAGGGTTACTCTTTCTTTATTTTCTGTTCTAATTTATATATTATTTTTCATTCAAATTTCCAATATTCCTCCTACGATTTTTTATCTCTTTCTTTGATGAAAGAAATAAAACTACTCCTGTGAGAATAAATATTTTATTATATTTTATGAGTCTTATGATTTAAGGGTCTTATGTTTTAACTCATTCCAGCTGGTTTTAAATTACACATATTGAAATTTTTTAATATGTTTTAATTTATATGGATTAAAACTAAAATTATATATGATTCTTATGATAATACATTTTTATGTGATTTATATATTCATGTAAACTTATGTGTAATTGTGTCACTATGTTTAACAATATATTGTTTTGACAATAAAAAATAGGCATGATAGACCTATAATAGAAAATACAATGGAGATGTGTTTTAAGTTTTAAAATCAAATTATAATGAATAATCCCACGCATAGGGCGGGTTTTAAGCTAATTTTGATAAAAACCAAACTGATTTTTAAACTGAATACTTCGCATAGGAGTGGTAACACCATTAATCAATCTTAAAAAATAATGCTAAAATCACGTCCAATTGCAGCCCACGTGAAAAATAGTTAGTGAAGCTATTCTTCATCTTCTGTTCATCTGTTTTTGTTAGATCTATATAACACTTTTACAAGAAGATAGATGAAGATTAAAAAATTAAAAAATAATAGCATTTCTCTTCATCAAAAGCTCTTTTTGATTTCTCATTTTAGGAAGTAAAAAATAATTTAATCATTCACACCAAATAATTTTTATTTTCTTGAAAAAATATTCAATTGACAAAACCACCAAAAAAACCATTAGAGCTACCGCCTTGGTTAATTTTTGAGACTTTGGTGTGGGGGGCTCGGAGGTAGGTGATAGGCGTTAGATTAGAATGAATAGAAAAGTCTGTGAAATTAATTTGAATTAAAAATATGATGTTTTTATCTCTATTGTATTTGATGTTTTTACTTGATGTGTCAAATTTTTATTGAAGGCTGTAAAATGAGGTTTTACACCATATTCTGAGCTCTCAAACCAAATAGATATGGGAACTTATATTCTAAAGGAAATAATTTATAAATTATATCAACAATAATCCCTACAACTTGAGTAAATTTCCAAAACAAAAACATATGTTAATAAGTAATAACATCAGCAAACTTTAAACAAAATATGTTCTTTGACATGCAGCATTGCGCTCGATGCAGACCTCTAACTTGATCTGGTCACATGAACCATAAAAACTAGAGGGAATTAGAAGGAACCCTGTTGAAGGAGGCTCTTCCAACCAATTTTGACTGTTCTTTGTGAAAGATTGCAGTCGGACAGAGCTTCCATGGATTATGGCCTCAAGAGTGAAGGGAAACCCTCTGGTTGATGAGCAGGGCCCTATGCAACAAACTGTCACTAAATTCCCAATAAGTTCAACTCTATTGTACGTTGAGGACAAAAAGAGCATCGTCATTCTGTTCTTTAAGAACAACAAATTGACCTTTAACATTTAAGTAGGGGTGTAAGTGAGTTCATACAATTCGACAGCTCGTTCGATACCCGCTCAGTTAAGCTTGACCCGAACTCGAACTTCACATTGTACAAGCCCGCTAGTTACTGTTGAAACTTGCTCGATTAGTTACTTAGTGATACATACCCAGTTCTCTCGATTAAACTCGACGGGGACTCGTGAGCTCGACTCATTTAAGACTCGAACCGGCTCGTTAGCACAACTCGTTAGCTCGTTCATATATATATATATATATATATGTATGTTAGTAATTAAATAATATATGCTATATGAATTATTTAATATTTATGTGTATGTATTAGTTGACATACTAACTAGTTAGATCATAAATGAACATATTATCTAGTTAATTAATATATATTAAGTAAAAATAATTAAGTACATATTACTCAATACTTCTATGTATATTACTTTTTTTATTATACATGTGTGTGTTATAAATTAGTATTAACATACTAACTAGTAATTAGTTAGTTAATAAACTGACATATTAACTAAGTTAGTATATATTAAATTACTAACTTAGTATAATTAACTATAGGTTATTTTGACAAACAAAAAAATTATATGCTACTTAATATTTGTATGAGTATTATATATATGAATATATAATATACATATTTGTTAGTTAATACATACTAACTTAGTATTACTATTAAGTGTTAGATCACATTATCTTTTTTGTTTTTGAGAAAAAACATAACATTTCATTCAATAATTTCACGAGCATAAAGCTCTTACATCACAGAGCAAAGCTCTGAAGCAACCATAGCATAAAGCTATAAGATTACCAGATTTAGTACAAGATTCGAGATCAATCCGTTAACCCATGACTAAAATCAGATTTAATACTAGATCTGTGATAGATAGACTCAACCAAATGGATAGCAATTATTCCTTAACCTTGAGAGCGGAAAGACTCTCATGCCGAAACTCTTCCTCCTCGACCCAAAGGCCAAGATAATGATCACATCCACAACCCAAAGGCCTTGACTAAAACGAATTAATCCGAAGGCGACATAGATCGAGTGAGAGGGGAAAGAGCCTTATTACAAACCGACCAAAACATGGAAATTAAACAATACAAGGAAAAAACACACGCCAAAACACAAATACATCTTAAAGAAGCAACAGAATAGGAAAATTAAAAAAAAAACACTCCGATCACGCACATGCTGGGAATCGAAAACCGAAGGGCCATTGGAAGCTCATCGCGGCGGGGACGCGCCCAACAGTGGACGGAGGGCGGCGAACAGGCGCGGAGAAGACCGGCAAAGCAGGACCTGAAAAAAACCAAAAAAAAAAAAAAAAAAACAACAACAAAGATTATGAGAATTGTACATGACATAAGTCATAAGTATACAAACTCATACTAATACAATAATTAAGTACCCAAAGGCAGAGACTTACTAACTAGTTAGTTAATAAGCTAACATATTAACTAAGTTAATATATTAAATTACTAACCTAGTATAATTTACTATAGGTTATTTTGACAAAAACAAATCATATGCTAAGTTAGTATATATTACACATACTTGTTAGTTAATATATACTAACTTAGTATTACTAAATAAGTTAGCTATTTTCAAAAAACAAAAACAAAATAAAAAACAATGATACGATGATATCATTGATATGTATTATCATTTTAATTACATATCAATTAAGTATGACCTAGTGTTAGGGGTGTCAAAAATTACCGGAAAACCGGGAAACCGGGAAACCGGGGACCCGGTTCCGGTTCCGGTTTGAAAAATTCAAAAACCGGGTACCCCGGTTCCGGTACCCGGTTTTTACCGGGAATACCATAACCGGGTTTATATTTTATTAAATAATATTTATATATTATTATATTATATATATTAATATATTTTAATTTTTTTACGCTTAGGTTTAGGTCTCCTGTCTCCAGTTCTCACTTCTCCCCTAAGTCCCCTTCATCTTCTTTTCTCACATCACACCGCAAGCCCCTCCTCTTCTCCATTTTCTCCTCTAGTCCTCTTCTTCATTTCACTTCTCCATTTTTACTTTTTATTGTTTTAATGTTTTCTTTATGCACCTAATTTTAAATGATTTTTAGGGTATTTTTAAAAAATTTAATTTTTATTTCTAAGGCCCATATAGGCAAAAACATTGAATTTTTTTAGGATTTTTGGGCTTTTTTAGGTTTATTTTTTAATTATTTGGAACAATCACAACAAAACCTCTTTAATTTAGACAAAAGGATTAATAGATATATATATATATATTTTTTAAACAAAAAAATGAGCTAACTTTTGAAAAAAAAAAAAGGGGCTTATTTTAGGCCCAATACCTAAAATAAGCCCAAAAACCGGTTATCGGACCGGGTAAAACCGAAACCGGCCGGTAACCGGAACCCCAGTTAGCCAGGGTACCTCGATTCCGGTTCCGGTTTTGGCAAAAAACCGAGAAACCGGACCGAGTTGACACCCCTACCTAGTGTAATTAGAATGATAATACACATGAACATGATCTAACAATTAGAATAACGGATTTGGTTTTCAATCGGTCTTTTGTTTTCTTATGGTTCATTTTCTGGGAGCAAACCATAGACCAATAACTGAGGAGTTATCAAGCACAAAGAAGAATTGTTACTATGGTAAAGACAACGAAGTAGATTGCGATTGATAATGTACTAGTAACGAAGATTAAAAAAAGAAAAAAAAAAAAAGAAAAAGAAAAAGAAAAAGAAAAAGGGAATCATGGACCTAGAAGCGGATAGAGACGCGATTCGCCATAAATTGTTGTGGATCTGAAACTGATTGAGACGGTGACTTTTCATAGATATTGTTTTATATTAGCCTGATAGGTTATTGTATATGTTATAGATAATGTTTGAGTTGTAAAGATTCAAAAAAAAGTTAATATACAAGCAAGTATTAACATACTAAATAGTAAATACTAACTGTAGTTAAGTGTTACATCACACAATTTAAAGATTATGTGAATTGTTAGATCATATGATCATATATATATATATATATATATATATATATATATCACAAATTAAGTGATTAATATTAGAATCAACAATGTATTTATTTAGAGATATATGCTATTGTTATGTTTAGAATATTATGCTCTTGATATCTATTTTTTGATGAATGAAGATTAGTAGATTACAATGTTTATAAAAAAAAATGTTTGTTACAATCACAAATTAAGCATTATCATTATAGTTTGTATTTTATATCATATGAATTATCATTTGAATTTAGTCACATTATCATATGGTCTAATATTTCGCTATATGAACATATAATTCCTAGTTAAGTAACTTAGTAAGCATAGTTAAAGATTTATGGTTTAAGGTTCGTAATATTTAAGTATTAATGTATTATCACTATAATTTATATGATTATATCACATGATCAATTAATTATTAAATCATATGATTATATGATAACAAATTATACATATATAATTTAGATAGTGTTCAAAATTAAAACAATTACTATTTAGATAATATTTAAATAAATAAAAAAATGTCCCATTTAAATAAATAAATAAACTAATTACAATATATACAAACATATTAATATTAGTTTTTTTGTTTTTAATATATTGAATTTGTTTCAAGTATACATATATTATTTTTTAATGATGCTACTATTAACTATTAACTTAATATTATTTAAAAAAAAAAAAAACTTTAATGTCATTAATTAATATAAACCGTTCCCATTATAGTAATTTTTTAAAAATACTACTAAGTTAATAATAGTTAATGTTAAATGTTGTCTTATCATTTAATGCAGGCTGTTGATATGGAATGGTGGAATTCTGACCTGATCTGGTCCGTATGGTCCATATACACATGGAAACAACTGGCATAATTATCCATTTTTGTAGAGGGTATTATACGAAAAGTAATATGTATATCATTTTTTAATAATGGAATCATTATTCCAATTTAATAATAATAACTATTAACTTATAGCATTTTTTTTTGTTGGTAAGTATATACTATATACTAAATTACTAATAGTATATTAAATGGGTGGTCCTTGCAGATCAATAAAAACAATACTAATATATTACTCAATTAGTCTAATAGAAATCAGTGCATACTAAATAAGTAAACGAACTCACAAAAAAAAAGAAAAAAAAAAAAAAAGTAACTAAACAGAATTAAAAAATAATAAGTAACTAAATGATTTCTGTCGACAAAAGGCCAGTTTGATGCTCACATGATCGCATCTTCCCAAAAGCTTCACATGATCACATATTCCCAAAAGGCCAACTCATTGTTAGATCTAAGCATTTCATCCTTGCCGTTCATTCTTGCATCTTATCATCTTATCTTTAGACTTTAGCATCGATCATTAGCTGCTTTCTCCAGTTTTTTACTTTGCTCTCAGACGGCGCAAAACCCATCCCACCGCACATCTCGTTCTCAATTGAGTCACTTCTCCTGGACCCCTCATTGCCGAACTGCCATCGCCGTTAACTTCGTCACCGAAATGCATCTTCGCAGTTACGCATCATCTCGTTCAGGGTTGGTTGCATCGTCGCTGTCTCACATCAAGAGTGGATTTCTTAGAAAAAAAATGTTCTACCTCCTCAATCATTCGGATTTCTTCTTTTTTTTTTTTTTTTTTTCTTTTACCAAAACCCCAAAATTCAAATCCAAGAAACCAAATGGAATTCTCAAGCTTCGCACACTATTCGATCACAACGATCCTCGAACCTCAGATACCAAATTCAAGAAACCAAATCACATTTTCGATCATTCACACGGATACCAAACCAAAACACAATAAACCCATGATTTCCATCACATAACCAGCATAAAAACGTCATGATTAAGTTGACAAAGAAAATCAGAGAGAGAAGCTAAAGAAGCGAAGCGGAGAGACCTGGAAGACTGGACTGGAAAAGGGTTCGAAGCAAATGTAGCAATCGAGGACTTCTGGGTCGGTTAGGGTCACGAGTCTGGGTCGTACAGTCACAGTAGAGCCCGGATCTTCTTCTTCTTCCACTTCGTTGTCTTCTTCTTCATCATCATAATACCTTTCTCCGCCTTCTTCGTAAGTTTCCTGCTCTTCTTCATCTTCGCAGTGTTTTCCTTTTTGTTCTCTTTTAGGGTGAAAGCAATGAGAGAAAGAGCCTTGACATTCTCGGTCGTCTCCATCTACGGCATTGCTTTGAACAGAGATTTTCAGCCGCTTCGGCCTTGGGCTACGCGGGCCTCCCCCATCTTCGTCTCCACCCGGAAAATCCAGTTTGTCGTTCATCATCTCCTCCGCCGGCGGTATGTCTATGCCCTCCTCCATTTTCACACGTACAAACGAAAATCGAGGACTCTAGAGAGAAACACAGAGGAAAAAGCCATACACTGCGAGGGAGCTTTGGAAATGGGGTTTTCATATCGTGGAAATAGAGATAGAGAGAGACGACCGGTTGTAACAGGGAACAATGGCTGGAGTCGAACCGATATTTGCAAAAATTATTTTACAAAAAAAAAAAAAAAATTCTAACCAAAAAAATATTTTTCATCAAAAGACTTGAGAAGAAACTGGAAAGTGTTTCCAAATTCCAACGTCATTAAAATCGCCTCTTAATCCTTTGATACGTTGCTTTACTTGAAATCCACACCGTCAATTCTGTCTGTGACTACAAATTCCTCCAAGAGTGTAATGGGTTGGATATAATCCAGGTAATTACCTTTAGTAGTCGGGTTTGGGTAGTTGGGCCGTTAGCGAATGCTCAAGTTGTAATAACAAATTGGGTTAGGTACTTTTTTTTTTTTTTTTTAATTTTTTTAATTTTAATTTTTTGTATAAAAGGCCCAAGAAAGATCTATAGATCAAATAAACAATCTCTTTTATCATTTTCTTGGAGATTCTCAAGTAATTCTTGAAGTCTCTCTTGAGTTCCTCCAAAAATGACGTGTCTATTAAAATTACTATTTGATCAAAATTCAATAATGATTAATTACAAGATCAATACTAATTTTAATAGTTACATCATTCTTAGAGAAACTTAAAAAGGACACAAGAAGAACTTGTAGCATTACTCGTGATTCTCTCGGATCAGTCATCCCTTTCCTCAACTACACATTCCACCCTTTTATTAATTATTAGTAAGAATCTTTCCATTGAATCAACCAAGGTAAGTGGGGGCGATAGGTGTTTGATGATTTGTCTGATCCGGATTTGCTCTGCTGCTTGTTTCTATATTGAGGTTGCTTTCCTTTACACCCTAATTCCTTAAACACTCTCTAAACAACCGCCGGCAGGCCAAACTTCTTAGGAATACATGGTCTAACTAATAGTTCTCATAACATAATAAATTCTTCTTCTGTTTGGATTCTTTCCTTGTTTTCATCAATGAAAACATTGATGAAAACATCATCAAATATATTCTATATAGTCTTGAGGCAGACTTCAATTTCCCTGAGTTTTTATTTAATCAAACCCTTGGCATTTCATGGTTGCTGGCTGTGATATCGACATATATATCAACATCACAAGGTTGTTTTACTTTTGGTTACCTTTAATTTCTAAATTCAATGTAATCAACCGAGAGTACAGATAAACTATATTGTCTCATGCACTTGAATTAAAATTTGCCTATTTAGTTTCTGGCTTTCTGCTCTGGTATATGGCATTTAGTTCTAATGGAATCCAAGGCAGTTATGGACCTTATGGTCCTCTTGAAGACTTTGAGAAATTGGAAGCAATGTTCAAAGAGGAACATGACCATTTGCTTGAAATAAAAACAGGAGAATATGGTTTTCATCAACTACAGCAGCAGCACTCCCACCACCAACAACCCAAGTCAAATAATGTGCCATTGGATGAACAAATTGCACATCCATCGTCTTCTTTAGAGCTCCTAAGGAATTATGGAAGTGGGTTCAAGAAGCTGACAGGGGAAACATTAAACGAGAGAAGTACTGATCAAACTTATGTTGTCTGCCACAAATTGTCAACCGTAGAAATGATAAGGCTGGCTGCCTTGAGGTACGTAGCATTCCCTTCCCAGATGTATGATGATTATAACTTGCCTACGCATCCTTTTGGTTTTTCTCTGTCGGGTCTGTCCGAGGATGAAATGAGAAACGTGGAACTTGTGCACTGTCTTCTATCCACGGCTGAGAAAGTAGGCTACCAACAATATGAACGTGCAAGCAGGCTGCTTGTAAATTGTAAATGGGTTTCGTCTGCCAGAGGAAATCCGGTCGAGAGAGTTATTTTTCATTTTGCTGAAGTGCTTCGAGAGAGAATTGAGAAAGAACCAGGAAGGGCCACACCAATGAAGGGATTAATGGAGGCAAATGATGATATCCTTCGGGGTCGAGTATTAATCCTTCATTCATCACAGTTTACCAACAACTTCCTTTTTCTCAACTAATGCTATTCACGGGAATCCAAGCCATAATTGAAAACGTTGCCTTGAAGCGCAAGGTTCATTTGACAGATATGGGAATCAGGTCTGGAGTCCATTGCACGCTCTTGATGCAGGCTCTTGCAGACCGACAGGATTGCCCCATCGAGCTTCTTAAGATAACTGCTGTCGGATCAACGGCCATAGAGGAGACAGGTAAGAGGTTGGCGGCTGTTGCAGAGTCCTTGGATTTGCCCTTTTTATTCAAGTCAGTTGTACTACTAGACATGAAAGATATCAAGGAAGAATTATTTGAAACTGAAGATGATGAAGCCGTGATAATCTATGCCTCATTAGTACTGAGGACAATGATCTCAAGTCCTGATTGCTTAGACAACTTAATGAGAGTGATTGGAAATCTCAAACCATCTATATTGGTTGTCACTGAAGTGGAAGCAAACCATAATTCACCCTCATTTGTGGATCGCTTCATTGAGGCTCTGTTCTTTTATGGTGCATATTTTGAGAGCCTGGAGATTTGCATGAAAGAGTATGATGAGGATAGGATGAGAATGGAAACATTCATGGGTTGTTTGATCCGAAACATTTTAGCAGAGGAGGGCACAGAAAGGACTGTAAGAAATGTGACAATGGATGTTTGGAGGGCCTTCTTTGAAAGGTTTTAAATGGTTGAAATAGGGTTGAGTGAGGCATCCTTATTACAGGCTAGTTTGTTTATCAAACAGTTTGCTTGTAAGAGCTCTTGTACACTTGATAAGAATGGGAAATGTCTAATTGTTGGGTGGAAGGGAACCCCAATTCAATCCGTTTCAGTTTGGAAGTTCCCTGGAAGGGAACCCCAATTCAATCCCTAGCTTGTAATGTTATGTTTTTTGAACAAAAGAAGCCTCTATCCATTTCTAAACCTTGGTCCTGAATTATTTCAGAGTTTGCCTCTTAGCATGTTTATTTCAGTTACCTTCTAGGTATGTCAACTAACTAGTTCTCCGTTTTTTTGATATAATTCTTTTAGGGGTTTAATAAAAGAGGTATTCTAGGATTAAAATACTTTAGGATAATACGTTATCTTTATTGATAACATTAGAATTAGGGATTATAATTTAAATATTAGTGATAAGTATTATCATTAGAGTAGTTTATTTTACTTAATATAATTTAAATATTAGGGATAAGTATTGTCAGTAGTTTATTATAATTAGTCTTTTATTTTTACTATGCATTGTAATTGTCTATTTAAAGACATCAAACTCATTAATAAAGGAAATTATAAAATTAATCTCAAACCTTGTGTTTGAAAAAGGTTTTTAGGTTTCCTCAAAATTTAAAAGGTCTAGGTTTCCTCAAAACCTAAATTCTATTCCCGTTACGTATTCACGTAACAAATTCTGAAATACCTAGAAGGTAACTGAAATAAACAAAGAGAGTAGAGAACAAAGAAGGTAACTGAAAATCTAGTTAACTGAACAAAGAAGGTAACTGAAAAAAGTTAATGCATCAACTAGCTCATTTGGTTTTATTCTAATTAACTTTTAGTACTCCTAGTGGAGGACTCTTCCACACCAGTTGCACTACATCTTGAATGTCATCCATTTTGTAATACCCAAATAAGGGTTTAATAAGATTAGGAAATAATGAAATAAAGTAATAGATATACAATTAAGTCCTGCAGAAATAGGGAAAAGAGAACCTCATCCGCCTCAAAGAAAACAAATATTTCCTAGAAATGGCAGAAAATAACTTAGAACATAGTTTTCGAGGTGAAAATGATGGATTTGGAGCTTGAAAATACGCTCACTAGGTGTGGTTTGTGTGATCAGTGTTTTATAAACATTTGTCTAAGCATGTCTACGAAGTTGTCTTTGTTGATGTAGTATTCCCTCATTCATATTGTATAAATAATTAACACTAATTATTTGTAGCATTAATCTTCTGTTTGGATCCTGTCCCTTTTTTAGTCGATGAAAACAATATGAATTAAGCATATTCTATAGAATTTAATTTCCCTACTTTATTTAAATAAAATCCTTGGCATTTTGCGGAGGCTGGCTGTGATGTATGACTGTATGTACCGCCACCGGCATATCACATCATACTTCAACATCTATGGATGGGCCAAATTGCAACAAAATGATAGTTTGAAAGTGTTTTTATAAAGAAATATGCTTTGCGTCAATAATTTATTCATATTATTTTCATATTGTATGACACGTGTTATAAATTCCGTCCATTTTAATGTGTTCGGCTAACGAAAGAGTCTTGTTAATTACGTCTATCTGATTAGTAGTTGAAAGGGATTATGTATCACGAATAATAGTTTAAAGGTTCAAGAGATAAAATTTTCCCATTTATTTTTTGCCAATTTACATCCACTACAAAAAAAACAATTTTTTTCTGACTAGCGTTTTCTGACGTGGCGTTTCTGACGCGTGTTGATTGTCAGAAGCATAGGTGTCAGGAAAAAAAAATTTCTGACGTGTCAGTGGGTAGAACGCCAGAATTTTCTGACGTTTTGGTGTGTTACACGTCAGAATAATTTTCTGACGTGTCAAATTAAAAAAAATAATAATTTTTTTTTAAAAAAAAAAATTTCTGGTATTTTTTTTTCCAATTAAAAAATAGATAAAATAATAATTTTTTTTTTTTAATCTCTCTGCACGGCACAGCTCCCTCACGCAGAGAAATTCGAATTTCTCTGCAAATCTTTTCTCCCCATGCCAGCTGCTTCTTTTCTCCTCTTTTTTTCTCTTCAATTCGTTTTTGATCTACTTCTTTTCTCCATGTTCTCCCTTTTCACCATTTTCTCACTGTCTCTAGCTCTCTTCTTTTCTCCATTTACAAAAACCCAAACCGAAAAAGTCTTTCAAAAATCAAAAACCCAAACCTCAAAACCCAACAAAAATCTTCAAAAACCCAAAAAATTTTCTTATCTTCTCTTCTTCTTGTTCTTGTTCTTCTTCTCTTCTCCTTTTATTTTTTTTTTCTTCTAGAAGAAAAGTAGATCTGCTTCTCTTCTTTCATTTTTCTTCTTCTTCTTTTGCTATTCTTCAATCTGCTGCTTGTCTTCTTTTTTCTCTTCACATTTTCTTTTCTTCTTCCCCTAGAGAGGAGCTCCGTCCTGTGTAGATCAGAAGAGGGAGATTGAGAGAGGAGAGAGAGAGAGAGTGTGGGGAATAAATGAAGAGGCAAGAATAAAAAGAAAAAAAAAGTGGGAAAATTTTCAAAATCCCGCCCAAGCAGGAAGTTTCCTGACGTGCCACACATGACACGTCAGAAAAAGTCTCCCAAAAAAAAAAAATTCTACATAATTATATATCTATATATAATTATTTGCATATATATATATATATATATATATATATATATATATGTACAGTTTTCTGACGTGGCAGTGTGCCACATCAGAAAAATTCTGACATGGGACATTTTCACGTCAGAATTTTCTGACGTGGCACACTGCAACATCAGAATTTTCTAACGTGTCTGTTGTAACACGTCAGAAAATTTCTGACGTGTCACTATTCACACGTTAGAAAATTATTTTCTGACGTTTTAGAATTCAAACGTCAGAAATTTTCTGACGTGGCAACAATTCTAGTACTGTAGCCACGTCAAAAAATGTCCATTTTTTTGTAGTCAGCGATCAATGAAATCAACCAAGAAGATCTTTTGGTCGATATTATATAGATAACAATGGTGTCTGACATGAATGAGAAATACCCAATTTAGCTGCTCTACACTGGTTGATTAACACCTTATTGTGATAGAATCCCAGAGAAAAAACAGAAAAAGAAAAACACCATTTTTGTTTGAAAATGGAAGTTGTAAAAGAGGCTAATCCTATGATCTCTACCGTTGAATACGGAGGAGCTGATGATTTGATGAAAGATCAACAAATTTCAAATGAAGTGGAAATGGATGAATTTCACTTCGACGCCGTTTTCTCACCAACAAAGCCGATCCAGGAAACTACAGGAACCAGAGATCATCATCCTCATCCACCATCTTCTTTAGCTTCTTTGGAGCTGCTAAGGAAGTATGGAAGAGGGTTCAAGAAGTTGACGAGGGAATTAATATTAAGCGACGTCGACAAAATTAGCGCTGAAACTGATCCTGCGGTTGATATAAGCCACAGGTTGTCGACGGAGGAGATCATGCGGGTGGCAGGAGGAAGATACGTGCAGTTCCCGACACTGATGTACGATGATTATTTGATGCTGGGGCACCCTTTTGGCTTTGCTCTGTCGTCGGGGCTGTCGGAGGATGAAACGAGAGACGTGGAGCTTGCGTACCTTCTTCTGGCGGCCGCTGAGAAGGTGAGCTACCAACAGTACGATCGCGCAAGCCGGCTGCTTTTACGGTGTGAGTGGATTTCGTCTTCGAGAGCGAATCCTGTGCAGAGAGTTGTTTTCCATTTTGCTGAAGCGCTTCAGGAGAGGATTGAAAAGGAAATAGGAAGGTCCACAGGGAAGGGAATATTTGAGCCAGTCACCTCACTTTTCTTACAGTTTACAAGCAGATTCCTTTCACGCAAATCTTGCTGTTTACAGGGGTCCAAGCCATTATGGAGAAGATAGCATTCGAGCGTAAAATCCATTTGATAGACATGGGAATCAGGTATTGTTAAATCATTTATAAGGTCCTCTTGGGGATATAAGTATATAACACCAAACTACTCATAAATGTGTTTCTATTTTCTTGATTACTTTAAATTTGTGAATATTCTTCAAGATCAATACTTGTTTTAAAAGCTTAAGCCGATTGAAAAAAAATATGAATTATTTAATTTATATTCTAACAGGTATGGAGTCCAGTGGACAATCTTGATGCAGGCACTTGCCGATAGACATGAATGCCCCATTGAGCATCTTAAGATAACTGCTGTCGGATCAAGAGGCATAGAGGAGACAGGTAAGAGGTTAGCAAATGTTGCCGAGTCCTTAAACTTGCCCTTTTCATTCAAGCCAGTTATATAACCAGACATGAATGATATCAAGGAAGAAATGTTCGAAACTGAAGATGATGAATACGTCATCATTTTCGCTCCAAATATACTGGGGACGATGATCTCACAGCCCATATGCTTGGAAAACTTGATGAGAGTGATAAGAAATCTCTACCCTTCGATCATGGTTGTCATTGAAACCGAAGCAAACCATAATTCTCCCTCGTTTTTGAATCGCTTCATTGAAGCTCTGTTCTTCTATAGTGCATATTACGACAGCTTCGAGACATGCATGAAACAGTACGATGAAGATAGGACGAGGATTGAGACAGTTTTTGGTGATGCGATCCGAAACATTGTTGCAGAGGAGGGAACAGAGAGGACTATTCGAAATGTTACGATGGATGTGTGGAGGGCATTCTTTGCAAGGTATGGGATGGTGGAAATTGGGTTTAGTGAGGCATCTTTAAGCCAAGCTGTTTTGGTTGTCAAAGGGTTTGCTTGTAAGAGTTCTTGCACAGTTGATAAGAATGGGAAAGGTTTGATTGTTCGGCGGAAGGGAACCCCAATTCATTCCCTCTCGTTTTGGAAATTCCGTTGGAGAGATTGAGGGAGCAACGTTGATTTGAGTCTCATATTAGGAAGACAAATAATCTATATATATATATATATAGAGAGAGAGAGTATAAAAGTATAAAAGTATTCATGCATTGGTACTAGTGCTATAATGGCTTTTTACTTGGTAAGACTAGATTTATAAGTGATTCTAAAGAAACTCTAAATTGATTAGTCTTTTTAGAGCGAGAACGTAAATGTGACTAGCGTTTTACTTGAATTGTTACAAAGGAGAGAATCTTAACAGGTATGAGTATGTGTGTTTCTGTAAACATGTACGTGTAATATCATGGTTTGTTAAGGGGGAAAAAAAAATTCTATCCATTTTTTTAGTAGGGTTTTGAATCTCTTAAGAGTCGCTTCTTCTTGGTTTGTTTATTCTATTCAAAAGAGGTTTTCTCTACTTACAAATAATGTAGTCTCAATGTCTTGGGAAATTTCCCAAGTCATGGAAATGTTGTAAGTTGTATTTTTTTTAAGAACTGAATATTGTAAGGATGGAAATGAATTCAATTGAAATTGGCTGATTCGAGGTGTCCAACCTCCCAAACAATAGAACTCATTACAATTTGCAGATGGGCTAATTTATAGTGAGCATAGCTCAGTTGTTTACAACTCCACTTATTCAGTTACAACCAATAATCCATCCAACTTAAATATACAACAAAAAGCCTAGTAGCTCCCTTTTTCCTCCTCTCGTCTGCGAAAAAGACTCTCTGCAAGCTGCTGACAGTGCTTGAGTAGGAGGGAAAACCTTCTGGTTCTTCACTCCTCCCATCCTTCCCTTCTCTTTTAGTTTACCGAGTTTCTCCCTTCTCCGAGAGAGCTCTCTTTTCTATTTAGAGTTCTCTCTAGATCCACTCGCCTCTTACGAGGCTATATCCATCGTCGTCTATGACGATCTATCCCCTCCCAAATCCTGAAATAAGTTAATTTGTAGGCCCAAGTGCAGGCCCATTTGAAGAGAACATTATGATAGAGAATCAGAGATCAATGAGCTATAATATAAAACTGTAATAAAATGAATAATTGTTTTTAAGAGTTAATTTCAAATGAGATGATTGATTTAATGGTTTAATTAACAAATTAGTAATAAGAGGACACGTGTTTGAATCTCAATTACAAGGACACGTGTAAATGTCGTATAAATATCTGAATACAAGAACAATTTTGGTAAGTTGAACCAAAACATTTTTCAACCAATTCTTTCAAATTCCAACTGAAACTGGACCGCCTAATCCAATTGACCCCCTACATTATATATATATATAAAGGTTGGTTTTGTCGTACTTTTTTATTATGAGCAATTTGGTTTTGTATTTAGTCGTTCCTTCCATTTTGTGGTTTCTATCATCCAAAGAAGTTGTCTTTCGTGTTTATATTATTCCGTCGTTTTTTGTCTATACTCGCCGGAAGGCTGAAGTACTAATTCTTAGAAAAACTAAGTTTAATAATGTTTATAGTAAAACTTATTGATGGAAACGGATATGGTGAGAAATCTAACACAAAGAAATTATCCTTTGTGTTTATCTTATTCCCTCGTTTCATTTTCATTCACTTTGTCTATACTCTTTGGAATACTACCTAGGATGAATGTTTTTTTTCAGGCATTCATCTTCTGTTTGACATTCTTTTCCTTGTGTCTTTAGTAGGTGATTCTTTACTCTATAAATCAGACACAGCTCATTTCTGACTGGCATTTCTCATCCACTTCAAGGGGTACATGCCAACTTTCGTGCGCACTATATAAAAAGATGGGCCGCTTCAAATTCTTTATTTGGAAGCATTCTCAATATATACTTCTCTCATTTTTAATTCAATTATGATCAATAGTAAAAAAATCCCCATATATTTAACCCTTCCCCTTCACCAGATAGTCATCAATTACCATGTGACACATTAATTTTGCAAGCTACCTCCTTGGCATTTCATGCATGGCTGCTGGCTGTGATGGAGATATCGAGCTATTAGTACATCATAGTTGCGGCCTTGGAATCTATGTTTCATTTCTTCTCTTTCTCGACATTTAATTTTGATGGAATCCAAGGAAGTACTTGTGTTCCTCTTGAAGACTTGGAGAACAAGGAAGCTGTTAGTACCATTTGCCTGAATTAATATATATATATATATATATATATATATATATATATATATATATATATATATATATAGGCATAGCAGTAGCAGTATTCAAAGAGCCATCCCTAATGTGAGTGAAATAATGTGACATATATTTGGCTGAATTTCACTTCATCAACAGTACTGTTTTTTTCCCACCAAACAACCACAGTTTCAGATGAAACATCCAATATTGTCGTCGGCTTCTTTAAAGCTCCAAAGAAAGTATGGAGATGGGAAGGGGCGGGAAATATCAAACGACAGCTTATCAACAGAAGTCATGTGGGTGGCTGTAGCAAGGTACATACAATTCTCTACCCAGATGTATTATGATGATAATTACATGCCTACGCACCCTTTTGGTTTTGCTCTCTCGGGACGTCTGTCCAGGGATGAAAAAAGTGACGTGGAACTTGCACATCTTCTTCTATCTGCGGCAGAGAATGTAGGCTGCCGACAATATGATTCTGCAGGCAGATTGGTCTTACGTTGTGAGTGGATGTCGTCTGCCAGAGCAAATCCTGTCCAGAGAGTTGTTTTTCATTTTGCTCAAGCACTTCAAGAAAGGATTGAAAAACAATCTGCAGGGAACGTTAAATCAATAAAGGGATTCAAGCAAAATGATCAAATGATTCCTACTTTCCTTACAGTTTACCAGCAACTCCCTTTCACTCAAATAATGCACTTCACAGGCATCCAAGCCATAATCGAGAAGACAGCATTCGAGCCTAAGATCCATTTGATAGATATGGGAATCAGGTGTGGAGTCCACTGGACAATCTTGATGCAGGCTCTTGCAGAGAGATCACAGGATTGCCCCATTGAGCTTCTCAAGATAACTGCTGTTGGATCATCACCAAGCATAGAGGAGACTGGTAATGTTAAATCACCCTAAAATATTTTAATTGAAATAGGTAGTGAATGACGGAAACAGATTTTGAAATTAGGATCTCTACTTTGATATGTTGGTAAATCATTACTTGTACATCCAAAGACTTAATCAATTAATTTAGGAATAACTTCACTTAGGTCCTCTAAATTCTGAACTCTAAATTTCACTCTATGAACTTTCAATTTAATACAATTGACCTCATTCATCAATTTTTGCCATTAAACCCTAACGGAAACAACTAAAAAGACTAAATCACCCTTCAATGTTTTTAATTTTTAATTTGAAATTAAGGTTAAATTTTAAATTTTTTAAAAATGTTTGGGGTATAAAAGTTATTTTATCACTTTTAATGTTCAGAAATTGACGGAGGGGATACATTGCATCAAATTGAAAGTTCAATGACTGAAATTGAGAGTTTTTAAAATTTGAAGAGTTTTTTCAAAACAAATAATTAGTTGTCTTAAGTGAAGTTTTTCCTTTAATTTATGTTTTGACACATAATGTCAAATCTTGGCTTATTTCAAAAAGACAAGATACGTTTTTAAATCATTATTTGTTCAAAAAGCTTAATCTTATATATTCTGATAGGTAAGAAGCTAGCGAGTGTTGTTGAATCTTTGAACTTGCCCTTTCCATTCAAGACAATATTATTATCAGACATGAAACATGTCAAAGAAGAATCATTTGGAACAGAAGATGATGAAGCCGTGATCATCTTCGCTCCCCTGATACTGAGGACAATGGTGTCAAGGCCTGGTTGCTTGGAAAACTTGATGAGAGTGATCAGAAACCTCAACCCATCAATGATGGTTGTCGTTGAAGTCGAAGCAAACCACAATTCACCCTCATTTGTGAATCGCTTCATTGAAGCACTGTTCTAATATTTCAGTGCACTCTATGACAGCCTCCAGAGTTGCATGATATTCTGACAGGTAAGAAGCTAGCGAGTATTGCCGAATCTTTGAACTTGCCCTTTTCATTCAAGACAATATTATTATCAGACATGAAACATGTCAAAGAAGAATCATTTGGAACAGAAGATGATGAAGCCGTGATCATCTTCGCTCCCCTAATACTGAGGACAATGGTGTCAAGGCCTGGTTGCTTGGAAAACTTGATGAGAGTGATCATAAACCTCAACCCATCAATGATGGTTGTCATTGAAGTCGAAGCAAACCACAATTCACCCTCATTTATGAATCGCTTCACTGAAGCACTGTTCTAATATTTCAGCGCACTCTATGACAGCCTCCAGAGTTGCATGATATTCTGACAGGTAAGAAGCTAGCGAGTGTTGCCGAATCTTTGAACTTGCCCTTTTCATTCAAGACAATATTATTATTAGACATGAAACATGTCAAAGAAGAATCATTTGGAATAGAAGATGATGAAGCCGTGATCATCTTCGCTCCCCTGATACTGAGGACAATGGTGTCAAGGCCTGGTTGCTTGGAAAACTTGATGAGAGTGATCAGAAACCTCAACCCATCAATGATGGTTGTCGTTGAAGTCGAAGCAAACCACAATTCACCCTCATTTGTGAATCGCTTCATTGAAGCACTGTTCTATTTCAGCGCACTCTATGACAGCCTCCAGAGTTGCATGAAACAGTACGAGGAGGAGAGGATGAGAATCGAAGGAGTTTTGGGTGGTCAAATTCGAAACATTGTCGCAAAAGAGGGCGCAGAAAGGATTGTCAGAAACGTGGCCATGGATTTGCAAGGTTTGGAATGGTGGAAATTGGTTTAAGTGAGACATCCTTATTGCATGCGAATTTGTTTGTCAAACGGTTTGCTTGTAAGAGCTCTTGCATGCTTGATAAGAACGGGAAATGTCTGATTGTTGGGTGGAAGGGAACCCCAATTCAATCCGTTTCAGTTTGGGAGTTCCCTTAGAATTCTTGAACAAATAAGTCGCTATATATATATCACACTTTTATTTTACTTGGGACAAATTGACAATGTCATTGTATCGGCATCAGTTAAAAATTAAAACGACATATTTTATTTTCTCATTTAGTTTACTTAAAAAAGAAAATGTTACTAGTATTACAATTTTTACTATAATTTTCTTATAAATTCAAGTTGTAGTTCTAATGTCTCAAATTAGCTTTGTGGTCTAAACTCGCCAACAAATTCAATGTCTCCCCTCGAACTCAAATAGTCGCTCATTATTTAACGTAGTCCTGCAAGGTAACGTTGTTTGAACAGTGAACGACGTCACCATGTGGCATCATTGCACTCTGCAAACAACACCACCTATAAAGTGCATCGTTTTAACTGCAACAGCGTCTATTAGTGTCATTTTCTTTTCCCAAACAACACTAACAAAGTCGTCATTAAGGCACCTTTTTTTGGTAGTGCACTACTAAAAAACCAAACTTTAATGCCATTTGTTTTAGCGTCCTTTCACAACAATGACGCTAATTAACGTCTTTTCTTGCTAAAAGACATAGTTAGCATTGTTCTTTTTAGGAGTGTTCAAATCACCCCACCAACCGCTAACTGCTTTGGTAAGCGGTTATTATAAATCGCTAACTGTCTAGAAAGTTGCAGTTAACTATTTTAGGGGCAGGGAGAAACAGTTAATAACCGCCAACCGCTTATCCTTATATATAATAATATAAATATATATTTTATATTTTATATTAATCATAATTATAATATAACATTCAAAACGACCTAGTTTTGGTGTTAAACACCAAAACGGCGTTGTTTTGGAGAAAAAATTTCGCCCAAAACATTTAAAATAAGTTCAAAAAATAGGCAAATTAGGGTCCAAAACACTTAAAAGCCCATATAAAAAAAGCGGTTATAAAACCGCGGATTATTGGATTGAATAACTGCTAACCGCCCAGGCGGTTGCGGTTATTAAAAAACGATAACCACTCAAGGCGGTTGCGGTTAACGGTTATAGCCAATAACCGCCAATTATAACCGCTTAAACACCCCTTCTTTTGCTACTAATGAGAATTAAAAAATTCTTTCATGCTTGACCGTGTGTATAAGATTATGTAATTTTATAATATTGTATTACGTAAAATTATTTAAATCTTAATAAAAGATTATCATAGCAATATTTATTATTTTTATAATATACAAAATAAATATAAATTAAAGAAAACGATAAAAATAAAAATAAAAATTAACATGACAAATTTTAGATGATTTAAATTGAAAACAATTGAGATTTTACAAATCTAATACTAAATGTCTTAAAGAATCGTAGGCAACACTAATTCTATACCAACACTAATTCTATAAGGAGGGACTGTTTGATTTTGTAATTTCAAAATGTACAATTTAAAAATAAAATTTAAAAAATGCAGTTAAGTATTTAATAAAATCATAATTTGATATTTAAAATTGCAATTTAGTTTATATGTATGTATTTTTAAAAACAATATCTCTTAACTGAGATTTAAAAATTTATATAAATTGCAGTTTCTAATAGCACAGGTCTTATCATTGCAATCGTATAGGCCACGTCACCGGAGTTCACACGTGTCGAACCCAACGTTAATTGTCTCTCGCTCGTTCGAGTCGCAGAGGCAGAGGCAGAGCAGAGCAGCCATGGTGTCCAAAGCAAGCGACGCTGCCACGAAGCTCAGAGTCAGTCTCTCTCTCTCTCTCTTAAGTCTGTCTCTATCCTCCGATCGTCGAATCCGCCAATTCCTGTAGCGGTTTTGATTCATTTACTTACCGAAGCTTCTCTTATCAGTATCACAATTAATTACCTTATTATTTGGATTTTTGATCGCATATTTTAGATCAAGCAGATGAATTTCATGAAATAAAATTTCGAAATTTTGTTTAGGAGTAGCGCTTTTATCGTTATTCTAGTCGTACAAAAGCTCCGTTTGTTTGCCGATAAATTATTTTTCTCTGCAGCCAAACGGGGCTATAGGGGAAAATTAATCAAACTATTTAGAATTTAACAACAAGCATCCATCTCAGAATGAACTTATTGTAACAGTTTCTTTTTAATTGTTTTGCCATAATTTCTCTTCAACCAAACAGACACTTGCCAGGCCAAAGTAAATTTTATTGTGGTTTGATAAAAAGAAAAATTACTTTTATGTATGTATTGACAGAAATCAAGTGGAGAACAGTCAAGTGATGCTCTTGGAGACTTGTCGAATAAGATAAATCAGCTTAAGAAGCAAATTCAAGCGGAGAGAGTTATTTCGATCAAAGTAAGTCTCATTTTTCATGCTCTTTGAGACCAATGCAACTCTCAGTCTTATAGTGCTCGTGTTCTTACTTGCTTGATTATATTTTTTGGTGGTGGTAGTGGTGTTGGAGATTGTTTAGTCCATTTCCTACTAGCATTTGCACTGGTTAGAGTAAACCCAATTTATTTATAAATAAATAAAAAATCCAAAGTTGTTCTTTGATATAGAAAAGTTAGTATCAAATTCGAATCTTTATCAAGTAGTTTGCTAATTAACCAAAAGTTTAACTTTACCGATTTTTATTTATATGATTTATTTGAGATGGGAGAATCATGCCTTTCTTTGGTTCTATGGCAATGTAAGTTCTCTATATGGTTTGGGGAACTCTTAGGCCCTGTCTGTAGCATATTGCTTTGGTGTTTATCCATTGTTATACTAAGCAACCAAATAGCTCAGTTGGAATTGGGCCTTTGATTGCAAATTTTTGTGTGGAATAGGTCTCTCATTTTGACTATAATGACTACAAGTATGCCATTGGATTTGGTTTTACATATCACTTAATCCACAGGGAGTGAGAAGAAGCCTGCCTAACTCCTTTTTGTCTAAATCCTTTTTATATCTTGCATAGGAAAAAATTGAGACGAATGGAAGGAAGCTAGAAAGTCATGTTTCTCAGCTCATATCGGCGACAGCAAAAAAAGAGGCTTCATCTGCAGAGAATGGGGTTGTTAAAATTCTTTCTTCAAAAATTGAACGTCCTCTCGTTAAGTTTAATGGATTTGCACAAGGTTTGGGAGATAAGGACTATTTTAATGGTAATGAAGTGGTATTGTCAACAAATACCAAGCTTCCACATGTTGAGAGGTTACCACCTTATACAACTTGGATATTTTTGGACAGGTATGGAGTTAAAAAATCCTCTATATATGGGTTTACTTGATGGGAGCTTTCACTGATATGTATATGTTTAGTGCTCTTCTTTGAGACTTTGTATTACCTCTTTGTAAAGGAGAAATCCGGAATCATATTGAGCACAGAATAAATATGTTTTCTTCTCTTGTTTTGTTTTATGGGAAGATTTTATTTCTGTTCCTCCTTTCTTAAACTTGTTGCACACAGCACAGAAATCAGAGAATGGCTGACGACCAGTCAGTAGTTGGTAAGAGACGTATCTACTACGACCAACATGGTGGCGAAGCACTGGTCTGTAGTGACAGTGAAGATGACGTTACAGAACCTGAGGAAGAGAAGCATGAATTTTCTGAGATTGAAGATCGCATTCTATGGTAAGTTTAAATGAGATGCTATTCTTGCAAAGGAGAAATGATGTGTCTAAATGGAAATCAATACAGACTTTGGTGGTCCAACTCTTGTCAGAGGAAGATCTTGACTTTACATTGTTGTACAGAGCAGTTTATTCTCGTCCTGTTCTTGAAATTTACATTGTTGATAATGACAATCCTTCTGCGTAGAAAATGATTTGAGCATAAGCATATATCAAATTGATAATTGGGACAAAAAAGGCATATAGTGTTCATCAAATATGCTTAACACTTGGTCCTATTTACTCTCTATGCTTGTGTATTCATCAAATTTCAACTTTATCTTCTGCCACATTTGTTTGAATTCGCAACAAAATTGAGGATCCAGTTCAAGGTTTTCATGTTTTCTGTACAAAAAATATTTTTTCTTTGAAGTATGTTCCGTTTTGAATCTGGCAGGATGGCTTTTCAGGAGCATGGGCTCACTGAGGAAGTAGTGAATTTTGTGAGCCAGTTTATTGAAGGTACCACTATGGAAATCCAGGTAATTTGGATTAACATATGACCTTGGTTATTATGTTTTGGATGATAGTTTAAGTTTCTTGCTTCTTTATTTGAAACATATTAACACTATGTGAATTTGTTGTGGTCATCTTTTTTATTGCTGAGTGCTGTATTTGTTTTTTAAATTGCAGGAGCGGTATGAGACACTCAAGGAGAAGTATCATGAGAAACATGACCTCAACTCTGAAGACTCTGGGGAGATTGGATCTGATAAGGGCATATCTTTGGACAAGAGCCTCGGTGCTGCTTTAGATTCTTTTGATAACCTTTTCTGTCGCCGCTGTATGGTATGCGGTCTTAGACCATTTCTTGTCTTTATTATTTTCTGAAGAGAATCACGAGTGTTTGTGATATAATCCTTGAATTGCTTCTACATATATGCTTATCTCCGTGCATCTATCCAACAGCTGTTTGACTGCCGTCTGCATGGCTGTTCTCAAGCTTTAGTCTATCCTGTAAGCAGCAGTATTGTTTATAGTTCTCACCTAAATGTCAAGTTTGCTTCATTATTTACTTGATGGCTTTTCTTGACAGACTGAAAAGCAGTCATTCTGGTCTGAACATGAAGAAGACATGACACCTTGCAGTGCTCAGTGTTACCTTCAGGTATGGATCTTTTTTCCGCCCTTGAGATGTTAGAGGACATGATTTGCTTCTTTGTTTTTTCCTTGCATTATTTCTGGTCCCTTGCTATTCCAAGCATGAGAGACTTTAGCCCTCTCTCCCTCTGTTTTTGTGTGTGTGTTGATGTGGATGTTGGATAATGTTCATTTTACAGAGTCTCCCTAATAAAAACAACATGCATTGGCAATTTGTTTTAAATCTGGGAGGCCATGGTTATCAAGTTTCCATAGAACTTTGGTCTCTCGTACTGATTAGTTGCAAGTGTGTTCATGTATGTTTGTGTATCAATGAGACACATAATTTTTCTGCATATTATCTATTTTAATTTAAACCCAAGGGGTAACTCAATCGGTTGGGAACCGTGCCTCAGAAAGTGGAGGTTACTAGTTCGAATCTCCCATCCTCCCTCCCCTTGGGGCCAATTACTTGTTAAAAAAAGTATCCATTTTAATCTAAGTGCTTTTGTTATTTACACAAAATTGTCACTTTCCAAAAAGCCTCCCTCCCTCCCAAATTCTTTTTGCTCATATAGAGGCAAGTTTGCAATCAAACTACTTACCCACACAAAAATTCCACATTGGAACCATCTGCCTATTTCTGAAACTATAATCAATGACTGCCCTACTCAACTCAACATATGGCTGACCACACAAACCCCTTCATGTCATTTTCTTTAATTTAAATGCCTTTTTATTTTCACAATCATATGTCATTCATACTTTTATGCGGGCTTCTGCTACTCTTGCTTGTGAAGTTTGACTTCCATGTCACATTCTTGCTGTTAAGAGTTGTCAAAGACTTGCTAGAAGTTTAAACTATTAATGCTTTGCAGAGGTTCAAAGGTACAACTTCAGATGACAGGGTTGGGACTCCTGTGTCCTGTAATGCTGGAGAGCCAGGTGCTCATGATAGTAGGAACATTATACAGGATGAAAGTTGCATTTCTGGAAAAGTTATACATGCTGCTTCAGAAGCTGTTTGTAGTTCAGAAGTTGCTGCCTTGATTTCAGATACATCTGTCACAGCAATAGACAACCAAAGTATGGGGAAGCGCAAGGTCATGAAGCACACAGATATAGTGCTACATAACTCGACATTGCTTTCTGATGATTTCCAAGGTTCCAGTAAGAAACAGAAGAAACAATCTGCTTTGGATGAAGAAATTATAAGTAGTGAAGTTACACCAGCTCTGGATCGCACTTCAAGTGACAATAGTGAAAGCCAAACAACCCCCAAATACTCTCCGAAAGAACCTTCTGAACATACTTCAAGAGAACTTGTCAGTTCTGTTAGTGCTTCCTGTGACAGGTCTGAGGAAAATATCAGAGATGAACCAAAAGACACCAGAGAAGTGCCTGAATTGAAGCACTCATCTAATCCCATAGTAAGAAGAGCTGAGGAGTTATGTGGCTCTGAGTGGAAACCTATTGAGAAAGAACTGTATTTAAAGGGTATAGAGATGTTTGGAAGAAACAGGTATTGGGCCTTTTGCTTTGCTTTCTTTTTATAATTTGCATATGACTAATAATAATATAGAATTAAGGATCTTAATAGTCTCTTTCTTTGGTATCAATGACTACCATTTGAGTCACTAGGAAAAAAACACGCAGTGTCATGGAGAAGAACTCGGGGATAGCATCCAATTCAGTTTTGAAGGGTGCTTATTTATGTTTGAAATTTCCAATTTTTTTTTTTTAATCTATATGAACTCAGACTCTCATTGGTATGTCCAGTTTCTTAGAATGGCTTGTTTATTTATGTCTGTCCATTACTGAATTAAGTCTCCTTTTTAATTTTCTAGAAGTAATGACAAGTTAATGAACGTCAATGTTTTACGTTAACTTGATAGGACTATTTTGGTGTGTGATAAGTGGCACTTTATCGCCTACCTATACAACAACTACACAAAACATAATACTTGGTTGACCAGTTGGTTCTATGATGCATTTCTTATTTAGGAAGTATGTCGGTCGCTTATGAAGCATGCTTCCCTTAGTTGATTGTCATTTCTGTGGATGGACCAAAAACTTTTGAGAGAGAGAGAAAGATAATGGCCAGACAAATGAGAAACGAATAAGTGGCTTGAATTTGAAAAAAAAAAAAAAAAAAAGTTTTAACATAGCCAGATATTCCAGTCTGGTTCATCTAATAAATTTTTTTTTTTACAATTATACCCCTCAAGATAAAAAAAAAATAAAAAACAAAAAAAAATCCATATCCATGGCTGGCCATAGAGGTTGACCGGTTATGAAAGGAGGAGGACATTTAATAGATCAAAGACAAATATAATGTAATGTGCTTGGGTATGTGCTGTTTTTTTTTTCTTGTAGATGTCTGACTTAATACATTGAATGTAAATTTTCTTGCAATGTGGATATTCTTCATTTGCACTTAATGTAGGATTCATGCTTTGCAGTTGCCTCATAGCCAGGAACTTACTTTCTGGTTTAAGGACTTGCATAGAGGTATCCAGTTACATGCATGAGGGGGGGGCTTCCATGCTGCACAGATCCATGGTTGCACCAAGTTCGTTTACGGAAGACAATGGGAAAGCTGATACAGAATTTACTGTAAGCATTCCAATTTTTTTTTCCTTGCTTGTCATTTTCCTTTTGATTTTTTATAGCTACTTGGTGAAGAAGGTGTTGTAGCTCCAGTGAGATTCAAACCAGGTTGTGGAATCACTGCCTTACTAGCTGAGCGCAGGGGTTGTTCTTCCCCCTTCATATCGAGCTTGTTTTGTAAATGTATTCTTATTGACTGATGATAAATAAGGTATAATGGTTACCCTACAGATAGCCATCGTTTGTGAGTTACTCATGTATCTTCAACTTTCTTAAATTTCTTAAGCTCAAAGGGATTGACTGTGCACAACTGTAAGCCTACACCTATCAAGATTCAACCATTTGGAATTAACAATTTGGTGAATTAATCGTATTACCAAATGTAGCACTGACTAATTTGACCAAGGAGCTCCATGTGCTTCAACTGACTGAAGATTATTGTAGTAACTATTATTTAGCTTCAGCGGTATGGGATTTACTCACTGTAATCTAGCCCTTGCACCTTATGGGTGGAAGAATTATTTGGAGCAATATGTTGCCCCCAAAAATAGAACAGATAACAGGTGATCGAACTGACATGATTGCCGCAAGTTATCTTTTGACTTTTGATTTTTATTCAGCAATTGCTTGTTAACCTATTAGCGTCAGTTACCGTTTACTTTTTTGTAGGCTGTGGGCATTGTAGCCTTTAGCTAGATCTGCAACAATTTTTTATTTGTATTCTTGTGTTAGGACCAAGAGATGCCAGCAAGATCACGGCTGCTTCGTAGAAGGGGGAAGACACGGAAGTTTAAGTATTCTTGGAAATCTGCTGGCCACCCATCAATTTGGAAAAGAATTGCCGATGGGAAAAACCAGTCTTGTAAGCAATATACCCCATGTGGATGCCAGTCCATGTGTGGAAAGCAATGCCCTTGTCTACATAATGGAACTTGCTGTGAAAAATATTGTGGGTATGTTATTTTTAAATATATATCGCTGTTGAAGTAGTGAAAATGTTTCTTTTTTATCAAGGTCAATAGACATTCCAGCTAAAATTTAAGATATGTTGTATAGAATTAGAAGGTTCCAGCCGCCAGGCAGCCTGCTGGTGAACTAACTGGAAATAAAACTAAAAAACAAAGCCTGCTGGTGAAGACAGAAGTCACTAGAGTCTAGAGGTCCTTCCATATAATTGTAAAACATGTGCAGCACACCAGGCTACACATGTCTTACAAGTTATTTGGAACCACCCACAGGTACACGATGCCCGCATGCATGTGTAGATTTTCATGTGAATTAACAAGATGGTTGTTCCAAATAAAATGTGAAACCACGTTAACTCAGCTCTCGGACCGAACAAATTACTGATGAGCCTTGGAGTGGTCAAAGATATCCTGCAGTGCATATCAAGTAGATTTTTGGAGTTGGATTTTTTTCTTTAAAAAAATTAAATCATTCAGCAGGGTTCATTTTCTGCTTATTAAAAATTTAATTAGTTGAATTTGATTACAAATTAAACCTGATAGGTGAATCATTTACTTAGTTTCTTTCTCTGCTTGCTGACAGTTTTGCTAGTTGCATATTATGAACCTGAAAAATGAATTGAAATAGAATTTTTATACATGTTTCAGGTGCTCAAAGAGCTGCAAAAATCGGTTCAGGGGATGCCATTGTGCAAAAAGTCAATGCAGAAGTCGGCAATGCCCGTGCTTTGCTGCAGGACGTGAGTGTGACCCAGATGTTTGCCGAAATTGCTGGGTTAGGTAATGAGTTCCATATATTTGATGCAAATACTTCGCCCATGTTGGATAAACTTAATCATATTTATTGGTTTTCCCTTATTTATAAAGGCAGCTTTCTATTTGAAAATCTTAAATTGGCCCCAAACAAACCTAGAGGAGGGTGAATAGGTGTTTGCAAGCGACAATGACAATTTAAAAATCCAAATACCACCCTTATAATCACCACAATCCAAGTAAGCATAAAACATAAACAACATAGTATTTTGGTGACAAAGTGAAAACTTTTGAAGAACTCTTCAAAAGAAAAAACACTTCTGGAGCAGCCAACCCCATGAAATTTTCACTATAAAAGAATCCATTGGTACAATCAGTATATATTTACAAAAGCTTTGTAACTTAGACACAAACTTGTAACCCCAACAAACGACCGTTTGTCTTCTGCCACAGCAGCTTTAGAACTCTGGTCTTCTTCTATAGAATTTCCTCCACTAACTTGCTGCAGTCCGGAACTCTGATGGTAATCTACTAAACTAGTAGATGGCTGAAAGTTTTCTTTGGCTTGAAAGTAATAAGCAGAGGTTTGTGTTTCATATTACGCTTAGGAAGTTTAGGATTCTCTTCATGGTCAAAGAACGGTTGCCTCCTCTCTCACCCAGAAAATCGTGCAAATCAAGGTTTAAATAGGTAGGGTAAAACCTAGGATAAAAATGGAAAGTTGTGCTCTGAAGGAAACAATCTGCCGCAAACTCGTTTGTGCGGAGGTCAAGCGAACATCAAACAAACTCTCGGGTATGAGTGTCACATCAATTCACTCAAGTGGGACTTGTGCAAAGGGTCAAGCAAACTCTTGGGTTTCAACGTCACACTAATGCACCGGTTTGCTTGAGCAGCCCCCTAATGAGGAGGGGCCGAGCGAATTCTTGGGATTACACTAGTACACTAGTTCGCTTGAGTGTGAATCCAGCAAGAGTTGAGCGAAGTCTCAAGTTTTTCATACCATGTTTTCTCTTAACCCAACGTTTAAGCCAGACTCAACCTAACTCAAAACCTACAAATTGCACCCCAGATACCCCATGTTTTGACACATGAATTTGCCAACACAAATAAAAACTCACACTATTAAACATTGTGAACTTGTTATATGTCTGTTAAAGTTGTTTTGATCTTTTCTTTTGACACATAAAGAATTGTCAAAACATGGATAAGTTAAGGGACGAAATTTTATTTTTTGGTTCACCTTTGACCACATACCTTAACTATTTTAGATCTTTTTCATTTGTGCAATTCCTAGATTTTTATTTTTACTTTATTTTTGGGTATCTTTTCTTTTGGTTTACAATTTCTGCTGCCTCTTTAACAGTCGCTGATTTTGATGAGTTTCTTATAGGTGGCTTTTTACTTTTGACAATTGTATGTTGAAGTACATCAGACATAGATTTTGTAATTACTGTCTCTGGTTTTGTGTAAATTTTAGTATCATTTTATGTTGTTCCTTGTATCTCTAGCGGTGCCTTTAATATCGCATACATAATGCAGTTGTGGAGATGGTTCATTAGGTGAGCCACCCAGTCGAGGAGATGGCCAATGTGGAAACATGAGGCTCTTTCTAAGGCAACAACAGAGAGTGAGTGGTTCCTAGCGTTTAGAATCAAATTGATAGTGTGCCCATCAAAATGATTAAAACAATTGTGAATTTACCATAACCTTTGTTTTTTTTCCCTCCTTTACTATCTCCAGATTCTCTTGGCAAAGTCTGATGTTGCTGGATGGGGGGCCTTTTTGAAGGTTAGAAGATGAATTTTTTTTTTTTGTTTCCTATTATCGAAAAAATAATTTTTTAGCCAAGTCTCCCTCCCTGAATTGGATGATGATGTGATTGCAGAACCCTGTGAGCAAAAATGACTATCTTGGAGAGTATACTGGTGAATTGATCTCCCACAGAGAAGCAGATAAGCGGGGGAAAATCTATGATCTTGCAAACTCATCATTCCTCTTCGACTTGAATGATCAGGTAAGTGACCTTCATTGTTTATTATCTCCACGATTCTTTTAAAATTTGAGGTGTCAGGTGTGCGTCATAACAAGTTAAAGGTTACCAGCCCTTTTCCCTTAATTAACAGGTTGGGGACTTTTTGTTCCTGTTGAATATCGTTTTCCACAGAGCTCCACTTAAGCAGAAAAGTTTTGATGCAGACTTTTAAATAAACATGTGCATTTCATTAGGCTTTTTTTTTAAAAAAAAAAAATCAATAAATAAGATAGGGATCTACAAAGGAAATATTTTATATCATGATACAGCATGTAATTAGAGTTGTGTGCCTGAGGATATCCCTTAAACAACGAACAACTTAGCTTTGAATGAAAATTCAAGTGCTTCCCTCATTCTCCAATTACTGCTTTCCCTGGTTGCTTTGCTTGGTGTCTTTTACTTAAACTTGCCTCCATAGCAAAATAATATACGCTGTAGCTCCGTCTCTTAATGATGATGCCTCAAATCTCAAAGCTTATCGCTCTTTGTTCACAGTTTGTCCTTGATGCTTATCGCAAAGGAGACAAGCTGAAATTTGCAAACCACTCTTCAAACCCTAATTGCTATGCGAAGGTAATGCGGCTTTGTTTAACTTCCCTGATGAATGAATTAGTTCTTGCCGGTTGAACTAATACATTGGCTTGTATAGGTAATGCTGGTTGCCGGAGATCATCGAGTAGGCATTTTTGCAAAGGAGCATATTGAAGCTAGTGAGGAGCTCTTCTACGATTATCGTTACGGGCCAGATCAAGCACCCGCATGGGCTCGAAAACCGGAGGGTTCCAAGAGAGATGACTCATCACTCTCGCAAGGCAGAGCAAAGAAACACCAATCTCATTAGACATTGGCCTGGTCCAGGATGTACATACTAGTGCCCATTTTTCTGGCTATCCCCGGAGAGTTTTTTATTCATGACCCCTATTGGAAAAAAGATGATAACGATTGAGCAATAAGATTTTATGGTAATAATGTCAAATCATTATGATTGTTTGGGAAATAAGCTAGAAATTATTCTAGCACTTAAAAAGGTATAATAGGATTCTTCTAGCACTTAAAAGTATAATAGGCAATAAGTAGAGGAGTTCGACAAGCATGCGTCGTTGTTAATTTGATGATGTAAATTGTTTTCTTTATTAAATGAAGTTGTTTATGAATTTATGCCGTTTACTAAGGTTTGAATTGCTGTGATATTTCAAGATTTAAATTGCTGTCAATGATAGGTGGACAAAATGGAATATATCAATATGCAGCATTAAACTAACATTTGTCCTTATAGCATTTGATTCTCATTCTCATATGTATTTTAAATCAAATTAAGAGAATATGTGATTCTTATATGCATTTTTTATAAAGAGTAATATTATTATTCACACTTATTTTAAATCGGCTGACGAAGTGTTTTTTAACTTTTCTTGTCATTTACTTTAGAAAAAAAATAAAAAAAAATCATTTAAAACACATCGTGTCAACTAGTGTGAAATGAATATGATAAATTGTTGCGAAGAATATCATTATTCTTTTAAAAATGCATGTGAAAATTACGTGTTTTAAGAATATATCACTTTAATAGACTAAGTTGGAGAAAAAAAAAATTCAACCAAATTTAAAGAAAAATTTTAATATATTTGTTGCCGTAGTTCTTTGGCTGTTTAGAAGCTTGATGTGCCAAAAATGAAAGAGACTCAATCAATTATAACAAAACAGATCAAAGTTTTTTCTTTGTTCTAATTACATGAATCTCATTATGTGAGAACAATAGTTGTATTCGTACATCTCCCAAAAAAAAAAAAATGAACAAATAAAATTATACAAGCCAGCCAACCAGCAAAAGATCAAACAGGCAAAAAAAATTGTAAGAAAAATAGAACATGAAAAATAAAGAAGGGATTTTTTTTTTTCACCGGTGAGACTGCAAAAGAAAATACAAAATCTCATTCCATGTATCGGGAACGCCAGGAAGACACCAATGACTACAATCTTGAATGCTTGAAGAAGAGCGCTTCCCTGATTTTCCTCCATATATGGATGGATGCCCATCTATCCTATACCCTGACAAATCAGTAATATTCAAGAAGGTAACAGGAGTTTTCATCTGCTTTATCACTTGCTCTGCAATAATATTCTTCTCAGGGTAACTGATGCTTGAAGTTTTGTTGAGGGGTTGAGTAGCTTCCAGACAATGCCCACCTGAATTCCACTGGCCTCCCCTATTCATTAGATATCACACACTACTCAGCATCTGGCATGAATGAAGAGATTTAAAACGCAAAGAGCAGCAAATTGTATTCGTGTATCAGGTTTAGGTCGTATCGAAGCATAGGTCTAAGACTATAAAGGTTAACTCTAACCCAATCTATTTAATTAAACGGGTTCAAACCCCTCAACCTTAACATACTAATGTCGTGTTGGGTTGGTCAAATTCATGGTTCGTGTCACAAATTGTCAGTCTTAGTGTCGGGTTTGGGTCATGTCAATGTATGGGTATAAAAAATCATATAGGTCAATCATAATCCAATCTATTTAATTAAATAGGTCAGATTTCTCAATCTTAACACATTAATTTCGTGTCGGATTCGCGAGTTATATCAAAAATTGCCCGTCCTATCAAAAACTAGCATCAATATCAATGACAGTGTATCAGGGCAAACCTGAAATGGGAAGGTGATGAACTTCGAAAGAAAACTTGGGTTTTTCTGGGATTGACGTGCCTATTAACCCATGATGCCCAAGTCATCAGAGCTCTTCTGAAAGCCATTGAAACATCGAGCCGGGGATGAACTTGGTTCCCTTCCTGGTAGTAATTGATCCTGTTATAAGACTAGCAGATGTTACAAACAATAATAGAACATGAAAAGGAGTATCCTATACATTTCACAAGCAAATGATTACAACTTCTATCTGTTAGTCCAGCAAACAAACAACAAATAAAAAACACTTCCTTTGCAAGAAATTTGGTAGAAGTTCACGATAGTTAAACCATCCTCAAAAGCTGAATATACATGAAAATCATGTAAACTATGAAGCATAGCTATGCTTCTCCTGAAACATATATATAAGTTTATGGTTTTAAAACAGATTAATATGATTTCAATCAGTAAAAGTCGAATCTCGAAATGCTGCATTTACCCTGCTTTTGTTTTGTAATGTGACCACCAATGTGCAGTATTGAAAACCAAAATATCAGCACCTCTCCATCTTGATGTGCCACGATCGATGCTATCGATTCGCAAGGTCTGGACTCGCTTCTGGCCCACTCTAGCCTTGCTCTCATGAACTAAATAATGTGTCACATAGTATTCAACAGTACACTTATAATCCTGCAATAACAACCTCAAACTCAAATGCTCGAAATTATCACAAATAAAAAGTTAAGAAAGCAAAGAACAGTACTGCAGAATTACCACAAATTTGAAACTATAATTTCCCTTCTCTTTGGTAAGTCTCCTCCCATGGGTCTCATAAACCCTTTTTGGATCTCTAATAGCTCCCATTAACATACACAGCATGGATTCCCATTGATTCCTATTGATTGAATCTCCCACAAAAACTAGCCTTTTCCCTCTGATCAATTCCAGCATTTTTGTTGCATTGAACCTATATACAACCCAACATCAGGAACTCACTACTTCAGAATTGTGTTCTTTTCGTTCCATACAGCATGTATTTTTTTTTAATCAAAATATAAATCCAGACCCTAATTCCAACGTACATCTAAATTGCATTTGCAGTAACGACTAAAAAACAATAAGCAAGGAAATATTACCTTGGAATCTCACAATCTTGTGGTTGCCATCGCCACTTCATGTAGTTCTTGTCCATCCTTCCATTGCGCTTACAATTAAAACCTTCATCTATGAAAGGACACGAAGCATTTGTATATAAAGGATAGCTCTCATCATAAACCCACCTCCCATTTGTTAAATCGCAATCTTTTACTCTCCTCTGTTCAACCTTCTCACTATTTGAAACTTCAATTTTCTCAGATGAAGTTGCACGAATCCTCTTATCCGCACTCCTCGTACTACTTGGGAGTTCAATTTTCTCAGACGAAGTCTCAGGTACACTCTCTTTCATTCTTAACAAATCACTTTTGCCTCCTCCATCTACTGGAACTCCAGGCGCATCTTCCTTTCTCTGTAGCCCACCAAAAACTGAAATCGAAGCGACCCCAGAACCATTTTCAAGTCTCCTATAGTGGGCATCTATCAAAAAAGACTTTTTCTCACCAGTTGCTGAAAAATTTCCACTGAAAGTGGATAATGCCTGAACGGTTACTGATCTGAGACCCAAACTGAGAGATGATTCATTGAACTGGAAATGGGTCTCTTGGCGAACTGAAGGTGTGGCTTTGATGACCCAGATAGTAAAGAAGGTGAAGAAGACGACAGAGGAAGTGATTGTGAAGGAAAATACCAGTAGTCTTGTGGGTTTCAAGGAGAAACTTCTCTGCTTCTCCATCAATGCTTGAGCTTAGTTTCTTCACTCGGGTGTTGAGACACAGCAGATGGCTTTAACAAAGAGTCAAAGACACAGAGTAGAGATTTGGTAGCGTAGAGGACTCATGCACATAGCCTCATAGGGGGTATTGTTTGCAGCAGGTTGAAGCAGGTGATGGGAAAATGACTCTGACTTTATTTACCAAAACTGCCCTCCATATTTTTCTTGGTCTTCATTTTTTTTTTCTCATCTTCTGGATAAATCACAGATTCTACATAATTATAAATATAGAAATAATGAAATAACTGATATAGCCTAATTCCTAGTTGATGGGGATATAAATATGAAAAATTATAGTTTATCTCCTCAAAGTTGATAGCGTTTTTTAATTTGAATACTAAAGTTTTAAGTTTTGCAATTCACCCCCACAAAGTTTCAATTTTTTTTCAATTCGATCAATATTATCCTAAAATTCTCATATTGCCCATAATTTTTATATTTTTATATTTATTTTTTATATATAAAAAAATAAATAAATAAATAAAAAATTTAGAGTGCAAAAATGGCCCGACTTCAAACGTCCAAAACATCTATAATGTATTTTTTTAAAAAAAAAAATTAGGATCCAAATTTGAATTGAATTCACTTGCAAACAAAGTTGTTGCTTCATATTTGGGTATTCCTTATTTTATGGGATTAGATTGGCCTTTAGATTAGTATCAAAGTATTTTGTTAATAACTTTTTTTAAGTTTTCAGAACAACTAAAAATTCCTTTTAAAGCACGTTGCTTTGTTTAGGAGAAGATTCCTGATTTCCAAATCTCACTCAGATAATCAATCCAACAGCTTTATTTCTGTTTTAGAGGGCTGCTCTTGCTTTGTCATTTTCTAAAAAAAAAAAAAAAAAAATTACCACAGGTGAATCTCTTTATCAAAGTTGCCTATCCTATCATTACCCTTTTCTTCTCTCAAAATAATCTCATAATTCTCTTTGTTCAACCTTTATTACCAATTTACAAGATAAAATAACAACATGGAATTGCCTTTGCTTCTCCTGCAAGTATTATAATTTAGATTAAAAAAAAAAAAAACTTTTTTATAATTGATAATGCTGAGGGTATGTGCATAAATAAGAAAATGTGGATGTGATTTAACGTGTCACCCGTGACGTGTTCAGTGTTGGAATTATGTAGAAGATAATATTTTAAGATGTATCTTTCTCTGCCCTCCTTGTCATGCACCGTTTTTTTTTTGTTGACAAAGAAATCCTTTTCAATCTAATTTATTAAATTAATATTTATATTTTAAATATATAATTTTTAAATCATATATTATAAAGATAGATATTACTTTAACAGACTAAATTTAAGAATTATTTTTTAATTTGAAACAAATTTTGCTTGATAAACCATTAATTGTACATAAACCAAACGGACGCGGTTTACATGTTATTATTTGAAGAATAATATGTATATTGTTAAGATTGAATTTTTTTGTAAAAAAATTATTTTCTTTCTTCTATTAAAATTTTTTTAAAGTAAGTCAACTTTGAAATTCAATCTTAACCATTGCTTACACTACAATATACATGCTGTTATTTTATTTTAATAACGGCATGTAAGTCAAATAAATAGTGATTTTTAGCACATCAGCGTGCTTGAACAATAAGCCTGCCGATATTAAAATATTATTTTATTTACTATTTATATATTAATTTAATAATATTTTAATACTGGTGTAGTTACTCTTCAAACACGCTAAAACTCGGAAAAGGATCCTCTCCATTTCAAAATCCCTCCATTTCCTCTATTTAGTGCATTTTGAAGGGTAGTGTTGTCCAAAAATTTTAATAATGGTAGTGCATTAAATGCACGACCCTTCAAAATGTACTAAATGGAGAAAATTGAGAGATTTTGAAATGGAGAGGATCCTATTCCCTAAAACTCACTACTCAAGCCAGATAATAAACAATATTGCATTGACTGAACAAGATAAAGCACGGATTACACAGTTGTCGCATCATCAGAGGATTAATGCCAGCGCAAATGAGGTGGCGGCTTTCACGTGTGTCTGTTCTGCGTGGGTTTGGTTTGGTGTGCGCCATGTGTCATGTGTGTGGTTGTACATGGGTTTGTGTGTGCGCTTGTCTCGGAATCTATCAAAATAATAAAATAGAACCCAGATTAAACTACGTTTTTTTTTTTTTTTAACCCAATTAAACTAGTTGTTTCACGTCAAAATAAAAAATAAAAAAAATTAAAGAATAAACTTTATTTTAGACCCATAAATTATCGCGTGTTTTGTCAGTTTCGAGAAGACGCTTCAAATTTCAAAAACTCTCAAATTAACTTCATGAACTTGCAATTTGATTCAATTAACCCTTGTTATATTCGGTCGTTAATTCCTCCTGAAAACGACTAAAAATATAAAATTACCCTTCGATTTTTTATTTTATTTTTAATTTGAAATTAGGACTAAATTTAGAATTTTATTATAAAAATAAAAATTAAAAAATAATGGTATAAGGTCATTTTATCACTTTTAATGTTTTAAATTTGACTGAGAGGATACATTGCATCAAATTGAAAGTTTAGGGATGAAATTGAGAGTTTTTAAAATGTGTGATAATTCGGAAGTTTTAAGTGTAATTTTTCCTAATTTAAACTAGTTGCTCGATGCTTTTGGACCTTTTGGTTTACTCTTATGGCTTCTACTAAAGTCTTTTACAAGTTGATGTTTCGATAGAAAATCTATGTGATAGTTGTCATGTTAGTTATTAAAATATGAATGGACACATAGCAATTTATATGGCTTATATATATTACACCAATTGCTAAAACATAGATTGTTATGTGACACAATTCAAGTTGTACTCATTTTTATAAAATGTTTACTGACACGTGGTGTACCCAATTACCCGAGAGTCCTTTGGGCCCTCCAAGTTAGAAACCCAAGCACATGAGTATTCTTCGGGCCCCAGAGGTTAGAAAAAAACTTGTTGAACCAAAAAGATAGGCACATAACCGGTGTTGTGCCTCAGCCAATGCAGAGCCCTTGAAGGTTAGCATTGGAGAGAATGCAATAGAATCCCACTAAGCCATTTCCCTCCAGACAAACAATCAATCACTTGTGCACAAAGCATAAAAATTGAGAGGAAATCACTGAAAAACAGAAAAATGTTAATTACTGATACATTCAAAAATCAAAATCCAAAAACAACACAATACTCCTACATCTATTTTTGATATTACACAGCTTCAAGCGTCCCCTTTTCAAGCAGAAAAAACAGCCTCAATAATAGCATGCTTCTTCTTAGGGTATCCCATACCGAGCATGTGACTCAGATACACCTTCCCATCCTTCACGGTTGCTGCTGTGGCCAAACGATGCCTAGGCCCAGAGAATTTTGCCACAACAGAAGCTGTCTCCCACCCATCAGAGCTCTCCACTAATCTCCCAGAAGGGTTCCCTGCAACTACAAGCTTAGTTGGAGAGATTAACTCCAAACCGTCTCCAAACGACAGCGGCCCCCCGACGACATCGATTACCTTAACTTCATCTCCCTTGGATATGTCTATCTTGAACAAACTGCCACTAAATGTATGGATTACAATCAGAAAACCATCTGGATGGTAAACAATACCATTAAGTCCAACAAAGGTTTTGTACCACTCCTTTGGAGTGAAAAGTGGGCTTCTAATGACTGAGAGGAACTTCCCATCAACCCCAACTTTCCAGAGTATATTAGCCTTTGCATCAGTAACATATGCATTACCTTCTGCATCGACTGCTATATCATCCACAAAAGATTTCTCATCACCTACTCCATCAAAAACATTGTAAATTATGAGAAAAACAATTGTGGAGTACATGTATAAATGCTTTGACCTAATAAGAACTGCCAACAGGCCCACAGCATTGTGAGCTGTAGATCCCACCCTTATAGTGACCATACATTATTTAATCATGTCATGCAAAGGACTACACATTATTTAATCATGCCATACAGATGACATGTTCTTGTAAAAATATGAATTCAATGATTAAATCAATCATTTTTTTAATACAGCTTAAGCTTTTAGGATAAATGGTAATTTAACAATTAATATTATTTTACTTGTAAAGTTCATTTTTTCACCCGTTATTGTGACAGCATGGTTGTTCTGTTCATAATCTTTAGACAAACCATACAAGTTAGAGAAAAAATAATTTGGCTAAACAATTGAATGGTGAAAATACTCCCTCTTGTTGCCCAAAACATTTATTTGCACCCACATCCATCACAGAAGGGACAAACAAAAATGAAAGCTAAATATATTTACCATCAATAGTGAAAAAGACCAGATATCAATTTCCGTATTTAACATATTTTAAGGACCCAGAAACCCATACGAATCAAAGAACCATTAAAATCATACAAATGAATGTGTTAAAGTATTGCACAAATGTCTTTGCAGGAAAAAGTAAGTTTTCCTCCAAACTGGTTAGAGAATGTTCTTCCAATCTAATATATTAAACCAACATCTATACTTAGAAGATGTGGTTCTCAAGTAACAAATAGCAAAAGCTGAGGCATGTCTGGCCAACAACTTAGAAATCAGTCTTTGGTGTAAATAAAAGAAATAAAATAAAGTTGAAATACGATTTTGGTCCCTGTATAATATCAATGCTATGGACAAGCATGTTATGGACGGCAATAGATTGCTACTTATTTTACTATTTTATAAAAGTAATAAATTCAGGGGTCTTTTTATATTATGTTTTCATGAGACCAACACTACATCAACACTATAAAGAATGCTACTAAAAAAGTAAATTCTGACCCATCAAAAATTGGATTCATATGGTGATTGTAGGGTAGGATGATTCAGGGAAGAAATGGAAATATATATATATATATATATATATATATATATATATATATATATATATATAGTTTAGGTACCATCATCATATTTGACCTTGAATTTATAGCTTTGCAATGCATTCATATTTTGATTTCATTGGTTATTTCCCTTTTGACTTCTGAGTCATTCAGAAGAACTACCTCACCTACCATTTTGATTTTCTTACCAATATGATTACAATATAAAAACTAAATAATGGAGAAAGTTTTCTTACAAGCTAGGTTCATTGTAGTGTATTGATTTGACATTTGTCATTTTCTCACCGGCATTTTACTTAATCTTATTAAAAAGAATGATATAAAAATCACATAATAATGGATTGGAGGAGGAGTGGGAGGAAAACCCTTTGGAATTCAACACTTCAGATTCTTAATTAACAAAGCAATAAAGTTGCCACTACACAAAAGTAATATGTCTCTAACAAATGAATGACTAATATTTTTTTTCGCTTTAACTTTTTTTTTTTTTTTTTTTTGAAAATAACAATGTACCTACGACCTCGTACGAAGCATCAATGCCATTAAATACAAAAAAAAAAAAAAAAAAAAAAAAAGTAGAGATTCGGAGTTTCAACTTACTTGGACCAACGAGGTGGCTGAGAAACAAGCGCTTCCACGTGGACAAATCATAGGCGGCCAGAGCGTTGTACCGGTTCCCAATGACATCGGCGACGGCAACCAGGCACCGGTTCCTCGGCCGGTCGACGAGGAGGCCGAGGGACGCATTTCCGGCCAAGTCAGCGTCCTTGACGAGCGTGACCTCCTCAAGCACGGTATCGGTGGAGTCCTGTTCAGGGACAGAGACCTGGCCCACACCACCCTCGAGGAAGGAGACGAGGAATCGACTGTTGAGATCGTCCCACTTGGCGCACTCGCGGAACCAGCCGGAGCTGTGGTAGCGGTAGACGTGGGTCGAGGGGTTGGCGAGCTCGAGGGAGATGAGGTAGGCGATGGGTATCGCCGAAAGGAGGAAGAAGAGGAACAGAGTTCTGGTGGAGCACAAGGCCATGACAATTGACACACACAAACACAGAGAGAGAGAGAGAGAGAGAGAGAGAGAGAGACTGCGTGAGATATGTGTTTGGTGTCTTAAAGGAATGTGGGTGATGAGTGGGAACAAGGTACGCGACTGTGAGTAATGGGAATGGGTGAGGGTTAGGAGATCCTCTTTTGGACTTTTTCTTGTTCATTTATATATGGACTTTTTCTTGTGACATTATTAAGCCTATTTATGTTCAAAAATATCTTTTTTATTTTCAGACAAATTATTGGATCATGGGAAAAATTACCATTACATCTGCAATTTGATTGTGCTCCGTTTAAATTATTTATTTTTTAATTGGTAAACCTCTTCTCATTACATAAAAGATTCAGAGCATAAAGCTCATTCACTACAAAATATAAAGCTTTTAAGAACGTATGCAAAAGCTTGATACATCAAAAAATCTAACAATCAAATTGTATCTATGACCTTCGATCTCACCCATGTACAAATTTCATTTATGGCATAGATACGCTCCTAACAGACTAGATCTAAAGACATGAGTTGATCATATCCTTACAATAAAAGTTTTTATTTAACCAGTCGTGAGAGATAAGCTCCCACACTGAAAAATATACGTCCTCAACTTGAAAGCAAGAACAACATAAACAAACAAAAAATCACAAGTATTAGCGGCAGACCCACACAAAAGCGTATGAGATTCACGTGATCCACACTTCGGTGCGTTTGAACCACAAACGTCGCGTGCCGATCGAAGGAAAAACATCTTTTGTCTACAGGACTCGTTGGCGCTGAGGAAGAATGTGTAATGACATGTATAGGACTTAAACCGGTAGTGAAAATGTAGACCTGCTTTGGAAAAAACCGATTTTAAAACCCTTGCAGAAACCGACAAAGTCAAAAGATCGGGGAGGACAACGAACGACGAGGTGGAGTAGACAGCCAAAGCGGTGGAGGAGGTTCAATGCTGCTGCTGGAATTTAAACAAAATCTAAAACAAAAATACAAAAATAAGGGAAGGGAGGAAGGATGGAAGAAACCATCATTCCTCCCTTTTGGATCGCAGTGTAAGGGGGCTAGGGTTTTTTAACAGTAATGCTCCATTTAAAATTTAATGACGTATCAAGGAATGTGTGAATGTGAGTGTGTTTATTTTTTGAATTTGATAATCTCTATACTATTTATTTTAATATTAGAATTTAAAGTTGATAAAGTGTACGTGATGTTAATGTAATCACGTTTTTTTATAAATGTATAAATAATGTAACGTTACACTCACCGTTAAATGCATCGACTTTAAATTTTAAGTATAAATAAGATATTAACAATTTCAAAGGAAGTAGAAAGGACCCTTGTCCTACAAGAGGTGGCCTCTTGTTATTTTTATTTTAAAGATAAAATTGACTTATTGGCTATGTCACGAGTCAATCAACAATTAGTTTTGATGCAGGGACGGAACTAGAATTTCAAATGTATTTTTCAGGTCTAAAATTGATTTTTAAAGGGTTATGTAGATTTTTTTTTAGAAAAAAAAAAAAGAAAAAGGAAAAAAAAAAAAAAGAACACTTGAGTCTAGGGGGCCTAACGATATTGATCATTTGATTTTGAAGACCCCAAACCTCAATGTGATTCCGCCGCCCTTATTTATATGCACAGGTTTTTGTCAAATAGCCGACAACATTTATCATTTTAAACAAATAATAGCTTAGTCTAATACAAGATAGTTTGGCGCAACTACAAGCCTTAAAAATATTAATAAAATTATACCAATATGTACATGGGTGCCACCTGCACGATAAGCCGAAGTGTCATAACTCATGGCAAGGGACGAGATAGGGTCCATAGGGACATCCCGGACATGGATTCATTTTTTATTTCTGGAACGGGCTATCTCTTTACAATGCCGTTTTCTTTGACTCAATTTTGTAAGGGGGGTGAAAAGGCGGGCGATTATTAACTGCTCGCTAATCGCAATAACCGCTAACCGTTATTGTATCAGCTACTAGTTAGCGTTAATGTATCAGCTACTAGTTATCTTTAAAGGTAGTTAAAAAAAAAAAACAGTAATTGATTAAGCGGTTACAGTTAACGATTTTAGGTTTTTTTCAAAAATGCTAACCACCTCTATATATATATATATATGAAACGATGTGGTTTTTGTGTTTAAAATTTTAAATATATATAAAAATTTAGAAACGATGTCGTATATAGTATGATATTATCATATTATCATAGAAACAACATCGTTTTGATTTTTTTTTTTTTTTTTAAAAAAAAACAAGGTTAGCAGTTAGTACCTAGGCGCCAAGCGGTGACAATTAGTAGTTTTAGCCAATAATCTCTAATTGTAACTACATTTTCACTCCTGCAATTATGTAGAAAAAGGAGTAAAATAGAAAGAAAAATTCATGGATACAGCTAGTCTAAGGGATTGGGACCTGGGATGGAATTAAGATTTTTCATGTAGAGGGACCAAAATATAAATGAAGGGATAAATTTATTTTTAGTAGGGGTCAAACCTATTTTCTATATATATATATATATATATATATATATATTGAAAATTTTATTAAAAAAAATTCCTTTAAATGTAGGAACCTCCTTGAAAATGGTCCAATATAATTAATAACATTGGTGTCTTGTTGTTGGGTGAGTTATTTCCCTGTTAGTTGCATTACTAGTTGATTGTGTTTAATGAGGATTATAATTTCCTTATTTCCTTGTGGAGAAAATTCTGAGAGATGTTGAGAGAGTTTTCTTGTAATGGTGATGGTGTGATCTGATTGTGATATGTAGATTGCTCAATTTCCTAGAAGCTTGCCACATGGCTGTTCCAGTTGTATGATTATTTTCTACATATTTGGATTAAGTGCTGTTAAAAAATACTATATCATATGCTCTGTAGCTTTTTTAGAGAAATGCTTAGCTCATTCTCCCCACTATTTCCTAACCATCTTTTATATATATATATATATATATATATATATATATATGGTTGAGAAATGGTTAAGAGAATGAAGCCTAGCATTTATCACTTTTTTAAAGGTTAAAGATTCACAGTTAAAAAAACATATAAACTAAATTTATGCTATAATTTTTCTTACAAACACGACAAAAATATAAGAGTTTAATGACCAATATATAGTGACTTTTTTGGGCAAAAAAAAAATAATAATAATAATAAAGTCACTATATGGTTAGTGACTACCTTTAGTGACGTTTTTAAAATTGTAAAAATTGCATAAACTAAAAAATAGAGTAATGTCGTTTTTTACTATTCACACGTCACCAGATAGTGCAAGTCAAATATATTTTCCAGATAAAGGCTGCATAAATGGCCTACGGTGGTTTACTTGTATCCTCACCACACTCCAAAACGTGGAAAACGACAATGTGTTTAACAATGACTTTCAAATTAAGTACATGTTTGGGATTGTGTTTAAGGAATCTAAAAGTACTTTTAACACTCAAAAAGTCTGTTTGAACAAAAAAGTATTCATTTAGTAAAAAAATTAAAAACGTTTTTAAAGGTTAAGAAAACCTAAAAATTATCAAAATGCACTTTTTGCAAAAGCTTAAAAATAAAGCTTTTGTCCAAAAGTGCTTTTTGACTTAAAAACTCTATTTCTCAAACGCAATTTTAGAAAAGGCACTAAGCTTTCCTTTAACAAATAGATTTCAGGCGCAAATCATTCATAATTGCGTTTTGTGTAAATGGAGTTAAGCATCACGTATTTAGGACAGGTTGGTATTTCAATTATTAATATTTTTCCACAAATAAATTTAGCCAACATGTGTGTAACGATTTCCGATTAAAAGATCATATGTTCTGAAATTGACAATTGACTTTTTAAATTGCATGCAATTCAAGTAATTGTATATAAAAAAGGCTGCGACCAGTTCTCCTCAATAATTGAGTCCCGAACTTTCAATTGTCTATGTGTTTAACGATTTCTGATTAAAAGATCAAATGTTTTGAAATTGTCAGAATTTTTAAATTGCACGCAATTCAAGTAACCGTATATAAAAAAGGCTGCAACCAGTTCTCCTCAATAATTGAGTCCCGAACTTTCAATTGTCTATAGAGATGGACCCATAGCTTGCTAGACCTCGCTAAGAATGCCCAATCGTTTAAGCCCTATACTACGAATTTATTTTACGGTTTAAATTTTATTTTATTACATCTAACCGTATATATAGTATTATATTATTTAATAAATTTAAATAACATAACGACATATATACTATTAAAATTTTAAAATTAAATATAAACTGTAAAATAGATCATCTCCATTTCACTTACCGATAAAACAGAGGAACCGTAAGTACTTGAAGAGTAATTAGGGCAAAGCCCACATGTCAAGTGTGCTTCGGCCTCTAATTATTTTGCTCAATTATTTGGGCCAAGCCTCATTTCCTAGGCCCTAAGAAATCTCAAATCCAGTGCAGAATACAATAATCCCAACGAACAAACACCGTCTTTAGAGGACCCCACTACCCCCGAATTAGGGCAAAACAGAGATTTAACCAATGCCAAACGCTGAAAAGGGCTTCCATTTCTCTGGCATTCACAAATCACAAATCTGATTCTTCAGCGAACGACGACTCAGTCTACCACTCAGGTAATCTCTTATTTACGATATTGGATTTTATTATATATGATTTTCTATGTTCTACATAGCTGTTCAGTCCTGCAATCTGCTTAGTTTGTTTCTCGATCTATTGGCTTCTTCTTCTTTTAATCGTATGTTTGGTTGTGGTCGAGAATTATTGAAATCGAAGTATTGGGTTTCAAATTGAAGTCATTAATGAATCGGAAAAGACCAAAAAGGGAACCCCATCTAACTTGGTCTCAAACACGCATTCTTCTGTGTTTGGATTTCAAATCTTTTATATATATATATTTTTTTTCAGGTTGCATGAACAATAGGCAGAAAAAATTTGGACTATTTCATGAGAATTTTTGGTTTTGATTTGTTTTTACTCATTTTGCTTAAAAATTAGTGTCTGTACATGTATTTGTTTGGCTTAGTATATAATAAGAAGATTGGGACTTGGCAATTGGCAAGCGAGGTTGTTGTGCCTAATTCAGCTTTGTTAAATAGGAATCTCGGTTGATGTAAAACAAATTTACTCATTTCTTAGGTATGATGCTGCGTAAGAATTTTTTTAGGTGGTCAGAATGTTTTAGATAATCATAATGTTCAATAACTAGCTTGTTCAAGTTCTTTTGATGGGCTGTACTAAGATTGAAAAGTGTATTCCATAACCAAGTAATTTCTCTATTTTGGCTTTTATGACTTATTTTCTTTCTGGTTATTTAAACTGATTTGCAGGGGTGGGTCTGAAGTGCCCTCCCTTGTTGAGGTTCCCCGTTAAAAAGTTATTTAAACTGATTTGCATTTTGTGTCTGGATTTTCTTAAAAAGGAAAAGAGTAGTAAAGTTTTATTCTTTTCTTATTTTACTTATCAAAAAAAAAAAAAAGAGTAGGAAAGTATATGTTTTCTTGAGACTGATAATTGGACAAGAAAAGATTTGGAATTTAAAGTGAACATTAATGTATGATGAACCAGTGATGATACCTAAAGGTTATTAGAAGTTTGCCCACTGATCTTTGCTTTCTTATAAACAAATTTAATCAGATTTCTTGGTTGGAGTCTGCTCTTGGTTATTGAATGTCTAACCGTGCAACTCATTGCATGAGTATGAAGCTGGTCACTGCAATTAATATTTGATTCTAGCAGCATATGATTATCAAGATTTTCACAATATTGAAGTTGCAATAACTAGCTTGTCCTTGTTCTTTCATAGGCTGCATATCAAGGGTGGAACTAGAATTTTAGGTGCAGGGGACAAAACCAAAACGAACTTTTTTGGGCAATAAAATTTTGATTTTGAAAGGGTTATATATATATATATTTGGGGAACGCGTTGAGGCTTGGGGGCTTCACTGTAGTTTCGCTCCTAGCTGCAGTAAGACTCATGTCAATCTGTAATATACTTTGTAACAAATTCACTTACTGGGTGTTTGAACTGATATGATAATACTAATTTGTAATAACAGTTGTAATCTGGCATTTACTTATCCTTTGGAAATATTGTTTGGTTATTTTAATTGATTGGCTTGTTGATTTTACTTTTGTGCCTCTTAAAAAGAAAATAATGAAAATGGCCCGTCGTTTCTACTTGCAGACTTTACAAGCTTTCTAATAAAGAAGCACAATGGCTGGCTCTAGGGTTGCTCATGCCACCTTGAAAGGACCAAGTGTTGTCAAGGAGTTATGCATTGGGTTGGCACTTGGTTTGGCTGCTGGTGGCCTCTGGAAAATGTATCACTGGAATGAACAGAGGAAAGTGAGGCAATTTTATGACTTGTTGGAGAAGGGTGAGATTAGTGTTGTTGCCGCCGAAGAATAAATCTTTCTTTGTTTCTGTCATGAGTGGACACATTCTGCAGTTTGATCATTTTGTGTTCCCCCTATATTTGGCTCTTGAATCTTAAGATGAGCTTTACTTTGGAATTTAAGGGAATAAACATATTGTACTGATTTGTGGAGTACAGTGTTTGCTTTAGATATAAATTCATCAAAGTTTTATGGTATTTGCTTGTGGTTTCTATTATGGTTGCTAAAGTGAAATGCTAGACTACTCACCGTTATTATGCATACATCATACGTGTAAAACAAGTGAAGAGTTGTAGCAGGCAGGCATTCTTTGTAGCATGTGTAAACTGGCATCAGTTTTTTTAAAACATGTAATTCTGGTATATATTTTTAATAGGATTAACAAAGCATGTGACATTTATTCTTAGAGAAAATAATTTTCACATGCATTTTTAAAATTCATGTGAGAATTACAAGCTCCAAATATACGCAGTGCTGCAAGTATTGGATCAAGTGACATTTCAGGTCTCAATAATATTGAATTACACTTTGGACATCAAATTTACGCACTGATATCTCATGAGAAAAACCATCAAATTTATGTAATGATGCCTCAATGAGGATCAAATGACATGTCAAATTTCAGTTTTGAATTACACTTGGAAGCAATGTTCAAGAAAATAAAATTAATGTGTGTTTTTGCGTAAATTTGATGCGTTTGTTGCTTTCGGAACCTGTTGCCTCTTTGCTTACATCATGTTTAGATGCGTCAATATCTGCTTTTAGATCAGTTGTATTTGACACACAATATTTATGCAGCCATCTATCAGTTTCCCAGAGGACATGCATGATACTCTCCTTTGCAGTATACACATGGCTCTCAAATGGAAGAATCACTAGGCGACAAAGAGCATTATCGTGATCTTTCAGAGCACTGAAAAAATAATCTGACTGCAAGACATGCAAACACAAAATTAAGTGGCGGGTAACCAAATAGCTAATGAACAAAGGAGCTTCAACCTCAGCTAGTGGAAAAACTAATTTGGAACATTGAAACTAATGAGTAGGTAAGTTAAAATCTATCAAATGATGAATGGAAACACAGGGAAAATGTTGAACCAGACAGGAAAAATGGGGAAAATGGTTCATCTTTTACCTGCATTGATAAAGTATGAGGATTCTTGTCGTCTTCTCCGTGAATAAGCAATATTGGCTTCTTAATTCTATTAGCTGACATGAAAGGACTCATCTCCACAGGAGTGGTTGTGGCCTGCCAAGGAGTTCTGTTTTCATTCTACACCAATATAACCAAGTCACTAGTCCATCAAAGAGTTAAGATATGACACTAGGGAAAATGTCTGTTGGGAAGGGAAAAAAGAAGAAAAAGGTTCAACTCCACAACTGAAAATATCTAGTTAGCTGAGTAAAGAAATTCACCCATTAGTGTCTTGTCTTACCTCAAAACCAAAAGGAGCAAGTGTTCTGTAGTAACCACCAGACCAAGCAACTCCACAACTGAAAAGATTCGGGGCATGTGCTAGGAGGTTTGCAGTTATGAAAGCACCAAGGGAATGTCCCCCAACAGCAATTTTGTTTGGATGAGCCACCTTAACAAACAAGGGCAGCATCAGAATACTTCGGGTCAGAAATACAAACCCAGAACTACATAAATAAACAAAATTCTTATAAAAAGGAACGAAAGAGCTTACTCCACGTCGGATAACTGCCTCAACTGCAGCCTCTGCACTCCAGACCAACTGCTCTATATACCTGCCCAAGGAATTTCAAATATATATCCTGAAGCTATATGTTGCATAGTTTATTTTGTGAAACTCAAATAGCTGGAAAAGAAAACCAAATACAACAAAGCTTCGCATGAAAGCTCAAAACCTTGAAACTTCCTTCTTAAGTGAAGAAAGGACTGAAGAAAATAAAGCCCCATGTTACATAGCTAGTACAATTTGAGGTATAATGAAGAAACATAAATGATTTGAATATATATATGTATCAAACCACTATAAAAGCAATTTCATTTCTCACTCATTTCTCACCCATTTCCGAGACATCTCAAATTTCATTACCTATTTGTTTTGTTCCTTCAAGTTTTAATGCATATTTTGAAGTATTGCCCCCACTCCAGCGTGCATGGCCTTTTCACACTCATTTCACAACTTCGGTTTCACAAACTCGCCATCCTTGTTGGGGTATGTGCTTCACACATTTTCTCTTCTTTGGTTAATAACAGGATGAATTTTCTTATGTCATCAATCATTTAAAAATTTCTAGCAAGGCCATAGAGACATTCACTTTATCATATGAATAGGATGGGCTTCCCATATCCTTGAAACTATTTGTATATTACAGAAAACATTGTATCAAGTTACCTGCCATTTGCCTCTTCATAGCCTTCAGGCCATTCACCAATAATAGGAATTGCTGGTCCGGATAGAATAGCAAACCTGCAAGTAAAGGAGCTGTCAAAAGTTTGCCCATCATGTTCCCAACAAGCCATACATGCATAGATGACAAGTGAAAGACACCAAAAGAGAGTATACGCAAACAAGGGGAAGAGGAAAACCATGCCTTCTAGCCAGCCAAAGAAGGGGTGATGTAGGTCCAATGCCAGCAAATTTATTAGGAGAACCTCGAACTTGTCCAGCTGCATCTTTGCTTCTAAATTCGTCAGGGTCACACCAGACCAAACATGGAAGAGGACCATCTTTTGATGGATCATAAAGTGGTGGCAGGTACAATGTTGCAGTCAGTAGCACCCCGTCCTTTCTGAGGTACCTGATCATCTCTTTCTGCAATAGTGCCAGCTGTGGGTAGGGATTAGGGGAATTCGAAATTTTAGATGCTTTCTTCTTTCCCCAGCTCAGGATGAAATATTGAGGGTTGTCAGTTTTCGACTCTCTGGAAATCAGTATTTTCAACTGATCGACTCGCCAATTCCCTTCTTTCTGATCATAAATAAAAGCAACAACAGTCTCGTAATTTTTATTTTTGTCGCTCTGCCATATTCGTTCTTTGCGGCCTGTATTTCTGAAAGAATTTGGTTTAGAACCACATGGCAGCAACGAGCATTTAGGAAGCAACACACCACCAGGAATTATTTTTGAATATACTTACATGTCAATCAAATCAAGGAATGGAATGTTCCCTTCTGGTGTAACACCACTTCCGTTCAGTAAAACATAAGTGTTTCCATCATTTTCCTTATTTACCTTTGCAATCACATAACGTGCAGCAGGACTTCTCCACAGGACTAGAGAGCCAGGATCAGAGTACACATCTTCTGATGACCTATCAAATAGGAGGCGTGGACTAGCATCTTTAGATCCAGGAGAAATCACCCAGGTTCTTGTTCGCAGTGTCTGGTACCAAGATTCTTCAGATCCAGCAGAAATCACCCTTCTAAGTGTTCGCCGTGTGTTGTACCAAGATTCAGAAACTAGAGCCAGTGAATCATCACACCAATAAATACCTCTGTGGAGATAGAAAAGCTCACATTCATTAAAACGAGATTCAGCTTTAGATGTATATCAGAGGATAAAACATAAATCACATAGATCTCATAGTCATACCCATAACGGAGATCTAATTGATGTAAGATCGCTGGCTGTTCACCTTCTAGTGGCTCAGCAGGCTGTGTATAAACTATATCACGTGGATAAACTCGTACATTCGCATCACCTCCATCTTGTGTCTTTACCCTAAAAACCTCAACAGCAAGAGCAAACCAAGCATTTAAAAAAACTGTTAATTGTCAAACAAGTATCTGAATGTTTACAATGAGATGGAATCATCCGGCATAATTATCTTATGCAATTCTAAACAAACACTCCAATGGAACCTTTTATAATTAACAACAGTTTCTCACAAAAAAATTACAGCTAAGAGTAGAATCTGTGACACGTACCAGTAAAGTGTTGATGGCTTATCTTCTCTCCATTTTATAGAACGTATCCCTTTCCGTACACTATTGCATCCAAGGGGAATGTCCTCAGCAAGGGGCAATTCACAAAGTTCCCTAACAAATTTCCCATCAGTAGTCCACAAATCTACTTTCTTAGGATATCTTCCTCTTGGTACAACATTGACAGAGCACGATCTGTGAATTGAACTAATCATGAGGTATTTCCCGTCTGGAGAGGGCTTCAATGATTCATACACAGCTGGTGGGCCGATTGTCTTCACTCTCCCATCCAAAGAAGCCAATACAAGTTCCGTAGTTACATAGTGGTCGAACACTTTTTTATCAAATTCATCTTTTAGCAAATCCAAGGTGGTTCTAACGTTTTTATGCTCATTGGACTGTATCTTTGGGCCACTAGGAACGAAAGGTTTATTTGGTAGGACTCCACGAGAGAATGGGATGATGGAAACTAATATAGTAGAATTATCAACCCAAACATAATTACGAACCGCTTCAAGACATATTTCTGGTGACTGATCAAACAAAGGTGTAGCCTTCCCTGTTTCTACATCAGCAACCCATATTGCAAGCTTACCGCTGCGATTTTCTTCATCATCAACCCAGACACAGAATGCTAAATGCCTACCATCTTGCGACCAAGTAACGACATTGATATTAGCGCCGTCAGGGATCCCATGTAACCTTTTCTCGGGCCCAAGTTTACCATCAGGCCTCAACTCATGAATCACAATACCCGTGTAAGATGACATCCGACTCCTAGTAGCACGCTTGCGATGAATACGAAACTGCGGTCTCGCTAGGTGTGCCAGTGGAGGCAGAGCTCTCAGCTCGAGAAACAGTATTTTATCCATGTGTGGCGAGAGAAAAACTGCAGGAAGCGGAGGAGCATCCACAATATCCCTAATCTCTTTCGGAGGATAACAATACCCATTTCCCAGCATCGAATCGTCTACACAAAAACATGACACCCACTTGAGATATATAAATATAATGATAGTCTACACCCATAAACACAAATTCAAGAGTGTAACAAATTGAAAGCAACACATGCATAACAAGACTAGCTCAAGAATGTAACAAATCCAGGTTGACCAATACAGCACTACAGGATAGAGCAAGGTCCAAATCAAAATCATCAAACTCAAACAAAACAAAAACAAAAAAAAAAAAAATCAATTTCGCGATCAGGATCAGACCCATATAGCATTCAAGCATTTCGAGCTCAAACCTCACATGTTTGCTTAAAAATCACCTTCTTCAATTGCCCAAACCGTTGGCTCCCCCCTCCCCGTGCTTTCAAAAACAACTTAAATAAAAGCGATTAAACAAAAGTTCTTTTCTATTATGAATTACCTTCATTTTCAGTTGGAGAAGCAGCAGAAGCAGAAGAAGGGGTGCTATTGGAGCCTCCGCCGCTTTCTTCGCAGGCCATGGCGGTGGTGGTCTTGACGGACGTGACGGCGTTTCGAAGGGGACAGAGTCTGAGGATTACGGGAGGTGGCGAGCGAGCTGAGACTGAAGAGAGAGCAAAATGCAAGAATCAAGAATCAGAAAGAAGATGAAATTTGGAAAATGAATGATTTCATTAATCTGCGTTCAATGTATATACACAAGAATGAATACAGCGGAAACAGAAACTAACATGCACTCTTCATATCCACGTGTCAGTTTAGTCTAACTAAATAAACTGACTAACCAACCAATATCCAACTGTCTAAGTCTAACTAATCAGTTTAACTTTAACAACTATTTACAACTGAAACTCCCCTTCCAAATGAATGGAGGAATGGAAGAACGAGAGAGAGAGGCTTCGTAAGAATATATATATTCTTACCGGCGGGCTGGTGGTGGGTGTCGTCGGATATTGACAGAGGGGAATAGGAAAAGCTGGAAAGGAAACTAATTTTTGTCCAGTGTTTTTTTTTTTTTTTTTCAATGGCTGTTAGATGAGATCCGGTGTTTTCATGCTTATAGGATCTCGTGTTTTTATCTGAGGTGTCACCCTCTTATTGGATGCCGTAAAACATGGTTTTTCAGTTAAACTAAATGAAGACATGAGATATGAGACATGAGATAACCAAAAAAACAAAAAAAAATAAAAATGAAGACATGAGATATGTTAAAAATTATGGCTATTAACCGATTTGAAGCAAAATAATCATTTTGGCAAATGTTATTTTAAAAAGTTCTGATAAGCTAGAAGAAACTTTTAAAATCATCATCTTTGTAAGCTCTTTTAAGAGCATTTTCGGCGATAATTGCTAGTTTAGCTACTCAAAAACTACAATTTACTAGTTTAGACTTTAGATACTGCTATTTTAATCGTCTCTTCCAATTAAATATTGTTTTTCTAATATTATTTTATTATTTTCTAACTTTTCCTTCTCTTCCCCATCTCTTTCTCTCACACACAGCAAAAATTGATGCGGTGAATATCAAACACCCCAGCATTTGAGAAACCTTGAAACAACATTCGCAAACGCCGCCTTCTGCTTCTTCGTCCGCTGCACCTTCTGCTCTCTCTCTATCGCATCCCTCAATGGCTCAAGCCACCCCAAAAAAGATGCCTTCACATATGGCAAATTGGGAGCCAACTTCTTCTCACACATCTCCCTCTGTAACTGTTAGGAAATTAATCCTATTTCCCAAGACCCGTGAGATGCGAAAAAAAAAAAAAAGCGGAATAATAAAGATAAGCAATCACACACGACACAAAGATTTAAGTGGTTCGGCTTAACAAGCCTACATCCACTGGCGGAGACGACCCAGAAAAAATTCACTATTAAAAGATGAGTACAAGAGAGTAACAGGGTGAGAAAACCACTCAAACCCAAAGCCCCAAATACACCCAATTCTCACTTTGCCCAAAGGAGAATAATAACAAAAAATGGGAAAAGAAAACACTCCCTTTCTTGCTCTCACTTTTTCTCTCTATTGTTGGCTCACCAAAACACAAAGCAAATATTACTTTGTTTTGTTTTCTCTGTACGTTTATGTGCTGTGGACACCCCTTTATATAGGACATAAAAGTTGGCTAAGCAAGGCTCCTCCAATTCCAAATTGTAGAAGGACTTCAAGTCCAAGTCATGCTCTAAAAAGAAAACCAATTCCAATAGCAACTAGGAATACAAAACGTGAGCCAAAAGGATCCTCTTTTAATGATGCTGGGTCCCACCAACTTTATGGTGAAAGTCACAAAACTCCAACAATCTCCCACTTGACTTGAATCCCATCAAGTTGCAACAAAGTGAATCTCCTCCGGATGTCTCCTCCGCCTATCTTCAAGCTCGAAGACCAACTGAAGCTGCGCACAGCTTCAGTTTCTCAGTAGTCACACCTTTTGTCAACATGTCTGCTGGATTCTCAGTTCCATGAATCTTCTCAAGTAACAATTGTTCACTTTCAAGAAGAGATCGAATGAAGTGATACCTCAACTGTATATGCTTTGTTCTTGAATGATACGCTGGGTTCTTCGCAAGAAAAATGGCACTCTGACTATCACTGTGTAGAACGCCCTTCTCATTCTTCTTTCTCAACTCATCCAAAAAACCTTGTAGCCAAACCATCTCCTTTCCAGCTTCTATCACGGCCACATACTCCGCCTCTGTAGTGAAAAGAGCTACAATTTTCTGTAACCTTGAGGTCCAACACACAGCAGTACCTCCTAGAGTATATACAAACCCTGTAGTACTTTTCCTGCTATCAACATCACCCGCTAGATCAGCATCCACGTAGCCCTGCAGCTTCAATTCTGCACCTGTGAAGCAAAGGGACATATCTGAAGTTCCTCTCAGATATCGCAGAATCCACTTGACTGCCTCCCAATGCTGCTTCCCTGGATTACTCATGTACCTGCTCACAACTCCCACTGCATGTGCAATATCCGGTCTAGTACAAACCATTGCATACATCAGACTTCCAATAGCTGAGGCATAGGGTACCTTGCTCATGTATGCTTTCTCTTGATCCGTCTTCGGTGACTGATCATTGGTTAGTCTAAAGTGACTCCCCAAGGGTGTGCTTACTGACTTAGCTTCATTCATGCTAAATCTGCTGAGAATCTTCTTCACATATTCTATCTGTGAAATCTTCAGTGTACTATTGGCCCTGTCCTTGATGATTCTCATCCCAAGGATTTGTTTAGCAGCACCCAAATCCTTCATTGCAAACTGCTTTGACAGCTGGTACTTCAATTTGTTGATGTCTTCCATACTGGCCCCTGCAATGAGCTTATCATCTACGTACAGGAGTAGAATAATGTAAGAGTTCTTAAAACTCTTGACATAGCAGCAATGATCTGCATTGCATCTCGTGAACCCAGTACTGCACATGAAACTGTCAAACTTCTTGTACCATTGTCTTGGAGCTTGTTTCAGACCATACAAGCTTTTTCTCAGTTTGCACACTAAACTCTCCTTCCCCTGCACTACGAATCCCTGTGGCTGCTGCATATAAATTTCTTCCTCCAATTCACCATGAAGGAACGCCGTCTTCATATCTAACTGCTCTAGATGTAAGTTCTCCGCCGCCACAATACTCAGCACAATTCTGATGGTTGTCATCTTCACCACCGGAGAGAATATGTCTGTGTAGTCAATTCCTTCTTTCTGCTGGAATCCCTTGACTACCAATCTTGCCTTGTAGCGTTTGCTACCATCATGTTCATCCATTTGTTTACCTGCTGGCAACTCAGTCAGCTCCCAGGTCTGGTTAGTCAATAATGAGTCCATCTCATCCTTCATGGCTAACTCCCACTTGATTGAATCTTCAACCTTCAAGGCTTCAACAAACATCTCTGGCTCACCACCATCCGTCAACAAAATATGAAACAGGGAGGGTGAAAAACGCTGTGGAGATCTAATGGTTCTAGTAGATCTACGGACAGCCACTGTCGGTGTACCCTGTTCAGTCTCTTGATCTACTGTTTCTTCAACTTCTAGACCATCTTCAGTTTCTGAATCCTTATCAACTTCTGAATTCCATCTCTGAGCTGCACCTTTAGAAATTCCATCTAGGTTGATAAATTCAGGCTTCTCAGCCTCTGACTCTGTACTTACTAGTTCTGTACTTGAGTTATTCTTATACACAACCATCTCATTAAAAGTAACATTTCTACTTCTAATGATCTTCCGGTTTTGATCATCCTAAAACCTATACCCGAATGTCTCATCCCCATAGCCAATGAAATAACATTTTCTAGATTTAGCATCTAGCTTGCTACGAGCATCAGATTCAATATAGACATACGAAACACAACAAAAAACTTTCAAATGAGAAAGATTTACCTCCTTTCCACTCCAGACTTCTTCAGGTAGTCTATGGCCCAAAGGAACTGATGGTCCTCTGTTTATCAAGTAAGCAGCAGTGCTTACTGCATCCGCCCAGAAAGTTTTCGGTAGTCCAGCATGCAACCTCATACTTCTTGCACGCTCATTGAGGGTCCTGTTCATGCGCTCAGCCACGCCATTCTGTTGTGGTGTCCCTGGGATAGTCTTTTCCATTCTAATCCCATTCACTGCACAAAACTGTTTGAAACCCCCGTCTTCATATTCTCCCCCATTGTCTGATCTTAGACACTTCAATTTTAGACCAGTTTCTGTCTCTACCATGACCTTCCACTTCTTAAAAACTTCAAATACATCAGATTTAAGCTTTAAAAAGTAAACCCATACCTTCCTGCTTGAGTCATCAATAAATGTGATGTAATACCGCGAGCCTCCAAGAGATGCCACTGGTGCGGGACCCCACAAATCCGTGTGTACCAACTCCAGCTTTCTCGGCTTTGGTGTTCTGCCAACCTTCGCGAAACTCACCTTCTTCTGCTTTCCTAAGATGCAGCCTTCACACAGATCAGACTTAACTGACTTCAACTCCGGTAGTTTTCCCTTTGACAGAAGTACCTTCATCCCTTTCTCGCTCATGTGCCCAAGCCTTAGGTGCCATAATTTTGAGTCAGCACCCGTATCTGCAACAACAATTGTATCCCTGCTATTCGTCGTCATATAGAGAGTACCCGTCTTATGACCACGAGCCAAAATCCTGACTTGCTGACCTTCCACTTTCCACCGTGGAAATGAATTGAATGCCCTTCATCATCAAGCTGTCCTACTGAAATCAGGTTCTTTTTCAGCTCTGGGATATGCCTGACATTTTGTAGCTTCCATATCAAGTCACTGTGGACTCTAATGCGAACATTGCTTATACCCACAACATCCAGCGCCGTTCCGTTAGCCAAGTACACCTTCCCAAAATCTCCAGCAACATAATTTTCGAGAACTTCACGGATCGGTGTAGTGTGAAAAGAAGCTCCTGAGTCCAATACCCAAGAATCAAGAGAACTGTCAACAGATAGAAGTAAGGCATCGTGCACTTCTTCTGTTGCCACGACATTTGCGGCGTCATTTTCGGTCTTCTTCTTCAGCTCTCTGCAGTTCTTCTTGAAGTGGCCTGTCTTGCCACAGTTCCAACACTCAGGTTGTCGTCCAAACCTGGATTTGCTCCTACCCTTCCTGGACTTAGATCTGCCCCTCACATAGTTTCTGTCTTGTCCTCTGCCCCGAGTCTCGATGTTTAAAGCAGCACCAGAACAAGAGGCTTCACCCGCATCTCTTCTGCGAACCTCTTCACTGAGAATCAAATCCCTGATGTCTTCATAGCTCAGTTTACTCTTTACTACAGAGTTACTCACAGCCATCCTCACTGCTTCCCAGCTATTTGGCAAAGATGCCAAGACGATCAACGCACGAACCTTATCATCAAAATTAATTTCCACTGAGGACAATTGATTTGTGATGGTGTTGAACTCATTGAGATGATGTGCCACCGAAGCTCCTTCCGCCATCTTTAGGTTGAACAATTTCTTCATCAGATGCACCTTGTTGTTAGCCGAAGGCTTCTCATACATGCTTGACAAAGCCTTCATTAAACCTGCTGTGGTCTTCTCCTTTACAAAGTTGTGTGCAACTGATTTTGACAGAGATAACCTGATAACTGCTAGGGCTTTACGATCAAGCAGAGCCCACTCGCTATCATACATGTCGTCGGGTTGTTCTTCCAAAAGAGGTTGATGAAGATCCTTCCCATAAAGAATGTCTTCAATCTGTACCTTCCAATACCCAAAATCAGAAAATCTTTGCCGTCGAATTTCTCGATTCCCATCTTTCCTTCTTCACCTGCCATCGCTCCCACTCGAACCAACAGCTCTGATACCAGTTGTTAGGAAATTAATCCTATTTTCCAAGACCCGTGAGATGCGAAAAAAAAAAGCGGAATAATAAAGATAAGCAATCACACACGACACAAAGATTTAAGTGGTTCGACTTAACAAGCTTACATCCACTGGCGGAGACGACCCAGAGAAAATTCACTATCAAAAGATGAGTACAAGAGAGTAACAGGGTGAGAAAACCACTCAAACCCAAAGCCCCAAATACACCCAATTCTCACTTTGCCCAAAGGAGAATAATAACAAAAAAGGGGAAAAGAAAACACTCTCTTTCTTGCTCTCACTTTTTCTCTCTATTGTTGGCTCACCAAAACACAAAGCAAATATTACTTTGTTTTTTTTTTCTCTGTACGTTTATGTGCTGTGGACACCCCTTTATATAGGACATAAAAGTTGGCTAAGCAAGGCTCCTCCAATTCCAAATTGTAGAAGGACTTCAAGTCCAAGTCATGCTCTAAAAAGAAAACCAATTCCAATAGCAACTAGGAATACAAAACGTGAGCCAAAAGGATCCTCTTTTAATGATGCTGGGTCCCACCAACTTTATGGTGAAAGTCACAAAACTCCAACAGTAACTCCCTATACTCCTCCACCATTCTCTCCCACGCCTCAGTCTCCACCTTAATCTGCTTCCTCCTTAGCAAATTATACTTCTTCTTCTCCATTTCCTTGAGCTCCAATCTCACTTCTTGGTTGCTTTTTTTGTTCAGACCCTTCAAGAACATTGAGGCAATCCAAGGTGGGTCTTGAATGAAGATTCTTGGGCACGATTCTAAGGGCGTAATTTTGCGGATTTCATTGATGGGTATGTGGGAATTCATGGAATTTCAAGGTTTTCGACGAGATTGTCGTGGACTAAGTCTGCTAAGGGGAGGAGCTGAATTGGGTATGAAGTAGATTTGAGGTTGAGTGGGAAAGGAGTGGAAGAGAGCGAAGGTCTGAAGAGAGTGTTGGAATTTGAGCTGAAGAGGAAGTGAAGGCTTTTGTGGGACTTGGTGTTCATTTTGGGGGGTTTTTTTCCAAGAGGTGGTGTATATTTGAGCTTGAGGGCTTGGAGAGAAGGAGGCTGCAGAGTGCATTTTGGTTCCAAGCAAGACAGAGGGAAGAGAGACTCTGTTTGTGTGTCTGCGTGCGTTCGAGTCCCGTATTTGGATGACAGTGAGGGTCTGGTGAGGGTGAGCGAGAGAAGAGAGAGAAAAGTTTGAGCATTGAGGGAGTGAGAGGAGAGAGAAAAAATAATAAACAAATCTTACAAGGTGCTACAGTAAAAACTTCTACTTTATAAGCTAGAGCAAGAAAAAAAAAAAAAAAAAAAAAGGGAAAGTCCATGTACCACCTCAAACTACCACCCAATTGACAATATCCTTCCCAAACTTTCAATTGCGACAATGTACCCCCCAAACTACCAAAACATTGTCAATGTCCTGCTCATTAACGAAACTACCCTTAGTAAAATTTTTATAAAAAAAAAAAACTAAAATTTCTGGAAAAACCTAAAATAAGATATAAAAAATCTTTTTATTAGAAAAAAAAAATTAAAATTTTTCGATTTTTTTTTTTATAAAATTGAAAATTTTTCGTTTGTTTTTTTGTTTAAAAAAAAATGTTTTCTTGTATAATTTTTAAATAAAAATTTCCGTTTTTTTTAAATTAAAATATTTTCGTTTAAAAAAAATAAAATTTTTGTTTTTTAAAACATATTTAAAAGAAATCTAAAAAAATAAAAATTGATTTTTTTTTAAAATAAAAATTTCGGTTTAAAAAAAATCGTTTAAAAATTAAAATTTTCCTTTTTTTTTTTTTTTTTTGAATTTTAGGGGTATTTTTGTTATATTGATAAATATATAGGGGTATTTTGTTCTTTTTGCTAGCTTTGATGAGATATTGACAATGTTTTGGTAGTTTGCAGGGTATATTGTCGCAATTGAAAGTTTGGGGGGGACATTATCAATTGAGTGGTAGTTTGAGGGGGATATGTGGACTTTACAAAAAAAAAAAAAAAAGTGAAAATAGCTAAATTTAACTAAAAAGTTGGTTTACAAGCTTGAAGATGCTCTAAGAAAGCTATGTGGCTTGTTTCGGCTCTGGAGTTGCTGCCATATGTAGTGTCTTACGTTTCTAGCCTTCTAGGTCATCTGATTCCCCATAACAAAAGCTCATTTACCTTAGCAGCCTCTTGAAATACTTGACGACCAGCAACAAGTTGATTGTTTACCTATTAGTAAGAAGTTAATCGAACTACAATTTAATCCCCCTTAGCATAAGCTTATGCCATTGGAAATTCCAAGATTGAATCTGCTACAGATAAAGCTAGAACAATTATATGGGAGACAATGGCTAGTGAATTGATGGAAATACTTATTGGAAGAAGCCTCTATAATCTTATATATTCGTCATTTGGTTAAACTACCAATTTAGGCTTCATTTGATGGGGATTCTTTGATGATGCTTAAGTTTTTAAAAACCAAATGTTACTTGCAGTCTCTTTGTTGGTTCTTTGTCCATTAATTGGTGGTTCTTATTTAGGAATGTTGTTATGTTATCTTAATGGTTTGAAATGTTTGGTATCGATCATCTTGAAAGATAAAAGTTGGTTTTCCAGCTCTAGAGGCTTCGGGAGATTAGTTTTGAGAAGATTTTGGATGATTAATTATCCCTTCTTCAAATCATTAGAAAAGGAGCCAGGCCTTTTAAGTGATGGGATAAGAAGAAACTGCACATTAATTAAGGACAATGCATTTGCTTTATTTATATTTTAAATCATGACATTCTGCTCTTTAGCTATACTATTAATGCATAAAGTTGGATAATAGAATGGTAAATTGATAATATTGCTACTGTATGATACAATTAAGCGCATGTTCAAACTGGACGGACACTGCAATATATACCATGTCGGGCTGCCATGGACAGTAGAATGGAATCCAAAATACAATTTACTTGTGTATGCTGGAAATGACAAGAGCAAATATCAAGTTGATGAAGGTATTGCCAGTTTTTTGCTAAGTTAGTGAATTTCATTAATGCTGGTGATCTTAAAGAAACACACAGTGATGCACACCAGTTTTAGTCAAATACTTGCCAAGCTTCCTCGTTTTATTTCCTTTTGTTGGTTTATGGGTTCTGTCGTGGGAGACTAGCTCTCCAAATCCTTCTCTAAGTTGGAGTGTGTGGGGCTCACGTAGTGTACAAGTCTTTCTTGTAAAAGGCTTTGTTCTTTTGTCTTATATAAAATCCAAGACCTACTTGTAGCAGGAATACTAGATCCCTACGATTTGAAGGAGGAGGCAACCGACTTTCACACCTTATTAAAGGACATGACCTTAGACGTCACACCAGATTTCCTCTTCCCGATCCCCCCGAAAAAAGGTGGATGCTCATGTAGGTAGGAGCTACTTCACTTTCAGTGTTCGGCGCTCCTCCCTTCGAACTGATATCCAAATATTTCCTGTAACTGGGTGATTTGAAAAATCTTCTGCCCGGGAAGATGCATCCTTTTGTTTGATATATCACAATATAGAGCCGTACAAAGGCTAGTCTATAAAGGAGAGTAAGGTGGGCTGCTATGTGTGTGATCAACGGGCGCCGACTGTTTTCTTCTTAATTTTGGAGGAGCCAAAATAAGAGAGAAAAAGAAAGGATGCTATTGTGGAAGAGAAAAAGAAATAGAGATCAATCGCCATCCTGTCCCAACAAAAGAAGAAGAGTTAGTATTACTGTCTTTTGTTTTCTCCTTTGAGAATAATCTCTATTGTGTGATAGTGAGATTTAAGTGTATTGGAATTTTGGGATCTGAGTAATTTTTTCTTTACTATATTTTTGTATTCCATCTTTCATAGTGAATTTCTTCGTGATCGCTTCTACTAGTGGACATACCTCACATTGAGGGAACCACTTAATTAGTGTTATCTTGTGTGTGATTGTTCTCGCCTTATTTAAACATAATTGTGATCATGTGTTTTTTGCACAACAAGTAGTATCAAAGCTTAGGTTCGAAAAATCAAATTGACATCAAATATGGCGAGTATCATGTTTGAAGTTGAGAAGTTTAATGAGAAGAATAATTTCCCTTTTTGGCAGAGAAGGATGAAGGATTTGCCGATCCAGCAAGGAGTTCACAAGGCGTTATTGGGAAAAGCGAAGAAACCCTAAAAGATGGAGAATGATGTCTGGGAAAAGATGGATGCAAAGGTTGCCAGTGCAATCCGTCTTAATTTATCAGATGAAGTCATTCACAATGTGATTGATGAAGAAAAAGCAAAATCAGTTTGGCAAAAATTAGAGAGTGTATATGGCGAAGAATTTGACGAATAAGCTGTACGTGAAGAAGTAGCTATATGGTTTACAAATGGAGGAAAATACAGATCTGTTGGAGCACTTCAACAAATTCAACATGTTAAATATACAGTTGTTGAATTATGGAGTGAATATTAAAGAAGAAGATAAAGCGATACTTTTGTTGACATCACTTCCCCCTTCTTATGATCACCTAGTTAAGACATTGTTATATGGGAAAGAGACTCTAGCGTTTGAAGAGGTGACAGGATCTCTTTTGTCACATGAGATGCAGAAGAAACTTGTCAATGATCAGGCTAACGGGCTTGTGGCACAGTTTGAGCCAAAGTGTGAAAGAGATAAGTTTAAGGGGAATAATGGTAGAGGTAAGCAGTATCGGTCACGATCGGCACAGGGTGGAGAATCTTGGTCAGATGCAACAGATGTGGAGTACCATTATTGTCATAAGAAAGGGCACTACAAAAAATTTTGCAGGCTAATGAAACAAGATCTTGAAGATAAGAAAAGACAAGATTCCGCTGATTCAGTCAGTGTGGCCGATGGTGAGTCTGATGACAGCGAGGTTAGTCCAGATGTTCTTTCAGTTTTCTCGGGTAAAAATTCTCTCATAGACTCTTGAGTTTTGGATTCTGCTTGTTCATATCATATGTATCCGAATAGGCAGTAGTTCGACACATTTAAATCATGTAATGCGGGTACAATGCTAATGGGAAATGGTGCTAATGGGCAATGATGCTAGGTGTAAGGCCATTGGACTAGGTACCATAAAAGTCAGGATGTTTGATGGGATTATCAAGATACTCACTAATGTCAAATATGTTCTCAACCTTAAGAAAAATTTGATCTCATTAGGCACATTAGATTCTTTGGGCTATGGTTATTCGGCCAAAGATGGAGTTATGAAAATAACTAAAGGTGCTATGGTAATAATGAAGGGTAATAAAATTGGCAATTTGTATAAGTTACTCGGGGACACAGTTACAGGTGGAGCTGTAGTGTCCACCTCGGCATAACCAAATAATGATAACATAGGCGAGCGTAGTATGTTTGAGCTTCACAAAAAGAATTTGTTGAAAGGTGTGAAGTCATGTAAATTGGGTTTCTGCAAGTATTGTCTATATGGGAAGCAACGAAGAGTCAACTTTAAGGTGACGTCTCATACAAGCAAAGGTGTTCTCGACTATGTTCACTCAGATGTTTGGGGACCAGTGGTGGTGCCACCAAACGGAGGTGCATATTATTTTGTCAGTTTTATTGATGATTTCTCAAGAAAGGTCTGGGTGTATTTTATGAAGCACAAGTCAGAGGTTTTCACCATTTTCAAGCAGTGGAAGGCGCAGGTGGAAAATCAGACTGGAAGAAAAGTGAAGTATCTGAAATCCGACTATGGTTTAGAGTACAAAGACACTGCATTCTTGGAATTCTGCAAAACATAAGGCATTATTCGTCACTTCACAGTGAGAGGGACTCCACAGCAGAATGGAGTTGCCGAAAGGATGAACAGAACACTATTGGAAAAGGCGAGATATATGAGGTTGAGTGCAGAATTGCCAAAGAGTTTCTGGGCTGAATCAATTAATTATGTATGCTTTGTCACCAATCAATCTCTAGCTGCTGGGATTGACTTCAAGGCTCTAGAGGAAGTATGGTCAAGTAAACCGGTTGATTATTCTATGTTAAGAATATTTGGTTGTCCGACATATGTTCATGTGCAGAGTGGAGAACGATCGAAATTAAATTCAAAGTCAATAAAATGTATTTGTCTTGGTTTAGAATCTAGTGTTAAAGGCTATAGGCTTTGGGATCCAGTCTCAAAAAAGAAGATTGTTAGCAGAGACGTGGTATTTGATGAGGCCTATATGTTAAGAAAATGTGAGGGTGAAGCATCGACTGAGAGCCAAAAAGAGAAACAGGTCGTGGAGGTGGAGCTTGATGAACATCATTCACTCACCTTTTCTTATGTGATGACGAAGAATCGTCAAGAGATTCAGAGCACCGACAAGAGCTTTATTCTTTAGCAAGAGGCAGAGAGAAATGTGATTGAAAAGCACCGAAGATGTATGGATTTGAGGACATGGTTTCCTTTGCTTTGACAACTGGTAGTGGAGACTCATCATCTGTTCAGAATGAGCTGCCGACAAAAGTGGAGTTACTACAGAAAGGTAAAGCTTAGGAATCGACAGAATTGCTCAAGGCAAGAAGGCTAGAGGGTGCATATGGGTCTATAGAAAGAAAGAGCCAACAGAGAAAGCTGTGTGGCCTAGAGGACTGACAGAGAAGCATGGTAGTCTGTCTAAATCAGGTCCTATACTCAAGTTCAAGAGGTGCTTGGACTTGAGTGTCACTTGTGGAATGTGATAGCCCTTAGGGGCTTGGGCGGAGGCATCAAAAGGAGATTTGTTTTGTTGCGACTTGATGGGTTTCAAGTCAAGGTGGAGATTGTTGAGTATGTGACTTTTCAACCCTCAATTTAGTCATGGGCCCCATGTCTTGCTTTATTGGTTTATGGGTTTTGCCGTGGGAGACTAGCTGTAGTGCCCCAGAATTTTCAAAGCTATTTAAATAGATTATTTTGATAATGATGTTATTTTAATATCCACTATAGCCAAAGATTTTAATTCTTGGAAAATTTATGGTGTTATAGAGAGTGGTAATTAGAGAATGGTAATTTGTGAAATAATAGGATAGCAAATGGTAGGAAGAATTGTATGGGTAGGTAGAATAGTAAAGGTAGAATAGTCAATGGTAGGTATAAGGAGGGTGGAATTTTGAATAAGAAGGTAGAATTGTCAATGGTAGGTATAAGGAGGGTAGAATTTTGAATAAGAAGGTAGAATAGTCAATGGTAGGTATACTAAGTGGGTAGGGGAAATAGTAAAATAAGGGTATAATTGTAAATTGAAGGTAGAATAGTATTTGATTTTCTCCTATAAATAGAGCTCTTCTCCTTCACAATTTCACTACTCCTATCCCATCTCTTGCACATATTCTTCCTTCTTCCGCTTTTTACTCGGTCTTTCTTCTTTCTAAGAGTGTTTACTCAGAACAGAGAGAGAAAGGGCGAGACCAAGCGCTACAAGAAAGAAAGAACACAAGAGATAGCGGACTTTAGAAATTAGTTTCAAAAGATATAATAGTGGTGTTAGTCATATTGGAGCAACTAGATTCCTTCATACCACTTTTAGCTTCAGTCTAGAGGTAAGTAAATTCACTACCCTTTCTAAAATTACTTCATGTCATACTATTTATTCATTCTTTAGTAAATTGTAAATGATTATTTTATTTACGTATTATGAAGTTATGTTGCATGCATGAAGGATTTTTAAATGAATTATTTAGAAAGTTTATATTTCTTTAAACGCTTTCTAAGTACAACAAGTTTATATTTGAAAAGGTTTCCATTTTGAGAAAAGAAAGTTGAGAAATGATGATGATTATAAGAAAGAAAAATGATGATAAACCCTCCTACATGTTGCCCTAAGATGCATCAAAAGAAGTACAAAGAAAAGTACAAGAGATGAGATAAATGTTTATGAAATGAGGGCACATGTATGGAGGAGAGTATTTTTGGCCCCAAGATAAGTAAGAATGAGAAGAGTTCGGTACCGATACTCGGATGGAGGCGAAACCACTGAAGGAGGCTATGCCAGAAGGTGGTATTCCATCAACCAGACCGTTGAGTGCACCAAGAAAGAGTTAATTGACGGTCGGGCATGGCTGTGGCCACAGTTCAGTGCCATGGTCACAGGACCCGCAACCCTCGTGCACAGGGGTAACAGTGTACATGGGCCCTATTATGAGAAAATGATACTATAATTTCAACGATGATATGCTATGATGATTTACAAAGATTATTTATAATGATGCATTATGATGATGATTTATAAAGATGATTTACAACGATGATCTATTATTAGATGTATTAGTATGTATATGTTACGGGAGATACAACCGTACATACATATATTATTATGGCTAGAAGTATATTTATTTGCGAAAATGATTTTCAAAACTGAGAACAAGGAGTAAAACTATTTATGGTTGTGGATTTTACTTGTTGGGCCCCCTTTGGGCTCATTCAGTTTTATTTCTTGTTTTCAGGTAGAAAGGACGCTGGAATAGGAGGCCGGAATGGGGTGGAAATAATTATTAATTTTCAAAGTCTTTTCATATAAGTTATTGTAATGATATGATATTCCGCAACTAAAGTTTAATGTTTTCTAATTTCGCTTGTAATAAAATCTCTTGAAAAGTGTTTTATGCATTTATTGTATCTTTTAAAATCAAGTACTCTGATAGACCTTATAGATCTTTGCAAAAAAATTTTGTTGTAAAAGAAGAAAAGTGGCAAACTCAGTCTTAACGGGCTGGGGATGTTATACTAGCTCTCCAAATCCTTCTCTAAGTTGGAGTGTGTGGGGCTCACGTAGTGTACAAGTCTTTCTTGTAAAAGACTTTGTTCTTTTGTCTTATATGAAATCCAAGACCTACTTGTAGTTGGCATACTAGAACCCTACGATTTGAAAGAAGAGGCAACCGACTTTCACACCTTATAAAAGGACATGCATCCTTTTGTTTGATATATCACAATATAGAGCCGCACAAAGGCTAGTCTCTAAAGGAGAGTAAGGTGGGCTGCTATGTGTGTGATCAAAGAGCGCCAAATGTTTTCTTCTTGATTTTGGAGGAGCCAAAATAAGAGAGAAAAAGAAAGGATGCTACTATGAAAGAGAAAAAGAAATAGAGACCAACTGCCATCATGTCCCAACAAAAGAAGAAGAGTTAGTATTCCTGTCTTTTATTTTTCCTTTAAGAATAATCTCTATCATGTGGTAGTGAGATTTGGATGTATTGGGGTTTTGGGGTCTGAGTGATTTTCTCTTTACTATATTTTTGTACTCCATCTTTGATTGGCTCATGTCAATCAGTATTATACTATGTAACAAATACCTTAGAGGCTCCAAATACATTCTTTGAGGTCCTACTTGCCTCATCGGAAGCCTTATCCATTGCCATGCCACCTTGAAAGGACCAACTATCGTCAAGGAGTTATGCATTGGGTTGGCACTTGGTTTGGCTGCTGGTGGCATCTGGAAAATGCATCACTGGAATGAACAGAGGAAAGTAAGGCAATTTTTTTTTATGACTTGTAGGAGATTAGCATATCACTACTTACCGTTATTATGCATACATCATACGTGCAAATGAGACAAGTGAAGAGGACTTGCAGCAGGCAGGCATTCTTTGTAGCATATGTAATCGGAGAGTCTATTTAAACTGGCATCTGTTTTTTTTTAAAACATGTAATACTGGTATATATTTTTAATAGGATTAACAAAACATTGAAATTTATTCTTAGAGAAAATAATTTTCACATGCATTTTTAAAATTCATGTGAGAATTACAAGCTCCAAATATACGCAGTGTTGAAAGTATTGGATCAAATAGCATTTCAGGTATCAATAATATTGAATTACACTTCGATATCAAATTTATGCACGGATATCTCACGAGGAAAATCATCAAATTTACGTAATGATGCCTCAATAAGGATCAGATGACATGTCAAATCTAAGTTTTGAATTACACTTGAAAGCAATGTTCAAGAAAATAAAATTGATGTGTGTTGCTTTCGGAATTAAGTAAATTTGATGCGTTTGTTGCTTTCGGAACCTGTTGCATCTTTACTTGCATCACGTTTAGATGTGCTAATATCTGCTTTTACATCAGTAGTATTTGACACACAATATTTCTGCAGCCATCTATCAGTTTCCCAAAGAACATGCATGATACTCTCCCATGCAGCATAGACATGGCTCTCAAATGGAAGAATCACTAGGCGACAAAGAGCACCTTGGCCTTTTAGAGCACTGAAAAAATGATCTGACTGCAGAGCATGCAAACACAAAATTAAGTGGCGGGTAACCACATAGGTAAAGAACAAAGGAGCTAGTGGAAACTAATTTGGAATATTGAAACTAAAGAGTGGGCAAGTTAAAATCTATCAAAGGATGAATGGAAACACAGGAAAAATTGGGAAAATGGTTCATATTTTACCTGCTTTGACAAACTATGAGGATTATCGTCATCTTCTCCGTGGATAAGCAATATTGGCTTCTTTATTCTATTAGCTGACATGAAAGGACTCATCTCCACATGAGTGGTTGGGTCCTCCCAAGGAGTTCTGTTTTCATTCTACACCAATATAACGAAGTCACTAGTCCATCAAAAGTTAATAGGGAAAATGTCTTTCTTACTTTTCTAATTGAATAAGGAAAAGGGTTACGGGGGAATGGAAAAAAGAAGAAAAAGGTTCAACTCCACAACTGAAATTATCTAGGGGAAGGGAAAAAAGAAGAAAAAGGTTCAACTCCGCTGAGTAAAGAAATTCATCCATTAGTTTCTTACCTCAAAACCAAAAGGAGCAAATGTTTTGTAGTAAGCACCAGACCAAGCAACTCCACAACTGAAAAGATTCGGGGCATGTTCTAGGAGGTTTGCAGTCATGAAAGCACCAAGGGAATGTCCCCCAACAGCAATTTTGTTTCGATAAGCCACCTTCACAAGGGCAGCATCAGAATACTTCGGGTCAGAAATACAAACACAGAACTACATAAAAAAAAATTCATATAGAAAGGAATGAAAGAGCTTACTCCACGTCGGATAACTTCCTCAACTGCAGCCTCTGCACTCCAGACCAACTGCTCTACATGCCTGTAATTTATGGCTTGTAATTCTTAGATTTTTGTGTCAAACAAACCACTATAAAAGCAATTTCATTTCTCACTTATTTCTCACCCATTTCCAAGACATCTCAAATTTCATCGCCCCTATTTGTTTTGTTCCTTCAAGTTTTAATGCATATTCTGAAGCATTTCCCCCACTCCAGCATGGTCTTTTCACACCCATTTCACTTCGGTTTCACAAATTTGCCATCCTTGTTGGGGTATGTGCTTCACACTTTTTCTCTTATTTGGTTAACAACAGGATGAATTTTCTTACGTCATCAATCAATAAAAATTTCTAACTAGTCCATAGAGAGACATTCACTTTATCATATGAGTAGGATGGGATTCCCATATCCTTGAAACTATTTGTATATTCCTGAAAACATTGTCTCAAGTTACCTGTCAATTGCCTCCTCATTGCCTACACCAATTGTTGGTCCGCATAGAATAGCAAACCTGCAAGTAAAGGAGCTGTCAAAAGTTGGTCCATCATGTTCCCAACAAGCCATACTGTGAATAGATGCAATTGGAAGGAGAATAATGAAAGACACCAAAACTAAGAGAGTATAAGCAGACAAGGAGAAAAGGTAAACCATGCCTTCTAGCAAGCCAAAGAAGGGGTGATGTAGGTCCTATGCCAGCAAATTTATTAGGAGAACCTTTGCTCTTAAATTCGACAGGGTCACACCAAACCAGACATGGAAGAGGACCATCTTTTGACGGATCATAACCCGGCGGCAGGTACAATGTTGCAGTCAGTTGCACCCCATCCTTTCTCGGGTACCTGATCATCTCTTTCCGCAGTGATGCCAGCTCTGGGTACGGATGAGGGAAATACGTAATTTGACATGCTTGCTTCTCTGGCCAGCTCAGGATGTGATATTGAGGGTTCTCAGTTTTCGACTCTTTGGAAGTCAGTACTTTCAACTGATCGAGTCGCAAATCCCCTTCTTTCTGATCAGAAATAAAAGCAACAACAGTCTCGTAATATTTCTCTTTGTCGCTCTGCCATATTCGTTCTTTGCAGCCTGTATTTCTGAAAGAATTTGATTTAGAACCACATGGCAGCAACGAGCATTTAGGAAGCAACACACCAGAAATTATTTTTGAATACTTACATGTCATACAAATCAAGGAATGGAATGTTCCCTTCTGGTGTAGCATCACTTCCGTTCAGTAAAACATAAGTGTTTTCATCATTTTCCTTATTTACCTTTGCAATCACATGAGTTGCAGTTGCAGCAGGAGTTGTCCACAGGATTGGAGAGCCAGGATCAGAGTACACATCTTCTGATGACCTATCAAAAAGGATGTGTGGACTAGCATCTTTAGATCCAGGAGAAATCACCCAGGTTCTTCTTTGCCGTGTCTTGTCCCAAGATTCATAAACTAGAGCCAGTGACTCATCACACCAGCAAATACCTCTGCGGAGACAGAAAAGCTCACATTCATTAAAACAAGATTCAGCTTTAGAGGATAAAACATCAATCACAAAGCTCATAGTCATACCCATAACGGAGATTAAGTTGGTGTAAGATCGCTGGCTGTTCACCTTCTAGTGGCTCAGCAGGCTGTGTATAAACAATATCACGTGGAGAAACTTGTACATTCGCATCACCTCCATCTTGCGTCTCTACCCTAAAAACCTCAACAGCAAGAGCAAACCAAGCATTTAAAAACTGTTAATTGTCAAACGAGTATCTGAATGTTTACAATGAGATGGAACCAACCAACCTCAATATTGAATCATCCTGCATTATCTTAGGCAATTCTAAACAAACACTCCAAAAAAATTACAGCTAATGTCTTCCACAGACAAACAAGAGAAGAATCTCTGATACGTACCAGTAAAGTGTTGATGGCTTATCTTGTCTCCATTTGATTGAACGCATCCCTTTCCGCACACTATTGAATCCAATGGGAATGTCCTCAGCAAGGGGCAAATCACAAAGTTCCCTAACAAATTTCCCATCAGCAGTCCACAAATCTACCTTCTTAGGAAATCTTCTGCATGGTACAATGAAAGAGTACGGTCTGTGAATTGAACTAATCATGAGATATTTCCCATCTGGAGAGGGGTCCAATGATTTATACACAGCTGGTGGGCCGATTTCCTTCACTGTCCCATCTAAAGAAGCCAATACAAGTTGCGTAGTTGCATTGTAATCGAACAAATCTTCATCGTGTTCATCCTTTAGCAAATCCGGGAAGGTTCCAACTTGAATAACGTTTTTTTGCTCATTGGACTGTATCTTTGGGCGACTAGGAACGAAAGGTTTATTTGGTAGGCCTCCACGAGACAATGGGATGGTGGAAACTAAAAGAGTAGAATTATCAACCCAAACATAACTGTTATGATGAACCGCTTTCAGACATATTTCTGGCGACTGAAACAAAGGTCTAGCCTGACCTGTTTCTACATCAGCAACCCATATTGTAATCTTACCGCTCAGATTTTCTTCATCATCAACCCAGACACAGAATGCTAAATGCCTACCATCTTGCGACCATGAAACGACATTGATCTTAGCGCCCTCAGGGTACCCATGTAACTCTTTCTCGGACCCAAGTGCAAGTGTACCATCAGGCCTCAACTCATGAATCTCAATGCCAAAACCAATACCCAAATAAAATGACATCCGACTTGTACTATTCCACTTTCCATCAATACGAATCCCGGTCAACTTTTTATTTGGTAACGCTAGCACTGCCAGTGGAGGCAGAGCTCTCAGCTTGATAAACAGTATTTTATCCCTGCGTGGCGAGAGTAAAACTGCAGGAAGCGGAGGAGCATCCACAATATCCTTAATCTCTGTCGGAGGAAGACGATACCCATTTCCCAGCATCGAATCGTCTACACAAAGTACATGCATGACACCCACTTGAGATATATAATGATAGTCATAAACACAAATTCAAGAATGTAACAAATTCTAAGCAACACATGCATAACAAGACTAGCTCAAGAATGTAACAAATCCAGGTTGACCAATACAGAACTACAGGTCCAAATCAAAATCATCAAGCATTTCAAGCCCAAAGACTGACGTGTTTGCTTAAAAATCACCTTCTTCAATTGCCCAAACCGTTGGTTCCCCCCTCCCCGTGCTTTCAAAAACAACTTAAAATAAAAGCGATTAAACAAAAGTCCTTTTTCTATTATGAGTTACCTTCATTTTCACTTGGAGAAGCAGCAGTAGCAGAAGAAGGGGTGCTATTGGAGCCTCCGCCGCTTTCTTCGCCGGCCATGGCAGTGGTGATCTTGACGGACGTGACGGCGTTTCGAAGGGGACAGAGTCTGAGGATTACGGGAGGTGGCGAGCGAGCTGAGACTGAAGGAGAGAGCAAAATGCAAGATTAATCAAGAATCAGAAAGAAGATGAAATGTGGAAAATGAATGATTTCATTAATCTGCGCATGTTCAATGCATATATATACAAGAATGAATACAGAGGAAACAGAAACTAACATGCACTCTTCATATCCACGTGTCAGTTTAGTCTAACTAAATAAACTAACTAAGCAACCAATCCAACTGTCTAATTAAGTCTAACTAATCAGTTTAACTTTAACAACTACTAACAACTGAATCTCCCCTTCCAAGTGAATGGAGGAATGGAAGAAATAGAGAGAGAGAGAGAGAGAGAGAGAGAGAGAGGCTTCGTGAGAATTGATGAGTCTTGAAGTGGGTCCCGTGCTTTTTTTTTTTTTATGTGATATCACTTCGTTTTTCACATACCATAGGCACTTACAGAAGGAATATCTATATATTATACTCATATACCGGTTGTTTGAACTGATCATATGATTATAGTATTAATATTAATTTGCCATTTACTTCTCTATTGGAAATATTGTTTGGTTATTATAATATTGGTTTGTCAAGGAGCTAAGCCTCTGAAAATAACGTGTTAACACATGTCAGGAAACATGAATCTGATAACGTGTCAGGAAGTTGAAAAGAAATGTGAGTGTAGCCTTTCTTGAGACTGATAATTGGTCAAGAAGATTTCTTGGTTGGAGTCTGCTCTTGGTTATTGAATATCTAACCGTGGGACAAAACCAAAAAGAAAACTTATATATATATTGAATGAATAAGAGATTTTATAAGCAAACAAACCAATCAACAATGTATCACCAATACAAGCCTTTTCCAAAAGGCTGAAAAAAGACCTCACAGAGGCCTACCCAAACCAACTAAAAAATCAGAAAAAACATCATTCTGCAGAAAAATGCAGACAGCAAACAACAAAACCAAATTACAAAACAACAAGCCACACTAAGGCCAAAGAAGCCCTCACAAAGCCTTACTACAATCCAAACCAGCAGTACTATTATTCCAAAACAGCTCTGCAGGTAAATTCCACATAGAAGATAAAACCAAATTCTCTCTGGTTTTAGGAAATTTCTCCTTCCCAGCAAAATTATTGTTCTCACTTCCCAGAGAACCTTCTTCAAGATTTGCTCTTCAGAACTAGGCTGACCCAAGTGCTTTATCTCATTTCCAGTGTGCCACAAATTGTAGATAACCGATCCTAACACAAGGCGGCATAGAAGACCTTTAAGAGTTTTAATTGATTATAACCACAAATTGTTTGGTTATTTTAATTGATTGGCTGGTTGATTTTACTTTTGTGCCGCTTAAGCTAATAGGCATGGGTCTACTTAGGTATATTAACCATTTTTATTCTTTACACTTTCTCAATGTGGGACACAAACCTCATAAGTGAATGCATAACATGTTGTCAAGGAGTTATGCATTGGGTGGCCTCTGAAAAATGCATATCACTGGAATGAACCGAGGAAAGTGAGGCAATTTTATGACTTATTGGAGAAGGGTGAGATTAGCGTTGTTGCCACCGAAGAATAAATCTTATTGGCTTCTGTCATGAATCTATGAACACATTCTGCAGTTTCATCATTTTGTGTTCCCCCTATATTTGGCTCTTGAATCTTAAGATGAGCTTACTTCGGAATTTAAGGATATAAATTCATCAAAGTTTGATGGTATTTGCATGTGGTTTCTATTATGGTTGCTCAAGTGAAATGCTAGACTGCTCACCGTTATTATGCATACATCATACGTTCAAATGAGACAAGTGAAGAAGACTTGCAGCAGGCAGGCATTCGTTGTAGCATATGTAATCGGAAAGTCTATGGCAGTGGTGATCTTGACGGACGTGACGGCGTTTCGAAGGGGACAGAGTCTGAGGATTACGGGAGGTGGCGAGCGAGCTGAGACTGAAGGAGAGAGCAAAATGCAAGATTAATCAAGAATCAGAAAGAAGATGAAATGTGGAAAATGAATGATTTCATTAATCTGCGCATGTTCAATGCATATATATACAAGAATGAATACAGAGGAAACAGAAACTAACATGCATTCTTCATATCCACGTGTCAGTTTAGTCTAACTAAATAAACTAAGTAAGCAACCAATCCAACTGTCTAATTAAGTCTAACTAATCAGTTTAACTTTAACAACTACTAACAACTGAATCTCCCCTTCCAAGTGAATGGAGGAATGGAAGAAAGAGAGAGAGAGAGAGAGAGAGAGAGAGAGAGAGAGGCTTCGTGAGAATTGATGAGTCTTGAAGTGGGTCCCGTGCTTTTTTTTTTTTTATGTGATATCACTTCGTTTTTCACATACCATAGGCACTTACAGAAGGAATATCTATATATTATACTCATATACCGGTTGTTTGAACTGATCATATGATTATAGTATTAATATTAATTTGCCATTTACTTCTCTATTGGAAATATTGTTTGGTTATTATAATATTGGTTTGTCAAGGAGCTTATGAAAATCATGATTCTCGCATGCATTTTTAATAAGATTAATAGAACATGTGACACTTGATTTAACAGAATTTCCAAGATATTTTTGATTGCTGGAAGGAGCTGAAAATTTCATATTTAAGCATCAGTCGCCAGAGTTAGTACTGTATTGAAACTATAAGCAGTCGTTAGTTTGCTTTGTTAACTAGGAATTAGGCTAAAAAAGAATCAATTTTTCATTTGTATGTCACCTAATTCTTCTTTATGATACAACTTAAGGAATTTTTTTTTACCAACTGGTTTGTTATAGGAGAAAATGAATTAGCTAGTACGTAAAGATAGCTGATGTTTAGCGTGTGATTGGAAAGTGTTAAAATTTATTTTAGCGGGTGTCATTAAGTTGTAAAGAAATGTACAAAAGCTTAGATGATGAAAATATGAAAAAGAATCAAAAGCTTCTTTAGTTGTTATATTTCGGCAGAACAATTTAAAAGATAAGAAGTATCGTTAATTTATTCATGCTGTATTCTAGTTCTGTAACTTAATGAACATTTTTAACTAGAAAAACGTTTGATAATTATAAATCAGTAGAACTTTTTACGTTTCCTATCGTATATCAGATGCTTGATGCTGTCTAAAATGTGCCACTCATAATTTTACGCTTGATGTCTGTTAGTATGTCTAAATGGCAGTAGTTATACTTTTTGTTCAAAGTTGACTTTAATGATTGTATTAGTACTATCTATATATGAGACATGGTGCATGTTGCCATGTTGCCAAGATGCTAGTAACTTGTAAGGAATGTAATCAAACTTGTCTTTTATCATTTCTATCTTGTGGTAAAAGTTTCTTGTGTGTCCAGGCATTTACGGAAGTCGCCACTTGCAACATATTTACGTGTTCTGGAAACTAATTAGTTACGTACTCTTGTTACTTCAATTGTTATTCCTATTGAAATTGTCTGATTGTTGTATTTAATTACGTACTGAGTAGGTTATCCAAGATCCAAATAAATGGGAAACAAAGCAGTTGGAACTTCTGTTGACTGCCCGCTTTCTATTTGATGAGTTGTGTATCTTTTATGCTGATTTATACTAAAATGGATGGTTATATTACATTTGGATTGAGGTTTAATCGTATCTTTGACTTTCACTGGATTGCTGGTACATATACTTGCAATTGGCACAACAATTTCTCTTATTGGTAACATGTCTCCTCCCAAAAGGGCCTCTTAACTCTTCTTGTAGCCTAGAACTCACTCTCCATGTCAACAGCTAAAAGAAATTCTTTTTTTTTTTTGGATGCTTCATAAATTATATAGATTCACAAAAGACTGATTCCTTAATTTTGGTTAATCGCCTTCTGAGAATTTGAGCTGTGGAAGATATAGGTTTCTCTGTTTTCTTTCTTTCATTTCTTAAATTGAAGTAACGATCTATGGGCATCAAGGTGATGACACGCTCATAAGCCCTGCTTGATGTAATAATTTTGAGGTTTTGTTTTGGGGGGTTGATAGGTTACAAGCACAATCAATTGTCGTACAGAAAACCTGTGCGTGTATCCGTGTGTACGTGATCCTGCATGTACGTGTTTGTATGTGCCTGGTTATGCTTGTTGCACCAAATGCTATAGAGGACCATGCAAGCTTTGGGAGGATGGGAGGGGGATGCAGGAGAGTGATATATAGCACTACTCTCTTCATTGTATTTGTGATTCCAGTTTTGCTTCTGGCCTGAATGCTTAATGGAAAAAAAGATGCAGTCGTGGCCGTCTAGCGGTCAGGATTTACCATGTCCACATGCTCCATCGTTGAGATTCCTGTGTAATAGACCAATAGACATTAATGTTGGTGACTGCCAAAGCAGGCAACTAACCAACCTCGATTTGTTGTGCCTCTTAAGGCATGTTCTAAATGCCGCCTTAAGAAAACAATTTAAGTATTTAAAGATCTCATCTAGAAAGTCAAATCTGATAAACTCCTTGATAACTTAATTCTCTCAATGATAAAGTTTTTTTCTAATGCATTTACCACATTACGAGTGGAAGAAATCAATGGCTTTTGGTTCAATAGAGTGGATAGAATTTTACCCTTTTTCACTTGGCTTCACTGTACTAACACATGATATGACTTGGCGCAAAATTCTCGACTTGAGGAGCTGGGTGCGTGATAATTTTTCTTTGGGTGCTGGTAGAGTGTTTTTGGAAGAGTAGGAGGCCTGGGAATTTTTCTCAATAGAGGAGTTCCAGATTCTTTGATATATAGAGTTGGATATTGTGATGCTTGATCTCTTTTTGTTTTTCCCCCTTGCATTAATACAAGAGCTATTAGCTCTTGGGGTTTAGCTGATTATATCTTACTTACTGGCCACCTAGCTTTAATTTGGCTTGTGGTTGTGTTCCTGGTTGGGTTCTTGTTGTTTGATTTGCTGGTGCTGTTTAGTTGGCAGTGTCGTCGCTGTCTCCTTGCTGGTGTGCTAGCTAGGAGAGTGCGTTGTGTTTGTTTACTTATCCTTTTGTTTCTTTTATAAGTTTTTACTAAAAGAACACGTGATATAAAGATACCCCAAAGAAGGATTGAGGTCCCTATAATTTCAAAGATTTAGGTTCTTCATTCAAAATGAACAGCTTAGATTGACAATGTTCCCCCCAAAGCTAGTAATAAGACAAAAATGCCCTTATAGATTTCTCAATAAGATAAAAATATCCCTATAAATTAAAAATTAAAAAAAAAATCATTTTTTTTTTAAAACGAAAAATTTTAATTTAAAAATAATATTTTTTAAAAAAATTAAACAATTTTTTTTTTAAAAAAAAAAAAAAAAAAGAAAAGACGGAAATTTTTTTATTTTTTTTATTTAGTTTTAAAAAACAAAAAATTTCATTTTATTAACCGAAAATTTTATTTTTTTAAACGTAAATTTTTATTTAAATAAAATTATAAAACAAAAATAAAATAAAATAACGAAAATTTTCAATTTTTATTAAAAAAAATCGAATTTTTTTTAATATTTTCTTGTAAAATTGATTTTAAAAAAGAAAAAATTGGCCAAGTTTGGATTTTTTTTTTTTTTTTAGTTAGTTTTAGGTTTTTTCTAAAAGTTTTAGTGTTTTTGTTTATATTTTACTAAGGGTAATTTTGTCATTGGGGGAAACATTGACAATTTTTGGTAGTTTGGGGGGAACATTGTCACAATTGAAAGTTTGGGGGGGAAATTGTCAATTGAGTGGTAGTTTGAAGGGGTTATGTAGACTTTTGCCAATTTTCAATTATTTGAACTCAATTTATTGATTGTCAAATAATCTTTTATTGTTGGGTTACTATTCTTACAATAAAAAAAGTTAAGCCTTTTTATGGATTTTTTAGAACTTAGCATTTTTTTTGGTTATGCTGTGCTAAGCTTGGCTGGAAAACATCCATGTAAATTAATAATAATAACTGTGAGTGATTACTCATTTTTGTGATAGAAAAAATACATAAGCATTGCTAATTGTGTGCAGAGAATACGACTTTGCTAAAGATTTTTGTAGGTAAGCACATAGTAAAAGAAAGAAATGTGGTGCGCGTATTGAGTCGATTGGTTCTCACGACACCTAGTTGGTATGTGTGGTGACAACAATCTATTTTGGAAGATCTTGGAGTAAAGCTGTTGGCTCCGCTGTGAGTTTTAAACTTTAATTCATATTTCTTATTTTTTATGACATAATATACATTTCATTTATTAAAATGAAAAAAAAAAAAAAAAAAAATTGAAGTTATGATGGTGCTCCTTGATTGAATTAAAGTTGGTGCAAAATTTTATAATTACATAAATTTTGTATATGATAAGCGGTGGCTTCTATTGATTCATCTATTTCAAAAAATAAATAGTATTTAGCATTTATGTTAGCTATGACATGTTAGATTAGCATAACCACTTTAAGTTATTTGGTAATTCCTCATGTATATCATTCAGCTTTCAAATTTCTCTAACATGATGGTTCAAAATAAAATATATTTGATTATTGAGGTTCATTTGATACATGATAAATTTATCATATCATAAGAATGATATCATTGGCGTATTTATTAAAATGAGCCAATAATAGTTGATTATTATTTGGTTGAGCTTGATACTTTGCATATTTATTGGGCTTTAGTTAAAAAGATTTTATTTTTAAAATCTTGATAGAACTTGAAATATGCAACCCCTATATATATATATATATATATATATATATATATATATATATATATATATATATATATATATATAAGGATTATATTGAAAAATCACAAGTGGTGATTAGAATTCTTAAAATAGCTTTAGAAAACTGTTAATTGACATAAAGGAAATGAGCAAATGACATCATACTTAGAGAAAGATGAGCTCATGGAAATCATTTCTTAAAGCATTTGTGTGCTATTAATGAAAAATTATTTTCTTGTGACTATTTGGTTTATTCCATTAATATTTGGTATGATATATTTGTATATGTAAATCTCGATCGGCTATATCAAGAAAATGAAAAGAAATTGGAATCTAAAGGAGTAGCCGAAATTAGAACATTGGAATAAATGATTAATGCAATGATTGTCAATTTTTGGGCTATCCATCAAAGTGTGGAGGGAAGCCTTTATTTTGTTTGTCATATTCATTAGCATTGTTTGAAATACCTCGAAGTGTAGGAGTATTTGACAAATGTTATATTACCCAAAACCTAAAATAAGGAAAAAAAATTATTTCATGATTTTTTGGTGCTTCTAATAAAATTGTTAATGATGTGTAAGAATTGAGAAGAAGCAAGCGAGCTAGAACGAAAGGAATCTCGGTATGAATTTTTTTGCTTATATTGTTGATGATACAATAGATAAGCACATGGTAGACTTGGTAGCTAAAAGCTACAAGTAAATGTATATGTTGATTATTTGATACTTATTTTTCGGTTATTAAAATTGCATCTTTTGGAATGCTATTTGCCATTGCTTATATTTATAAATTTGTTGTACATCAAATGGATGTCAAAGTTATTTTTCTAAATGATGAAGAAATTTATATGGAGCAGCCCGAGGGACTAGTAATCCCAAGTCAAGAACATAAAGTGTGCAAACTAGTAAAATCCTTGTATGGATTAAAGCAAGCTTCTCAATGGCATGAATAGTTTGAAAATGTGATGTTGTCTATTACATATTTGATTAATGGTGCAAGTAAATACATAGCAAATTTTACAATAATGAATGTGTCATTATTTATTTTTTTAATATATTGATAACTTGCTTATTTTGAACTAACATTGATGTTGTGCATATAGTTAAATTATTTATTGCATCTAATTTTAATATGTAAGACATAGGTAAAGTTAATGTCAAATTCGACATTAAAGTTATTAGGGATAATGATTACATTATTTTATCTCATACATATTATGTTGAAAATATGCTTAAAAGATTTGAACACTTTTATTATCCACCTATGTCTACACCATATGATTCAAAAATACACTTGGTTAAGAATCATGGTGATGGTGTTTTTACAAAAAAAATATGCACAAATCATTGGTAGCTTGATGTTTTGACAAACTGTATATGCCTTGGTATTACATATATTGTTAGTAAATTGAGCAGATATATTCATAATCATGGTATTGAGCTATTGTGATGCGATCTCTAAACTGTTGAGATTCTCAAAAGGTACAATTAATTTTGGTTTGTCTTATTGTGATTATCCTGCTATATTGAAAGGAATGCAACTGTATTATTGATTCAAATGAGCAAAGCCTACTAATGGTTATTATGTGTTTACTCTGGTTGGAGGATGTATCTCTTGAAAGTCCTCAAAAAGACTTGCATAGTAAGGTTTACTATGGAGTCAGAGTTAATTGCCTTGGAGAAGGCATGAACTGGAGATGAATGGCTAAAGAACCTATTGGTTAATTTATTTAATTTGCCTTTATATGCTAACATAGCTGGATCTATGTGTTTATTGTGATCGTCAAGCTGCCAAAGCTCGAGTAAAGAATTTATAATGAGAAAGTGCACAATATTGTGAGGCAGCTTATTGAAACTGATATATGTCCATGGACTTTGTGAGGTCATAAAAGAATTCTGCAGATTCTTTGACCATGCCACTAACAAGAAGGCCAGTGAGAGAAGCATCGAGGGGGATAGGACTGATACCCAAATCATGACACTGTGATTGATACCCAACCTCTGTGATTGGAGATCCCATGAATGAGGTTTAATGGGAAATGAAGTTACAAGTGAAATGAGGTATGGTACTATCAATTTATGTTTATTAACTATCTTGTTGAAAAGATTAGTGATGAGTCCATCTCTATAGTGTATGACAGTACAAGATGCAGAGTGATTAAGGATGAGCTTAAAGCTCTTAATTGATCCATAGTCCCTACCTATTGGGATGGAGTGTTCCCTGCATACACTTTTGATGGATACCACATATATGAGTATGGAGGTGCTATCTTTTATGAGACTTGGGTAGGTCTCTAGAGCACTCATGAAAGTCATTTTATGGTGTAATAACAAAAGATACAGAGTGAGTAAGGATGAGTTTAAAACTCTTAATGGGTCCATAGTCCCTACTTGTTGAGATGAGATATTCTCTGCACACATTCTTGATGGACGCCACCTATGTGAGTGTGGAGGTGGTGCCGCCTCCTATGAGACTTTGGCAAGTCTCTAGAGTACTCATGAAGCCTAGAGGCGCATGGCCTGTATAAAGCGCCAACCCGCTATAGAACAACCCAATTTTCTTTATTTGATTTGATTTGACTTTTTGTTTTTTTATTTGATTTAATTTTTTGTTTTTGGAAAAAGTTATGTGGGTGATAAGTTTGATTAACTTGTGGATTTGGTTAAAAGAGTCTAACTCTACTACGATTCATTAAGTTTCTACTTATTTATCCTAAGTGCGGTTAAAACCTTCGGGTACCACATCGATGCATGCTTTCAATCTCCTTCTATTTTAATGTTTGTAACATGTAGGGGATTGTTGTGATGTTACAAATTAACATACTTTTATTTTTTAACTAATGGTCATACTATTTTTTATGGTTTCTAATATTCAAACCTTTATTACTATTTATTAGAGACATTCATGAGCTTTATATTTTTTACCGTTATATTTTATTACTTGAAATTCAAGCATCTTCATGAGTTTTAATGAAAATGAAATATCATCTTTAACATTCCTTTTCGTTTGTATCCGTTGGTCATTAAGAATTTCATGGGTTTTAATTCTTTACTTGTTTTGACCGTTAGTCTTTAAATATGATTTATGGCTTTTGCTCATTAAGAAAAGTTTTACAGTTATCAACTATTTGGTCATGGAATATTTTAATGCTTCTAAGTTCTAACCGGTTGTGACCTTTTATATATATATATATATATATATATATATATATATACTAATACATTGAAGGTAAGAAAAGGGATATGAGAGATAGGAGAAAAAATCACTTCTTTTCTATCTAAGGCGAAGGTTGTATAGAATGTTGCAAAACACTTGTTTTATGGCATAAAGCCATATGCTATATTATTGGTTATTTTTTATTTTTTTTTATTTTTTTTTTCTACAAATAATATTCCGAAGTCCTTCACCAACTTTGATAATTGGGTTATTCTATTATTCTTCATTATTTAGAAGTGTGTCCTTAACGAAGGTAGATACTATAGTCTAATTCTGGGAGGTTACGTGTCAAAGGATCTGATTGTACCGAGTTATACACTCTGGGAGGCACAAATCAACCTTTAAAGACAACGCTCTTGTGTGATTCTATAGCATTGTGAGATCTTTCCATACTCTACTCTTCATCTCTTTTATTTTATTTATTTTATTGTTAATTTTCATATTGTAATTATTTTATATCAATGAAAATTTGTGCACCATCCAAAATTATTTCTAACAATATGGTAGCTATATATTTATGAAGACACAGTCGTCGTGGCTAGCTAATAGCAACAACACAACTAGCTAGCTCACGATGGAGGTGGTTTTTGACTATGACCATCAAATCAAGTGGCAATATCGAGGACTTGCGGTCGTAAAGGGCCATAAGTCATTGTCTATGACCATGTTGCATGTATATGGTCGAAGAAGAGGATAATCTTTTTTCGACAGCATAATCTGTTTGCGAAATTGCGAAGAAGCGAAGGTGGGCGCTTTCCATGGATGACTGACATGGGAATCTAATCAATAAAGATTTACCCTACGAAGACGTTTCGGGTGAACTTTCAAACCGTTGACCCTACTTTCTTGAAAATTAAAAGTATAGGAGTTTAAATTGAAAGTTTAAAAATTTAGGAATTTGTTGAATTTGGTAATTTAAAAGTTTAAAGTAAAGTTTTCGCTTAGATTTATTATTGAACCCTATAAATTTAATAATGAATTGAAAAAATAAATAAATAAGAAATTAAAAATAAGATTTCTAATAGTACTAGGGAATTGTCTAAAATTTTACCAAATGAGGTCGAGTGTTTTTTTTTTTTTTTTTTTAGATTGAAGTTGACGAAGACTTGGAGATTAGAAGTTTTCGTCAATCAATGCAATGACTTTTAGGCTTTTTGTGTGTTTGCGAAATTGCGAAGAAGCTAGCGGAGGTGGGCGCTTTCCATGGATGACTGACATGGGAATCTAATCAATAAAGATTTTACCCTGCTAAGACGTTCCGGGTCCACCAGCCTCAATAATTTTTCCACTTACGAACTCCATCTGACCTCCCTGCAGTGATCTTCACTGTTCACCCTACTTTCTTCGCAATTCCGCTTCACATTGTGAATGGCAATTGAGCAGTATCCGCTAGATTAATTCTATAAGGTCTCTCATTTTCTTACCTTAAACATGCCGATATTATAATATCGAGTAATGCTATAAGTCTTTTTAGAACTCTCTTGGAGCATCTCAAATGTGATATGACTTTTAAAATAATCAATAGATCAAAGTTCAATAAATCGCATTTTAAATTCAACGATAATTTTAAAAGTTACATCACATTTGGGCAGACTTTAGGATGACTATAGGAGAACTTACAACATTACTCTATAGTATCCGCTAGATTAATTCTAAGTTAACTAATGAAGGCTTTTACGTAAATAGACAAAAACAATTGAGTAATTTGAAGAAATATTTAGGAAATTAAATAAATAGAGTTTGAGTTTGAGTTGATACTTACTAGGATTTATATACCTTGACTCAGGTCTTTATAGAACTTTATAGAGTTCATATTCTTAGCATAAGTGGATACATCTAAAATTCTCTTAATTATTTTAAATTTTAAATACTATAGTATTATGTTTAAATTTTAAAACAAAACAAATGTCACGTGCGACACTGTGCTAGGTTTCCATCCAAAGAGGCAGAAAAAGTTGGCAGATATCTTTTTGCCATATGTAGTTAGATACTTTGATAAGGTTCATCGTCACTTTTTTAACATTAGATGCCAAAATAGAAAATAATGTATACTTTGAAAGAGTGAAGCGTATTTTTTCCAGAAAAAAATAAAAATAAAAAAATCATGCATTTACATGTTAGTATGTTACGAACATCACGATATTCCAACATTTCATTCAATTTTTCAACGAACTCATCAATAGTTTGTCCCCAGCAATTCTTGAAAAGAAAGGACTGTTCTAATTTTTTCCACAAGCTCACCAATAGTATGTTCCCAGCATTTAGTGAAAAGAAGGACCATTCTAATTGGACTGAGCCAAGTTGACTTCCAAGTTTGTCCCCAGCAATTATTGAAAAGAAAGGACTGTTCTAATTTTTCCACAAGCTCATCAATAGTATGTTCCCAGCATTTAGTGAAAAGAAGGACCATTCTAATTGGACTGAGCCAAGTTGACTTCCAAGTCTCCCCTCAAGTTTTGGGGATTATGATTCTTGCATTTATTTTAAGAAAATTGTAGATTTTCAAATTATATAATTTAGACTGTTTTTAAGTATTAACCCGCTTTGAAAACGCTACCTATTAAAAAAGTGGCATGTTATCATGAAGGCAGCTAACAAAATTTTTCCTCCCAAAAGCCTTATTCTTCACTTTTATAAAGACACTTATTCTTCATGAAATAAAAAGACAATTTTTGATTTTTTTTTTAATAATATAAAAGGCAAGAATCTGATAAAAATATACTTAATTCTCAATTGTAACATTCCACATTTTATATATACAAGTGGTTAACAGTTTTTCCTAATAGCATTCAAAGGCGGTTAGGGTTATTAACCGCCTGCATTTTCACCTCTAATTATGGTGGCCCTTTCCTTAGTGTTTTGGTTAAAGAATTGTGGGACCCAATCTATTTCAATCCATTTTCGGTTTTATTTGTAGTTTTTAATTCTAGGTAGCCTACTTATGCCCTACTTGTGTCATACTAAGAATGATGTGGCTATTGAAATTACTATTGGACTTGTGATTGATCATTATTGAATTTTGATCAAATGGTAATTTTAATAGTCACATCATTCTTAGTAAGACACAAGTATGACACAAATAGACTACCTAAAATTGGTCTTTTATTTCTTGCATTGTATTTAATTACTGTTTTTGAGGTGTTTGTTGGGGTTTGCCACTCAACAAAAGATAATTGTAAAAGAAATTAAAGACAAAGCAAAATAAAGAATATAAGAAACAAGGATTTACATGGTTTGATTTATTACTTACGTCTACTAGATAAAAGACCAAATTGCTACATTTTACTCTTAGGCCTCGTTTGGTTCGCTGAATGTCTAGTCCATTGGAAAATGATTAGCTACTACTTGGAATAGAAGAATGTGAAATAGATTAGCTATTCATATTCATTTGTTTGGTTGTAACGTTGGAATAGACTAGCTAATTTTATTCCTTCGTTTGGTACAATGCAATATGTTGGCGAATGGAATCATATTGTGATCAAATTTCCTAAAATACCCTTATAATACAAATACAATTTATATTATTAAGGACTTTCATTCATTCTTTTTTTAAAAAAATAAATAAATAAAAAATAAAATAAAAATAAACAACTTTACTATAATTTCTTTTTTTTTTTTTTGCAATTATGCTACAAAATTATTTATAGAAAAAAAATATAGTTGGAGAAAACAAAATCAAATTCAATCTTGAAATCAAAAAAATATAGTTGGAGAATATACAAAGAATAAAAAAAAATAAAAAAAATAAAACAGATTATATATGTATTTTATAAAAAACCTTGCAAATTTTGTTTCTCCATCAAAGAAAAAAAAAACTGAGAAAAAAGAGATACGAAGAAACAGAATTAAAAATAATAATAATTATAAAAAAATAATAAAAAAAAAAAAAAAAAAAAAAGGCACAAAGAAGGGAGACGGCATAGAGAAAAAAAAAATTCGTTTGCACTTGCAGAAAAACTATACCAAAAAAATCAGAGAGAAAATAGAAAGACAGATAGAAAAAGAGAGAGAACGAAATATAGAGACGGAGAAAAGAGAAATGGAAATATATATAGAGAGAGAGAGAGAGAGAGGGAGGGAGAGAGAGATAGAAGAATCAGAGAGAGAGAGAACGAAATTTAACCTCACAAGTGAGGTTTTTTGTGGCAATTTAATCTCACAGGAAATGATTAGATAAGCCACTCATTTTTTAGTGGCTTAGCTAACTCTGCGTGTATGTGATTAGTAATCATATGAAAATAGACCAATAATAGAGTCTTACCAAACAAAGAACTAGCTATACCTAGTGTTAATTAGTCCAATCCAAAGGTTTATCCTGCAAACCAAACGAGGCCTTATTCTTTGATATTGTTACAATACAAACGATTCATATTTATAGAAATTTGGGGATAGATAATCTAATTTGATTATCATCAAATTTAATTACAATTAAATCAATTAGATTTAATTATCATCGTATGTGATTACGAGAAAGTACAATTAATTACAATCAAATCCCATAATATATTCTAAAAACGTAATGGTTAAATTGCTCAAAAAAAAAAAAAAAAACCAAATCCTCTTTCACTTTTTTTTTTTTTTTAATTGAAAACAACAAAACAAGAAGCAGAGCACGTACGATTTTATGGTCAACCAGTTTGAGTCTAAAAAGTAATTAATAATGCATGCCTAAAGAAAACGACTTGACTTGAAAAAGACAAAGAAAGCAAACAAAGAAGAAAATAAAAGAATATACGAACAACGGAGTATGGCAATAGAAAATTAGTTTTACAGGAGCAAAAACGTTTTATAGATGATTATATATAATTGGCTGATCTAATGATAATAATACATTTAGGCTTAATTTAGTTAGCATTAAATTTGAGTTTAAACATGTAATCACTTGGGACGATCAGTTGCTGCTCTCTATACTCTGATCTACCATGCGTTAAAGTTCATACCATATGCTGAACTTAATTAGGACTTAGAAACTCTGCTTAATTCAATCATGACTATTCGTCAAACTTTCAAAGTTACTAGATATTTTTGTTTTTCTCTCCTTAATTAATGTTCTTGATATTTAATCTGCTCCTTTTAAAGTCTGATTCAATCGTTAAACATTCCAGAGCTAGGGGTGCATTGTAGCCATGCAACCTATAAACCTTAATTTCCACCATTCACAATATTGGTAACCCAAAATTTTGCAACACTCCAAGAATATGCTTCTAATGTTGCTATTGGAGGGGTCTTGATCAGGAGGTTTAATCTAAAAAAGAAAATGGATGAATGGCCTAGATCATCAACTTCATTGGCTGTTTGATCTTAGTCAAACTTGCAAAAAATCAGTCGAAATCACTCGAAAATGAAAGTAAGTGTGGGGCTTCATCTTATTCGGCTTTGTTACGAAATTTTAAGGGTGGTATATATCTGCATGAGGCTTTCTAGTAATTGATTGTTACGGATATATAAGACGCGCCCATAAAGTCACAATTGTTCATTTTCCTGGTAATTTATGAGAGTTCAGTCATGGCTGCTACTTTCATGCACAGCCAGCACGAGCTAGTCCAGACAAAGACGTGCAACTTGGTCTTCTTGGCAACTTCCATAGAATATTCATGATCGAATATTCCTCAAACTTTCAAATTTACTAGATATTTTCTTCTTCTTTTTTTCTCCTTAATTAATGTTCTTAATTGATATATAATCTGCTTCTTTTAAAGTCTGATTCGTCAAACATTCCAGAGCTAGGGGTGCATTGTAGCCATGCAACCTATAAACCTTAATTTCCACCATTCACAATATTGGTAACCCAAAATTTTGCAACACGGCAAGAATATGCTTTTAGTGTTGCTATTGGAGGGGTCTATAAGATAATAAGACGTGCCCAAAAAGTCACAATTGTGGACCACCCATATGGGATCGTTTTCCTGGTAATTTATGAGAGTTCAATCATGATTCATGGCTGCTAACCTGCTACATACGTTCAAGTACAGCAAGCACAAACTAGTCCAGATCGACAAAGACAACTTGGTCTTGTTGGCAACTTCCATAGAATTTTCTTGGCGACTTTTAGAAGGAAGATAATTAATGGCGTTATAAAAAGCGGGGCTTGGGCTTTGCCACCCAACAAAAGATAATTGTAAAAGAAATTAAAGACAAAGCAAAATAAAGAATATAAGAAACAAGGATTTACATGGTTTGATTTAGTACTTACGTCTACAAGATAAATGACCAAATTGCTACATTTTACTCTTATTCTTTGATATTGTTACAATATAAAAGATTTATAATTATAAAAAATTGGGGGTAGATAAACTAATTTGATTATCGTCAAATCTAATTACAATCGAATCAATTAGATTTAATTATCATAAAATCTGATTATGAATAATTATGATTAATTATAATCAAATCCCCTAATATATTCTAAAAACATAATGGTTAAATTGCTCAAAAAAAAAAAAAAAAAAAAAAGCTGCAAAGAAAAATCAAATCTTCTTTCACATTTTTTTTTATTATTGAAAACTACAAAACAAGAAGCAGAGCACGATTTTATGGTCAACCAGTTTGAGTCTGAAAAGTAATTAATAATGCATGCCTACCGTCTGCTTTACGTTCTACTCCTTTCTAGCTAGATTAGAAAACGACTTGATTTGAAAAAGACAAAGAAAGCAAACGAATAAGAAAATAAAAGAATATACGAACAACGGAGTATGGCAATAGAAAATTAGTTTTACAGGAGCAAAAACGTTTTATAGATGATTATATATCATTGGCTGATCTATTGACAATAATACATTCAGGCTTAATTTAGTTAGCATTAAATTTGAGTTCATACATGTAATCACTTGGGACGATCATTTGCTGCTCTCTATACTCTGATCTACCATGCGTTAAAGTTCATACCATATGCTGAACTTAATTAGGACTTAGAAACTCTGCTTAATTCAATCATGAATATTCCTCAAACTTTCAAAGTTACTAGATATTTTTGTTTTTCTCTCCTTAATTAATGTTCTTGATATTTAATCTGCTTCTTTTAAAGTCTGATTCGATCGTCAAACATTCCAGAGCTAGGGGTGCATTCCAAAACGCCAAAATGGGTCAAAAAAATTTTGTTAGCGCGTCCAACTTCAAACCGGGTCGAATGCAAACTAGGACGGATACAAATCATGCTCCATATAGCCTAACATAATTCAATCTTGATATTGGATGAATGGCCTAGATCATCAACTTGGCTGTACTTGATATTTGGCAAACTTGAGAAAATCAGTTGAAATTAATGATCACTCGGAAATGAAACTGCACACTCTAGTCTATGTGGAGAACACGGAAAAGTTAACAGAAGACAAGTCAGAAGTTAGCGCACTGGGGCCTTCTAATTGATTGTTACCAAATTTTAAGGGTGGTATCCTCATGCATGAGACCTTCTAGTAATTGATTGTTTAAAGCGGATCCGGATTCTCTCCAATTGGAGAGAAATTGGAGATTCTTTAATTGTTAATCGTGACCTTTCATTTTAAATCTAATGGTCTATAAAAGCATTTAAACCTCGGTAAAGCAAATGCCAGAATTTAATGTTTCGGTTATACAAAAGCAGCTGACAGTTAAAAGACCATTGAATTTAAAATAAAAGGTCGCGATTAACAATTAAAAAATCTTCAATTTCTCCTCAATTGAAGGAGATCTCAATCCTTTTAAAGCGTGTTGCGGATATATAAGAGTCACGCGCCCAAAAAAGTCACAATTGTGTGGGCCATCCATATGGGATCATTTTCCTAGCTAGTAATTTAATTATGAGAGGTCAGTCATGGTTGCTAGCTAGCTAGGTTCATGAACTTGGTATAAGTCTTGTTGGCAACTTCCATACAATTTCTTGGCGACTTTGAGAAAAGGACGATGATATTGCATGGCTTTAATTATAAAAAACGGGGTTTGGGCTTTGCTGCTTCACATGCACGCCAAGTCATCAAAATCCTAGAAAGAAAGAGAGAGAGAGAGAGATGGGGGTGCAAATGGTATTTCAGATCATTTTGTTATTGTGTTCCATTTATGCAATATTTGTACAAGCAGCGGATTTAGCAATTAATAGTTCATGTAAAGAACGCTGTGGGAATGTTAGCATTCCATACCCTTTTGGAATAGGAGCTGGTTGCTACCTTGATCACTGGTTTGAAGTAGTTTGCAATAATAACGACTCTCGGTTTCCCAAACCTGTTTTGAAGAAGCTCGACTTGGAGGTGCTCAACATTTCATTAGAAACTTATGCAGCAGGAGGCAGGAGTACAGTTATCGTCAATTATCCGACACTTTCTATTTGTAATAATGATTCAAATAGCACAGAAAATATGAAGTTAGAAAACAGCCCTTTCATCTTCTCCCAGTACGAAAACATATTCGTCGCCATGGGTTGCGACAACTTTGCCAGAATGACGACCTCAGACGGTTCAGTTATTGGGTGCAGGTCAATTTGTGATACGAGTAAAGTGATCATAAATAATACTACTAGTTGCCATGGCTATAACTGCTGCCAAACCACAATTGCCTCAAATCTCAATACCTTCAATACATCTATAGAACCAATAAATACCAAGGAGCCTATCATCGAAGGATGCAAGTATGCATTCTTGGCAGAAGAAAAGTGGTTCAAGACCGCATACCCATTCTCAAATATGTCGACGGACGCTCCTGTGGTGTTGGATTGGGGGATTCCAAATAATTCATTAACCATCCCCCTTCCACTGGCCAATTGGCTCAATTATGGTTGGAACCGCGCCCTCGAGTACTCTTGTTATAATAGTTTTATTTCAGCGAGTAACCCAAATAGCTCAAGTGTTTCATGTTATTGCTGGAGAGGCTTTGAAGGAAATCCCTATCTTCCTGGAGGATGTAAAGGTAATTAAAGTTTTTGTAGCACTTTATTTATCTCTTTAATTCTTATTTTCCTTTTCGTTTGTGTGTTAATTAATTATATAGTTCTATGAATTAAATTTGCAACACTTGTATGATAATTGTATCATAGGCTAGATTTGTTAGAATATATTAGCTAGGATATAAAGATTCACAACGTGCTCAAATTAACACCATGCATCGATCACAGCAACGTCAGTACTACATACACGTGCCTTATGCCATGAAAAATTTACAGGTGTGGCCATGAATATGATCCTGAAAATAAATTAAAAAAAACACACAATTTTCATAAAATTTGATGATCTAATAAAATTTCATTTTGGTAGATCATTTGTGAGAAATTTAGTTTGACAAAGTGAAAGCTTTATACTTCATTAATTTGTAAACTTTTAATTTGTAGCCAAAAATCACGTTTCCTCATATGAATGTTAATTAATGTCCCAGTTATAATATATAGTAATTTGCATGATTAAATTTATTACTTTTATTAATTTTTTATTTTATGATAACTAATAATGTGTTACTTAGACCTTGCTTTGTCCATGCATGTTTGGTGTTTAATACCAAAATGAGGTTGTTTTGGATTACAGGATTAGATATACGTTATGTTCCATTGTTTTCAAAAATAATGTAAAATTAATATATTTTCAAAACACTAGGACTTAAAAAGAAAAATTAAAACAAGCCCCTGGCCTAAATTATTTCAGAATTGTTTAAAATTAGCCCTAATCGAGACTAAAAGAAGGTAGTTAAAAAAGAGAGAGAGAGAGACTAAAATGGGCGCAAAAAGCACATAGGTCATAAAAATTATCATAATATTAATTGAAATGATTGAATTTATTTATTCTATGCTTTTAAGATAATTGATTTGAAGTTTGGTACATATATATATCAGATACTAACCGTGTTTGTCTCGTTACATGTCAGATACTAACGAATGCGAGGACCCAAAGAACCGTTGTTTCAATAATGGAAATTGTGTAAATACTTACGGGGATTACATATGTTACAGTAAGAAACCTCGACTTATGCTCGTGATAGGTATGTTTACTCATATCAAACTATTGAAATTAATGAAGGCTTCTCATTTTATTTTTCTTTTGAAAAAGTGAGCCAAAAAACCACCCACACATTATAAATATAAATCTCATATTTTGACTGATTTTCTTTCACTTTCCTTCTTTCAATTGGTCCCACTTGTTTTGGGTGTACACTCTTTTAGGAGATCGAATTGCAATATATTATGCTTTTTGAAATCATTTCCTCTAAGTTTTTTTTTCTTTATTTTTTTAATATTCAAAATAGATGACGGTTAATTTAAAATAATTGTTACAATATTTTTTTAAATTGTAGGTATGGGAGTCTAATGCAAACCTTTAAACCTTTGTGTGTTTAATCATTTTCCTCCCTCAATAGCCCATTTTTTACCATCTCCTTCTTTCGGAATACTTCAATAGTCAAAATATGTTAACATATTTTTTGTTACATGCTGCTTGTCAGGCTAATTCCTAGCTTATGTCTAAAGTCAATGTTCTCAATCAAATCTATTGCTACAGCCTTTTACTGCAATGATCAATCTTTCATGTTACATTGTGTTAAGCAGGTCTTATCAGTGGCGGTCTTGGGTTATTGGTTATGCTTGTTGGTGGATGGTGGTCCTACAAATTGATAAAGAAAAGGAGGATGATTAAGCAAAAGAACATGTTCTTCAAACGAAATGGTGGTCTATTGTTAAAACAACAATTATCTTCACATGAAACCAATGTTGAGAACACCAAATTGTTTAATTCAAAAGATTTGGAGAAGGCTACTGACCGTTTTAATGTGAATAGAATACTTGGCCAAGGAGGACAAGGTACTGTTTACAAAGGTATGTTGCCGGATGGAAGAATCGTTGCTGTGAAAAAGTCCAGAATAATTGATGAAGGAAAACTTGAAGAATTCATTAATGAAGTTGTCATTCTTTCACAAATTAACCACAGGAATGTGGTTAAGCTGATTGGCTGTTGTTTGGAGACTGAAGTTCCTCTTCTAGTTTATGAATACATTCCTAATGGAACGCTTTTCCAATATGTTAATGGCCAAATTGAGGAGTTTCCACTAACATGGGATATGCGCTTACGAATTGCAACAGAAGTTGCAGGAGCTCTTTTCTACTTACACTCAGCAGCTTCCATGCCCATTTACCATCGGGATATTAAGTCTACAAACATACTCTTAGATGATAAATACAGAGCTAAAGTAGCTGACTTTGGGACTTCAAGATCCATCACTGTTGATCAAACTCACTTAACAACCCTAGTGCATGGCACTTTTGGATACTTGGACCCTGAGTATTTCCAGTCAAGCCAATTTACAGAAAAGAGTGATGTTTATAGTTTCGGTGTTGTCCTTGCTGAGCTGTTAACTGGCGAAAAAGCAATCTCTTCAACAAGGACGCAAGAATCCAAAAGTTTAGCCACATATTTCATTCAATCCATGGAGGAGAACAATTTGTTTGATGTTCTTGATAGTCAAGTTTTGAAGGAAGGTAAAAAAGAAGAGGTCATTGCGGTCGCGAACCTTGCAAAAAGGTGCTTGTACTTAAACGGGAAGAAACGGCCTACGATGAAAGAAGTCGCAAAGGAGTTGGAGGCAGTTCAAATGTTGCAAAAAGCTCATAACCTTCAACAAGACTATGAAGAGCTTGAATATGTTGAGCCATGGGATGTTGTTCCATCATCAACAATGTCAACCTCATCCGGAGACGTCCAACCATTATTATCTTCTCAATCTGTATGAATCAGTATTTATTTGATGTTGTTAAAATAAACTAAAGAATATAAGGATGAAACTGAATACTATATTTCTGTGTGTTTTGAACTGTATACAAAGAGGCCTATTTATAGTTGAATAAGGCCAGATAAACTTGGAAATACAATCACGGAATTAATGTACAATATTGCAAAATAATATCAATTTATATATACAGGGAAAATATATCAAATCAACAATTATGGTGAATATCAAAATATATTTAGAATATATTCTAACATCCCCCCTCAAACTCAAAGTGGTAATGTAGATGCCAACTTGAATTTGGAAACAAGATCACGAAACCGTCCAGGTGGATGTGCTTTGGTGAACACATCAGCCAACTGATCAGCAGAAGCAATAGGACAGAGACGGAGAGTCCCCTGCAAAAGATGATGACGCACAAAATGACAGTCGATCTTAATGTGTTTAGTATGTTCATGAAATACATCATTATGCGCAATTTGAATCGCACTTCGATTGTCACAAAAGATAGGAGAACTAAAGGTCTGAGAAACACCCATATCATGTAGAAGCCAACGGAGCTAGAGGAGCTTAGAAGTGGTGTCAGCAAGAGCACGATACTCAGCTTTGGTGCTAGAACGGGCAACAACAGATTGTTTCTTGCTACGCCAAGAGATGAGAGAATCACCAAGTAAGAAACAATAACCCGTGGTGGAACGACGATCAGTGGGATCACCTTCCCAATCAGCATCTGAATATACATGTAAGTTTAATAATGAGTGAGAAGAGAAATGCAAACCATGAAACAAGGTGCCCTTCACGTAGCGAAGGATTCGAAGAACAGCCGTATAATGAACTGAGCGTGGCGCGGTCATAAACTGACTAATAAGATGGACTACATAGGCAAGATCCGGTCATGTCACAATAAGATAGATGAGACTTCCTAATAAGCACTGAATGTTGCACATTCAAACCCCTTAATTTGCATATATTAATTCCTTAGCATTGTTATTTGTTTGATTTTATTTTGTTTTTGAGTTTTTAGGTGTTTAATAAAGATACAAGAAAATCATTGACTTTGGGCTGAAAATGCAGTTACTGTAACGGATTCACTGTAGCAAGTACTGTAGCGATACTGTAGCAATTTACTGTAGCACGTTACTGTAGCTACAGTGCGCTCGAGCGCACACGGGCAGCAGAGACAAAAATGAGTCCAAAATTGAGAAGGAAAGTTTTCCTAGGTCTTCCAATGGAACTGGGAGACTGACTTCCGATTTTCTCAGGGTTTCTAGGATTTTTAGGGTTCTCCTAATCCCTATAAATAGGGCTCTAAACATTGTAAACAGAAACATCGCTTTCTAGAGTAAAATTCAGTAAAATTGTCTTTGGAGCTTAGAAGATCATGAGGAGCTAAACCTGTGGGGTGTTGATGTAACACTTTCCAAGCACAGTGATTTGATTGTATTTAATTTCTACTTTTTCAATTTATGCATGTTGATTGTATAACTCTGAGGATTGCTTCAATTGATTTCTGTTCTTCATATTAATTGCAATTGTTCTTTAATTCAAAATCAATTTTTGTGAAATTCTTCTCTTGTCTTAGGAAGTATTTTACTTTTGTTGATCTCAAATCATTCTTGTTTTCTGTGATGATGAGTATGATGGTTATACAATGGGTTTAATTGACATATGATCAATAGGATTTGATAGGCCATGCCTAGGGAAGACGGATTCTATTACACCATAGTTTAGTGTAATTTATGTAGACAATCAGTGCCAACCGAAGATGGGTTATACTTATTCATTGATTATATGTATCCTGTTAAAGAATTTGATCATTTATACCTAGGGAAGACGGATCGTACCGCATCTTAGTGGTTGGGTGGACGATCCGTGCCAACCGAAGATAGATTATGCTTATTCTTTAATAAGGTAGTTTCTTGTTTATTTAAAACATGCATAGAATGAATTTCTGGGATTAATTATGATTAAGCATTATTGTGCGGATAGAGGTGAAGTCAATACCCTACACTCTCTCTCTTATTTTAAATCTCTTTTATTTTCATGCACTTTAGTTTTAAAGAAAATCAAATCAAATATCTTTTTCATTAAGTTAATTTTAATCTTTCGAATTTGATAACAAAAGCCCTGCAGTCCTTAAGGTTCGACACCCTCTCTATAGCCGTATCCTACAAAGATTCGTCTTATTGCAAGTGGTTATTTTTATAATTGATATTTTTGGTTACAAAAATACCACAATCAATTTTTGGCGCCGTTGCCGGAGACTGCTTAACGGTTTTATTGTCAAATTTTAAGGATTAATTTTAGCTTAATAATCTAATTTCCTGCTTTCCGTAGCTAACTTTAATTCTGTTTTTGTGTTTTATTTATTTTTTTATATTTTAGAATTCTCAAACAGGTCCGTAGCAGCCCATCTCTATGTCTCCGATCGAGCGCACGTACGCACTCCACCTTCTGCGCTCGATCCCTCCACACCTATGCTCGCACCCATCGACGGTAGTACGCTCGAGCGTACCCTGCCGTGCGATCGAGCACATTAGCAGTAGTCGGCATCCAAATTTCCAACGCACCTAAGGGCCGTTTGTGAGTTTTTATTTTTCTGTTATTATTTTATGTTAATTCTATTAGTTTAGTTCATGTGGGGAGGCATTCCAACACCCCATGGACCATGTTCATATTGCTATAGTCCTTATCATCATGTTAGAGATTGTCCTACTGCGGGACAATTTTCTAATTATTCTTATGAGCATATGAATAGACCGTTCTCTAGACCGGGAAATTGCCATTATTCTGATTCCTATAGCCCGGCATGGAGCAACCAGTCTAGTCTTTCGTGGCAAGCTTAAGCTCCTGGAAATTATGCTCCACAACGTCATGAACTGTACCATCAACCATATTCGCAGTTCAATGATCAATCATATTCCCCTCAATATCAAGCAACTCTACTGCAGAAATACCAAATCGAACCACCTCCTCTGATGGGTCCTGACTGTCAAGAAAAAAGGTCAGCTTCTCAAGAAAATTTTTTAGAAAAGATGTCGAAACTTGTGAGCGAGGTGAGTCAGGCTGTTCAGGAGATGGTGAACTCTCAATCCATTGCCAAGATAGAAGCTCACGAAGAGGAGCCATCACCCATCTATTGTCCTCCACAACAACAATATCAAGAGGAGCCATCTCCCATCTATTGGCTTTCACAACAACAACACCAAGAGGAGCCACCTCCGTTGTTAGATGCTGACTTTCAAAATACGGTGTTGAAGATTCTCAGTGAAGGAGACGAATCAGATTGTGAAGTCTCAACAGGAACTTTATACCCCTCAATTCTTCGTCAAGATAGACACCAAGATGGAAGCTCACGTTGAACAAATCATCAACCACCTCAATAGGATGGAAGAAGAAGAGTTTCAAAGTCTGCGGTGGCCAATCCTGATGGACACTACATGGACTAAGAAAGTACTTCTTGTCATGAGCAAGCTATCACCGCACTGAGGAGTGGAGAGGTGGTCAAAAACCACGTGGAAGAAAGGAAGGAGGAGCCAAAGGAGGAGCAAATTGAGGTCCCACAGGATCTACATTGGAAAAAAAACAAGGAAGCGAGCACTAAGGCTTCTTCACCATCACCTCTTATTCCCGAGATGCCATATGAGCCTCGAGCCCCTGTTCTAGGTAATCTAAAATCTTCATTTTTAGGGACAGATGACACTATCCTGATCATTATTTCTTATGACTTACCAAGAGGCCAGGAGGGTAGTCTGTTAGGGCTGTTAGACAAGCAAAAAGAGACCATTGAGGTAGCAAAACTCCCTAAGTATTCTCCCCATTTTATTCCAATTCATGATTCCTTTTCGGATGAGAAATTGTTTGGGAATACTCAGAGGGATCTACCTCGATATGCTAACATTTGGAATTACTTATTTGTGGGTAAAATTTATTATCTTTGGTCTAAGAGAAGAAAAGATTGGTACTTCAAATTTAAACTTAAGGGTCAGAGAACACTACGTGCATCAAGGATGTGGATTCCATTGACTTGGTGGATTCCATATATTTTGACTAGATGAGTCAGTTTCATAGGATCGAGTGTAGGCCCTGTGCGCTCGACTCCTCATTCCACCAGGGACATGTGTTTTTGCATTCAAGTTTGGGGGTATGATATACCCACATCTGTTCATTCAGGTATTCCTATGCTCTTGATCTTATTCTTTATTTCTATAAATACATTGGGGATAATGTATGATTCAATTTGGGGGGTATGGAAAAACAAAACACAGTCCATTATTATTGTTATGTCATTCTTAAGCATATGGTTGAGCTTCGATTTTGGTTTGAAATTCATTGGTAGGCTTAAAATTGTGAACACATGATCATATGACTTAGGGATTTTAAGTCTTACTACTTACTTTTGGCAACATGAGATGCTTCTTGTTTCAATTTAAATCTATCTTAAGCACACTAGCACATGTCTATGAGGTATGAATTTTGAGACTAATTATGTTTGTTTTCAATGTCTTGAATTCTGTTAGGTGACATATTGGATGAATAACTTTGGCATGCTATATATGTATAAAAATAAAAAATAAAAAAAAAAGAAGTCAAGTTTGAATTTTTCGCTGAGTAACCAGACCTCTTGCCTCATTAAGCAGTGAGTGTCCGTGTCAAAAAGTGAAATTTTTGGGTTGATTAATAAAATGGCTAGTTTAGCTTTGTAGCCTTTTTTACTCGGGTTAGTAAGTCCTTAGGGGTGTCTTTACACCTAATGCCCTAAAGCCATTTGGTTTGGGAGACATTGACCTAACACTTGATACATGGGTCAACTAGAAAGCTTAAGGGAGCTAAGCATTGCAAAGCCTACAAGAAAAAAAAAAAAAAAAAAATGTATGCCTTAGTTGTTTCATTTGATATGAAGTCCAATAAATTCTGAGATGGTGGTTCATTCATATTGGAATTATTTTGAAGCCTCATGACTATGTGTTAGTTCACTTTGCACTAATTGAAATTTGTGTATCTCAATCTGCCATTTGTAAGTGATTTGACTTGTAAATTCTTTGGAATTTTGAAGATGAAGTTTATAATTTTAAACTTGCTAATAAATGAGAACCATTATTTTTGTGATGCTTTATCCTTTTGAATGACATAATGATGACAATGTTTGTGGGTATCATTCCTAGAAAACCCTCACGAGACTTCACTCGTCCTCTAGGGAATGCCTAGAGGTTTAAAAGGCTTGTTGCATACGCTAAATGCAATCGTACATCCCACGAAAGATGGACTTATCTTTTTGTTTTTCAGCTTATTTTCTATTTTGTATTGCTAAGGGACTAGCAATATGTAAGTTTGGAGGTGTGATAAGCGTTGAATGTTGCACATTCAAACCCCTTAATTTGCATATGTTAATTCCTTAACATTGTTATTCGTTTGATTTTGTTTTGTTTTTGTGTTTTCAGGTGTTTAATAAAGATACAAGAAAATCATTGACTTTGGGCTGAAAATGCAGTTACTGTAGCACGTTACTGTAGCTATAGTGCGCTCGAGCGCACACGGGCAGCAGAGACAAAAATGAGGCCGAAATTGAGAAGGAAAGTTTTTCTAGGTCTCCCAATTGGACTAGGAGACTGACCTTCGGTTTTCTCAGGGTTTCTAGGGTTTTTAGGGTTCTTCTAATCCTTATAAATAGGACTCTAAACATTATAAACAGACACACCGCTTTCTAGAGTAAAATTCTGTAAAATTGTCTTTGGAGCTTAGAAGATCATGAGCAGCTAAACCTAATTGTGGGGTGTTGATGTAACCCTTTCCAAGCACAATGGTTTGATTGTATTTAATTTCTAGTTTTTCAATTTATGCATGTTGATTGTATAACTCTGGGGATTGCTACAATTGATTTCTGTTCTTCATATTAATTGCAATTGTTCTTTAATTCAAAATCAATATTTGTGAAATTCTTTTCTTGTCTTAGAAAGTATTTTACTTTTGTTGATCTCAAATCATTCTTGTTTTCTGTGATGATGAGGATGATGGTTATACAATGGGTTTAATTGACATATGATCAATAGGATTTGATAGGCCATGCCTAAGGAAGACGAATTGTACTACACCATAGTTTAGTGTAATTTAGGTAGACAATCAGTGCCAACCGAAGATGGGTTACACTTATTCATTGATTATATGTATCCTGTTAAAGAATTTGATAATTTATACCTAGGGAAGACAAGTCGTACCGCATCTTAGTGGTTAGGTGGACGATTCGTGCCAACCGAAGATAGATTATGCTTATTCTTTAATAAGGTAGTTTCTTGTTTATTTATAACATGCATAGAATGAATTTATGGGATTAATTATGATTAACCATTGTTGTGCGGATAGAGGTGAAGTCAATACCCTACACTCTCTCTCTTATTTTAAATCTCTTTTATTTTCATGCACTTTAGTTTTAAAGAAAATCAAATCAAATATCTTTTTAATTAAGTTAATTTTAATCTTTCGAATTTGATAACAAAACCCCTGCAGTCCTTGAGGTTCGACACCCTCTCTATAGCCGTATCCTACAAAGATTCGTCCTATTGCGAGTGGTTATTTTTATAATTGATATTTTTTGTCACAAAAATACCACAATCACTTCCAACTAACTGTCGATAGAAAGTAGCATTAGAAAGTAGCTCACCATCAGTGGCACGAAGTTTGACATTTGTCTCTAGAGGGCTATCAATAATTTTGCAATCGGTAAGGCTAGCTCGTGAGAGGAGGTCTAAAGCATACTTGGCTTGAGAGAGATAGTAACCATTTGGATCGGAAGACACTTCCAATCCATGAAAGTAGTTGAGAGAACCCAAATCCTTCATCTCAAATTGTTGACTCAAAAACTGTTGAAGGTTACGAATACCAACAATATCATCTCCAGTAATAATCATATCATCAACATATAGTAAGAGGAGAATGAGACCAGCATCAGATCGCCGGATAAAAAGAGCAGAGTCATAAGAGCTAAAAACAAACCCAATTTGCGCAATAGTGGAACTGAATTTTGCAAATCAAGCCCGTGAAGCCTGTTTCAGACCATACAATGCCCGGCGAAGTCGGCAAACCTTGTGCGACGGATGATCGTACCCAGGAGGAGGCTGCATATAAACTTATTCACTAAGATCACCATTGAGAATGCGTTTTTCACATCCATTTGAAAAAGATCCCAATGACGCATAGAAGCCACAGCAAGGAGGGATCGAACAAAAGTAAGGCGAGGCACCGGCGCAAAAGTCTCCTCATAATCAATACCATACTCCTGATTGAACCCCTTTGCCACAAGACGTGCCTTGTATCGCTCAATAGACCCATCAGATTTTGTCTTAATCTTGTATACCCACTTGTACCCTACTGCAGATTTGCCTTCAGGCAAATCAACTAAGTCCCAAGTATGGGTTTTGGAAAGGGCATTAAGTTCTTCACACATAGCATTCTGCCAAAGAGGGTTAGTATGAGCCTCACGGAAAGAGTGAGGTTCATGTAGAGTAGCAAGAGCAGAATAACAGTGATAATCATGAAGATGGGAAGGAAGAGAAGTTACCCGAGTAGAACGACAAGGGATAGAGGGAGCTGGCTCAAGAGTAGATGGATCAACAGGCGGGGCAGAGTCATTGGGATCGACCGTCGGAATGTCGTCTGGAGAGCTTGTCATCCCTGCATCAAGATCAGTAGTGTCGGGGAGCAAATCAAACGAGACATTAGTGAAGATAGGAGAAGAACTAGAGGGACTAGTAGGAAAAGACTGCATATCACTAAAGAACCTATGTTCCCAAAAAGTAACATGCCGCGAGATACGGAGTCGTTTGGAAATAGGATCATAACAACGATATCTTTTGTGTTCAATGTCATACCCAAGAAAACAACATAGACGAGAACGAGGTTCTAATTTTGTTCATTCATAGGGTGGAAGAAGCACGAAACAGACACAACCAAAGATGCGGAGGGATTGGTAATCAGGAGAACCATACAGGAGTTCATAGGGGGACCTATTTAAGGTAATGGTATAAACAGTAGTAAGAGCGGCTTCTACCCAAAAGTGTTCAGGAATAGAAGCAGATAGAAGCAAAGCCCTAACAGTGTCTAAGATGTGCCTGTGTTTACGTTCAGCACGACCATTTTGTTAAGAAGTATTTGGGCATGAACGATGGGGAAGAGTGTCATTTTGTTTGAGGGTGGTAAGGAATGTAGATTAACGATATTCCATGGCATTATCATAACGAAAATTTTGTATGTTTCGAGAAAATTGGGTTTGAACCATCCGTTGAAATTAAAAGTAAATTTTTGGAAGTTCAGATCGATTTTGTAAAAGATAAAGCCATGTGTATCGAGAATAATCATCCACAAAAATTACAAAACAGTGGGATCCACCCATGGTGGGAATAGGCGCAGGGCCCCATACATCAGAATGCACCAAATCAAAAGGAGTAGAAGAAACAGATGCACTATTATTAAAAGGTAAAGCACTTTGTTTTCCAAGTTGACACGCAACACAATCAAATGACTCAGACTCAACAGACCCTAACTGACCATTTGTAGCTAAAGAATGAATACGAGAAATAGATGCATGTCCTAAACGAGAGTGCCATAAACTGAGGGTGGTAGAGGGAGACCGAGATGGAGTGGCAGCTGACACAGCAGGAGGAAGATGGGGTGATGAAAGCTCAAACAGATGTCCAATCTGTTTGAGCTTCCTGTTTTATTTTTCTTTCCAAAAACTACCACCCATACACACAAGAAATCTCATATTTTGTCCCACATTGTTTTGATTGATTTTCTTCCACCTTGTTTTAATTGGTTCCACTTGTTTTGGATATACATTCTTTTAGGATAATTAATATTATATTTTGGAGAAAACTTTTAAAACACATGTTTTGAGAAAAACATTTATAGCACATTTCTCGAACAAATTTAAAGGGGTCAAAATGGGCTCCACATGGTTACATTTTCTAAAACTTATGGCACTAAGATATACTCCTATCCCTTAAAGTGCATGCTCACATCCCAATCTTTTACAATAAGTCTTGAATTCAACGTTCTCAAGACTATTGCTATAACCTTTTACTACAATGATTAATCTTTTCCTATTACATTGTGTTAAGTAGGTATTAGTAGTGGCTTTGGGCTATTAATTCTACTTGTTGGTGGATGGTGGTCCTACAAGGTGGTAAAAAAAAGGAGGAAGATTAAACTGAAGAACAAGTTCTTCAAACGAAATGGTGGTTTATTGTTAAAACAACAATTATCTTCACATAAAGCCAATGTTGAGCACACCAAATTGTTTAATTCAAAAGATTTGGAGAAGGATACTGACCATTTTAGTGTAAATAGAATACTTGGGCAGGGAGGGAAAGGCACTGTTTACAAGGGCATGTTAGCAGATGGAAGAATCGTTGTAGTGAAAAAGTCCAAGGTAATTGATGAAGGAAAACTTGGAGAATTTATTAATGAAGTTGTCATTCTTTCACAAATTAATCACATGAATGTGGTTAAGCTAATTGGTTGTTGTTTGGAGACAAAAGTTCCTCTACTACTTTATGAATACGTTCCTAACAGAACTCTTTTCCAATACATTAATGGCCAAGCTGAGGAGTTTCCACTGACATGGGATATGCACTTACGAATTGCAACTGAAGTAGCAGGAGCTCTTTTCTACTTACACTCAGGAACATCCTCGCCCATTTATCTTCGGGACATTAAGTCTACAAACATACTCTTAGATGAAAAATACAGAGCTAAAGTAGCTAACTTTGGGACTTCAAAATCCATTACTGTTGATCAAACTCACTTAACCACCCTAGTGCATGGCACTTTTGGATACTTGGACCCTGAGTATTTCCAGTCAAGTCAGTTTACAGAAAATAGTGATGTTTATAGTTTCGGTGTTGTCCTTGTTGAGCTGTTAACTAGTGAAAAAGAAATCTCTTTAGCAAGGACGCAAGAATCCAGAAGTTTAGCCACATATTTCATTTAATATGTGGAGGAGAACAATTTGTTTGATGTTCTTGATAGTCGAGTTTTGAAGGAAGGTAAAAAAGAAGAGATCATTGCGGTTGCGAACCTTGCAAAAAGGTGCTTGTACTTAAACGGGAAGAAACGACCTACAAGGGAAGAAGTAGCAAAGGAGTTGGAGTCAGTTCAAGTGTTGCAAAAAGCTCATACCCTTCAACAAGATTACGAAGAGCTTGAATATGTCCAATCAGTAATGTACAAGTCATGGGATGTTGTTCCATCATCAACAATGCCAACCTCATCTGTAGATGCCTAACCATTATTACCTTCTTAATTTGCATGAATCAATGCCATTTTATAGGCTAAATAATTTTATGTTTACGTTGTAATTTCAAAAATCATTTAAGAACATGGATTAACCATATCCAATTCTAATGATAGTATAAGATAGTAGAAAGCTCCATGTTCAAGGATATAATTTTGTTGTTGGTGATACATTGAATAATCACCCTAGCACTAGACTCGCATATCACAACCACATTTATAAAATAAGCAACTCAATGATATTTTCCAAGTGGAAGGAATATGATCATCTCCGGTTAATGGCCAAGATATCTCTAGAGAGATCCTAGGACTATAAATGGGACATATGCCCCATTAATATAAATAATAATAAAATATTATTTATACTTGAAAAATAATAAAAAAATATTTTAAAAAGACTAAGGGGGTGGCCAGCCATCCCATAGGGCCAAACTAAAAATAAATAAATAAATAAATTTAATGGGGTGGCCTTTGGGGGTGGCCAGACCACCCCATGGCCAACCATCTCAAGCCACCCCCAGCTAAAATGAGGTGGTCTAGCCACCCCTTATGGCCAAGATGGGTGGCTTGCCACCTCTTATTTTTTTTATTAATTTATTATTTATTTTTTAAAAATCTGAAATAATATTTTATTAGTGGGACAAGTGTCCTATTTGTGGCTTTAGGATTTTTAAGAAGAAATCTTAGCCATGAATGGGAGAGGATCCTATTCCCAAGTGGAAACCATCCACGCTTATGGTCATTAATGAGATACCTTATTGGAATCCATGCTATCAATTTGGACCAGAAGCCTCCCTCATTAAAAGGGGTACACATGTAACGCTCCCAAAATGAATTAGCTATGGTAATTAATTGGAGGTAATTTGAAGTGCTACTTGTGGTGTTTCCAAATTAATTAACGTGATGTATTACCTATACACATATATACAAGTAAAATATAGCAAAAGTTTGTTGAGCTGTTAATTGGCAAAAAAGTGATCTCTTCAACAAAGACACAAGAAGTCCTAGACTACATATTGCATTCGATTGTTGGAAGAGAAAAATTGGTTTGAAATTTTTGAAAGAAGGCAAGAAAGAAGATATATTGCGGTCACCACCTTGCGTAAATGTGCTAACTTAAATGGGAAGAAACGGCCTACAGTGAAAGAAGTCACAATAGAGTTGAAGGCAGTTCAAATGTTGCAAAAAGCTTCTAACCTTCGGCCAAACTGTGAAGAGATTGAATATGTTTGAGCATAAATGTACTAGCCATGGGAGGATGTTCTAACATCAAAAATGTCAAACTCATATGTAGACGGCCCAACCATTATTATCTTCTCAATCAGTATGAATCAGTATTTGTTTAATGTAATATTGTAGGCTATATTGCTTTATTTAGTACCATAACCATTATTAGACCCCAATTTCACTATCCCAAGTTAGTTACCATCTTTATGGGTACACAAACAACCGATCATTGTACATAAATTTAGTAAGACTCCAACAAAATATTTAATTTGTACAAGACTTGTAGTAAATTGTACGGTACTTGCAGCAGAACTCCAACAAAATTTTACTTTTTTCAAAAATAAAAATTAAAAAATAAATATATTGAATTAAAAACAGAAGTTTCTAAAGTGTAGGCGTCCAAAGCCCATTTGCACGGCAATGATAATTACTTGAACTTGCTCTGTCTTTTTCTTCTTGTATATATCGTCACACAAAATTGGCAAGCACTCTTACTCCCACCGCCATCCAAAACTCACCCAATTTAGAACCAAGTCTAATGCAAAGTAGATCAACATCTCTTAGTAACCAGGTAAACATGTCCACACATCATGTGTTCCCCTTCATTCAACAAAACTGGCTTCTAACAATCGTATTCATCTTCGTCTTCAAGCCGTCGTCTTCATCTTTTCACAGATTTTTGTGTCCATCTCCAGGTGAGTTGTTGGGTTTCGTAGTATGACTGAAATCGCTGGAAACGTCACGACAGTACAAATTTTAAAAATATGACCATTAAAAAAAGACAAATTTTCAACGATATGATTATTATAGAAAGAATAAAGATATCATTAATGAAAATAATATTTAAATGGAATAGTAAAAGTGAATAACAAAATATTGAGCTAGATGTAGGTGATTTAGAGTTCGTTTGGGTTTGCGATTTCAAAAAGTGTGATTTAAAAATAACGATTTTAAAATATGATATTTAAAAACACAATAAAAATAAATAAATAAAAAGTGATTTTTTAATTAAATATATAGAGTAAATTTGCAAAGTAATTGGAGGCGCCCAAAAAGTCACAGTTGTGCACCATCCACAATCCACATGGGAGCATTTTCCCCTGTAATTTAGGGGAGATCAATACTGGCTGCTAGGTTCATGCACAGAAGACGAAGACAATTTTTTTCAAGAGATATTTTTTTAATGTTTTGGTTAAACCATGATTTTCATCCTTTGAGGTGAGAGTGAGACAAAAATGAAATGAGTTTTGTTACATACAGACCCTTGTCTTCTGGGCTACTTTTAAAAGGACGGTAATGGCGTTATAAAAGGCGGGGGCTTGCGCTTATAGCTGCTTCACAATCCCATCATCATCATTGAGAGAGAGAGATGGTGGTGCAAGTGCAAATGTTATTCCAGATCATTTTGTTTTTGTGTTCCATTTATGCAATATTTGTACAAGCAGCGGATTTAGCAATTAATAGTTCATGTCAAGAACGCTGTGGAAATGTTAGCATTCCATGTTATGCGTGCCTTGAAAGTTATGGTGGGACCCAACCGGTTTTGGTTGGTTTGTCTACAGGTTTGTCTTGTACTTAGATTCCTTCTCCTAGTTGGAGTTGGAATGCTTGTCCCACACTTATTGGGATTCCTCTTGGCTCTTGGAGATTTCCACCAACTTTGCCTAGTATATAAAGACATGAGCTCCTTATGTTTTTTGTGTGCCAAAATAATTGAGAGAAAGAAAAGGTTAGAGCACCAACAAAAGAGAGAGTTTTTTTTCTTTTTGTTATTATTCTCCTTTGGGCAAAGTGAGAATTGGGTGTATTTTGGGCTTTGGGTTTAACTGGTTTTCTCGCCCTGTTACTCTCTTGTACTCATCTTTTGATAATGAATTTTCTCCAGGTCGTCTCCGCCAATGGATGTAGGCTTGTTAAGCCGAACCACTTAAATCGTTGTGTCATGTGTGATTGCTTATCTTTATTATTCTGCATTCTTCTTATTCTTCGCATCTCACGGGTCTTGGGAAATAGGATTAATTTCCTAACAACTGGTATCAGAGCTATTGGTTCGAGTGGGAGCGATGGCAGGTGAAGAAGGAAAGATGGGAATCGAGAAATTCGACGGCAAAGATTTTGGGTATTGGAAGGTACAAATTGAAGATATTCCTTATGGGAAGGATCTTCATCAACCTCTTTTGGAAGAACAACCCGACGACATGTATGATAGCGAGTGGGCTCTGCTTGATCGTAAAGCCCTAACAGTTATCAGGTTATCACTGTCAAAATCAGTTGCACACAACTTTGTAAAGGAGAAGACCACAGCAGGTCTAATGGCAACTTTGTCAAGCATGTATGAGAAGCCGTCGGCTAACAACAAGGTGCATCTGATGAAGAAATTGTTCAACCTAAAGATGGCGGAAGGAGCTTCGGTGGCACATCATCTCAATGAGTTCAACACCATCACAAATCAATTATCCTCAGTGGAAATTAATTTTGATGATGAGGTTCGCGCGTTGATCGTCTTGGCATCTTTGCCAAATAGCTGGGAAGCAGTGAGGATGGCCGTGAGTAACTCTGTAGGAAAGAGTAAACTGAGCTATGAAGACGTCAGGAATTTGATTCTCAGTGAAGAGGTTCGCAGAAGAGATGGGGGTGAAGCCTCTTGTTCTAGTGCTGCTTTAAACCTCGAGACTCGGGGCAAAGGACAAGACAGAAACTCTGTGAGGGGCAGATCTAAGTCCAGGAAGGGTAGGAGCAAATCCAGGTTTGGACGACAACCTGAGTGTTGGAACTGTGGCAAGACAGGCCACTTCAAGAAGAACTGCAGAGAGCTGAAAAGGAAGACCGAAAATGATGCCGCAAATGTAGTGGTAACAGAAGAAGTGCACGATGCCCTACTTCTATCTGTTGACAGTCCTCTTGATTCTTGGGTCTTGGACTCAGGAGCTTCTTTTCACACTACACCGATCCGTGAAGTTCTCAAAAATTATGTGGCTGGAGATTTTGGGAAGGTGTACTTGGCTGACGGAACGGCGTTGGATGTTGTGGGTATAGGCAATGTTGGCATTAGAGCCCCCGGGGACACCACAGCAGAATGGCGTGGCTGTGCGCATGAACAGGACCCTCAATGAGCATGCAAGAAGTATGAGGTTGCATGCTGGACTACCAAAAACTTTATGGGCGGATGCAATAAGCACTGCTGCTTACTTGATAAACAGAGGACCATCAGTTCCTTTGGGCCATAGACTACCTGAAGAAGTCTGGAGTGGAAATGAGGTAAATCTTTCTCACTTGAAAGTTTTTGGTTGTGTTTCGTATGTCTATATTGAATCTGATGCTCGTAGCAAGCTAAATGCTAAGTCTAGAAAATGTTATTTCATTGGCTATGGGGATGAGGCATTCGGGTATAGGTTTTGGGATGATCAAAACCGGAAGATCATTAGAAGTAGAAATGTTACTTTTAATGAGATGGTTGTGTATAAGAATAATTCAAGTGCAAAACCAGTAAGTACAGAGTTAGAGGCTGAGAAGCCTGAATTTATCAACCTAGATGGAATTTCTAAAGGTGTAGCTCAGAGAAGGAATTCAGAAGTTGATAAGGATTCAGAAACTGAAGATGATCTAGAAGTTAAAGAAACAATAGATCAAGAGACTAAACAGGGTACACCGATTGTGGCTGTCCGTAGATCTAGTAGAACCATTAGATCTCCATAGCGTTTTTCACCCTCCCTGTTTCATATTTTGTTGACGAATGGCGGTGAGCCAGAGACATTTGTTGAAGCCTTGAAGGTTGAAAATTCAATCAAGTGGGAGTTAGCCATGAAGGATGAGATGGACTCATTATTGACTAACCAGACCTGGGAGCTGACTGAGTTGCCAGCAGGTAAAAAGGCTTTGCACAACAAATGGGTATTCAGAATAAAGGGTGAACATGATGGTAGCAAACGCTACAAGGCAAGATTGGTAGTCAAGGGATTCCAACAGAAAGAAGGAATTGACTACACAGACATATTCTCTCCGGTGCTGAAGATGACAACCATCAGAATTGTGCTGAGCATTGTGGCGGCAGAGGACTTACATCTAGAGCAGTTAGATGTGAAGACGGCATTCCTTCATGGTGAGTTGGAGGAAGAAATTTATAAGCAGCCACAGGGATTCCCAGTGCAGGGGAAGGAGAGTTTAGTGTGCAAATTGAGAAAAAGCTTGTATGGTTTGAAATAAGCCCCAAGACAATGGTACAAGAAGTTTGATAGTTTCATGTGCAGTACTGGGTTCACGAGATGCAATGCAGATCATTGCTGCTATGTCAAGAGTCTTAAGAACTCTTACATTATTCTACTTCTGTACGTAGATGATATGCTCATTACAGGGGCCAGTATGAAAGACATCAACAAGTTGAAGAACCAGCTGTCAAAGCAGTTTGCAATGAAGGATTTGGGTGCTGCTAAACAAATCCTTGGGATGAGAATCATCAGGGACAGGGCCAATAGTACACTGAAGATTTCACAGACAAAATATGTGAAGAAGATTCTCAGCAGATTTAGCATGGATGAAGCTAAGTCAGTAAGCACACCCTTGGGGAGTCACTTCAGACTAACCAAGGATCAGTCACCGAAGACGGATCAAGAGAAAGCATACATGAGCAAGGTACCTTATGCCTCAGCTATTAGAAGTCTGATGTATGCAATGGTCTGTACTAGACCGAATATTGCACATGCAGTGGGAGTTGTGAGCAGGTACATGAGTAATCCAGGGAAGCAGCATTGGGAGGCAGTCAAGTGGATTTTGCGATATCTGAGAGGAACTTCAGATATGTCCCTTTGCTTCACAGGTGCAGAATTGAAGCTGCAGGGCTACGTGGATGCTGATCTAGCGGGTGATGTTGATAGCAGGAAAAGTACTACAGGGTTTGTATATACTCTAGGAGGTACTGCTGTGTGTTGGACCTCAAGGTTACAAAAAATTGTAGCTCTTTCCACTACAGAGGTAGAGTATGTGGCCGTGATAGAAGCTGGAAAGGAGATGGTTTGGCTACAAGGTTTTTTGGATGAGTTGGGAAAGAAGAATGAGAAGGGTGTTCTACACAGTGATAGTCAGAGTGCCATTTTTCTTGCGAAGAACCCGGTGTATCATTCAAGAACAAAGCATATACAGTTGAGGTATCACTTCATTCGATCTCTTCTTGAAAGTGAACAATTGCTACTTGAGAAGATTCGTGGAACTGAGAATCCGGCAGACATGCTGACAAAAGGAGTGACTATTGAGAAACTGAAGCTGTGTGCAACTTCAGTTGGTCTTCGAGCTTGAAGATAGGTGGAGGAGACATCCGGAGGAGATTCACTGTGTTTCGACTTGGTGGAATTCAAGTCAAGTGGGAGATTGTTATGTGTGCCTTGAAAGTTATGGTGGGACCCAACCGGTTTTGGTTGGTTTGTCTACAAGTTTGTCTTGTACTTGGATTCCTTCTCCTAGTTGGAGTTGGAATGCTTGTCCCACACTTATTGGGATTCCTCTTGGGTCTTGGAGATTTCCACCGACTTTGCCTAGTATATAAAGACATGAGCTCCTTATGTTTTTTGTGTGCCAAAATAATTGAGAGAAAGAAAAGGTTAGAGCACCAACAAAAGAGAGAGTTTTTTTTCTTTTTGTTATTATTCTCCTTTGGGCAAAGTGAGAATTGGGTGTATTTGGGGCTTTGGGTTTAAGTGGTTTTCTCGCCCTATTACTCTCTTGTACTCATCTTTTGATAGTGAATTTTCTCCAGGTTGTCTCCGTCAGTGGATGTAGGCTTGTTAAGCCGAACCACTTAAATCTTTGTGTCGTGTGTGATTGCTTATCTTTGTTATTCCGCATTCTTCTTATTCTTCGCATCTCACGGGTCTTGGGAAATAGGATTAATTTCCTAACATTCCATACCCTTTTGGAATAGGAGTTGCTTGCTTCCTTCATCACTGGTTTGAAGTAGTTTGCAATTATAGTGTCTTCGGGTCCTCCCAAACCTTTCTTGATGAGCCTCTGCCTGGAGGTGCTCAACATTTCATTAGACACTCCTAAGTCATGAATCAGTACACTTATCGTCAATTATCCAACACTTTCTGTTTGTAATAATGTTTCAAAGAGCAAGCTGGTCGAACAAGCTGGTTGAGTTGGTGGTTGAACGGAGAACCGGCCACCTTATCTGTACATTCGTTTTGTTTTTCTTACAAAGTAAGGGAGTACTGCTGCCCGAAGATGACATCCAGTTGAAATGGTTTTCAAATGCACTGTAGTATGTTCCTTATTTATTAGAGGTCCAATAAAGAGTTTGACTACTATGATCGTGTGGCTGAAGGCTAAAGTATTTTGTTGTGACTGCTGTTGCTTTTGCCACAGTTGGAATGAAAGGCTAAAGAGAAAGCACACTTCTATAACTGAGAATGTCCAAATAAAAGTCTAATAGAACACATTTCTTATTAGATTGAAATGAATGGGCATAATATCAGAAGTCATGGTCTTGATTTCTCTGCTACTTTCGTGTCTGGGACCTTTAAATGCTAACTATAGTTTTTATTTTTATTTTACTTTATCGAAAAATGAAACTAGGGTTAGCATTTAATCCAAGCCTTTTCTTACTTCTAAAATTTAGTTGGACTTTGTTAAATAAATTCTTTTCTTTCAAACAGTTGTAATGGGTGATATTAGTGTTCAGAGATCACGGCCTGAAGAATGACTTTTTAGACCTGAGTTTTCATTATACCTTTCGGTTGATAAAAAAGAAAGGAATTCATTGAATAGGAATTACTGAATGTTAAGTACATCTGAATTCACGGTTCAATGCCACTGCAATTAAAATTCTTTTTAGTATGCTATTGTGATCAGCACACGAAGTCTAATATCTAGGGAGGCTGAGTTGAGCTGACATGAGAGATTCAGTGAGTTTTACCTATTGATTCATTACATTAACTATATATATATTCTTCAGCAACAACTTCTATATATACTGCTGAAAATCTTATTTTATGAGTTCATATTTCCAGTTGCACCATTTTGATTTCTGAACTAAATTCTGATTGAGAGCGTTTTATACAGATGAGGGGTGAGAAGGAACTTATTGAAAAGATTTTACAAACTGAAATAAATATATACCGTTCAATTAGAGATGGGACTGCACTTATGCAGCATATGGAGGATTTTTATTACATCACATTGCTAGAGGTATGTTTCATCTATCTAAGTAATTATATGCCTCACATGTACTTTATTGTCCTTTTGGTTCTCTTCAAGGTTTCTAAGGTAGTTATAGCAAATTGGATCAGTTTTGTTGAGAAATTGTTGATTCATTAGATTGATAGATCATATTTCTTCAGGTTGTAGGTAACTATTGTGTCTCTTTTTTTTTTTTTTTCTTTTTTTCCTTTTTTTTTTTCTTTTTTTTTTTCAGCCTATAGATCATTATTGGTGATTGAATTTAAATGGTTTGAATTTCTTTTTCTTTTTCTCCTTCAGAATGTTAAATCCAATTACCAAACTGCCATGAAGTTGCAATCCGACCAACAAAATAGTTTGTAAATCAGCTAAGAAGCTTGTGATGTCCCCATGGCCTGCAGCATGGTTATACACGTATCTTTTATCAGATATGTACAGAGTATAATTGAGATGTTATCAAACACATGCAATAGAAATTTAATCCAGTCTACTAGTATTATACCCCTTATTTGTACTAAATTATTGTAACATATTTCTATGTAATTTGAGATATAGATGGAAATTGATATGAATTTGTAATCATATCATATTATATATATATATAAAAGCCGAATCACTCTTACAAGTGCCTTAATATTGGGACATGTGGCGTGAACTCTTTTTTTAAAAGGATAAATTAGTTTTTTAAGGCATAATTTTTGAACCGATCTTTTAAGAGTGAATCGGTTTTTCAATAGTAAACCAGTCATTAAATTAGCTTAATTAAAGGCATTTAATTATATTTCAATAATTTTTCTTATATGTGATTTCATTAAATTCAAACATTTAAAGCACAATATTAAGTATTATTAATGTCGAAATCAAATAAGGAAACAAATAATACAAATTAAATTATTATGTATTAATACTTTTAGTCACTTTAATATTTTTAATTCAAATTTAGAAAAGGTTAGAGTATACTTTGTGCATGTAATAATAGATAATTTATAAAATAAGAATTTTTATTTTTTTTTAATCTTTTTCTAAATAATAAGCCATTGAAAAACAATTTGATTAATAATAGATTATCTACAAAATAATAAGGCCTACAAAATAAAGATCTCCCAATTATTTCGGATTTTTTTTTCATTGAACTTGAGAGGATTTATGTGATCGCGTTAAATGCTGAGTGCAAATTTTGTTTTATTAGGTACTTTTTTTTTTTTTTTCTTTTTTTGAGAAAATTCCAGTTTCATTAAAATCATATTGTGGGAGCAGATTGCTCCTGCATTACAACATCACGAATGCACTCCGGGGTAAACCCGATCCATGATCTTTCCTCTCCTGTAGATATCGCCAACTTGGCTAAAGCGTGCACAGCAGAATTTGCATTCCTCTTTACCGCTAGAACCTGCCAACGAGAAAAAGTACAGAGGAGTAGTTTCATATCTGCCACCATATGGCCAATTTTGCTATAATTCGGATCGCTTGAGTTACACGCATCCACGACATTCTGAGCGTCGCCTTCCAGTTGTACTGCCGTCAGTCCTAGCCCCAGACTCCACCTTATAGCTTGCACTCCTGCCCATGCCTCCACAGCACAAGGGTCCAAAAAACCCCGCCCCACCGTACAACAGGCCGCCAGCACCGAACCAGTCGCATCTCGCACCACTGCTCCCATCCCCAGTAAGCCAAATTTTTTGCCCACTGCTGCGTCCCAATTGATTTTAACCCAACCCATAGGCGGCGCAACCCAGTTGGTGCTTCGTCGGGTCGTAAAGCTCTGCTTCCCTTGATTTTCTTTAATGTTTGCTTCCTTGTACGCCACCCAGGTTCCTTTGCTAATAGAACCAGAACATTGGGGTGAAGGAAAGTTCCTCCATGAAGGACTTCGTTACGTCTAAACCAGATTTTTCGTGCAACCCGCACAAACAGATTTATGTCCTCCTCCTCACAAGATGTAATAATACCTTCCATCACCTGTATAAACGCTGGGCCTTCAAAGAAATGCTTCTGGATTTTTTTCCCACAAGCTCCCCAAACATCTCTCGCAGAGGGGCAATTCCATAGTATATGAAAACTGGTTTCTGTCTCTACTCCACACAGAGGGCAATGAGGATCCTGCGCTATCTTTTTTTTATGTAACCTTTCCTTCGTCGGGAGAATGTCGTGACAAGTTCTCCAAATAAAGTTTTTCTCAGCATTTGGATCATTAAGCTTCCATATTTGGCGCCACACCTCACTGGTTTTTGTCCCACCTGAGTTGCCTGGTTGTTTACGCACCTCCATGTCTTTCGCAATATAGTAGGCACTTTTAACAAAGAAAGTGCCTTTCACCGTTCCCCTCCAGGTTAACACGCGTCATCTTGGTTTGTGCTACTTAATGGAATGGACAGAATGGCGCTAATTTCCTCCAGATTGAATAGTTGACCAAGAAGCTCCATGTTCCACCACCCAGTATCCCTCTCAAGAAGCTCACTGACTGTTGCATCATTCCCAAGCACCCGGGGTGGCGATTGAATCGAGTAAGTGCTCGGTATTGGGAGCCATTTGTCATGCCAAATCTTGGCTTTAAGCCCATTTCCTATGCGCCATACCATCCCATCTTTTACCAGGTCAGCCGAGCCCCATATACTCCTCCATGCAAACGACGATTTATATCCCAACTTAGCCTTAAGAATCGACCCGTTTGAATAATACTTCACTTTCATTATTTCCGAGACCAAGCTATTCGGTGAATTCCACAAGCGCCAATATTGTTTCGCCAAAAGTGCTTGATTAAAGCACATACTCCCTAAAGCCCATACCTCCACAACTCTTGGCCTCTCCCATTTTTGCCCAACTCTTCCAGTGGATACTTGTCCATGTTGCCTGATTGCCCCACCAAAACCTTTGCATCAAATTATTAATTTCTACACAAAGGCCTTTTGGAAGCATAAAAAGGCTCATGCTATATGTCGGGATAGCCTGGATTACTGCCTTCAAAAGAATTTCTTTTCCCGCCTGCGAGAGCAATTTAATCTTCCAATCATAGAGTCTCTTCCATACACGATCAATTATACTTCAAAATTCTTTGATTCGTGACTTCCCCACCAAAGCCGGAAGCCCTAGATACTTATCATATCTCTGTGATCGTGGAATGCCAGACTCTAGGAGAATATTATTCCTTTCATCCGCCCGAGTATTACGGCTAAAGAAAATTGCCGTCTTTAAGGAATTCAACCATTGCCCCGACGCTTGCTCATATAGCTTGAGTATATTTGATAGTCTGGTCCAATGGCTCATATTTGCTCTACAGAAAAGTAAATTATCATCAGCAAAAAATAAGTGATTAAGTCGAGGACCCCTCCTAGACGTAGGGACCCCCTTCAACACCTCGTCCCGGTCTACCCGTGACAATAAGGAGCTCAAAGCTTCAGCACAAATAATAAATAAAAAAGGCGATATCGGATCCCCTTGCCTTAGGCCCCTTGTAGGGACAATATTTCCCGTCGGTATTCCATTCACCAAGACAGCATAGTGGGCCTAACTCACACACATCATTACTAGCTTAATCCAAGGTAGAGCAAACCCCCTCCGAATCATCACCTTTTCCAAAAATTTCCATTCCACCTTATCATAAGCCTTGCTCATATCAATTTTTATAGCCATGTACCCTTTTTTACCCCTCATCTGAGAGTTCATAGAATGAAGCATCTCGTAACCCGCCAAAACATTATCAGTAATTAAGCGCCCTGGTATGAAGGCACTTTGAGTTGGGGAGATAACATGTGGCAAAATTATTTTCAATCTGTTAGCTAAAATTTTTGAGATAATTTTGTACAAAACATTGCACAAGCTAATAGGCCGAAACTTTGTCACCATCTTGGGGTTTTTTGATTTTGGCATTAGAGCAATAAAAGTGGAATTTAATCACTAGGAATAAATCCACAATTAAGAAAATGAATGACTGCTTTGCTAACCTCCAGGCCCACAATGTCCCAATTCTTTTGGAAAAATTCGGCAGTGAGCCCATCCGGCCCGGGTGCTTTCAGTGGCTGCATCTAAAATAGAGTTTTCCACACCTCTTTTGGAGAAAAAGGCTGCATCAACAGCTCATTCATGTCCCCTGTCACATGCCTATCCACTGCCCCCACACATTCCTCCATATCCCCCATGTCACCTGCAAAGAATAACCTCTTAAAGTAATCCACAAACAACTCCCCAACCTCATCTTGCGCTACTGCTACCCTCCCAGCTTCATCTTCAATGCTACAAACTCTGTTCATGGAGCGTCGCTGATTAGCACATGCGTGAAAAAACTTGGAGTTTTTATCACCATGCTTCAACCAATCAATTTTTGCACGTTGTTTCCATCGCAACTCATCTTTTTCAAGCAGCCCGTGAATTTCCTCTTGCAGCTGGGCTACCGATGTGCCTTGGTCATCTTCTTCTTTTCCCTAAAGTTCAACAAGCTGCTTAAGTTTTTCCTGCAAAACCTTTTTCGGGTGCCCCACCACTTCAGCTTGCCAACGTTGTAATCCTTTTTTGCATCTCTCCAAATGTCTAGTAAGGTTTTGCCATGGGTCTAACTGTATTCCCCAATCCTCCCAAGCATTAGCAATAATATCCTAGCTTATGGCTTCTATTTCCCAGGGAGCTTCATACCGAAATCTACTCGGACGCTTCTGCTCAGAGATATCTCCCATCAGATTTATAATTATTGGTGCATGGTCTGAACTAAGAGCAGCCCTAACCATTATATCCACATCTTGAAACAAGTCACACCACTCCCGATTTGCAACAACCCGGTCTAGTCGTTCTTTTGTAAATTGGATTCCATCCCTGCAGTTAGACCACGTAAATCTTGGGCCCCTATATGCCAAGTCCGAAAGAGCACATTCCTCCAAGGTTTTTTGGAAAGCTTCCATTAATCCTCGTTGTCTTCCACTGACCCCAAAGTTTTTAGAGAGACTAACAATTTCATTAAAATCTCCAAAGCAAATCCAGGGATCAGGTTCTAGTCGTGAGAGATGCTTTAGGAGGTCCCACGCTTCCCACCTTTTACTTGCATCAGGGTGGCCATAAAACCCCGTAAGCTTCCACCGAGGCCCCCTACAGGATATTGCACCACCACATTAATATGGCGCCTACTGAAGTTTTGGATATCCACACCTGCTTCCGTTTTCCACATCATGGCTAGGCCCCCACTCTTTCCAACACAGTCCACTGTGAAAATATTGTCAAAACCCAGTTTACTTCGAACCTTCTCCAACCGGTTGCTACTTATCTTGGTTTCTATAAGGAAAACCAAAATGGGCTTCTTCTCCTTTACCACTCGGGTAAGGTCCCGAACCGTTTGAGGGTTCCCAAGCCCTCGACAGTTCCAGCTTATAAAACTTATTGCGGTCGGCGGGGCTGAGTCTCAGCCGCCGCCATTCTCGATCCAAGTTCATTCTTTCCATGCATGCCACTAGTGGACTTTTAAAAACGCTCCCCCAGACCCCATCCTTTCTTTACCACAAGAGCACCTCGACTCTCCTCCGTCTCTTCGGGCCTTTTCCTTTTCCCTTGGGATCAGTTTTTGAAATTGCAGAAACTACAGCAGAGTCCTTCTTGGTTTTCATTTTCCATGAGGTTGGAATCGAACCTGCACTAGCCAGTCTTTTTCCTGCACTGCCCTCCCCTGAAACGCCTTTAATTTTAATTCCACATCAGCCATAGAGAAACCCGTGTAATGGACAGCTTTCTCAGTAGGGCCCAATTTTAACGGCCCATGCATTTGTCCACTGCCTAGGCCCATGGAAGATTCTTTGCTTAACCCATCCCCTTTTGTTGCCACATGCTGATTCTCCCCAAATCTCATACTGTAATTTTCCTGATTTGGCTCCTTATTATGAGGCTCTCCTTTATAACGTCCAGAATCTCCCTGATCTACTCCACTGGCCATTTCCTCCCGAAATTCCGCCCTAAGATAATGCATCTTGATTCTGCATGGTCAACACTTCCCCAATTAAATTCTTTGGCTCCACTTTCCTTACTTACCGGATTTGACGTAAAATCCGCCAGAGATTTTCTCGGCCATGGTTCACGCGCCCTAGGCAACCCTTCCATACTCGCCGCCGTTTCGTATCCATCACCGCCGCTCTCCCAGCTTCTTCTTTCCTTCCTCCTCTCCATGGGTGATCTGCTACGATACTCTTCCCGTCGCCACCTACCCTCCGAACGATTGAAACTCGGCTCCTGTTTTTTCGGAGGCACATCAAAGCGGCCCCCAAAACGCCGTGTTGGAGAGGGTGCCCTCAACCATGGCCCATACTCTGTAAGCTTCCTGCGCTCTGTAGCTACCCCTTTTAGCACATCCTGTCACCCCATGTTTGATAAGTCCACAATGATAACAATACTTGGGGAGCTTTTCATACTTGAATGCTATCCACCTTGGTGCTCCTCGGACCTTCAACATTCTCCCCCATGGGAGTGGTTTACTCAGATCAATTTTTATCTTGACCCTTAAAAACTCTCCCATCCCATCCCCTTCTCATCCACATCAACAACTTCAACTTGTCCTACAGTGTTTCCTATCTGCCGCCCAACTGCTAGACTCATACAATTCAAAGGCAAATTGTGCATTCTAATCCAGAACGCCATCTTCTCAAAAGAAATTTGCGCCAGGGTCGTTGAGCAATCATAGTCTTCTACCAAAAAGAGACTCCCCTCAAACACCCATGGTCGACCTTCCCAAACCCTTTCTTTATCCGCCGCATTGCCAAACTCCACCAGAAAGAAGTTCTCCCCCAAAACTTTGAAAGTTAAGGTTCCTGCCGGTTTCCATCATTTGCTCAACTTGGTTCGAATTGTTTCCTTGCTGACTGCACGATCGTCAAATAGCTTCCCCACCAAGCAAGAGTGTCCATATTGTTCCGCAGCTTCTAGATCCTGATCTTGGGCTACCAGATCTATGCACTCTTCCTCCGTAAGAGAAAAATTTTCCCACAATCTTGTTAAGTCCTCCGCCATTCCTACCCAGGGAATCAATTCAAAAAAACGAGTAAAAGCAAAATATTCCTTCCACAGTCGAACTAATCGACATAGAAAACACTCCTTCTCCACTAGGGTTTTCTAGAACCTAGAGAGAAAAAACTGACATGTCTACGATTTGGTTGTTCAGCTCATATAAGATTGCTTAGCTCCATTTCATTCTACTTTTTTATTAGGTACTTAAAAAATAAAAAGATTTTGTTTATTTTTGCACTGTATTTGATTCTGCCTAGGGTTTCTATTTAATTAAAAAATTTGTTGCTTGGATTTATCTTTGTGTATCTATGTATAAATTTTTCACGACAGCAAATTAATTATTTTTATGTTTATTTGTCTAGAAAGTTTCTTTGTATTGATTCTATTGAAATATAATGGGTATCACACCAATAAGATTTTATGTTTTAATTCATTTGAATATTTTATTGGATTTTTTTTTTTTTCGTTTTTGTGATTTACTCGGATTTTCTAGCATTTTTTGGAAAGTGTTGAAGAGATTATTTTGATTGCATTAAATATCGAGTGAAATGTGTGTTTTATTTTGTATTAAAAAAAAAAAAAAAAAAAAGAGAAGATTTTCTTTATTGAGTGAAGATTTTATTTTGATTGTACCTCAGATATTGTAACGATGGACCATACCGTTCCATCCGTTGATTTGTTTTAATGAAAAAGCAATGACTACTATTTCAAAAAAGAAGGAATGATATATATTCTTTGTAAGATTTTGTTTATTTTACTCTGTATTTTTCTGAAATGATTAGAACTTTGTGGGTTTTATTTATATTGAAATATAATAAGTATCAGATCAACAATATCAGAGTTTCCTACTTAATTTCTATTAATATTTTGATAATTAGAATTCAAGTTTTCTTTTTGCTATTTTTTTTTTCTTTTATACTTTTCATTAAGTACATGTTTGGTACACTTCAAAAAAGAAAAAGTACATATTCAGTAATGTACTGGTGTATAACATTTAGTATTTATTTTCATTAAAAGAGGTGTGATAGATTTTTGCACACACCTATTTTAACTTATAATGAAAAGTAAGATGGGATGCGTTTAAGATTTTGAAATTACATTATAATGAAGAATCGCGTACATAGCATAGCGCGAGTTATGTGCTAGTATTTATATAAAAGCCGAATCACTCTTATAAGTGCCTTAATATTGCGACATGAACCCTTTTTTAAAAAAGATAAACCGGTTTTTTAAGGCATAATTTATGAAATGATTAGAACTTTGTGAGTTTTATTTGTATTAAAATATAATAAGTATCACATCGACAATATCAGAGTTTCCTACTAATTTTCTATTAATATTTTGATAATCAGAATTCAAGTTTTATTCTTGCTATTTTTTTTTCCTTTTATACTTTTCATTAAGTACATGTTTGGTTCATTTCAAAAAAGAAAAAGTACATGTTCAATAATGTATTGGTGTATAACATTTTGTATTTACTTTCATTAAAAGAGGCGCGATAGAATTTTGCAAACACCTATTTTAACTTATATTGAAAAGTAAGATGAGATGCATTTAAATTTTTGAAATTAAATGATAATGAAGAATCTCGTGCATAACACGGGTTATGTGCTAGTTGAAATAATGGTTGAATATGAAAGATTGGATTGTAATTGGGAATTAGAATATGTAAATCTCTATTGATAAGGTATGATGAACAAGGGATATCTGAATTCGAGAACAACCGTGTCTTCATAATTGGAACTACAAGAATGACCTAACTTCTTTCATACCCTCTATTGAACTGGGCTGCTTATATTTATACAGCCCACATTCAGTTACACATTTCTAACTTCTAACAACCATTCTAACAGAAAACATATTACAATTAGGCCGAATTATTTATTTATTTATTTATTTATTTTGACATGTCCACACAAAATGAGGAAAGGAGATTCGAACTAGTGACCTCCGCTTCATTAGGCATGATCTCCAACCGATTGAATTATTATTTAGTTATACCATTAAACCCACTATTATTATACCTCCACTATTAATATATATCCTTACATAACTAAGCAAGGATGTGGCATAATCTTAACTTGTTTTTATTACCAAAGAGAGGTGAGGATTGAAGGTGTTCTACTTGTAGCAGCTGCAGTATGTTGATCATATATATATATATATATATATATATATTTTTTTTTTTTTTTTTTTTTTTTCTTCTTCCGAGTTTCAACAATTATATGCTATTTTTAACCATATTACTATGAAAAATTCTTTTTAACTATAATAGCTTTCTTTCCAGTTAATTATCTATATTCTTGTTTATCTATATTTCTACACTTGGAATTTGAAAATTGACATTAAAAATTTAGCCACTATCTACGAAAACGAGGATGCTGATCATATATGAAAACATTTAGGGGAAACTTCACTTACCCCCCTATACTTTTGCGGTTTTTGCAAATACCCCCTATTGTTCAAAAACTTACTTTGATGTATCCAACTTTCGTTTCCTTTCACTTTGCCCCTTCCGTTAGGATTTTGTAGTTAAATCAAACGCTCAAATGAGTAAAAGTCTTTTCTACCCCTAAATTTTTTTAAAATTTCAAATTTACCCTTATTTATAAATAAAAAATTATTATTATAATTATTATATTTAAAAAAACAATAAATAAATAAGTGACCCACCGGCGGGTCACTTTGTGACCCGCCGGTGGGTCAAACACCGTCAACTTTTTTTTTTTTTTTAATATATAATAATAATAATATGACCCGTGGGTCACAATACGGGTGGGTTAGATCCACCGATAAACCCACAGGTCAGGATTTAAAATATATATATATATATATATATATATATATATATATATATATATATATATATATATTAATAAAAAATAAGGGCAAGATTGAAATTTCACACCCATCCGTTAGGATTTAACAGAAAATCCTAACAGAATGGGCAAAGTGGAAGGAAACAAAAGTTGGATACATCAAAGTGAGAGTTTTTGAACAATGGGGGGGTGTCTACAAAAACCACGAAAGTATAGGTGGGATAAGTGAAATTTTCCCAAACATTTAATAATTCTTAAAGTTACTTCTAGCCATTATCTGGCTGCGGACATTAGGTAACAAATTTGGATTATGTGACAGTTTCATATATATATATTTCGGTGCAATTTACCCAGGGTAAAGCCGCATGAACCTACTTTTACTAAAGTGCGTTAGACTGCAGAGTCTTAGAGTTTAGTCACTCAATCAAGAATGTAATTATCCAGAATGGAACTCTAAGTCTATTTAAGTAAGGAAATTTAGAGTTTCGACAGACTGCACAATACTCTCTACCTAAAACTTACTTATCCATTCTTGCAACCCACTATCCTCATAATATTTTTCTTTGTAAACCTTTGAAGCATCTACCTTTGAAATGTTTTCAAAGAACTTGTATCTTCATTAGTCAACCTGTTATTTGTAAGTGTTTATCAACATTATTCTATGTTTATTTTTTAGCATCAATTTCCAGTATATATGTATCAATCATAATGTTGTAATTGTGTGTTACAAACATTTGTTTTCAACTCTTTAATTTTTCAGCCATTGGTTATTAATAGTTTTATTACTATTACTTGAAATTATTTTGCCATTTGACTATATAAATTATCCATGAGTCTTTATTCCATTTTACAGTTTTGAAAGTTGGAATTAATTGTCAAGTTTTTATGGCAATTGATCATTTGATCTTTAACAAATATTTTCCATTTTTTATGTTATGACATTTGGTCATTAACTCATTGATTTTGGTTTTCCGTTTGTATCCGTTGGCCATTAATTATCTTTCTTTTTTGACCAAATGATTTTCTCTGAAAATAACGTGTTAACACATGTCAGGAAACACGAATCTGATAAAGTGTCAGGAAGTTGAAAAGAAATGTGAGTGTAGCCTTTCTTGAGACTGATAATTGGTCAAGAAGATTTCTGGTTGGAGTCTGCTCTTGGTTATTGAATATCTAACCGTGGGACAAAACCAAAAAGAAAACTTATATATATATTGGATGAATAAGAGATTTTATAAGCAAACAAACCAATCAACAATGTATCACCCATACAAGCCTTTTCCAAAAGGCTGAAAAAAGACCTCACAGAGGCCTACCCAAACCAACTAAAAAATCAGAAAAAACATCATTCTGCAGAAAAATGCAGACAGCAAACAACAAAACCAAATTACAAAACAACAAGCCACATTAAGGCCAAAGAAGCCCTCAGAAAGCCTTACTACAATCCAAACCAGCAGTACTATTATTCCAAAACAGCTCTGCAGGTAAATTCCACATAGAAGATAAAACCAAATTCTCTCTGGTTTTAGGAAATTTCTCCTTCCCAGCAAAATTATTGTTCTCACTTCCCAGAGAACCTTCTTCAAGATTTGCTCTTCAGAACTAGGCTGACCCAAGTGCTTTATCTCATTTCCAGTGTGCCATAAATTGTAGATAACCGATCCTAACACAATGCGGCATAGAAGACCTTTAAGAGTTTTAATTGATTATAACCACAAATTGTTGGGTTATTTTAATTGATTGGCTGGTTGATTTTACTTTTGTGCCGCTTAAGCTAATAGGCATGGGTCTACTTAGGTATATTAACCATTTTTATTCTTTACACTTTCTCAACGTGGGACACAAACCTCATAAGTGAATGCATAACATGTTGTCAAGGAGTTATGCATTGGGTGGCCTCTGAAAAATGCATATCACTGGAATGAATAGAGGAAAGTGAGGCAATTTTATGACTTATTGGAGAAGGGTGAGATTAGCGTTGTTGCCACCGAAGAATAAATCTTATTGGCTTCTGTCATGAATCTATGAACACATTCTGCAGTTTCATCATTTTGTGTTCCCCCTATACTTGGCTCTTGAATCTTAAGATGAGCTTACTTTGGAATTTAAGGATATAAATTCATCAAAGTTTTATGGTATTTGCATGTGGTTTCTATTATGGTTGCTCAAGTGAAATGCTGGACTGCTCACCGTTATTATGCATACATCATACGTTCAAATGAGACAAGTGAAGAAGACTTGCAGCAGGCAGGCATTCTTTGTAGCATATGTAATCGGAAAGTCTATTTAAACTGGCAACTGTTTTTTCAAAAACATGCAATACTGGTATATATTTTTAATAGGATTAACAAAACATGTGAAATTTATCCTGAGAAAATAATTTTCCCATGCATTTTTAAAATTCATGTGAGAATTACAAGCTCCAAATATATGCAGTGCTGTAAGTATTGGATCAAATGACATTTCAGGTCTCAATAATATTGAATTACACTCCAGACATCAAATTTACGCACAAGAAAACCATCAAATTTACGTAATGATGCCTCAACAAGGATCAAATGACATGTCAAGTCTCAGTTTTGAATTACACTCGGAAGCAATGTTCAAGAACATAAATTTGATGTCAATTTGATGCGTTTGTTGCTTTCAGAACATGTTGCCTCTTTGCTTACATCATGTTTAGATGCGTCAATATCTGCTTTTACATCAGTAGTATTTGACACACAATATTTCTGCAGCCATCTATCAATTTCCCAGAGGACACGCATGATACTCTCCCATGCAGAATAGACATGGCTCTCAAATGGAAGAATCACTAGGCGACAAAGAGCATCATTGTGATCTTTCAGAGCACTGAAAAAATGATCTGACTGCAGGGCAGGCAAACACAAAATCACTAGGCCACAAATGTTCCAATATAGCTTCAAGCTCAGCTAGTGGAAAGACTAATTTGGAATATTGAAACTACTGAGTGGGTAAGTTTAAATCTATCAAAGGATGTTCCCATAATTCATTAGTTAATGGAAACACAGGAAAAATGTTGAACCAGACAGGACAAACAACAAACTAAATAGGGAAAATGGTTCCTCTTTTACCTGCATTGTTAAAGATCCAGGATTATTATCTTCTTCTCCATGGATAAGCAATATTGGCCTCTTAATTTTATTAGCTGACATGAAAGGACTCATCTCCACATTAGCGTTTGTGGCCTCCCATAGAGTTCCGTCGTCATTCTACGCCAATATAATGAAGTTAAGATATGACACCAGACACAATGTCTTTTGGGAAGAGAAAAAAATAAAGAAAAAGGGAGGAAAAAAACAAGAAGGTGGGGGGGGGGGGGGGGGGGGGGGAGGGGGGGCCGGCACAGAGTAAGTATTTAGTCACCTGAGTAAAAACATTCTGCCATTAGTGTCTTACCTGAAAACCAAAAGGAGTAAGTGCTCTGTCGTAAGCACCAGAGAGAGCAACTCCACAACTGAAAAGATGCGGGACATGTGCTAGGAGGTTTGCAGTCATGAATGCACCATAGGAATGTCCCCCAACAGCAATTTTGTTTGGATGAGCCACCTTAACATGGGCAGCATCGGAATACTTCGGCTCAGAAGTACAAACCCAGAACTACATAAACAAAATTCATATAGAAAGGAATGAAAGAGCTTACTCCACGTCGGGTAACTTCCCCAACTGCAGCCTCTGCACTCCAGACCAACTGCTCTACATACCTGCCCAAGGAATTTCAAAATTCATATATGTTGCATAGTCTATTTTGCGAACTTCCAAATAGCTGGAAAAGAAAACCAAATACAACCAAGCTTCATATGAAAGCTCAAAACCTTGAAACTTCCTTCTTAAGTGAAGAAAGGACTGAAGAAAAGAAAGCCCCATGTTACAATAGCTAGTACAATTTTAGGTATAATGAAGAAACATCAATGATTTGAATATATTTATGGCTTGTAATTCTTAGATTTTTGTGTCAAACCGCTATAAAAGCAATTTCATTTCACTTATTTCTCACCCATTTCTAAGACATCTCAAATTTCATTACCTATTTGTTTTGTTCCTTCAAGTTTTGATGCATATTTTGAAGCATTTCCCCCACTGCCACATGGTCTTTTCACACCCATTTCACTTCAGTTTCACAAACTTGCCATCCTTGGTGGGGTATGTGCTTCACACATTTTCTCTTATTTCGTTAACAGCAGGATGAATTTTCTTATGTCATCAATCATATGAAAATTTCTAACAAGTCTGTAGTGACTTTCATTTTATCATAGATTAGGATGGGCTTCCCATATCCTTGAAACTATTTGTATATTCCTGAAAACATTGTATCAAGTTACCTGTCATTTGCCTTCTCATCGATTTTAGGGCCTTCACCAATAATAGGAATTGTTGGTCTGTATAGAATAGCAAACCTGCAAGTATCGGATATGTAAAAAGTTGGTCCATCATGCTCACAAGCAGCCATACCGTGAATAGATGCAATCAGAAGGAGAATAATGATGACACGTGAAAGACACCAAAAGAGAGTATAAGCAGACAAGGGGAAGAGGTAAACCGTGCCTTCTAGCCAGCCAAAGAAGGGGTGATGTAGGTCCTATGCCAACAAATTCATTAGGAGAAACTCGAATTTCGTCAGGGTCACACCAAACAAAACGTTGGAAGAGGACCATCTTTTGATGGATCATAACCTGGTGGAAGGTACAATGTTGCAGTCAGTTGCACTCCGTCCTTTCTCTGGTACCTCATCATCTCTTTCCGCAATGATGCCAGCTCTGGGTACGGATGAGGGAAATACGTAATTTGGCATGCTTGCTTCTCTGGCCAGCTCAGGATGTGATATTGAGGGTTCTCAGTTTTCGACTCTCTCGAAGTCAGTATTTTCAACTGATTGAGTCGCAAGTCCCCTTCTTTCTGATCAGAAATTAAAGCAACAACAGTCTCGTAATATTTCTCTTTGTCGCTCTGCCATATTCGTTCTTTGCAGCCTGTGTTTCTGAAAGAATTTGATTTAGAAACACATGGCAGCAATGAGCATTTAGGAAGCAACACACCGCAAATTATTTTTGAACACTTACGTGTCAAACAAATCAAGGAATGGAATGTTCCCTTTTGGTGTAGCACCACTTCCGTTCAGTAAAATATAAGTGTTCTCATCATTTTCCTTATTTATCTTAGCAATCACATGAGTTGCAGCAGGAGTTTGCCGCAGCATTGGAGAGCCAGGATAAGAGTACACATTTTCTGAAGACCTATCAAAAAGGATACGTGGACTAGCACCTTTAGATCCAGGAGCAATCACCCAGGTTCTTGTTCGCCGTGTCTTGTACCAAGATTCATAAACTAGAGCCAGTGAATCATCACACCAGGAAATACCTCTGTGGAGACAGAAAAAGCTCACATTCATTAACACGAGATTCTAGGTCAACTTTTATGTAGGTTTACAAAGCAAGCTACAGATGGCCTTAAGATTGCGCCTGACAGGGGCTTTGACCAAGGACACGAAAGGCAACCATCCCCTGAAATCTGACAATATATTGGATTTGATGGATATTATATGATCCCGGAAATTTAGGAATAAAATAAGGGCCTAAGGCAGTGTATCAATCATATACTTGTGTACAAATGCCATTATGCAAGCATTCTTGGAAAGAAGAGTAAATATCCAGAATTTTAAAGTGAATATCATTGCCATACAAATAGAAGAAAGGTCAAACAATGGCAGAGTTCTTTCAAACACAATCAGCTTTAGATGTTTATCAGAAGATAACTATGTGGATAAAACATCAATCACAAAGCTCACAGTCATACCCATAACGGAGATCAAGTTGGTGCAAGATTGCTGGCTGTTCACCTTCTAGTGGCTCAGCAGGCTGTGTATAAATTATATCACGTGGAGAAACTTCCACATTCGCATCACCTCCATCTTGTGTCTCTACCCTAAAAAACTCAACAGCAAGAGCAAACCAAGCATTTAAAAACTGTTAATTGTCAAACAAGTATCTGAATGTTTACAATGAGATGGAACCAGCCTCAATATTGAATCATCCTGCATCATCTTATGCAATGGAACCTTTTATAATTGACAATAGTTTCCCACAAAAAATTACATCTAATGTCTTCCACAGACAAACAAGAGTAGAAGCTCTGGTACGTACCAGTAAAGTGTTGATGGCTTATCTGCTCTCCAATTGATAGAACGCATCCCTTTCCGTACACTATTGAATGCAATGGGAATGTCCTCAGACAGGGGCAAATCACAAAGTTCCCTAACAAATTTCCCATCAGCAGTCCACAAATCTACCTTGGTAGGAAATCTTCCACTTGGTACAATATAAGAGTAAGGCCTGTGAATTGAACTAATCAAAAGGTATTTCCCATCTGGAGAGGGGTTCAATGATTCATACACAGCTGGTGGGCCGATTTTCTTCACTCTCCCATCGAAAGAAGCCAACACAAGTTGCGTAGTTGCATAGTAGTCAAACAAGTCTTCATCATATTCATCTTTTAGCATATATTGGTAGGTTCTAACTTGAATAACGTTTTTATGCTCTTTGGACTGTATCTTTGGGCCCTTGGGAACAAAAGGTTTTTTTGGTAGGCCACCACGAGATGATGGGATGGTGGAAACTAATAGAGTGGAATTGTCAACCCAAACATAACTGAGATAAACGGCATTCAAATAGATATCAGGCGACTGAAACAAAGGTCTAGCCTTGCCTGTTTCTACATCAGCAACCCATACTGTAAGTTTACCTCTACCAATTTCTTCCTCATCAACCAGGACAGTGAATGCTAAATGCCTACCATCTGGCAACCATGTAATGAAATTGATTTTAGCGCCATCAGGGTACCCATGTAACTCTTTCCCGGGCCCAAGTGTACCATCAGGCCTCAACTGATGAATCATAATAGCAGTATAAAATAAAATGAAACTCCTAGTATTACACATTGCATCAATACAAATCCCGGCCAACTTTTCCTCCGGTTTCGCAAGCTCTGCCAGCGGAGGCTGTGCTTTGCACTTAATAAAAACTATTTTATCCGTCTGTGGCGATAATAACAATGTAGGAAATGGTGGAGCATCCACGATATTCCTAATCTCTGGCGGAGGAAGACAATACCCAATTCCCAGCATTGAATCGTCTACACAATGTGAATCACAAAATACAAGACACCCATTTGAGATATATAATGATAGTCTGTACCCATAAATACAAAGATTGTTTCAAATCAAATTTTATATATATACAAGCAATTGAACTCCATTGGAATAAACGTATATTACAGAATTAGCTTCAAATTCAAAGCAACACATACATAACAAGACTAGTTCAAGGGTGTAACAAATCCAGGTTGACCAATACAGCACTACAGGTTAGAGCAAGGTCCAAATCAAAATCATCAAAACTGAAACAAAGAAAAAATAAATAAATCAATTTCATAGCAATCAAGCACCTCAAGGTCAAAGCTCACATGTTTGCTTAAAAATCACCTTCTTCAATTGCCCAAACCGTTGGCTCCCACTCCCAGTGCTTTCAAACCAACTTAAATGAAAGCGATTAAACAAAAGTCCTATTCTATTCTAAGTTACCTCCATTTTCAGTTGGAGAAGCGGCGCCATTGGAGCCTCCGCCGCCGTTTTCACCGGCCATGGCGGACGTGAAGGCGTTTCGAAAGGGACGGAGTCTGAGGATTACGGGAGGGGTGTGACGTAGCGGAAGACTAAGGTAACTAATCAAAGAGCAGCGTCTTTGATTCTGCAAGGAGAAGCGTCTTCGTCTTCTACCCAAAAAGATAAAAACAAGCCCGCAGGCTAAAAGAAGGATAAAACTCCGCAGAGTATTTGAGAGAATTCTCTGATTTTATAATAATTCAATTGATTCAGTTTTACATAATAAGCTAGCCTATTTATAGAAGAGAAATCCTAGGAGAAAAAGTAAACCTACTTCTAGTAGAGAAAGTAAATCTAATCTTAGTAGGAAAGTAAACATAATCCTAGTAGGGAAAGTAAACATAATTCTAATAGGAAAAGTAAATATACTCCTAGTAGGGAAAGGATTAAAAGTAAACTATTTATTCTTGGGAGTGGGGACACACGTCCTACATCAGTCTCCCCTTCTTGAAAAGAACTCGTCCTCGAGTTAAGTTCTGACTCCTCTGGTAGAAAATATTCAAAAATGTCTGCCACGTTGAATGTTGAGGATATCGTCATTTCTTCTGGAAGATCGATGACATATGCATTGTCGTTAATCTTTTTTAGTACCTTGCATGGACCATACTTCTTATTCCTCAGCTTTCCAGAAGTACCAGTTGGCAGTCGCCCCTTGCGTAGATACACCATCACAAGATCTCCTTCTTGAAAAATCTTCGATCGCCGACCCTTGTCTGCTGCCGTCTTGTACTTAGCATAGGATTCTTCCAGATGCTGACGAACTCCCTCTTGGGTAGCTTTCACCCGTTCTGCTAAATGCTCCGCTGCCACACTTGCACCGGGTAGCTTAGGTAAAGCTGCAAGATCTATTGCAAGTCTCGGAGTTCTCCCATAGAGGACTTCAAATGGTGCCTTCCCAGTAGATCGATTCACCATGTTATTGTAGGCAAACTCAGCCTGAGCTAAAGCCAGGTGCCACTGCTTCGGTTTGTCACCTGCAATACATCGAAGTAAATTACCTAGAGTTCGATTAACAACTTCTGTCTGCCCGTCTGTCTGCGGATGGCTCGTGCTACTAAAGTTCAATGCTGTGTCGAACCGCCTCCATAATGTTCGCCAAAAGTGAGACAAGAACTTGGTGTCTCGGTCAGAAGTGATAGACTTTGGGACTCCATGCAATCGAACCACCTCTCGGAAGAATAGATTGGCCACTTGAACCGCATCAGATGTTTTCTTGCAAGCAACAAAGTGAGCCATTTTGGAAAATCTATCCACAATTACCATTATAGAATCTGCTCCTCGTTGGGTTCTCGGGAGACCCAATACAAAATCCATGGATACATCTTCCCACGGTGCTTCTGGTATTGGTAGAGGCATGTATAATCCCGTATTTTGGGTTTGCCCCTTGGCGACCTGACAAGTTTGGCATCGTCGGACAAAATTACCAACTTCTTTCTTCAGTTGCGGCCAGTAATACCGCTCCTTTACCAGAGCAATAGTCTTGTCTCTTCCTAGATGACCACCCAAACCTCCAGCATGTAATTCTCGGATTATTTGTGCCCGTAAGGAACTCCTCGGAATGCACAGCCGATTCCCATGAAATAAATACCCCTCCTGAATATGTATTTCAGAAATTGGTTGCCCTGCCTTGCAATGCTTCCAGGTTTCACCAAAATCTTCATCTTCCTTATATAACTCCTTTAGGCACTCGAATCCAGTCACTTCAGCTTTCATGGTGATCAGTAGGGTAGCTCGGCGGCTTAAAGCGTCAACTACACGATTCAGTTTTCCCGACTTATGCTTAAGAGAAAAAGTGAACCGTTGGATGTAAGAAACCCACCAAGCATGCATCCGATTTAGATTCTTTTGACTATTGATGAACTTTAATGCTTGATGGTCGGTATAGAGGACAAACTCTCGTTGGATCAGGTAGTGCTCCCACACCTTGAGGGCTCTCAAGACAGCATAAAGCTCCAACTCATATGTTGACCACTTCTGTCTTGCTTCTCCGAGCTTTTCACTAAAAAATTCTACGGGCTTCCCTTCTTGAGATAACACGGCTCCTATCCCGATGATTGATGCATCACATTTAACTTCAAACAGCTTGTCAAAGTCAAGTAAGGCAAGAACAGGTGCAGTGCATAGCTTTTCTTTGATGATTGAGAAACTTCGCTCGGCTTCTTCACCCCAATTGAATTTTCCTTTCTTCATACACTCGGTGATCGGTGCTACAATACTGCTGAAATTCCGAACGAACCTTCTATAGAAAGTTGCTAACCCATGGAAACTTCTTACTTCTCCCACTGACTTGGGCGTGGGCCATTCTCGGATTGCTCTCACCTTCTCTTCATCCACTCGAATTCCATCGGCACCGACTACAAATCCGAGGAAGAGTAACTGATCCATCATGAAACTACACTTCTTTAAGTTGATGAACAACTTATTTTCACGGAGAACCTCCAACACTTTCCTCACGTGATCCATGTGATCCACCGGGTTGCGACTATAGATAAGAATATCATCGAAATAGACAACAACAAATTTTCCGATAAAAGGTTTCAGTACCTGATTCATGAGTCGCATGAAAGTGCTTGGTGCATTCGAAAGGCCAAAAGGCATCACCATCCACTCATAAAGCCCCTCTTTAGTCTTGAACGCAGTTTTCCATTCATCTCCCGGTCGTATACGGATTTGGTGATATCCACTCCTCAAGTCAATCTTCGAAAAAATCTTAGCCCCAGATAGCATATCAAACATGTCACCTATTCGGGGAATTGGAAACCGATACTTGACCGTGATCTTGTTTATTGCCCGGCTATCCACGCACATTCGCCAACTCCCATCTTTCTTCGGTACAAGTAAGGCCGGTACTGCGCATGGACTCATACTCTCTCGCAAGTGTCCCTTCCGAATTAACCCCTCTACCTGCTCTTGCAAAATAGCATTCTCCTTTGGGCTCATTCGATAATGTGGCAAGTTCGGGAGACTTGCTCCCGGCACTAAGTCAATATAGTGCTGGATATCTCTCATGGGCGGCAGTCCTTCGGGCATCTCTTTAGGCATGATGTCTTGGAATTCTTCTAACATCGGTCGCATTATCTAGGGAACGTCTTGTGAGACGGAGCCCGGGGTTCCCTCGGTCACCAATGCTATGATGTCTCGGGCCTCCTTAACTTCTTCTATAAATTCTAATCCAGTGGATAGGAGGACCGGCTTTCCCTTGGACTGAGTAGAATTTTCGACTTCTTGTAAGGGTCGAAATGTTATCTTCCGACCATCCCAAAAGATAGTGTAGACATTGGCTCTTCCTTGCTGCTGGGCATCCACGTCAAACTGCCACGGTCTTCCCAGGATTAAGTGGCATGCATCCATCTCCACAACATCACACAAAATAGAATCCGAGTAATGCTTACCGATCGAAAATGTGAAACGACATCTCTCGGTTACTAGTGTCTCGGTTCCCCGCTTGATCCATCCGATCTTATATGGAGCAGGGTGCTTCTCAGTTTTCAAACCCAACTTCGAAACCATCTCCTTAGACACTACGTTCTCCCCGCTACCACTATCAATTATCACATCACATACCCTCTGGTTGACTGTGCAGCGAGTACGAAAAATCTTGTGCCTTTGAGATTGATCCTCTTGCCTCGGGGTCAAGAGTAAACGTTGAATTACTAAGGATCGGGAAAGTGGGATTCCCTCATCAGCGTCAGCCAACTCCTCTTCCTCATACTCAGGTGTATCAATATCTCCATTCTCGGACCCTTCCTCTGGCTCGGGTTCGATCAAGTTTACCATCTGCCTTCGGGGACATTGATGCGACCTATGTCCCGGTTGGTTGCATTTGAAAGACCTGTCTAGACTGGGCCGTGCATATGGATTGTTGGCTGGTTGTCTCGAGGTACCTGAACTGCTACTGGCTCCTTTTCCCGTGGAAGTCACTGGTTGACTTGGTGTGACAGTCGAGACTAGAGGTTGTTTTCCCCGACCCTGTGTTGGTCTCGTCGAATCGCTCGAGTTTCGCTCCCAGGTTGGTGCTTTAGGCCTCTCCAGTTGCTTCTCTGCTCGGGTTGCCAAACTAACTGCCTCGTTCAAAGTAAAGACAGGATGCATAGAAACCTTATCTTGTATTGCCACACGCAGTCCACCAATAAACCTTGCAACTTGTTGATCTTCTGTCTCCATGAGATCATTCCGAGCAAATAGGCGATAGAAATCATCAACATACGCCTGGATGGTCCGACCTCCTTGTCGACACTCTTGGTATTGTTGGAATAGCCGTTGCTCAAAGTCCGGTGGTAAAAAACGTGCTTTGAGTAGCCGCTTCATCTTCAACCATGAAGTTACAGGTCCCTTCCCTTGTCGGGCTCGGGAAATCTGTAATTTTTCCCACCAAGCAGAAGCTCCTCCCTTGAACTTGTATGCCACTAACTTCACCTTGCGATCCTCGCGAATACTCATATAATCAAAGAACCTCTCTACTTCCATTACCCAATCTAAGAAATCTTCGATTTGAAGATGCCCGTTGAATGATGGGAGATCAATCTTCATTCGGTATTCGTGGGATTCCTCCCTACCAAGATCCTGACGTCTGGGTTGCTCTCCATATGCATCCCGGTAGCCAGCGCCGTCATAGACATTCCCCATATGGCCAGCTCTACCGCGCTCATAACCTCTGAAGCCTGTGCCACCATGACCGACTCCTCTACGTAATTCTCCCCTTCGATCTACCTCAATGTCCCTTCCGAATACTCCTTCAGCGAAGTCTTCATCGTCACTAGGATCGTCATAGGCCGGTGGTCGGTTTATGGGTGCAAGTGGTTGATGAGGAATAGGCCTTACTCGGATCCCATCGTCATCATGGGCATCATTGTCCCTGTGATTACGATTAGGACCTATGTGCATGCGCTCTATCATCTCCCGCATCTGGCGCATCTCCTGTCGTATCTCTTGTTGCATCGTTTGCTAGATCTGCTGGAGCTCTTGGAATTCGGCTCTCCAAGGAGCCTCCCTGTCACGAGCAGCGTCGTTAAGGGAATCGTCACCGTTGCGCTGATTGGTCATGATCAGGATAAAGCCTGCTCTGATACCAACTAACGTAGCGGAAGACTAAGGTAACTAATCAAAGAGCAGCGTCTTTGATTCTGCAAGGAGAAGCGTCTTCGTCTTCTACCCAAAAAGATAAAAACAAGCCCGCAGGCTAAAAGAAGGATAAAACTCCGCAGAGTATTTGAGAGAATTCTCTGATTTTATAATAATTCAATTGATTCAGTTTTACATAATAAGCTAGCCTATTTATAGAAGAGAAATCCTAGGAGAAAAAGTAAACCTACTTCTAGTAGAGAAAGTAAATCTAATCTTAGTAGGAAAGTAAACATAATCCTAGTAGGGAAAGTAAACATAATTCTAATAGGAAAAGTAAATATACTCCTAGTAGAGAAAGGATTAAAAGTAAACTATTTATTCTTGGGGGTGGGGACACACATGTCCTACATCAGGGTGGGGGAGAGAAAGAAATGGGTAGGGGGAGGTGGTGAGAGAGGAGAGAGTGAAAGAGAGAGAAGAGAGGTAACAGTTTCGCAAAATGCAAGAATCAAGAATCAGAAAGTAGAAAAGCAGAGAGAAGATGAAATGTGGAAAATGAATGATTTCATTAATATATATAATTATACAAGAATGAATACACAGAAACTAACATGAACTCTTCAGTATAGTCTAACTGAATAAACTGTCTAACTAACCAATCCAACTGTCAAACTAATCGGTTTAACTTTTAACAACTATTTACAATTTCCATACAGATAAGCAAAACTCACACATACCCATTAACATAAATCGAATAAACCCAAACAGACCTCTCTCATCTCCTGCAGCGAGCGACTCTAGAGCAGCACCGTACGAAATGTAGGGGTTCGCTGGGGTTCTGGCCTTGTAGCAATTGTGGGTGTAGTAGGAGCTCCCAGAGCGAGGTGGGCAGGGGATTCTGTTGGCTGAGAGCGCACCGTACGAAATGTAGTACCTTATAACTCTATGCCAGAACAAAGACCAAGGCCCAGGCGACCCACCATCCATGTTGTCGTCCCACTCCTCCCCCTCGCCGCCGAACTCGTCGTCGTACAGCGAGCGACGACATTATTGTCGGCCACTCAAACGCGTCAGTCATCAGCCTCAAGCTGAGCCCGAACCGAACACACGGACCCAATTGAAAGAACACGAGGAAAAAGCAGAGGATAAAAAGCTTGGGTAGAGCCAGATATGCCATGGATAGCCTCAGCGAGAGAGAAAGAGAGAGAGAGAGAGAGTGAAAAGAGGCTAGTGCCGAATTAGTAGGAGTATTGAGTATTTGATCCAGTTTCCGTATATTTGGCTCTTGAATCTAAATTCATGAAGTTTTTAATATATTTGCTTGTGGTTTCTCTTATTGTCGCTCAAGTGAAATGCTAGACTTGACTAGTTCTAGTGCAAATGAGAAAAGTGAGGAGGACTTGCAGCAGGCAGGCATTCTCTATCTGAGTGAGTGCACTGGGGAGCTATAATTTTGATTTAGACAGTAAAAAATAAAGTTTAACATAAATAATTAATAAAGTTGAAAAATAAAACTTTTAAAGTTAATTAGAGTTTTATAAAACTTATAAAGTTAATTAGAGTTTTATATATATATATTCCAAAATTGCTTTTTTTAAGTGTTTTTTTTTTTTTTTAAGCAAAAAGTCAAAGAAGTAATTTTATGTTTTTTTAACACAATCTCAATCCGGCGGTGAAAGGCCACCCTAAAACATCGTTGGGGGTGGCTGCGGCCTCCCCCATTGCCATCAGGGGTGGCCATAGCCACCTCTAGTCTCATTCAAAGGTGAAAACTTGGAAGGCCACCCCCAAATTCATTAGTGGCCCGCCACCCAATGCAATTCAAAGGGTTTTTTTTTTTAATTTGAGTATAAAAAAATGGGATTTTTTGTAACTTTGGTCAATACCAATTAAAACACATTATTACCAAACTAAAGAATATAAATAATTATTTCATTTCATTCTACTCTTGTTTATTCCTAGTAATAACTATTTATTTTCCTAATGGAATACTCATTCCGCAAACCAAAATGAGGTCTTATTCTCACGGGAATAACTATTCTTAAGAATAAGTTTTGACCAGATGAAAGAATAGTTATTCCATAAGAATAATCATTCCATTCATGGGTATATTCCGCAAACTAAACGATACCTTAAAGTAACCAGAACTAACAAGTTTACATACACATTAAAACAGTTTTTTTGATTAACTTACAATATTTAGACGGTGCGCTTTGGTCAAATTACTAAAACACTTGAACTTGTCATCGTCCTCAGTTCCTCGTTCTTTTAACTTAAATTTTTTAAACTTTGAAACGCACAAACAGTGAAACGAGATTCTTAGAAAGTAAAATATCGAGAGTTGTCATCTTCCTTGTTTTTTTTTTCGGTAACATCAATTGCCCTTGGCAAGTGGTAGAGGGTGAGTAACAAAGGCATCAGTGGGAATTAGGAGTGGAAAAAAAATATATAGGATGGAAAAAAAATATAGGGTGAGAGGAGGCATTTGACCCCTCTTGACCCCCCTCCCTCCGCCCTTATCTGCATGTGCATATGTAATTGGATAGTTTTTTTTTCAAGTTAGATTGAAAGAAAATTCTCTAATCCAATCTATTAAACTAACATATGTCTTTAAAACATGTGACCTTACAACATGTAATTTTCATATACATTTTTAGAATTTATGCGAGAATCACCAACTCTATAGACAGATATCAATTTAACAGAGTAGATTTAAAGAATTAAAAAGTCCAATCAAGATCATTAGGTGCACATTGAAATTGGGCTAAAACCATCCACCGAAATGGGAATTATATGTATCCCTTGATTTTGTTGAATATAAGATCACTTAGAGAAAATGAAGAGTAAGGTTGAAACTACCACTCATTCTGCCAAATTAAGAGTAATAATAAATTTACAAGTAATGCTAAATATTATATTTTTATCGCACAATATTGATGTAACAGTCCTAACCAACCCTTTCATCAATCATTATTATTAAAAATAAATATAAATAAAAATCGAAGAGCTCGTTAAAACTGCCATAATGCTTTATTAAATAATTGTGAAATAAAAATGTGATATATAACATTACTATAAATTCATAGATGAATGCTACAACATCCCAAAGATAATCCTATAAACTATTGTTCCTATGTGGGCTTTGTTTGTCGAACGCTTTTTCCTTTTCCCTTTTATTTTCTCTTTTTAAAACAAAAACATTAACAAACAACCTAAATAATCTTTATGTCATATAAGAACACTTTTTCAAATTATATTAAAAAAAAAAAAAAAAAAAAAAAAAAAAAAAGACTATAATAAAGCATTAACAAATGGGGAAAGGGGGGGATGGGCGGAGAGCCAAAAAAAAAAAGAGGGGGGGCAAAAATGAGCTTCACAAGTGGAGTCACAACCCCATACTAGACAACCAATAATTTGAAACAAGAGCTTTATGAACATACAACTAATATGAATCCATAACTCACCATACGCAATGCCGCAACATTGGATCAAATGATATTTCAAGTCTCAGTTATGAATTACATTTTGGACATTAAATTTTCATATTAATATCCCATGAGGAGAACCATCAAATTTACATACCGAAACACCACGGGGATTGAATAACATTTCAGGTCTCAGTTATGAATTAAGCAATGTTCAAGCACATAAATTTGATGTGTGCCTGTGCTGTTCCGACGTCGGATTGTATACCATATTCATGCTCCAACTTCACTCCCTGGTGGCCAATGATAAGCAATTCAATCTACACTACATAGTTCGAAGTATTATGAAAAAGAAAAGTCATTAAAATTAAGAAATTTGACATGTATAAGAAGTATGTAATGCCTAACATATTTTAGGTTCATGTTGGTAAGAAAAAAGGGTCCTGAGTATTGATGGAAAATTTTACTTAACTGGGCAACAAATTAATGATGCTGGATAGCCAACATATCAATCAAAAGCTGGGTTTTCAACATTCCCCTATATTTTACATGACTAGCAAGTAGAATGTTGAAAACCCAACTTGCAACACATTTGCCAGATAAGGATAGCCAAGATCGAGAGGGTTCAGATGGATGGGAATAAACATAATAGTGCTAGTTTGATATCCTAGTCAATGCTACCAGCCATCTGAATTTTGTTTTCTATTTTCTTTTAATAGTCTAATGCCAAAAGTATCCTTCTTCTAAGGGATACACTGATGGAATCTGTTTGTAGCCTATTTTTCACATACGATTCTTATAGTTCTTGTTTTCCAGTTCTAAACATAGAAAACTGATTTTTAGGCACCTGCTGATTCCAATTAAACAAATTTGGCAAATAATATTTGTTTGTATAGTTTCATACATGAAAAGCACGACAAGGTTATCAACAAAGAGAAATGTTAGGGTTACCAAACCTTTTACCAAGAGATATGTACCAAAATGATGTAAAGCTTATTCATTGGAAATGATCAAAACAATTAATCAACAGAAATGTTACGGATATCAATGAATAAACTCCACATCATATCGGTACCAATATTTTGGTAAAAAATTTGGTACTCATAACATTTCTCATCAACAAAAGAGTCATGGCTTTGGGAAGGTACATTAAATTTTGTTATTTTACTTTTTCCATCCAAATATTTTCTTCTAATTTCATATAAATGGTGAAGAAACTACCATAATGATGACCTTGGCATAGAGTAAAATCCTTCATGTTCAAAATCTGACACCTCTGGACCACCACCTCCACTAGCAGCAGCTGCTTTGCTTTCGGAATCTGTTGCCTCTTTGCTTACATCTTGTTTAGATGCGTCAATATCTGCTTTTACATCAGAAGTATTTGACACACAATATTTCTGCAACCATCTATCAGTTTCCCAGAGGACATGCATGATACTTTCCCGTGAAGCATAACCATGGCTCTCAAATGGAAGAATCACTAGGCGACAAAGAGCACCATGACCTTTCAGAGCATTGAAAAAACGATCTGACTGTAGGGCATGCAAACACAAGATTAAGTGGCGGGTAATCGAATAGGTGAAGAACAAAGGAGTTAGCCACAGAGCACTATATAGCTTCAAGCTCAGCTCATGCAAAAACTACTTTGGAATGTTGAAACTAGTGAGTTGGTAACTTTAAATCTATCAAAGGATGTTTAGATAATTCATTAGTTAATGGAAACACAGGAAAAATGTTGAACCAGACAGGACAAACAATAAACTAAATAGGGAAAATGGTTCGTCTTTTACCTGCATTGTTAAAGTTCCAGGATTATTATCTTCTTCTCCATGGATAAGCAATATTGGCTTCTTAATTTTATTAGCGGACATGAAAGGACTCATCTCCACGTAAGTGTTTGTGGCCTCCCAAAGAGTTCTGTCTTCATTCTACACCAATATAATGAAGTCACTAGACCATCATGAGTTAAGACATGACACTAGACACAATGTCAGTTGGGAAGAGAAAAAATAAAGAAACCAAAAAAAAAAAAAAAAAAAAAAGTGAAACTCCTAAGCATCTAGTTAGCTGAATAAAAAAATATTTTGCTATTAGTGTCTTACCTGGAAACCGAAAGGAGTAAGTGTTCTGTTGTAAGCACCAGAGCGAGCAACTCCACAACGGAAAAGATGCGGGGCATGTGCTAGGAGGTTTGCAGTCATGAATGCACCATAGGAATGTCCCCCAACAGCAATTTTGTTTGGATGAGCCACCTTAACAAGGGCAGCATTAGAATACTTCAGGTCAGAAGTACAAACCCAGAACTACATAAACAAAAATCATATAGAAAGGAATGAAGCAGCTTACTCCACGTCGGGTAACTTCCTCAACTGCAGCCTCTGCACTCCAGACCAACTGCTCTACATAACTGTTCAAGGAATTTCAAATATAGATCCTGAAGCTATATGTGGCATAGTTTCTATTGTGAAAATTTCAAATAGCTGGAAAAGAAAACCAAATACAACCAAGCTTCATATGAAAGCTCAAGACGTTGAAACTTCCTCGTTAAATGAAGAAAGGACTGAAGAAAAGAAAGCCCCATGTTATATAGCTAGTACAATTTGAGGTATAATGAAGAAACATTAATGATTTGAGGATATATTTATCGCTTGTAATTCTTAGTTCTTTGTGTCAAACCACTGTAAAAGCAGTTTCATTTTTCACATATTTCTTGCCCATTTCTAGGATATCTCAAATTTCATTAGCTACTTGTTTTGATCCCTCAAGTTTTAATTCATATTTTGAAGTATTGCCCCCACTGCAGCATGGCCTTTTCACACTCATTTCACAACTTCTGTTTCACAAACTTGCCATCCTTGTTGGGGTATGTGCTTCATACATTTTCTCTTATTTGGTTAACAATGGGATGATTTTCATATGTCTTCAATCATAGGAAACTTTCTAACGAGTCCTTAGTGACATTTACTTTATCATATGATTAGGATGAGATTCCCATATCCTTGAAACTATTTGTATATTCCTAAAACATTGTCTCAAGTTACCTGTCATTTGCCTCCTCATTGCCTTCACCAATAATAGGAATTGTTGGTCCGGATAGAATAGCAAACCTGCAAGTAAAGGAGCTGTCAAAAGTTGGTCCATCATGTTCCCAACAAGCCATACTGTGAGTACATGCAATTGGAAGGAGAATAATGACAACACGTGAAAGACACCAAAAGAGAGTATAAGCAGACAAGGAGAAGAGGTAAACCATGCCTTCTAGCAAGCCAAAGAAGGGGTGATGTAGGTCCTATACCAGCAAATTCATTAGGAGAACCTCGAACTTGTCCAGCAGCATCTTTGCTCTTAAATTCACCAGGGTAAGACCAAACCAGACATGGAAGAGGACCATCTTTTGATGGATCATAGCCTGGTGGCAGGTACAATGTTGCAGTCAGTTGCACCCCATCCTTTCTCTGGTACCTGATCATCTCTTTCTGCAATGATGCCAGCTGTGGGTAGGGATGAGGGAAATTCGTAATTTGACATGCTTGCTTCTCTGGCCAGCTCAGGATGTGGTATTGAGTGTTCTCAGTTTTCGACTCTTTCGAAGTCAGTATTTTCAACTGATCGAGTCGCAAATCCCCTTCTTTCTGATCAGACATTAAAGCAACAACAGTCTCGTAATATTTCTCTTTGTCGCTCTGCCATATTCGTTCTTTGCAGCCTGTATTTCTGAAAGAATTTGGTTTAGAACCACATGGCAGCAATGAGCATTTAGGAAGCAACACACCAGAAATTATTTTGAGTACTTACATGTCAAACAAATCAAGGAATGGAATGTTCCCTTCTGGTGTAGCACCACTTCCGTTCAGTAAAACATAAGTGTTTTCATCATTTTCCTTATTTACCTTTGCAATCACATAAGTTGCAGCAGGAGTTCTCCGCAACATTGGAGAGCCAGGATCAGAGTACACATCTTCTGATGACCTATCAAATAGGATGCGTGGACTAGCATCTTTAGATCCAGGAGAAATCACCCAGGTTCTTGTTCGCCGTGTCTTGTACCAAGATTCATAAACTAGAGCCAGTGACTCATCACACCAGGAAATACCTCTGTGGAGACAGAAAAGCTCACACTCATTAAAACGAGATTCTAGCTCAGCCTTTCATGCAGGTTTGCAAACAAAGCTACAGATGGCCTTAAGATTGCGCCTGACAGGGGCTTTGACTATGGACACGAAAGGCAACCATCCCTGACATCTGGACAATATCTTGGATTTGATGGATTTATATGATCCCAGAAATTTAGGAATTAAAAAGGGCCTAAGGAAGTGTATCAATCATATACTTTACATGCAAATGCCATTATGCAAGCACTCTGGGAAAGAAGAGTAAATGTCCAAAATTTTAAAGTGAAAATAAGCACCTAATGCACGGTTATCAAAAAATTTCTTTTCGATAGGTTAAGCCATGGTAATCAAACATAAGCAAACATATATCCCATCCTATAGCAGTAAATTTTTGTGGATAGCAAGTCTTCTAAAACAAAATTCTTGGGAAACATAATTGCCATATGAATAGAAGAAAAGTCAAACAATGTCGTCCTCCAAACACATTCATCTTTAGATGTTTATCGGAAGATAATTATGTGGATAAAACATCAATCACATAGCTCATAGTCATACCCGTAACGGAGATCAAGTTGGTGTAAGATTGCCGGCTGTTCACCTTCTAGTGGCTCAGCAGGCTGTGTATAAATTATATCACGTGGAGAAACTTCCACTTTTGCATCACCTCCATCTTGTGTCTCTACCCTAAAAATATCAACAGTAAGAGCAAACCAAGCATTTAAAAACTGTTAATTGTCAAACAAGTATCTGAATGTTTTCAATGAGATGGAACCAACCTCCATATTGAATCATCCTGCATTATCTTATGCAATTCTAAACAAACACTCCAATGGAGCCTTTTATAATTAACAACAGTTTCCAACTAGAGTGGCCCCACAAAAAATTACAGCAAATGTCTTCCACAGACAAAAAAGAGTAGAATCTCTGATGCGTACCAGTAAAGTGTTGATGGCTTATCTGCTCTCCAATTGATAGAACGCATCCCTTTCCGCACACTATTGAATGCAATGGGAATGTCCTCGGCAAGGGGCAAATCACAAAGTTCCCTAATAAATTTCCCATCAGCAGTCCACAAATCTACCTTCTTAGGAAATCTTCCGCATGGTACAATGAAAGAGTACGGTCTGTGAATTGAACTAATCATGAGGTATTTCCCATCTGGAGAGGGGTCCAACGATGTATACACAGCTGGTGGGCCGATTTCCTTCACTGTCCCGTCTAAAGAAGCCAATACAAGTTGCGTAGTTGCATAGTAATCAAACAAATCTTCATCATATTCATCTTTTAGCAAATCCTGGAAGGTTCTAACTTGAATAACGTTTTTTTGCTCATTGGACTGTATCTTTGGGCCAGTAGGAACAAAAGGTTTATTTGGTAGGCCTCCACGAGACAATGGGATGGTGGAAACTAACAGAGTAGAATTATCAACCCAAATATAATTGTCAAAAACCGCATTCAGATAGATATCAGGCGACTGAAACAAAGGTCTAGCCTTCCCTGTTTCCACATCAGCAACCCATACTGTAAGCTTACCACTGCCATTTTCTTCCTCATCAACCCGGACACTGAATGCTAAATGCCTACCATCTTGCGACCATGTAACGAAATTGATCTTCGCGCCATCAGGGTACCCATGTAACTCTTTCTCGGTCCCAAGTGTACCATCAGGCATCAACTGATGAATTCCTATATCCGTGTAAAATGACATCCGACTCCTAGTATTACACTTTCCATCAATACGAATACCGGCCAACTTTTCCTCCGGTCTCGCTAGCTCTGCCAGTGGAGGCAGAGCTCTCCGCTTGAGAAACAGTATTTTATCCCTATGTGGCGAGAATGACAATGCAGGAAGCGGCGGAGCATCCACAATATCCCTAATCTCTGGCGGAGGAAGACAATACCCTAATCCCAGCACCGAATCGTCTACACAATTTGAATCACAAATTACAAGACAGCCACTTAAGATATATAATGATAGTCTATACCCATAAATAGTAGTAAATACCATTTCAAGTCAAATTTGATACACATACAACCAATTGAACTCCATTGGAATAAACGTCCAATACAGAATTAGCTTCAAATTTAAAGCAACACATGCATGACAAGCCTAGCTCAATAATGTAACAAATCCAAGTTGACAAAATACAGCACTATAAGCTGGAGCAAGGTCCAAATCAAAATCATCAAACGTCAAACAAAAAAAAAAAAAATCAATTTCACAATCAGAATCAAACCATTAGCAATCAAGAATTTCAAGCCCAAAGACTGACATGTTTGCTTAAAACCCACCTTCTTCAATTGACCAAACCGTTGGCTTCCAACGATTTCAAAAAAAACAACTTAAAACGAAAGCGATTAAACAAAAAGTCCATTTCTATTCTAAGTTACCTTCATTCTCAGTTGGAGAAGCGGCAGTAGAAGAAGAAGCGGCGCCATTAGAGCCAACCCCGCCGTCTTCTCCGGCGACGGCGTTGACAGGGACGAGATTGCTCAATCTAGAGGCGGTCATGGCGGCGGAGGCAGTCTTGATGGACCTGACAGCCCTCCGAAGGGGATAGAGCCTGAGGATGACGGGAGGGGTGAGCGAGGAGAGAATGGAATGGGTAGTGGGAGGTGGCGAGAGAACTGAGACAGAAAGAGAGAGGAGAGAGGCGGTGCGGTGATAGACTGCGTGAAGGCGCATCATGGATTTTTGTACTAAAACTTTTTCTAGTGGCAAGTGTAGTACGCGTCTACGGTATATCCAATGAGATTAGGAAAGTTGATGGGTCGAGTCGTTTTTGGAATCTTCTTTTTAGGGCCCAAAGGGGACAAAGCTAGAGGTCCAGGTTCATTTTTATGGCGCAGATTGCTTGGCAAAAAAGGCAAAAAAGATGCTTCTGACTTCTGAGAGTGGGAATAGATAGCCATCAATGGCCCATCATGGTGTTTAGGTTGGAGTGCGGATCATTTCCGATATTTAGGGTGTCCAATGGTTAGGAGTATGCAGATTAACCGTTTATCGTCTACAAATCATCACCGATGGATAGCTGACTTTTGGCAGTTGGTAGGCAAAATTAAAATATTGTTTCAAATCAGTTCGATTCTATAGGCGGTATTTTTTTTTTTTTTGTCAGTTAACCAACTTAACCAATTTTTCAAGTGAATTTTTAATTTATGTGATAAGTTTCCTTGTTGTGTTTGTCCAGCTGATTTGTAGTCGTCATTTTGGAGTATGTTCCATGAATTTACTTTTTATTTTCATTTATAAAGCATATGCTTTACTAATTCTATAGTTACAAGGAGGTTGATAAACCTTAATATCAAAACTTGTAACCGACTTAACTGACCACCTATTAACCGACTAACCGATTAACCGAAAATGTTAAAACTATTCATTGTCGGTATAAAGTCTGTTAATTAATTGACTTAACGGACTTTTACAAATCAGTAGGCGAAAATACCCCTATAACATGCACCGACCGAATGGATACCCACCCTTACCTATGGTGCTAATGGCTTTAATTTACATGGTTCATCTTTAAATGAATGACTAAAATTCACTACATCATCAAATATTGGTTGCTGGAATTAAAATTGTTTTCTCTCTCTCTCTCTCTTTCTGATCACCGATCCTAATTTACGTCGTAATGGTCTTGACTCCACCACTATCATTACTGCTAGTGTATTACTACCATTGCTAAAAGCTTTTTTCTCTCTTTCGTTGTATAGACAAAGGGTAGAATGACCTCCTTTAGCCATTAGGATGATTTGGTCACTTCCAACCTAAAAATGTAGAGTGGTTAAACCATACCTATAGCCAAAATGATAGTTCAGCCACCCCCAATTAGCTCATTTGGTTGGTCCAACAATTTCTCACATTGGCTTCTTACGGGTGATGGGAGGTTTCTCAACAAGGATTCTCTTAATTTCATTTGAAATAGATAGTCATTGTCAATATTTAAAGTTGGTATATTTTATTATATTATTTACTTTTAAAAAAAAAAAGATGTGCTAACATTAACGTCATTTACATACATCGTTAGATGCACAAACTTTAAATCATGATCATGAAAAGAGTGGTCGACCACCCTTTTGGGAGTTATTACTCCTCTTAAAAACTCTCAATTTAGCAGGAATTTGGATCCATAGAAATTCTTAGGGGAATTTTAGTTTCTAAAATTTCATATCTAGGCCATCCATTTTTCATTTAAGAGTCATTGTTCTGCCACGTGTCCCACTACTATTTATTATTTTATTAGTAGTGGGACATGTGACAGAACAATGATTATTGGATAAAAAATTGACGGCCTAGATTTGAAATTTCAAAAACTAAAATTTTCTAAAAATTTCAGTAAATTTTGATCCATTTAGTTGAGAAGGATAAGCCATTCTACCACCCAACTACCAAGAGGGGGCTTGTATCAGCAATAAAACGACGAGCCGATCATGAGAGCAGGAGTTCATGTTTAAAGCTGATATAGTTGATTTGTTAATGCTTTATAAATGATATTTTTTATTTTTTATTTAAAAAAAAAAATAAAAATTGTGGCAACTAATTTTGAATATTTTGTGAATATTTTAAGTTTTTTTTTAAAATAAAAAATAAAAATGTTATTAAATAAATACATGCATGTATGCCAAAACATATGGCTTGGGAGCTGTAAAATAAATATCTTCTTAACATGTTGACGAGGTTGCGCCACACGTTGCTTCAAAAGATGTTTACGTGAGAGGAGATCGAGGTTAATTATCTCTTGAAAAGCACATTTATTTATTTCATTTTGGCTAAAAAAAACTAACACTAATTTGTTAAGACTTTCCAAGTGGAATTTGAAAACCTCTAAAAGCACGAAACTCCCACGAAAGCCAAAAATCCTTCGCTCTCATACCATACAAGGACGAAATTTCTTTGTTCTGTCTCTTTGAAAAGTGTGATATTTTTCTTCGAAATATCTCACACTGGGTGTGACGTGGGAGCTTAGAATTGGCTACCCCATGATAAGATGTGTGTGTTCATAAAACATTTCAGATTCCAATAATACTGCTTCCTGTTATCGTATCATAATCCATCCCCCATACGTTACCTCACCACAATTCTACTACTACTACACCAACAAGAAGAAGAAGAAAAAGAATGGCAACAATAGCTGGAGTAAACCTGTCGACCCCAAGAGTCATGGCCAAGGCGGCGGACTCGCCAAAGGCCCAGCCCATGATGATCAAGGGGCTCTGGCTCAGCCACCCTTGGAAGAGGTCGGCCCAGTTGGGCGGAGCCGGTCGGATGCACGTCAGACCCCTGGCTGCAGCACCCGACAAGATAACGGACAAGGTGGTGGAGAGCATCAAGCAGGCCGAAGACGCGTGCTCCGATGACCCGGTGAGCGGCGAGTGCGTTGCGGCTTGGGACGAGGTGGAGGAGCTGAGCGCGGCGGCTAGCCATGCACGTGACCGGCAGAAAGAATCCGACCCGTTGGAGGCCTACTGCAAGGACAACCCGGAGACCGACGAGTGCCGCACCTACGAGGACTGAAGGGTTTAGATTGATAATCATGTTTACGTTTTATATCCTCTTTGTAATTGCATGGGATTAGACGAATATGGTTTATTTATTATATTATGAAAACTTTCTGCTACTCGCTTTGTTTACTAAACTATCACACCATACTATATTCTTAGATATAAAAATATATATATATATATATATATATATATATATATATATATATATATATTAAAAATAAAAAGCTTCTGTTTTGGTGTTTTTATAATTAGAAAATAATTAAAGCAAATGTTAAATTTAACTTTGATAAATGATATTTTTTGTGAATTTTGTTAAAAAATTAGAAAATGTTAAATATGAAAGAGCATGAGGGGGGTGCTCTTATGCATTCCAGTAGTGATTTGAGGAACACTGGCGTGCATAAACAGTGTGCACGCCAGTGTTCATATATTATTATTATTATTTTTACTATTTAAATAATATTTAAATATATATGAACACTGGCGTGTACACTATTCATGCACGGCAATATTTCCTAAATCACTACTCGTCTTCCAACCCTACCTCACATAGCATCTTACAAAAATGCCAACTTAACAACAATTCTACCCAAAAAAAGGCCCTTGTAATGTTTTGTTATAAAAAGGGCTTAAAATTGGAAATTAAATCTTGCAACGGAAAATAAAAAGCAGTAATGCATTCTTGCAACAACACTAATAAAGGTTAATTACAAAGAGTTTCTCGTTTACCGATCAGATAAAGGTCTACTAAGAAACTAAATAGATTGGGCATGATATATTAAAGGAAAAAATTTGCTTTTATTCATGAAGTTTAAGGAATTTTTTAATTTAAACCCCAAAATTTAAAAATTGACAATATACACCTTAATGTTTTAAAAATTTTTCAATTTAAACATTCCGTTACTAATTTCCGTAGACGAAAATCTATGAAATTATGTAAATACTCTCGGGCTTTATTTTTAAAATTTTTTAATTTTTGTCCAATTTAACAAAAATTAGTAATTGAAATTTTTTGAAACATTATGAGTATACATTGCCAATTTTTAAAGTTTAAGGTTCAAATTAAAAAACTACTAAAACTTCAGGGGGGGTAAAATGAATTTTTCCCTATATTAAAGCTTTAGCAAAATAAGAAACTTGAATAATTTCAAAGATCAAATTAATTCAAACATTAACCGAAACTTGAACAATCTCCAAACAACCATCATGAAAACTCCACAACACTTGATCCATTACAAAAGCAAAGAGGAACTTCAGGTAAATGCTAAAACAGTACTCAAAACTACAGGATAATCCAAATATATCCTAAGCAATAGCATCCAAAAATGCTCTTCCAGGTTGACGCCTAGCCAAACGTCCATGGCATCCAAGAAGCTGCAAGATTGAAAAAAACCATTGTTGATATGAATACCATGATATTTACAATAATGAAATTAACATGATTTGAATACCATATTAACAAAACTCAGTCACTACGCTTTCAAATAAAAAATGGATGCAGTGACTTCATCAGCAAACACAAACCTTGGCATTAACACCATCTGGCAAAATTCGATTCTCAGATTTGAACCTCAGATAATCAGTTCTGGAGAACTTTGTAAAACCCCTGAAAAATATCACCATATAAACAATAAGGTATAAGTTTGGAGTTCTATGGCGGCAAAGTGGGTGTTGATTAAGCTACCTGATGAGAGAGAGAGAGAGAGAGAGAGAAAGAGACCAACTACTTGCACAGAAATTTCATATTGGCAAACAACAGAGATTCCTGACAGTATATGACATTCAAAATAAAACAAACATAACAACATCACCTAGAAACAGGCCTAATCCCAAAAGGCTTTGATCAAAAGAAAAACCAAATTGTATAAGTGGGAAAAAAAGACTAGTACTGTAAACTACAGCCTATGGATATGATATTTATCTCAGTGATCAAGGTGACATAATTCCACAAGTCCTAAAGGACCCATAAAGGCGCTTTAATAATAACAATTCAAAACAGAATGAATATGTCCACATACCACTTCCTGCTGACAATGATCTTCTGACGACCCGGAAACTTAAATTTGGCACGGCGCAAGGCCTCCTGTGCGTGATGGCTGTTGTTGTCCTTGCAACGAACAGAGAGAAGAACTTGGCCGATGCTCACCCTCGCGCAAGTGCCCTGTGGTTTCCCAAATGCACCCCTCATCCCAGTCTGAAGCCTATCAGCTCCAGCACATGAAAGCATCTTGTTAATACGCAGGACATGGAAAGGGTGCACCCTGACTCGCAAATGGAACGCATCTTTCCCAGCAAATTTGGCCATATATTTGTTGCAAGCAATACGTGCAGCCTCAAGAGCTTCACTTGAAACGTTTTCCTTCTCCCATGACACCAAATGAACACAGAAAGGAAACTCATCAACTCCTTTCTTTTTCATTCCTACATCGTAAATCCTGATCTTGGAGTCGGGTACACCACGGCAATACCGTGATTTTGGGTATGGTTTGTTCTTGATCTGGCGATAACACCTGGCAGGTCCTGCAAGACAAAAACACATTAATAGAAGAACCAGTGAAACAGCATCACCTACTACCTTGCAAACATAAGCTACTAGAAAAGGTTTGAAACTCTAGAACTAATCAGATTTGAAAGCATGACAACAATTCTATGAAAAATTAAAAAACATTAACACTTTCAAATAAATAATTTTAAACTTTCAAATAAAACAATGCTCAGAGTAAGAAGCACAAAGCACATCACATAAACCCAATCATCTTACAGACTATAGATACCAAGAGTGAATAGCCACTAACAGCAGAGAACATGTCCTGTCCTTTATTTTAAGCAATCCATGAATAATTTCTACTTCAATAGAATTTTATTTAGATTTTTTTCTTTACAACATACATATTAACTTGTGAGAAAAATGACAAAGAAACAGAACCCAGCAGAAATGAATCTACAATCCTGTGTTCATTTTCAACAAACACCCAAAAGTGTCCATTCTTTATCTATCCCTTGAACTTACACACCTCGTGAAACAAATTCTTTAACAGCCAATCAGCCTGTAGTACTTTGGCATAACATATGAACAAAATCTAAAAGCCATGGCTTCCTCAAAATCACAACGACCATCCGTAACAACCAAACATCTCCGTAAGTGAAAGAGCGAATAGAACTAAAGCTTAACGAAACATTGTTCGAGTCAAAACCATAATTAAAAATAATGAAACCACACAGATCTACATCGAGAGAGAGAAACTTACTCCTCCCCATCTCTGATTCCTCTGCGGCTGCCGGCTGTAACCCTAAAGGAATAATAAGAAGAGGAGCTGACGGATCACGGGATGGAGTTTAGACGCGGTGGTCCAATAGCCCACTTTAAAAGCCCATCCCACTAACTCTTCACGAATTGGACGCGGCTCTTCTTTTCATTTTATATTACAATTTTTCTTTTCGTAAAACTCTTTTGGTTACACATAGGGGTGTAAACGAGCCGAGCTTGGGCGAGCTTCCCTTGTTCAAGCTTGGCTCGTTTAAATTTTACTCGAGCTCGAGCTCGAATCGAGCTCAAGGGCGAGCCAAAAAAATCGAGCTCGAGCTAATAATAAGTCGAGCCGAGCTAGCTCGCGAGCTGGCTCTTATATTTAATATTTTTGTTTTAAATTTTTTTTTTAACTTCAAGTACTCTTAAACGACTTAAGAAGTTAGTTTGCATATGAGTATTTGCTTAGCCTAGCTAGTCGAGTATGGAGCCTGGGTCAATACAGCAAGACATTTGGTTTCAAAGAGAGAGGATATGCATCATTTTATAGATAAGCAAACTTAAAGATTGATGTTTTCTTAACAATGTAGGACAACTTAACAGGTTGCATTCAGACTGCATTGGGACAATGCACCTTACAAAAAAATATTTTTTTAACGTCTCTCTCTCAATCCCCCTCACCAGTCACAACGGATCTTCCACCTGAACTCTCATTTCCCACTCTCTCACTCTCACTCACCAGACATGTAGTGATAGTGTTTGGGTCTGTTTGATTCATCAATAGTTTATGCCTTTCGCAATCTCCCTCAATAGTTTCTGCTTGATTCTTCTTCCTTTCATTTGGATCTGCTCTAATTGAATCGAGGTCTTTTTAATGATTGCGCTCTCTCTCTTTCATCACGAAGGGTCTAGAATTTTTCATTCTCTAACACTTAAATATAAATGCAATTTTAAGGTTTTAATAATTATGAGATTTATAATTAATTATCTATTACTTAGTTTATATATATATATATATATATATACACACTCTCGAGCTTATACGAGCTGTTCACGAGCTTAGCCGAGTCGAGCCGAGCTTGCTTCGTTTAATATTCGAGCCAGGATTTGTGTTCATGAAGTGCTTCATTTAATATTCGAGTCGAGCACGAGCCGAGCCCGAGCTTGCTCGCGAGACGCTTCGCTCACTTAACAGCCCTGGACTTACACAGTGTTTTTATCCATTAAAAAATTGCTAGATTTATAAGTATTTTATAACTTATATTAATTAATACGTATTAGACAGTGTTAAGAGGGTCGGGATCCCCTTGAATTAGAAGGAAATTCGAGAATTTCGAATTCATGGTCAGGATCTCTTTAAAGAGATCCAACGACTACAATCATGTCACATGTCCCACTAAATAAAAAATAATAAAATATTATTTAACGTTTTAAAAAAAAATTAAAATATATATATATATATATATATTTTTTGGCACTTGGGGGTAGCCGAACTACTTCCGAGGGCCACCCCAAGGACCCCCAAAAATTAAATTTTTGGGTTTTGCCTTAAGGGGTGGCCGAACCACCCCCTGGGCCATGAGCCACCCCCAATCGGCCCTCGGGGGTGGCTCCACCACCCCATGGGTCAGCTGGGGTTGTCGGCCACCCCATATTTTTTTATTATTAGTTTTATTTTTACAATTTAAATAATAAAATATTATTTTTTTAATTAGTGGGACACGTGGCAGTTTGTAGACCCTTATATGAGATTTAATGGCCAAGATTTCAAAAAAAAAATTAATGAGCAATTCTCTAGCTATTGTTGGGGATCCCGATCCTGTATAATTGTACAATAGAATGACCTACTTATAGTTGAATAAGGCCCTAAAAGAAAGGAAATATAATAATTACAAAATCACATAAAATCAGCATATTTACAATAATAAATTCAATATCAAATATTTCAATAATATATGTGGAGAATATTTCCGTAATATATTGAGAATATATGAGAATATTTGGTCACATAAATATTACGGAAATAAAATATTCTAACATCCTCCTTCAAACTCTATGGGACAAAGCCAACTTGAGTTTGGAGATAAGATTATTGAGTCGTCCCGGTGGATGAGATTTGGTAAAATATCAGTTAATTGATCTGCAGCGGTGACGGGAATGAAGTTGTAAAATATCATGCTGAAGATGATGCCGGATGAAATGACAATCAATCTTGATATGTTTTGTGCGCTCAAGAAAAACATCATTATGAACAATCTGTATGACACTTTGATTGTCACAATGGATAGGAGAACTAGTGGGCTGATGAACACCCATGTCAGATAAAAGCCATCGTAACGAGAGAAATTCAGATGTGGTGTCAGCAAGAACATTATACTCAGCTTCAGTACTAGATTGAGCAACAACAAATTGTTTCTTACTGTGCCATGAAATTAAAGAAGTTCCAAGTATGAAAACAATATCCAGTGATGGCGCGACGATTAGTGGGATCACTAGCCCAATCAGCATCAGAGTAGGCCCGGAGCTCAAGAGATGAATGAGAAGAGAAATGAAGACCATGAAACATAGTACTCTTGACATAGCGCAAAATGCGAAGAACAACAACATAATGAGTAGATCAAGGTGCACTCATAAATTGACTCACCAAATGAATAGCATAGGCAATATTAGGCTGCGTAACAATAAAATAAATGAGACTACCTACTAGCTGCCTGTAGAGAGTAGCATTTGATAAAGGCTTACATCCGTGGCTAGAAATTTGACATTGATATCAAAGAGGCTACTCGTTGTTTTACTGTCTGTCAGACCTGCTCAAGAAAGTAGACCAGATGTATATTTGGCTTGAGAGAGATAATAACCATCATTACTCGAAGTAACCTCAAGACTAAGGAAGTAGCTGAGTGTCCCCAAGTCCTTCATTTCAGTAATTTTCGAATTCATGGTCAGGATCTCTTTGAAGAGCGCGAATGCCTGAAATGTCATCACCAATAATAATCATATCATCTACATAGAGAAGAATAAGGATAGTACTAGTACCAGTAGTTCGAAGAAAGAGGGTTGAGTCATATGAACTATAAACAAAGCCTTGTTGAGCAACCACAGAACTAAATTTGGCAAACCAAGCACGAGGAGCCTGTTTGAGACCATAAAGTGTCCGACGAAGTCTACAAACTTTGTGTGGCGGATGGTGATAGCCAGGTGGAGGGTGTATATAGACTTCTTCTGTAAGATCACCATTGAGGAATGCGTTTTTAACTTCCATCTGAAATAACTGCCAATGACGAACATTAGCAACTGCAAGTAAGGATCTAATAGAGGTCAGTTTAGCAACATGAGTAAAAGTCTCCTCGTAATCAATACCATACTCCTGGGCAAAGCCGCTAACCGGGTAGCGGTTAGCGGCTTTGGGATAACCGCTTTTTTGGGCCTTTTTTTTTTTTTGACAAATTTTGGGCTGGTTTTGGGCCAGTTTTGTGCTCACTTTAAACATTTTTTTTTGCTCATGTTAACCTTTTTTTTTTTTTTTTCATGGCCATTTTAGCATTAAAAATTGTTATATACCAAAATCTTGTTAGCTACCTTCTACAAATCTAAACATCATATAATATACAAATAAAATTACAACAAAATCATCACTTCACTTGTAGTCTTATACACAACATAGAAATAAAATAAAACAAAAACAAGTTCATAAACTCACAAACAACCAAAAAAACCAACATGGTTGAACTTGAAGAAGCTTGAGTTCCAGTTCAATCAACCAAAAAAAGTTCATAGAAATTCAATCAACCAAAAAAAACTCATTTCAACCAACATTTTCAAAGAAATTCATGCCAATCCCCACCTGTGTAGAAATTGGAAAACATTAGCAAGTAGCATATAGCATAAATAAATTAATAAATAATGAAATAATAACATTAATTACCATGACAATTCAATTAAATATTTATTCAGTCAAAAGATGATTCGGTCATTGAACTTGAAGCTTGAGGCTCATCTATAATAGAACAAGTTAAATGAATTAATAAGTAATGAAAAGTAAATGAATTTGCAAATTACTAATTTAAAAACATTTACCTATATCATCAAAGCTTTCCAAAAAATCTTCAAACTCATCATGGCTTAAGCGGCCCAATAACCAATTCTGTGTGCAAATCAAGGCCTCAACAGTAATTGGAAACAATGAACTCCTAAAGGAATCCAAACACGTCTACCGGTGTTAGATGCGGACTCAGATGCAACAGAAGAAGTAGGGATGGCCAATACATCACGAGCTATCTCTGCGAGGATAGGGTGGTTGGATGCATGAATCTTCCACTAAGCCAAAATATCAAATTATTTTGTTTCTGCTACAAGCCCATCATGTAAATACCGATCCAACTCGGACCTACACTGCAAATCATTCACTTTCTCAACATGTTGGGAGAACATCTTTCTAAATTGCGTCTTGTTATCTTCCGAGTTATCACAAGCAACATTAACCTAAACATCACTTGAACTTGTAATATTCACATCAACAAACGACGACCCCATATGAAACTTATTGTATTGGCTCATCAAATGTTTTAGAAAATCTTTCACAATTCCCTTTATCTTTTCTGTCCACGCAAACCCATTGCATCTTTCCAACCTAAACTTCAATGCCATCATCTTAGAACGAGGGTCAAAAATAAAAGCAACATAGATCATGAAGTTGATGTTATTCATATTCTCCCAATACTTTTCATACTTAAGTTTCATATTCATACTCACAACACTCAAGATAGGATCAAGACTAAGACACTCATCATTCAATGTATGCTAAATGATACAAAGTTGCATGAAATATGAGTTAGACGTAACATTAGTTGAACCTAAAAAGTAATAAATAACTTAAATGAATTAATAAATAATATAAAGAAATTTGAATTTACAAATAACTAATTTATCAACATTTACCTGAAAACTTTAACGTGGCATCATAAAAAACCTTTAAAACTTTCACAAGTGCCCTAGCATTTTCCCAATCAATAATTGAAGGAACAATAAACAGATGGTCATCATCTTCACCTAGTAGGTCAAAAGCTTTTTGGTACTTCTCAGCGGTGCCCAACATTAAATATGTAGAATTCTATCTAGTTGCAACATCTAGGCATACCATCTTCCCACATTTAATATTTTTCCGCACTATACAACCTTTAAACTTCGACATCCTTGCTAGTGAAGATCTCACATATTTCACCCAATTTCTTATAATACCAACACAATCTTTCAAGTCATCTATGCATTCCTTACAACAAGATTTAAAATATGGGCAGCACATTGCATGTAAATGAATTTGCCTCCTAAAACAGCTTTAGGCTTATTTTGCATCATACCCTTTATATGCTTAATCCCCCACTTATTGGCTGAGGCATTATCAACTATAATAGTGAAAACATTCTCAATCCCCCACTCTAACAATGTAGCCTCCAACTTTCTTCCAATAGATTCACCCTTATGATTGAAAATTTGGCAAAATTTGATTATTTTTTTATGCATTTTCCAATAATTGTCTATCAAGTGAACAGTAACACACATGTAGCTCAAATTTTGAATAGATGTCCATGTATCGGTAGTTAAGCAAACCCTTTTACCACTCAAAAAAACCCTTCAACAAAAGCTTTTCATTTTCATACATTTTCAAGCAATTTTTTTGTAGAGTAATACAACATGGTAATTTGAACCTATGTTCAATTCCATTCAGTAATTTTCTAAATGAAGGACTATCAACTTGCTTAAAATGCCTCTCACTTTCAATGAAGTACTTGGTCAACAAAGTCCTACATCTTTCAGGATCATACTTCATGAATCCAACTTAGTTGTTAATAGCTTCTTCCGCTGATTTCATAAGTGACATTTGCAATAGAGTTTGACCTTTGGTTACTTTAGATTTTTTAAATGGAGAGTTTTGACAACCGGAGGTAAGATGGGTCATCATGGATGACGTTCAATTTCTCCTACAGTGACACCCTATTAACCTTTGGCAATAATTGCAACTAGCTTTAGGGTTCTCCTTATCAATAAGTTCCATTTTCTTAAAATGTTCCCACACAATAGACTGATTTATATGTGGTCTTTTGGTTTGTTATTGTTCAGGGTTGAGGGAAGAAGATGATTGGGTTTGAACATTTTCAGTAGAATCTATCTGAAGATGAGAGATACTTGTGTCTGTGGCCTTACTTGCATCACTCAAAGTATCATCCATCTATTATTATATAGATAATAATGAGTAACAATAACATTTGCTTAATACATGGTAATTGTAAATAAACTCAGCAATAACATTTGTTAAATCAATTTTCTTACAAAAATATGGTATGTTTTCTTTTATGATAAATGAACAAAAAATAAAGGAATGCAAAATTTAAAATCGGATATTTTCACTTTTATGTTAGTCTTATAAATTGCAATCACCTGAAAAGTAAAGTTTTAACAAAGACCCAAATTTCTGAGATCGAGTGTAAACTACCAAGGGATCAATTTGGATACACTTAGGGCCCAGAACATGGAATCTTAGCCATTCTTCAACCAAGTATATACAATTTACTATGTCCTTGTGTTTAACTTTTGCTTCTTTTTATTTCTTACATTTGTGTTTCGACCATGATTATTTAGTACAAGCATTGACATTGAATTATATTATGAAAGTTGCTTTGACTAAAATATTTTTACTCACCTTATACCTCTTTAACTATAAAGCTCCTACTTAAATAAAAAATGCAAAGTCTTGCATAACATTCTAACATATGTTGTTATAGATCTAAAGATATATACCATACGAAAAAATGAAAATGAAAAAGTGAAAAATTTATTTGATAAGTGTTTTAGAGGTTTCAAAGTTGCCCCTAATTGATCACCGTGAGCATGAATAATAGCCAAACTATACTTTATTTTGTCATCTCACAACTGACAACATTGCCCTAATAATGTTGAACATAGCATTTAGGGGGTGTTTGTTAAACAGCACCCCACCACATCGTACTGTTCATGGACCATGGCATTGTTCATGAATAAAAAATAATAATAATAATAATAATTTGTATGGAAAAATGAAAAAGTGGTATTGGAAAGTAAAAAATTTTGTTTTGTAGTGATTTTTTTATTTGAATAGTAATAAAAAGTAAATGATAGGATATAAAAAGTAAGTGATTTGATATAAAAGTAAGAATGTTTTTTTTGGGAAAAAAATGAAGTGAATAGTGTGGTGGATGTGGGGAAATGTGAGGGGGTTTAACAAACACCCCCTTAAAAGCTCATTTTTACAGCTAATAACAAATCAAATTTCAAACGGTAAGATATTGAAATAAATTCTAAAATTCCAAACGAAAATAAAACAAAGAAATCAAACAATAAACATTTCTTGTGTAAATGGTGTAAGCATATCAAAATCAAAATCAAGTTACTAAACTTACCTTGCTTGGCGACGAGAAACAGCGAGTTGAGAGAGGGAGCGACGAGAGACGGTGTGAGACTGTGAGTGAGAGTGAAAGGCGTGAGACGGTGAAAGATTGAGAGTGAGAGGTGAGCAGTTAGAAAAAAAATCATTATAGGTAAAATCTAACACACCCCAAAATTGAAAATCTAATCTCAAATATTCGGGACAAAATACCTAAAAATGATCACTGAGGTAGAGAGAACGATGCACTACTGTAGAGAAGGTTGAGCAGCCGAGAGGTAGAGAAATTGAACAAGAAAAAATGAAGTATGTTATGTAAAATTGAACAAACCGCCAAAATCGAACATCTAACATCAGAGATTCATGAAAAAATACCTATTAATGGATTTGGGGATTGTAGAACCTAACTCACACGTAGGGCTGGCAAAACGGGTCCGCGGGTCGATCCGTTTACGACCCGCGAGTACCAGCGACCCGTTTAACCAATACCCAAACACGACCCGTTTATTAAACGGGTCGGACCCCCAACACGACACGAACCTGGGTTTTTCACTTGTCACCCGACACGACCCATGAGACCCGTTTACCCGTTTAACTTAAAAATGATTTTTTTTAAAAAAAATAAAATAAAATAATAATATTTTTAGCAATTATCTCTTGAAATTAAACCCCTAGCAAGCTAGCCACACCAAATCACTTAATAGTTATAAGTTAATATTAGGGCCGGCAATTTTGACACGACCTGCGAACCCGACACGAACACGACACGAAATTAGCGGGTTTGGGTTTACCTTAAACAGGTTTGGGTCATAAACGGGTCGACCCGTTTATGACCCGTTTAGGAGTGCCTGGCGGGTCGTGTCACGGGTCGACCCGCGGGTGACCCGCCAGACCCGTTTGTTCTTTTTTTTTTTTTTTTTAACCTAAAAGAATTAAAGTAAAAAACCTAAAAGGCTAAAAAGTAAAAACGATTCCCTGAACCTGAATCCCTTATTCGGTGCAGCCCCTGCCCACTGCCCAGCTCCAGCAGCCACGAGATCAAGAAACCCATAGGCCTCCCTCTCAGCCTCACGAGTCACGGCCCTCCCCTCACTGAGCTCACCGCCCACGCCCACGCCCACGCCCACCGCCCACGCCACTGCCGGTTAGGCCATAACCCATACCCATTCCTCCCTCTCGGCCTCACGAGTCACGGCCCTCCCCTCACTGAGCTCACCGCCCACGCCCACGCCCACGCCCACCGCCCACGCCACTGCCGGTCTCTCTCTCTCGCCGCTCCTCCACTTTCAGTCATTAGACTCCTCTACCGCCGCTCTCTCTTCCGCCGATGTCGCATCCGGTATGTTACGTATCTCTCTTTTCAATCTCTTGCTCTCTCAAATCTGAATATCTGCTCTGATTTTGTGGATTGTTGATGTAAATGATAGTGGCATCTTGTTTATCTGTGCTTTGATTTCTTTTTTTTAGCTTTATTGTTGATAATGCGGCATGGGTCAGCTTCAATCTCTTGCTCTCTCAACCCTGACTAACGATTAACATACAAAGAAGCATACCTTGATCTATCCATTTGCTTAGATTACCTTCCCATCCTACATTAAGAGTTCTAACTAAACATTTTTCTAGTCAATATCAATTGACATCTGCAAAAGGAGTTCTCTGAAGTATAGGTGAGACTGTTGGATGTGGGATCTTGCTTTCTGTGGGAGTCCATTTCAATCTATTCTCTGAAGTATTGGCTTCTTTGTCCATTTCAAAGTCAGGTTCTCTCATCTCTTCAATTGATGCCAAACTTGGCACTACTATAACTCGTTTCTTAGGTGTTGTACGACTATGCTCATCGACCTGTTCATGCCAACATTAATAATACCCAACTTAGAAATTCTCTAGAGCTTTTTGCCTTAAATTTTTTGAGATCATAAAAAAAATCAAGAATAATGCAGGATCATATAAAAGATCATTGGGCACTCAAGTCCTTTCAAATCTCTTCCTATCCTATAATGGAGAAATAGAGGAGCTTCAAGTAAGAGAGCCTACCAAATAATCTTTTATTAGGCACTTTTCTGCTTGGCTTCGAATATTTGATATGCTTTCACCATGCTAAACACAATTTGACAACAAACCATATGTTTGATGAATGACAAAGAATTAATGCCTACTTAATTCTAGTTTTGTGATAGCATTACTAAATTTGGTTTGATTCTTACTTTTGAACTTATCTTTAACTAACTTACTAACGATTATGTGTGTAGGTGATTAACGAAGATTCGGTTGTATTCGATGATGATGTGGTTGAAATAAATACAATAGGAGATGAAGATCCTTCTGTTCATACGAATCCGATGACGAACAAAAGGGTCCAGAAGAAGCGTAAGAGGACCTCAGTAGTTTGGACCCATTTTGATGAAATTCGTTCTAAAGATGCAAATGACTCAAGGATATGGGCAAAATGCAAGTTTTGTGATCATAAATATATAGCTAACAGTTCACATGGAACTGGAAATCTGCAGAAGCATATGAAGACTTGTGGGGGGAAAAATGATCATGATATTCAGCAATTGCTCCTATCTAGAGATCAAGGAACTCTGTCAGTAAGTACCTCAAAATTTGATCTTAAAAGATATAGAGAATTGTTGGTTGCTACGATTATTAAGCATGACTTGCCATTTTCATATGTTGAATATGATGGTGTAAGAGAGATGCATAGATACTTGCGTAGTGATGTACCATTAATCTCTAGAAATACTGCTAAGGCAGAATTGGTTAAGATGCATATGTTGGAGAAACAAAAGGTTAAGTCTTTGTTAACTGGTTGTCCTGGGAGGATTAGTTTTACATCTGATTTGTGGACTTCTTTGAAAACTGATGGATATATTTGCCTCACTGCTCATTTTATTGACAAAAATTGGGTATTACCTAAAAGGGTGATAAGTTTTTCATTTATGCCCCCACCACATAATGGTGATTCTTTGGCTGACAAGATAGATAGTTTGCTACAAGAGTGGGGGATTGATAAAAATGTTTTCTCTATAACATTAGATAATGCTTCTGCAAATGATGGTTGTGTTGAGAAACTGAAACAAAAATTAAACATGAGGAAAGCCCTTCTTTGTGAAGGTGAGTTGTTTTATATGCGTTGTTGTGCCCATATTCTTAATTTGATTGTGCAAGATGGATTGAAAGAGATCGCTGATGCTATCCAAAATATTCAAGATAGTGTTAAGTATTTTAGAGGATCACAAGTGAGAAAACAAAGTTTTCTTCATGCTGTCAATCAAATGTCATTGGAGAGTAACAAGGGTTTAAGACAAGATGTGCCAACCAGATGGAATTCGACATATCTTATGCTTGAGAGTGCTATTCACTATAGGCGTGCTTTTGCTTATTTGGAGATGAGTGATAAAAATTATAAATTTTGTCCTAGTTCACTTGAGTGGGAAAGGGTGATTGATATCAGTACTTTTTTGGGCTGCTTTTATCGTGCTACATGTGCTTTTTCTGGTACCAAATATCCCACATCCAATTTATATTTTCCTGTAGTTGCATTGATTTATGTGAACTTGAGGCAAGAAGTGGGCGGAGATGGGTATAAGAGATTAATGGCAAATCAAATGCTCGCCAAATTTGAGAAATATTGGTCAGAATTTAATGTAGCATTGGCCATTGCAGTTGTCTTGGATCCTTGTTACAAACTTCGCCTTGTAAAGTACTATTATACGAAGATTTATGGAGCTGATTCTGTAGAGTATAATAATGTTTTTAACAAGTTAATCAAACTTTTTATGGAGTATAGTACTCCTACAACTTCAAGCTCCACAGTCGTTCGGCCACAAGAAGACCCAGATTGGGAAAAGGTGAATAATATCATAAGCTTCTTAGCTCGTTAGTAACTTACTAACTTAGTATATTATATATATACTCATAATCACTTACTAATTTTATGTTTATATTCTCTCTGTTCATATAGGAATTTCTAGCATTTGATGGAGTCGATTCTGATGCAAACAAGACTCAATTAGAACTTTATTTGGATGAGCCCAAGTATGTGGAAAAGAATGCGACATTTGATATCCTTTCATTTTGGAAAGGAAATGAATTTCGTTATCCTGAAGTAGCTGCTATGGCTCGTGATATTTTGGGTATTCCTATTTCGACTGTTGCTTCAGAATCCACATTTAGTGTTGGTGGACGTGTGATTGATCAGTATAGGAGTTCACTTAAACCTGATATTGTTGAGGCATTAATTTGTACTAGAGATTGGTTATATGGAGAGCAAGGTAATATTAGTTATTTGCATATTTAATTTTTTTCATTTACTTGTATTTTTTTTATCTTACTTTAATGACATTAATTTCTCTTATTTTTTTATATATAACAAGCTTTAATGACGGTGGATAACGAAGAAGAGGATGCTCTGACATTGGATAGTATCAGTTCCTGTGAGATTTCAAGTTCATCTGGACTTGGAGCATGTTAAAATGAGGATATTTGTGGATCATTGAACTATGCAAGAGTGGACAACAAGTCAACAAGTGGCAAAAATGAAAACTCATTTTGTATTTGTAAACTTGTAATGATGTAGTTTTTTTTATTTTGTTTTTTTTTTATTTTTTTTGATTAGACAATTGTGTTAAGCCCAGAGTTGGTAACATCATTGAAGCAAGTAAATGAGCGTGTGGTACAGGTCAGCCTCACCAATTCCATATACTGGAACGCCCACACTTTTGCCCTTACTGAACCAGGAAAGCTATATGCATTTGGTGCTGGAGATAAAGGGCAGCTGGGCATAGAGCTTGTTGCCAACCAGACCGAAATGGGAAGCCCAGAGCTGGTTGATATTGATCTCAACTAGCTGTTACTTAGCTTTACCTGCCTCTCTACTTGCACCACATATGCTTTACCTCTAATTTATCATCATCACATTAATACATTATCAGCATTTGGTGTTTAGATTTCCTTGTTTATTTTGTACATAGAAACAAAGAAAAAAAAAAATTGTGAAGGTTCAAGCTAGGGACACAGGGAGTCAGGGACGTGGGTTGTTGATATCTGAAAAATTGGCTTGCACTTAGGCTTCAAGTAGTTAATAGTTGATACATTTGTCAAGGTTCATTATAAGTTTATAACCTATTTTATCTCTAAAGCATATTAACTTATAACTATTAAGTGATTTGGTGTGGTTAGCCTGCTAGGAGTTTAATTTTAAGAGATAATTGCTAAAAATATTATTATTTTATTTAAAAACAAAAAAAAAAAAATTATTTTTTAAGTTAAACGGGTAAACGGGTCGTGTCGGGTGACCCGTGAAATACCCGGGTTCGTGTCGTGTCGGGGGGTCCGACCCGTTTAATAAACGGGTCGTGTTTGGGTTTTGGCTAAACGGGTCGCTGGTACCCGCGGGTCGTAAACGGGTCGACCCGTGGACCCGTTTTGCCAGCCCTAGTTAATATGCTTAATTGTCTAATCAAATAACAAAAAAAAAAAAAAAAAAAGAAAAGAAAAAAACTACATCATTACAAATTTACAAATACAAATTGGGTTCTCATTTTTGCCACTTGTTGTCCACTCTTGAATAGTTGAATGATCCACAAATATGCTTATTTTAACATGCTCTAGATGAACTTGAAATCTTACAGGAATTGATACAATCCAATGTCAGAACATCCTCTTCTTCGTTATCCACCGTCATTAAAGCTTGTTCTATATCAAAAGATAAGAGAAATTAATGTTATTAAAGTAAGATAAAAAAAATACAAGTAAATGAAAAAAAATTAAATATGCAAATAACTAATATTACCTTGCTCTCCATATAACCAATCTCTAGTACAAATTATTGCCTCAACAATATCAGGTTTAAGTGAACTCCTATACTGATCAATCACACGTCCACCAACACTAAAAGTGGATTCTGAAGCAACAGTCGAAATAGGAATACTCAAAATATCACGAGCCATGACAGCTACTTCAGGATAACGAAATTTATTTCCTTTCCAAAATGAAAGGATATCAAATGTCGCATTCTTTTCCACATACTTGGACTCATCCAAATAAAGTTCTAATTGAGTCTTGTTTGCATCAGAATCGCTCCATCAAATGCTAGAAATTCCTACATGAACAGAGAGAATATAAACATAAAATTAGTAAGTGGTTATGAGTATATATATAACATACTTAAGTTAGTAAGTTACTAACGAGCGAAGAAACTTATGATATTATTCACCTTTTCCCAATCTGGGTCTTCTTGTGGTCGAACGACTGTGGAGCTTGAAGTTGTAGGAGTACTATACTCCATAAAAAGTTTGATTAACTTGTTATAAACATTATCATACTCTTCAGAATTAGCTCCATAAATCTTCGTATAGTAGTACTTTACAAGGCGAAGCTTGTAACGAGAATCAAAGACAACAGCAATGGCCAACGCTACATTAAATTCTGACAAATATTTTTCAAATTTGGCAAGCATTTGATTTGCCATTAATCTCTTATACCCATCTTCGCCCACTTTTTGCCTCAAGTTCACATAAATCAATGCAACTACAGGAAAGTATAAATTGGTTGTGGGATATTTGGTACCAGAAAAAGCACATGTAGCACGATAAAAGCAGCCCAAAAAAGTACTGATATCAATCACCCTTTCCCACTCAAGTGAACTAGGACAAAATTTATAATTTTTATCAGTCATTTCCAAATAAGCAAAAGCACGCCTATAGTGAATAGCACTCTCAAGCATAAGATATGTCGAATTCCATCTGGTTGGCACATCTTGTCTTAACCCCTTGTTACTGTCCAATGACATTTGATTGACAGCATGAAGAAAACTTTGTTTTCTCACTTGTGATCCTCTAAAATACTTAACACTATCTCGAATATTTTGAATAGCATCAGTGATCTCTTTCAATCCATCTTGCACAATCAAATTAAGAATATGGGCACAACAACGCATATGAAACAACTCACCTTCACAAAGAAGGGCTTTCCTCATGTTTAATTTTTGTTTCAGTTTCTCAACACAATCATCATTTGCAGAAGCATTATCTAATGTTATAGAGAAATCCTTTTTATCAAGCCCCCACTCTTGTAGCAAACTATCTATCTTGTCAGCCAAAGAATCACCATTATGTGGTGGGGCCATAAATGAAACACTTATCACCCTTTTAGATAATATCCAATTTTTGTCAACAAAATGAGCAGTGAGGCAAATATATCCATCAGTTTTCAAAGAAGTCCACAAATCAGATGTAAAACTAATCCTCCCAGGACAAACAGCTAACAAAGACTTAACCTTTTGTTTCTCCAACATATGCATCTTAACCAATTCTGCCTTAGCAATATTTCTAGAGATTAATGGTACATCACTACGCAAGTATCTATGCATCTCTCTTACACCATCATATTCAACATATGAAAATGGCAAGTCATGCTTAATAATCAATCATCATTTGCAGAAGCATTATCTAATGTTATAGAGAAAACCTTTTTATCCAGCTCCCACTCTTGTAGCAAACTATCTATCTTGTTAGCCAAAGAATCACCATTATGTGGTGGGAGCATAAATGAAACACTTATCACCCTTTTAGATAATATCCAATTTTTGTCAACAAAATGAGCAGTGAGGCAAATATATCCATCAGTTTTCAAAGAAGTCCACAAATCAGATGTAAAACTAATCCTCCCAGGACAAACAGCTAACAAAGACTTAACCTTTTGTTTCTCCAACATATGCATCTTAACCAATTCTACCTTAGCAATATTTCTAGAGATTAATGGTACATCACTACGCAAGTATCTATGCATCTCTCTTACACCATCATATTCAACATATGAAAATGGCAAGTCATGCTTAATAATCGTAGCAACCAACAATTCTCTATATCTTTTAGGATCAAATTTTGAGGTACTTACTGACAAAGTTCCTTGATCTCTAGATAGGAGCAATTGCTGAATATCATGATCATTTTTCCCCCCACAAACCTTCATATGCTTCTGTTGATTTCCAGTTCCATGTGAACTATTAGCTATATATTTATGATCACAAAACTTGCATTTTGCCCATATCCTTGAGTCATTTGGATCTTTAGAACGAACTTCATCAAAATGGGTCCAAACTGCTGAGGTTTTCTTACACTTCTCCTGGACCCTTTTGTTCGTCATCGGATTCGTATGAACAGAAGGATCTTCATCTCCTATTGTATTTATTTCAACCACATCATCATCGAATACAACCGAATCTTCGTTAATCACCTACACACATAATCGTTAGTAAGTTAGTTAAAGATAAGTTCAAGGCTTCAAGTAAGAATCAAACCAGATTTAGTAATGCTATCACAAAACTAGAATTAAGTAAGCATTAATTCTTTGTCATTCATCAAACACATTGTTTGTTGTCAAATTGTGTTTAGCAATTTTATATATATATAAATTGAAGGCCTCCTAGCATGTTCTAGGATGAGATTTTTTTTTTTTTTTTTTGATAAGTATTCTAGGATGAGATATTGGAGCTTTAATCACTTAATATATATATATATATAAATTGGAGGCCTCTTTGTTACAACCCCAAATCACAACGACCAAAAATATATTTTTCTACTCAATTTATAAAGAAAAAAAAAATCCGCTTCTTATATGAAATGAATGAAAATGGTTTGGTTATAGCCTATGAAATCTAGCCTATTTCAGAGCCCTATGTCCCGGGAGAGTCCACCAACGCAATGGCCCAAGCAGTTCCGAATCAAACCCCTTTTGCCTGCCGGCTTTGCCCCATCCAGCCAAGAAGGATTTATTACCAAAAGCATGGATTCACATTCCCCACCTGGTCGTCCCATGTTTAGTTGAAAGCTCCTAAGGAGAATCATCAAAACCTGTCAACTATCCAATGTATGTATCGTTTTCTCTCTTCTCTGGTATGGATGCGAGCAAAAATTTAAAATCCCCTCCCCATTTCGTTCTTCACCAAACGAGGCCGAGAGAGAGAATGGGTATGGATTTTAACCTTTAGGTATGGGTGGGTTAGCCGAAATATTATGGGTATGGGTGGGTTAGCCCGAATATTAGAAAGCAATGGGTATTCAGTTAGATCACAAGCAAAAATCCCCTCCCCTGTTTCCCTTTCTTCTTTGAAATCCATCTCCCTCCTTGTTTCAGTTGTAGCTCATTGTTCACCAAACAGGTTGGGTGGTTGGGTTTTGCTTCATTTTAGGCTTTTGTGTTTGTTGTGAAAATTTTGAAGTGATTTTGTGTTTCGGCCGATTGGAATGGTGTGTTGGCTATTTCAAACCAGTAATATCCTCTTTGATTTTCAGAAACAAAAGCAAAAATCAAAAAACCTTATGTCGTTAACCTTAACCCGTATGTTAACAATAACACCAAACAAGTGAACATCAACAATCCACAAAATCAGAGCATTAGATTTGAGAGAGAAGAGACTGAAGAGAGAGATACGTACCGGATGCGACATCGGCAGTAGAGGAGGCAAGGAATGGTAGTGGCGTGGCGTGGGAGTTGGGATGTGGCTGCGTGAGGAGTTTGATGACTGACAAGTGGAGGAGCGGCGAGAGAGAGAGAGAGTGGCAGTGGCGTGGCCGTGGGCGATAGCGTGGCGTGGCGTGAGGTCCGGCAAGGAGAGGAATGAGGCCGAGAGGGAGGAATGGGTTTTTAGATCTGGACTGGAGGAGTGGAACTCAGGAACTTGCTGCTTGCGCTTGGAGGAGACGAACGAGTGTGCTGACAGTGCTGTGCGTTTTTCACTTTTAGTCTTTTTCTTTAATTCTTTTAGCTTTAGGTTAAAAATAATAAAAATAAATAAATAAATTTTTTTAAAAAAAACACACACACACACACACAAACGGGTCTGGAGGGTCACCCGCGGGTCGACCCGTGACACAACCCGCTAGGCACTCGTAAACGGGCCATAAACGGGTCGAGACCCGTTTATGACCCAAACCCGCTAATTTCATGTCGGGTCGTGTCAAAATTGCCAGACCTACTCACACGCCTACACCTGGGCCTGATTCGAAGAAATCTTAGCTCCGGCTTTGTGCTCTGATGCGTCGGGGAAGTCACGCTCTGCGGCGTGGCAGTCGTGAGAGGTGAGGCTTGAGAGGCAGAGGCAAGGAGGCTGGGAAATTGTAGAAATAAGTTTAGGGTTCGAAAAATTATAAAGAGATGAATATATAGAAGATCAAAATGACGTTGTTTTACACTTCTAGATTATATATATAATAAAAATATAAAACCTAAACAAAAGTCGAGGTTTGGGAGAATCGAAATCGGGAATCCTGGGTGAAAGAGGGGCATAATTACCACTATGATACAACGACTTATTGTTATTATTATTATATATATAAAAGGGTTAGCGGGTAGCATTAGCGGTTGCGGTTAGGCGATTTTAAATTTCACCCCTAGTTAATTGATCTGCAGAGGTAACGGGAATGAAGATGTAAAATACCATGCTAAAGATGATGCCGGATGAAATGACAATCAATCTCGATATATTTTGCGCGTTCATGGAAAACATCATTATGAGCAATCTGTGTAACACTCTGATTGTCACAATGGATAGGAGAACTAGTGGACTGATGAACACCCATGTCAGACAAAAGCCATCGTGACGAGAGAAGTTCAGATGTAGTGTCAGCAAGAGCACGATACTCAACTTCAGTAGTAGATCGAGCAACAACAAATTGTTTCTTACTGTGCCATGAAATTAAAAAGGTTCCAAGTAAGAAAACAATATCCAATGGTGGAGCGACGATCACTCGGATCACTAGCCCAATCAGCATCAGAGTAGGCCCGGAGCTCAAGAGATGAATGAGAAAATAAATGAAGGCCATAAAACATAATACCCTTGACATAGCGCAAAATACGAAGAATAACAGCATAATGAATAGATCAAGGTGCACTCATAAATTGACTCACCAAATGAATAGCATAGGCAATATCAGGCTGTGTAACAATAAGATAAATGAGACTGCCTACTGGCTGCCTGTAGAAAGTAGCATCTGATAAAGGCTCACCATCCGTGGCTAGAAATTTGACATTGATATCAAGGGGCTACTCGTTGTTTTACTGTTTGTTAGACCCACTCAAGAAAGTAGATCAAATGAATATTTTGCTTGAGAGAGATAATAACCATCATTACTCAAAGTAACCTAAAGACCAAGGAAGTAACTGAGTGTCCCCAAGTCCTTCATTTCAGTAATTTTCGAATTCATGGTTAGGATCTCTTTGAAGAGCGCAGATGCCTGAAATGTCATCCCCAGTAATAATCATATCATCTACATAGAGAATAATAAGGATAGTACCGTACCAGTAGTCCGAAGAAAGAGGGCTAAGTCATATGAACTAGAAACAAAGCTTTGTTGAGCAACCACAGAATTGAATTTGGCAAATCAAGCACAAGGAGCCTGCTTGAGACCATAAAGTGCTCGACGGAGTCTGCAAACTTTGTGTGGCGGATGGTGATAGCTTGGTGGAGGGTGCATATAGACTTCTTCTATAAGATCACCATTGAGGAATGCATTTTTAACATCCATATAAAATAGCTACCAATGACGAACAACATCAACTGCAAGTAAGGATCTAACAGAGGTCAGTTTAGCAACATGAGTAAAAGTCTCCTCGTAGTCAATACTATCTCCTGAGCAAAGCCTTTCACAACAAGACGAGCGTTATAGCGTTCCACATATTCATCTGCACGAGTCTGTATTTTATAAACCCACTTAAATTACACTACAAACTTCCTAGGAGGCAAATCCACAAAGTCTCATGTATGGGTTTTAAAAATTGTCTAAAACTTATTTGTTATTCTCTAAGAAGAGGAGCTGAAACGATGGAGCTATAGACGCAGTGGTCCAAAACCCTAATACATGTTGCCCACCTTCATTAATTAATAACCCAGCCCACGAAATCTTCACGAGTTGGACCCGGCTCTTCCCCCATTATGTGGATTCATTTGCGGCTGCAACCTGAAGAACCCTGAAGGAATAAGAAGAGGAGCTGACGGGATGGAGCTTTAGATGTGGTGGTCCAAAACCCTAATACGTGTAGCCCAATTGACAATGTCCCCCTCAAACTTTCAATTGTGACAATCAACCGGTAGTTTGAGGGGGGTATATGGACTTTATCCTAAATTATTTTGATTGCATCGCCGATCAAACACTATTTGCTACTTAGAGAATATTATAAGATTCATATAAAGTTAGCTTGTAAATTTTTTTGAAAGATATATGTTTAAAAAAAAAAGGTTGGGTAGTGTTCATAATCGAAGCAAAAAAGTAAACACTTCCACTTTATATACTTTATTCCATGATTACTATATGTGTGTGTGTGTGTGTGTTTGTATCTATTCTATGATTGTTTATTTGTTGTTTATCAATGGTTGTTTCTTATATAATTGTAATTTAAATTTAAAAATTTAGATTCTTAAATCACAATGCCAAAATTAAATTCTATCTATCCAAAATAGAGGAAGGTGGCATTTCAAAAAGTAATAAACCGTTAAATTTTAATGACAAAATTTCAAATCTTAAAGGGTTGCTAAATAATATAATTCTAAAACTCTAATTGTGAAAATCTAATGATTGCAGCTAAATTTTTTTGGCCACCCCCAACGACCAAAATTCCAAAAAAGAAAAAGAAAAATGGGTCTGGACCTTGGGGGTGGCTTCGATTCCAAAAATAAAGAAAAATGGGTTTGGCCCTTGGGGGTGGTTGAAGCCACCCCATGGCCAAATGGTGGCCCTTGGAGGTGGTTCGGTCACCCCCAATGACCAAATAAAAAAATAATATACATTTTTTTATTATTTTTTTAAAAAAGGTTAAATAATATTTTTTTATTTTTTATTTAGTAGGACACGTGACATGATTGTAGTCATTGGGTCTCTTTAAAGAGATTCTGACCATTAATTCAAAATTCTTGAATTCCCTTCCAATTCGAGGGGATCCCGACCCTTTTAACACTGTCTAATAGGTATTAATTAATATAAGTTATAAAATACTTATAAATCTAGCAATTTTTTAATGGATAAAAACACTGTGTAACCAAAAGAGTTTTACGAAAAGAAAAATTGTAATATAAAATGAAAAGAAGAGCCGGGTCCAACTCGTGAAGAGTTCGTGGGATGGGCTTTTAAAGTGGGCTATTGGACCACCGCGTTCATCCCGTGATCCGCCAGCTCCTCTTCTTATTATTCCTTTAGGGTTACAGCCGGCAGCCGCAGAGGAATCAGAGAATTCGCACGCCATGGGGAGGAGTAAGTTTCTCTCTCTCGATATAGATCTGTGTTGTTCCATTATTTTTAATTATGGTTTTGACTCGAACAATGTTTCGTTAAGCTTTAGTTCTATTCGCTCTTTCACTTACGGAGATGTTTGGTTGTTAAGGATGGTCGTTGTGGTTTTGAGGAAGCCATGGCTTTTAGATTTTGTTCATATGTTATGCCAAAGTACCACAGGCTGATTGGCTGTGAAAGAATTTGTTTCACGAGGCTTGTAAGTTCAAGGGATAGATAAAGAATGGACACTTTTGGGTGTTTCTTGAAAATGAACACAGGATTGGAGATTCATTTCTGCTGGGTTCTGTTTCTTTGTCTTTTCTCCCACAAGTTAAATATGTACGTTGTAAAGAAAAAAATCTAAATAAAATTCTATTGAAGTAGAAATTATTTATGGATTGCTTAAAATAAAGGACAGGACATGTTCTATGCTGTTAGTCGCTATTCACTCTTGGTATCTATAGTTCGTAAGATGATGTGGTTTGTGCTTCTTACTCTGAGCATTGTTTTATATGAAAGTTTAAAATTATTTATTTGAAAGTGTTAATGTTTTTTAATTTTTCATAGAATTGTTGTCATGCTTTCAAATCTGATTAGTTCTAGAGTTTCAAACCTTTTCTAGTAGCTTATGTTTGCAAGGTAGTAGGTGATGCTGTTTCACTGGTTCTTCTATTAATGTGTTTTTGTCTTGCAGGACCTGCCAGGTGTTATCGCCAGATCAAGAACAAACCATACCCAAAATCACGGTATTGCCGTGGTGTACCCGACCCCAAGATCAGGATTTACGATGTAGGAATGAAAAAGAAAGGAGTTGATGAGTTTCCTTTCTGTGTTCATTTGGTGTCATGGGAAAAGGAAAACGTTTCAAGTGAAGCTCTTGAGGCTGCACGTATTGCTTGCAACAAATATATGGCCAAATTTGCTGGGAAAGATGCGTTCCATTTGCGAGTCAGGGTGCACCCTTTCCATGTCCTGCGTATTAACAAGATGCTTTCATGTGCTGGAGCTGATAGGCTTCAGACTGGGATGAGGGGTGCATTTGGGAAACCACAGGGCACTTGCGCGAGGGTGAGCATCGGCCAAGTTCTTCTCTCTGTTCGTTGCAAGGACAACAACAGCCATCACGCACAGGAGGCCTTGCGCCGTGCAAAATTTAAGTTTCCAGGTCGTCAGAAGATCATTGTCAGCAGGAAATGGTATGTGGACATATTCATCTGTTTTGAATTGTTATTATTAAAGCGCTTATATGGGCCCTTTAGGACTTGTGGAATTATGTCACCTTGATCACTGAGATAAATATCATATCCATAGGCTGTAGTTTACAGTACTAGTCTTTTTTTCCCACTTATACAATTTGGTTTTTCTTTTGATCAAAGCCTTTTGGGATTAGGCCTGTTTCTAGGTGATGTTGTTATGTTTGTTTTATTTTGAATGTCATATACTGTCAGGAATCTCTGTTGTTTGCCAATATGAAATTTCTGTGCAAGTAGTTGGTCTCTTTCTCTCTCTCTCTCTCTCTCATCAGGTAGCTTAATCAACACCCACTTCGCCGCCATAGATCTCCAAACTTATACCTTGTTGTTTATATGGTGATATTTTTCAGGGGTTTTACAAAGTTCTCCAGAACTGATTATCTGAGGTTCAAATCTGAGAATCGAATTTTGCCAGATGGTGTCAATGCCAAGGTTTGTGTTTGCTGATGAAGTCACTGCATCCATTTTTTATTTGAAACTGAGTTTTGTTAATATGGTATTCAAAGCGTGTTAATTTCATTATTTTAAATATCATGGTATTCATACCAACAAGGGTGTTTTTCAATCTTGCAGCTTCTTGGATGCCATGGACCTTTGGCTAGGCGTCAACCTGGAAGAGCATTTTTGGATGCTATTGCTTAGGATATATTTGGATTATCCTGTAGTTTTGAGTACTGTTTTAGCATTTACCTGAAATCCCTCTTTGCTTTTGTAATGGATCAAGTGTTGTGGAATTTTCATGATGGTTGTTTGGAGATTGTTCAAGTTTCGCTTAATGTTTGAATTAATTTGAGCTTTGAAATTATTCAAGTTTCTTATTTTGCTAAAGCTTTAATATACCATTACCATTACTCTTTGTAATTAACCTTTATTAGTGTTGTTGCAAGAATGCATTACCACTTTTATTTTCCATTACAAGATTTAATTTCCAATTTTAAGTCCTTTTTATATAACAAACCTTTCAACCTTTAATATATTGTTATAATTTGTAAATTTGATATGGATTTAGCACGTTATTAGCGTGATTTATTGCATTATTTTATTTTTGTGAGGTTCTGAGTTTTTGACTGGAAAAAAGAAAGAGACACGGAAGGGTCTTCCGACCTTATCCGCATGATTGACTGATGAAAGGCAATTGCGTAAGCAACTTCACCTTTGTAGCTGTCATGCATCCCCAATATAGAAAAAAACAATGTTAAGAATGTTGCGTATGAGACAATGTGATGACTTTTTTGTAAGGGCAGATTTGGAGATGTTTATCAAAGTGGTGTGCCCACGGACCACGGTGGCTGCCTATGAAATCCGTACAGAATTGGGAAAGATTTTAATTAGGAGATAAAGAGACATTTATTGGTTGTTTGGATATTCCATGTTTTTTCTTTGCCCGGTTTACTAATGCTTTTTAAAGGTCCTTTTTAGTGTCTATATATATATATATATATTTTACTGTTTTTGTTTTGAAAAAAAAAAAAAAAAACAGTAATAAATAATACCTTTTAGAAGTTTTTATTACTCAATTTGACTCGCCCATTTAGCTTTCCTCCTAATCATATTTGGTTTTTAAACAAAATTGCAATAAATATTTTGTCTGGGATTTTTTTTTGTTTCTTTTTTTTTTTAGTGAAGGTATAAAAACTTGAAAAAATAACATTTTAAAACAATAATCAAGAAAGTGCATTCTTAAGGGCGATTTTAAAGGGTGAAACACAAAAGAAGCAGCCAGGCTGACTGCCATGGATGCAACATGTGCTTCACCGATATTAACATCCACCAAACACATGCTTGATATTCCCATGCAGATCACTAAAGGACTGATGCAGCAATTGCCTTTTCATTTCGGATGGCCGCATTGGCTTTCAAATAACCCATTGAACTATTGAAGGAGGAGTATACACAAACTTTGTTCGAGTAAAGTTTTTAAACGCTAGAATATGGAATCTCGAAGTAGAGTCTGGTTGATGAATAAAATATAATACCATTGGTATTCAAACTTATTAGTTTTGTAAAGGAGATTCATGGTTTCTCAAATTACTTTTAAAATAAGAACGGTTTGTGAAGAAGGTCGAGCGCTCTTCAAACTACGGTAAACTAAGGAAGCTTAAAATATTTATTGAATTATCCTACCAAAATTTATGATTTTCTTATTCATTTTTCATTGTAGCTCACCACGAACTAGAAGATGAAGAATCTCATCATAATTCGAATCCCGGTTAAAAAACACGCCTTATAAAACGAAAGTCACTAATTCGAATCCCGTTCCTCTCTTGTGTGGACATAAGATGACAAAAAATGCTAACTTTTGCACCCATAACATGACAAATTGGATGACAAATTGGTTGCGAAGTTCGTAAAAATGCAAACTTTGCATTTACCATGTGACAAAATATGCTATTTTCCGATATTTTTGGGAGTCATTTCCCTATTTATTCCAAAATCTTTTAAATGTAGGTGCATTGATGTTTGTTAAATACGAACGGCAGCTCGAATAAACTAAATACGAAACCAACGACAACGCCAAAATAATATTAAACTCTTTTCACATACCAAACAGAGAACCAAACCAAAACGACCACCATACACATATCAATCCAGCTCACGCTTCATAGCACACCCCATTATTTATCAAATTAACCCGACACCATCTAAAAAACCTAAACGACCATGTAAATCTACACGACAAAATGACTCAACCATGTAAATCTAGATAACAAAATGACTCGCACGAAATAGCTGGATGATTCCTAAGCATCATGATCGCTTTGATCAAAGCAGAAACATGTCAGCAGACGCCATGATCGGATGAATCGGACGGTGGAACTGCAACGGGTTCATCATCGGGTCGGGTATCTCCGGGATATCCACGTCGAATCCGCTCACCTCCTCGATGATCTGAAGGACACAGTTGAGGGACCGCAAGCGATCGGTCAACTCCAGAGCTTGAGCCCTGAGAACATTGTTACCGGACTCAATCGCCATATAGGCCTGCTCCTTGGCGTTGATGCTCTGCACCAGCTGAGAATTTGCGATTTGCAACTGGCTCACCTCGCCGGTCAGATCCTCCACCTGCTTCTGCTTCTTCATCCGGGACCGCCTAGCCGATTCGCGGTTCGAGAGCATCCTCTTCCTCTTCCTCTCATCGAACGAAGCGGATCTAGGGTCGCCGTCAGATCCAGAGCTCGCAGGTCGTTGAATCGAAGCCATTAGTATATTTTACCCCAAAAAAAGTTACCAAATCGGGGTTATGAATTCTTAATTGAATGAATTAGGAAACGAAATTCGTGAAATTCACGGAAAATTAGGGTTCTACGAGTTAGACTACTACAAATTTGAGGAATAAGCAAACAGAAACAGAGATTTTCAATTAGATCTGGAAATAATTCATGAGAAAACGTAGAACCAGTACAGAAACACAACAGAGAACGAGTGGACCAAACGAATTCGACGCATGAGGATGGCGTATGTCATACAAAATCTAAATTCATTGGGGTGATCGGAAGAGAAAACCCTAGATTTGAATCAGATCAGAGATTAGGATCCAAGATCTAAACCCAATCGGAAAACCAAACGGCTTTTGCAATTGCAAGAGAATCTAGATGAACAAAGCGGAGAACGATCTTTCTTTGGATCTTTGGAAGAGGGAAATGACGCGAAGATTAAGGAAATGGAAAAATATGAAGAAAAAGAAGATTTTTCCACGATCCGGAAAGGTGGCTTTATAGATGAAAAACGTGTGCGGGTGTTGGTGGGTGAGGAAATATAATAATAAAAAAAAATAAAGGGGTGGCGGATAATGGGAGGTTTGGTGTCGGTGTCAAGGCTGGCGTGAGCGGTGACGACAGCTGGATCACTTTCAAGGCACCTCAACTACCCTTCCTCTTCTTTTTTATTCTGGTTTTATTTTGGAATATTCCTTTTCTAGAGAAGGTTAATTTATTTTTATATTATTATCTACATTTTTCTTAGATTTTAAAAATCAAGCAACTTTCTAAGTTTTTATTCAAATAAATTCAAATTAGTTTTTCTTTGTCTTTTTCTGGTATCCTTTAAATTATATATATATTTTTTGTTAAACTAATAATAAATGGAGCAAAAGTGCTTGGGTTTCTCTTGATTTACAGAACACCGAGAAAGTCGGCGCGTTTTATGAACTTTTGGGTGTGTTTGTCAAGGTTGTGTTTGGCAAAGAGTCAGATCGATCTAAAACTCAAAAAAATTCTTCTCAAAATTAATTCTAATATTTTTATTTTTTACATCATATCAATTATTTTTTATTATTATTTAAATAAAAAAATCACTACAAAATAAATTTTTTTACTTTTTTATACAAAATATTCTTACTTTTTTTTCTCTCATATTAATCAAATCTGTTACAATACAATTTCACTCACTTTTTTCATTTCATTGCCAAACACAGCCCAAAGAACTCAAAGAAACAACATTTTACTATTTCTAATTAAATTAACTTCAATATTCTTATTTTTTACATCACATCAATCACTTTTTATTATTATTTAAATAAAAAAAATTACTATAAAATATATATTTTTTTTACTTTCTCATATAAAATATTTTTACTTTTTTTCTTACATGAATCAAATCTATTATAGTTTTAATCCACTCGCATTTTCGGGTACTTTGGCAAACACACCTAATTTATAAGATTTTTCTTTAAGAATTTAATTACAAATTATTGTATCGCCATCCCATCACCTTATATCTTTTACTAACAGCAAAATTGGATACAATAAATTATTAATGGACCCCACTCATACATCCCACTACGTGAAAAGTAATTTGCACATTTATCCAACTCAAAGCAAATAATGTGAAATCATTTATAAAATTATATCTAACAACTTTAAATTATGAATTTGCATCATCTCTATTTCATTTGAATCGAATAATATCCAATTAATTATATTTGAGATATATTTTTATCTTTTCAAAAAGTAAAAAAACAAAAATACCCTTACAATATAATTAACGGGATATTATCAAGTTCAAATAAATTAGAGAGAATCTTAATGACCATCAAATAAATAGTATTAATTTCATTTAAAATGAAGATGATCATTTTCCAAAGCAACTCACTACATACAAAATAACTTAACAATCTCCAAGAGGTAGTTTAATCGGTTGAGACCACGCTTAATGAAGCGAAGATTACTAGTTCGAATCCCTTTACTCCTCTTATGCGGACATGTCAAACCAAAAAAAAAAAAAAACACTTAACAATAATCAAAGGGATTTACGACGGTGACATGACAAGCATCAAAATATCAAATTCAGGATCTTTTCATATTGAAAGGAGTCTCTAAAGATAAGAATGCACGCTTAGATAAGCTCTTTATCTAAAAACTTGTTTCACTTAGTTAATTTGTGAAACATTTACTTACTCAAATATCGGAGTGTTCCTGATTCTTTCGGGTATCGACAAATTTGTTGAGACTATTTTATCAAGTAATGATATAAAAGATAATTAGAGTCATCTTAAGTGTGATGTGACTTTTAAAATTACAATTAAATTTGAGATTATTATTATTGAATTTTAATTTATTGATGATTTTAAAAGTCATATTACATTTGAGATGACTCGAAAAAGATTTTAATTCTTGTTATATAATTACTCATATTTTATCTATTTGCAAGTGGCCGGCCACTTGTCCCACTATCGAAAAAATTGCTCGAACATCATGAATAACTTGATTCCTATAAAAAAGTTGAAATCTAACTATCCCATATAAAGTTGAAAATAATCCAAAAGTCTCTATTTATAAACAAGAATCACAGATATGACACCAAACTTTCAACTTCCAAGTGTATTTACTTTGTGATGTTCTTTTTTTAAAAAGAAAAATAGTTTAATTTCCAAACTGAAAAATAAAAATAAAAATAAAAATAAAAATTAATATTCAATTGTTTCAGTTTTGCATAAATAATAAAAGGGTAATATATACAAGTTATACATCATAGACTCATTGTTAATAAATAAATATTTTATTTATATAAGTTGTGAGAAGCTGCCTAGTTTTATAATATTTTGATGATTAGAGAACTTGACTTTTACCAAACACAACTTTGTCTTTTCATTGAGATATTTTTAATTTATAGATGGAATTCAAGGCATCTCATTGGCAAATATCCCTGCTTGAATCCAAAACTACCCAACAAGGAGTCCTTGATATTGTTGTCAACACCACAAATAAATGAATATAAAAAGAATAATTACGTTTTCACAAGGTTGAAATGCATTTTATAATAAATTAAGGAATCACTTGTCCACTCCACTTTTTTTTTTTTTTTAACTTTACTTTTACTTTCGGTTGAATTAAAAAGAACCTTATTCGGCGAGCACAAGCTCACAGATACAAGAAGGATAGGAATCCGTCCATAGACAGATAGACTCATAGACTTTCCTGTCTAATGAATAAAGCTAATTTAGCTAATAAATGGGCCACTTTATTACATTGGCGGGGGACGCAATTGACTTTCCACTCCTGAAGATTATGCATCATGCTCCGCACGTCTCCCAGCACGTGTCCATACCTTCCAAGCCGATGGCTCTCATTGTTAAGGCCATTGGGGGGTGGTGTTTGGTAAATGGGTTGGCCTAGACACTGTAGTTGATGTAGATTGATGTGAAAAAAAATAAGAATGTTTAGTATAAAAAAAATGAAAAAGTGAAAAAAATTTTATTTTGTAGTGATTTTTTTATTTAAATAATAATAAAAAGTGAATGATTTAATATAAAAAGTGAAAATGTTAAAATGTTTTTACGATGATTTTTTTGGGAAATGATGATGAATAGTATCTAGGCCAACTTCAACTTTTTTACCGAACAAGGCCTTGACTACTTCACATTTTGCAAACCGAGACGATGTCCACTCCACTTAGAGTAAATGAAAATGCATTTTGTTTTTTATTTTATCGGGATGAAAAGAAAAATATATTTCATCATCCAGATTTAACGGTGGGATGTGGTATTATATTTTTTTAGAATAAATTGGGGGACCATTATGCCCCTCCACATAGAGTCAAGAAAAATGCATTTCACTCCAAAAGAAAAAAAAAAAAAGCCCCATTAATAAAAGTCCTACAATTCTTGGCGGAATTGTAAGAAAGGCCCGTCTGAGCAGGAGAGCCCCTCGGGTGGGCATACAGTTCAGGCAAAAAGCTCTTTTTTTTAGACATTTTCATTCAACGAGCTAAATGTTATTTTGATTAGCTTAAGGGTTTGTATAGAATTGCGTTTGAAGAGCTTAAAAGTGTTTTTAACACTTAACAGTCTGTTTAAAAAAAGGTATTTATTTGATAAAAAAATTAAAAGCACTTTTAAATGTCTAAAAAGTCTTAAAACGACAAAAATGCGTTTTTGATAAAAGCTTAAAAATGAAGCTTTTGCCAAAAAGTTCTTTTTGACTTAAAAACTCTATTTCTTAAACGCAATCCCAAACATGCTCTAAATATTAAAATAAAAGAGCTGCTTCCCCTTAAGTAATTTGAAAAAATAGTTGGTGAGCCAAATGTAAAAACAATTTTTATTATTTTTATCTTTTTTTTTAATATTCTTTCTAGCTAAAATAAATAGTTAAATGTAGGTGATATATATATATATATATATATATATATATATATATTGTTTTAAAAATATATTTTTTAAAACTAGAATGAAGAATAAATTTATTGTGTCGAATATGAATACTCTCATACAAGGAAACCATTGAACCTCTTTTTGGGGCAGGTCTTGGTTGCCTAGTGTTCAGGGCCGGCTCAATGTATTTGGGGCCTTAGGCAAAATTTTGAAGTTGGACCTTATTTTTTTTAATATTTAAATATTAATTAAATAATATTTATTTTAATAATATTATTATATTTTTATAATATTATTATTATTTTCATTCTCATTGCTGTTTCATGACTTTTAAGTTTAACTTTTAACTAGTTACCCAAAAAAATTGATGTGGCATATTTGTTTTTTTTGGATTAATTGGTCTTATTTTACAATGAGCTTATTATATTGGGACATTATTTTCGAGGCCTTAAATTTTTATGGGAAAAAATTGTGGGCCTTATTTAAAAAAAAAAAAAATTAGGCCTTAAGTTAAAATAAAATGAAAAATTTTTTTAGGCCTTATTAAAAATTTTTTTGGGCCTTATTAAAAAAAATTTTAGGCCTTACTAACTGGAGCCCTAGGCGACCGCCTCAATGGCCTAGCCATTGAGCCGGCCCTGCTGGTGTTTGTGAGTCTCTGACGTTTTACAAAGCAACTTTAACGCGACAGTGACACTGATGTTTGCCTTTTGCAAAACGAATGTCGTTTATCAAATTATTAGAAGCTGAGAGCCAGATAATAGAATTTCTCAACGACATCGTTCGTTCACCGCGCCGAATCTAACCGGTCTTCCACCGTCCCACGGACCACAACTCAAACGTCTTCCCAACACCTCCACAACGCTCTCTCCCTGATCCTCCTAGTGCCCGACGACGCCGTTTTCCCAGTCCGTCACTGTCGAAATCTCCGATCGAAATCGACTCTGAACAGCGAAATAGGAAGCAAAAATGGCGGCCGTCGACGTTCCACTGGATGACAAGGCCAAGCGAATGAGAGATCTGCTCTCGAGCTTCTACTCCCCCGATCCTTCCATGTCCTCCTCCACCGATACGACGTCGTCTTCCTCCAAACGCACCACCCTCGACGCCATCAACTCCTCCTCCTTCGATCCCGACCAGTACATGAATCTCCTGGTTCGCCCTAACCCTATGTTGCTTATGTTCAGAGCTAAAATGCCGGGTTCTTGTGGAAATGAGTGCTATATAGTGCATTGATTGGTTAGTTTGAATTAGAGAGGGGAATCTGGTTGAGATGCAATTGTGTGATGTTATTCAAGATGAGGTTGGAGTTGATTGTGGGAAGTTTTGGTTCTTGAACATGTTTGATTTGAATTGTGCAGGTGGAAAAGTCGAATTTAGAAGGGCTTTTGCAGCGGCACGTAGAAATGTCAGCGGAGATAAAGAATCTCGACACTGACTTGCAAATGTTAGTCTATGAGAATTATAACAAGTTTATTAGTGCGACGGATACGATTAAGAGGTAAGTCTTTCAATTTCCACGATATGCTGATCACTCTTCTGTAATTTTGTGATATATAAAGAATATTAGTGTGACATATATTGTGTTTTGTATAGGATGAAAAGTAATATCGTAGGCATGGAATCGAATATGGAGCAGCTCCTTGAGAAGGTGTGTGTGGAATTTTACTTTATTCATATGTTTGTTGAAATGGGGTTTTTGTTTTTGAGCTAAAATTGGAAAAGAAGATTGGAGTAGGAATCACGTCCAATTTGCTGCCTATGGATGCAGATAATGTCTGTGCAATCTAGAAGTGATGGAGTGAACACTTCACTCTTTGAAAAGAGAGAACATGTAGAGAAATTGCATCGCACCCGTAATCTCCTTCGTAAAGTTCAGGTATTAAAGCAGTAGTAAGAGTAAATGTTTAACAGTGGCGCCTCCTGTTTGTTGCAGAATTTGTGCTCTGAATTTATTTATTTATATGTGTGTGTGTGTGTGTGTGTGTGTGTATATATATATATCAGTTTTTTCCTCAATGAAAACTCGCTCTGTCTGTTAAGGTGAACCTAAGCTTCTACAGCATCCATTGCCAATTAAATTAACTTCTGACTAATGGGAAGGACATATATAATGTACAATAAAGTATGAGATGTCTTCTATAAGCTTTAATACAAGCTATTTGACTGGGGAACTTGCTGGCTTTCTAGAGATGGCATGTACTAAGCTGTACTAGATGTCGGGGGTATTTAGCATACATGCTCTTGTTAAGTTTACAGTAATAGTTGTCTCATTGCAATGCCTTTTTTTTTTTTTTTTTTTTTTTTTTTTTTGGGTGGTGGGGTGGCTAAGAGAGGGGTTTAATGCATTTCTTTGAAAGATTATGGGGGCTTGTATTGGGATCTATCATGGCAAATTCTAATAAAATGGATACATTCTATTTAGCAAAAGGGTAAAGAGTTGTTTTCTTTGTGCTCACAGCATGGCTCTTGGATTCGTTTATGATAAATGTATGATACTTATATGTAAGTTTTGGAGTTTTCCATGTATGAGTTAACACAGATTTCATCTTTCTGATAAAGAACAGTTCATTTATGATCTACCCGCTAGACTTGGAAAGTGTATCAAATCAGAGGCCTATGCTGATGCAGTCAGGTTCTACACTGGAGCTACACCAATTTTTAAGGTTATTTGTTTCTTCATTAGGGTGTTTTAATTTTTGGGTTAATCTTTGTATCAATTTTCTTGTTTATTTTGTTTTTGGGGCATTCATTTCTAGTCACATTGTACACCATTGGTGAATTGTTTCTCCATTTTCCCACACTAGGCATATGGAGATTCATCATTCCAAGATTGTAAACGAGCATCTGAAGAAGCAATGGCTACAATTATAAAGAACTTGGAGGTATATTGTCCTTTCATTTTATACCAGTCAGGTTGGCTTGCTGAGACCCAAGTCAACTAATCCTGCAAAAGGAGACCAGTGACGTTTTCTTCTTTAAATGTCATTGCAAAGTCCCATTGGCACCATGATTTCCGAAATTAGAGATAGAAATATGTGGATTTAAACTCACTATTCTTCACAACCAAATGTGTTGTTTATACTTGTATTTTTTAGTATCCCATTGTTAAGTTGTTAACAATGGGCAAGCTTAGAATAGAACCCACCCACAAAAGAAAAAAAAGAAAGAAATAAATTATTGAGAATTTGTTGAAAGTGAACCTCCAAGTGCAATTTTCACATGCTGTCACAGTTAATCCCCATGAATTATACTTTGAGGCATACTGGACAAAATTTTATAGAATGGACTCCAAGATACTTGGCCAAAAGAAAAAAAAAATCTGCAAGATCCGAGGATTGGCATTTATGGATACTTGTATACTACAGCACCACAAATATAACCATTCCATTTTGTTGAGCAGCTATAGAATGGACATATGAAGGTTATAGATAAATAGAAGTACAATTTCGTGCTGCATAACTTGCTGACAGTCATTAGTGTATCCAAATACTTGTCTCCTAATTTGACTTTGTTTATTTTCTTACTTTATTTAGGGAAAGCTATTCTCAGATTCTGAATCCATACAAGCAAGAGCTGAGGCTGCAGTGCTTCTTAAGCAGTTGGATTTTCCGGTTCGTACTGCCCTTTTCACAACTTTTTTGTGATGGAAACATTTGATGTATGAATATTTTGCTGAAAATGTTATTGGTGAAAAGATGAGGACTATCCTCTTTTGTTATTACTGTAACACTGTTTCAAAAGTGTCATGCTTCCTACTTGTTTTAGAATTTAAAGCATAAATGTGAAATTTTATTTGTCAAGGGGATTGTACTCTTAAGCAAATATTATTAAGATTCTTCTGATATGTCGATGTGCATATGATGACAGATTTCCCACATATTGGCAGGTGGAAAGTTTAAAGGCTAGGCTACTGGAAAAGTTGGCACAATCTCTTGCAGAACTTCAGCTTAAGACTGAAGAATTAAGCAATGCTTCAGTAGATTCTTCTAAAGAAGGAAGCATTCCTGGGTCAGCTCCTGCTGCTGCTCATGAGGTAAGTTGTGACAAAGTAGCATCTTTTTCGTCTCTTAAGTTTAGCAGGTGGGATGTGGAGATTCGTATTTGCTGCCCTTCCTTGCCAAAAAGAAAAAGAAAAAAAAGAAGAAGCTTACGTTTATGAGTATTGAGTAGAAATTCCTATTTTTGTTTGATTAAAGCATGTAGGTATTCTTTTTAAAAATAGTTTATTTATTTGTTGTTTTATGTGCTTGATGATGACTCTCTGTTTTTAGTTACAATGTTTTGCACTTTTCTAAGCTGCCTGTAAACAATTGTCAGACTAATTGAGATAACACTCGTATCAATTTTCTAAATATAGGCTTCTGTTCGTGAGTTCGTGGAGGCTGTCCGTGCTTATCGAGTAATATTTCCTGATTCAGAAAACCAGCTAGTTAAACTTGCACAAGACGTGGTTACCAAGTAAGTGAGTATCTTCATCAATTTCCCCAATTTGTTTATGGTATCTACTTATTATTCATTTCAATTGATTGAAACAAATAGCAACATAAATAATTTGTTCAAGGAATGTAACAGTGTCTTGTTTTTTTCAGGCACTTTGAAATGACTGAGGAATATGTAAAGAAACAGATTTGTAGTGCAGAGCTATTGCGTGTTCTTCGTAAGTAGAATATTTGTTGTTGCATCATGTTTTATCCTATAGCTGTGATGTCCTTCTAAACCAGTATATATTAACTATTTTTTTTGAGCCTGTGCTTGCTGTAATCTCCATCGTTCTAATAAATTTCTTGCACAAATCCTTTCATGTGATGATCAATCCTCTTCTGCTTCCTATTTTATGTGAGAATGTATTCAAGGCTAAGTTTACCTGAGTCAAGATCATTGTGTTATGCGTAAGCTGCTTTCAAGTGGCACAACCGTGGAAGTCCTTGCTGATACAAAAAGCTGCCACCATAGCTCTGCAGAAGGGCATTGTGGCATTGCCCAGAAGCTCCATTCTTATTAGGGTTACGAGTTCTCCTTTGGACTAAGTTGCTATGCGTACCAACTTGGGATCATTTGCGTCATTTGTGTCATTACCTTTTGGATGCTAGGTGTTATGTCTTCCAATTGGCTGTTTGTAGTCCACTAGGGATGCTAGAGGGTTTCTTTAGCTTCCTTCGAATGATGATCTATGAAAGTAGGATGATCCTTTAAAAAATTAGTACTTGCTAATTATGGAATAACTTGACTGAAGCTCCCTTATCAGTTCTATTGCAGGTTTAATGAAAATAATTCAATGTTATGATTTAAAGTCATTTCCTTATCATTTTGCATTCCTTGTGATGCTTGCCAATTTGCACACAGGAATTATTTGGACAGATGTACTCCTGATGGATGAAGTGTTACATGAGGCTGCTCTCCCTGATTATTCTTTGGAGGTCTTTCTTTGAAAATCATCTGAACTATTAATTGATGTTAACCCTCCCTGATCATTATCTGTTCTTAATGATTTATTGTTGAAGGATGAATTAGGACACTGATTTGCCCCTGTATGGTTTCAGGCTGCCAAGGTTGCTCTCAAGCAGCATGTTGCCAGCACATTTTCTCATCTTCTACATAATATCTCAGGTTATTTATACTGTCATTTTTCCAACAAGATCTTTTCAATCTGATCCAAAAAGAAAGACATTAAAAAATATGGATTGATTTGTCTTTAAAAAAATTTATATAAAAAGAAAAAAGAAAAGAAAAAGATAAAGATAAAGATCTGTCCCATGAGTTAGCTTCTGGTTTATCGCTTAGGACAGTACACTAAAAGAAACACCTTAAAGTGGCATAGACTCTTATATTTAGAATAAATTGATGGTTCACATATTTCATGTTACGTTGAATATTAGATCTTAATATTCCAGCATGTTTGCTTGAATTAGTCCAATCTTATCCTTGGAGAGGCTGAAAAGTTCTGAGTTAAATTCTGTTTGGGATGCAGATTCCCTTACAAAAGTCCATGTGAGACAAAAGGATGGAGCAGAAGAGTATTCCTTGCAGATTGCCCTGGAGGCCAGCAAAAAAGCAGTGCTTCAAGGCAGCATGGATGTGTTACTGGTAATATAGATGCTTTGAAAATGTACTTGCTTATGCATGTAGGTGTCAGTGGTAGTTCTTTTCTGCTCATAACGATATCATGGAGGGAAAGGAATGATAAGTTTTTTGAGGACTGCGAGAGGACTTTGGTGGAGCTGCAATCTTTATTTTTCAACATTTTATATCTTTGGACAACTGCTTATGTTTCTCCTTTAGTGATTAGTTGTCATGATTTTCTTGTTCTTTTTGCCCATACTACTTAGGTGGCTTCTCTTTTATACTTCTTGTGCACATGGGGGCATCTTTTAATGATATCTCGATTAGTTATCAAAAAAATAAATGATATCATTTCAAATTAATATGCTTCAACCTTCCACTGACATACTTTAGCACGCAGTCTATGCTCCCCCCCCCCCCCCCCTCCAAAAGGCAAGTATTGCTTGGACGTGTAGATTTAAAGTTCATGAAGTACTCTACAGTTTTTGGAATATGGATTTCAAATATCTTTACAAAAATTTCCCCAGTGTTCATTGATGTTAATTTTGTTAGATTGTTTTTGAGCACCTGTACTTTTTATATATCATCGCACTCAATCACCCTTTTTATTGTGCATATGCATGCTTCTTCATTGAGGTTTTGAATCTCGTATTCTGTTTTTCTAGGACTTCCACCAAATTCTTGAAGACAACTTGGAGCTACTAGTTCAACTGAAAGACTTGATTATTGATTTTGTTCAAGAAGGATTTCATGATTTCTTCAGGGCGCTTGATGATCACTTCCTTTTGCTTTCAGGAAGAAAGAATTCAGCCAGTCTAGGTCAAGGTTTTGCAGAGGGAACACAAGTAGACAAAACTTTTGCTGGCCTTGTCCTGGTGCTGGCTCAACTTTCTGTTTTCATAGAACAAACTGCCATTCCGAGAATCACTGAGGCAAGGAGCCACCTGATTGTTTTATGTCGCATTTCTTTTAGAAGCATCAACTACTGCAGTTATAGTTCTCTCTTTGTGCTCAGGAGCTTGTATTAAAGTTTCATCTTTTACTTTTCAGGAAATAGCAGCTTCTTTTTCTGGTGGTGGTGCTAGGAGCTACGAATATGGGCCTCCCTTTGTTCCTGGAGAAATTTGTCGAATTTTCCGTTCGGCTGGAGAGAAGTTTCTGCACCTTGTATGAGCTTAAACTTCTGTAGTTTGGTTTCTAGTTTCATTTGGGCTAGTAGATTAGGGAAAAAAGATGTAGGTTTTGGATTTGGAGATTACATGTCATTGATGTGTCCTCTTTTTTATTCATTCATTTTCCGAAGTAGGAATACTACACCTATTTTATGACATTGCTCTTTGACTTTAATTACTTATTCTGTCGCTTTGGAAAAAAATGGTGGTTTCCGGACAGTGGATTGCAAGTTGGCTTTATGTTAGTCTGCCTTTGTCTATAGAATTCAAATCCACTTTGGAACCATTAACAAGTCTTATTCCATTTGGGTTAATCATAAGTTCACCGAGAGTGTTACCCTTGTGATGCCATTTCTCACTTACAGTCTGATGTCTCTTTTTCATATGTGCCTCTGGCTTTGGTCTGTTTTGAATATTTTATATTCAGTTGCTTAAACATACAATAACAGATAATAATCGTTTTTCTTTCTTTCTTTCCAGTATATAAATATGAGAACTCAGAGGATATCACTTCTCCTGAAGAAGAGGTTTACAACACCAAATTGGGTCAAGGTAAGTTTGCTTTATGGCTATGTTCCATTGATTTGAAGAAAGTACCCAGCATATTGGTTTTAAACTTGCCTGGTATTTGTACAATTTGTGCAGCATAAGGAGCCCAGAGAAGTTCATATGTTTGTTGATTTATTTCTCCAAGAGGTCAGTACATCTGTTGATTTTCATGTTTAAATTCTGTGGTTAATATCTTTCCAATTAAATGTTAGGATTTTTGAATTGTATGTATGACTGCCTGTTTTTGATAACTGTTACTATCCAGAAAACCATTTTAAGTATTTCAACTTGTATTGCATGAACCTGTATATACCAATTAATTCACTGCAAAATCAAGACACACCTTTAACTTCCTTCGACTCCTTTACTAGCTTGAAGCAATAGAACGTGAAGTAAAGCAGATTTTGCCTCAAGGGCTGCGAAGGCATCGTCGCAATGACAGCAATGGAAGTACGACCTCATCAAGGAGCAATCCGTTACGAGAGGAAAGGTTGAGTCGGTCCAATACCCAAAGGGCCAGGAGCCAGCTTTTGGAAACTCATCTAGCAAAATTGTTTAAGCAAAAAGTTGAAATTTTCACAAAAGTTGAATATACACAGGTACTGAGTTCTCTTAGTGTTGGTGGAGAAAATAATTGCATTGGTATATCAACAAACTGAGCTCGCTTGTAAACTGCAGGAGTCAGTGGTAACAACAGTAGTAAAATTGTGCCTTAAAAGTTTCCAAGAATTTGTCCGACTCCAGACTTTCAATCGGAGTGGATTCCAGCAAATTCAGTTAGATATTCAGTTCCTAAGGACTCTTTTAAAGGAAACTGTTGAAGATGAAGCCGCTATTGACTTTCTGCTTGATGAGGTAAAAGAAAATAGTTTGACCATGGGTTCTGAACATTTGACCTCCTAAAACTTTTCTATTAGAAACTGTGCAAGTATTTTTCAATAGAGATGAAGGAAACCATCTCTGATCTCTCTCTCTCTCTCTCTCTCTCTCTCAGGTGATTGTTGCTGCTTCAGAGCGTTGTCTTGATCCAAATCCTTTGGAACCCCCCATTTTGGACAAACTTATACAGGCAAAGTTGAAAAACAGGGATCAGAGCCCAATCTCTTTATAAACATCTGATGGTGGTGAGATCACAATAATGAGCTTTAATTCTTGGTCTCTCAGATTGTGTTTCTTCTTATAATTACTGCCCTAGGGTTTTCTAAATATGCTTAGTTGGTCAAAGTATCTAATGTATATCTGAGAAAAAGGAATGATTCTTTGTAGTTTCTACTCACATCCTTGTGTTTCGAGGCAATTAAGTTCATTATCAAGGCCCATGATGCTCCGTTTTGTTGTAATTTACTGTTTGAAGAGTACGGGAAATTTTTTATCCATCCATAACTTGATAGTTCTGTATCTCTTGGTTTTGTATATTTGAAACTATATTATGATATTCATGATATGGCAGCTCCTTTTTCTTTTCTTTCTCCCATCAATTCATTAATCAGACTAAAATGTTTGATGCTATTTCGATCTAAACAAAAAAAAAAAATCTCGAAATTGGGTTCCAGGAGATTTTTTCATCAATTTATTAAATTAGAGAAATGTTATATAGCATGCATTCATATCATCACTTCTATCCTATTTTGCTGTTGTGAAAAGTGTTACATTAGCAAAGTGAGATAAAAATAGGATAGAAGTGTGGTGTGTAGCATTGCTCATTAAATTAACATTTGTTCTTTGAGTGTGTTTGGCACTGGATTCCGCAGACCTTTAAACTAAATCCCATAAAATGTATCGTTTGCAAGTGTGTTTTTGAAGAATTGTGATTCAAAAACATAGAAAAATACATTTTCAAAGTACATGATTTTAAAGATAAAATTGCGACTATACTATGCTTGGCTACATTTTTTAAAATGGTGTTTTCAAATTACACGTTTTAAAATTGTTATTTTTAAATGACATGTAAAATTGCAAACCTAAATGGATCCATAGAGTACGTGATTTTTACAATCATTTTTAATCATGCATTTGAAAATTACGTGTTTAATTAATTTTATGAAAATGTATATGTGAATTGAGATTCCCTCCAATTGGGGAGAAATTAGAGATTCTCCAATTGTTAATCGTGACATTTTATTTTAAATTTAGTGGTCTATAAAATGTCAGTTGCGATCCATCTTATGTTTTATCACTCAACCTAAAGGATAGAGATCTAAAGAGTATTATACCATGTATATCTTCTCAAATTTTAGTTACAATTTTAAAAGTAAGATTTTGTTTGTTTAAGTTTAAACCTAAAATGTTTTCTATCGTAAATTATTTTTGATAAAAATATTTTTGGATGTTTGGTTTGTAAGGAAAATAAATGACGATGGAAAACAATTGGCGCTTCTAGCAACCTTTGGCGAACATTGTTGGCGGATTTTGACAACTTGATGTGGTGGTGACGGGCAGCCATCAATAAATTATGACAAACTTTGGCGCGCTAATTCTGGCAAACTTAGGCAACTTACATAGGATGCTAGTGAACTCCAGTGGAAGTTGAGAATGAAAGTGCAAGAGATAGTGTGTGCAAGAAAGATAAGCTTTAAGTTCAAAATGATTACAATTTTAAAAAATAGAACATCATTTTATGAAAATGAAAGAAAGTTCTTCTGGTTAACTAAAAAATGATTTCGGTTTGACCACGATTTTCGGTTGTACTAAACATTGAATTAATGAAAGTAGTAAATATTGATGTAACAAAATTTAAACTATTTAATTTAAAATCAATGATTAATAAATTTAATATTGAGAAAATCTACAAGACATAAGAATTATGGTAAAACTTTGGGTTTGCTCTGTAGTCTCCATAATAGACCATGGGAAAGGCCTCCTATATAATACCACCTCATACAAAAATGAAAAAATATATAAATAAACAAAGCTTCAGCACATAAGCACAAAGTGGCTGTAGTTTAGTGGTAAGAATTCCACGTTGTGGCCGTGGAGACCTGGGCTCGAATCCCAGCAGCCACAGTTTTTTTTCTCTTGCCTTCACCTCTGTTTTTTCGCACGTTTTCCTTTTTTGGACACCATATCCCAAGATTCAATCAGGAGCGTTCATCACTGTCAATGTATCTCCATAATAGTATATGGCATGATACACGACATCAGCTTTGCCGGCTCATTTTCCCGCCAAGTTCTTCACGATTTTGCCGCCAATTCCCCATCATTCTCCCTCTCTTTCTCTGTCTCACTCTCTCTCTCTCTCTCTCTCCCTCCCTCCCTCCCTCTCCCTCTCTCTCACTGGGTAAACCATGAGCATGACGAAGGACCTCGATTTCAGCACAGACAAAGGTAACCCCTCCGATTCTCTCTCTCTCTCCCTCTGATTGAAATTTCTTAATTATTCGACTTCGTTTACGCAGTTTTGGCGAAGGAGTTCCTTTCGAACTTCGCAGATGCAAATGGAGAAGCGAAGTACATCAACATCCTTGTAAGCGCTCCCACTCTCCCTCTCTTTTAATTTTGTTTTTGTTTGTCCGAAAAGATGAATCGAAAGCCCTAGATCTCCGTTTGGCTGCTGGGAAAAAAACGAAGCAGAAGAACGAAACCGAGATCTCCGGCCTCTCTCGGAGTAGGAGCACAAAAAAGCCTCGGCATTGTTGGCCATAATATATGATTAATAATAGATTAATATCATTCACTGAGCTGCCTCGGCAACAAAATGGAGCTCGTTATATATATTTTTAAGTTTAGCAGTCTGTTTGGCACGAAGATTAGCCCTAATTTTCTTCCCATATCAGCAAGAAGTTGCGAACCGTAGAAACCGAGCAATCCAGATTGATCTCGAGGACTTATTTAATGTAAAATTCTCATCCTCTCTTTCTTTTTCGTTGTGAAATTATTCGATCGTTACGCGTTTGATTTAAAAAACCCCAATCTTCCTAATGTTTTTTATTCTCTCTCTCTCTCTCACTCTCTCAGTACAAAGATTTGGATGAAGAATTTCTCAGACGCATTACTGAGAATACCCGGCGGTATATTGGGATTTTTTCTGATGCGATTGATGAGCTGATGCCGGAGCCCACGGAGGCCTTTACGGATGATGATCATGACATATTAATGACACAAAGGTCTGATGAAGGGCCAGAGAATATGGACGGTTCTGATCCGCTTCAGAAGATGCCTCCGGAAATCAAACGCTACTTGTGAGTTCGAAGGCGATTGTCCAATCATTTTCAATTTGATCATGACTTAAATACTTTAGCATATATAAATCCGTAGCTATTGTGTGCAAATGGAGAAATCGTTATTGCTTGAGTATTATCTGAGTGTAAATTTGCAGTAAGGATGCAGTTCAAAACTGGTAAAACTATCCCGATTCAATTATTTAGTCTATTAGTTGTTTGTCTTACATGACTAATAACCGATTTTTCCCCTTGCACTTTTTGATATATACAACAAAGACTAATGACCGATTACTTGAATCCAAATTTGTCATAATTGGAGCATATTCAGTGTTCTTTGATTAATATAGGTGGGTAAACCCTAATTCTATTTTGGGTTTGTGAGCTTTTTGTACTTTGAATATAAGTGTTATTTCATTGCAAGTGATGTGTTGGATTAATTTATGTTACCGGGACAATAGTTCTGATTGCTCTATAAACTATTCTACTGTGAATATCGTGGATATGGTTAATTGTTGATTCGTTTGTGATCCAGTGAAGTTTATATAAGAGCATCTTCAAAGGGACGACCATTTACCATTAGGGAGGTCAAGGCTTCATACATTGGCCAGCTTGTGAGGATATCTGGTATTGTCACGCGTTGTTCAGATGTTAAACCCTTAATGCAGGTAGCCGTGTATACGTGTGAAGATTGTGGTTTTGAAATTTACCAGGTAATTTTGTTTTACCACATAATTTAGTTCTATGATACAGTATTATATTGGCATGATATCGTGAGGGTGTCACATGTCTGCGTATTGCCCTTCCACCGATAAATTTTCTTCTATTTGAAATTATAAAACTGTCACATCCAGCCCAAACAGTTACAGAAGCGTTCGTTCTTTTCCATTGCTTTTTTATGTTACAGAGTATTGTGAACTTTAAATACCACTTTGCTCTTTTTGTTTGTACACTGCTTTAGTTGATTCGTTTGTTCTTTTTTGTGCCATACAGGAAGTAACTGCTCGAGTTTTCATGCCCCTGTTCGAGTGTCCATCCAAGCGCTGTGTAACAAATAGAGCAAAGGGGAATCTTATCTTGCAACTCAGGGCGTCAAAGTTTTTGAAGTTTCAAGAGGTTTCTACTTAACACTCATTCAGTCATCATGTTCATAGCAAGCAGGATGTGCATGATTTTCTATAATAACACGAATGCAACTTTTTTGGTCTTCTCATTTGATCATTTTGTTTCCCTTCCGGGTGATACCGTTGTGACATGGTCCAAGTACAGGCCAAAATTCAAGAGTTAGCTGAACATGTTCCAAAAGGCCACATTCCACGGACGATGACAGTTCATTTGAGGGGAGAACTCACAAGAAAGGTTGGTTGTCTTTATGTCAATTTTCATGAACTCTTTTTTTTTTTTTTTTTTTTTTTTTTTAAGGTCTTCTTAAATCTAATAAAACAATTTCAACCTTAGCAGCTAAAATTGACGTTGTTTATCTATCATTTACATTTTTCATAATGGTGTGAATGGTGAAACTAGTTTTGCTCAAAACCATTACTTAAGTATAGGTGAAAAGATTGCAGAGGAGATTTGAGTTGACTACCCTTGTATGCAAAGATAGAAATGAATGAACATGAAGTGGTGAGAGAAAAATTCAGTTTTCAACTTTGAACCCTTTGATTACATTAAAAATATTTTCATTTGTTCCTTCAAGAAAATGCGTAGTTGAAGATATTGATTTCCTGCTTCTTTTCAAGTTTTAGTGTTGTATGCTGCTAATTTGTTTACTTTTTTTTTATTATCAGGTAGCTCCAGGTGATGTTATTGATTTGTCTGGTATTTTTCTCCCTATTCCATACACTGGTTTTAGAGCAATGCGTGCTGGCTTAGTTGCTGATACATACTTAGAGGCCATGTCTGTCACACATTTCAAGAAAAAATACGAGGAGTAAGCCATTACTAGTTCTCAGTTTTATTTCATTCCTTTTCAGTTCTCAGTTACCCGAAGGCACTTAATGATTTCACCAACTTACCCTTAGTCATCCCTCCAAATTACGCTTTACTCATCCTTTTTTACTGTCTGCCGCTCAATAATTTGTACCTACTACCTATCAAAAAAAAAAATTTGTACCTACTCTCCGTCTTCCATCTCCAATTATAGATATATATTCATGGCTTTTCTGCTGAAGTTAAGCTATTTTTTACCTGCTAAGATAACTTTTGCAATGGTTAGGGGATCAAAAGACTTCTTTGTACTCACGTTTTATTCTGCTGCAGTTATGAACTCAGAGGAGATGAGGAAGAACAAATTGCACGTTTAGCTGAGGATGGTGATATTTATAATAAGCTGTCCCGATCATTGGCACCTGAAATCTTTGGTCATGAAGACATCAAAAAAGCTCTTCTTCTTCTCCTTGTGGGTGCTCCTCACCGAAAGTTGAAAGATGGAATGAAGGTAAATGAATAATGTTACCAGCTACTTAAAATAGCCAACTTGGAGGCTATATGCTCCTTTATCGTTTTCAGAAGCACTACGAGATTACCATTCTTCTTCCCCTTCCCCACCCTCTGCCCTCTGTGACCTAGCTTTTATGGCCCCACTATATGGTTATTCGAATTAAGTATACACATGAGAAACTTTTTTTTTTTTTTTTTGGGTAACATATGACATGCTAACAAACCATGCTGTATTATTTATATAATTAGACTAGAAAAGGTTGTGATACTCTTCCTTCATCACAGATTAGAGGAGATTTACATATATGTTTGATGGGGGATCCTGGGGTTGCAAAGAGTCAACTGCTTAAGCACATAATTAATGTAGCACCCAGGGGAGTGTATACTACTGGCAAAGGAAGCAGTGGAGTTGGTCTAACTGCTGCTGTTCAGAAAGATCCAGTGACAAATGAGTTCGTTCTGGAAGGAGGGGCATTGGTGAGACACTTTCTCCTTTCCTCCCATCTTAGTTGACGCTCATATTAAACTTATACTAGCCTTAGATGGGATAGAAAGCTCTGAATATTTGGCATACATGCATAGTATCTGAGATATATGTATAGTATCCAAAAATGGCGCCTTATGCTGTTAGTACTTTCTAATATGAGACAGGAAATATGTGATGGTTTCATTAAAACAGCTGAAGCATTCAGACATCATCATGTTCTCCTATCTAGTTGTTTTTCAAGGATTTCTGTGAGTTAATACAGAAGCATTGACTATTTGTCAGGTGCTAGCGGATATGGGCATATGTGCCATTGACGAGTTTGATAAGATGGATGAATCAGATCGAACATCCATACACGAAGTTATGGAGCAGCAGACTGTCAGCATTGCCAAGGCTGGGATCACTACATCTCTGAATGCAAGAACTGCTGTTCTTGCTGCCGCTAATCCAGCATGGTACTAATCTTTTTACTGTTTCTTGAAGTCATTTTTTACTGTTTCTCTTATTTTACTTCACCTGCTCTTATAGAGGCTTTTCTACTGCAAACAGAACATCTAATATTCTTTATATAAATAAATTAGTCTGTATGCATACACTTACAGTAGCTCATATTTTGCTGAAGGGGAAGATATGACCTACGTAGAACTCCAGCTGAAAACATTAATCTTCCTCCAGCACTTCTATCGAGATTTGACCTCATGTGGTTGATTTTGGATCGAGCAGATATGGATAATGATCTTGAAATGGCCAGGCATATTGTCTATGTGCACCAGAATAGAGAATCTCCTGCTCTTGGGTTCACTCCACTTGAGCCATCTGTTCTTCGGTATGTCTCATAGCTGCTTTTGTGATGAAAACAAAGTGATGACGGAAAATATTAGGAATGATTTGCTTCATCAGATGTATAACAATTTTTTACATTATTTCTAGCATGTAATGATGCTACAAAAGCTTTTTGATGCATCCATTCATCTTGCTTTTCATGCCTCCCTATAATTACCACTTGTGTTGGTGTGATGCTTATAAATATGTACGTATTTTGTTTCGTTGTTTGTCAAGCTGCTTGCTTTTTCAACTGTAACGAAGTTAACTATTATGGTTGACAATGTTTTCATGTAAAGGCATACCGGTAAACATGCTTCTTACCATTAATCTCATTGTAAAGCTACAAAGGTTATATCTTTGTATCATGTGCTTAGCCCTCTTGCGGGCTCTTCTTTTGCTTGGAAGAGAATTTGGAGAAATAAGGCTCCTTCAAGAGTGGCTTTCTTTGTTTGGACAGCAGCATTAGGAAATATCTTGACCTAAGATAACCTGAGGAAGAGGCATATGTCATTGTGATGGACTGGTGTTGCATGTGCAAGAAGAATGGAGAACCCATCAACCATCTTCTACTCCGTTGCGATGTAGCTATAGTTTTGTTGGTATCAATATTCAATCTTTTTGGGGGTAGAGTGGGTCATGCTACAATGGGTGGCAGAGTTGTTGGTGAGTTGGAGGGCCAGTTTGGTAGCCATTGTTGTATAGATGTTTGGAGGATAGTTCCTTTATGTGTTATGTGGTAAATTCGGAGAAAACACAATGTTAAAAATTTTGAAAATTGTGAAAGAATGGTGTACAATTAAAACCTTCGATGTTATGAGTGGATGGTTACTCTCAACAGTTCTCACTTCTCTAATTTTCTAGAATTTCTAGATTTGTGTTCTTTTTCTCCCTAATTGGATGTCACTCTAGTATACTCTTTGTGTACTTCAGTTGTATCCCTTTGCGCCTTCTAATAAAATTGAATTTACTTCTAAAAAAAAAGCTACCTAGGTTTTTAATTCGAACGTTTGTTGCTGCAAATTTTCTGCTGCCAACTTCTTCAGGTTCTCAACCAGGAAGAGTTATATAAATTTTTTTTGGCTATGTCAGCTAAATTCATGTGTTTGATTCAGGGTACAAGTTGACTGCCTCAAGTGTGCTCTAATAGAAATGTCTACTCTTAATTGTTTATTTTGTTTACTTGTTATTAGTTGCATGTATAACTTTTACCATACTTAAAATGTGTTTTTTATTTTCTTCTTTTTTCTCTAGTGCTTACATTTCGGCAGCAAGAAGAGTGTCTCCCTCTGTCCCAAAGGAACTGGAGGAGTATATTGCTAGTGCCTATTCAACCATTCGGCAAGAAGAAGCTAAATCTAATAGTCCCCATTCATATACAACTGTCAGAACTCTGCTCAGCATTCTCCGAATATCGGCTGTAAGTCCTGATTCATTATTTTACATGGAGACACAGTATACGCTATTTGTCTGTCAAAATGGAATTAGGCTAGCAGAATATTTGGTCCTGCGAAAAGAAAACAGTCTTTTTAGGTCCAGATCATAGTGTTGTAGACTTTTAACTCACATCTTTCAAGATATGGACTGGGCTAGATGTTCTGGTTAAAAACGTAAGTTATAAAATGGGTTTGCATATATTGTTCATAGCATTTTTCCCTAGCTAGTTGGACAGCTTGTCTGAAAGTGTAACCCCTAGGGTGGGGCAATGGCTAATCTGTAAAATACATTCATTTTTTTGGACAGATACCATTATGGTCCTTTGATTATACTGATTGAACAAGCTTTTACCAGGTTACACTTGACATTGACTTCATTTGTTTACAGGCACTAGCAAGACTCCGATTCTCTGAGAGTGTGGCTCAGAGTGATGTGGATGAGGCACTTCGGTTAATGCAGATGTCGAAGTTCTCTTTGTACTCAGATGAGCGTCAGAAATCTGGACTTGATGCCATCTCTGATATCTATTCAGTCTTGCGAGATGAAGCTGCCAGGACTAACAGGATGGATGTGAGCTATGCCCATGCACTCAACTGGATTTCTAGGAAGGTTTGTTCCTAGGAAACCAACTAGTATTCTGTCCTCTTGATAGCAATTGGGTCTCTGACTGCTAACTTTTCCTTTTGAACAGGGATACAGCGAAGCCCAATTGAAAGAATGTTTGGAGGAATATGCTGCCTTAAATGTGTGGCAGATACACCCCCACACCTTTGACATCCGATTTATTGATGCCTGATCACTGATGTGCCCTTTGCTTGTATAGAAATGGCCTTTGATCAATCAGCATTTGAAGTTTAATTGATGATATTTGGCTTATGTTGTAATTTTGATTTAACAGAATTTCCAAGGCACTTTTGATTGCTAGAACGAGCTAGAGTTTCATATTTAAGCATTAGTCACCAGAGTTAGTACTGTATTGAAACTGTAAGCAGTCATTAGTTTACTCTGTTAACTAAGAATTAGGCGAAAAAAAGAATCAATTTTTCATTTGTATGTCACCTAATTCTAAGTAAATATTTGAAACACCCAACAATGCAGATTTTCAAATGAATAACCAAATGCCAAGAGCCTTTACTTTAAAATTAAGCATCAAACTACAAAAACAGGGGCATAAGACAGATAAATGGCCAAGATTTTTGAAATATTCATTCTTCTTATAAGAACTTCAAGTACTGGTGAAGATGTTTGAGAAAGAATCACCAGAGCCTCAAAGCCCAAATTAGTCTTTCTATCCCAAGCGAATGCACTTCAATCTCAACAGGCACTCAACATAAATAGAGCATAGATGGTGCAGAAAATCTGAAGAATACCCAAAACCCAAAATTCAATAGGATGAGTGCGCTGCCGCTTGAAGAAATACCAGCCTGGTCTGGGTAGAAAAGGAGAACACAGAGAGAAACGTATTGGCTAGAAAAAAAAGAAAGAGAGAAGATGATGCGAGTTAACAGAATTAATTTCCGTTTGTTTTTTTGTACACGTTAGCGGAATAGGATACTCTCCAATTCATTTTTCCAGTTCAAAATTGATTGGAAAATATCCAGGTTATGGTTAGGATTTATTCTTATAAATCTTAAAGTTATAAATAGGACACTTGTTTGCTAACAAAAAATAATAATAAAATATTATTTTAGATTAAAAAAATAAAAATAAAAAATTAGAAAATATTTTAAAAAAATTAATTAATGGGGTGGTCGGACCACCCCATTAATTAATTTTTTTTTTTTTTAGTTTGGCCGTTGGGGGTGGTCTAGCCATGGGGTGGCTTCAGCTACCCCAGGCCAACAGGGGTTGTCTGGCCACCCCCTATGGGCTGGCTGGCCACCCTTAGTTTTTTTATAATATTTTATAATATATATATATATTTTTTAAATCTAAAATAATATTTTATTATTATTTTTAGTTAGTGGACATGTGTCCTAGTTATGGCTTTAGGATTTTTAAGAAGAAATTCTAGTCATGAACTGAATATTCTCCAGTTAAAAATGAACTGGAGAGGATCCTATTCTCACGTTAACTTAATGAGTAACTTGCCTGAAGAATCTCAGCCCTTAAACCAAACTACCGCAGATCTGCGGTAATTTGGTTTACCGCATGTGTGAGAATGTAAGTAAGATAATTAATATGCATGCAATCTTTTCATAAGGAATATAACTCATGGAAGAGGAATGGTAATTTACTAATTTGATTGCGGATTCGTCGGTTATTCACAGTCTCCAACCATGGTCTAAGGAGCATGTAAGAAGAGAAGCAAATATGGCACTCCAAATTTCAACAAAAGAAATTTGAACAGAAGAGTATCCTATTTTCCTTCGTGAAATTGTCGTTGCTGAAAGTTGTATGATTTGATTTTCTTGAATGAAAGCTTGATGGTCCACTTCAAATTTTTTTTTTTAATTATATTAAAAATGTATTCGAGAATCATATGTATTTTTGAAGATTACTGTTAATTAAGAGTGATATTATTTAGTATACTTCTATATAACTTCTATACAATTAGGATTCTGAAAATCAACCATTGAATTATATGATTAGAGTTTACTAAATAATATTACTCCTTAATTAAAATTAAATAAATTGACTTATCTTTATTGGAGGTTTAAGATTTACGAATTTAACAATAATGGAAGGGACACGATTAAAGTGGCTTTTGGTTTCACCTCCTCTCCGAAAAGGGCACAGAATCATAGTACGTAGATGGTCTGGCAAGAATTTGGTTCCCGAAGTAAAGAAAAACACAAGTGGCTGTAACACATCATAAAAAATGACATATGGGACCCTCGGCCTTCAAAATCATATTACGTTTGTCACGGGTGTAATTGTCATTTCATATTGGGCGCTCGGATCAGCAAATCCTAGAGCGCCCTAATTCCACACGTCTTAATTATTTCCATTAATCAAACAAAGTCTCTCTCAATTAATATCTTAGAAGGAAATTAAGTTTAATCACCTCCACGCTCTCTCTCTCTTCCCCTAAAACCCAAAACAGGGGAAAAAGAAAAAAACGAGCTCTTCCAACGAACCTCTTTCCCTGTTCAAGGTAACAAAGTCTTGTTTGGATACGAATCGAAGGCTTTTATTTTAACCTATTATTATCATTTCAGCGCTTTTGCATGTGTATCTTTGAATTAGATCTTATGCTTTTTGATTCAGAATGTAGATATATGGAACATAATTACCGACAAATTGCATTGGGATTGATGTTTGTGTCTTAGGAACTGCATTTATGGGCTCAGCTGACTTTACCGTTGTGGCAACTCTTTCAATTCGTTGAAGCAATCCACAGGTTCTTCTATTTGATTTTTCTGTTTCTGTTTTCTTTGTTTTTATCTGCTGGTTAGTTAGTTGTATTTATAGTTGAAGAGGGTTGTGTTTAGAGATTTCAGTTTGTATTATTGATGCTATAAGTAACAGTGTCTTGATTTATATACACGTAACACCTCGGAGGCAATAATTAATTATTGGGTTTCATTTCTCTGTTTGTCTTTGTAATTGGGTGCAATATTTCTACTATTTTTTCCTAATTTGAACTGAACCTATAACTTTGCTTTGCCCGAATAAAGAAAAAGAAGGGAAAGTGAATAACCTTTTAAACTTTTGTAGGATTTTGCTATGCGGTAATCAAACCCATAAAATGAATTCCTTTTAAACTACTCCTTTCCTTGGAGGAGTATTTGGCGGAATAACCTAACCCTTGGCAGTCGTTTTTTTTTTTTTTTTTTTGCTTGAGGCCACTATAGGGAAGATACTCACTATGATTAACTTAAGGAAAAGACATATCATAGTAGTAGATTGGTGTTGCATGTGTAAGACGAGTGGGAAAACTACTTATCAAAAAAAAAAAAAAAAAAAATGAAGAGTGGGGAAACTGTTGATCATCTTTTACTCCATTGTGAGATAGCTAGTGCCTTGTGAAACTTTATTTTTCGGTCTTTTTGGGGTAGAGTAGGAGTCTGTTCCCTAAGTTTAGGGAATATGTCCAAAAAATCGCAAAAAAGTCCCACAACAGACTCCTTAAATGAACCTTAAACATTAGGATTGCAACAGTAGAACCCAATGTTTTGGGTTCTACTATTGCAATCCTTATGATTATTAAAAAAAAAAAAAAAGATTCTCTCTCCTCTCTCCTCCCATGTCTCACAATTCTCTCTCATCTCTCCTCTCATATATATAATATAATTAAAAAAAAAAACAAATATTTTAATGATATAGGAAATGATTAAGGGAACCTATTGAGGTGTATTTTGACATAGGGAAGTAAAAAGTAGTTTGGAACTTTAAATGTAGGGAAAATGACGAGGAAGCTGCTGAGAATGCTCTTATGCCTCGACAAGTTGTGCATCTCTTCACTTGTTGGAGAGGGCATTTATTAGTCTTCGAAGTGTAGCAATGTAGTAGTTCCGCCCCTGATTGGTTGGCTGCCTATATGATTGTTTTCATATTTCTATATATATATATATATATATTTTAATGATTTTCTTGATCTTTTCTTTTTTGGTTAGGTGTTTTTTTGTATATTTTTATGTGCTTGAGTTGTGCCCTTTTACGTTTTAATAAAATTTGATTAATTGTAAAAAAAAAAAAATCAAAGGCAATAAGAATTCTTGGTCATGTGCCGACAAAATTGGTGCATTTATTGTTGGTTGTGCTACTAGAAAAGTGTGAATAGCATTTTAGTCTTATGTATATAGAAACATAGTTATGTCATAGGGCTCATCATCCTCACTTTGGCTAGTGGTAGTAAATGAAAAAGTTAGCGGTTAACAAATAAGAAAAGGTTTGCTTTAAATTTCAATTAGTGGACTAGCCACTAACTACCAACACTTTTTCAGTAATTAGGTATTTAACATGGTGTCAGAGATGAAGATTTTGACTCTTCCCCCAAACATGATATGCTTAGTCTATATATGGAAGGCCACATGTTGTCACATGGATTGCCTACTCAAGGGGCAGAAGTGAGGAGATTATTGAAACACAAATAAAAAACATTAACGCCATTCTCCAGTAGTCTAAGCTTTTTGAGTGACTGCTGATATGACACCTTGCATCCCAAAATTGGTTAGCTATATAGTTACTTTTGGCCATATGCGTCTATCTTTAACTGGAGTGCAACTACCTACCAAAACAAGAAAACATGAAAATGTATGTAGCTTTGTTGTTCAAGCTCATCGATCAGTTTCAGTAAGCAAGCTCGAGAACTATTGGGGTTCAGCATGATTACTTTTGCTAATGATTGAGGTTCATATTTTGCGATCTCGTGTCTAACACTAAAAAAAAAAAGTTGCTTAAACTCATAGGAAATTTCAAGAGAAAAGGTCTGACCTAATTTATATCTTCTAATGGAAAGCAAGAAAGAGCGTCTTATTTGCATATGGTTTTTCTTCTTCTGCCTATATTCTTGGCAGCCTTTCTACTTCATTGATCTCTTTTCCTTTTTTACTTTTTTTTTTTTCAAAGTGTGAGGTCAATGTTTATTGACGTTAGGCTTGCATACATGCTGATTAAGGTCAATCCTTTGGGTTGTGAACGTTCAGCCAAGAAGCCAACTTTGAACAGCCCAGTGCTCAGCTCAGCTTGATGATACTCTTACCCTTTTGTCTGTTAGATTATGCTTTTACAACCTTGGACAACTGTTATGATCCGATTTGGTAATTGACATGTCAATTGCAATTAAAAGAGAAGCTATAATATACTTTATAAGATTCCTCTATTGTTTAAATACTCTATTTATATCTAGAGAGGCTATAGGTCATAGTTATAAAATATTCCTTACCTTAGGAAAACTTTTAAGGAGCTTGAACTTTAACGAATCAACCCCTGCCCTTGGGCAGGCATTTTCTTGTGAAGCCTTGACTCAAATTATGTCTTAGATGATGAAAATATGAAAAAGAATCAAAAGCTTCTTTAGTTGTTATATTTCTGGCTTGTGGTGTCAATGTACTATGCTTATGGTCATGGCTTTGAGATCTGGATCCAAATATTCTATTCTAAAAAAATTCATTGTAGTTGGATTTGACCTCATATCTTGCCCAATCAGTGATCTAGATATTTATTTTGATCCTAGAAGATTTTGAAATGGTCTCAAATTCATTTGTGATTCTGGTATGATATGCACGCCACTAATTCCCACTTCTGTTGTGTCAAATCCACCATGCAGTATATTGTTTGACAACAGGCGTTCAACACTGGTAGTGTGTAAAAGATTTGGATATAATGCTTTTTTAATAATGGGATCCCTGCAAATTTAATACTAATATCTTGGTTTTCTAATCCCAATGAGTTCTACCTGAGATGACAATTTTTCCTCTCATAAGAATGGGATGGGTGGTGAGGTTGTGGGTTCAAGACCCACTAGGTGCATGTGTAACTTACCAATCAAAAAGAAAAATCTTTATTTTCTAATGAATGAATAAATGTAATCTTGATACATTTGGACTTCCTGTGTACAAATTTAGGAGAGTTGCCCTCTCTTGCTCGTCGTGTTTTCCTTTCTGGGTACTTAAGTTTGTTGACAAGCCATGAAAATCCAACTACCTTCATTATCTTTGAAAGATCACTTTTCTTATTAATTATAATAATTTCCTTATTTATTTATGACTGCTTTTTTGCTGATATTATTTAAGAAATCGACTATTTCTCAAGTTAAAATATAATTTGAATATATCTACTGTGGTTGTTTTTTTTGTTAATGGTTCTCTCTCTCTCTCTCTCTCATATGTCTTCTTGAGGATTATATTATTTGGCATTTTCCAGGCCCTTTTATTTTGTCTGCACATATCACCAAGATCCATTGAAAGTGATAAGTGGTCTTGAATCAGCACTTTTGTGATGTTTCAGGTTGTATTCATAATATGGATACTTGGAAGTGCAAATCTCCTGCTTGTGCACCTTCTCTTATTATGGCACCTTTGAATTTTTCAAATAAGGTGCATGAGAAGGCCCAATCTGAAAAAGGAGCAACTGGTCATGTTGCTGAGACTGAAGTTGATATAGACCATAGAGAAGTTTACTTTTTAATTATGCATTTCCTGTCCTCTGGGCCATGCCAGAATACTTTTGGACAATTCTGCAATGAACTTTTGGAACATCGTCTTCTACCTAGAAGATATCATGCTTGGTTTTCAAGAAGTGGTGCACACAGTGGGGATGGCAGTGATGATGGCATATCTTTTCCACTGAGCTACAATAATCTGTTGGAAAGGTATACACGCTTATTATATTGTTCTACGAGAGTCGAATTCTAAATTCGGCCTCTTAAACAATTAAGGGTCCGTTTGGGTTTGAGGTTCAAAACGTGCAATTTTAAAAATAGCGATTTCAAAACGTAATTTTTAAAAATGCAGTTAAGCATTTGATAAAATTGTGGTTTCACCTTTAAATTACAAATTGTGCGTTTTTTAAAAACGCACCACTGTGCTTGCGATTTAAAAACATGTATTTTTCCACGTTTACACCGCCATTTTTTAAAAACACACTCCCAAATTTCGCAATTTTGTTTAAAAACACACTTTTGGCCTGCAAAATTGCAAGGCCAAACGGACTCCAATTAAAAAGGGTAAAAAACTTTGTGATTATTTTTGTTATTTTACTTTCCAATTTTTTATAATTCCGGCTCATAGCATATGCCTCTGTTTCCATTGAGTTCTATATGTCCTAATGCTAGTCATAGCTATAATTTTCATTGATCGCCTTATGCAAAATTCTAATCTGAATACTGCTCACTTAGAAGCTAGTATTATGCAATGGAAGTTTATTGAATATTGGGATACCATGGGAAATCTATTTTGTTCTTTCCGAGTCTTTCCTTTTTTTCTTTTCCGTAAATCACACTGCCTGGCCCTGTGGTTCTTAACATCTCATATTTCCTATTATCTTCCTGTATAGCTTTCAAAATATCTAAATAAGTTTTTTTTTTTTTTTTTTTTTTTGTAATATATTTTTCCTCTAGCATTTGATTTTCCTTGTATAGAGTCATTGACATAATTAACTAATAACATGGACAAATGGATTCTTAAATAGTCAAACTTGTAAAGATTGGTAAGTGAAGGGATATCAAAAGAGGGCATGTGCATATATTTAATGCCAAACTTGAAGGGAGGTCCGTGTTTTGTGGGGCTCTGCCAGGAAGGTTTGTCTTTGTGGATAGATTTATCTGTTATCATAAACCTCCTTAAGCCTCATGACTTCGGATATGATCCCAGTTCTTACATGCGACCACCTAGATGCTCTATCTCTGGGCTAGCTGGCTTTATTCTTCTGGAGATTTCTTTGACTTGCAAAAATTTATTTGTTTGCTTTTGAAAATTTGGCATGGTGCATCTTTTCATATTACTTCTACATATACTGTATACCATTTAATTGATTTGCCATTTGATAACCCCTAGGTATCCTCACATTGAGAAGGATCACTTAGTAAAGCTTCTGAAGCAACTTATAACAAGTGCAGCCCCTCCTCCTTTGCATGGGAAGAATGGACGAAACACTCCAAATGCAGCTGATGTTCCTACATTGCTGGGATCTGGTTCCTTTTCGCTTCTGGATTGTATGTGATATAAATTACTTTCATTAATTGTATATTTATATAGTTTACCTTTTTAAATGAAGAATTGTTTATACTTTTCACAGAATGGCTTTTAGCATGAAAATTTAGGATGCATATGGTTCTCAGTAAATAATTATGAGACCATTATTTGGCAACTCCTCACCACAGCAAAGCTTCCTCTTTTGATTGACATAGTGAACTGTTTCCCAAAATAGATTGTATTTTGAAATCCTGTGTTGAAGGTCCATTATAAATTCCGAATTCTAATTGCATGCTTTTATTGTATCCATATTTTCAGAAATAAAGAAAGCTGATATGATCGTTTAAATTAATGCGCAAAAACTTCCACTGCTTGTTTGAAAATACTCCTAGTATATTTTAAGTAGTTCCCTTATACCCACCCGACCCCCCCCCCCCCCCCCCCCCCCCCCCCCCCACACACACACACACACACACACCCAAAAAAAAAAAAGCTAGTTCTGAAATAATGAATTGAAAGTGGATTTCACACTGACAGCAAATTTCTTGAACATGTTAGATAGCAAATTTCTTTGAAGATACTTTCCCTGCCCAATTGAATACAAGTAATATAAATCTAAGAGACACACTGTTAGAGCATGCATGTGAAGGAACAGATTTGGAGTTTATCTTGTTTGCACCATTATCTTTGTTTTCTATAAGCTGTTTATCACTTTAAATATTGGCCTCTTCATGTCTATTATTGAAATCTAGTGCTCATTTCAAGCCTTTATGTGCAACTTTACTCCTGGAAAAGAGCTTTAAATAATTATTTGGGGAAACTTCACTTACTCCCTGGATGTTCCATCACTTTTGCAATTGTACCCTCAAACTATAAAACGTTGCAACGTCGGGTTGCCATGTTTGAAAACTTTTCAATGTCATCCTTCTGTTAGGATTTTCAATTAAATCCTAATGGAGGATGCCATAATAACAAAATGCCTTTTTTTAAAAAAAAAAAAGAAAAAAAAAGAAAAAAAAAGAAAAGAAAGTCTTTTACACGGCTGACCCACGGCCAAGTGTGCAAAAGATGTCATTTTTTTTTTTTTTAAAAAAAAAAAAGGGGTATTTTTGGTGTTTTGGCATCCTCCATTAGGATTTAATAGAAAATCCAGACGGAGAAGTGGCATTGCAAAGTTTTCAAACATAATGACCTAACATTGCAACTTTTTAAAGTTTGAGGGTATGATTGCAAAAGTGATGAAACATTGGGTTACCATTTTTACTCCTTAGAATATTTTCGCTGAATTGGTCACAAAGCCTATTTTGAAGCATTAATTGACTCTTCTTCCTGCATCTTTGTTCACCTTTTCACCCCAGTCGTTTGCTTTTTCTTTGGGATTTCTATTTCAATTGGCATTAATTAGTGCAATGAGTAGTACGTTGAGCCCCAACCTTCTTGAATTTAACTTTCCTATACATTCATGATATATATATATATTGAAGGTGTACATTAACCAAATTCACATGGGTAGAACTCTCAGTTTCAATTTCATTTAGGAAGCTTTTCTCTGCTTTGTATTAGGTCTAAACCATCCAATATTTGCTGTGATTGGCTGGAATTAAAGATGTTTATCGAGTATACTATTGATGGATAATAATTGACATCCATGATTCGTCCAATAGAAAAGGGTATTGGGCAGTTAGTCAATTTTTGCTCTTAAGAAGTTTTATGTGGTATTGTGGTTCACATATTGAAATTAATATAAAAGTTTTTATAACTTGTGAACAAGAAAAGAGAAGCAAATTAAGGTATCCAAAAAGAAGAGTAAATGTGGCATAAGACAATTTATTGCGGGGTGATTGAACTTGTTTGGAAAGAAACTACAAAAGTAGGAGTTATCGGTCTTGTAAAATTATTTTAGGTCTTATTAATCCCTTTTAGTGAATTGTAGAACTTGACTGTTCTTTCCACAATTTTTTGTACTCAATATTTGATATATTACATTATTACTTTATATATACAAGATATTCCATTATCTATTTTCTCATTTCTGAACTTTCCCTTTCTTTTGCAGGTGATAGGGATATGGAAAACAAGCAAGTTAAGCCTCTGCAAGCTTACTTGCGTTGGCCTCACATGCAGGCTGACCAGGTTCGTGGGCTAAGTTTAAGGGAAATCGGAGGAGGTTTCACCAAGCATCATCGTGCTCCATCTATTCGCTCTGCATGTTATGCGATAGCTAAACCATTGACTATGGTGCAAAAGATGCAAAACAAGATGAAACTAAGGGGCCATCGTAATGCAGTTTATTGTGGTATGGTTATCTCTTCCCGTTGTATGAGATCATGTTACAACATATGTCATCAGAAACAAACTGTGGAAAAAGGATACACTAAGTGGGACACTGATGATGTAGACTACTCCAAGCATTTTCATGATTTTAGAATTTCTGTTCTTCATGTTAATAATTGCATTTTTATTTTGAATTTTTTGAATGTTTTCACAAATGGTACTTGTATTCCCTGGAAATTTTTCTGAGATTGATTTACTTGACATATGCATTTTCTTGCTACTTTGCTACTATTTGTTCAATAGTCCCCATAAACTTGTGATAATATGTGCGCATATTCTAGCATATATATTGTCCATCAGGACATTTTCTGTGATTCGAATCTGCGATTTGTATAGTCATATTGCCAACTTTAGAATAAAGTTTACTGGTGATAGAGTTATTTTGAACACATTTGCTTCTATCTTGTAGCCATATTTGATAGGTCAGGAAGATATGTTATCACTGGTTCTGATGATCGTCTTGTCAAGATTTGGTCAATGGAAACAGCATTTTCCTTGGCCAGCTGCCGTGGACATGAAGTGAGTTATAATAATAAGTGGAACTTATAATTTGATAATATATCCTGCTCTTTTAGTATTTCGTATGTGTTTTAAATATACTTTGCTCATTATATGAATTAAAGGGTGACATTACTGACTTGGCTGTAAGTTCAAACAATGCTTTGGTGGCATCTGCTTCAAATGACTTTGTCATACGAGTTGTAAGTATATCCAACCTAACATTTTCATATGCTTCCTTCGAATATCTTGACAATCTGATTAGTTCTGTCTGGTCTATCCCAGTGGCGTTTGCCAGATGGAATGCCAATTTCAGTTTTGAGGGGTCATACTGGAGCTGTTACTGCTATTGTTTTTAGTCCCAGGCCAAGTGCTGTATACCAGCTTTTATCGTGAGTTCCATCTTCAGAGTTACACTCCTTGTTGGCTCCCTTTCGTTGTGCAGTTGATCTGCTGTGATTATTTTTTAAATTAGAAACCTAATGTAATTCCATTTCAATAGTTTCACATATTTTATTCATTCTATGAACCTCCCGACTCTTAGCAAGCTTTTGGGCACCATAATGATTTACTGGAATTCTTTTCTTTTGTTATTACATCTGCTGCTTTTAACATATGTAGGTCGTCGGATGATGGAACTTGTCGAATCTGGGATGCTAGGTATTCCCAGTGCAAGCCACGAATATACATGCCAAAGCCTTCAGATGTCTTAAACGGTCAGATGATTGCTTCTACATTGTTGTCTCATTGGTTAACTTTCGGGTGATGTGAACTTACCATGGAGCTGTGAAGTTTACTGCAGGGAAGAGCATTGGTCCATTGAGTAATGGACCCTCCTCAAGTAATGGTCCTCAGAGCCACCAAATAATTTGTTGTGCTTACAATGCCAATGGAACCGTGTTTGTTACTGGTAGCTCCGACACTTTTGCAAGGGTTTGTTCTAACATATGCCCTTCAATTAAGTTCATATAATTCATCTTCCAAAACTTAGGCTATGTTTGGTAATGATTTTAAAAAGTCTTTTCTTTTCAAAATCAAAAGCGCACTTTTCTCAAAACATATAACAAAAAATTCACTTTCAAAACACAAATACTTTTCATAAAAACAAAATAGAAAACACAATACACTTTTTAGAAAGCTTTTCACACCTTTTTATAGGAATATTTTGAGAAAACAAGTGCTTAATTATTCAGGTGTAGGGGTTGAATTATTATTTTCAAAAAGATTTTTTTTAAAAAATAAAATAAAAAAGAGAGGTAGCCACATGGCCACACCCATGAATGGCCACCCTCAACGGAAGAGAGGGTTGGCGGTTTGGACACCTTTGTCAAACGGCCAGCATGGCCAACCCTTTCCTCTGCTGAGGGTGGCTGCATGGCCTCTCTCTCTCTCTCTCTTTTAATTTATAATTTTTTTTTATAAGAAGTAAGTTCCATGCTTGTTTGTGTTTTCTCAAAATGTGCATGTTTAGTATTTGTTTCTTTGAAAATACAGAACATTTTCCAGAAAGTTCACCAACCAATTTTTTTAGTGGACCTCACAGAAAACATTTTCTCAAATGTGGACCCCACCAAAAACAATTCTCAAACTTCATATCACATCAAAAACATTTTAAAATCAAAACACAAAAAACACTTTTCAAAATCATTAATAAACATACCCTTAACTTACCATTGTTGTAAATCTTGTTGGATATGTGCATCAAGAATCAGTTAATTGCAGGTTTGGAGTGCTTTTAAATCTAACCCAGATGATTCAGATCAACCAATACATGAGATGGATGTGTTGTCTGGCCATGAGAATGATGTCAATTATGTGCAATTCAGGTTAGTCAGTCCCAATTAGTGGCTTACCAGGATAGTAACTAATTTACCTTTACAATATTTTATATCATCTTTGCTACTTCCATATGCAGTGGCTGTGCTGTGGCCTCAAAATCTTCAATGTCTGACTCTTGGAAGGAGGAGAATATTCCTAAGTTTAAAAATTCCTGGTCTGTCAATATGATTTCTTCATCGTTTCCTTTCAAAATTTAAGCACTCCGACATTTCCACTTAATTCTTTTATCCTTTCAAAATTTAACTAATCTGATGTTTTCCATTAATAGTTATTGTGAAGAGTTTTTTTTGAACACACCCTATGATGCTCTTGTTGTTAGATATTCTTATCACCTATTCCTCAAATTGTAATGTTTCTCAGGTTTTGTCATGACAACATAGTTACCTGTTCTCGTGACGGCAGTGCAATTATTTGGGTTCCAAGATCACGTAGATCCCATGTGAGCTCTTCTACATGAGTTAATTTTAGAGTTTCCAAAGTTTTGGTGGAGATCATGTTCAATTTCCTTAGGAAAGTTTTCCTTACAGGATTATTCTTCACTTTCTTTCCAAAGTTTAATATGGTGTAATTCAATTTGATTTCTTGGTTTCTTCTATCTCTGATCATTTAGGGAAAAGTTGGACGTTGGACACGGGCATATCATCTAAAAGTTCCACCTCCTCCACTTCCTCCTCAACCTCCCCGAGGAGGACCACGTCAGAGATTTCTTCCAACCCCCCGTGGTGTTAACATGATTGTGTGGAGTCTGGATAATCGGTTCGTGCTTGCAGCTATCATGGGTAAAGTACTTAAAATATTTGAATATGTACTTATGGGAGAAAAGTTATATGAAGATAGGATTCTCTTGCATGTTATGGGAGAAAAGTTATATTAAGATAGGATTCTCTTGCTTTGTAGCTTTCCTGCATCTTAACTCAAAAAAGCTGTTAATCCCATTTACTTAAGGATAATTAAAGGGGAAGCCATTTGATGTTTTGCTTTATTTGCGTAAGCATCACCCGTTAAATCACATGCTGTGATGTCTTTTACTTGTTTTGTCAACCTTTGCTCCTTTGGCTCTCTGTTATCCTTACTGCAGCTTCATTTGAACAAAATCACCCCTTTAGTGCATTTATTGGTCTACCATGCACACAACTGAACCATCATTTTCCTTTTCCTTTGTCTTCTGTTCAGTTGCTTCACCTCTAGCATCTTTTTAGTGCAAAGATGTGATTCATCCATTTCTTGAATTTTACAATTTTTTTTTTTTTTTTTGGCATCTTAAAATAAGCAACTTAGTACTTTGTACCATAAATTGGAGTTGGCCTTTTAGTAATTTCCTTTCATCTTCTTTAGCTTGATAGGTTCTCAGCCATTCATTTTTTTTTTCCTCTTGTTGGCTGGGGTGGGGTGTGCATAGGATCTCCACTTATTCGTCTTGCTTGGTTCAATGAGCTATATTTGCCCCTGTCCTGCCCTTTTAATGGATATCTATCAACAATATACACAGCTTTTATTAAGTAACAGAATGTGATGTTGCATCCTATCAATTTTTGTATTTGGTTCTGACTTGTCTTTTATTCTTTTGGTATTTATATATGCAGATTGCAGAATATGTGTTTGGAATGCTGTTGATGGTAGCTTGGTACATTCTTTGACAGGTCATAGCGAATCTGTAAGTGGTGTTTACTGTTTTTGAATCAGTTAAGTTACAAATTTTTCCAAACCCTTAAATTAATAGGAAATGCTGAATTAATTATTTAATTAACACTACTCACCTGTGGACTTGAACTCCCTTTTAATAAGTGAGACCCAACACATAGAATATTTAACTGAAAGTAGAGGTAAAATACAAAGTTAAATAACTAATTATTCTAAAAGCTTTAACTAATAGGAATTGATGAATTTAATTATTTAAATTAATAGGAAATGCTGAATTAATTATTTAATTAACACTACTCACCTGTGGACTTGAACTCCCTTTTAATAAGTGAGACCCAACACATAGAATACTTAACTGAAAGTAGAGGTAAAATACAAAGTTAAATAACCAATTATTCTAAAAGCTTTAACTAATAGGAATTGATGAATTTAATTATTTAATTAATACTTGAACAAAATTATGATGAATCGATTTTGATAAACATGGTATCAATTATGTACGCACACTCTTTTTTTGCCTGTCTTATAAACCAATATTCTATCCTTCTAAGCCTATAAGGAACTTATCCTTGTCAAGGTTTCCCCCCTTCCCTAGCTTAGTAATGCATTTTTTTTATTTCAAACTTATACACCTCCAGCCAACATTCCCTTCCAATACGAATTCTGTTATTTAAGTTTTCTCATCTAACTTGATGCTCAAAGTTTCCATTCTTATCTGGTTTTCCTTGATTGAACTAAATTTTTATAAAATGATTAAATTTTCTGTTCTATTGGTTATTGACATGCTAGTTGTCCAGGTTTCCTGATATTAAGTCCTATCTGTTCTATCTAATAGTTTATCATCTGAATTTGAGTTATTATTATTTTTGCTATCTTGTCTTACGGTTTAATTGTTGGATTCTTGTTAGTCTTATGTTTTGGATGTTCATCCTTTCAATCCCCGGATAGCTATGAGTGCTGGGTATGATGGGCGAACTATAGTATGGGATGTAAGTTTCTGATTTTAAATTCTAGATGCTGATATGTTTTTTTCTCAAAGTGCTTACTGTTTGTTGAGTTCCTTGGTATATAATGTTTCCAGATCTGGGAGGGCACACCTATATGGACATATGATATTGGACGTTTTAAATTAGTTGATGGGAAGTTTTCTCCGTAAGTGAGCTGTAGAACATACTAGTATTTAATTTTGGCTTTACTGTATTGGTTGAATTGAAAATTTTGCACTATTTGTACTATTTGACCCATTTGTCATCAGTCTCAATCATTTGCTTGCTGGATTTTGAGCCTCAGCATCCCGGCTGTTGTTTTCATTCTGAATAATTTCATGAATTTTCAAATCCGTGAGTCTAGGATTCTTGTTATGTACATTTTGCTATTAAAATGTTTTGCTAAATTTAGAGTGATGATTCTATATTTCTCTCCCAGTGTGTAATCATGCTAGTTCTTTGTTATGAGTCATATTTTTCTTTTACATGTACATTTTGCTATTAAAATGTTTTGCTAAATTTAGAGTGATGATTCTATATTTCTCTCCCAGTGTGTAATCATGCTAGTTCTTTGTGATGAGTCATATTTTTCTTTTACTGCATAGGGATGGGACATCAATTGTACTTTCGGATGATGTTGGCCAAATATATTTGCTAAACACAGGTCAAGGCGAGTCCCAGAAAGATGCCAAATTGGATCAGGTACCAGAAAAATTCATTTACTTAGTCAGCTCCTCTCCCTTCTCTTTTGTGATGTAAGTTGGTAGTAGGCAATAGCCTAATGACAATTGTTTCTCTGATTTCTCCACAGTTTTTCCTTGGGGACTATCGTCCCCTTATTCGGGATTCTATGGGAAATGTTCTTGATCAGGTTAGTGACCACTTATTATTGCATTCTTGTGTGGTGAATTTATTTTCATTTCCATACACACAAGAAATCGAATTGATAAAATTCCATGCATACCTTACCTTCATCATGTGCAAGGTTAGAAGTAGTCAAATTTTGGTAGTTGGGAATCCTATGTTTATTTCAAGCAGTTCCCTCTCCATATATTTTTTCATGTTTGTACATATTTGCAGCACTGTAATTAAATTTCAGAAATATTGGATTTTGAAGCACAATAATCAAAATGTCAAAGATATCTAATGGTTTATATTGTATTGTGAGTGATCTGAAGTATATTACATCTGATGCAGGAGTCACAGCTTCCTCCACATCGCAGGAACATTCAAGATCCTCTTTGTGATTCAAGTATGTTTATGGCTTCAATATATGTACTATGCTTAACATATCTTTCTGAGGAACACATCTTCTCATATCATAGATTGATGGAAAATGCCAGGTATGATGCCATATCCGGAACCCTACCAGAGTATGTATCAGAAACGTAGACTCGGTGCATTGGGCATTGAGTGGCAGCCTTCATCAATAAAATATACTGTTGGTCTAGATTTTGGTCCGGGCCTGGATATTCAGATGGTCCCCTTGGCAGATTTGGAAAGAATGATTGAGCCAACACCGGAGTTTATAGATGCCATGTACTGGGAACCAGAAAATGAAGTCATAAGTGATGATACTGATTCAGAGTACAATGTTGCCGAAGAAAATTCCAGTGAAGGTGACCAGGTAAGTATAAATGCCAGCTCTGCTGGTGATACAGAGTGCAGCACAGAAGACAGTGAGGTTGAGCGCTGTCATACAGATAGCCTCCGCAGATCGAGAAGAAAAAAACACATTGCTGAAGTAAGTGGTGTCCTCACCTTTACTGGTTTTTATTATTGTGCCTACATGGACTGACTGTTGCTGTTTTTCAGGTTGAGTTAATGACTTCTTCAGGACGGCGAGTCAAGAAAAGGAATTTGGCTGAGTGTGATGGCACTAGATCTGGGAGTAATAGAATGAAGAAATCAAGAAGCAGTCGGAAAGTTTCAAAGAGGAAGTCTTCTAAAGCTAAGACTCTGAGACCCCAGCGAGCTGCCGCACGCAATGCTCTAAATATGTTTTCTCGAATCACTGGAACTTCTTCAGATGGAGAAGATGAAAATGACTCAGAAGATGATTCATCAGATAGTCAGTCAGTGCTCCAAGATGCAAACATCCAAAGCAACGAGTCTTATGCAAACTTGCAGAATATGCAACGACAATGTGCTAAAGAGGAACATTCTTTAGAGGAGTTTACTGGTGTAGCAAAGCCTTCAGCACTTTCTGAATCTAATTCAATTGTTGGAAACAAGCGAAGATTGGTCCTAAAGTTTTCACTTCGTGATTCTAAGAAGCATGTCTCTCCAGAAGACACAAGATTCAAATGTGACGATCAGGCTGGTCCAGTTTATCCATCATCTAGACCTCAAGAAACCACTCAAGAAGACAGGACTAATAAAAGCTCCATGGATCCAGTGTCATCTTTCACTGATATAACTGACATGGCGCTTTCCCAAAACTACGACAGATATGATTGCATGGATAGAACGCAAAGCGGAACGGCTGAGGATCTTTTAGAGCCATCTGCAGGTGATGAGGAGAATAAGAATAGGCGGGGAGAGATCAATGAACGCATATCCAAGTGTTCAAGATCAGGAGATGTCATGCCAAGAGATGCATCCACTGAACGCCATGCAAGTTTTGATGTCCTAAAGGAAAACAAAAATGATGTGAATGGGTATGTTAAACCTTAGAATATATCTGGTAAGTTTTCTGCTAATTAATTAATTGAAAATCACGGAGTTATATTTTCTTGCAGGGATGAGGAACAGTTTGGAACTGATGCGTTACAAGATCTGGATGGTGTGAGAAATAAAGAGCTTGCTCATCCTGATGATGCTCTCAAATCTTCATCATCATTTGAGTCATCACTCCTGGTTGACCACCAACCAAAAGCGGATGCTCATACAGCCCCATCCTATGGAAATTTCAATACGGATTACAAAGAGTCGCCTACATCTGATAAATGCAGAGACAAGTTACTAGAAATAGATGAAGTTGTTGACACAAACCACTCAAATGGACTGAAAGAGAATGCTCCCCTCAAGTCTACGAAGTTAATAATTAAGACGAAGAAAAGGATTGTGATGGACACTAAAAGTCCTAAACTTCAAGCCGTTACTGCTGTGGAAGACCTGTCAAGCGCTAGAGGTGGTGATTTAAAGCACATGGAGCCCACTCGAGCTCTGAAAGTACCAGAAGGGGATGAAGATACTGGCAGATCAAGTTCTTTGAGGTTAAAGCATTCATATTCTGACAGGAGGATGTCTGATGCTGCATATACAGGCAAAAAGTTCTATAAGGCTAAAACTGATTCAGAAGGTTGTGATAGTGATATGGAAGAAAATGATTCAGCTGTTAATGACCATCATGATTTGGAAACTGATGTCCCTGAAGCATCTAGTGATGCAATACGTAGAACAAGATCCATCAAGATTAAAGCAACTTCCCGGGAGCCAAATTCTGTGAATCGTAGCTTTAAGGTGCGAAAGGGCCATGCTTTAGTGGGGATATCTAGAAATGAAGAAAACTCCTCCATGGAATTGTCCGATCAGCTTCTTCAAGGATCAAGGTCTACAAGAAATCGGCGTAGTGGGTATAATGATTACGAACCAAGTTCTTCCAGTCGGAAAAAAAAAATATATTCTGTGAGAAAATTGTCATGGCTGATGTTGTCTGAGCATGAGGAGGGCTATCGTTATATCCCTCAGCTAGGTGATGAAGTTGTATATTTGAGACAGGTAATGCCTGATTTTTCTTAATTAATTGATACTGGTCCTTTATAATTTGGTTTTGATTTCAGCTTTCTTACATTTTGGTTTCTTTGATCGTCAGGGCCATGAAGAGTTTATAGAATCAACTCGCTTATTGGAAGTAGGTCCTTGGAGATCAATCAATAGAAATTTAAGTGCCGTGGAAATTTGCAAGGTTGAAGGGCTTGATTATGCCACACTACCAGGTTCTGGGGATAGCTGCTGTAAAATCAAACTTAGATTTGTAGATCCTTCTTCCATTGGATTTGGTAAAGCATTCAAATTGACTCTGCCTGAACTGATTGATTTCCCTGATTTTGTTGTTGAGAAAACACGGTATGATGCTGCTATTGGGAGAAATTGGACCCATAGGGATAAATGCCTAGTTTGGTGGAGAAATCCAAATGGGGAAGGAGGTAAATGGTGGGAAGGTCGAATTCGTTCTTTGAAGCCCAAATCTCAAGAGTTTCCTGAGAGTCCTTGGGAAAGATATGCTGTTTGTTACACGGGTGATCCTGATAACCATCTTCACTGTCCTTGGGAACTGCATGATCCTGACTTTTCATGGGAGCGCCCCCACATTGATGATGAGAGCAGAGATAAGCTCCTGTCCTTTTTTGCTAAATTGGAGCAGCCAGTGAATGGAGATAAGGTGATTCTATCTTACACTTCTTATCCCTCTTTCTCTTTGATTGGTAGAAACTCCACATGTAAAAGCTTAAATGACTAAAAGGGAGACGACTATGGATGATACTGTTAGTCTCAAAGCTCTGCTGTGAATCTTGCAGGACTATTATGGAATTTCAAAACTGAACCATGCTGCTCGGAAATCAGAATTCACTAACAGGTAGAAAAATGCTAGACATCAATTGTCCCTATTCTTTGTTTTGAATATGTGCTTACCTGCCAATCCCTTCACCGCTTATGCATTGCCTCATGAGACCATAAGGATGGACTATGCCTTGCGACTTTATATGCCTAAGTACTGCTTAGAAGCCCCATCCCATCATTACATTTTAATTAGACACATGACTTCACTTCATCCCTTGTTCAACAACCTACAGTCTATCATAGTGCCTGTGAACAAATTAGTATCATATGCATGTCATCGATTTAGCTTTCTCTTGTTTTTGTAGAGGGCTGGGGTATTATCTGATTTGATTTGTTGTTGGGAGGACAATTTGTGATCCTTGGCTTTATCGAATTTGTGCAGGTTTCCTGTTCCGTTCTACCCCGAACTGATTTGCTCAAGGTTAATGAATGAATACTATCGGAGCTTGGAATCCGTGAAGCACGACATCATGGTGATGATGTCAAATGCCGAGTTGTACTTCTCACATCCTGAGCTGGGTAAGATGAAACGCCTGTTAGATCGGTTTACAAAGAAATTGTCGAGGCTGTAGAGAGTTCAGAAGCAAAAAAATTTCTTTGATTTTTATGTTGTAACCCATTAATCCAGTTTTGGGAAATCAATTCTTATGGTTTTAGAGGAAGGAGATGCCTTAGGTGCTGCAGAAAAAAAGTAAGGTGTTTTTTTGTCTCAAATATTATTCCTGTACATATGAACATTATTTATGAAGAGGAAAATGGAGCAAGTTTGAGCAGCTCTAAAATCTCTAATTTATTGATTTTTGTCTTTTCAATCCTTATAGCTGTATGTCTCAGAGTTCCGGAGATATAGAACTGGATATAAGTTATACTACTCAAACAAAAGCACTCAAAATACTGGCTACAACGGATATGTGTAAGATGATCAGATGATGATCATCTCATGGCTATTGAGAAGGAATCAAATTAGATGGTTCTTTTCTCGATCTCTTCTACCCGCCCCTACGGAAACCAGGGAAAAAAAATTGAGAAAAAATAGATCAAAAAGTCAAAAATAAATTATTTTGTATTTATAAAAGAAAACTGATTCTTGAACCCTTTTACGATCGTGCAAAAGAAACATGAATCTAACATGGCTAGGTTAATAGATAATGGGCATGTCATGTCATTTAAATTGATTACTAATCAATTTTTACAATTTTGATTTTGTTTTGTTGTATTTAACGGTGTCAATAGCATCATGATTCATGTCATTTAAAAATTTTAAATGACAGAAATATATAATATCATTAAATTTGTACAGTCTAGGAACCGTTTGGCAACCCTTTCCCCTCCCCTTGACACTGTTCACGCTTCATTTTCTATAAAAATCGTCAAAATAGTTTCATTTTTTATATCACGTCATTCACTTTTTATATCACATAATTTACTTTTTATTATTATTCAAATAAAAAAAAATCATTACAAAACAAATTTTTTTCACTTTTTAGTACAAAAAATTCAAAATTTTATACCACATCAATCCATGTCAGCAAGAGAAGTCTCCTAAATTTTTTATTATTTTTTAATATATTTTTAAATTTTCACTTTTGCGCCCCTACGCCCGTTAATTCGACCCCTGCATGCCAGCTATAGTAACAAAGACAAAAGGCTTTGCAAAACACACCTAAATATTATAATTTATATTTATTAAATTTATTAATTAATCATTTTAATAATATTTTTATATGGTCGTGAAATGTTCCTCTCTATTTCAAGCTAATATAAGATCATTAAGATGAAAGTAATAAGTAAGGGTAAAAAATAGCATTATTTTATGTTAAATAAAAAAAAATAAAAATAAAAAACCTAAATGCAAATGAAGCCCAAAGTACAGGCCCAACTCATCCTATACTGACGTTGCTTAAACGTGTGCCCTAATAACAAACCGCAAACCCCCACGCCCACCTAAAACCCTAATTCCAAGCTCCGTAGACTCTCCTTTCACAAACACACTGAGAGCACCAGAGCAAGGGCTACAGCCAAAGCAAGCAACAATGGCCGGAGGCAAAATGAAAAAGGAGAAGCCAAAAGGAGGCGGCGCGGCAGCACGCGCGCCGTATCAGGGAGGGATATCGTTCCACAAGTCGAAAGGGCAGCACATCCTCAAAAACCCATTGCTGGTCGACTCCATCGTCCAGAAAGCCGGGATCAAGAGCACTGACGTGGTGCTCGAGATCGGTCCCGGTACCGGAAATCTCACCAAGAAGCTTCTCGAGGCCGGAAAGACGGTCGTTGCCGTCGAAGTCGACCCTCGCATGGTGCTCGAGCTGCAGCGGCGATTCCAGGGCACCCCTTTCTCCAGTCGCCTCAAGGTTAGGTTATGACTTTTTTTCTGTTTGGTTTCCGACAAAGTGACGGAAAGTTTTGTAATTGTTGGTCGGAATGGAAAATATTAAAATTTTGTTTGGTTTTCTAAGCAATGACACTGGTTTTTGATTTATTTTGCTTTGGGTTGGTTAGTATGTTCGTTTTCTTCTTTTGAATATGACGTTGAATTTTATTGATTTATATTTTTTTTAAGTTGAAAAAGATCACTATCGCTATGTTATATAATTAGTTTTCATGCTTGAAGGTTTTTGTTTCGCCTATTTCGAATTAAGGGTTTTTTTTTTTTCGGTAAAGATTGCTTTTAAGGGGGGGGGTGGGTGGGGGGCTTCTTTTAATGTGCGTATGTTATGTTTGGTAGCTGAGAAACCAGAAGAAAAGACAAACTAAGGCTAGTACAAATATATAGGTAGGTCAAGTTTTGCAAAACCTTTTTTTGATATATTTTTACATTATATTGACTCTATGATGTTTTTCATATTTTCCATGTGTTTGAAGCGCCCCCGTTCACATCATTTGTTATCAAAATTCGATTGGTTTGTTCATACTGAGAATTCGTGTTAACAGGTCATACAAGGAGATGTGCTCAAGACTGACCTCCCCTATTTTGATATCTGTGTGGCAAACATACCTTATCAAATCTCCTCTCCTCTCACGTTCAAGTTATTGAATCACCAACCTGCATTCAGATGCGCGATCATAATGTTCCAGAGGGAATTCGCTATGAGACTGGTCGCTCAGCCCGGTGACAAGCTATACTGTCGTCTTACTGTGAACACCCAACTCCTGGCTCGAGTCTTTCACCTTATTAAAGTTGGAAAAAACAATTTCCGGCCTCCCCCTAAGGTTGATTCCTCTGTAGTCAGAATTGAGCCTAGGAAGCCGCGTATTGAAGTGGAGCAAAAGGAGTGGGATGGGTTTCTGAGAATTTGTTTTAATAGGAAGAACAAAACCCTTGGTTCGATTTTTAGGCAGAAGTCTGTCATCTCCTTGCTGGAGAAGAACTACAAGACATTGCAGGCACTAAATCTTGTACAAGGTTCATTGGAAAGTAAAGCTGCTGAAATAGACTTTTCGAGGCTAGGGGATTCTAATGAGGATGAAACCATGGAGATGGATGACGATGGAGAGGATGATGAAATGGATGTGGAAGATAGTGATGCAGGGGGGGAAACATCAGAGTTCAAAGCTAAGGTTTTGACTGTGTTGAAGGAGGGAGATTTTGAAGAGAAGAGGTCTTCCAAGCTCACATTACAGGAATTCTTGTACCTGCTCTCTTTGTTCAACAAGGCTGGCATACATTTTTCTTGATTCTAGAAATCATGTTTTTCTAATTTTTTTGGCCCCTCTTTTACAATTATACCCAATTTTGCGTTCCCTGCTTTCTTGTCAACTAAAGCCTTATTCTTTTTGTTCTGTTCTGTAATTTGCTTAAAATTTTGGTTGGATAGCATATAGCTTAAAGTGTTAATTAAGAATTAACTTTCTAGATGTATTTGGATGTTATAAACAAATTCCACTCACTTTTTGTTGCTCTCCTGTAATTTGATTGTTTCATACCAATATCAATATCATGCATCCTTCCCTTCTCTGGTTTCTTACATGCACATCTACGGGAAGAACTTTCTATTCAATTCCTTGTAAAACGATCTTTCTTATACGTCAGGATGGCATCTGAGGAAAGTATACTTTGTATTTGTGCCAGCAGCAGCTAAGAAAACTGTCATCCAGGAAGGCCTCATCAAAGGCTATGCAGCATATATTCTCATCTTACCAATCAAAAACATTTATTTCATCCAATTCTGAGACCTGATTGGATGATCTGCCATTTCAGCTTATTAAGCAGCATGGATCAGATACTGCTAATGTTCTAATGGTAAACTTAATCCAATACATTTAATTAAACGATTCAGATCTCTCAAACTTAATTTGTTAATTTCGTGTTGATTTCATGAGTTGTGTCAAAAATTATAAACGATAATCAAACCATCCTGCATTCAGGAAGGAGCAAATTGTTTCTGAAGTCCAAAGTACCAAGCAAACCACCTCTATGAAGACAATGGGACTCACATAACACTAAAACAAACCTTCCTACGCTTTCAGGATATTCAATTTGCATAGGAAATCTGTTTGGCCAAAGGTGCCTGTAACAAACATAGTCTCAAGAACTAGAGAAGTCAAATGGGAAAGAACATAAGCACTTCATCTAGCATGACATATAATATACTTGGTATTTCAAGATTTTGCTCAAGACAGTTCTAACATATTAATAAAGCTCCTCATACAGAATTTGGGGCTATGGGGGAAAATACAGTTTTATGTTAATTTCGTCTTCTTTGACTTCACATGAGTCTTCTCAGGGGCTTTAGTATCGTCTTCTGAAGAGCTTTCGCTGATTTCATCAGGGACATCATTAGGAACATTATGTTTGGTGATGAAGTCCTTCAATATGCTCATGCTTTCCTCTTTCATTGAAACCAATTGCTCGGAAAGCGTACCCTTGTCTATGTTGACGGAGTAATTTTCCGACCCAAGGCAAAGTGCAGCCTTAACCCGTGGTTTGGGATCATGAGAACTCATGGTAACCTTCTAAACACTGCAATCATAATCAGTATAACAATTGAACTTTTTTTCTTTTTTGTAACAAACTCACAAACAATCAGTTACTGATTATCAATAACATATGCAATACATTCACCCAAATTAGTTATCCTTATCCACTCTAATTTTATCTTTGATGAGTCTAATACATCTTGATGGATTCAAATAGAGATATCAAAGTAGTAGGGACAAGAAGTTCTTCCTCAGTGGAATTTGGAAAACTTTGTGGTCACAAAAGGGTGCAATAATTTTGTGTCAAAATAGCAGGCACTTCAAAAGGGCTATGAGCATTATTACTGAGAACTAAACTAAATATCATACTCAGAAGTTCCCACCAGTGGTTACCGTAATAACATGCCTAAGTGGCCATAGCACACATAGGAATAGGGCCAAGAAATTTTTATACAACTCAAAGAACACGACAAAAACTTCACACGAAACTAGAAAGTTAGGGTCGAGTTGAGAGCTCTGACTTATTTAATTAAATGGATTGGGTTAAAGTTTTTGACGGTTGACAATTTTTAAACAACTCGCAAACTTGACACAAAATTAGCGGGTTAGAATTGAAGGGTCGAGCTATAGTTAATCTATATAGTTTTATACCTATGCCTCGATTAAATCCGGACCAGACTTGCAAAATTGAATTGTCAACCCTAGGAACATTTTCATCAGGGCGCCCATAACTTCCACACAATTTGTACAAATTATTACAATTGTAACAGCAAAATCACACACTATATCTACCAAAGAAAATATATTATTCATCTAACAGAAGACGAAGAAAAAGAAAATCAGAGACCCCGGGTTGGCTGCCTATAAGTCTTCCTCTTAACAAAATCATAAAACTCACCAACCGGAATTTTCTTAAGAGGATATTTGGTTCCTGAGAAATATAACTAAAAGCAGAGAAAAAATAAAAAAGGAAACTTTAAATCATAAATTGATGTACTTTCTCAGCAGCCAAAGGAAAAAGATGAGAGAGGACTTTACCGTTAATCAGCGTAGGACTGAAGAGCCTGTGGAGGTCGGCGGATTTAGAACGAAAGAGTCTTTTGCTGGTGCTAGGTTATAGTAATTGAAACGACTTTAAATCCAAACGATGTCGTTTGAGGAGGCCAGAAGCAACTGAAAGAAGCTAGCCCGTTAATATTTTCAAATTAGAGTGTTCTTATTTGCCATCTCAGCATGTAACTAAAAGTCATATGAATAGAAATATAAAAACAAAAAATCATATACAATGAGTTAAAAGGAAAAACAAGAAAAAAAAAAAAAAAAAAGTATATTCTTAGATAGTTAAATATGAAGCATTTAGAATATTAGAATTAAAAATAATAATTACGATTTCAAGAACTCCATCATGAAGTTACCATAACAAATTTATATAATTTTTATTAAATTACTTATTATCTCAAAATTTAAATTCATAGAAAAATTGTGAATTTAATTATTTAATTAATGCTTTAACACTCTTCACATATGAGTTTAATATTTTTCCCAACAAGTGAGGGTCAATACATAAAATATTTAGGGTTAAATTCGCTTTACTCCTGAAGTTTTAGGGATTTTTCAATTCGAACCCTAATGTTTAAAAATTGACAATGTACCCCTTAATGTTTCAAAAAATTTCAATTCAAACCCTCTGTTACTAATTTTTGTCTAATTTGACGGAAATCATTCCATGTGATTGTGGGATGATTTCCATCTAATTAGATGGAAATTAGTAACGGAGGGTCTGAATTGAAATTTTTTGAAACATTAGGGGGTACATTACTAATTTTTAAACATTAGGGTTCGAATTGAAATTTTTTGAAACATTAGGGAGTACATTGCTAATTTTTAAACATTAGGGTTCAAATTGAAAAACATTTGAAACTTCAGAGGTAAAGTGAATTTTTTCCAAATATTTAACTAAATGAGAAATAAATTATGAAGTTAGGGCTTGAAAACTCACATTCTATGTTAAACCGCTAGTTGTCCTAAAAATTTTAACTAATAAAAAAATAATAAATTTAATTATTTAGTTAATACTTTAACATAGGTAAGTGTTTGAGAAATTCCATTTGATAGGATTTTTAGTCAACTAAATGTTGTGTAGGTTTTTGTGTTTATACAACGTCAGTTATTTTGGTCCTTACTGCATGTCCTTTCTTATTGTTTGTCCGACATTAATTGAACTTCAATCATAAACCAGTCTCCAGTCCTAGCCTTGAAGTTTAGAAGCCAAGAGTCTTTAAACTTCCAATTAGCTTCTTTTGTGCCACTAAATCATGAACAAAGTTTTCTTGTACAGAGGATATGTTAGTTTAATAGACTGATTGAAAGAATCTCCTTCAACTCAGTTCGAAACAAAACTTTATCCTCAAATTATCATGTTTTAGTACAATATAGTTTTGTTTTTTCTTTTAATGTCGATCTGAATATTAAAAAAATAACAACAGTAAAAGGTTTTTGTTTTTGAGTTTTAAGTGGCTCTTCTCTCTGGATCAGGCAATATATCTTCTGCATATACTAGAAATGCTAAAAAAAACCTTCTATATTAGCGCAATTTCACGTACATGTTTATCAGTACGGCTTGCATTTTATGTCCTGTGTATACAATACATGACGCAAGTTGGAGGTGCCACACCAGCAATTGAGAACATGTGGCGCCCCCAACTATACATGTGTTTTAAGGTTAAAAAACTAGTATCAAGAGTTACAACTGTAGAATGCATAAGAGATATAAGATCTGCTTAAACATGTTGTCCTTTATTATCTATGCATCTTATGGCTTCCAACAGATGTTCCCCTTTCAGCGGTTTAACCAAATGAGCATCCATTCCTGCCTCAATTGTCCTCTTTGCTTCTGCACTGGATGCATCATGGCCAGTTAATGCAATGATTGGAATATGAACACCATAATCCTTCTCCATTTCCCTTATTTTCTTTGTTGCCTCACACCCATCCATTACAGGCATCTGTCAAACACAAAGATCCCATATGCATTCTGATTGAATATATTATGCAGAAAAGCCATGAAAAAAAATATGAAGGGGAAGGGAAATCATAGTCCTTACCTCACAGTCCATTAGTATATAATCGTATGGAAGATTATTAGAGGATCCATGTTTCCTTTGATCACTTAGACCATTGCAGACTAGCAGTAAAGCTTCCTGCCCATTTTCAGAGCATTCAACAGTTGCACCAAGTCCTACAAGAATGGAGACAGCCACCTTGCGCAGCACTGAATTGTCCTCTGCAACCAGGATCTTCTTCCCACTCAAGAACTTCTCATTGCTCGGGTTACCACACTCTTGTATTTCTGGCTCTTTTGGTGGAAGAGGACTTCTAGATTTGGAATACGTGTTAAATTATTGAATGAATGAATGATTAAATTTTGGGAAAATTCACTTTATTCCTCTAAAGTTTAAGGTGTTGTTCAATTCGAACCCTAATGTTTAAAAATTTGCAATGTACACCCTCTAATGTTTCAAAAAATTTCAATGTACACCCTCCTCCATTACTAATTGCCGTCTAAATACATGGAAATTGCCGGAATAAGAGCAGGTGAGAGGCATCCGCTCCTTTTCTTTTTCACTCCAACACCCACACCACAAAATGGGTTGACGAGAAAAAAATCAAAACATGCGTTGAGTTTTAACGAGGAGCAATTACGTCATTCCACTAGCTAGGTTGGGTGCAAAATTGGAAGACGCATCATAAAAATCCCACGTGAGACGCATGTGATGTCATTTTCGTCTACTTAGACGGCAATTAGTAACGGATGGTGTTAATTGCAAATTTTTGATACATTAAGAGAGTACATTGCAAATTCTCAAACATTGGGATTCAAATTGAAAAACACCTCAAACTTTAGGGGGGTAAAGTGAATTTTTCCCATTAAATTTACTCAATTTTATCAGGTTAAGCTTTTAAAATAAGTGGTTATTTAACGTACCTGACATGAGATAGATTTTGAATGGCTGAAAAGACTTTCTTCCCTGGAGTCTCAGTACTGCTGCCACTATGGTCTTGTATTTCGACTATTTGAGAATTCTCTGCATAAGGCCGAGTTCCTGATGAACTGGGAAGATCTCTAGGCATTTTTGCAGCTTCTGGCATACTTTCTCTCTTCTGTCTGCCCATGTTTCCCTGCAATGTGCCTCCAAACTCAGGAAGAAGCCTTACAACTTCATACAAACAGGAACCAGGAAATGGTTTAGACATGATAACATCATTAGGATCCATCATGTCATCTTCAACACATTTGAAACTGATGCTACACATTGTTGGTTTCTTCAACCACACAACCCTGCAACAAGTATTTTGAAGGCCTTTTCTGAACTCAGCCATAGTCTTGCACAATTCTGGGAACGGTCCAGCACAGGCATCAATCACAATCAGTATGAAGCTTGATGTGCATCTGGGTGTAGTCCTTTTGAAGACTGATAGTATGGAATCTGATCCATCCATTGTACTCAAAGGCATATCCATTTCTACACTGACAGAGTTGCTTGAAGGAGACCTGCTTAAGTACTCATTTGGAGAACTCAATTCTGACTTTGCTGTAGAGTGCTTATATTTTATCTTCCTGAGAATAGAAAGAAGATTTTCCCATTCCTTGACAACTGATACTTTTATGCCTAATTTCTCCATGAATCTTTGTGAAGTCCTCCTTCTCTCATTATTCTCAATAAAGAGAACAACATGGGATGCCTTCAGCTTAGGGCTGGGGCAATGAGTTGCCAACTTGGGACTTGGAGTGCGTATACACAAAGCAGGATTGGGAGTGCTGATAGTCATCTGATAAGGGCAACCTTCTTCAATATCATGGGCCTCTGCTTTTGCAGCATCAGAAGAGATGTTTTCACATATATTGAGTAAAACATTGAATCTAAAGCAAGTGCCCTTCTCGCCAATTTCTTTGTCTACAATTCCTATATCTCCATGCATCAAACGTACCTAGCACAAAATTTGAAAGCATAAATAATCATTTAAGAGAAGCAAAATAGGATAATCAAGCCCCTTTAATGATAATTATATGAATCTAATCCAACTTACTAACTGCATCATCCAAGAACAGTACAATCAATATATAGTTCCATCTTATTAGTATCAGCAGATTTGAAACTCTAGATAAGCAAGAACAAAAGAACTTGACATTTGTGACAAAGTTGGATCATTTACCAGAGACTGAACAATGCCAAGCCCCAAGCCAGTGCCTCCTTGTCCAAGAGCTGTTTCTTTGACTTGAACATAGTTTTCAAAGACTGATTTTTGCTTCTCTTTTGGAATTCCTTTACCTGTGTCATCCACCTCAAATACAAAATCTATAGCATTTGGATCTTGTTGGGCTGCATTCATGGCTTCCAGGTCATTATATGCTTGACTGTTCTTGTAAAACAAGCATGGTAAACAGTTTTTCTTAGAAGCAATTATTGAATTCTGCAGACTGGGTTTCCTAACCCAACCTCGAACTGTTACATGCCCCTCAGAAGTAAATTTAACAGCATTGCTTAGTAAGTTACATAATATCTGCTTAAGTTTTCCCCTGTCACCTTTCACTTGTGAAAATTTGATTATGGAACCATCATATGGATCCAACACTACATCTACTCCCTTTTTGATACCAACAGGATGATATAAGTCAACCACATCCTCCAGAAGTTGGGCCAAATCAAATTCCTCTTCCTCAAGCTGCATCTTGCCCGCTTCGATTTTGCTCATATCAAGAATAGAATTCAATATACCTAAACACATACACAAACACGTGCATCGATATTTTGCAAAGAAGTGTCTGCTAGGAGTACTACAAGTTCCTCACAAACTGAAGATTGTAATAATAAAGCGGTAGTACTCCGAGCGTTTTCCTAAGCTATGAAAAGAGAGGAATTAGTGATAAAAAATTACCTAGTAGGTCCTTAGCACAAGTATCCATTAGTCTAAAATTTGAATGCAATTCAGAAGCAGGGGGAGCTTTATCAAAGCAGAGCTCTATCAAACCAGTAAGAACAGCTAGTGAACCTCGAACATCGTGGCTGGCACTTGCAAAGGCAAGACTCTTATTCATACTTTTCCTCTCTGCCTGTTGAGTTGCTTCCATCTGTTTTATGAGCGCAGCACACAAGTGCATTTCTCGTTTTGCAGCTCTAATGATTATAAGCACAAAGTTTATGATGGAAACAACCATTGTAGCGATCATTAGTATAAGGAGCAACAATGCCAATTTCTTGTTCTTGTGGACAAGTCTGACTAATCCATTTTGAGGGAAACCCAATACATATACCTGAAAAATATATATATATTAAAAAAAAAAAAGGGAAGTAGATACATCATGATCAATTGTTGAACCCATCTGTATACCAAATGTACATTATAGTTATCTAGATATGGGAATGAAATAATGATCACTGGAGCATTTAACAGTACGTGCACACACACTAATTCTTGCCTAGCAAAGACAAAAGAAACAAAAAACAAAAAAAAACAAAAGAAAAACTCATTTCTTATTATTTTCCATAAAGGAAAATGTCTCGGGTAATACATTATTTACTACATGTCCCCCTACAAACTGACGTGACACTACATAATTGGTGATATCATCTAACATACTATATTTAGTGAAAATATTTAATTATTTTACTAATTATAAACTGTCACATCAACTTGAAGAGGGAACTTGTAGTCAAACCTATAGTACTCCTAGCATCACCAATTATGGTCAAGAAGGAAAAAGGTCGAGAACACTTATTTCTGGTGATTTTTCGTATAGGTAAACGTTTCGGGTAGTCGTACAACATTTACTATAATCTCCTTAACAACTAATTTGATAGTTTATAATTTGAGAAATTGCTTAATAGTTTCACCAATTATGAACTGTCAATCAATTTGTACGGAAACTTGTAGTAAAACCTATAGTACCATCACCATCACTCTTCCATAATAAGGAGGAAAAAGGTAAATAACTCTTATTTTTCATGATTTTCCATATAAGAAAATATTTCTGAGTACTACAGTTTTTACTACAACCCCTTAAGAAATTGATGTAACAGTCAATACTGTCACGCCAATTTATAAGAAAACTTATAGTATCTATAATATCATTCTTCCATAAAAAGGAGGAAAAGAGTTGTTATGTAATATATACCTGTATATATTGTGTGTATCACACTTCTCCTAAACACGTACACTTGATAGTTAATATGAAGAAAAAAAAGAATAAAAGGCAAAAGTACGTACCGATTGCACTCCCACTATGTCAAGTGGCAAACAATAAAGCGTGTATTCTTTCTCCTGAATATTCAAAACAGAAGCTCTTGGATTGCCATCTATCAGGTTACAGGAAACATTTCCAACACCACTTATTTGATCCCCATTTGGTTTCATCAACTGGATAGAAACCACATTGCTGTCAAGAACCATATGAGTATTTTGGAGCCCTTGATCTATTAGCACTTTCCCATCTTTGGTAGCCAAATACAAGCTCCCCCCATCTTGATCACGATCCGTGCCTGAAAAAATGGCTGTCAATGCTTCGACCGGAAACCCTAGAGAGATAACTCCTCCTCCATTGATTCTAGCTGAGTTAAGGAAAAGAAGATCTCCAGCATTGTTCCATCCAGTTTCCACTGAGGCATAGCCATATGTAGTACTATTCAAGACAGCTTGAAACCAGCTTGTATTAATCATGCTCATGGGAGGGGATTCAATAGCTTTTCCATATAATTTTCCTGTCTCATTGTTCACAGATTGAATGTAGGAGATGTGCTTCTTTCTTGCATTTGGATCACTCGGATCAAAAGAGAATGAAGAGTTTGAGTACAAGGCAAAAGTTTGATTCCTTTCAGTGTAGTAGGAGAAAAATAGGCCTTCTAACCCAATATACGAAACTTGAGATAAGTATGTAACTGTAGACAATGCTTGAAACAACACAGGAGCCACCTATATATGATAGAAATTATTATTAGATTAATCAAATAACTAAACGAGAAATTAATATTAATATATATGATACAAACCATAGTCTCAATCTCGGAGAATGAGAGTTGATGATCTGCTGATCCATTGAGAGAAGAAGCTAAGACTCTTGCTAAATTTGTTGCAGATGAATTTATTGGATGTAAAAACTTTGCTTTTTCGTCAATTTCAGACACCAATTTGGAGTGAAAATCAAGTGTGTTCAAATTCATGTGGCGCTCTACACGATTGATCATAGCATGCCAACATGGGATCAATAAACTAGTAGTTATCAGCAGTACTGCTAATGCCTGCATTGAGAGTTTCACAGTGAGTGAGTGCAAATTATCACAATTTTGATCTGATAATAAATGATCTGACCCATCAAGCAAATCGATACCGCCAAAATAGGCTGTTGAATATGGCAACTTTCGGTAAATGGAACAAAACCCCAAAGGGTTGCCAACACGACCATCAATAGTCGGTAAAAAAGAACAAACCTGACCATCAGTAGTCGGAAAAGAGAAAATAAAATATGAAAAACAAAATCGTTGACATGACCTGTCTTTTATTTTCTCTTTTCAAAACAAAAACATTAATAAAAAACTCAAGCACAAAACATTTTTAAAAACTATAAAAATAATTACTTGAACCAACGTACAAATCCTAACACATGATCAATATGAAGAATTACCACAAGCGAGAAAAAAGAAACTGGCCGCAACACTAACGATGAACTGAGTCTCTTCATTGATATACGTACTATACTGCAACAAAAAAGTATGAATAAAATTTCTATAAAAAAAAAAAAAAAGGAGTTGATCAAAACTAAAGAGGAAGATCACTAACAAACTTGTTTTGAACTAATTGAATGATAATAGCAAAGCAAGAGATAGAAATTTATCGAGATGCTAAACCTTTTATTACAACTCTGACGTGACAGTTCATAATTAATGAAATAATTAAATATAGTTGACATCCATGATATTCCTTTACTAACTATCTTGGCAGTCTTCTTACGGTTCTTTAACTTTATTGATCACTCCCCCCTCCCATGATTACTTACTTGGAAATATCTTTAATTGTTGATTAATTCATTATAAGACAAAAGGCTCCAAAAACTGAGAGAGAAACTCCTGCATGAGAAATCTGAAAGAGTATTATATATATATACACTGTTGTTGTCTTTTCCTTACCTGTTACTTGCCCTCTTCTATAAAGAGCCTGTCGCCCTCTCTCTGTCTCTCTGTTAATTTTCTACGTACAATTCTCAGAAACATGTTGCTTTGATGGGTGGAATGTTTTCTACGTACAGGATGCCATTACGAATATATGTGAGCCGTTGGATTAATACGCAATCAAGAGATGCAATTAAGAGTTGTTTGGAATTACGTCCGAGAAATAGAACTTTAAAATCAAAAAGAGCTTCTTGAAAGACTTCTTGTAATAGAAAATTTTTCCTTCTTCGCTGAGGAAGAGTCTCCTTGTAATATATGGAAAAATTTTCCTTCTTCGCTGAGGAAGAGTACTTTTCGTAAGGAACTTTCTCCTTGTGCTTTAAGTAAAAGGAGTTTGACCTAGCTACTATGGAAAAATTAGGGTTTTACACAAAAATAGTACGTCTTTCTTTTCTTTCAATAATTAATAGGATTTTTTATTTTTTTTTAAACCCGAAATTGGTTTTTGAGCAATGAATTACAATCGGTAGCTTATAATTATTACCATATAAAATTTTGACGACCGTACCACGACAACCATAATTAGAGTTTTGAATTTTAATTTTTAATTTTTACTAGAGCTTATGATTTTTTATTTTTTATTTTTCCTTCTTTAGTTTAATTACGTCTAGACTGGGGTCTCAAGAACTATGATTGAGTTAATTCTGGTCATAAAATAATTTTGGTTATGGAACAAGAAAAAATAAATAAAAGAAATTACGAAAAATACCTTTTTTCAGAAATGAGAGAGGAACCCAACTGGTAATTACTTATGAGCCCTGTAAAATGAGAATGGGTTTATAAATCTTCTTTTTCAAGCTAGAGAATTATTACACTTTAACCATTTTTTATTTATTAATATGACTAGAAACCACACTTTTATCCCAAACTGATGAGGTAACTGTGCCAATCAGTCATTAGATTACTCTTTATTAGGAAGAAAAAAAAAATCAATGGCTAATTGGCATTGCCACGTCAACAACTTAATGACTAATACCCATTGAAAAATGCTATTTTTCCTTCTTTTGTCCATATCCCGTCCAACTCCATTCATATTTTTTTAAAGAATAATACTACATTTACACCTACTTCCTAATACAATTTTTCTACACTTATAGGTGGCTTTTAAAACCACCATTAGATATAAAATTTATTTTTATTGGATTTTAATTTAATGGTGATTTTAAAAGTTATCTATGGTGTGAAAAAATTGTGTAAATAAATAAGAGTAAAAGTGTAGTATTCATTTTTTTTTAAAAAAAAATATCTACCATTGAATCATGTGAGTCTTACATATCCAATGTTGCATTTAAAAAGAGTTAGACAATAAATGAACAAGAGTTAGAATAATAGCGTGTCGCATTAGCCATTCGCTTTTTTTAACAAAATAAAAGAATAATGCTATAAACTACATTTTTATTTCACAAAAATAAAGAGTAATGCTAGAAACTACATTTTGATCTCACAACTATGTCACATTAATGCTATTCTTTTTCACTTCACCAAAAAAAAAAAAAAAAGTCTTATTTTTATATTACATCAATATTCTTTTTCAAACCAAATCTAAAAAACACTTTTCAAAACCTCTATTGAACATAAGTACTTCAAGTTTTTTTTTTCTTCAAAAAATATGGAACTTCCATTGATGAAATTTCATGAGCATAAAGCTCTTACAACATAGAACATACAACTCTGAAAAATCATAGCCAAAGGCTATGAAGGTTACAAAGTCATAAAAATGACTTCAAGATTCTGCTAACCCATGTACAATTACATTTAAGGATCAAATCTGTTTCATGCAGACTAGATATAGGATATGGGTAGCCCAAATACAAAACAAAAATAAATAAAAAACTAGAAACTAAAAATTTGGCCCTGAGAGTTAAGCCCTAACACCGATCTACTTTATCCTCAACCCGAAGGTCAAGACAACAAATCCATCCTGAACCCGAAGGCCAAGACAAACAAAATAAAAAGCAAAAACCCTACAAGTAGCAGCGGAGGAGTACGGCATCGTAAACATCCCTTCGAAAAACACACATTGGCTGAAGAAGATGATCAGATTTAAGATTAAAAAGACTAGATCTGGATCTAGATCTACAAACTAGATCTAAATCAACCTGCCAAAAACGAAGACTGATGTAGCCGGTGTAGCCGGACAATGCTACCATGAAAGGGGAGAAGATAAGATTTAGATATAGAACTTCCCTCCTCTTGAAGTTATTTTTGGTGTTGTCTAGAAGAAAATATAGAGAAATTCTAGAGAGAAGGCAGAGCCCACACACATTAACCCAATCATATATAGAAGTGGGATAAGTACTTCAAGTTTTAACTTCCCATAGAAGTAGGATAATTTTGAAGTAATTGTCAATGGTTGCACTATCGAAATTTGTGGCTACGTAGAAATTCTTTGGGCCATGGGGAGGATTTTAGCCACCCTAACCAAATTGCAAGGAAGGCTATATAATTCCTTAGGAATACAAAGATATATGCTCAGGTCAATTTAACCATATATATGAGAAGGTAGGTGAAGCTTCAATGGCGTGCCATAACTCGAAGCTTCTTCAGGGGGACAAGTAAAGGTGACCTGGGATGATGGGGACGAGTAAAGGTGACCTGGGATGCTACGGTAGATACTCATAACAAGAAGATGGGTAATTCTATGGAAGAGATATTGGCCGCTTGCAATCGCCAAGATGTAATATTAGTGATCTAGTTGTTGCAAAATATGTTGCCGCTTTATGGGCAATAGTTTTTGCTAAAAAGATGTGGTGCTGTAAGGTGGAACTGGAAGGAGATGCATTATAGATAGTGCAGGCTTTACGAAAGGATGAGAAAAATTGGTGTCACTATAGCCAACTAATTGATGACGCCCGCTTTGTGCTGCAATCTCTTCAACAATGGGGGGTAATATCATATTAGACGGGAGGCGAATGAAGCAGCTCATAAGTTAGCAAAGAGTGCATTCTCTACTACGAAAAAAGTAGCCCACATAGAGAAAGCCCCTCAATGTATTAACAATATTATAATGACCGAATACCCTATTCAAAAGTTTTATCATTGATGAATGGAACAAGCGAATGGTTTAAAAATAAATAAACTTCTCATAGAAAACAAAGAGAACAAAAAAGTTTTTATTACGATTCAATTAAAGAGTGCATCCAATTAATGCTGACTTCAATTTTTCGAGAATATGGTCATTTTAATTTTTTTAGACAATTTTACCCCTCTTAGAAATACTAACTGATTCATCTCCGTTTCATTTGAAATAGAGAATATCCTTCTCCAATTTTCTTGTCTCCCACTCCATAAATTCAATTATTCTTCTATTGATTGTATAGAAACAATTCCATAAATCTCTTTATATATAGTATTTTCTTGTATATATTACACATTGTAGCAAGATATATAAACATAGATCTAGAGAGAGAGAGAGAGAACCTGTAATACCCGCAGCAAAGGAGTGACACAGAAGGAGGAGAGAATCCCTCAATCTTCGTACATTGTCTCTACAGAAGTCACAGTGTTTTCTGATTTATGTGTCGACACTATGCATGCATAGAAAATACATTAAAATACACAAACTAATGCCTTAACAATGACTTAATTAAGAAAATTGCTTCTTCTTTTTATGAAGTATTCGAGGAACTTAAATCCTGCCGCTTGTTGATCAGTTATTAAAACTATTTCTGAGCCGTTGGATATACTAGAATAATAATTCCTTAAGAATATATATACATATAAGAATCGGTATTACTATTCTTTCCTAAAATACACATGAATGGCCAATTATATATTTTTTTTTATTGAAATTGAATTATATTTTGCCTAAATTTCCTAAAATACCTTAACTCTAAAAATTATTTTTGCAAATATTCATTGGTTTTTTCTAAGAAAAAAAAAAAAAAAAAAAAAAGTCTCCATGGGTCAGCCACCACAATCAAAGCTCCACAGCTAGACACAAAAGGGCTTCAAAGGTGGCATGGCCATCCCCCAAACTATTGGCGGAGGTGGTCGCAGCCAACCACAATGCTTCTAGTTGGAGTGACCGACCACCTAAGGCTTGGGGTGGTCACCCATGAAGAAGGTTTTTTTTTTTTTTTTTAATTTTCTTTTCTTTTTAGGAAAATAAAATCGAATGTTTTTTGGAAGGATAGTTATTCCTCTGCTTTTTGGGTGATTATTCCTATAAATAATAAATTAAACAAACCAAACAACAAATATGAATAACTATTTCATTCTTGTCTACCAAATGTGGAGCAGTCCGGTACGTTGTACGTACTTGGGCAAAATATAATTGATACTATTAATAAAATGACAGGAAACTAATAAAAATTCTTTTTTTTTTTTTTCTGCAACGTTTTTGTGTGTGTGTATATATATATATAACCCCTTTTTCAATTTTTTTTTTTTTTTTTTAATGGGGGTAGAGCACCCTGGCCGGCCTCCTTACAGTTGCCCCTCCAAGATGGACTTACCATACACCACACATTGCACATATTCAAAGTTTCATAGTAGTGTTGAGCCTTCCATCTAATTAATGCAAATTATGCAATGATAATCATTTAAATCCTAATTAAAGTGCTACCAAATCGTTTAATTCTTATATTTTCTCAAGTATGTATCATTCAGGAATACATACATACATGCATACATAGATATATAAGGGGAAAACAATGCAATCAATAGCCTTGAGTTTTTAGGTACAATTAGAGAAATGCTTCAGTGCAATATAATGTCTACATTTTGCCAATTTTTAGTAATGTGGCAGATGGACAATCACATGAAAGGGAGGATTCAAGTTTGAAATTTGAATTCCAATCCTCTCTCCCTATCAGACAAGTCACTAAATATGGGCCAAATGTGAGCATTATATTGCACTGTAGCATACCTTGGTACAATTATATATGACAAGGGATGTGTTTACCGATGATAATTATTTCTAAAATGCATTGATGAGGAATGTGTTACTAATGATGAGAGATTAATTAGTTGTATTTTTTCTAATTCATTTAAGTGTCCTTCACTCCATAAATTAGATTTTTTAAGATATTGACTTCTTGTGAGGAAACCCTAGATTTTTATTTCCTTAGTAAGTTGTATGACTTGTATCCACATATTTTAATTCTATTTCCCTAATATGCTATTTCCTTCTAAGCTAAACCCTAGATTTTCTTACCTAAATAAAACTTTTGTTCTATTCTATAAATTCAATGTAGTTCTTGACTTGCCGTATGGCAATTCAGTGAAGAATTGAGAAACATAATTTTGCCTAAGACAAATTGAAGGTTGATCGATCGCCTCAAAGTAATCAATTGGAGATTCGATTCCCTCGAAGCGATCGATTTATCTGTTTTTCTTTTTATTTCCTGATTTTCAATAGATAGAAACCTTTGGTTCCTACACGTACGGATTTAGATTTAAGGCTAGGTATGCTGAGAACTTTGCATTCCTGCTTTCAGATCCAAATTTAAGCCTACAAAATGATCTTAATTTCCATTCACATTTGAGCTTTGAACATTACCCTTACATAGAGGGACCTAATTGAGTAGCCCTTGCATCTTAATTACTGCGGCCTTCCTAGCTACAAGGTGAACCTTGAATGGCCACTTATGAAGAATATATATTATAATTAGAATTAGAAATGGTGTTTGGATGTAAAATTACACAGGATTTAATCCAATAATAAAGATGCAGGGAGAAAGAAATTCAAATTTACTTCATTTAATTTCTTTCTCAAAAAGTTTTAGATCCTGCTTTTTCTTTTTTTCACTACAGTTTCAAATCCTTTTTTTTTTTTTTTTAACATATTTACGCAATGTGGGAGAGAAATGGAGAAGGAGATTCAATCTAGTGACTTTCGCCTCATAAGACATGGTCTCCAGCCGATTGAACTATCCCTTGAGAACCAGATCCTATTAATTTATACGGATTTGCAAAGTTGTATAGCCATGGGCCTTAAAATTATAAAGAAGCAAGCGAAAAGGCCAGGAAAAGAAAGAGCAAACTGATTATCTAATGCTAATTTCATAAAATAAAAATTTTAAAAAGATTTACTGACAAAATGATCTCATATATATCATATTCTTGTTGAACCTCCTCCATTTAGATGAGAGGATTCAGAAGTTGTCACGGATTTATTAAACTTAATTTAGCTGATATATTTTTCCCTATTTCATGATTTGTGGCAATTCAAAAAATTAGCATGCAAGTTCTTATTCCATTTATGTCTTTCATGTTCATTTTTTATACTCTTTATTTTCTTCCACTTGCTTAAGATTTTCTAAGGATAATGAACTTGTATATATAATAGAAGTTTATCACAGATCATCATTATCTCCTGTAAAAAGGGGGAAAAAATCCTTAGAACAAACTAAATAAGGAAAGAAAAAAAATCAACCAAATTAAATCTACTTGTGAAAAACAAACTAAATGTATATACCCTTTAATTTCTGCAAGTCATCTGTAAATGAATGGCATATGAAATGATTATATATCTATAAATCTATTTTCTCACATTTCATTGATCAATGAATGGAGAGATATACAGTAGAGTAGACTTAACCCACCATAAAATAAGAGAAAAATGAAGCTATGCTTGAGAGAGAGACAGAGAGAGAAAGAGAGAGAGAGAAGAAGGAGAAAACCTGTCTTCCTATGTACCTTTGTCTAGAACAGACGTCAGTTTCAGTGTTTTGCTGGTTTCTATGTCAAATGTATGAGGACTGCAGTTTCTCATGTCAGAAGAAATCAGTCTGTCTGTCTCTCATATATAGTCTCTAATATGGAAGTGCAGTGGCATTGTTCTTGCGCAACGTGTAGAAACTTTTGAAAAGTGGGAAGCCTATTTTGGTACTTTTGAGTGACAAATATATATATATATATATATATATATATATATGCTTACCGTGGTATAAGACAAAGTAAAAATGGGATTGATTGAGTTAACTCTAATTCTACTTATTTAATTAAACGAGTTAAACTCTTTAATCATAATCAGCTTATAATTTTTTTTATTATAGGTTCGTGTTAGATTAATGGGCTGTATCAAAAATTGTCCACCTTTACATCGCTTGTAGGATTCAAGTTATAACGAGACCCATTTAATTAAACCGATCAAACCCATTAACCTTAATTCTCTATTTTATATTGGGTTCGTGTCGAATTTATAAATTGTGTCAAAAATTGACAGCCAAAACCACTCTTGCTATAAACAAGAAAGAAAACCACCAAAGAAAAAACCATAGGGTAAGAATTCTAGAGGTCCACAGGAAAATTAATACTAGGAATTATGTTGACAACTTAACCAGCACCTAGTTTTTTTTTTCAACTAATAGCTTCCATATTTGAGATGATTCTGATCTCTCAAAAAGCAGGACAGTTGTAAATAGTGACTAAATGACATACGCTTAAGAGTTTATCAGTTTGTTAATTTATACACAATGAATAGGTTGAATTAATATTATTGTTAGAAATTTAAAGCATAACAAGCTCTAAAAAATTAATTATGCTTTCGGCGCGCGAAAAAGCTAAGATTCTGAACCGACAAAGCTTCTTTTTTTTTTCAAGCTGGGTTTGAAGATATTTGTATAACCCGATCTATTAAACTAACAATTATTCTTAAAGCACGTGATTTTTACATGCATTTATGTCAATTTAATACACAGAATTTTCGTCATTTCCTACCACCCATGTTAGAAGAAAATTTTGTTCATTCCATTTCTATATTTTTTTTTTTTCTAATAAATTTGTTCATTCTAAATTCTTATAAAAGACAGCAAATTATAAATTTGTCAGCATTGCATTTGTTATGTTATTTTCATCCAAAAAAAGTTGTATGTTGGATGCTTCCTTTAACTTTAGTGTAAATACAAATGATAAGGTTCAATAGTCCAGTCAGAGGCGGAATCACCTTGGTCCGCTTGGGGGTCGTGCCCAAAAGAATAAATTATATATATATATATATATATATATATATGTATTAGACCTTTAAAAATTAATTTCTTCTCTCTCAAATTTTTTTTTTTAAGTTTCACCCCCGTTCCAAACTAAAAGTTATAGTTCTACCCCTAAGTCCAGTCTAGCTTGGTTTCCATGAATCAAAGTAATTTTTCAAGAGCTAGCTAAGTTCTACCATTGCTTAAGATAAAATTAAATGCGCAAATTAAGGTTATCTAAATATTTCACATATTCATTATGTGTATTGTTTGCTTCAATTTCATCTCTAATCTTGTCCCAACTCCTCAATATTGATCCAAACAAATATATATTCATCCTATTTTTATTTTATTTTTAGTGAAAATTTCAGGCTTTCATTAAGATCATCAAGCAATACAACTCTCTAAAGTTACAACATCATTCTTCCATCCATATTCGTCCTAGTTGAGAATATGTCTTCTGTAAGGTTATTTTTAATGCACATTAGGTGTTTATTAAATGAAAATATAGGTACCTAGATTCAGTACTTGTGTGAGGTGGATTTCCTCGACTTTACAGTTCATTGAAATTGTTTAAATATTAATGACACAGTAAAATTTTGTTTAATGGCAGGTAATAATCAAGACTCTTGTAATCCAAAAAGATACTGAATTAATATGCACTTGATTGCCTTAATATTTTCTACTTTTTTTTTTCTTTTCTTTTTTTGTGACATGTCCACGTAAGGGAAGGGAAATGGGGGATTCGAACTAATGACCTCCGCTTCATTAGACGTGGTCCACAACCGATTGAGCTATCCCTTGGAGACATGTTTTTAAATAGTTCTTCAGCCTACATGGCCAACTAAAACATTTACGAACTTAATTGAAGTCAAGAAATTCCACCATAAGCATACTTGGGTTGAAGATTCTATTGATTGATTATAACCAATCTTGGTAGTGGAATATCAGTACTGTAATTTAATTTATCATAAATATCAGTAATGTTTCTTCCGGTTTGATTAGGTGGCCCATTACCTTAAGATTTTTTATTTATTTTTAATGAATAACCAAGTATCTACTTACAACTCAAAATTCCACTCAATTTTGGAAGTATGTTTTGAAATATGACAGTTTTTCGACAATTTCGTCTATTAAATTGACGTTTATCTTTAAAACGTTTGATTCTTATGTACATTTTTAATAGGATATCGTGCATGTGATTTTCACGTGAATTTTTAAAAATACACGTGCTTTAAAGACAAATGTCAATTTAATAAACTGAATTAGAGAAATTTCTTTCGCCATGAAGAAAACTTGTTCCTTTGCATTCAATAAACTGAACAAGACAAAAGATGGCTCCCTTTTTTTTTTTTGATAAGTAAATATGATATAAAAGAGCGCAGAGGGGCGCAACCCATATACACGGGAAGTATACAAGAGAGCGCCTAAGAGGGAGAAAAATGAACAAGAAAATCAGAGAAGCTAATTCCTATAGGAGCTAGCCAAGCGGCCGTCCAGGAATACAAAGTAAAGAAGAAAAAATGAGTCAATTCCTCTATAGTCCTAGTGGAGTTTTCAAAGCATCTAGCATTCCTTTCATTCCAAATACACCACATAAGACACAAAGGGATCATCTTCCACACTACCGCGCTTCGAGAACTTCCTCCCGACCACCAACAATCGAACAAGCCCCTCACCTTGCAAGGCATGACCCAAAACAGCCCAAACCGATCAAAAATAGTATGCCAAAGAACACTTGCAATCTCGCAATGGAGAAGAAGATGATCAACCGACTCTCCATTCTTCTTGCACATACAACACCATTCCACTACCACTATGTTCCTCTTCCGCAGGGTGTCGTGAGTCAAAATTTTGCCTAAGGCCGCGGTCCACCCGAAAAAAGCCACTCGCAATGGCACCTTTGTCCGCCAAATGCTCTTCCAAGGAAACAATTCATGATCACATTTGGACAAGGCCTTGAAGAGGGACTTAACCTCGAAATTGCCTTTCTTAGACGAAGACCATCGAATACAATCCATAGAACCTAAGGATATCTTGTACGAATACAACCGGTCAAAAAAGGAGGAAATCAAATCCATCTCCCAATCCTGAACCGACCTCACAAAAATGACATTCCATTCGACAACCCCATTCCTCCAAATAAAGTTATCCTTCACCCAAGCTTCTTTATGTCTGGCTATGCTGTACAAAGACGAGAAAGCATGCTTCAAAGAGGAGTCCCCACACCAGATATCATGCCAAAAACGAACTTTTGAACCCACCCCCACCTCATAATGAATACCTTTGGCAAAAAAATTCCAACCTTGCCTAATGTGCTTCCATAAACCCACACCATGGGAACCCGAAACCTCCTTTGTGCACCAACCACCCTCCTGATCTTCATATTTAGCTTTGATAACCTTATACCATAGAGCCTCACTCTCATTAGCATATCTCCAAAGCCATTTACCCAGAAGCGCTTGATTAAAATGATGCAACTTACGGATGCCAAGCCCACCATACCGAAGGGGACGACAGACTTGATCCCAATTTACAAGATGTAGCTTATGCTCTTCTCCCATCCCTCCCCATAGGAAGTCTCTTTGTACTTTCTCAAGTCTTTTAGCTACACTTATAGGAATTGGAAACAGAGACAAAAAGTAAGTCGGAAGATTAGAGAGCGTACTCTTAATGAGAGTTAAACGGCCTCCTTTAGAGAGATACATTCTCTTCCAACCTGCCATCTGACGCTCCATTTTTTCGATCACATCATTCCACATAACCTTATCCTTATGCCCCGCCCCAAGAGGGAGACCTAAATACTTCATCGGCAAGTCGGCAACACTACACCCAAGAATATTAGCTAAAACCCCTATGTTCTCCACCTCACCAATAGCCACAATTTTAGATTTACCAAGATTCACTCTCAAGCCCGACACAGCTTCAAAACATAGAAGAATGAGACGCACATACCGGATTTGCTCGATAGAATCTTCACAGAAAATCAATGTGTCATCAGCAAATAAAGAGTGAGAAACCACTAACTCCGATAACCCCCTATTTCCCACCGAAAAACCAGTCAAAAAGCCTTGGTCAACCGACACATTCACCATCTTACTCAAGGCCTCCATAACCAGCACAAAAAGTAACGGAGAAAGGGGATCCCCTTGCCGAATTCCCCTTGAGCTATTAAAGAAGCCTTCCGGAGAACCATTCACAAGAATGGAAAATCTTACCGAAGTAATACACCACTCCATCCACGCCCTCCACCTCTCACCAAACCCACACCTACGCAGCAAATACAACACAAAGTCCCAATTCACATGATCGTAGGCCTTCTCCAAATCTAATTTGCAAAGAACACCGGGCACCCCTGACTTCATGCGACTATCCACACTTTCATTTGCAATAAGGACAGAATCTAGGATTTGGCGGCCCCCAATAAAAGCATTTTGAGAGTATGATATGATCTTACCCAACACAGTTCTCATCCTGATAGCAAGAACCTTAGAAACAATTTTGTACACCCCTCCCACCAAACTAATAGGCCGAAAATCCTTCATCTCCACCGCATCCGCCTTTTTTGGGATCAAGGAAATAAAAGTTGCATTCAAGCTCCTCACCAATTGCCGTCTACGATGGAACTCGGCAAAAACCGCCATGACATCATGTTTGACAACACCCCAGCAGGCTTGAAAAAAAGCCATGGAGAAACCATCTGGACCCGGAGCCTTATCACCATCCATGCCTTTAACCACCTCCCAAACTTCCTTTTCCTCAAAATCTCTTTCCAACCACCTATTATCCTCCTCATCTATGGACAAAAAAGGCTGGTTGTCCATTCTAGGTCGCCACGTGCTTTGTTCCGTGTATAAGCTTTGATAATAACTCACAATGTGAGCTTTTACCTCAGCTGGATCATCGGAAAGAACACCATTAATACGCAACTCTTCCACACGATTGTACCTGCGGTGAGAGTTTGCCATCTTGTGAAAGAAACGAGTATTGCGGTCCCCCTCCTTGAGCCACAAAGTTCTTGATTTTTGACGCCAATGGATTTCTTCACAAAGCAAGGTGTTCTCCAATTCTCTCACCATATCCACCTTTCGGACCTTTTCCTCCTGTGCTAACCCTCTTTCCTCTGCCAATTCATCCAACTCTTGAATACCTCCCAATAGCTCCTTTTTCTTTCTCCCAATGTCCCCAAACTCCTCCTCATTCCACTTTTTCAAATCCAATTTGAGAGATTTCAATTTTTTTGCAAGCACAAAACTAGGTAAACCCTCAAATGAATAAGTTCCCCACCAAGAGCTAACCTTATCAACAAAGCCTTCAGCTTTAAGCCACATATTTTGAAATTTAAAGCTCTTATTACCTCCACAAGGGGCCCCACAATCCAATAATAAAGGGAAGTGATCGGATATCAAGCGCTGAAGTCTTCTTTGTGACACTGCAGGGTAATGATCTTCCCAATCCGAGGAAATCAAGAAACGGTCAATTCTAGACCAGCTCTCATTTTCTTGATTATTAGACCACGTAAATTGACCCCCCATCAAGGGCATGTCCACCAAATTGTTCTCTGAGATGAAATCCGAGAAATCCATCATGCCAGTGGAATAGTAAGAAACACTGGAGCGCTCACTAGGGAACCGAACGATATTAAAATCCCCTCCAAAGCACCAAGGAACCTCCCACACATTCATCAAACCAGCCAACTCTTCCCAAAGAGCCCTTCTCTCCCCATCCTCATTCGGACCATAAACCCCCCCAAAAGCCCACTCCCAATTATCCTCCACATTTTGAAAAGAGCAAGCCAAGGAGAAATGCCCCACATACTCCTCCTTACACTCCACCACCCTCCTATCCCACATCAATAACATCCCCCCCGACAAACCATTCGACCCTTTAAACTTCCATCCTACATGTTGGCCTCCCCAAAGACTATGAACCACCTCTCGGGAAATATCCTCCATCTTCGTCTCAATCAAACATACTACATCTACTTTCCACTCTTTCAATAAACCCCTAATACGCAACCTTTTTTTGAGGGCATTCAACCCTCTCACATTCTTAATCCCTAGATTCCCTACATTGTTCTTTAGATTCTGTAAATCCCAAAATATATGGTAAGAAAGCAGACAAAATGAAAGAATAAGGTTTTGAAGATTGTATTAGTAATAGGAAATCCAAATTAACCAAGAGGATGTCATTAAAAAAATTGAACATAAAAACACTTACAAATACAAAAATGTAACAACTAACAAAAATATACAACACTACACCAGTAAGCCCAGTCTCAAAAAATAAACTACAAATCATACCAAAAGTTGGGCAGTCAAGTGTGGATTTTAGTCAAGACGATTGCAGAATCATTGGCCCTGAGCAAGTAACTCAAGTGTACTGCTCACTAGCTTTAATAGGATCTCTTCTCTTAACCCTTTTCTTCATCATGTCAGCCCACCTCGCAAAGACATTGGATTCTTCAAACTTACCAGCAAACTTCATCTTCCGAGCCAAGTCCTCGAGTATGTCTGGTTTCCCAGCTCTTGAGAAATCAGCTGCAAACCTGTTGTAATCAAGCTGAGGTGCTTTCATTCCTTTCTCTATCATTTCCTCCAAATATTTACAAGCATCTCCCGATCTTCCCTGACTTATGAGCCCTCTAATGAACACCGTATAGGAATTATCGTCCGGGCAGCACCCCTTCTGGATCATCTCATCCCAAACTGCATGACCCATTTCGTAGTTTCTTGTTTGAAAGTAGGATTTCATTATCATGTTATAAGTGTGGATTGATGGCTCAATGCCACTCTCAATCATCTTCTTATATATCCTCACCGCATCATCTGGCATTCGTCGATTCGTCATCAATTTAATCAATGCATTGTATGTGCGTCCATCAGGAGGGCAACTCTTTTCTTTCATCTCCTTCAGCAATCCAAATACCATGTTCATATTCTTCTGGTTCCCAAATCCCGTGATCAAACATGTGTAAACCACAGCATCTGGCTGGCATCCAGATTCAATCATTTCATTAAAATATTCAACCGCTTCTCCCATCTTTGTTTGCTTGCATAAATCCCGAATCAAAATGGTATAGCTCCTAGCATCGGCGGATGGACGCTTGTCCTTCATGACTTCAAACAACTTGATGGCGTCAGACCTCTTCTTACACCTCAACAACCCTTCAAGCATAATATTGTGTGCAACTATATCAGGCTTAAATCCCTTTTCAATCATCTCATTCCACACCCTGCCTGCTTCCATCAAATTCTTTACTCTGCACCAACCATTAAGCAGTACTGTATAAGTTTGCAAATTAGGTGTAAACCTACCTTTCAACTTCTCAAAAAGTGTCTGCGCTTCTTTACCAAGCTTTGCCCTCCCAAGAGTATCAAGCAAGCAATTAATTGTATCAGCACCGACTTTGAATTTATACTTCTTCATCAGCTCAAAAGTTCCAACAGCTTTCTTCCTTTCCTTTGCAGCGGCAAAAGCTTTAATTGCAATCATAAAAGTCTCAATTGTCAAAAGCCCTTTCTCACCCATCTCTTCAAGCATTGACACCATGGTCTCAAACTGCCTCGTCTTCCCTAATACATTCATCATCACATTATACGTCCTTGAATCATGGGCAAACCCCGGCTTCTGTCCCACCCAACAGAAAAACCGAAATGCCGGTTTTCGAGCATGTTTGAACCGTTGCAACACATCCACAACCAAATCATGAGACAAATCGATCCCACATTCATCTAGAACCGTCTCCATGTTCCTATCCAGTGCAAACAATTCATCGATCACTTTGCATACCCTACTGACCTCATTCGGGTCCACATTCGACTTAGCCCCAACTCCTTCGGTACAATCACCATCACCATCACCATTATCATCATCCCCACTCTCATTTTCGGCATCAGAATCTATGCCACCGCCTGTCACACTAGCAAACCCCCTATAACCAAAATCTAACACTTTTCCTGGTAAATTCACAATGGGCAACACTGGAAGTCTAACACTGATGACCCTACAGTTTGCACTCAGCAGATTTTCTTTTGTGACACGACAAAACCCCCTGTACCTAAAATCTAGCATTTTTCCTCGTAAATTAACAATGGGAAATGACCCAATTCCAGGATTGACATTTCTAGAGCTGGAAATTAGCAATTTTTCTTGTAAATCAGAGAGTGAAGTGGGGTGTGGCAAAAGAAGTGGAACTTGACAATAAGAATGATAGAGACTATAATGAGAATGAGAATGAAGCATACGAGACAGGGGCATAGAGCTACCATTAGGAAGTCGCACTTGCTCTCCGCGTTGCCGTTCTTGTCCTCGTCCCTGATCGAGCGCGCGTAGCTGGGTGGTGGTGAAGTGGCCATTGCGGTTGGGTATTGCCGTTGAATGGAGCTGAGAGTGTTGGTACTGACTCACCAAGTTCGATGCTTTGATGGGTTTTCTTAGAGAGAGCGTCATCGGGTAGCCATATATGTGATTGGAGGATCGATCGGTGCGCCGGTTGGTAGTGGAAGGTGGCGATGGCGGGTGAGAGAGGGACAGTGCGTCTAGAACGATAAAGTTCAATGGCCAAAGTAAAACGAAAATGGGCAAATGCGTCATCTACTTAACTTGTCGCAACTAAATGAGGAGCATTTTACAACGAAAAGTTTCGTCTTAACAGAATATGTCATCAAATGGTGATACGAATAGAGATGAATGACAGAATGAGGGGTGCAAGGGTAAAAAAAAAAACATAACATCTCTCATAATTGTCTATCCCATTTTAAATCACAAAAGGGTTATTTTCGCAAAATTTTTACGGGGTGCTTTTTACTTCTTGATTATGATATAACATAAACATAAAGGTAAAAGTAACTTTAAGATTTTGTGTTTTGATTTATTTGTTAATACTTTTATTTTATTTTTGTTAAAAAATGTTTTCCAACCGAGCCTTTGGCTGGTTGTCCATATCAAATGGGTTTCCTTTTCATTTCATCTAACCTCTTATGATGCCGGTAAAGTTAAATGTCATTCTTTAGTGTCTCTCCAAAATTGATGTGGCTTTAAACTTATTATTAGATTTGTGATAAATCAATATTGAATTTTGATTTAGAAAAAAATATAAAAAAAGCCCCCCAAATTATTAGTTGTTTTTAATTTAGTCCCCTAATGTTCTAAAAGTGATAAAGTAGTCCCCAAACTATCAAACTATTGCATTTTAGCCACTCCGTTAGTCAAAACCGTCAGTTTGGATGGAAACTGCAAAACGACGTCGTTTTATTACGGGTAAGTTACTATAATGCAATTTTATGAAGAAAAAAAAAAAAAAAAAAATTTGGGAAAAATATAAAAAAGCTTCATAAACTACCAACCGTTTTCATTTTAGCCCCTTAATGTTCAGAAAGTGATAAAGTAGCCTCCAAACTACCAAACAATTGTAATTTGGCCACTCCGTTAGTCATTACCGTCAAATATGATTAAGAATTTAAAACTACGTCGTTTTGGCAATGATAAGTTACCAAAATGCCCTTTTTGGAAAAAAGAAATCATATTAAAACAAACAAGCAAAACGGCCAAAATGCCCTTTTTGGAAAAAAGAAATCATATTAAAACAAACAAGCAAAACGGCGCCGTTTTGCTTGAAATTAGGTTTCCTTACATTTACCAAAACGGCGCCACTTTGGTAAGTGTTAGGAATTAAAAGAAAAACCCTAGACCCCACGTATGTGACCCATGAAAAAACCGCCAACCCCAGTTTATCTCTCTCTCCAAAACCGCTGGCCACTACGTCGTTCTATCTCCGGCAGCCTGTAAATCTTACCCATAACTCAATCTTTTTATTGTATTTCATGGTATAGCTGTCGAATCGGTGTTGTTTATCTACGAACGTGGTTTTTTTGTTTGATTTCTACAATGGGTAAGAATTTTTCGGTGACACTTCGTAGCCATTGGATGGTGTGGCCGGCAATGATGAATGGTGGTGGTAGGGGCAGCCGGTTTTGAGAGAGAGAGAGAGAGGGGCGTTGCGTTTTGTCACTTGAGGGAGAAGGTTGCCGAAGATAGAACGACGTGGTGACCGGCGGTTTGGGGGAGAGAGATAAACTGGGGTTGGGGGTTTTTTCTGTGTGGGGTCTAAGGTTTTTTCTTTTAATTTCTAACACTTACCAAAATGAAGTAAGTGTAAGGAAACCATAATTTCGAGCAAAACGACACCGTTTTGCCTGCTTGTTTTAATATGATTTTTTTTTTTTTTTAAAGGGCATTTTAATAACTTACCATTGTCAAGACGACGTAACTTTGAATTTTTCATCATATTTGACAGTAATGACTAACAGAGTGGCCAAATTGCAACTATTTGGTAATTGGAGGGCTACTTTATCATTTTTTGAACATTAGGTGGCTAAAATGAAAACGACTGGTAGTTTGGGAGGCTTATTTATATTTTTCCAAAAAAAAATTTTAAAATTTTTATAAAAGGGCATTGTAGTAACTTACCTATAACAAAACGACGTTGTTTTGCAGTTTCCGTCCAAACTGACGGTTTTGACTAACAGAGTGGCCAAAATGCAATAGTTTAGTAGTTTGGGAGGCTACTTTATCACTTTTGGAACATTAACGGGCTAAATCGAAAACGACTGATAGTTTATGGGACTCTTTTATATTTTTCTCTTTGATTTAATAATAATTTTAAAAGCTGCTTCAATTTTATAAGGATATGGGAATGGCATTTAACATTATTCTCTATTGGCAATAGAGTATAAAATTAATATACGTAATGAACGATATAAGATGGATATGTCAAATTTTTTTGTGGAAACTTCAGTAAGACCTCCCGAATTTTCAGCCGATTTGACAAGCACCTCTTAAATTACCAAAACTTTCACTTAGACTATTTGAACTTTAGTTTGCTCTCATTTTAGACCCTTCTATTAATTTTCAACGTTAAAGTCAAACAATTTGACTTTTTATGCCCATTTTACCCTCACCCCAAAACTACACCGTTTTGTGCCTAAAACTACTATCCAACCCAAAACGACGTCATTTTAGACATTATTTTTTTTAAAAAAAAAAAAAGAAAAAAAGAAAAGCAAAATATTAAATAAATAAATAAAAATAATAATTAAAAAAAGAAAAGAAAAAAGAGGGAGCAAATTGGAGCCACCTCGGCCAAGGGGGTGATCTGGCCACCTCCAAAAGGCCAAAAAAAAAAAAGAAAAAAGAAAAAAAAAGGTGGGGATCGGGTGTTTTGGGGGTGGCCAGACCACTCCCAAGGGATTGGAGGTGGTTTCGGCCACCCCATACCGGCCGTAGGGGGTGGCCGAAACCACCTCCAATCCCGGGCCACCCCAAGGGCTGGGGGTGGTTTCATTTCTTTGTAATGGATTCCAATCCGATACAAAGACTCGTTTACAAGTTCTTTCTAAGTGAAATAATGCAAGTGGGAGCTTTCCATTTTGGTTTTTCTTTGATTCCTCAATAAATCACATTTCCTGGAGTGGAGTCCGCAGTCCAGCATAATTGGCCACATTCAACTAAAAAACAGAAAGACAACGAAGCAAAGAAAAAGACTTCCACCATCCAATAAACTCCCTCATCTAGTCATCTGTGCTCTGTCTCATGAGTACCTCTCTGTACTACTTTTTAGACTAGTGGGTATCATACGCACAAGAAAAAGGTTAATTCATTGGTTTGAAATATGTTGTCCTTAATTCAGATGGTTAAACAAAGTTAATCATGCCATCAATCTACGGCTGTAACATGGACTTATACCTCAAATTTGGCTTGAGGTGAATGAGAATTAAAGAGTAATTAATCTTATTTATATTAAAAGAATATGATTGTTAGGGAACTGATTGTTTCAAAAATATGACCATTAGGCATTATAACCATTTGAAAATACAATTGCTAGGAGAATATGATTGCTAGAAGAATATGACCATTTAAAAATATATGTACGTTGGAAAAAGAAAGAGGAAAGAATAAAAAAAGAATGAGAATAAATATTTTAATGGAGTAGACAAAAAAATGTAAGAATATTTTTCAAAGTAAAAAAGTGGAGAGCGCGAAACGAAAGTCGTTGCGCTAACAAACAAGCAATAAATTGAGTTTTAAAAAGCTGTTAGCGGTAACTTTTTTTCTTCAAAATTTGAAGAAAGTGTTGAAAAAACATATGCTAATGCTCTTAATGACCTCCATATTTCATAATATTAATTAGAGAAGTAGTGGATCCTATTATTTTGTTAAATATTAATAAAGGGATAGGAAGATGAAAATAATAGAAAAATACATAAATAATCAAAATGGTAGTTCCATCAATAATATGTTGTTTAAAAAAAAAACCTAACATAATTGTTGCCACATGTACATTATTGTCTTGTCAACAAAAAATTAAAATTAAATAAATAAAAGAAATGAGAAAAGGAAGGAATTGGACTCGCAAAGCTACGTTTTCACAAGATTCCCGCCAAACAACATTCCCAGACCCGAAACCCTTTCCCGGGAATTTCCCGTGCGTTTCCCGCCATCCGTACACTCTTAATTGAGTCAATTCTATATCCAAAGCTGTGTTTCCTTCACTCCCTTTACATCGCTCTCTCTCTCTCTCTCTCTCTCTCTCTCTCACGCGCGCGAGCACACAGAGAGATTGGTTTACAGCCATGGCACCGTCGCGGCGCCAGAGCAGTGGTCGATCGCCACTCGTCAATCCGCAGCGCCAAATCACTTCGTTCTTCTCAAAAACGGCGTCGTCTCCTTCTCCGACTCTTTCCAAGCGAAGCCCTAAAACTGTTCCTGATTCAGTCCCTAAAAACCCTAAATCCAATCCCAATCCTAGTCCAAGCTCGAGCCCTGGCCCCACCACCCCTTCCCCTCTCCAATCCAAGCCCAAGAAGCCCATCCTGGTCATCGGCGGATCTCCGTCGACTCCCGTTGAGAAGAGATCCTACCGCGAGGATGTTGCGGGGAGGAGGATCAAGATCTACTGGCCGTTGGATAAGGCCTGGTACGAAGGTTCTGTGAAATCCTTCGACAAGGATGCTAACAAGCATTTGGTTCAGTACGACGACGCTGAGGAGGAGTTGTTGGATTTGGAGAAGGAGAAGATTGAGTGGGTCGACGAGAGCGTCAAGAAGAAACTGAAGAGGTTGCGACGGGGTTCTTCGGATTCGAAGGATGGTGAGGAGGTAGAGATCGTTAAGGAGGAGGAGGAGGGTGTTAAGGAGTTCAAGCGGTCGCGGCGGCGAGGTGGGAGGGTTGTGGTTGAGGACGAGGACGAGGAGGTGGAGAGTGATGGCGGTGGCGGTGGTGATGGTCATGATGATTCTAGCGATGAGGATTGGGGGAAGAATGTGGAGGAAGAGGTGGTTGAGGATGGTGAGGAAGATATGGATTTGGAGGAAGAAAATGAAGGGGTGAAGGGGTCGAAAGCAAAGCGTGATGGATTGAAGAAGCGGAAGGTGAGCGAGGGAGAGAAGTTGGGGTCTGCTAAGAAGAGTAAGAATGGTAGTGGTGGTAGTGGTGGGGGTGTGGGTAAGGGAGGGTTGAAGGTTTCTTCGGTGGAGCCTGCTGGTAATGGTAAGAATAAGTAATGCGGTTTCAGTTTTGGATGTATTCTTGTTGATTTGTGTTTGGAGACAAGAAAAATGTTGGATAAAAGAATGTATAGGAAAAGTCTTTGCTATGTTTCATCTATGTATGCTGCAAATGGTTTGCATTATTATTATTATTATTATTATTATTTTGAAGAATTCATACTTCATATGTGACGGGTTTTCTATCGACCTTTTTTATTTCTGGGATTTGCGTGTTTCTATGATCATGACTGCTCTTACAATTGCAATTTCGTGAATTGAACCATATCTTTTGAATTGGGTTTTTCTGTAAATGTGGAGATTTTAAGCTAGAGTATTGCTCAGTGTTTTCTGGTCATATTAGAATAGAGAAAGGGTAGTATCCATTGGAGAATGAGGATTGATTTGTAATTAGAAATAGGATGTGATCGTACTCACCAAACTAAGCTTTATCCCATGACTCCTTATCTTCTCCTTTCTATATAGCTTTTTAGTTAAAAGGAAGGATTGCTCTTCTAATTTTGCTCATTCTGGTTCCGATGTATTCTTTGGCCATGGCACTCACAATTGCAGGTGCAGATATTTGAGCTTTATATCTTATTGGGTACTGATACTAAAGTTGAGCACGCATTTTCTGTAGGTGGGAAGGCATCTAACGACCTTGGTAATGCCCTAATGGGTGATGCTGCAGAAAGGTTTGGTATGCGTGACGCTCAAAAGTTTCGCTTCCTTGGGGAGTGAGTTCTCATTACACCTTTGTAGTTCTTCATTTCCAGTTCTCTTTCATTCTATAACTGCAATTAGTGGCAGTTGTGAAGGACTGGCAGAGTCATGATTGCATCTCTGTCAGTGCAGCCTATGCACACTATCATTAGTCATTAGGTAATGCAATCCTGTAAAATGTGCCTCTTTCTACTCGTTCATTCATGTACAGCATTGCTGAAGCGTTATTATTGGACAATTGGAGTGCTTTTAAGTGAGAAGGAACTTGGCATTATTATGCACACATTTCTATTGAAAGCTTTTATGGCATTTAGCTATTAATCTTGATAACTTTACCTATTTGTATATGCTGAAATTGTCCAGTCTTGATACAGGGAACGTAGGGATGCAAAAAGAAGACGTCCGGCGGATGCAAGTTATGATCCGAGGACACTTTACTTGCCTCCTGATTTTATAAAGAGTTTATCAGGTGGTCAGGTAATTGCTTTTAGAGAATAAGTGATTTGACAGTCTTTTATGCGTTTTCATTTTGTTTTTAATCTAGAGACCTCTTTATTATGCAGAGACAATGGTGGGAGTTCAAGTCAAAGCATATGGACAAGGTTTTGTTTTTCAAGGTATAGATGTAGTTCACATTAGCTAAATAAAGCTAGATACTGTTATTCAAGTAATCATTGTCATTACTGTTGTCAAGTTAATAATCATTTTATCTTTGTTGTAGCAGATGGGAAAATTTTATGAACTTTTTGAAATGGATGCACATATTGGATCAAAAGAGCTTCACTTGCAATATATGAAGGTATTAATTGGTTTGAGTGCATTCCACTCTAATATTCTGTTCCCTTGTGATGTTTGCCCCAGTTTTTTTTTTTGTTTTTTTTACTATTATCTTGGACTGTTCACTCTCAGATAGATAGCATTTTTAATGCTCAGACCCCCCCCCCCCCCCCCCCCCCCCCAAAAAAAAAGACCAGATTCATTTTCATCTTAACATCTATTACATGGTCTTGATGTCTGTTTGAGTATGTCCATGATGTTTCCTTCTTGTTTTTTCAAGTTAATATTGACAGCTACTTGCATTGTTAGGGAGAACAACCACATTGTGGATTCCCAGAAAAGAACTTCTCAATGAACGTGGAAAAATTGGCTAGAAAGGTTGGCTCATTCTGTCAGTTGGTTCTCTCTTTATTGAGTTGATTATATTTGGATTTCTATGATTTGCCCACTTTGTACTCTGAAGAGGAAATTGAACGTAAGCTGCCTTGACAGAGCAGGGTTATCGAGTTCTTGTTGTAGAGCAGACAGAAACCCCTGAACAGCTAGAGTTTCGTCGCAAAGAGAAAGGTTCCAAGGATAAGGTATGTTTACCCAAAGACTCAATGACAATCATCGCTTTCCATCTATTTTAGAAGTAATTCCTTTTCCTAAAATTTGTTACTGCGTAGGTATAGTTTTGTTTTAATATTATTGTGTATCCTAATTAAAATTCAGATTCCTAGATGTCTAATAGTTATGTCTAATCTAGGAAGTTCCAGTTCAAAGATAAATTAATCAATTAAATTGACATGTGACCTCTGTCTAGATGGCATTAATAGAAAGTTTGAATGCACTTTGTGATGGTTTTAATCATACTATCCTTCTGGATTGTTTTTCAGTTGGTAAAATGGTTAGGATATTGATCAAAAAATTATTATGAGTTGAAAGTGTGACAGGATTTTATGCATAGTCTATTCATCATCTCCTTACTCCACTGTCTTATTGTTTATGTTCATTCCTTTCTTATTTTGGCGTCTATCTTGAAATTCTATGGTGGATTTGTGAAAAAGGAGAGAACAGAAAGAAAGAAAGAAAGATAAAGTTCAGTGTTTTTGACATTCTTGTCTGTGTTTTGATAGGTTGTGAAACGTGAAATATGTGCCGTGGTTTCTAAAGGAACACTGACTGAGGGAGAGATGCTGTCAGCAAATCCTGATGCTTCTTACCTAATGGCAATAGCTGAAGGCTGTCAGAGATTGGTGAACCAAAATGCAGACCGTATTTTTGGTGTTTGTGTTGTTGATGTTGCTACCAGCAGGGTTATTCTTGGTCAGGTGAGTCTAGTAGAATGTTCAACTGCTATCACATGCATCTCTACTGTTCTCAGACGTAAACATGTGTGTGATTGTACACTATGGACATAGCAGACTAATAAGATTTGGCTGATGCTCTTGTTCTCTACACTGGGTTGGATTGATTATTTGTCAAATGAGCGCTGATTTCATGTAGCTGGTCCTTTCTTTTTTCTTATCCCTTTTGGATTAGGTTCCAGTGTGGGTTGGGTTGGGAGCTGCATGTAATTTTGAATGTTGTGAAAAAGGTCTTATGGACTGATTGTTGGTTGTTTATGTGTGTTTATTCTGCTGTCAATTATTGGCCGTTGCATTCCCTTTTCTATACTTAAGTTGTGTGTGGACTGGTAAGATCACAAGAATACTGTCTTTACATGTAATGGACACTGTTTTGCAGTTTTCTGTACATGTATAACATTTTCCATTACTTTATTAAATCACATTTTTGTGTGAATGTGTTATTTGACTGAGCATGTTCCTCTGTTTACCAGTTTGGGGATGATACAGAGTGCACTGCCTTGTGCTGTCTCTTGTCTGAGTTAAGGCCGGTGGAAATTGTAAAACCTGCCAAACAGCTCAGCCCTGAAACAGAGAAAGTATTGCTGAGACATACAAGAAATCCTTTAGTGAATGAGTTAGTTCCACTCTTGGAATTCTGGGAAGCTGAGAAAACTGTGCATGAAGTCAAAAGCATCTACAGCCGGATTGTTCAAGAGTCAGTTTCTGGATCTTTAACTGAGTACCTACCAGATGTTCTTTCAGAGCTAGTGAGGGCAGGCGAGAATGGCACCTGTGCACTTTCAGCTCTTGGGGGCACCCTTTTCTATCTTAAGCAGGCTTTCCTGGATGAGACATTACTTCGTTTTGCAAAGTTTGAGCTACTTCCATGCTCTAATTTCGGTAATATTGTCTCAAAACCATACATGGTTCTTGATGCAGCTGCCCTGGAGAATCTTGAGATTTTTGAGAATAGCAGAAATGGAGACTCATCAGGGTAATCTTGCTGTGTGTTCATATGGATCTCTTGTTTATTGTCTTTTTACATTACCCTGATGTCTTTGCCCTGCCTCTTTTAAGGACGCTCTATTCCCAATTGAACCATTGTGTGACAGCCTTTGGGAAGAGGTTGCTGAAAACATGGTTGGCAAGACCTTTATATCATCCAGAGTCGATTAGGGAACGCCAAGATGCTGTTTCAGGTTTACGGGTGAGGTTCACATTGATATTCTTACTCATTATATTTCATTATTCTTAATTCCTTAATGGTTATCAATATGCAACTTGGCTCAAGGTATAGCAAAATTATATAGTGATTATGGTCTTATAAATTTTGTTATCAGAATGTATATTAGCAACCAGTGTGTTTGGCAAATTGTTTTTCAATACTCATGGACTTATTGAATAGAGTAGAAACTGGATGGTTAATCATGTTTCTCAATCCATTAAATGAGGAAGGCGCTCTCATTTGTTCTTATGTTTCTCAACCTATAAGGCCAAGTCATAGTGTGAACCTTTTGCTCTTTTGCTAATTTTTAATATGACCTGCATCGACTCATTAAATTGTTACTGTTACACATCATACTGTACTTGTGTGAGGCTGGACATGAACATGACGTCAAGCTTTTTAGCAGTGTTTTTGCTGCTATACAAATTGTTTTACATATACTTTGCTTTTCAGGGAGTTAATCTAGCTTTTGCACTTGAATTTCGAAAAGCATTGTCCAGGCTGCCCGACATGGAGCGGTTGCTTGCACGTGTTTTTGCTAGCAGGTAAATCCAGTCTGCCTAGGTGCACATGTATGTATTAACTAGATTATATACCATATAGATAATTTACCGATGGTTAGGTTGTAAGATTTATTTTCACTGACATTGACTCAATGCAGTGAAGCAAATGGAAGGAATGCCAACAAAGTGACTCTATATGAGGATGCAGCAAAAAAGCAGCTTCAAGAGTTTATATCGGCTTTACGTGGTTGTGAATTGATGGCCCAAGCATGTTCTTCGCTTGGTGTTATTTTGGAAAGTGTTGAATCTAGAGTGCTTCATCATTTGTTAACACCTGGTATGGTTGCTTTGATGATTTTTTTTAATCCTATTGGAAGAATCTAGTTTGGTGTCTTATTTTTCAGGTGTTTGCAGGTAATGGTCTCCCTGACATCCATTCAGTTATAAATCATTTCAAGGGTGCCTTTGATTGGGTGGAAGCCAATAATTCTGGACGAATAATCCCCCATGAAGGAGTTGATGCAGAGTATGACTCTGCCTGTAAAAAAGTTAAGGAGTTTGAGTTGAGTTTAACAAAACACCTCAAGGAACAGCGTAAACTACTTGGAGATGCATCTGTAAGAACTTTCTATAAATAGTTTGGTGTTTGAAGTTTGAGTCGTCTACTTGTTTATTTTCAAATAAATAACTAACTTCTTTCTTCCAATTATCTGTTAAGATTACATATGTCACAGTTGGAAAAGAGGCATACCTCTTAGAAGTACCAGAAAGTTTGCGTGGAAGCATTCCTCGTGATTATGAGTTACGATCATCTAAAAAGGTAAGCGCGAAAGGTGTGGTGGATGAAGTAGCCTTAGTGGTTTCTATTTTTGCTTCCTGACTGGAACAAATTTTGGATACCTGGGCTAATAAACAACCAGATGTAAGCTCATTTATTGTATTGCAATTCAACTGTGAATTTTAATGTGGTAACACAAATGAAGTAATCTCTATCATCTTGAATAACACGGCATGGTTATAGTAATACCAGTATTTGTGATTCTTTTGGTTTAAGATTTTAATTGTACCATTTTTAGTCCCTAGTTAAAGTTACTTCTAATCTTTGCCCGGCAATTTCAGGGCTTCTTCAGGTATTGGACTCCAAATATCAAGAAGTTGTTGGGAGAGCTCTCACAAGCTGAATCTGAAAAGGAATCCTCGTTGAAAAGCATTTTGCAGAGGTTAATAGGACATTTCTGTGAACATCATGATAAGTGGAGACAGTTGGTTTCTGCTACTGCAGGTCTCTCTCTCTCTCTCTCTCTCTATATATATATATATATATTGGTTTCTGCTACTGCAGGTCTCTCTCTCTCTCTCTCTCTCTATATATATATATATATATATATATATATATATATATATGTGTGTGTGTGTGTGTGTGTGCATGTGAGAAGAATGGGATATGTCATGTTCCTCATTTTGGGTAACAACGGTAGATCTTCAGATCATGATATATAAACGTCAGCCTCTATATTTGTCTAAATTAAATTTTATGTCTTGGATACTTCTTTTGTTACTCTCAGAAGTTATTTGAAAGATACTGTAAGAGTTCAACATCTTAAATATAAAAAGCAATACTATCTAGTAGTCTACATGGTACAAATTATGCTCATTTTGTATGGCTGAAATTGGCACATGTTGCAGAGCTGGATGTTTTGATCAGTCTAGCAATTGCAAGTGACTATTATGAAGGGCCAACGTGCCGGCCAATTATATTAGGCTCATCAAATCCAGATGAAGTTCCATGCCTTTCTGCGAAAAATTTGGGACATCCTGTTCTTAGAAGTGATTCTTTAGGCAAGGGTGCATTTGTCCCCAATGACGTTTCGATTGGCGGTTCTGATCATGCCAGCTTCATCCTTCTCACTGGTCCTAACATGGGTGGTAAATCAACTCTTCTTCGCCAAGTTTGCTTGGCTGTAGTTTTGGCCCAGGTAAGGTTTCTTTGGTTTTTGTTTGTAACTTCGTAAGTTTTATTATCTTTACTAAGTTTCACCTTTGGTTCTTCCCAGGTAGGAGCAGATGTTCCTGCAGAAAGCTTTGAGTTGTCACCTGTGGACCGAATATTTGTTCGGATGGGTGCCAAAGATCATATTATGGCAGGCCAAAGTACATTTTTAACAGAACTTTCAGAAACTGCATTAATGCTGGTGAGATTTCTCAGTAGATCAAATAATTTTCATTACAGAATATTGTTATTCGCTGTGCAAGTGTATAGATTATGTGCAGAATCAAGGACCAAAAAATTTCAGTTTGTAAAAATTGATTAATTTGTCCATATAGCTCTGACTTCTGACCACAATTTATTAGATGTCAACTGTCAAAAGACAAACCAGTCTTCAATCCTCTCCATCCGGATTAGAAGTGGAAAGAATGCCCCTTTGTTACCCCAATTTTCTCTCTTTGAATAAAAAAGAAAATTAGTTGATTTTTCTTTTATGCACATGAATGGATTTTTCTTCCAGTCTAGACATGAATTTTATCCTCTGTTACTTTCTAAACATTGGGTCATGCTAAACATTTCTGTGGAAGAAATAATAGACCTGATCCTTCTTGCAAGTCCTTCGAGTATTTCACCTCATGAGATGTTTCTTCTTACATGAAAGATTCAGTATAGTTTGATCCACTACTTTTTCAATCTTTTGAAGACTTGTTGACAGAAGTAAATTTTCCATTATGAATGCAAATGAATATGTTTGAAATTTTTTCATTCCATTGATATATTTTTTTTATGGTTAATGCAGTCTTCGGCAACACGTAATTCACTGGTGGCACTAGATGAACTTGGACGCGGAACATCAACTTCAGATGGACAAGCCATTGCGTATGTATCAGTCATGGAAGATATGAAAACATGATTTTGCCTTTGATGATTTCAGTATTAATGATCAATTCTGGACAAATATTCACTATGGTGTATCTGGTTGTACTTAGTTTCTACTTTGGATTTCCTATCCTTGCAGTGAATCAGTCCTTCAACATTTTGTTCACAAAGTGCAGTGTCGAGGAATGTTTTCTACTCACTATCACCGATTAGCTGTTGACTATCAGAAAGATCCCAAGGTATACCTTTGTTCTTTGTTTTTTTGTCATGTCTTCTCTCCTTTGCCACACAGAGAGAGAGAGAGAGAGAGAGAGAGAGGGGGGGGGGGGGGTGTGGAGGGTGCTGGGACTTTGAAGTGAAATCCACTAGCTGTTTATTGGCAACATGATTGCCATATATACTAGCATCATACTCTATATATTAGATTTGTAACAGTTTTTGAATTTTCAGAAGGGTGGTGATTTTAACACCCTACCAATAGCCACAAATTTAATTTTGCATGATATGTTTTTCTTGTTTGTACAGGTTTCACTCTGCCATATGGGATCCCGAGTTGGAAATAAAGTTGGAGATGTGGAAGAAGTTACATTTCTTTACAGGTTGACACCCGGTGAATGCCCTAAAAGCTATGGTGTCAATGTTGCGTGGTTAGCTGGTAAGACTGTTTTCTCTGCTATTACCTCTTTCTTCAAGAACTAGAAGAATAGCAGCAGCCAAGATGCAACCTTGGCCTCAGAGTTCGCATGTACTCTTTTCTTTTTCGGTAAATTATGGTTTGAACTTTAAGTTGGGAGACTTATTAGGTAGATATGGTAAGACTTAGCATTTTATAGATTTGTTTGTCGTCAGTGTCTAAAAATTAAAATTTGCATATAAAATGCATTAACCTGCAAATTATCGGTTTTTGTGTATGATGAATTTGCCTAATAATCTTTTTAATTAATTACTTGTGTTATTGCCCATAGTTATCACTGCTTTTAGGTGAAGTCACTTACTATTGTTTATTTCAGGACTTCCTGATTCCGTACTTCAAAAAGCTGCTGCTAAATCGATAGAATTTGAGGGTGCATATGGTAAGCACCAGAAGAAATTTGAAGATGATTTGTCCCATCAAAGTTTGGTTGACGAAATGGTAGTATTTGTCCGAAAGTTCATGGATACTGCAGCAAATTTGAGTTGCCACAAGTCTCCTGAGAGCATAGGCACTAGCTACCTGACTGAACTTCAACATAGAGCACAAATACTTCTGCAGAAAGGTTGAACTGATTGAAAATATTGCATTGTGAGAGTTGGTAGCCCCTCAGCAGTTAATGATGTATATAGAATCTACCTTGGCCGGTGCCAAGTCATTGCCAATTTTGTTGGAGCACAGCTTTCATATTTCAAAAGCGCCATATGAGGTAAATTTCTGCCTGCGCTTGATACAACATGTGATACAGAATCAAACGACTCAAGTCTAACCCGATTTCCATCAGACTTGCTGGTAAGTTGGACTAGCCAACATTTTTGTACAGAAATCATGTGAGAAAGGATTTCAAAGCAAGATTAGTTGTTTATGCCTGAATTGGAAGGAGGGTGATTTTTCTATTGTAAACAACAATCGAATGTCAATGTCAACGTAGTGGGTTCAACTTTTACCCAACAAACCAAATGGTTGTTGGCCTTTTGCTCATTTACGGATGACTTGGGTTGCTTGTTTTTGAAGTGAATTCATATAGCCACAGAGGTAAAGTTAGGTTGTTAATCTAACTGGCCAGTGTTGCTGTTACCAAGTTTCCATCTTCTTTTAAGGTTTTATTTTAATATTTGGGTGGGTGGTGGTGGGGTAAACTAAATCTTATATACCGAACTAGATAGTAGTGCAAGCAGGAATCTACTCTACCTGAATTTCTAGAAATAATTCATTTTTTTTTTCCTTTTTTCATTTGTACCCCCCATTAAAAAAAAATGGAGTTTTAACAAAGTGAGCACTGATATAATGCTCTAATACAATTCAACCAATGAAAGACCATACATAAAGAATAGATTTAGACTGCGTGATGCTGCTGTTCATCTTCTTCGCTGTCATCAGCATCCTGTAAAACGAATAAAAAAAAAAAAAAAAATGTTTTCATTTAGGGTTCCTAAAGAAATTATTGAAACTTTGCTTGATTCTACAAACGAGAAAAGGTACTAACCTCATACTGCCTCCTGATGCTATTTTGAATTGCTGTGATTGTCCGCATCAATATCAACATTGGGAAAATAATTCCGCTAGTCTTTAGAATAAGTACCTGTAAATTACAAGAACATGATCAGTTCAAATGACTCATTTCATTTAGATGGCCCGGAGAAAAAAAAAAAAAAACCAGCTGCAAAAAGAAAAAGAGCTACTTACAGTAAGAAGTGTGAAGGGGTAATCTTCCGTTCCACCAGTTAACACAGCAAAGAAATGTCTCACCAGCAAGATTACTGTAAACTGCAAATTAAATCAACAATTAATCATACGCAATCAAGAGCCTCTCACATTACAAGAAATTTCGACCCACCTAAAATTGGCCCCAACCATAAAATTAGCCTGACTTTAAGAAATCTGCCCAATATTTTATTATTGAATTTTTGGTCCATGTACCTCTACAACTGCCCAAGTGGCTGCCTGATAGGCTCATAGCAAGCAAATGGTCAACGAAAAACGCCGTACATAATTTGGTAAAGTCTAGTTGAGCTTTGTGTTTAGAAAAATCCATTAAATTAAGAAGAAAATGCTACGCAAGGCCAGCTGTATGTGAAGATTTGACGAAGCAAACTTACAGTGAGAGCCAACTTTCGACAGCAAGACGCGCTTCTATTTGCCTCCGACGTGCACTCTGATAACTCGCTTATGCCCTCCAACCTTGGGCTTATTTCCTCCTCTTCCTCCTCTCTTCTTGGAATTTGCAGGCTATCTCTGCACAATTATTATATGTGAATTTATTCATTATTAGTGTTTCCATACTAAAAATATTAAAAAAATAAATGTGGAAATGATTGGGTTAACGTTCACTTAAAGCCTGTTTAAAATTGCATTAAAAAACGGTGTCAACATCTTCGGTAAAAAGTTTAACCTTTTCACTTTATAATAAGTGGCCAAAACGTAATTTTCAACTTTAAAACCTCTATCGTGTGATTTTTTTTTTTAAACGGTTACTTTTTTTTCAATGCAAGTCCAAACGAAAACACTTTGTATGATTTTGTTTTAAAAAGTTTCGTGGGTCAAACCCATTTTTAATTAAGAGGTGGACATTGTAAAATTGGAACTAGTCCCATGTTATTAACAGAAGAATTAGTTGTAAATCATGTTTAATGCCTTACTAGTTACTTCAATTATAAACTACGTAAGCAAAGGGTGGGTTGCTTTTACTATTATTCAAGCGAGCCATGCAGTGACGCAAGCTTTGTTTTTAGATTGGTGCAAAAATAATGAAGAGGAAAAGTACCTAATGGTCACTGCTGCATCAATCAGCTGAGACTTCTTTGAAGGTGCCGTGTATCCCGGTTCATATTGCTGCACAATTTCATAGTTTTCATTCTCATTAATAACATCTAATTAAATTAACCTTGAAAGAAACACAGAAAAAACAGGTGATTTACTGGAAAGATAATTCTGTCATCGTGCAAGAAAACAAAAAAAAAAAATTTAGTATTATATTAAGGAACATCATTAAAAAAAAAAAATTCAAAATCATTATGAGTTTTGTTTGGTATCACGGAGAATTGGAGAAACCAGTATAGGATTCCAAATTCCTTTGATATAAGATACAGGGAGCCAAGAGAAAGATACAAATTTTTGAGACACCCAGAATCTAAAACAAAACAGAGGACGATGAAACTCGAAGACCCAGTTTGAATTACAAGAACAGGAACTCATAAACACACATCCGAATGATTCATTTAACCGAAAGAAAATCCAAAAAAGAAAAGAACCCAGAAATCAATTCCAATTTGAATAAGAGAAATTCAAACCTGGAGACATATTTCACAGGTGGTGTTCCCCTTCTCGTTACACCACCTCTGTATGCAATCTCTGTGTGCAAACTGAAAAAGAAAATTAAAAAAGAAAAAAAAAATCAGTGAAACTTGGTGGAAACAACTTGGAAAGCAGAAATAATTATAAAAAAAAAAAAAGAAAAAAAAAAAAGAAAAGATTTTTCTTTTACCTTAACGGTTCCTGAACAAGCACAAGGAGCTTCCAAGCTCTTAAAGCTCTCTAGTTCTTCTTCATGGCAAATTCTACAGTATGAAATTGCATAATTTAATTTCAAATCATCCACAAACAACACAACTTCTCCCATGTTTTGTTTTTTCTTTCAGCAACCTCTAATGTCTCTTTCTCTCTCTCTTTTAATTCAAAAATTCTCTGTTTATTTCTTTCTCTGTCTCTCTTTTTCTCTGTTCCTCTCTGTCCTAGTGTCTCCTTCCTTAGAGCCTGCACTTTAAATAAAAGAAAGGGGACCTCTGGAGTTACAAAACTGCCCCTTGTATTTTTCAAATGGGGTGTGAATAAGATATTCACTTGGTTTTTTTATTTTTTATTTTTTATTTTTTGGACTGACACGACACGAAGGACTTGTCCAGATCATGACGCGCTTTGAAGAAAGCTGAAACATGAATATGAAGTCATTGACGCAATTAATTCTGACTTGAGAATTACTGTGAAGGGTCAAACAGGGTTGTATGTTTCCATGCAAGAGCAAATTCAATCAAATTTTATTGGTTTTTAAGAATTTCATCTAAATCTTTTTTTAATAAATTTCCAGTCAAACTTTTTTTTTTTTTTTTTTTAAATTTTAATTTTGAATTGATTCTTTCGTCACAGTCTATTAAACTGGCATCTATCTTTAACACATGCAAAAATTTAAATTGCATTTTGGTAAAACCAAATGAAAATATAGTTGCTAGTATTATACGTGTTGATAATACAGTGACCATGCACCTCGAACTTTTGACGTCGAAGATTTATAAAAAAGCCAAAGGGTCAGAGTGGCACGCCGGTGATGCATGCTTATTTTAAACATTAAAAGTGGTTTTGTTGTCACTATCAGCATACTACTCTGACCTTTAGCCTTTTCGTAAACATAAGACGTCTGACGTGTATGATTACTGTATCAACAATACTACTACAATACATCTTTCGATTTCACTTATTGTTGAAATAAATTGAAGTATGTGGCTATGAATTTGGCAATTTTTTTTTAAATTTTTTTTTTTCCCATGAAGGATGCATTACCAACCGTGATAATGATCTAAAACATGACTGATTTGGGTGTTTAGATCTCATGAAAAATTTGCATGAGCTAAAACAATGATGTCTCAAAACACATTGTAATCAACATATAGAAACAAATATATTGATTAGAAAACTAGATGGTGACATGATGATGATTTTGTCCACGTGGACAAGTGAAAAAAATTTCCCCATTCAAGCTTCTTTCCTTGAGTAAAAAGTATATTGAAAAGTAAATGTCTATTACTCAAATCGAGGTTTTCAAGCATGTGCCTAAAATCTTACTCGATTTTCCATAACTAGTAAATTTCTTAGTAAAAGATTCTATATCTACAACTAGACTTAATTGCATGCCACGTATAAAACATGACATGCCATGTCTATATGAATCATTTATACTATTTTAATTTAAGTAATGCTAAACATTATACTTTTATTTTATTTTGTTGATGTGGCACTATTAATTAGTTTTTTGTTTTTTTAAAGGCTGATTTTTTTGAGAAAAAACAGCATTCATTTCATTTCATAATCAAAAACATCTAGAGTGAAAAACGCTTTAAACAGAAAGAACAGATTGCTCTAAAGATACAATATCAAAAATACAATTAAGAATTTCCTCAATCTAATTCCGGTTAGTGAAAGCCTTAACTGTCGCCTTTACTAAAAATGACTGATTTTAATAGTGACTCATTAGCATAGTTGGATAAAAGTAAGATAGTAACGTTCTTTCAATTTTATCATATTCGTCCGAGAATATTTTATATTTATCTCACCTTTGATGTATTCTTGTTAGCAAAATACTTGATATATATTAAGACGAATATCGCATTACATACATCATTGAATTTGACATGAAAAAAAGAGGATAAATTTTCATTTAAATTGAGTTTTAGGAAATTCCTCTAATATATTCTATTAAACTGATATTGACCTTTAAACACGTGATTTTAACATGTATTTTTCACATTGTTCTGCTGCGGAGTGTCAGGACAAGTCAATTGGCTTTTGATTTTGCATTCTTTCAGATAATCTTAAAGTACATGTGACTCTAAAAATATATGTTAGTTTAATAGACTGAATTGAAAAAATTTATCTAAACCCAATTTCAAGGAAAAACTTTGTAAACAAAAAAAAAAAAAAAAGGTTTAGTGATGATATTGAAAACATCTTTCTATTTTCCAAACAAAAAACATGTGTCTTTTTTCAAAATCATAAACAAACAATTCAAAACATAACAATTGTAAACCACTTATCATTGTAAACCACTTCAAAACATATTTTAAAACTAAAAACAAAATACAAAAAATACTTTTTTAAAATCATTATCAAACAAGCCTTTAATAAATAATAATGTTTATAATGTTAATAGCCGCTTCCTAATGCCTATTTAATTCTTTGTTGGTGTAAATGATTAAGGACAGAGGGGCAATGTTGTCTTATATTTGTTATTCCATGACACACAGATAGAACATCATCGGATTCATGAAAGAAATTAAAAATATTTTTGCATTATTTAATTGTGATAATAGTAATACCCTTTCTTGTCCCTCCATGCCCAATTCAAAATCCACCCCTTCCCAGGTTTGAATCTGGAACCTTTGATCCCCTATCAACGGTTCCAATCATTTTGGACCACCTGAAATTTAAATTCAACGGCCCCCTTTTTAGATTTAAAAAAGAAAAAAGAAAAAGAACAAAAACGCGGTCACCGTAAAGTATGAGCAGCTGTGATTTAGCGGGCCCATTTGGACGCTCGATGATGTTGTTGTGTTCCTCTCTTTTTCCATGCCTTGATATTTTAATTTTTAATTATTCTTTTTTTCAAATAAATTCCTAAATTTTAGAAAATTAATATTTATTTTTATCTATTTGTTTATGGGCTTTATGGGCTTGCTGACACTTGTGCTTATCCCTTCTCGGTCTTATCGTCTGTCTAAGAATTTGGATTATCTAATTTGCAATTTAAAAAAAAAAAAAAAAAAATTGGGTTCTGAGATTTTTTTTTTTTAAAACAAACCAAACTATAAAATTATTATATGTTTTTTTTTGTACGCTTTTATCTTATTATTATTCTATTATATTGATATGGCGGTGTCAATCAGCTATTAAATTTTTTTTTTGAATGATGACGGATTGACAGAATAGAAATTAATTTATAAATTAATTTTATTTTTTTTAGAAAATAAAAATAAATTTCCCGACACAATTTGATGGAAAATTCTATCCTTATCTGATTATGTTGCAATCCTCTCGTTATGGAGCTCACACAAATGGCACCAAAGGATTGAACTTGAACGTTCTCAAGGTTTAAGCAAGTTGGAGGGTGTGGGGACATTGATGTTTACACGAAGAAGCTAATATTAGCCGCCCACTTACGACTTGCCCAAGCTATTGCTGCTCAAGTCTTTGATGGAAATTCAGATATTTAATTTGAAGAATCTCATTATGTGGAAATTAAGCAAATTTACAATACTATATATGAGAAATTTTGTGGTCTATAATTTATGTTATCTAAAACCCATTAATTTAAGATAGTTTATATGGGACCCATTTATGTGGTCGGACATCCCAAAACTTAATTTGGTAGATAAATTTCATATGACTATCTTATGAAATTTTTAGTTTTTTTTAGTTTTTTTTTTTTTTTTTAAAAAAGGAAACACTATTGAAAATTAAAGAGGGCAGAAATATCTTGATGAATTCGAGCAGGGAATAAGATAGAGAACCCTAAATCTCGAGATGTCCAGACAGTCTGAAGTGCGGGGCCTTCTGCCAAGGCACTTTGGACCTCGGGGTCTTGGAGTTTCCTCTCTCATTTCTTGTCTAAATTTTGTAAAATTCAGGTAAAAAATTTCAGGGATCCAATACAAATTATTATAAGTTAACCATATGATTAGGGGTAGAGTTTGAAGAGTGGTTGGAGAATTGCCTTTGCTTCAAAGTTCATGTATGGGAAACTAACCTTGTGAAAGGGATTTGAGAAGCTGGCCCATGAGTTGGTTAAATATTTATATTTTAAGATGCAATTGGCCCAATATTATTCGGTTGAAATCAGGTCCAGTCTTGGTCCTTGCCCACTCCTAGTTAAACAACAAAAGTAAAAGGAAAAAAGAAAAATGTTAGGTTTACAAACACATTTTACAAAAAAAACTTTTTATAAACTGATGTGGCATAACATGATTGGGTTTCTCAAAATTTAAATTTATCTCATATCCAATTATATTGTGCCACATCAGTTTGTAAAATTTTTTTTTTTCGTAAAATGTATTTGTAAGCCTAGTATTCCTCAATAAAAAAATAAATAAGAATGGAGATTTGTAGTTTGTATTAGGAGAAAGTTTTGTTTTAAATTGGATATGAAGAAAATTTGCAAATTAATTTATTAAATTGATATTTGATTAGAATTACTTTTACAATGCTCTATTAATATTATTAAAAATAATATGAGAATCACATGCTTTAAAAATATATATAAGTTTGGATCATGGTGACAATATTCGACCAGACCTACGAATTAAATGCAAAATTTACAGGTTACGATTGATCTATGATATTAATGCAACATAAACCCAACACCCAAACATAAATTGCTACCCTTAGCGATGGCGGTTTCACGTCCATCTAGATTAGGTCGATGTAGAAAGCCCAGCCTGATGCAGTTGGAACATTTAGTCACTTGATGGTTTCTATTCTAGCAATAAAATAAAAGTAATACATTTGTTTTATTATTATTAGTGGTCCTGCAATTAAAATATTGGTATAGAATTATTTGTTTTTGTTTAGTGATTGTGACTTTAGTCCTACGAGCTACGCAACGAAGATAAACTAATTAAAAGGGTCCACAGATTCAATTGGGCATTTAGCACAGCAATTTAGATCTATGAGTTATTTTGTTTTATACTCTGTTTCTAATATTTTTCCATTTCGTGTTAAGGGGTAGCTCAATCGGCTGTGAATTACACCTTATAAAGTGGAGGTCACTAGTTCGAATCATCCCTCCCTTTTTTGTGTGGACATGTCAAAAAATAATAATAATAATAATAATACTCTTCCATTTCTTAATATCCCTGAGTATAAATATTGTGATATAAAAATCGTGTTTGATATACCGAATATCCACTTGGCCGGCCCAAATCAAGAACGTGGGGCAGAAAGCCCACGGTTTGGGCCCAATTGCTCAAGCCCAAACGACATGCCCTAATTAGCATATGAGAGTTAACGCACTAGCAATGCAATGGCATTAAGAACATCAGGAGTGAGGCACAGAAAATAACCACCCACAAGTTAACTGTTAGCGTATATAAAATTCGGTTTAGTATCAAGTTACAACTACACCTTGCTAGTAAGTCGTAATTTAATGCCTCCTTTGGTAGGGTGGTAATTGGGCATCAATCCTGGTCAAGACCGTATCCCATTGGCAACGATACTTAATCAAGGTTATACCTCATTATTGAACACTCTGTATAAGGAGAAGACGCATGATCATTTCATAAACATTCACATATAGCCATTCTCTCTATGATTATCCTAACTTTCTTCCTTAGAGCAAGTTCACTCTTCACCCTTGTCAGCTTAATCATTATATATTTTTCTGACTGTACTCTCGACAAGTTTCCGATCAATTACATCTCCTTTGTAGGCGTCTGTTAGCCGAGTTTTGAACTGTGCTATCAATTACATCATCAACGTTTAAGAGTTTTTTCTTTTTTCTTTTTCTTTTTAATTAGGGACATAGTTTGGGAACTAGAAGCCGAAATTTTTATTAAATTAGAAAGATCCAATTAAGGGAGTTACTACCTAACATATTATCACTAATCCAAGGTCGCTATTCGACTTCTCACCATAGATGTTGAAGTGTCAAGTTCTCCATTGCCAATATCTTAGATTTTTTTTTTTTTTGAGACCACTCGTTAATGGATTATGGATCAGGAAATGGACTCTTTTTCTTAGCTTAATACGCAATTGAAAAGGACCACCACCCTCTAGGCTCTAGTCAAGTTGAATAAGTAATACTGTGCCAAGATGAGGCTATCTCAGACTATTATCAAGTCGGACTTGAAGGAGCAAATCTACTTCTCACAAAATAAATTTAGATTCCAAAAAATAAAAAAGAACAGATCTCAACATTTATATAGTTCGGCTTAACAAATTTATATTTACAGACAAATAATATAAAAAAAAGTATTCAAAATCCAAATCTCCAATACACTCAAATCTTTTGTGTGTGAACTTGAAATCGGTTGACGAGAACTACAAATCCAACTATCCAAGTAGGAATAGAATTGGATTTTGGCTAAATCTGAGACTCCAAGTCGGTTGGGATTCTAATGGATTCCAAAACCAAATTGAAAAGGAAGAGCATGGGCCACCGACTGACTTGATGAATTAATTTCCTTTCTTTCGGTGTCAAACATGACTCTTTCTTTTCTAACACGCAATTTGTAGGGCCTTGGCCTTCAATCATTTGATAGAATCCAAGGCGTCTTGTAGTATCCCTGTTAAGCCCACAACCAAAATTAACTCCACAACAAGTTTTCTTTTACAATGGATTAGAAAAAATAAAAATAAAAATAAAAATTACCACTTCAGCCTATTAAATTAATATATATCATTAAAATATATTATTCTCACGTGTATTTTTTTTTTTTTTTTAAATATGTAAAAATTATATATTATAAATACAAATGTTAATTTAATAAACTAGTTTAGAGAAATTTCCTCCGATCGAATTCAAAGAAGTCAAGAATCTATAAAGAAACCTACACTTCCTACATCCAGATAGAGATCTCAGCAAAGTCTCTTTCACATTTACTATCAAAATTACTAACAATTTGAATAGAAAATTGCTGAAAAAATCCGAATCCCCTCAAAAATAGAACACAAACTTGCAAGTTTGGACAAAGTAAAGCTATCCATATTAAATATCCTCTCATACAGAGAGTGTGACAGGCACCAGCTAGTCAAATACCGGATGAGCTTATGAATATAACACGATTGGTAGGCGGTGTGGCTCAACTTGGCAGGTTAGATATTTGCCCCGCCGTCGATAAGCTTTGCTCAGCTGGATGTTGACCATAAGATGTTCCAAGCAAACGAAGCATGATTTTTTGGTTTGATCCAGTTGGCTTCTCTGTTTTTTCGGTGTACCTTTCACGTCAGCTGTTAAAACAATTGATGTGATCAATTTGAAAAAAAAATTGTAGTAGAAGTTATAATAATACTTCAAACAACTTCCTTACTCTAATAAAAGGGCATAGTTTTCATTGGACATAGATCACTTCAACATGTGAAATAACACATTAACAGAATTAAAAATTAAAAAAATATGTATTTTTTACATGTTAAGGACATAGATAGGATTGAACATGAACATGTTTTGTATGGTCCTGTTGTTTTGTTTTATTTTACTAAAGTTTGACTAAGAGACATTTGTTTTAATTCAAAATCATGACGAAAAAAATAAGGTTAATCTAATGTGAAGTAATCTAGGAATCTCACCGAATCCGAGACCGGTAACTCCGATCCAATCCAAAACTGTTGGGCAACCACCATCTATAAATGCAGATTCGCTTTGCCTCCGTTATCAACAATTTAAGGCTGAGAAATTGGTGAAGAGCCATATATTAGAGATTTCAGGCCAAAACACAATTCTTTGAGGCACAGGAATGGAAGGGGCAACCATGATGAAGGAAGAGCGCAAGATTGTGGTGGCAGTAGACGAGAGCAAGGAGAGCATGTATGCGTTATCATGGTGTCTCAGCAACCTCGTTTCTCATAGCAGCAAGAACACCCTGGTGCTTCTCTATGTCAAACCACCTCCTGTCTACTCCTCCTTTGATGCTGCAGGTTTGCAATATTTGCTTCTTATTCTGTTTTGAGTCACAGGATGATAATAGCTCAAGGCCAAAGGCCAATTTTCAGTATCTCCATGTTGATGTGGAGAAGATGTTTTTGGTGTCACAGGGTACATGTTTTCCAGTGATGTTGTTGAAGCCTTGAAAAAATATGGCACTGACATGGTGAATTCAGTGATGGAAAGAACAGATGCTATCATCAGGAACTATGGCACCAACGTAACACTTTCTTCTTAATTAGTATATCTGCTGCTTCCCCCCTCTCTCTGTCTCTGTGTCTGAGTGGTTATTGATGGCTTTTGTGCAGATAAGCGTGGAGAGAATAACTGGAAGTGGAGATGCCAAGGATGTGATATGTAGTACTGTGGGGAAACTTGAAGCTGACGCCTTAGTAATGGGAAGCCATGGATATGGTTTCTTTAAGAGGTACCCGCCAAATTCTTCTCTTGAGATTGTGTGATTCAATCCCTTTTCTTTTCTCCTTTTCCTCTGTTCTTCTTCTTCTTCTTCTAAATTTCTTTTTCCTCCATCATACTATCTGTACACATCCAGTTATGGTCTTGTTTGAGTTATGGTCCTGTTGGGAGTGATATGCTGATTTTCCATACTTGCAGGGCTCTTCTTGGGAGTGTGAGTGACTACTGTGCCAAGAATGTCAAGTGTCCTGTGGTGATTGTTAAGCATCCAGAGGACAAATGAGTTCATTTCTCCTTTTTTTCTCAAATTATGAGTGAAAATTCACCACTAAACTTGGTGATTAATGTAAATGGTGGTGGGTGGGTGGGTTTAAGAACATATTGTCCATATCTGCAAAAAAAAAAATCCAGAAAGAAAAGGTAATAATAATGACTCTAGCTAGCTTTCTGCAATCATATTTGTACCAATTTTTTTGTGTAAATGGGCAAGTGGAAGCAGAGCACATTGCATACGAGGAGAATAAAGCAACCGATCCTATCTAATGCCAAAACAGAAGGATCCTATCTAACGCCACAACAGAAGCAACAGATCCTATCTAATACCCTTATTTTTAATAGGATAAACATAGCCCTGCCCCTATTCTTGTGGAGGACAATTCCACAACACTTTCCCCTATAAATGCTCAAAGCCCTACACCTTTCCTCCCACCACAAGGTAATAAACAAACAAAGAAATCTACTAATTAGTCTATGGTATGGGACCTTATTGACCTCAAGAACCCTAAAGCTAGATGCAATTATTGCAGTAGGATATTTGGGTGTCACCATAGAAACAAAGCATTACAGCCATGTTATCCCATCTACAATTTCGCTCAAATAATAATAATAATAATAAAACTTTGTAGCAAATGGGACTTGAGAAGGCAGCGTATATCACTTTTAGCCCCCAACTAGGATTTGTTAAGTAAGACGCGGACAAAGTAAGGGCTTTGATTGTTCGTTATTTTATCAAATGTGAGTTTCCTTCTAGGCATGTGGAGACTATGTGGTTTACATAATTGATTAATGGATACGAATCTACGTTCAAAGTGCCATGTCATGTTACTATACAAAGAGATTGTATGAAATTATACATGGAAGAAAAGCTTAAGTTGAAGAATTTGTTGAGGGGTCAAAGGGTTTGCCTCACCACCGGTACATGGACATCCTTGCTAAATCTGAATTACATGTGTGTTACTACTCATTCCATTGATTGTAATTGGAATATGCATAAGAAAATCCTCAAGTTGTGCCGAGTTCCTAATCATAGGGGTGAAACAGTTGGAAGAGTATTGGAAATTTCATTGCTAGAGTGGGGGGTTGATAGTATTTTCACGATTACAAATGATATTGCCTGATCTAATGGTGTGGATATTGAATATATGAAAAGGAGGATAACCGACAAAAACTCTACCGTTTTGGAAAGTGAGTTTCTTCACGTGAAGTGTGTTGCACATATTTTGAATCTTGTTGTAACAAATGGTTTGAAAGACTTACATGACTCTATTTGTAATAATAAGAATGTAGTGAGATATGTGAGGTCTTCGCTGACAAGGATGATGAAGTTTAAGGAGTTTGTAGGGCGGGAAAATATTCAGTATAAGAAGATGGTATGTCTAAGGTAGTAACAGAGGCGGTTTTGAGCCAATAACCGCCTATCTAGGGCAATGTACACTCCTTAAAAACCTCAAATAAAATCTTCTAAGATATCACATAATGTATGTTGGAACTCAACCAAAATAATTGGAAATACCAAGGGAAAATTTCGTATTACAGCATTCATAATTTGCATAGATTCCAGACATCAGTATTGCTTTCCCAAGACTCCCTATTCCAATGTAGAAAGTCATTTCATGGCCACAATGGCTAAAAAACAAACTGCAGGTTTTGGATATTTGGTGGAGAATACAATCTGGTGGAGAAAACATAAATTGAGGCAAAACTTGTATTCCTGGTCCCTTTTTCATCAAATATAACATATCTATAAGACTATATATCAAATATAACAATTAAAGCCCCATCTGTTAATTTGTGAACTATAAACTATGATATATATGACAAAAAGTGCAGAGAGAATATAAGAATGCCAAGTTCTGTTACCTTGAGCAAGCTCCAAATATATTGCAGAGGGAGAAGTTGATCCCAAACCACTGGGTCTGAAAATTTAGTGGGGATATATACTGTAAACCTGCAGTTTGCTGTGAAGGACTGAAGTTGTCTGATGTGCCACCTTCTGACCTCTGCCAATCTGAAAATTGGGAAGGCCTTTGGCAAGATGGGTGCCAGCTCTACATTCCTCTTTCTCCTTAACAGATTCACCAAAAGAAAATAAAGGAGAAGAAGTTAGTGTAATTGCTGGACATTAAATTGACCTCTATCCAACAATTTTTCTGAGAAGAAAAAGTTGTTGGTCATAAATAATGAGCTATAAATGTGAATTTATGCTACTCTTGATGAATCTGTTTACAAGGGACGTCCAGAGAACCTAGAGGGGGTCTTTAGTACCCATCAATGGCGATCGAGAGGCTTGTGTTCTTTGGAGACATTGTCCTTTTCCTATCAATACTCTTTAGATTTGAAGGTCTCTCCATTTTGGACTGGATTCAGATCATCATCAACCCTTCCCACCTTCTCATGATTGAGAAGCCCTCCCACCACCATTTCCAGCTTTATTCCTCCACCAATGTTCATCAAATTTGGTTCATCAGAAACTCACAGATCCACAATGAGATCTACCCCCAGGCCCTTCATTTGGTCAAGAAAATCACTTCCTCTAGCCTGAGTCACCTCAAGGCACGAACTCTATGTTTTCCGTAACTTCACTTTAGAGCCTTGAATTATCAAGCGATTTGAGAAATTTTTAAATTTCAAAACCTTTCAATTTAGATTCCTAAACTTTCAATTGCAATCAATTTAAACAATTCCGTCAGATTTTAAACGTTAAAAGTGAAACAATGGCGTTTATATTTCTTTTTCTTTTTTTAAATTCCAAATTAAAAAAAATAATGTTAAAAAAAAAAATCATGGATATTTTGATATTTTTATGGGTAAATCAGGGAAATTAAGAGATTCAAATTGATTGCAATTAAAAGTTCAAATGTCTAAATTGAGAGGTTTTGAAGTTTGAGGGGCTTCTAAAATCACTTAGTAATTCAAAAATTTAAAATGAAATTACCCGACTTTTATATCTCCCTTTGAATAGAGATAAAGGACCCCCTTAATCAAGCTTTTTGTGTAGCATTGCTTTTTGTGTATATATATATACTGTCCCTCAAACTATACACAAAAAATTGAAAAAATATACACACGTTCCCTTAACCTAATACTCAATTTACAATGTCTTTCCTCTCCGAACTAAAGATTACATCGATCTTCTCCTGAATTACAAAAAAAAATTGCAATGTAACCCATTTTGTCCCGCAAAAAGACAAAAAATGCCATTAATTTTTTATTTTTTTCTTTCCAATAGACAAAAAATGAACATTTTATCTAATAACAATCTAGCATGACTCCAAAATTAGGCTAATGTAGAACATTTTTATTCAATAAAAGATAAACTACCTCAAAATTTGGGAGTTAACAATTTGTGTTGTATGTTTAGTTCGGATTGTGTCGAGAAATGTGTATAAATTTATATAAATCAACTTTAAATTGATTAATTTAATTAAACGAGTAAGATTCTTTAATAATTTTGTGTTGGGTTATTATAAAATAAAAAATTGTCAATCCTCTAATGTCATGTAACAGGTTCAAGTCATTTTAAAGTATGAGTATAATATTATACGCATTAATCGTAATCTAATCCGTTTAATTAAATAAATTAACATAATAAACCATAAAACCTACAAATTTTATGTTAAAATATGTATATAAGGCAATTATTTACCATTCTTAAAAAAAGAGCCGTTTTGTCCGTAGTCGTTTTGGTCTCACTCAAAACGACGTCATCTTCCACTGGGCAAACCAGATCCAGGGTCCATTGATTCACTTCGCAATATTATTCTCTGCTTTGCCTTGGCATTCTTCTCCAGGGAGCTTGGGGGTTTTGGACGATCCGGTTCTCTCCCACACTCTCACACTCCGATCCGATCGTCGCTGGCCGGAGAAACCTAAATCCGAATACAGAGATATCGAAAGCGACATGTTTCTGCTGGACTGGTTCTACGGAGTGTTGGCCTCGCTGGGTCTCTGGCAAAAGGAGGCGAAGATCTTGTTCCTTGGCCTCGATAATGCCGGCAAGACCACCTTGCTCCATATGTTGAAAGACGAGGTTCGCTTTCTTCCAGATTATGCTTAGAATAAAACTTCGAGGATTTTTTTTTTTTAATTAACGATCTGTTTTCTTATTTTCACTCTAATTATTTGTTATTCGACGAAATTAAAACCTTGATTATATAAACAATACATCTTGTTGGTTTATTTATTTATTTTGAAACACTTCTAGGCTCAATTAGTTTATTTGAGGTAATATATATGTATATATATAGTGTGTATGTGTTATGTGTAAATAAACACAGAGCTTAATTTAAGCTCATAAAAAAATATGTGTTTGTGTTTTTTGAAGATTGAAATTAGTGGATTTCATGATTTTTTGTGCTTTCAGTTGTCCAATTGATGGAATTGATTTTGGATGTTATTGTTTCTATGTGGTGTGATGTTGATCCTTCTTTGATCGATTCCCAGAGACTGGTACAGCACCAGCCGACACAGTATCCCACATCGGAGGAGTTGAGCATTGGGAAAATCAAGTTCAAGGCGTTTGATTTGGGAGGGCATCAGATTGCTCGCAGAGTCTGGAAGGATTACTATGCCAAAGTAAGCTATACGCAAAGTATCGAGCTAGTTTTGTGGCTATGTACTGTGTTATCTGTGCAAATTTTTGTTGGTGGTGTCTCTTTTATGTAGATCCACATTCCTTCCCTGATCGCTATTCCAAAGTTAACTTCATCAGTTGCGCTAAAGTAGTTGTACAGTTGGTAGAATTAGTCATAAATGTTACGAACGATCTGTCATTAGTTGCCCAGCTTTGGGTTTTCCATGTTTTGATAAAGAGTAATGCTAGATGTTATAATTCTATTCAACAATGCTGATTTGACACTCAACTAATCCTTAAATTAATTATTATTAAATAATTTTAAAAAAAAAAGATCAAATGGTTGGTTGGGAGTGCTACGTCACCATTGTAGAATCTTGCATTTCTGTTTGATAAAATCTATTTTCTTCTTTCATAAATGGGTATATGGTATTAAGTCGTGTGTGCGGGCACGTCCATGTGAATCCAGTATTCGCTCTTTTATATCCTCCTTATATGTCTTAACCTAGCTGTCAAGAACCAGCATCAATACCTTTGTCTGACTGTTTCTGAATTTGATGTTGCCTTCATTCTTTTATTTGGCAGAGCTCATTTTGACCTTTATTAGTGTTATTAAGCCGTAAATGTCTCATTAAAAGTGAAATTGATTGATCTATTGCTTTCTTTTATAAATGAGCTAAATTTTACTTATCAAAAGAAAAACCAAATTTAGATTTAGTACCTTTGTCATCTTTCAGTAATTATATACCGCTATCCATCACTCTGAGCTCTAGTTTTGCTGGATTTGTTTTTGAAATCTCAATACATTATGAATTCTTGATATTGAGCTTGTTTCATGGTTGTGTTCTTTTTATTATCACCATGCAATGTGCGCTTGCTTTCGCCGTTGTTCTGCAGTTAACAGTAAAACTTGCCTTGTCTCATGTTCTGGTTTTAAGTTCTTATTGTAATTTTTAATATTGAATTGATTACCATGTCATGTCTATATTTGTATGTTCCCGTTACCCGATTAAGCGAAAGAGGTCTATCTCTTCCACCTTTGCCCGTCACTTCACTTACTGAACTTACCAAAACTCGCTAGTGTAACAGCACCGAAAGAGTTATTCGCCTTAAAGGAGGCTACGCCTACCTTCTGCAGGCTTAATGCATGGTATGAGGTCTCTACGACTTTGACTAGTCTACATTGAAATTATGTGGCAGATGTACTAATACCCTACTGCATCCATCTGGAAATCTTGGTTCAAACCTCCATTAGGGGGACCCAATGTCTCCATATCTGTTTGTGCTGGCAATGGAGGCCTTGGGATGATACCATTCACACATGAGAGATGGGGAACCAGCCTTCTAGCCTGAGGAAAAGGCCGTATCAGACATTGTTGAAATATATGAACACACTTGAGTTCTACTGCAGCCGGAGAGGTGGATTTTCTATGAATATCAAGAGTTGTGTTTTTGTACATTTGTGTAGCTGTCTATGGATAAACACTTCTACTTTTTCGCACTGCTTGGTAAAATATGAGTTAAGCTGGAAAAATAAAATTTGTATTCTTTGGTTGCGTTGCTTTTTGTAAATTCTGACGGTTTATTTGGGTTTCACTTTGAGGCTTACCTTGTTCATAGGCTCAAATGACATGACTCATACTGAGATTCGCACCTCTAGTGTGGCATACTCATGAGGCATACACCTCCATAAAGGGTTTCAGCTCCTTTTTGACATTCTCTCAAATACTTGCAAGTTTGACATGCTATGTCTAATAAAAAATTTGGTCTTTATGAGCCGTTGTTCGTATGTGATATGTTTTGGTAAGGGTTCAGTGTTTGACAACATGACTTGGGGCCGATTTTTTTACTGTACCATATTATGAATCACTTGACCACCTACTCTTCATGGGCGTTAACTCCTTGTGCTTGTTTTCTCAATACTTGCAAGTTTCCTCGAGTGATATTTTACATGACTTGGTATTTCCAGTTTTTGCAAAAAAGAATATACTCATCTTCTGAGGCACCATGTTCATTACTTCTGCCTATATCTTTGATTTTGCGTCTCTCTGTTGCAATTGCAGAAATAGTTTCATGTTTCACCTGTCTTTCTTGCTACCCTTGCCATATGATAGTTTTTCAGGTGTTCTTTTGGGATCAAAAGCTTGTTTATCCCACCTTTTCCCTTGGGAGGTTTGATGCAACAATAACTTTCATATTTATCATGTCTTGTTTTCTTTTAGTTTTATCTGTTTAAAAAATATATCTTTCTTACAGTTAACAAAGTGCTAAAAGAAACAAAAAAAAAAAAAAAAGGTTGAAATTCTATTAAGATTATTACTTGCGCATTGACCTCAAAGCAGTTTGGATTAGGAGTTCTGTACCCCTTGAAGATCTCTTAGTAGCACTAGTGCTTGTTATTGTCTGAGCTTTTGTTCTTTCTATGTGGTTAGACCATATGTGGTAGCAATTTTTTAAATTGATGAGTCGGACCTTGAGACTTGAAATGGTATGTGTTTTCTCATGTTTTACATCTGGGTTGTGTCTTCCCACTTGCAAGGGAGTTGAAGTTTGGAATTTCTGGTCCTTATTATGGTTTCACATGATGTTTAAACTATCAACATGCACTGGTGACATATGCTTGTTTGAGCCTTCACTCTTTATAATTGGTTACACCATATGTGGCAGCATTTTATTAAACTGATGAGCTGGACCTTGATATTTTTGATGGTTGAATGTGCTTTTCTAATGTTTTACATCTGGGTTGTTGTGCCTTCCACGTCCAAGGAACTTTTAAGTTTGGAAGTTATATTCTTTATTATGGTTTCACATGATGTTTTAACTACCAACATGTGCTGGTAATATGTATTTGCCTTTTCATTTTACAGGTGGATGCTGTGGTGTACCTGGTGGATGCCTTCGACAAGGAGAGGCTTGCGGAATCGAAAAAGGAACTGGATGCACTCCTTTCTGATGAGGCCCTCGCTAATGTTCCTTTCCTTATTTTGGGAAACAAGATTGATATACCATATGCTGCCTCGGAGGATGAGTTGCGATACCATCTTGGCCTCACCAACTTCACTACTGGCAAAGGGAAGGTAAACCTAGCAGACACTAATGTTCGTCCATTGGAGGTATTCATGTGCAGCATTGTGCGGAAAATGGGGTATGGTGAGGGTTTCAAGTGGCTCTCTCAATACATCAAATAGGGTAGTGGTCAGCAAGATATATTACGGCCCCCTGCACCTGGAAATCCCACCAAAACACACCCCCACGTTACCCAAAAAATGTATCAATTCCCCTGTTTGTTTTAGCCTCAAAGTGGCTTTAGATTGGATATATTGTGTTTGGATCTGTGGAAGGAGGCTTAAATGTCACTGCTATTATGTAAGTTTACTTGTGGCATCAAATCTTTCTTGGCATTGTAATTTGTTATTGAACTATTACATCTGCTATATATTTGTGATAGTCATAAAGTAGAAAACTGTATTTGTTATTGTATTTTGTATTTGGAATGATGAATTGATACGTTTCAAAAAATTGTTGTCATGTTTGTTATTTCTAGATGTATCTGGAATCAGTACTGGGCTCAAATAGAGGATACTTTGGTATCCATGTTTCTGAGTTCTAGTTGTTTATTGAAAGGACCAGAACTTTTGGACTCTCTCCTCTCTATCATTTTGCGTGGCAGGAATTCTCCCTTTTGACTTCAGGGCGTAGAGCTGAATGAAATGGTCCCCAATGGGACATAGTTTGCAGGTAACAAGTATTTTCCATGGTCTCCAAAGGCTGGCAAGAAAGAATCAAGGCTGCAATTGTCAAAGTCCACAATCCCCGAGTTTGATCTTAGACGAAAATCATGCCACTTGATACTCACTATTTAGTTGTCGACGAGACACGTTTATTTTTGGACTAGTTCTTCAAATTTATCTAATAAATTAATATATATTTTTTAAAAATGCGTATAAGAATGACGTGTTCTAAAGATATAATATCTCATAATTTTTGAACTTTTTGATTTTGTAGATTTTATGAATTTTGTATAATTTATGTGGACTAGAGTTGCGAGCAAGGATACCCAAATTCCACTCCTCTCATACTAGTGACGCAAGTTGTTTCTTCCCGAACCTTCCACCACAATTAAGTCCTTGATTTTTACCCTGTTCTTACAAATATCTCATAGTGGGTTCAAAGTTGTGTGTCATCCCTCAAAAGCACAGAGAGCCACACATCATCATCCAGCGTATTATTGCTGTAAAGTATTCCCATTTGTGGAATTTCCGTTCACCCCTCGCAAAGACCCAATTGCTGTCTCCTCTATACCTCCCCCACACGCACCACACAAAACAAACCAAAGAATCAAAAACCCTCCTCTCATTGGAAAAGGCCCCGCAGGCCACAGCATTCCATCGCCATCAACACACAATCTCAGCGTCACGACCGCGCCCAACCCAACACGAAAATGCCAGCAACTATCCGCGTTTCTAACACTATACCACTTCGTGTTGCCAATAGCATTAACAGCCCTACTTTTTCTTTGACTCTTCTTTCTTCCAAATCTTTATAAACCCAAAGCTTCACTCCCAACACCTCTCACTCACATATCAGCCATTGTCAGTCTCCACACCTTTCCCTCTCTCTCTCTCTCTCTCTCTCTCTCTCGTTGAAGACCCAGATCCCAAAGCTTCACTCCCAACACCTCTCACTCACATATCAGCCATTGTCATAGTCTCCACACCTTTCCCTCTCTCTCTCTCTCTCTTGTTGAAGACCCAGATGGGAAATTATGTTTCTTGCTGCTTTCCTCAATCCTTGGGAGCTCAAACTGCAAAGCTCTTTGATGCTCACGGTAACCTACAACAAATCAAGCTCCCTGTAAAAGCCGCCGAGCTCATGCTGGAACAACCCGGCCACGCCGTTGCTCCGGTGGAAGAGCTACGGCAAACTCGGCGCATATCGGCCATGAAGGCCGACGACGAGCTCTCGGCAGGAAAGGTTTACCTTCTGGTGCCCACGGGTAAAGTTCACTGTAAGGTTTCTGAGTTGGAGATGGCAATAATAGAGTTGACTTGTAAGAAAAGAGCAAGCATGTTGAAGCCAAGTGGTTCCAAGGTTTCACCGGCTACGTCCGCGGCGGAGCCGACAGAGGCGGGAGAAGATGATGTTAAGGCTTTTGGAGGGGATCAGGCTGCTGGACTTCCCGGCCACCAGTTTTGGAACAATAAGCGGTGGAGTCCTGTTTTGGAGCCTATTTCTGAGGCCTTATGAAAAACTGTCTTAAATTTCTTAGTTGTTTTGAGTGCATCGGGCAGGGACTTTCCTTGTTATACTTTTATGGGAAACCCCAATATGTAATGATTTGAGGCCTTCGTTGTACGTGCAAAATTGTACACAAATTAATCAGAATTCTCTTTGACATGCAATATTGTTGCGTTATGGTTGATGTTTGCTTCCAAATTATTGAACAAAACTGACAGATTTTGGTTAATTGCATATCAGTGAGAATCAATAGTATCCAAAATCACCATTTACAGTGACAATGAACTTAATTAGCTTTCTTGACCCAAATGAGATATAGGAATTAGAGGCTAAAATTCTTCAATAAATTTAGGAAATAAGGGAGTAATACTAAGGCTAGTGTTAGGTCATGGATCGGCCGCATAAGGTGTAAGAGGCCCCTTCGGCCCAATCTACTTTACAAACTCATTAAGACGAGGCCCGTGCAGAGACTTAGTCGGCTCAACCCGATGCATAGCTGACCCACCAAGGGCATCATAGTCTTTTACCAAGAGTAGATCAGTCATCTCACATGAAGCTAATCCATGATTCCTAGATAAACGTGAAAATCTATCTAATATCCAAACAACCACCCACGCTCAACAGAACATGGACCTATCAACAGAAAAAAAAAAAAAAAAAAAAAAAAAGACCAGTTGTCAACACTCAGCTCATACACGCGTACCTTAGGATCACTCGGGCATCCGCGTCGGGTGCCAACAGAGCAAAACCGCTTGTTCCACGATCTCAGGATCCTGAAATCATGGAGCAACCCAACAACCCATATCCTTCGCCAATAACTGCACAACAGATATATAGGGATGTGGGGGCCGACGGTCACGGGAAACAACAACTTCATGCCTATAAAATGCAAGTCACAACTCATCTTTTGGGTAATCGCAATTCCTGCTCTTAAGCTTTTAATTGCATTTACTCTCTTCACTCAAATACTGTCTTAGGTATCGGAGCTTTTCCGCCAGAGCACCACCAGTAGCTTTGATCCTATTGTTTCATATTTTGTAGCCCGACGACTCCTCGGACATCATGACATTCCACTAGGATCGTGCCACATCACCACTTGAAAACTGTCATCAACAGCTAGTGTGCAATTACTTGTGATATATATATACACGGGCTATAGCCTATAGTTGAAGATCCATATGGGCGAAACTAGAAATTTAATTTTAGTGGGGTCAGACTGTATAAAAAAAAAAAAAAAAAAATTGAAAGGCCAAAATAAGAAAAAAGAAAGACCTAAACTATTTTTGTTTAACAAATTTTGAAAGACCTAAAATAACATTTTTGTTTTACAACATAGCCCCCACCAGCCCTCCTTTAGTTTCGTCTTTGATAAACCAACATTAGTTGGTTGATGGTTGGCCTGGCCATTAAGTGTATGGCAAAATGATTACAGAAAAATACTACAACTTTTACTATAATTTTTTATAAATTAACAAGACAATTTATAATTGGTTAAATGATTAAGAAAAAGCTATGACTTGCCAATTTAATTAGTTAGTGGTTGACTTGTTAAAACCATACACTCTTGATCATTTTATTGATTATATCAGTTTATAAAATAATTATAGTAAAAACTTTAGTAATCCGAACATTTTCGAGGCAGAATTATTCTGAAAATTACCAAAGGAAGCATAGGCCATAGAATGATCATGAGTTCTTAGTTAAACTGTGGCCATCACTCATTATTCTTAATTGCGTTTAATTAACATTGTTGATCAGGGCATCTCTCTTCGTCTTTGTTCAAACATTATTATCATCAACACTAACTCACATTATCTAATTCTTACACCCATATCTTAATTATATAAATGACCAAGCATCTTCTATCTGTTCACTATAATCAATCAAACAATCATAGACTTTTGTAACCCTAAGTCCTAATTAACTCATATAGTCTCAAAAACTAATCAATGCACTATAATCTAAAACCTAATTTGCTCATGTAAGATCAAAGGATTCTGGCCGTCAGATTGGACCGCTTAAGTTTTTGAGATGATTTGTGATTTAACATAGTATTAGAGACGGCAATATTTAAATATTCAACTTGGAAAAAAAAATAAAAAAAGAAAGGAAAATGCACCAACAACAACATATATTGTATCCCATTAATATGAATTTAAAATTTAGTACTTAATTATAGTTGGAGAGTCGAGTTCAACTCCTTCATTATGTATAATTTAAGGATTAGTGAATACAGTTACAGTTGAACCGTTCCTTGACTTCTCTTTCAGATTAGGTACAAGCAAATACACAGAACTCTACATGGGGCCCCTACAGATTCAAAGCATTTATAGCCGTCAGATCAAGCCAAAGACTTCACTTTAGATCAGCGCCAATGAGGAGCAGGTCAATTACGTCAATGTCCACCCGCCGACATGACCCTCACAAGATGGAGCTGTTTAACAAACACCTCCTACAAATTCCTTAATAAAACGCTACCAAAACCCACGCTTTTACTCAAACTGGTCATCACATATTCACACCCTCTCTTTCATGGGGAACCAAATAACACGCCGCCGATCAGATGCCACCGGAAAAGTTGTTCTCTCCGACGGCACGGTCCACGAATTCGATGACCCATTAACCGTCGCCGAGCTGATGTTGGAGCACTCGCAGCAAGTCGTGGTTGAGTTGCAGTCGGCTGTGAAAGAAAAGCGGCCGACTCCATTGCCGGCCGACATGAAGTTAGAGACGAAAAAGATTTACGTAATGCTTCCTGTAAAGCGAGGGAAGCCAGCTGCAATTTCCGGCGAAGAAGTTCGCCGGATTCTTTTAAGCGCAAATGTTTCAGCTCTGCGTTCGAGGTCTCTTTTGTCTTCGCCAAGGTTTCTTCCACTGTTTTGCCGGATATGCCCGGCAAGTTTAGGGGATCATGCACAAGGGTTTGCGCTGCAGAAGAATGAAAGCGTGGAGACGACGGAGGAGAGATTCGTCCCGGAGTTTCCGCCGGAGATATTAGATGAGAGGCCGGAATATTTGAGTAGGCAATTATCAGGCAAGGGGTGGAAACCCAGTTTGGATACGATAAGGGAGAAGAAGGCCAAGAAGAAGTTGTCTCGCTTGCTGTTTTGAGGAGAGGAGAAAGAAAGTTTTCTTACGAATTTAGTCGGAGAAAATTCTTTCAACCCAGTTTGTTAAACTCAGGTGTACTCTTAGAGCGTGTGATTTTTACATTTATTTTTAAAAATAGACTTAAGAATCACATGATCTATTAAAAATTATATGAAAATTCTAGTTTGAGGATAACTTAAGAGTGTTTTGGCATTACGATTTTATAGACAAAAGTACGATTTTAAACTAAATCGTAAAAATTTAATTGTTTAGGATTGTATTTTTTAAAAATTGCAATTTGAAACATTTTTAAATTGCAGGTAAGGAGATGATTTTTTGAAAATGGACAATTTTAAAGACTAAAAGTGTGTTTGGCATTGTAATATATGCGTGTGTATTGTGTTTGAATGTGATTAATTAATTAGGACGATGTCTTGAAGGATAATTTGATGGGTTGGTCAAAGGGTCCAAACTTGGTAAACGGACAGAAATTAGTGCTACTATATATATGTTCCATGGAGTTATGGCTTGTTCTGAATTGGAGTATATTTTATTCAAATTAAATCAAAATTAGTGCAACCAAATTAATTTTACTTTTAAAGCACATTAAGTTCGTGAATTGTTGGAACAGAGATCCTCTCCATTTAGTGGCTCGATATTCATTTTGCATGGCCAACTAAAAACATGATAAAAACAATTTAAAATCAAAATTAGGTAATTTTTTATGCAATATGTGTATCACAATAATTATATTTACCTAGAAAAATATATGTACTGCTCAAATTATTATCTCATTGTTAATAAAATAAGTGTTAATATTGTGTATAACATTTTTTAAAAAAAATGTTACAATTTATTCTGATTTTAGGTGGATATTATTTAAAAAAAAAAAAAAAAAAACATAAAAAAAAAAACAAGAAATAATCTTCATGTAAGACAAAACAAATTAAGACAACACGATTTTTATTTTTTTGTTATATTTTGGAATGTATGGCGCACATGAGAAGCACTATCTCCAGCCAACTTATCCACACATTGGAAGGAAGCCCAAGGAAGCCCAACGCGATATGCTTCCTCTTCTGTCTGGTACGTACGGGAATGAAGCTTGGGATATGAAATGTCATATCACATATGTTGCTTCTTTCCCTCTCAGCAGTCAGCCCAACGCGATCTGCTTCCATTGGATAAGATATATATGCTCTAATAAAAAAATATTTAAAATTATTTTCATTCATATTTATTTAAACAAATCAAAAAAAATCTCAACTACAAAAATTTGAATAAGAATTTTGTAAAGAGATGTTTCTGATCTATGTTCATTAAATTTGAATAAAAATATAAGTGTGGGCGTTGGTTAGCTGGAAAGCATATCACACAATGTCAGATTATTCTGTTTTTTTTTTTTTTTTTTAAAGAAACACACTATGTCATACTAGTATTAATGTGAAAGCTCTTGATCCCATTTTTCCTGTTAACTTTTAATCATCCTCATCCAATTTATACTGTTCCAGAGAAAAGCTGGTCCACAGCTTTTATGACAACATTAGGTGATATTTTCCAGTGCATCTCCAGCTTATATTATTAATGATTACCATGTTAATACCCTATCAACCACATTATTATCCAAACCCACACCATCAATCTCAAAAGTTCGGATCCTTATCCCTATCTCTCTATTATCTCGACAAGGATGTTCGTTCAGATAAATAGGCCACACAACAATTCTCTTATACTTATTATCATAATTATTTGTAATTTGAAAAATAAATTATTAGAGATCTCTATCCCTTGAAGGCCAACACTAACAACTAACAAGTAACAGCCGTCTTCTTCTCCGATCCCTAGAGAGTAATGACAAATTATACCTTCTAAACTAACACGACATGTCTATATACATAACGTGTCATATAAGCTGCTACATTAATTTGTAAGTTTGCGAACTGAATTATGTAATTGTAAAGAAATTGAGTTTTGCTAACCAAAAGCAAAACGATGAAAAGGGAAGAACAAGTTGGATTGAGATGAGATCTTCCAAACGATCACAAAGCAGAAGTTTGATAAGGATGTAAAGTTGGGAAGGGAGGCCGTTAAAGGGGGCAAATCGTTAAAGTAGCTTTGTGAAAGGAGGAGTTTGTTAGGAGTTAGGGCTCGAAGGCCACGCAAGGTACCCTACCGGACCAAACTGTCTTAACTAAATTCCACCTCATATACTAATGCTTTTTAAGTTCTTTAACTGCCGAGAAGTGTGACATATACATTCACAGAAAAGGAAAAAATGCAAAATCAATTACAGGGATTTGACGGCAATCGTTAAAACATTATGTCAACATTAATTATACTGCGACACGTGTTTTTTTATAATAAAAACATATAAAATATATCAAAAAAATAAAAAAAAATGAAGTGGTAGTTTGGCTACCTCCAAATAGCTAAATGAGGGTGCTAAACTATCCTCGACAGTCATTGAGTAATTTGGCTACTTTCTCTAGCCAATTTGAGAGCGGTTAGACTACACTCTCAATTTTTTTTGAATATTAATATTTATATTGTAGTGACATGTGTTGCAATATGATTTATGCTAACCAATAATGTCACGATTTTAATTAAATGCAAAGATCTAATAAGCCCCCCCAAACTTCAAAATGCTAACCCATAATGTCACGTTTAAAATCTGACGGAGTGTTTAAATTGATCGCGTAGTAATTCAGGAGTTTAAAGTGACATTATCCTTAATTTTACTTACCAAAAAAAAAAAAAAATCAATTTTATAAATGAGTAAAACTCCATTTCAGAAAATGCTAGGCTTATAAATACATTTTACAAAAAAACTTTTTTACAAACTGATGTGGCACAATATGATTGGATTTCTCAAAATTTAAATTTATCTTATATCCAATCATATTGTGTCACATCAGTTTGTATTTTTATTTTTTTTTTTGTAAAATGTGTTTGTAGAATTGAAATTTCCGGCTACCTCAAGCGTCAAACATCTAACCTCTTTCTTTTTATTTTTATTTTTATTTTAAATTTGTTTTTTAAATTGAAAAAGAGAGATATTAAAGGGAAATTCAAATTTGAAGTATTAGCACTAAATTTAGGATGATAAAATTCATTTTAAGTGATATCATCCCTAAATGGTTAACCTTCCACCCCTAGGTTTTAGTTTTAAATTTAAAAATAAATTTTGAGGCATTAGAAACTAAATATTAACTCATAAAAATTTAACAAAAAAAAAAAATCTAGCAAGACTAGGAAGAGAGATTTTTCTCTATTTTTTTTTTTTTAATAAAACCACATCAAATTTTGACAAATACTTATCTGACTCTTTACAGCCTGTTAACAAAACTCGTGTTTGTAAACTTAGCATTCCTTTCTTTCCCGAGCTCATAAAATCGGACAAAAACTTTCTGCTACAAATTATGGGCGCATTACCAAGGAAAAAGAAAAAGAAAAATAAAGTGTTGTACAAGTGGCTGCGTTCTTTTTTCTTCCCACTACCTAAGATTATCGCACGTACGGTATTTAAAACTGACACTCCAAGTTTCCATACAAAGTGGTCGGCTTTTCATTTCCTTTTTATTGTATTTTTATTTTATTTTATAGAATTAATTATAATTTAGGTATGAATAATGCTATAAGTAAGATTTATTTATTTATTTTATAACATTACTTTTAAAATTATTAAAGAATTTAAAATATTTATGATCAAATTTGAATCCATTAATAATTTTAAAACAAAGATTTTAAGAAACGTACCCATATTACCAGATTCTTGTAAGTGAAGCTGAAGCATAGAATTTGGTCGTAAGACAACACCCAAAATGGGCAGTAAGATGTCAATTAGAGAGGGTGATGTGTTTTTCTCTCCTTTCGGTAAATGCAATCATGTCATGGTTTCTGGGCCTCTGACGACTGACGACTGACGACTGACTTCTCTTCCAAGCCAAGCTACTTGTGTAGTAAATACGATACAAGAACGGGGTAATTTTTAATAATATAATAAACAAACCTCTTTATTTCTTCCCCGTTAAATACTTTTTTTTTTTTTTTTTTTAATTGCATTCAAGAGAAGTGTGTAATTTTAATATGGGTTAAATACTTTAAACCTGCTTATTGTGGTTTCTCAACTTTATAAATTTTTTTTTTGGTTTCATTTTTATCATAGAAGGTCCATGTGGTTTTGATAATAGACCAAGTTAGTCATCCGTCAGTTGACCATTAGTTGACTTAACAGAATGCCACGTCGACCAATCACATGTTGACACGTAGCACCTACTTTTTATATATATATATATATATATATATATATATATATATATATTAATTAAAAAAAAATGTATTTTCTAAAAAAAAAAAAAGAAAAAAGATTGGGGGTGGCCGAAACCACCCCCAGTGGGTACCGAGGGTGGCTTGGCCACTCCCAATCTTTTTTCTTTTTTTTTTTTAGAAAATACTTTTTTTTAAAAAAAAAAATTTTTTAAAAATTAAGTAGGTGCCACGTGTCAACATGTAATTGGTCCACGTGGCATTCCGTTAAGTCAACTAACGGTCAACTAACGGAGGACTAACTTGGTCTATTATCAAAACCACAGAGATCTCCTGTGATAAAAATGAAACCCCAAGGGGAAAAAATAAAGTTGGGAAACCCCATGAGAGTTTGGAGTATTTAACCCTTTTAATATATCTTTTATTTTTTAGATTTTAATAAAATTAAATTTAAATGTACAGTCACAAATAAGAAATGCTAAGTGTTCTTCTAGTGTTCTACTGGTATTCTTTCAATTATGATATAACTTTTAAAATTATCGTTGAATTTGATATTATTATTATTGACTTTTAATATATTTGTGATTTTAAAAGCTATATTACACTAAGAGAATATCAGGAAAACAATAAAAAAATACCTAACATTTCTCGTCACAAATTTAGCATGCAATGTGCATCCAAAGAACTAAATTTAAGGAACTTCCTATTAAAAGGGACACCACTCCATTTATGAAGGATAATCTCCTCATTTCCCTCCACCCATAACCTATGCCCAAAACCCCCCCCCCCCCCCCCCCCCCCCTCTTTCCTCCTCCTCCCCATCACATCTCCCACTCTCTATACCATTTTCCTCCCTCATAGATCACATCTCCCACTCTCTATACAATTTTCCTCCCTCATAGATCACATCTCCCACTCTCTATACAATTTTCCTCCCTCATAGATCACATCTCCCACTCTCTATACAATTTTCCTCCCTCATGATCACATCTCCCACTCTGTATACCATTTTCCTCCCTCATAGACTTGAAAGATCGACCGTTTTCAATGACTTTTTTTTTTAAGCAAGAGTTGTATTGCTGGTCCGATTGTCTAAAAAATTGCATCAACCGACGAAAATTAGTATTTTTCTTATCTTTCATTATGAACATTTTTTCCAAAAAATATATTTTATGTTGAGGTAAATGAAGCCATCATTTTGTTTATTCCTTGGAGTTAAAGGCACTACAAAGTACAAAGAAAAAGGAAGAAAATTCGTAATATAGTCAATTCAGAAAACCATCACCACAAATTTGCAATGAGCTCCCCACATAATTGTTTATGGTTGCCAGAAATGAGAAGGAAATTGTCGTCTCTTTAAAAGCATTGAAGTCAATCTGATGATCTACCATCCACCTGATTACTCTATAATGTCACGTATTGACCAACTATCTCTTGGAACTTGGGAACAGCACCACCACCAATGCCCTTTCAAGTTTGGGTAAACCTACACCGAATCAATAAATAACACCTGTCACCCACATAAATGAGCAACTTCATATTATTTTTCTTCTGAACCATTTTCAGAATCTAGTTAGGATATGAATTTTTAACAATTTTGTTTTTCATATAGCTAGTAAATCGAATCATAAATATAAGATATGTCTCATACATTCGGTTTAATTCGGATAAGTGAACTACATAAAAACTCTTTCATATTTATTACTTGAATTACTAGCAATTCATATAACAAGTTGTTAAAAATTTAAATCCCTCTTATTAGGGTACTATACCTTCTATTGTAAGTTTTTTTTTTTTTTTTTTCTTTGTCAAACAATTTATACGACATTTATCAATTTAACTATCTAGTGAATGACGTGATAAGAAATTGTAATAAAAGTTAGGATTATGTTTGTTAATGTGTTTTGTGAGTTTTTATTTTTTTATTTTTGGTTTAAAAGAGTTTCAATACGCCATAAAAGGCAGGTAAATTCACTTCTTGAAAATTGTTTTTTTACATTTTTAAGAATGTTTTTTTTTAATTATTTATTAATATATATATTTTTTTTTAAAAAAAAAGGCAGGTAAATTCACTTCTTTTTTTTTTTTTTTGGTTAGCAGTTAAATTAAACTTGAAAAAAAGGTAGTTACGTACCACCGGATTACAATCCACCATCAGGTAGGCATTTCTTAAAACAGATTAAAAGTAATATAATAATGGAGATTCAATCATGAAAGCGGTTCTCTTACATCATCACTGCCGTTCTACCACAAGTGCATGCCTCACCTTCACCTATATGTATATATATATACAGCACTGATCCACCACCATCTTGCACAAACACAATTACACATATATATATTATTTCTCTTGGCTTCAACCACCATGCCCTCCTCATCCCTCTTCGCCGTCTTCCTCCTCCTCCTCCTCCTCTGGGGCGTTTCTCGGCACCCCAGTGAGGCCCGCGAGCCATTTGCTTGCGACCCAAAAGACGCAACGACGAGGAACTTGCCGTTTTGTCGGGTTTCACTGCCAATACCGGAAAGAGTGAGGGACCTTATCGGAAGGTTGACGCTGCAAGAGAAGGTTCGCCTGCTGGTGAACAATGCGGCGGCGGTGCCGCGCCTGAGGATCAAAGGGTACGAGTGGTGGTCGGAGGCTCTTCATGGGGTCTCGAATGTGGGTCCCGGAACGAAGTTTGGTGAGGACTTCCCTGGCGCCACTAGCTTCCCTCAGGTTATCACCACCGCTGCTTCTTTCAATGCATCCTTGTGGGAAGCAATCGGACGGGTGAGACGGTTTTCTTTTTCTTTTTTCTTTTTTCTTTTTTTTTTTTTTTAAATAAATATCTGAATATTATTAAGTATATTAGGTAAAGATTATGCTCTGCTTCCTATTAAGAGCCACAGAGCAGCTTTCGGTTGATCTCTTTTTGTTAGTGTGCTAAAAGAGAGTATCTTTGAATAGAAAATTGGTAGCTTTTAGCTTCTCAGCATATAGCTTACGTTATTGTAAAGAAAAAGGAAAATATCTACTTACAATATCGCATAATTTTGTCTTTTTTATAAATTATTTTTTACTTTTTCATATTTTTTCAAACAAAAATACAAAAAACATTATCTGAAAAAACATTAACAAACCAAACTGCTTTGTTCTATTTGTTTGGTTGGCATACAAATAATGTGGGGACAAATCTGGGGCAAATAAAAAAAAAAAAGTGTAGAATAAAGAAAACAAACATTTCTCTCAACAATAAATTCTGAAAGACATAAAATTACATATAAAATAAAAGTGAGTGAGAATGAATTATTCATGGATTAATTAGTAGAGATAATGATAGAAACTTTTGTTATTTCATGAATGTAATTATATATGTCTTTCTATTGGATCTACTAACTAATTAAGCTTTTACTTCAATTAATTGGCCAATTAAAAGAATTAAAGTACAAGTACGTTCCCTTTTTCCTTTCTATCACATCAAGCAGCTGGCAGCAGGTTTCACCCAGAGGCCAGAGCCATCATTGGTTGAATAAATTCTCAATCTGTCCATAACTTTATTTTATTGTATTTCCTGTTGGTCTTCAACTTGCCCATGATATTATATTTGCGCATGTTAGCAGCAAAGCTACAAATATTCTAACGTGGACCGGTGTCGCAGGTTGTGTCAGACGAGGCAAGAGCGATGTACAATGGGGGAAAGGCGGGGCTCACATATTGGAGCCCCAACGTCAACGTTTTCAGAGACCCGAGGTGGGGACGTGGACAGGAGACTCCTGGTGAAGACCCCGTGGTGGTCGGTACATATGGTGCCAGCTACGTGAGAGGTCTACAGGGAAATGACGGTAACAAGTTGAAGGTTGCGGCTTGTTGCAAGCACTTCACGGCTTATGACCTGGACAATTGGAATGGGGTTGATAGGTTTCATTTCAACGCCAAGGTAAAATTGCTGGATATTTACGTACGTGTGAGTGTGTGAGTGTGATTATCGGTTTCAGACCGCTGATATAGCTGACGTGTAATTTGATCATGTGTGCAATGGTCGACAGTGAGGATAATGGGCGAGTGTTGGTGGCCCACTCTTTGAAATTCATGGCATGAGAATCCGGGACCAACAATGCACTTTCTTTCATGTCACACCATGTCTAGAATTCCCATCCTTCTCTTCTCTGCACCGAGAAAAGAAAGGATAGATTTTTATTTTCTATTTTCTATTTTCTCATGCGTTTTGAACATATAATTTATTGAAAATACATTTAAAAATCACATTTTTCCTTTTTATTTCTGTTTAAAAGGAAATTAGGTTAAAGTATTTTTGTGTGTGATATTATTATGGCAAGTTGGTGCATTATGTTATGAACTTTTTGGGTACCTAATCCCATGATGTTTTTAACAGCTCACGTGACATGACAGCTGACGGATGGGTCACGATGTGTGCAGGTTAGCAAACAGGACATTGAGGATACTTTCGATGTTCCATTCAAAATGTGTGTGAAGGAGGGCAAGGTGGCCAGTGTCATGTGCTCCTACAATCAAGTCAATGGTGTGCCCACCTGTGCTGACCCTAATCTCCTGCGTAAAACAGTACGTGGGGTTTGGAAACTTGATGGGTAGGTTTTTAGGTTTTTCGATATAAATTTTCTAACAATTTTACAATTTAGAATATTTTGAATGGAGGTGCCAAATTTTTATTCAAATTGACTTTTTGAAACTCACTTTATCTAATTTAGCTAATAAATTTTTAAAAGTATCCTACATCTAATTAACTATATTTTTATGTATATTATTTAAATATTATTAAAAGTAAGAAAAATTTTGAAAAAAAAAAAAACATGTGAGAAAAAATATGAAAAGTTTTAGGAAAAAGAGAACATGTGAGAGACAAAAAAAGAGAAAATAAGTGAGAACCAATAAAAAATAAAATGGCTCACTTAAAAGTGCTGCTACATTTAGTTTTTATTTTTTATTTATTTTATTTTTTCTTATCTCTTTTAATCAAATATCTCTTTTACATTTTCTTTTGATTAATTCAATGTAGGGAGTTTTTAAATATTTGAAGAGTCATTTTAGATAAAAGTAACATTTGGCTCTTCCATTGGGAATGCTCTTATTCATAAGAGCATTCCCAATGGAAGAGCTAAATGTTACTTTTATCTAAAATGGCTCTTCAAATGTTTACAAATCCCCCTACATTGGATTAGCTAAAAAAAAATGTAAAATAGATATTTGATTGAAAGAGCTAAAAAAAAGCTAAATGTAGCAGCACTTTTCAAGGGAGCTATTTTATTTTTCATTGTTTCTTACTTATTTTCTCTTTTTCCCAAATCTTTTCCTACTTTTTCTCTGCATGTTCTCTTTTTCCCAAATTTTTTTTAATTTTTTCTTACATATTCTCTTTTTCCCAAAACTTTTATTGCTTTTAATAATAATTTAATAGAATAGATAGAAATATAGCTAATCGAATGTAGAAACATATAAAAATGGCTTAGCTAAACTAGATAAAAGTGAGTTTTGAGAAGTCATTTTACATAAAAATATGGTTCCTCCATTGGGAATGTTCTAAGGATGTACAAGTGGTTGCGGTTATTGGATAAAACCACTAACTGCAATCTCCTAAGGTAGTTGTTGAATTTTAATAATTACAACCGCTCTACTTAGACTGTTAGCTGTTATTTTATAACTGGTAGTTAGTTGTTGTACAAATCAATAACCGCTTTTTTCTATATGGACTTTTTAAGTTGTTTTGGGCCTTCATTGTGCCTATTTTTTGGGCTTATTTTAAATAATTTTGGATGAAAGTGTTATAAAAAAAAAAAAAATGAATATAATGAAACTCTATCGTTAACTCGTATTTAGATCGACATTGTTTTGGTGTTAAAGACGTCGTTTTAATGTTATATTTTTAATATAAAATATATATTTATATTATTATATATAAGGGTAAGTGGTTAACGGTTATTAACTATTTTTTCCTACCCCTAAAACTGCTAACCGTCCCGTCCTAAGCGGTTATGCGATTATAAGGTTAGCGGTTATAAGCGATTAGTGCTTGCGAGACAGTTATAACTGTTCCGTTTGTACACTCCTAAGATTTACTTGTTCGAGCAGATCTTGAGCTGTTTGATTATATTTATATGTTCAATTGGGGGGACCCGTAGGTACATTGTCTCAGATTGTGATTCAGTCGGGGTTTACTATGATCAGCAACATTATACATCAACAGCAGAAGAAGCAGCTGCTGATGCCATCAAAGCAGGTTAGAGAAATATAAAGATTGAATCATACATGCATAATAAATGTGCATGAAAATATAGAGAGTAACATTTTGGTGATGTACGTTCAGGATTGGATTTGGACTGTGGGCCTTTCCTAGCCGTACACACGGAGGACGCAGTAAAAAGAGGGCTGTTGAAGGAGACGGACATCAATGGCGCTTTAGTCAACACACTCAATGTCCAAATGAGGCTGGGGATGTTTGACGGAGAGCCGTCGGCGCACCCTTTTGGAAACCTTGGCCCGAAAGATGTGTGCACCCCAGCTCACCAAGAGCTCGCCTTTGAAGCCGCCAAGCAAGGCATTGTTCTTCTCAAGAACCGCGGCCCTTCACTGCCTCTGTCCGCTCGCCGTCACCTTACCGTCGCTGTCATTGGGCCTAATTCCAATGTCACTGACACCATGATCGGAAACTATGCTGGTAAATTATCCTTCTCTCCCTTCAAAAAGATCTACCAATGAGAAAAATGTTAAGGATACCAAAATTTTTATGACAAATTTCATTTAGGACCCTTAACTACCATTTGGTTCAAGAAGCCCTCTTAAATTTTAAAAACTCTGAATCTTATTTCCTCAACTTTGAATTTGATGCAACATACCACATTTCATCAATTTTCAATGTTAAACGGATGTTAAACATGATTAAATGACTTTCATATTTCTGATTTTTTTTAAAAAAAAAAAAATTCAAATTTACTCTTGTGACCGAATTGATATTTTTGTTAGTTTTCGTTGAAGTTAACACTAAAAATTGGCGGATGAGGTATATTACATCAAATTGAAAGTTTAATGAGTGAATTCGAGAGTTTTTGAAATTTGGGGTTTTCTCAAAACGAGTGAAAGTTCATAGGGGTCATTTGTGAAGATTTCTCAAAAGAGAAATACTAAGGTACTAACTTTACTAACATATGAGTACTAACATGAGGTGGAACTTATTTATTGGTATTTGTAGCATTTTTTTTATTAATTGTTTTAATCATATCTAATGAATAAACTACACAGTACACATCATGTTAATACCCATATGTTAGTAAAATAGTTAGTACCCTTAACATTTTTCTTCCCAAAATTTTACTAAAATTCATTGGATTCGAATTTCAGTAATTTATTGCTAATTCAAATAATAAATGAGATACAATTTCTTGCAAATGGGCTTTGAAACACTTTGATTGTGGGCTTTTTTGTAGGTGTTGCATGTGGATACACAAGTCCCCTACAAGGAATTGGGAGATATGCGAAGACAATTCACCAACAGGGGTGCGCCAACGTAGCTTGTGCCAAAGACCAGCTCTTCGGCGCGGCGGTTGATGCTGCCCGTAACGCAGATGCGACGGTTTTAGTGGTGGGGCTTGACCAATCTGTTGAGGCAGAGTTCAGGGACAGGGCCGGGCTCCTTTTACCAGGGCGCCAGCAAGAGCTCGTGTCTAAGGTGGCGGCAGCCTCCAAGGGTCCAACCATCTTGGTCTTGATGTCTGGCGGCCCCATTGATGTGGCTTTTGCCCATAATGATCCACGCATTTCTGCTATCGTATGGGCCGGTTACCCTGGCCAGGCTGGGGGAGCTGCCATTGCGGATATCTTGTTTGGAACATCCAACCCAGGTTCACTTTTTTCCTTACAAAATAATAGGGCTATCGATTTGTGTTTAGGTCTTGTTGATAAAATTATATGGGTCAATCCAAATTTAATTTATTTAATTAAACGGATTAGTCTTTTCAATTCTAACAACCCGTTTAAATAGGCGGGTAACACTTGCATAATATATTTAATAAAATAGTTGTATTGAGTTGCCGTGACTAGACTAATATAACTTATTTAATTAACAAAGTTATTTGAGTACAAAAATAGCATTTCATACAATTATATTTGCACAATAATCTCAATTATTGAATGTAAAAATAAATTACACCATCGAAGTTATATCTTTACAATTAGTTAAGGGTAATTTTGTCTTCGAGGAATAACTCAATCAGCGAAAATCACTAGTTCGAATCCATTCCCCTCTTGAATGGCCATTCAAAAAAAAAAAAAAAAATGTTGAGAGTAATTTGTCGTAAACTTTAGGGTTTTAATTTTTTAATGATAAAAAAAAAAGTTTTAATTTATAGGCGATATGGGAGTCGCTTAATGTCTTTGACCTAAAAGCAACCGATTTATTAATAATGTTTAATCGAATTAATCCCATTTGATTAAAATTCTATTTTACTTGATTATAACTCATTAATTTTGCATCGAATGAGTGATTATTTCAAAAATTATAAGCCCTAATTCTTTGCTGCGTTTAAAGTCTCTTCCCAACATCAAATAACCTTTTTGTGTGGGTTTCAGGGGGCAAGTTACCTATGACATGGTACCCACAAGAGTACCTTAAAAATTTGCCTATGACAGCCATGGCAATGAGACCAAGCAAATCAAACGGCTACCCTGGAAGAAGCTACAGATTCTACAGAGGTCCAGTGGTGTATCCATTTGGGCACGGGATGAGCTACACCAAGTTTGTTCACACCATAGCCAGAGCTCCCGCCGTGGTAGCCATCCCTCTCGACGGCCGCCATGCTCGCGGAAACACAACCCTTTCCGGCAAGGCAATCAAGGTCACACACGCAAAATGCAACAAAATCTCTCTGGGTATCGATCTGCAAGTCAAAAACACAGGCTCCATGGATGGCTCCCACACTGTGCTGATATTTTCCTCGCCGCCGGCCGGCCATTGGGCTCCGCACAAACAACTGGTCGCCTTCGATAAAATTCACGTCCCTGCCAGGGCTCATCAGCGACTCCGAATCAATATCCACGTGTGCAAGTTCCTCAGCGTCGTGGACAGGTCTGGAATTCGCAGAATTCCGTTGGGTCAACACAATCTTCATATTGGTGATATCAAGCACTCTGTTTCTCTTCAAGCGGCAACACTTGGAGTGATCAAATCTTAAATTTCTATGCATTTGAAACCTCGTCTTTCCCACCGATAAATACCCATTTGCTTCATTGTTTTCAAGAATTATAGCAGCATTCTCAGGCACACATTCAAGGAAATTATGGTCTACCAGGAGGAAGAAGATACCAAGAAAAAGAAATAAAAAACCAGAGCGCAAGCTGAAAGATATAATTTTGCATTTAGATATTGAAACTTATTGTTGCAATTGTACTACTATTTGTAATCTTTTTTTAGCAAGCTTATTGCATAAATCATAGTTGGGTTTGAGAATTCTACTTGCCTGGTTATGAAGTCCTGGCTATGTAATTTTTGTTTCTAAACAAGATTGTAGAAAGTGTTCCATTTGAAAAATAGCGGACCGTTTTTAAAAATACACGATTTTAAAGGCTTAATTGACATTAATAAAACTCATTTACTGATTTTATCAAACGCTAGCTTAACAATATTAAAAAAAAAAGAATCATATTTTCATTAAACCAGCGTTTTGAATTCACTATTTTTTTCAAATCAAACTGTCACTAAGACAATGAAGGACTCATGGTAATTTGAATTTTTTTTTTTTTTGACATGTTCACACAAGAGGGGGAGGGAGATTCGAACTAGTGACCTTCGGTTTATTAGACGTGGTTCCAAAATTTGAAATCTCATTTAAATGTGAACTTTGAGGAAATGCTTGGCTTTGCATATGGGCCAATATATAATGGACCTTGCCCACTCTTGAGCAAGATAGGACAGGCCACAGCATATTGTCAAGTCTTAGGTATTCTTTGCTTCAGATAGGATCCACAAGACCCAAACCCTGCATAATTTTTACTGCCTATTCGACTATATAACATATATAACTTGGAATAATAATCATATTTGTTCATCTAAAAAACTATATGTGTCTTACCAATATCTTTAAGTCATTTTTTATGCTCTTTTTTTTTTTTTTTGCCAACACGTGAAATATTTCAACTGAAATGAAGGTGAAGATTGTGAAGTTGGAATTCAAATAAAATTACCCATTGTCTCAAAAACTTAAACAAATAAAAATAAAAATTGATAAATTTAATTATTTAATTAATATTATAAGACCGGTCCTTAATTTTCAATGTTACGATTTTGAGGCATGAAGGCTTTAGACAAAGGACAACCTTTTTGTCAAAAGTGCCAAATATATTCATGGGTAGTCGGTTAAAACACATTATAGCACTGCTCTAGGGACCATTTTATCCACTGCATATGGGCTCAACTGAAGTGCAGAAACTTTCTTACACGCTACTGCATGTAGCTTCCAGCTTCTCATTCCCTTCATGGCTGCTATGGTCCCCAAAAAAACCCACCATTTCAGGCATGCATGCAATTACGTTTCTTCCACATGTTGGGAGCAAACTGACTAGAAAACATTAATTTCGACATATATCTCTTCAACACACTACTTGTCCATCAATAGATTACAGAGGACCATAATTTTCTAAAATCTTAACTGTAAAAATCGATTAAAGCATCGAGTTTTTTGTGCTCTTTCCCAGGAAAACAACAAGAGAAAACAATTTTTCGATTTCCGAACTAGGAAATTAAGGGTAATTATTGGCCAGCCCTGCAACACAATTATGTGCCATCCATGTGCATGCATGCAGCATGCATCATACTGATGACTGATGATGCAGCTGGCCTGACTACCAGGACAAGAGCAAATTATAGAGCATCGTCATGGCACTGATTTTGACATGTATGAACAATGGCATGACGGCATCGGCATGGGTATGTTACGTATATATGTATGTTCCCTCACTACCATGATCAGAATAATCCTGTTTGTGAAGAATCTTTGAGGGTTATATAGACTTGGAGATGATGAATCTGATGGTGAGAAAAGCATCTGTGACATGTGGAAACACATTTGAGAAAAAGAGAGGTGGGAGAAAAAATTCCTCGTGACTTTAAAGCTTATCTATCTATCTATCTTTATTACAAAATTTGTTGCATCCACAACTTTTAAGTACCGCCTAGGATACTCATTTGGTTAAATCCTTAGCCTTTAAGATCTTGATATTTTACTACACTTTCGAATTCACGAAGTTGTATTCTATATATTCACGTTCATTCGATATTAATCATTTCTTTTCTTTTTTTTGACCACTTCACTACTATGCAACTATACTCATACGAGCGTATATATCACTTTCTCTGTGACTCGAGACTATGACGTGGTGCCTGTTTTAATAACAATTGTTAAGGCTTAATCATATATCCAAAATCCTCAAAACTATTGAAAACCGATTTGATTAAACATTTTACCATTAAAATCGTAATGTTGATATTATCCTAGAAAAGAGAATCTTAATCAAGTAGGTTCATTATTCATTAATGAAAGCATTAGTGCTTTTCCTTGGCCTTAATGAGTAGTCATGTGATGTCTAATCCCCTTTGTCAAAAAAGAAAGAAAGAAAAAAAAAGGGTTGTCAAATCATATTTTGACACCAAAAAAAATAGAAAAAGAAAATGGAACAAATCCTATTTCAGGTACATGCATGTTCCCATGCATATATATCCAGAAAAAAATTACTGTGCATGGTAAAATTTGACCTAGCTTCGATTAGAAGTTATCTTGTTGTTCAAGTTTGATCATCTTGATCGATCATGGGCCTAAAAAAGTCTTTTGGTAAATATTCTTTTTTCGTAAACAGAAGGAATAGAGCAACGAATTTATATCACCCTTCTGCCTTTCTGGTTTGGTGATTATTTAAAGAAAGAATTACTTTGGCAAAGGCTGCAGGCATCATCAGTGGGGGTGGGCTCGAGAAAGAGAGAAAAATTCTCAACCCTCTCTGGGAGGGCATATGGCTTTGCTGAAAAGCTTAACTACAACCACTTTCTATGCTCTGTACATGTTGCCAATAATTGCATGAGACCACCACTGTGCCTGTTCTTTTTTTTTTTTTCTTTTTTTTTTGCCTTTGGATCAGTTTTTAGCTTTTACTCTCTTGGCCAATCTGGGATTTGAGGATAATTGTACTATGGTCGCCTGTTAGCGGAGCCTAAAATCAATGGCATTTGCTTCAATGGTCCATAAATTTATCATTACTTGACTGAAATATAAAAAAAAAAAAAGGAAATCTTTGCATACGGGCTGTAATTCCTGCCCGCTTATTAGATTTGGTAGCGTCAAGATATATATAGGTAAGACTGACAACTTTTGACACGATATGTAAACTCGATATAAACCCAACATGAAATTAAATAACTACAATTGAGAGTTTAACTCGTTTAATTAAATAAGTTATATTAAGGTTAACATATATAGTTTTATACCTATGGATCGATACCCAACATGAACTCCCAAGATAAAATTAGAGGGTTATGATTGAAGAATTTGACTCTTTATAATTAAATGGGTTGGGTAATTGTTGACTTATATGATTTTATACTCATGCATTGACACGACCCAAATCTAACACGAATGGTGTGTTTAGAATTACGATTTCACAAGAATAAAATGTGTTTTAAAAGATATCGCAAAACATATGGCATTTGGCATTACGATTTAAAAGACACTTAATTTAAAATAGAAAAGAAAAAATCTGCGATTTTTATAAACAGGTTAGAGATGTTTATTTAAAAAAGCACGAATTTAAACCAAAAATCATGATTTCGCATAAAAAATATTTGATAAAAAAATATTTTTTTACATGTTTTACCAAACGTTTTTACGATTTTAAAAACGTAATTTTTAAAATCGCACTTATTGAAATCGCAATCTCAAACGGACTCGAAAACACGAATTATCACACCTACATGTAGGTATAAATCTATATATACATATCAACTCAAATCTAACTTGTTCAATTAAATAAGTTAGACTACTCAACTTTAACTTATTAATTTTATGTTGAGCGCGGATCTAATTCCCGAATTGTGAAAGAAAAAAAAAATGGTCAATCCTGCGTTCAAATTGGCACATAAAATTACAAGTTGATCAAACTTTTTTTTTTCTTTTTTCTTTATTTATTTATTTACTAGGAAAGCAATATGCAAAACGCATTGCATGTGATCAAACATGTTGAATTCTTTAGATTTGTTCCACAGGCAGTACTGTATGCTGGCATGTAATTGTCAATGACTCTGCAGTCTGAGTTGACTCGGCGTGCTCGCTGCCGTCTTGTCAATGCCCTAGTGATCAGCAGGCTGAATAGTTGGTACCTCTATGTCTATGTGTGCTATAATATATTTCTCGCATAAATGTGACAATTTTCTGCATTATTGGGGTGACCTTATATTCAATCAGGTTTACCAAACCTTATAACACCTATTTTTGATAGGAATTATAGTCTAATTTTTATGTCAAAAAAATAAAATTGATTATAATTAAGGAAAATCTAAAGGGGATGGTCTCTCGACCTTCCTGGTTCTTAAGAGATGGTAATTTGTATTTGCATATTAGTATAAGACTATATAAATAAATCATAATTCGATCAATAATTCATAATAGCAAATGCCCTTGATTCACAAGAACCAATCCACAGTTTCAATTGCCCCTTATGACGTACACCCTTTCACCGGATGGGAGGTGACCCAATCAAACAAGATCAGCCACATGAATTTGTACCAGATTCGCGGGTAATGTCAAAAATTTTCAATTTCAAATTCGTCCCGACATTTGCGCAATTGACCCAATCTTTATTAATGTGGCTAAGTTGTTGAGGAAAAGGACTAGTTAACCCAATACTAATTATTTTTGTTGATAGTCTTTTAGTTTAGACATAAAATCTGATGATTCTATAGAAGAAACATGTGAACATTTGACTACAAATTGTTTAGATCCTGGGTATCCGATGAAGATGCTGCACATTCACCTAAAATGATCCAAACAGCAGAACCATTTGTAGGGTCAACTCATAAGGTAACGTTAACATATATATTTAATTATGCAAAATCATTTATCTTTTCTGAATTTGTTAGTACTAATATTCCAATTCGCCAATTAAATTCTTATTCTTACTCTTTTTTAATTAATTCTTAAAGTTTTTCTTTATAATGTCTTTCTCAAATCATGCAGTTGGGAAAGCTAGACAGTTTAACTGTTTGATTCGTGATTTTCTTTCTTTCTTAGTATATATGTTTTAAAATATTAAAAGCATCATTATTTTTTGATCCATTTCTTTGTTGTCTTCCTAAAGTTTTGTTATTTAGTTATCTGGTAGGGCTCAATTCAACCGCCCTAATATGAAATATATATATTAAAATTCTGCTGCCAAATCAAACCTAGTGAAGTGCTTGAAACTTAAATTCCACCCTTTCTTGCCATGCGCTAAGTTATTTTTAGGATTAATTATATTTAATCTCTTTACCTACCAATTTTTTTTTTTGCAATGTCACATCTAATGTTTCAATTTTTTTAATCCTCCGCCCGGCAATCTATCATTAGGGTTACAGATATGCAACCCAAAATAATAAAAATACTCTTTAAGCTAAAAAGTTATTTTATAGAGGGTATTTTTGTTATTTTGGGTCTCGGAAATGGAACATTATATTGCAACTCTAATAATAAATTTGAAAAGACCTTGCAAAAAAATTAGTAGTTATTTGGATTTTGTTTAAAAAGAAAAAGAAGAAGGATTAGGTCTTAATTAAGGTCTCATTTGAATAAACTAAAGACAGAATTAATAACAATTAATTCAAACTATTTTGTTTGTCTTTATCCTCCTGGATTTTCAACCTAACGGGAAGAATCTCTATTATAATTCCTTCAAATTTCCTACAAATTTCCAAAGAAATAAGATTATTATTTTAAAAAAAAAAAGATTAAAAAAAAAAATAGCCTGCAATATCAGGTGGAATATTATGAGCAAAGAAACCACCATGAGCAGTGACCACCAGAATTAAGCTGGCGTTGTTGGCCATTTAGAGGTGGTAAGCAGAGCACTAACAAAGCTGCACGTCGTTGCACATGGGTCACCATCCCCACGTGAAATTTGATCCACTCAACACGTGCGCCCCTCTGAGCCCTCTCTGAGCGCTCTGCAGAAGTTTTAGAAAAGAAAAAGAAAAAAAAGAAGAGTTTTTACGTTGGAGATCGATGAATTTAACTAAGAAACATGATTGGTTGGTGGTGTGCCAATTGCTACAATTTAGGCTTTGTTAATCAATTAGCTTCTTTATGCCGTCAAAAAAACAACCTTATCCATGTGGGTTTTTGTTTTTGATTTTGATGATAAGGGCATCTTTAGGGCTTCACGTCACATATTGCCCCCTCGTATACAAACATGTCTTAGAGAATGGGAGCGTTTCCCATTAACCTAAATCTATATAATAAACTAATTAACTAATAATACTAGTACTAGTACTACTATTGGCAATGAGAGATTCACCCCCCATCATGCTCATCATATCCCCTCCCTTTAAATAAGGATCATGCTTTAAGCATAATCCACCCCTCCCTTCTTCTTTGGTGGTGGGTATCCTATGATTACCTTTTTAGCATTTTAAATCAATAATGGATTTTAATTGTGTCGGGTCGGGTCGAGTCGGGTCAAGTCAAGTTGAACAAACTAGAATCGTTGAGATTGGGACACGTGTTTCTTGTTTGTTTGTCTTTGGTGGTTAATGCCTTGAAATTCACTAAGATTGTTTTGACAGCGTACGATAGCAGTAAAAACTAATAATTTATTATTGAAAAGAAAATTCAAAAAGAGAGAAAATAATAAATAGGGAACAAAAAGACTCTAATTGCCCCCAAATAAGAAAACAAGGAAGTAACTCTAAAAGATTGAAATTTAATTGATACTTCAAAACTTAATTGTTTCATTGAATGTGTATTCCTTATATAGGCTAAAACATACTAATAACTTAAAAAGGAAAAAGAAAACTCAGTCCTTACTAAAAAAAAAAAAAAAATAGAAAAAGGAAAATTAATGTATAAATAATAAAACCACATTAATATTCTTCTCTTGCATGAGAATGAGAGAGGGGATGTGGAGGGCTGTTAAGTGAGCGAAGCGTCTCGCGAGCAAGCTCGGGCTCGGCTCGCATAAGCTCGGCTCGTGCTCGACTCGAATATTAAATGAAGCACTTCATGAACACAAATCATGGCTCGAATATTAAACGAAGCAAGCTCGGCTCAACTCGGCTAAGCTCGTGAACAACTTGTATAAGCTCGAGTGTGTGTGTGTATATATATATATATATAAACTAAGTAATAGATAATTAATTATAAATCTCATAATTATTAAAACCTTAAAATTGCATTTATATTTAAGCGTTAGAGAATGAAAAATTATAGACCCTTCGTGATGAAAGAGAGAGAGAGCAATCATTAAAAAAACCTCGATTCAATTAGAGCAGATCCAAACGAAAGGAAGAAGAATCAAGTAGAAACTATTGAGAGAGATTGCGAAAAGGCATAAACTATTGATGAATCAAACAGACTCAAACACTATCATTACATGTTTGGTGAGTGAGAGTGAGAGAGTGGGAAATGAGAGTTCAGGTGGAAGATCTGTTGTGACTGGTGAGGGGGATTGAGAGAGAGACGTTAAAAAAATATTTTTTTGTAGGGAGCATTGTCACAATGCAGTCTGAATGCAACCTGTTAACTTGTCCCACATTATTAAGAAAACATCAATCTCCAAGTTTACTTATCTATAAAATGATGCATATCCTCTCTCTTTGAAACCAAATGCCTTGCTGTATTGACTCAGGCTCCATACTCGATTAGCCAGGCTAAGCAAATACTCATATGCAAACTAACTTCTTAAGCCGTTTAAGAGTACTTGAAGTTAAAAAAAAATTTTAAAACAAAAACATTAAATATAAGAGCCAGCTCGCGAGCTGGCTCGGCTTGACTTATTATTAGCTCGAGCTCGATTTTTTTGGCTCGCCCTTGAGCTCGAGTAAAATTTAAACGAGCCAAGCTTGAACAAAGGAAGCTCGCTCAAGCTCGGCTCGTTTACACCCCTAGGACTCATGTGGTTGAGGTGCCAGAAGGGCTCACTTGCTTGAACTCAGTACCCTTTCTCTCAATCTCACTCCGAATTTTTTGAAATTTTAGGTAAAAAATTTCGGAGGATCATGATCCAGTATGAAAGCCACCAAGCTTTAGATAAGTTAGTTGATTGGCCAAGTGGGCATATGGTGGGTTTCTCTTTTGTTTGCATTATTTAAAGTCAACCAAAACAAATTACATCTCAAGTATATACTGGAAAATTAAGAGAAAAGCACAAAAACAGTAACAAGTTGTTATAGTTCAGTTGCATCAGAGTATGCTGTCTGCAATATTACACATGCAAAAAAACACAAAGAAATTGGCAATAATAACAAGGAATGGCAACAAAGGGCAGGTAGTTGCAATTGGATGTATAATAAAAACAACACCAATTATGGTTCTATCAAACAATGCCTGCTAAGAATAATAGTTGCTATCCAGGCAAGCAGGATCCCATTACCAAGTTCAATGCCCCTTGGAAAAAAATGGTCATTTCAAATTCATAGAGGGAGACAAAAGCATGTGTTTTTAACAAAACACAAGTGAGTGCATCATGCATGATATGTTTGCTACTTCCCTTTGAAATTGTCCTTCAAATTCCTATCTTCATACATAAATCCAAGCATGGACTTCAGAAGATGTTTACTTCTAAAGTTAAATTTCAAACGAAGTGGCCCCCAAAGCTAATTTTTGGCTCCCAATGCACAAAAAATTTTAATTACGCCCCCGCCTATCAGAGAAAAAACATAGCTAGTTTTTGGTTCGCCAGACAACTTCTTTTAAGTTTTGACCCCTCGTACAAGAGAAAACAAATACGCCTCTTGTGCCTTATCCCCACCCGTCTCCTTACCATTCAAAATATTTAATTTATTTTATTTTTATGGGAAATAAAGAAGCTAGGAAGTGGAAAATGACATAAATTGTATATATATATATATATATATATATGGTCATCGTTGATGAGTGAGAGCTTTTTCAAGGCTTCAATCATATAAAAGGAGACACCTAAGAAGTAATACATCAAATGTATAGAGGTTGTTCACAAAGGTCTATCAAATAAAACAAGTGGACCATCTAGGCCATGCCATGGCTTCCTGTTATTGATGACGTCTACCTAGAAAATGGCTGCCTTCTTCAAATAAAGGGCCCCTAGGGTTTTACAACTGGATTCCTTATCTGTACCAGAGTTGCAGCATGTTTGTGGAAGAAACCAAGCCTTGTAGACCCTAGCTTGTCAATGGGTCCTATGGTCCCAAACCCATGGGAGCAAAAACAACAGAAACATAAGCTTGTTATTATGCTTGTAGGACCTCTAATCCTAATTCCTATTCAATCAGAAAAAAAGTACTATGCCACGTTCATTCTTCAATAATGGGGCTACTCAAATTTGATGTCAAAGGAGGCCACCCAATTTGTGGACGGAGATTTTCAATAATTTTATTGTTTGCGTGGTTAGCAAATGTTAGATAATTTGTATGAGATTCACACAAGTTTTTTTGGTTGGGCAGATGAGATCTATAAGGGCTCTTTTCTATTTGGTGTTTAAATTGCTAGTAATCGTGTTTCTTGCGTCCTATTAGGAGACACGTATCTCAATCCCAACGGGTTTAGTTCTAATTGGAACTGAATCCAAGCCAAATTTTAATAAATGATTATTAAAGATAATTTTTGAAGATGGTGATGGTGCAAACTCCAAACTCAATTGTTTCTGTTTTTTTTTTTTTTTTAAATCATCATATCCCAATAATTGTAACGAATAACGAATATTAGTTACATAAAGAAAATACTGGAGAGTAGTTAATGAACATTCTTCTATTATGTTTCCAGAATATTTATTTGAGGCAATGACATTTCTCCTAAGTCCTAAGCTTTAAATTTTCATTGTTTAATTTGGTTATGATCATATGCAACACTTAAATCATCGATCCTACAATAATAGTACACTTTTTTAAAGATATATAGTACTACACTTAATCACACAATAATGGTTTCTAACACCCAAACAGGGCATGCATATATAAATTTTGAAAAATGCTAGATATTATATATCTTTATTAATTCTTATTAAATAATAATAATAAAAAAAATCAATAGTTGATTTAGAATATCACGTCAATATTGGAAAGAATTTTCAATCATTTAATTTATTAAATTGATATGTGTCCTTATTTTTATGTATTTTAAAAAATGCTGATGCATGTAGTTTTTCACATATTCTAACTATATATGTCAATTAAAATCTTTTTTTTTTTAATCTAATTTAATATTAAAAAAATTAAAAAAAAAAAAAAAAAAACTTTTGTCTGTGTGGCTGATGACAATGGGATTGTCTTTGTAATGTGAGGGACCCAAGAGGCAGAAATGACACCGTGGAGACAGGCTAGGAGAACATGGTGACGTGGCAATGCAGGAGATTGTAGGAACTGTAACTTTTATAAAGTGGGGATTGTAGGGTTTGTAGGGATGGTGGGGTCCGAGGAAAGGGAAGTTAGAGAAGGCTTTAAGACACACCCATCTGGCCATCTATCCATATTCATGTGCATTCATTAATCAATGCGGGTGAAATACCCTCTAAAGCAAAGCAAACCCCAAAAGGAAAAGCATGATTCTTGTGGCTTACGAGAGAAGAGTCCCTTTCTCCCCCCCAATAAATATGCTCTCACCATTTTACTAATTCATCCCTCTTCATTTCTTTATTCACTACCCTATCCACCTAACCTTTATTAGTAATATTACCCACTTGATTGGGTTACTTAGGACCAAAAAGTAAATGTGAGAAAATTTTTATAAAGTTAATCTATTCGAATATGTCTCAAACAACCCCCTTTTTTTTTTAAGGGATTTTTTCATGAGTAATGCTAGGCACCATCTTTTTATCCTCTTAAAATCTTATTAAAACTAATATGACTTTTAAAATCATAATTGGATTAAAATTCAAGTATTATTTATCTAAAATTTAATGGTGATTTTAAAAGCCACATCAGCTTTAAAAAGATTTTAAGAGGATAAAAAGATGTACCTAGCATTTACTCTTCTCTCATATTTACTTTATGAATTGTCATCACTCGAAATCCGAATCCTTGTAATGATAGACATCAATTCTAGATCAACAAATATCCAATGGAGATGAAAATGCTGCATTATAATCAGCAAATCCTTAATTACCCTTTAACATTCATTCCCCTCACCAAGTATCTCAAACTTTATAGCCCTTTAAGAAGCTGCACTCAAAAAATCACATGGCTAGTTAATAGGTTGAGGTCTCTCGTTTCGTTAATGAATTCATTCCGAGAAATTGATCTACAAACTAGGAACAACCACGCACTACCATCCATAAAACTAAGAAACAGCTTTGAATCTATCAATCTTTATTGCGTCAGAACTCAATAATTTTTTCTCATGTATAGTTAGGGCTGTTAAGTGAGCGAAGCGTCTCGCGAGCAAGCTCGGGCTCGGCTCGCATAAGCTCGGCTCGTGCTCGACTCGAATATTAAATGAAGCACTTCATGAACGCAAATCATAGCTCGAATATTAAACGAAGCAAGCTCGGCTCGACTCGACTAAGCTCGTGAACAGCTCGTATAAGCTCGAGTATATATATATATAAACTAAGTAATACATAATTAATTATAAATCTCATAATTATTAAAACCTTAAAATTGCATTTATATTTAAGCGTTAGAGAATGGAAAATTCTAGACCCTTCGTGATCAAAGAGAGAGAGAGCAATCATTAAAAAGACCTTGATTCAATTAGAGCATATCCAAACGAAAGGAAGAAGAATCAAGAAGAAACTATTGACGGAGATTGCGAAAGACATAAACTATTGAAGAATCAAACAGACCCAAACACTATCACTACCTATCTGGTGAGTGAGAGTGAGAGAGTGGGAAATGAGAGTTTAAGTGAAAGATTCGTTGTGACTGTTGAGGCGGATTGAGAGAGAAACGTTAAAAAAATATTTTTTTGTAGGGGGTGTTGTCCCAATGCAGTTTGAATGCAACATGTTAACTTGTCCCACATTGTTAAGAAAACATCAATCTCCAAGTTTGCTTATCTATAAAAGGATGCATATCCTCTCTCTTTGAAACCAAATGCCTTGCTGTATTGACTCAGGCTTCATACTCAACTAGTCAGGCTAAGCAAATGCTCATATGCAAACTAACTTCTTAAGCCGTTTAAGAGTACTTGAAGTTAAAAAAAAATTTAAAAACAAAAACATTAAATATAAGAGCCAGCTCGCGAGCTGGCTCGGCTCGACTTATTATTAACTCGAGCTCGATTTTTTTGGCTCGCCCTTAAGCTCGACTCGAGCTCGAGTTCGAGTAAAATTTAAACAAGCCAAGCCTGAACAAGGGAAGCTCGCTCAAGCTCGGCTCGTTTACACCCCTATGTATAGTCAAATTAAAGAAAAATGCTATCGTTCCTCCTAGTGTTATAATATTCTCCTTCTCTTACGTGAATATTTATATATAAAAAACTTTCCCCACTAGTTCTCAATTTTAGACCATAGCCATTCCAATGGATATTTAATATTCCACCTAATTCCAATCAATGCAATCCAGCAAAATAATAGAGAAACTTAACTAACAAAATTGACAACATGGTTTGAGAATCCACCAAAAATAATACTGATCACCAACAGATAATAATTACAGATGCCAAGATAGTACCAGAAAATTGAATCATTCAATTATGGCACCCCCTAAATTATGGAAAATCTGAAAATAGTGAGAGGGGCACTGTGGATGATCCAATTTTTTTTGAGAATTTCAACCACCCCAATCTCTGTGATGGGTAAAATCAATGATCACGATAAACATTAATGAGTGAGAGTAACTGATAAAATCTAGAGAGTCAATGCCTCCAAGGGTAAATCAGTAATTTCACTCTTTACCCGAAATAAATAACCCTCTACAGCTCTACTGCTTACTTTACGGGCAAATTTGCTGGCGTCTTATCTCGTTTCTCTCCGGTGGTTGAACCCGAGGACCCGTGATGACTTACCGGCAGCACCCCGTCACAATCATGCACTCACTGCCTGCATCCGGTCACATATTTTCACCCCCACTTAATTACCTTTTTTAAATTTTCGGTTTTAGAACTTGCAATTTTTAAATTTTTATACATTTATTTTAAAAATAAAAACCGCAAATCCTTGCCTTTAATTTGGAAACACCAGATTTTTATACATTTTTAATTTACAAGTTTTCAAAAATGCACTCTCAAATCATAAATTTTATTCAATTTGATTTAAAATTTTATTTTTTCATCAGCGTAATTGTAGTGTCAAACCGAACATATTCTTAGGGTGCTGTTTAAGATTACGATTTCACAAAATAATCTATAATTTTAAAAGATACTACAAAATATAAAAATTACTTAATTTAAAATAGAAAAAAATCTGCTATTTTTATAAGTAGTCAAGAAGATACATTTGAAAAGGCACAAATTTAAACCAAAATCACGCCTTTACTATTTTAAAAAATAGCGATTTTAAATGCAATTATTAAAATTACAATCTTATATATATATATTATCAATCAATTGTTTGATAGGAGTTTAAAAAAACAGTATTGTTTAATGTAATATAGGCAACATAGGCTGTGAGTGTGAGAGAATCTACGGTGTGGTGCCAGCTATGAAGTTGAAGGATCAAAGCTTTGTGTGAGGGTCAAAGCTGGCAAATTTTTCTTTTAAAGCTTTGTTTGTTTCCATCACCACCTTCCCTTATTTACACAAGAAAATCTTTTAAATCCCACATTCATTCTCTCCCCCTCCATCTCTCTCTCTCTCTCTCTCTCTCTCAGCCTGTTCCCATTTTCCCTCTCTTTCTCAGACTTTGTTAGAGCAGAGGAAAATGTATTTCGGTTGACACACACACACGGAGAGAGAGAGAGTGGGATTGGTTCTTCTTCTCTGCAAGAGCAACAATGGCTTCTACTTCTCCATGCCTGTCTGGTAGTGAAAAGAAGCACTGGTGGCTTACCAACAGAAAGGTAAACATTCAAATTCATTCACACATTCTCTGATCTCTTTCAAAATACAGCATTAACCCATTTTTCTGGGTTATATTTCATCATCATTGCGTCAATCTGAATGATATTTTTTCATATACAAGCTAAAGCTCTAAACAATTGAGAAATGTGGTTTCATTCATATGTGCAGATGGTGGAGAAATACATTAAAGATGCTCGCAATCTCATGGCGACCCAAGAACAGAGCGAGGTCGCTTCGGCGCTGAGCCTCGTCGACGCGGCTCTAGCGCTCTCGCCGCGGATGGAGCACGCCTTGGAGCTCAGAGCCAGGGCTCTGCTAAATCTAAGGCGGTTCAAGGACGTGGCTGATATGCTCCAAGACTACATTCCGAGCCTGAAAATGGCGAACGACGACTCCGGTTCTCTGTCATCTGAGAGCTCGTCTCAGCCGCTCTCGAGGGAGCGAGTCAAGCTTCTCGGCTCCGGCAACTCGTCCTCTGAGTCGCCGAGTCGAGATCCTAGTTTTAAGTGCTTCTCTGTCTCGGACTTGAAGAAGAGAGTCATGGCAGGTCTCTGTAAAAACTGCGACAAGGAAGGGCAGTGGAGGTAAATTTTTTTTGGGTCGTGTTAATTTATTGTTCTGTTCCATTGATCTCGAAATTGCAAATTGTCCTTTTTTTTTTTACCTGTTAATTATTACTGCATTTTAGTTCTTCTTTTTATGAATTTGTTTAGTATTATTGAGGCGTGTTCAATTGGTTTGAGTAAATGCACAGCTGCTCATTATGAACTTTCAAGCTTTTGACCCATGAATGATTCATTTTTTTAATGAAATTCTACGACAATATCTTAAAAAAATGATTATATTTTCATTAAATAATATGGTGAGTGATGAGACATGCCGGATTAAAAAATAAATTTACCTGACAGTACTGAGAATAGAGGAAAGTAGATCTTAAAAAATGTACTACTTTCTTTGAATTTTTCTCTAATGGTTTGTGTAAAATCAGGTACATGATTCTTGGACAAGCTTGTTGCCATCTGGGGCTAATGGAGGACGCCATGGCTCTACTCCAGACCGGCAAGCGCCTAGCCACAGCCGCATTCCGCCGCCAGAGCGTTTGCTGGTCGGAAGACAGCTTCTCCATCTCCGCCACCACAGGCACCAGCGCCACCACACCCACCAGTCCACCACGCAATGACCCAACAGACTCGGAGACTGTAAACCAGCTTCTCGCCCACATTAAGCTTCTTCTACGCCGGAAGACCGCCGCGCTGGCGGCCCTTGACGCCGGCCTATACTCCGAGGCCATCCGCCACTTCACCAAGATCGTTGACGGTCGCCGTGGGGCCCCACAAGGGTTCCTCGCCGAGTGCTACATGCACAGAGCCTCTGCGTACCGCTCCGCCGGTCGAATAGCAGAGTCTATAGCTGATTGCAATAGGACTCTGGCTTTGGACCCAACTTGCATTCAAGCTCTTGACACGAGAGCGTCTCTTCTTGAGACAATCCGGTGCTTGCCGGACTGTTTGCATGATTTAGAGCATTTGAAGCTTTTGTACAACTCGATTCTCCGGGATCGGAAGCTTCCCGGGCCGGCATGGAAGCGACACAATGTCCGATACAGAGAGATTCCCGGGAAGCTCTGTGCGCTCACGACCAAGATTCAACAACTGAAGCAAAGAGTCGCTTCTGGGGAGACCGGGAATGTGGATTACTACGGTTTAATTGGATTAAGACGTGGGTGTTCGAGGTCTGAGCTTGAGAGAGGGCATTTGTTGCTCTGCTTGAAGCACAAGCCCGATAAAGCCAACAGCTTTATCGATCGGTGTGAGCTTGCTGATGATCGCGATCTTGATTCGGTGAAAGAACGAGCAAAGATGTCAGCGCTGTTGCTCTACAGATTGCTCCAAAAGGGTTACTCGAGCGTCATGTCTACGATCATGGACGAAGAAGCGGCTGAGAAACAGAGGAAGAAGGCCACAACTGCATTACAAGCAGCAGCACAAGCAAAGCCAATCCAGCAAACCCAAGAACCCAATCCGGAAACCGAAATGAATTCCTCTTCCAAGAATTCATCCTCTTCTTCTTCTTCAAACTCGTCGGTTTTCCAAGGGGTGTTTTGCCGGGATCTTGCTGTGGTCGGGAATTTGCTTTCCCAAGCTGCGTTTAACCGTCAAATTCCACTCAAATATGAGGCGTTGAGCTGCTGATCGCATTGGTTGGGGGTAGAAAATTCAAATTTTACTTATGAGATGTTACCGGCAGGGGAATCTCTGGTCCATTTTTCTCTATTTGTACAAAATTAGGACTGCCGGAAAATTTTGTCACCCTTTTTCTTATTTATTTTCCTTTTATCTACGACTCTGCTTTTTATGTACAGAATTTCAGTACCGAATTTTCTACTTTTGGTGTTATGCAGCTTAAAATTTTCATTCTAAATTTTCTTTTTCTCTCCCTACTTTTGCATAATTTGTGTTTGGGGATAGTATTAATATATCCGTCAACAAATTTATATGAAGTTTACCTGTTCAGACAAGCCAAAGGAACACAAACTGTCCATAGTTTGCTTGCTTGGAGCATCAAAATTTGCAGTAAATCTTATCTCTGTAGTAGTATTAATGGCACTGGGAAGATTGGGTGGTAGGACGCTGATGTTGTAATTGCAGTTTCTAATGAGAGAGGGAGTTTTGAAAGTGAAAGGAAAGGAAGAGAAAGGTGGGGTTGGTTGGCTTCTTTCTCATGTCCTATGTGGCTGCATTTAATTTTCATCTGGGTAGTTTTATCCATGGGACTGACATAATTGACATTCCAATAGACTTCATTTTGTTTTCTACTCTTTCCCACCAGATTGGTGAGGAAAAGTCATGGTGAAAGAATAGCCCCATAAGCATGGGTTATGGGGGCACCCTAAGCCTCTGCCTCATCTTCTGGTGGGTTTTGTGTCTTTGAGTGCATTTGGATATGGGACGTGGCAGGGTGCCAATGGTCCAAGCTGCTCCAACAGGACAAAGTGTGAAGAATCCCCCCCACAGAAGGAAAAGGAGTTGTCAGGTTTTTTCTTTTTTTTTTTTCCCCAGGTCTGGCTGATATACGAACAAGAGAAAGGTCTAATTTTTACACTCAATACAAGAATGCATATGGGGTTTTTAGAAAGGAGATGTCAAATCCTTCTCAACTTTATCATCATTGGTGCTTTGGGGTGTTGATTCCCTGCTACTCTGTTTGCCATCATTGCTGGTTTTTGTACCAAATGTGGATTAAAGTTTTTGTAAAGATCATTCCCATTATAAATGGGTCATCAAATTTATTCCTTATTTTAGTTTTAAAAATTATATATTTTTCCATTTTAATCTTCTTCTTTTTCACTTTTTCAAAGCACTTATTTTTTGAAAAGAGAATATTATATTTTTTTTAATGCCTTTTTTTTTTTTTTTTTTTTTTCAATTATTGTGAGTAAACAGAACCCAACAAAATCTATCATCATCTTGTTGATCCAAATATAGTTCATTATAGTCCTATTTTAACCATATTGAATTACCCAAAATAACATTTTGATTATTTTATTAATTGGTTGAGAATGCTCTTACACCGCTACCTGTATGCTAATAATTTTGATCGAGTCAGGATTAATGGGTTGTTATGGGTTAAGCATTAGGTTCGTTTAGTTAAGTATTAATAAACAATTCAAAACACAAAGATAAATTTTAGTTTATATATATAATAAAAAAACACTCTTAAAAACTTTATCAAAAGTCTGATCGGTTGAGAATAAATGAGGTTTTGTAGCCTATGAAAAGGTAGCATCATTATGTTACTGTTCCAGGTTGTCACTTTGCTTGGAGAAGAGGACTGTTTCCACAAAATGTTGACTATTTTTAGCTCAATTTTCAAGTGTATTATTGGCTGGTTTTGCGTTGGTCATGAAAGCTATGATCCCTTTGGTAACCTACAAAGTCAAACATATTCCCCAAGATCTGCTTTATAATTAGCATTTTTTATCTCATTAATTAGTGTTGATTATAAAATTAAAAATTCCCCAAATGTAGAATATCAACACACAAAATAGCATGCTTTGAGAACCAAGCCAAATTCTTAGAAAATTTAATATGTTCTAAGCATTTTCTTGCGGGATTTAAGACATTTCTCCAACGTGATCATTATTATTATTATTATTATTATTATTATTATATTAATGATTATAAATAAAGGCCCCCCTAATCGTACAATTGACTCAAATGGTAGTAGTGTTTTCTTGAGTCCTACAAATATTTACTTTTTCTTTCATTGCAAGTGATTTTAGCCCTTCATTTCTGACGAATTGGACACTTATGCTTCCACGCTACTCAATGATTATATATGTTTGCTTTTGGTTTTTCTTGCCCTAGACTCCTTTGAGCCATTCAAATTACTACAAATTCTTCTCATTCAAGAGAAAAAATATATTGAGCCTAAGAGCCTTTGGCCTTGTTATAATATGAGATGCCCAATTATCTATAAGCATTGAACTTTGTTGTAAATGATTTCCACTTTGTTCGAGCTTGCAAAAAAGATAATTGGCTTGAGATAGAGTCATATGTTGCCCCCATTTCCAAGTGGTGTGACCTTCTTTTTAGGAGGTTAAATAATTATTATATATACATAATTTTTTTATTTTTTATTTTTCGAAAATGGGTTAGAGAAATTTTTTCTAAACGGACATATGCTAAAAACAGGGGCGGAATCAAGAATTTTGAGGGTTTGAGGCTAAAAATACATGTGAAAATCATATATTCTGAGGACCGATATTTTTCTAACACTATTAAACCAACATCTACCTAAAACATGGGTGAAACCAAGAATTCTGAGGGGCTGAAGCTAAAAAAAGAACATAAATTTTATTCAAATCAATTTGAAATAAATTTTTTCTAACATACTTTAATAAAATGTCAAGTGTTCTTTAACATGTGAGCTACACATGTTTTCTTTTACATTTTTAACAGTTATTTCTTATCATTTTACTAACCTATGAACTCAAATATGTCAGAAGACCCTTAACATTTATTAAAGTGAGTTTAAGAAAATTTATGTCCGCTAAAAAAATCATATATTTTGAAGACAAATATTAATTTAATACATTGAATTGATATATGGATGAAAATGAGATGCAATATACACTCCATGTTGTCATAATGACAGCCCACTATTCTACTATATATGCCCATTATATGTGTCTAACTGCTCACTTTTCACTATAAAATTTTGTCAAACTTTCGATTTTCTGTTGAATTTTATGAACACTTCCATCACACGAAAGCAGCACAAGCTACAAGTATATTATTATTATTGTATTTTTAGCTGCGCATGACTATGCATGCACACCTAGAGATTATAATTAAAGAATTGGAGAATAAAAACAAATATTTATCTAGACTTAGAATATTGGTGAAAGTCATTGGTGGGAGAAGTTATAAACATGCTTGGCTGTATTAGAGTTCATCAGTCAATAATAATAAAATTATTATGTCTTTTAAACATGTAAAAAACACATCTTTTAACAGTATTATAGTGAAAAAATAGAAGCCAAAACGGGCAAGCACTCCCGCCCCCCAAAAGCGGACTCCGAACAACCGTCGTGTTGTTGACAACACGTTTAAAGATGAGACGAATGTCTTCTCTAAGTCTTATGAGAGCGAACGAACCGAAATTAACTGAGATTCCGACCCGATAATCTTTCCAACCCAAATAGGAAAAGTCTGTCTATTTTCAATTGCAACTCTGACAAATTATTACTTTCCGGTTGGGTTTTTTTTTTTATTTTTTTCTGTTTAATATTTTTATTAGGTTAATGCAAAGGAATGCAGTATTTAATAAATAAATTAAGCTGTTCACTTTTTAAAGCATATTTTATTTTCTTGCGGCGAAAGAAAAGGTGTTGTTCACGAGGACACCAATTTTTTTGTTCTACTTTATTCTGTGGTCACTGGTCAGAGGGGGGTTTGCCTTGGAGCATCTCTCCAAGCCCTTTCATGGGTTTACACTGTGTAATTATTCCCGCTACACAATGACCGTAATACCCATGTTTTGGAAGTTTATTAAGCATCCAAAGTGGAAAATGTGAGGACATAGTAGTAAATTGAAAATAACACGTGATGTTTGAATGTTGGGAACATCGGAAAGAGGGGGAAGTCGTGGCCAGATATGATGATGTCAGTGAGAGCATGTGCATCTTCTTCCTCAATGCTCACACACTCTGAATCAATGGAAAAAAAAAAAAAAAAAAAAGTCTTTTTAGAGGGTGTTGTTCTAATGGTGTCCATCAAAATTCTGACAATTATTTGTTGTTTTTTTGAGGCATCATGGAAGAGTACAAAGAATATAAGTGTTTTTAGAGTTGTTGGGACTCAAATTGGAGCCTATTTAAACTCGTTTGTTGAGATCTGAGTCTCTTTTTCCTTTACAGCCTATTTCTTAATATTTAACTCAAAATTATAGTTCACACAAATATAATTGAGCGGGGTAACGGGTTTAATCAAATGAGTCGAATTATCATACGATTCAAATTCAACGTAAATTTAATACGAAATTAGAGAGTTACAGTTAATAAGTTTAATCTATTTAATCAAATGGGTCGAATTAAATTTGACTTATATGATTGATATATCAATGTTAGTAGATAAATTATGGAGTCAGAGTCTTTGATGAGGTGTAAATGGTTCAGAAATTCTGTACAAGAGATAAAAAGCATACAATTTGTAGATATGACAATGTAACACACCGAAGGGAAGAGTGGTCTTGTGCTGTTTAGAAATTATGAGAAGGATCTAGAAATAACAAAGGGATTTTTCTTGTCTTTTTTCCCCTTCCAGCTGGTACTAGAAAAAGGTAGTGGTTGGACTTTCGAGCTTCTAAAATATTTAGCAGGCTCAAGATTATGGGGGAGTACAGACAGGATTAAGGTGAAGGAACAATGTGTACCCGCTCTGCTACTTTGCTTTTCTTGCCCATAAAAGTTCTGGCTTAAGCAGGAAAAGTTTAATCATGCATGGGAAAATAGCTAGGGCTACAACAGCCTTACAAATTTAATTCACATTTGACATTTATAGAAGATTTATAATAAAAGTTGTAATACTTATCCGTGAGTAAAACCATTGTCATGGGTGAAGGTTTTCAGTCACCCCCAATTTTTTTTTTTTTTTTTTTTTTTAAAAAAAACAACCCCTCAAAATATGTTTTCTTTAAAACTTTCAAATGTCATCGGTCCCCCAATTTTATTTTTTATTTTTAAGTTTTGTCATCGGTGCTAATAGCACTCTAACATCCAATCCCCTTTCCCCAGGTATGTTTGTTGTAATATAAATGCTAAATATTACACTCTCCCCCAAATTCCCAATCTTATTAGGTTGATTTGACAATACATATCAGTTCTTAGATTTTTTTTTTTTTAAAAAAAAAGACTGATAAAGATTCACATATCAATTTAATGGAATAGAGGTATAGTGTGTAACATTGCTCTTGTGCTAAATTAACATAAAGGGTACATTTAATATAATTTAATATACTGAAATGATGTTCCCTTAGAAATAGCAATGAATATTACTAGAAACACAAGAAATTAGAACAGAATGATCATTCCTATTTTTTTGTTCGGTGAGAACACAAGAATGACAAATATTTTTAACTAGAATTGAATTATATTTTAACCAAATTCTCTAAAATACCTTACTCTAAAAATGATGTCACAAATTGTCAAAAAAAAAAAAAACAAACAAACAAACAAAGAATATATTCATCTCAATGCGCTTTGAACTCTTTTTAGCAGGACTATGCAGCTATGCCATTTGCACAGAAGCCTGTCGAGTGTAAACGTATTTTGGGCTTCATTCACGGCCCAGGCTTTCTCATCTTCTCCAATGGGCCTGTCTTGCTAAGGTCTTTTGGCGCCATGACCCCAAAAGGCCCATTTAAGTCGCGTTTAACAAGTAAGCATAGGAAGGAAAAGAACAATTGTAGTAAAGATATGCTATACATCATTTCTCTCAACCATCTTTCGACCATCTTTTTTTGCAATTCTAATAAATCCACCATTGATTTGTGAACTCATGTGAATCCTACAAAAATTTAATAGTAGATTCATCCATTTATTATAAAGAAATGGTTGAAAAATGGTTAAGAAAATGATTTTTAGCATTTTTCATTGTAGTAATACTTGATTGTGTCCACACATTTAATATGGGGTGCAATAGTTAAAAAAGGTTTAAAATCTGTAACAGTTATTTATTTATTTTTTAAAAAAAAAGAGTTAATTGAGAAAAATCACCGTTGTTTATTCATCTTGTATGCATTAAAATTTTAAACAAAAAATCTCAATAAGAGAATGCTGAATAGCCTAAATTTTAACAACATTTCTAGGTAGAGAAATCCAAGCCCTTAACTGGATATATATATATATATATATATATATATATATATATATATACACACGACAAATGTTAGGTTTCTTAGTACTTTTTCCAAAAATTTGGTTGGTTTCAAACTAACATGACACGTTTTATGTAATTTATTATTTTAGTAAATAAAAGCATAACGTAATGAGAATGTGCCAAATCAAATTTGAAACCAACTATTTTACATAGGTCGGAGGATATTTTATCCAGACTGGTTTGAAAATATATGTCTATATATATATATATATACCACCATACTTTTAAATTAGCATTTAACTAATATTTCAACACTTTCAATAATTAAGACTTAACACGTAAAATCATTAATTGAAATCAAAGATAAATTATAGAATTAAGATTTGAATTCATGACCTCTATTTTAATATCATATTAAAATATAGTTTATCTCAAAAGCTTAAGCTAATAAAATAATTATTTTAATAATTTAACTAATATTTTAACACAGTAAACATTTTCTACAAAGCATATTACAATCATTTGGAAATATTTATAAAACAATTATGCTACTCTTATCTTAAACTAAATTGATTTAGAGAACTTTCCTAATCTACAAGGGATTCCTTTTTTTCTATTTCTTACCAGAGGTGGTGCTGTGTCTGCTTTGGCTACACTTGGCACAAAACCAGTCATCTTCTGGAACACCTTGAAGTGGAGGATCACAGCAATCAATGTGGGTGCCAACCCCACAACCAACAGAACCACTTTCATCGCCGCAGATCAACATCACCTCTCCTCTATCACAAGACCCACAAACCTGGCAGGCTATATCATTGCTACCGTGATCATCTGGTGGTGTCAAGTCCTCAACAATCTCTTCCCCCTTGCTCTGCAGGGAAGCAAATGATTTCTCTGCCCAAGCATTAGTATTGTATAGCACATGTCTCTCAAGAGAGTACCCAGGCTTGCAGACATATTCCACCAAGTAATCAGCTGCAACACAGGGTATCTCGTGTTTTAAGAACTCCTGCACCCACAAATCGACACGTGGCATCCCGGGGCTGATAATGGCAAAGTCTACCCCAGACTTGAAAAAGCGGGAGTACGGAGGAGAAGTTGCTAATAGGATCCCATCGCCGGCCTTCACAGCACGCTTCAGAGTATCCTGTTTGACAGAAATGAAAACATGTATCAAAATCAGCCAAAGAGTTTAGAGACAAGCAACCTATTGTCACGCGTCAGACTACAGTGCCTGCTTATGAAGCTTGCAGAAGAGAGATCATTTTGTAGAATCTATGGCAGAATTTGCTATGAGTGACAATTTATTTGTGTTCGGAGTTTCGTTTTGGTGGTGCCGAAGTATGAATATAAAATTATATAAATTAATATTTATTTTTTAAAAAATATTTAATCATAAATGTTGCGTATTGAATTCGGATTGTATAAGAACATAAGTATAAAATTATATAAATCAATCAAAATCCAATCTATTTAATTAAACGAGTCAAACTCTTAACGTACTAATTTTGTGTTAATTTCGCATTAGATTTAAAATTTGCATGAAAAAAATATAAAAATAGATTTGGACAGCAAGCATACCAAAGGAGGCGCAATGCATTCACCATATATGATAACGCGCATTCCATAAAACGCACCATGACCTGTTCTCTTCCTCAAGAGCCGCCACTTCCTTGGAGCCTCCAAATTGATTGCACCATCTTCACTAAGGCCATTTTTGTGCCATTCATAAGGTTCCTCTGCCACGAATCTTCCTGCCTGACTACAGGCAGTAAGATAATCGGTCTTAAGAATCCACCTGCACTCGAGATCGAACGAATTAGAACATATGTCTAGTGATGTATCGCACAAAGTATAGTGATCCTAAACTTCTGACGAAAATGAACAAAGATTTACATAGTGTCTGCCAACTCCACTGGGGAGTGAAGCCTGCTGTAAGAATACATTTTTGCTTGGCAAATAGAACCCCAGCTGGAATTCGGTCAGATAAGTTGTCATTATTATGCAAAGTTTTGAATTTATAAAAAAGGTGACGTACCTTCCAGATGCAGCGGCAGCAAAGAACTTCTCCGTCCTGCGAATTGGATCTGTGGTTATTAAGTGTGTAGCCTGGTATGACCATTGATGAGAATCTCGGCAAAGTCTCCCTTTCAAACGCCGAATAACTTGTTGAAACTCCTTTCTTTGTAGTCGATGAGCACTCAATATAAACCATGTAGGTTCGGTTTTCTCGCCGTACGGATACTCTCCCACTGATGTTGAAGATTTTTGATTCACCTTTCCTGCCTTTTGATTGATCTTCCTTGGCATTATATTAGATTTAACAGATGGTTTCCTGACGCACTCTTTGCCCTGACTTAAATCTTTAACTGGCTTGTTCTCCTTCTCCCCTTCGCAACGGTTCTCTGACTCATTTGTGAGAACAGGGCAACTCTTAGTTTTACCAGAAGGAAGCAACACTCTTTTCTCCTTTTCTGTCCCCGTCCCCTCATTGTTCTCAGTCCCACTTCCTTCACCATCCACAACTTTCTTAGATTTCATTACATCCATCTTCATCTTGGTTCTACCTATAGGGCGTTTTTTCCCTTTATTCACTTTCCCTTTGAGACCGTCTAAATCTAAGCTTGTTGAAGCAAGTTCTACATTCTTGTGACAAACAGTCTTCTCTAGTTCAATTCCATTGGCGCCTTCCTCTGAAGCCATTGCATCATCATGCATGCTCGTGTTGTAGTCATTTGTAATATGCTGCACCATTTCCAAATTCTCTTCCATGATTGTATCTGCTTTATCTGTCAATATAACCACCCCAGGTTTCTGTTCATTAAGTGGCTTCTCCAACTCATCTTCAACTTTGTCCTCTGGAGCCTCAGTTTCATCACCCATCGATTCATTTCTATTCTCCATATAGTCGCCAGACTTCATGACATTTTCTGTCTGCACCTCCTTCAGTGCTTCAGTATTAACAGTTGGAGGAGACTTCTCATGATCTGCTGTCTTTTTCACTTCATCTGAATGAATTGCAGCAGCATCATGGGAGGTAGTTTTATTTACGTAGACAGGACCCTTTTGGATATTAGCAGTTGACTTAGGTCTTGAACCCAAAGTCTTTTTGGCAACCGTCTTCTTCCTAAGTGGTTGTGTTATCAAGTTATCATTTCCTCCAGGCAAGCTTGCATTGCAAGGCCCGTCAGATTTCTCAGTCGCCAATTTTTTCTTAATGGCAGATGACTCAATATCTTGCTGCTGCTGATTCTCTGGCTCCCCTTTTTCTCCAACTTCAAGTGCAGATTTCCCCATACCTAAATCTACAATGTCAGGCTTGGTGGATAAGGCAGGCTGTCTTAATCTCTGGAAAGATGATTGGGGCGTCTTCTCATAAGCGTCATTATCTTGTCCATTCTTTGCGGTTACAGTTTCAGAGGAAGGCACATCACTTGTCAAAGACTTCTTGCTACAAGTTGAGGGTTCAGTCATTGATATGTTAGCATTTGAGGTCTGTGCAGCATTCAGATTAGGAGTCTTATCCATACGAAGGCCATCATTGCCAAGTAGAAAATGGCTGCTGGCTCCATGGGGGCCATCGATCAAAAATGTTGGTTCCAATCCCTGAGTTTTATCACCCGCCACTGAACTTGTTGCTGTGCAAGGTTTTGAATCAATACTCACCTTCGGTGACTTAAAGCTAACATAAGTAGCATTTGCCATCCTCTTTTGAGGCAACAAACCACTTGACTCTTTTCCATGAACTAAATCAGTTCCTTCCCTAGAAGTTTGAAGACAACCAGAGCCAAAACTATCCTTTGCTTTTGCTCTGAAGGGAAAGTTGTCAAAATCATCACTGACTTCACCCAAATGTGCTTTAGAATGGTCACTTAATTTGCCTGGCATTTCTCCAGAGTACATTGGAAGTGAGGACCTCCTTGAAGTTTTCATCGAGTCACTTAAAGGACTAATTGTGGCATCAGAATGAATGGGCCTTTTACCATTTCTAGAGGTAGATGTCAAACCATTGTCGACTGTCATAGGATCTAGATTTTGGTCAAGCAGATCAGGTAGCTCGCCAGAATTAGTATTCTGACAGCCAAGCGCTTTAGAAACATCAACATTATCAGAGCTTGATGCTTGACCAGATGTTTTCTCTTTTCCAGGAGTGAATAACATGACCGTTGTACTTTCAACATTCAATGGACCCTTTGGAGCAGGTGAGAGTTCACCAACTGATGTGGGCAATTCAGAGGTTGTTGGTACCCCAATTTTTGAATTATGAGGACTCTTATTCATGTTTCTCCCCAAAAATTGCTTCACTGTAGTGTCTTCAGCCTCTTCTTCAGAATCCTTAGCCTCTGCTTCCATCATCTCCAAATCATAGCCACTGTCAAGAAAAGAAACTTTAGGAGATAAATTAGCACGGTGCTTACACTTCATTTATTCGTACACGCAAGGAGTCCAAGGAAAGGAAAACCATTAAACTAATCAGGAGGTGACGGCATGATTCTGCAGTGAAAATTCTAAAAAAACCTTAAACACATTGCTACACGTTGTGTCTATTGCATCAACTAACTTGTTTGCTTAATTAAAAATATACCCACCAGACCACAAAAACAACTTTAAATAAACAAACCATGAGTTACCAGGCACTTGTAATTGTGTCTATGTGATAAACCTCCAATGTTACCACATTGGAACCTAGACATAGTTTTAGGGCAATAAGCAAAACGTATAACTCCCTCCCTTTCTCCTTTTCTTCCTTAATTTAAGGTACAATATCAAAAATAGAATCCGCAGTGCATCTAATTAGTTAAAAGTGTGTGTCACTCAGGTCATGCAATAATTGTGTTCCAGGCTCCAAGAACTTTACTAAAACAATCATAAGCTTCTTTCCTTCTGTTAGAGTGATGAGGTGTATTGGTGAGGTGTCTTTATTCCAGAAGATGGATGAGGTGTCCCTAGAAGGTGGTGAGGTGCCCCTACAAGTTGTCCTAGGGTGAGGTGTTCATATTCCAGAATATTGTATTTGTTCCTGGATTGTGAATGCCTTATATATAGACCCCGAACCTCTCTTTTGTTTAAAAAAAAAATCTTGACACCTTTTATTTCTATATATCAATCAATCCTGTGGATTTGTGGGCAAATGCATGAACTGTAGGCCCTCAAGGTCAGGATTCAAGGGCTGATATCAATACCAAAAGAATAGACTCATCAAATGAGCGGAAATTAAAAATATGTCATAAGGAACAACTCTGCCTATGCATGCATGTAGGCATAGGATGTAATTAGCTTCTCACCAACATAGAATAAGAAAAAATGCAAAACCCCCTTCTCCCCTCCTCTCCTTTCCAATGCAGTCCGCATGGAATATATTCTTAGATGCATACCACAGAAGTATAAAATTCAAGAACACACAATCTTGGATTCAAATGTCTCACCTCTTGTAATAATTATCTTCTGGAAGAAGTTCCCAATCCCTTAAGCTACAGACGAATAAAGGCGGTTAGATAAAAGAAAAACTTATCACTTCATACAAAAAGGCATAGAATCTCAGTTAGGTTATGAGATAGAATACTTCGTATCAGTATAGACTTCAAAAACAAACATAAAAGAATGAATAGCACATCAACATACCAATCTTCCAACCATCGATGATTGACAAGCTTTATCATCTTGACTTTTTTGGCAAGTTCATACTTCTCCCCTACATATAATAACATACTCCATTAAAATTTATCACTACTTCATAGGCCACAGATATAGCGATCATCTCCAGCAAAATTATCCATAATGACCAACCGAGTATGGCAAAAAAAAACCACATGCTTTTTCTGTAAGTGTGTCTCATGTCATTCAATTAACAAAAGTTGCTAGGGAATATAAAACAACTTTAAGACATTTCAAGAACCAAGATTTACCAGAGTTCTGCAGTATTTAGCAGAGAAGCTGGTCATGGAAAGTCCACCATAACCATATAATTTATTGGTCAACAATTTCAATCCTAAGCCATTATGCAATTTGTCATTTTCACAAACTTAGATCAACTGACACATTCAACCAGTTAAAGGATGAAGACTACAATAGAATTCTTGTTTTGAAAAACCCAAAAATGATTGGGTTTGGTTCAAAAAGCAATAAATAACTTGTGCTCACTAAAAATGCACAACAAATGCTACCCAAAATAAACTATGCCTGAAGAGAATTTGAACATGGAACAAAAAGAAGATTACAGCAAATAAATGCAGTATAATACAAAACTATTAATCATATTTCATTTTATACACAATTTTTATTGAGAACACGGATAACGCACCCTCAAATTTATAGCAAATGAGATGAGTAACCTTGTTTGCCACCAATGGCTTAGAGAACCTAGCACCCATCAAGCTGACCATAACCTGAGAAGTAGAAAAAAAATCAAGTCATAATACAATGTCCTTTCATTAAACCACTGTCTCCAGTAACTCCTAGTAGAATCCCTACTCAAAGTTGAAAAGTGGCACTAGGAGAAATGTGTACCATAATGTCATCTCGATCTTGCCGCTGATATCCGGTTAAGCATATAACTAAATTTTTCGCACCCGGTATCCCATTCAGATCCTTGAGAGGCCTGTACATAATCTGTTAAAAGCAAATATAAATATCTAATAGCACGCAAACGGTATTACGAGGAGAAAAAACTGATTCCAAAAGAAAATGTAGATTACAAACTAGTTTTTGGCAAATGATTTCTAAAACCATGGGTACAGGGTCATGAGAATAAATGTCTAAGTTTCACACAGAGTCTACCAAAATCTAAAGAATAATTTTCAGAAATAAGTGCTTCCTGCTGATTCTAATCAGCCTAAAGTGCTAGATTGATTTGAACATACATATACAAAACTAAAGCAAATAAAGAAAACCATGAAACCACTTTCTAAACCTGATAAACCACAATTAAGCAACACGTAGCAAAATCTCCTCTAGTTCATACCAAAATTTTCACTTTGACCAAGACATATTCAACTATGTAAATGCTTATGTCAATCTGAAAATTCAGTCTACGTAGAAAACCAGATAAGAAACACACCGAAGTGGAATCAACGGGCATTCCAACATCCAAACTATGATCAACCCACAAGGCTGTGACGAGCGTCTTGCCGTCATTCCGTGCAGCAATACACACAGGATCATCCTACACAACACACATACTAACTATAAGCATACACAAACACCAACAGAATTCACCAACAAATAATACAAATCTGGGGCAAAAAAGGGGGGGGGGGGGGGGGGGGGGGGTGGGGTTGGGGTGGGGTGGGTGGTAGATAGAGAGATTTTTAATTAAACAATAATAATCAAAGGCAAATGAAGTGAAACCAGAAACTAGAGCTTACATAAACAAGCTTATCCACAATTACATGAGTACAACTTTGGCTATACTGACCAGCATCAACTCCACCGCCATAAACAAGCCTACCTCGAACCTACAATAATCGCAATTTTCCCCAAATAAATTCAATCAATTACCAATCAAATCAAAATAATCAACAATCCAAAAGTTGAGAGAGAAAGAGACCTTGTTTTCATTGACGGGATCGAATCCGAAGAGAACGAAACGGACGTCGAGAAACGCAGTGGAAGGGGAATTGCTTTCCATCGGGGAATGGAATTTCAGTGAGGAAATCGAAATCCTAAGAAGAGGGAAGTGAATGAAGGACTGGCAATGAGAGTTTGAAATGAAGGAGAAGAGGAAAAGAGGGTTTTGTCATTTGGTGAGTCTTTTTTAAAGCTTGTCGAGGAAGAGTGAAATAGTGGGAGGGAATTCGTTGATTTTTTGATTTTGGTGCTTTGGCGGGACGACCAAAATATGATCGTTCACTGTCGCGCCACGTTGCACTTGAAAGACGTAGATTTGTGACACGTGTAAAGTCCTCTTTGACACTCAGATTCCTGAAATTCAAGTCGGGCAACTATCGTGGGCGTGAGTTCTAAGCCCAACATTTGGAGCTTAAGTGTGTCCAAGCCTTGAGTTGGAGATAAGGTTTCATTTAGGGCTAGAAAAATAGGTTGTTGTGTCGGGTTCAAGTCAACCTACTTGACCCGCTAATCCTATAAAAGTCATTTCTTCTACTTAAACTTGAGCACGACTCATGAGCAACCCGATTGACCTAGCTATTTGACCCACTTGTATTCAAAACACAATCTCTTTAACCTGGTTGACGTAACCTAACAGGACTCGTTTGATCTGTTTCAATATATATATATAAGCGGGTCAACTTGTGGGTCAAACAAGTCAACTCATTTATGATCCTGAATTCGTTTATGCCAAATTCGAACCCTCTAATTTTGTATTGAATTTATGGGTTGTGTAAAAAATTGTCAGCTTTAATTTCATCCATTCTACACCACGCGTCTCATACTAGGTACAATCTTTCATGAGCTGGAGACCACTTTTCAAAATTTCTTTTATCTTTATTAGGATATAATTGATCTTTCCCATCTAACCATAATATTTGGCACATAATTGACCCTATTTTGGCCCAAATTCTTCAATCTATTGTGGCCTATTTTCAACATATATATTGTTATTAAAGGCCCATCACTAGCTATCGTTGCTGGCTGCCAATATCACTTGGCCACCGCCGCTGGACACACCATCTCCAACCATTTTTCGGCCATCATCTCTATGATAGATGTATATTCCATATATGATAATTACCATATAGGATCGATTGTAATCATGTTAATAGTGTTATTTGATTACCATACTTTAGCTTTATCTACACAATTTGTTCTATAAATATGAGTCTTTTTGTCTTGTAAATTTCATTAGAGAAAAAGAGCAAAATGTAGCTCGTTTGAGCTTTTTCCTAGTGGTGGATATAGGTGTCTAACACCTAATTACCTGCAAATCTTTATCTCATTTTCTCCACTTTTACATTTAATTTTCCATTGCATTATAAGTTTCTTCAGTTTTGTTTATTGCGGTACTGCAGATGATGAAGCAAAGGCATAAGGTGGAGAGAAAATTGCATATTGGCCGGGGAAGAAATTGGGCTGTCAAAGAACACGGAAGTTGCAAGGGTGAATAGGAAGCATGCAGCCATGAATAGGAAATTTAGGATGATTCATGGGGTAGCATCCCTGCTGGCTCATATCATGTACTTTGCGAGCCTAATTATGCACTCGTGGTACTTGGCAACTAAAATCAATCTCTAGTTTCAATTTGGTTCCCCTTTATTGGGAAAGAAGGTAGGTGGTACTTTGAATTCAAAAGTACTTCAAAAAAAAGGAACCATTCGAATATACAATATGTAAAGAGAAAGGCCCTTTCGTTGTTTAGTTGTCGATGAATTATAATGACAACGGTCACATGTTATATTTAACAATAATAAAAATGCCATCTCTTTGATGTTGTTGAAACACATAAAATGTATATTAATTAGCAGCGGAGCCATATATATTCTACAAAAATTGAGTAATTTTTTGATTAAGAGTTTCTGACATTGACACGTCAGAAATCCCTTATGACGTGTGTTTTTTGACATGTCTCAACGATTAAAAATGCGGGTGTAGTGGTGGAGCCACATGTAGGCCAGAGGTGGCCACGGCACCCACAAGAAATATTAAAAAAAAAAGAGCAAAAGTCCTGCCATTGAGCACTCATCCAGCTACATAGGGCCCCCACAAAGAATTTTTTATTAAAAAAAAATTGAGCACTTGTCCATCTATTGAGCACACAATCAGCTACATAGGCCCCTCCAAGTATTAAAATAAATAAAAAAATTGTTTATTTTCCCTCTTTCTCATGCACTCACCTCTAAATTCTCTTATTTTTTGCATTTCTGTCTTTTTGATATAGTGCGAACATGTTATATTTTTAATATATTAATTTGAGCATATATTTATGAACTTTTATATATGTTTTTTTGTGATGCATATATTGTGTGAATTACCAAATTTTCAGTATGAAAAAAATTTTTAGGATGCAAAAAAAAAAAAAAAAATTTAGGACGCGAAATTTTCTTTTTTACGGCCCCTACATTCTGAAACATCTGGCTCCGCCACTGGGCGGGTGTAAAAAAATTCAAGTTTTTGACGTGACATTTTCACCACGTCAAAATTTTTTGTTATGTTAGAGTTATTATACATAGCTCCATAGATAATTTGATAAGCCAATTAATAATTTTTGTTATGTGAGCCCATGATGTACAATTTTTGTTATGTGAGCCAGCTTTATCTTATCCATCTTCCGGGGAAAATGAATATCTCCAGAAAAGAGTTATCAACACGTTTTTATTTTCTCTATTTCATTTCTTTGCTTGATATGGTGTAATTATAAGTTTCCTATTTTTTATTTTGTTATAGTCTTTCGGCGTAAGTCTTGCAGATTTGATTAACGTGTATATATATATATAGCATTGTAATGCCTTCTCCTTGATCACAAAAATAAAATATAGTTTTCACACTTCTGTTATGAGAGATTGGCGCGCTCTCTACGTATCCCCTTAAAAGTTTATATATAAAACCTCCATTTTGCATACAGAGGGAGAGAGAGATGAGTTGGCCAAGGAAATTAGTAGCGTTCGTGACTTTCTTATCAATGGGAGTGATATTCTCGCCGGAGAGCTTTGGATCGAAATCGGACGGTCAGATTTCGACGAAGCTTGCTCCCTACCTCAAACTGACATATCTTCTCAGCTTCTCCACCGCCTTTGGCACCGCTCTCTGGGTCACCTTCCCTGCAGTCTTCGTCTTGTTCCTGTAACACTCTTCTCTTTACATCTCTTATCCTTATAAATAGTATGCATGCATGCCACCAATTCTGTCATGTTTGGTTACTCGGAAAAGTAAGTAAAAATTTCAACTGCTGAAATTTTATCACCAATTTCAATTCTAGACTGGTGGATTTTTGATGCGTCACTAATGACACGTCACCAACCCGTTAATAATGTCTTTTTGCCATTGACATGTCACCAATTGCCCGTCACTAAAACCGAATTTTTTTGTAGTAATTTGCAGAACAACAAAAGAAGGTTGTTTAGTTATGTGTTAGAATCTATATATCGTCATTATTTTAAGAAACATTTGCATTATAGTAGCATTTTCGTAAACTATTTCGTTGAAAATCCGTTTGACAATTCTTAGGAATCTTCCAAGGCATCTGTTTGGAAATCTGCGAAGCAAGTTGTTTCCCGCGAGTTTCATTCTGGTTGGGATCTGCTGTGCAATATCAGCAGGCTCGTTTGGGTATCTGCATCCATGGAAGTCGTCGTCTCCAGCTGAGAAGTACCAACTTGGGATCTTGCTGTCTTCGTTGGCATTCAATCTCTCAAATTTGTTTGTCTTTGCGCCCATGACCATCGAGGTAATTACTTAAAGTTCTTACAAATTCCCACTTTATGTAACGTGAGTTCGTCATGTTAAAAGTGTTAAAGTGATGATTAAGTGATTTAATTTATCTCTTCATATCAGTTTAATCTTTTAAGATTATTAGTAATTTAACATGGTACCATAGCCAAATGTCATAGAATCGAACTTAGACTCCGTCAAATCACTCCATTTAAATTAAATATTCTACGTGTTGGGCCTAAAAATGGAGTTTGAGCTCACATGTGAGGAGAAGTATTAAAGTGATGATTAAGAGCATGTTTGTGATTGTGTTTGAGAAATAGAGATTTTAAGTCAAAAAACGTTTTTTGGCAAAAGCTTCATTTTTAAGCTTTTGTCAAAAGTTGAATTTTTAGGCTTTTTTTTATTCTTGAAAACGTTTTTAATTTTTTTACCAAATGACTTTTTTTTTTTTTTTTTTTTTTTTCAAACGGATTTTTTGAGTGTTAAACGCACTTTTAGGCCCATCAAACACAATCTCAAACAAACCCTAAGTGATTAAATTTATCTCTTTGTATCAGCTTATCCTTTTAAGATAACTAATAATTTAACAGTTGAAAGAGATGGATATTGTTCTTGTCCATTCTGAGAATGATCGTGTGGAGTATATAAAGGGTTTGCTCATTGCTGGTGGAGTTTTTGATAAGTCTGTCATTTTGTTTTGTTTAATTATTGTGGTGCAGATGATGAAGCAGAGGCATAAAGTGGAGAGAGAATTGAGTATTGGGGAAGAAATTGGGCTGTCAAAGAACATGGAAGTTGCAAAGGTGAATACAAAGCTTGCAGCCATGAACAGGAAATTTAGGAGTATTCATGGGGTAGCAGCCCTGGCTCAAATCTTCTTCTTTGCCACCCTAATTATGCATTCATGGTACTTGGCTGAAAAAATCAATTTGTAGTTTCATGGCTTTTGGCGGTTTGGTGATTTTTAAAATATGGTTAATGAAAATGGTAAGTTTTAAAAATGTAATTTAAAGTGTTTCGCAAAATTATAATTTGATTTTTAAAATTGTACATTTTTTTTTAAATGAATTTTTGCATGCATGTGATTTGAATACGTGAATGTTTTACATTTTTAAATTATCCTTCTTTTTTTTTTTAACACACTGTCAAATGAAATTCTTTAATTTAAAAAATAATAAAGTAAAACTAACCTATAATTTAGTTTCCTTTATTGGGGAACGTAGGTAAATACTTCCAAAAAAGGAAAGTGTACGATTAAACATAAAGAGAAGGTCTTTCATTGTTTAGTTGTCTCTTGATCGAGACTCTGTGAATTACAATGACAAATTAACAATCATTTGACTATTCATGCCGACAATTAAAATACAAATAAATAGCTATTTCAGAGACAAGATATATATTATTATTTGATTATTATTAAATTTTGATCAAATAATAATTTTAATAGTTACATCATTTTTAAATAAGCTCAAGAAAGACAAAAAAAAAAAAAAACTTGTAATATTACTCTTTAGTAACCCTTTTATTAGGGGGTGCTTCTAGAGCAATAATAAACATGCCAACAATTAAAAAACAAATAAATAATTATGAAACTCCGATGAGTGTGGGATATATTTGTCGCATCAAAGACCAAAAAAGACGAAAATATCAATGTCCAAAATGTTTCTTGTTGGCTTCAGAATCAGAGCTTTTACACAAGTCCCAAGCATGCCAGGCTGATGCTAGTGTTGTTATCGAGATTATATATATACTGAATTGAGCTTTTACACAAGTTTCCTATTTTTTATTTTGTTATAGTCTTTCGGCGTAAGTCTTGCAGATTTGATTAACGTGTATATATATATATAGCATTGTAATGCCTTCTCCTTGATCACAAAAATAAAATATAGTTTTCACACTTCTGTTATGAGAGATTGGCGCGCTCTCTACGTATCCCCTTAAAAGTTTATATATAAAACCTCCATTTTGCATACAGAGAGAGAGAGAGATGAGTTGGCCAAGGAAATCAGTAGCGTTCATGACTTTCTTATCAATGGGAGTGATATTCTCGCCGGAGAGCTTTGGATCGAAATCGGACGGTCAGATTTCGACGAAGCTTGCTCCCTACCTCAAACTGACATATCTTCTCAGCTTCTCCACCGCCTTTGGCACCGCTCTCTGGGTCACCTTCCCTGCAGTCTTCGTCTTGTTCCTGTAACACTCTTCTCTTTACATCTCTTATCCTTGTATATAGTATGCATGCATGCCACCAATTCTGTCATGTTTGGTTACTCGGAAAAGTAAGTAAAAATTTCAACTGCTGAAATTTTATCACCAATTTCAATTCTAGACCGGTGGATTTTTGATGCGTCACTAATGACACGTCACCAACCCATTAGTAATGTCTTTTTGCCATTGACATGTCACCAATTGCCCGTCCCTAAAACTGAATTTTTTTGTAGTGAATCTGGAGAACTACAAAAGAAGGTTGTTTAGTTATGTGTTAGAATATATATATCGTCATTATTTTAAGAAACATTTGCATTATAGTAGCATTTTCGTAAACTATTTCGTTGAAAATCCGTTTGACAATTCTTAGGAATCTTCCAAGGCATCTGTTTGGAAATCTGCGAAGCAAGTTGTTTCCCGCGAGTTTCATTCTGGTTGGGATCTGCTGTGCAATATCAGCAGGCTCGTTTGGGTATCTGCATCCATGGAAGTCGTCGTCTCCAGCTGAGAAGTACCAACTTGGGCTCTTGCTGTCTTCGTTGGCATTCAATCTCTCCAATTTGTTTGTCTTTGCGCCCATGACCATCGAGGTAATTAATTAAAGTTCTTACAAATTCCCACTTTATGTAACGTGGGTTAGTCATGTTAAAAGTGTTAAAATGATGATCAAGTGATTTAATTTATCTCTTCGTATCAGCTTAATCTTTTAAGATTATTGGTAATTTAACATGGTATCAGAGATAAATGTCATAAAATCGAACCTAGACTCCATCAAATTATCCCATTTAAATTAAATATTCTACGTGTTAGGCCTAAAAATGGAGTTTTAGCTCACATATGAGAGGAAGTATTAAAGTGATGATTAAGAGCATGCTTGGAATTGCGTTTGAGAAATAGAGATTTTAAGTAAAAAAACGTTTTTTGGCAAAAGCTTTATTTTTAAGCTTTTGTCAAAAGTGGGTTTTGGTCATTTTTAGGCTTTTTTGATTCTTAAAAATGCTTTTAATTATTTTACCAAACGGACTTTTTGAGTGTTAAACGCACTTTTAGGCTCATCAAACGCAATCCCAAACAAATCCTAAGTGATTAAATTTATCTCTTTCTATCAGCTTATCATTTTAAGATAACTAGTAATTTAATAGTTGAAAGATATGGATATTGTTCTTGTCCATTATGAGAATGATCGTGTGGAGTATATAAAGGGTTTGCTCATTGCTGGTGGAGTTTTTGATAAGTCTGTCATTTTGTTTTGTTTAATTATTGTGGTGCAGATGATGAAACAGAGGCATAAAGTGGAGAGAGAATTGAGTATTGGGGAAGAAATTGGGCTGTCAAAGAACATGGAAGTTGCAAAGGTGAATACAAAGCTTGCTGCCATGAACAGGAAATTTAGGAGGATTCATGGGGTAGCAGCCCTGGCTCATATCTTCTTCTTTGCCACCCTAATTATGCATTCATGGTACTTGGCTGGAAAAATCAATTTGTAGTTTCATGGCTTTTGGCGGTTTGGTGATTTTAAAAATATGGTTAATGAAAAGGGTAAGTTTTAAAAAAATTACAGTTTAATTTTTAAAATTGTACATTTTTTTTTAAATGAATTTTTGCATGCGATTTGAATACATGAATTTTTTACATTTTTAAATTATTTTTTTTAAAACACACCGTCAAATGAAATTCTTTTAATTTAGAAAATAATAAAGTAAAACTAACCTATGATTTAGTTTCCTTTATTGGGGAACGTAGGTAAATACTTCCAAAAAAGGAAAGTGTACGATTAAACATAAAGAGAAGGTCTTTCATTGTTTAGTTGTCTCATGATCGAGACTCTGTGAATTATAATGACAACGTGTCCCATGTTGATAACAAATTAACAATCGTTTGACTATTCATGCCAACAATTAAAATACAAATAAATAACTATTTCAGAGATAAGATATATATATATATATATATATATATATATTAATTCTTATTAGATAGAGAATTTGGCTTGTCGCATTGATAATAACCTTTAGAGAAGAACAATAAGAAAAAGACTCTGCTGCCAATATACAATTTATCTCTTTCATCATTGACATTAAGGGGAATGGCTCTGGATATATATATCTTATCTCTGAAATAGTTATTTATTTGTATTTTAATTGTTGGCATGAATAGTCAAACGATTGTTAATTTGTTATCAACAGGGGACACGTTGTCATTATAATTCACAGAGTCTCGATCATGAGACAACTAGACAATGAAAGACCTTCTCTTTATGTTTAATCGTACACTTTTCTTTTTTGGAAGTATTTACCTACGTTCCCCAATAAAGGAAACTAAATTGTGTGTGTGTGTATGGAGAGGATGGAGTGTCTAGCCTAGCTAAAAAAAAGAAAAATCAAATGAAGTCTACCCATACAAACTCTTAACGCCCTTTCAAATTAGATTTTTTACCACCTAAAAAGGATTTCTTTTTTTTTTTTTTTTTTTTTTTTGGTCTTTTCTAGTTTTGCCATTGGTTGCCACCACTATTGTATGCTTGTTAATTAGGATCCACAAACCGTCCTTGTAAGGTTGTAACCAATTTTTCCAATTGATTAAAAATAAATAAATTAGGATGCACAAAGCCATTCTTGCGCTTTTCAGGGACCGGATTGTGGCCTCTCGATACAATAAAGTAGAGGAATTATTATGAGACCCCAATGAGTGTGGGATATATTTATTAACCCAGAAATTCTATAAGTCTCTCTTGTATTTATCTTGAATTTCTCCAAGAATGATGTGACTATTAAAATTATAATTGAACTTGTGATTGATCATTATTAAATTTTGATCAAATAATAATTTTAATAACCACATTATTTTTAGATAAACTCAAAAAGAATTAAAAAAAAAAAAAACTTGTAGTATTATTCTTTATTAGCCCTTTTATTAGGGGGTGCTTCTAGAGCAATAATAAACATGCCAACAATTAAAATACAAATAAATAATTATGAAACCCCGATGAGTGTGGGATATATTTGTGGCGTCAAAGACCAAAAAAGACGAAAATATCAATGTCCAAAATGCTTCTTCTTGGCTCCAGAATCAGAGCTTTTACACAAGTTCCAAGCATGCCAGGCTGATGCTAGTGTTGTTATCGAGATTATATATATATATATATACTGAATTGGGCTGCAATATAAAAAAAAATTAAAAAAATGAGGATATATATTACATAAGGTTAGGGGTGGGCAAATTAACCGTTACCGTTTAACCGGCCGTCTACCGGCTTCGACCGAACCGATATAAACCGTAGCCGATATGCCGATATCCTTATCGGTTAAAAAAAGTATACCGGAATTCGGTCCGGTCCGGTCCGGTCCGGTTAAGCGGTTCTTATCGGTTAACCGGTTAACCGATAAGAAACCGGAAATTTTTATTTTATTTTATTTTTTTTTTAAGTCCTAGTCCCAAAATGGCGCCGTTTAGTCTTTTAGAGAGGTTTCCAAATTCCCACAAGTGACACAGGTTTCCGAATTTGTGTAATGGTGTTGCCCATGACTTATTTTCCTTTTGCTAAGTGACTTTAATTAGTTAATACTTTGTTTATTATTCATTAATGAATTTTATTTTAATTTGAGTTTGGGTAGGTTTGATGTTTTTTTTTTAAGTGATGGCATTTGATGAGATTTCTTTGCCTTTGGTAAAAGCATTTTTCATTAACTAGTTTTGCTAGTCTAATTAGCATTCATTATGTTAATTAGTCCATTTGCTTTGGAAAAATGTATTTTATAATATTTTTTTTTTTTTTTTTAAAAAAAAAGTTGAAGTGCATAATATAAAAAAGCTTCAATTTTTAGCCCCAAAAACAAATATTTGGGTCCCAACAAAAAGTATTTGGTCCCTAAAACAACTTATTTTTAATAAATTATTTTAGCCCAACAAAAAGTATTTGGGTTCTCAAAAGTAAAAAAAACTCATTTTTGGTTTTTGACCCAACAAAATAAATCAATATAAAGCTCTCGGTTAAATCGGTTAACCGGTTTAACCGGACCGTTTAACCGTGTACCGTTTTAACCGAAATTATCGGTTAAAATTCTTATTGGTTCGGTATCGGTTAATAAACCGTTTAACCGAAAATTATCGGTTAATAACCGATAAGGTCCTTAACCGGACCGTTTTGACCGATACCCAGGCCTACATAAGGTCATGCCTCTGCAAATTAGATCAGATCCGATCAGTAAGATATATTTATATATATCATGATCAGGTTCATTTCGTTTTATTATTCGAAAAGGGGAAAAATGGCTATATATTAAGGGAGGATAGAAGAGAGAACGTGAGAAAATGCTTCTAAAGTTGCATAATTAGTTAAATAACATGTTTTAAAATTAGCACTACAATAAGTTTTTACAGCTTTCTAACCCTAAAAAGAAAACAAATAAAAGTGAATATCATAAATAATGCTAGAAAAATTTCAATAGGTGAAAGAATCCGCTTTCAAAAATAATAAAAATTGCATCCATGAGTCATATTAGTACAAAAGCCTAAACTAATGGACTAATCATTTACTTAAGTATATTAATTATTCTCTTTCTTTATATATGCTTTCTCTCAATATATGACTCAATACTTATAAGAGCTTTCTTGAAAAGAGTTATTAATTCATTCACAAACCCAAACTGCACTGTATTGCAAATACTTTGTTGGCAAAACTTAACACATTGCCATTCATTGTAAAAACATAGTATATAAACTACTAAAATACATTAATGTATATTTCAAAAAAGACTAAAAAACTAAAATTAATGACATCAAAACAATTACTTTTACGAAAAAAGATTAAAATCCATCACTCCATTTGTTTTGATGGATTATCAAAAAGTTCCATTGGTTTTTAATTTTGTCACAAAGATTCTCCATGACCGCAGTTTGAGCTATGGTCAAATAGATTATTATATATGTTAATATTTTGTGAATTTTCTTGACAAAATACTTGAGAAATACAATTATGCCTAAAAAATTGAGCCCTCTATAGCCATTGAATGACTTTGGCAACTTTGTTGTTTCGATCTGTTGTCATTTTTTCAATAACAGTTTGACATGATTGATCTTTAATAAAATATTTTATTTAAAAAAAGATTAAATACTCTTTTACCCCCATAAAGTTTCAATGCTTTATTTTTTTTTTTTCTTTAGAGTTTCATTTTTATCACGTATTTATGGTTTTCATAATTTAACGGAATGTTACATTAGCACCAATTAAATGTCGCTACGTATCATATAATCAATTTTAAAAAAAAAAATTTAAAATTTTTCAAAAAAATTTTTTTTTGGGTGGCCGAAACAATTCCCAATGATTTGGGGGTGGTTTCAGGCCTTTCGGCCACCCTAATGGCCAAAGGGGGTGGCCGGAACCACCCCCATATGGCCCGTTTGGGGGTGGCTGAGGAGCCCAAACCTCCCTCTCTAGCCAAAACCCCTGTCTCTTCGGCATCTCGCGCTCTCTACAAGTCCACCTACTGACCAACGCCAGCCTCCTCCAACAACCCATAGGCAATCCAGGTGAAGAATCGTTTTTCCTCCTTCTACTTCTTGCTCAAAATTTTTAATAAGATTTTTTATTTACATTTTATTTATTTATTTTGCTGCGGAGGTGGGCATCCATTTGTTTGCAGCAACCATTTGTTTGCTGCGGACAGAGCCTTGTTAAACAGCAATGTGAGAACTTTTGATCCTTACGAGTCATGGGGCGGCTCGCTACCCCCAAATCAGCCAGATGGGGATGTCCCGGTCATCCCATGGCCACCCACAAATGGCTAAGTCACTCTCAATTTTTTTTTTTTAAATATAATTTTTTAATTTTTTTAATTAATTATATGACACGTGACAACATTTGATTGGTGTTGATATGACGTTCCGTTAAATTTTGGACGGAATTTTAACGGAGGTACCATCTTGGTCATTATGAAAATCACATGTACCTCCTGTGATAAAAATGAAACCCTAAAGAGAAAAAAATAAAATGTTGCAAACCTAGGGGGCAGTATTTAACCCTAAAAAAACTGATTAAATTTGGATAGAAACATACATATACTCAATAAAATTAAAAATTCATGAAACCTTTGGTGAAACTTCTCGAGAAAGAATGAAATAGTAGAGGTTTTTTATTTTTATTTAGGGGAAATTTCATAAAGCCCCCCTGAACTTCCAGCCAATTTGAAAAATCCCCCATAAATTTCCAAAATTCTCATTTAGGCCCCCTGAAATTTGGTTTTCTCTCACTTTGGACCTTTTTACATTAAACTACGTCATTTTGTGTCCTAAAATTACAATACCTACCCAGCCCAAAACGACGTAGTTTAATGTTAAAAGGGTCCAAAGTGAGAGAAAATGAAAGTTCAGGGGGCCTAAATGAGAGTTTTGGAAATTCAGGGGGGGTTTTTCAAATTGGCTGGAAGTTCAGGGGGGCTTTCTGAAGTTTCCCCTTTTATTTTTTTTTTTATTTTTTATTTTTTTTATTGAGACATGCTATTCTTTTATCTCTCATTATTATTATTATTATTATTCAAATTTATTATTAGGGAAAACTTCATAAAGCCCCTCTGAACTTCCAGCCGTTTTGCAAAAACCCCCTGAATTTTCAAAACTCTCACTTAGGCCCCCTGAACTTTGTTTTTCTCTCACTTTGGATCCTTTTAACATTAAAGTCAAACAATTTGACTTTTTATACCCATTTTACCCTTCCCTAAAACTACATCGTTTTGTGTCCTAAAACTACAACACCTACCTAGCCCAAAACGATGTCGTTTTAGGCATTAATTTTTTTTTTTTTTTTAAAAAAGAAAGAATAAAAAAAAGGGGGATTTGGCCAAGGGGGGGTGGCTCCAGCCACCCCCTGGCCGATCTGGGGGTGGTCGAACCACCCTCTTGGCCAAAAAAAAAAAAAAAGGGGGGGATGGGTGCATTTGGGGGTGGCCGGACCAACCCCAAGGGGCTGGGGTAGTTTCGGCCACCCCATACCTGCCGTATGGGGTGGCCGAAACCACCCCCAAATGCACCCCATCCCCCCCCCCCCCCCACCCCTTTTTTCTTTTTTTTTTGGGCCTTTTGGGGGTGGCCGGACCACCCCCAGACCGGCAAGAGCCACCCCCGATTTCCTTTTTTTTTTTTTAATATTATGCTCAAAACGACGCCATTTTGGGTTGAGTGGTGATGTAGTTTTGGAGCCCAAAACGGTGTAGTTTTGGAGTCCAAAACGACGTAGTTTTGGTTGGGGGTAAAACGGGTATAAAACGTCTAAAACGACGTAGTTTAATATTAAAAGGGTCCAAAGTGAGAGAAAACCAAAGTTCAGGAGGCCTAAATGAGAGTTTTAGAAATTCAAGGAAAATTTTTTAAAATGGCTAGAAGTTAAGGGGAGCTTTATGAAGTTTTCCCTCATTATTAAATATATAGAATCAGCTACATAAATTTGAAAAGGAGATATGCATGTCTTGTAGTAATTAACCAGACTCAAATCTCAAAAACCCATGATCTCTTAAACAGACAGATCGAGAGAGAGAGAGAGAGAGAGAGAGAGAGAGAGAGATGGGTATGACAGTCAACGGTTAGCAACCATCCTCTACCAAGCTGTAGATCACCTTCAACCTTCATTCTGCAAGGAGATTGTGATAGAGAGAGAGAAATGAGTTGGCCAAGGCAACTACTAGCTGCCGTGTCTTTCTTAGCAACGGGAGTTATATTCTCGCCGGAGAGCTTTGGATCGAAATCAGACGGTCAGATTTCGACGAAGCTTGCTACCTACCTCAGACTGGCTCATCTTCTCAGCTTCTCCACGGCCTTGGGCACCGCTCTCTGGGTCACCTTCGTCGCCGTCGTCGTCATGGTCCTGTAACACTCTTTTCTCTTTATCTCCTCATTAACGCCATGTTTGGTTACCCGGAAAAGAAAGTAAACATTTCAACAGAACAACAAAGCAATATACGTGAATACCATACATGTATAGCAGTATAGTTACATACATTAGTGGTAGTGGCATTTTCGTAATCCATTTTGTTGACAATTTAATTAGGAACCTTCCGAGGCATCTGTTTGGAAACCTGCGAAGCAAGTTGTTTCCCGCGAGTTTCATCCTGGTTGGGATCTGTTGTGCAATATCAGCAGGCTCGTTTGGGTATCTGCATCCATGGAAGTCGTCGTCTACAGCTGAGAAGTTCCAACTTGGGCTCTTGTTGTCTTCGTTTGCATTCAATCTCTCCAATTTGTTTCTCTTTGGACCCATGACCATCGAGGTAATTACATTAATGAGAAGATTTTCTTTTTGATTAAATATTAGGCTGTCATGTTGTTTTTTTTTAATGTGGTGCAGATGATGAAGAAAAGGCATAAGGTGGAGAGAGAATTGTGTATTGGGGAAGAAATTGGGTGGTCGAAGAACACGGAAGTTGCAATGGTGAATACAAAGCTTGCAGCCGTGAACAGGAAATTTAGGATGATTCATGGGGTTGCATCACTTGCATCCCTGGCTCATGTCATGTTCTTTGCCACCCTAATCATGCATTCATGGCATTTGGCTGGTAATTTTATCAATTAATTAATCTCTACTTTCAATTTGGTTTTTCTTTACTGGGGAACATTACAAAAACTCTGTACGATTGAACATTGTAATGATTCATAAGATCATGACAAAGTCCCCTTTAATTAATTACATGATAACAATTGTTTTCCTCTTCAATTATATCATTATATATATGAGCTTTCCCTTTAGAATTTGTCTATTATATGTTGTTTAGGATGATCATGACGGTCTACTTTATTGATATGGATTTGATGCTTGTTAATTTTCTTTTAGCGGCTTTACTCACCTATTTGTATTTTAATCTAGTTCATATGCCGCTCTTTTTGTAACTCAAACCCATGACGGCTTTTTTTTTTTTTCCAATTCAATAATGGAACAAGGATTACAAGGGAGAAAATAAACAAAATAGGGTGGGTTCCCTAACGACAAAACCCAAATGGAAAAGACTATGGAGAGATGAAAATATAAACAAACAATAGACAATGGAATAGGGACGGAGGGAGGGGGGATTGGTATTGGCCATGGCCCCCCTCCAATTCCTAATAATAATAAATAAAAAATTCAGCCAACTAGTCCTTTAGTAGCAAATTTTTTTTGACTTCTGGTCCTTACCCATAATAATTTCTGGCTCCGTCCCTTATGGAACCAAACAGTATTCGACTCTAATACAAAATAATACAAACTTTAGATGTGAAAATCAACTTACAAGAAAAAAAAATGCACAAGAGTATATATTTACGTAGTTTGTTCACCTCCATTGGTGTCACTCACAGAAATATCATGATACCCTCACATCATCAACAAAATGGAGTTATTGGGCAGAAACATTTTCACATGGTTGAAACGGGCTTTAGCTTTAATGGCTCACTCTTCATTGCCTCACCTATTGGGCTGAGGCTTTTTAAATTGCATCTTTAGAGGAGAGAGAACCATATGTATTTTTTTTTTATGCAATTTAAGCTAAATGCTCAACAAATTTGCTAAAAATTGTAGCAGCTAACTATTTCGTTAATCAATGTGATTAGTCGGATAAGACTTTTTTTTTTTTTAATTTGTTGATTTTACTAGAAAACTAACCAAAAGAATTGACCAGCCCACTGTATTTTCCTAAATTTAGATACAAAGCCCAAAAACCATGTGGATATTTGTTGCCAACGAGGACTCATTTAGACGGTTGGTGCCGGTCAGATTAATTGCCCGCTTTGGTAGAAAAGAAACAGAAAAATATCGCAACGTGGCACGTTCCCATTTGCATCCTCCACCAACTCGACGTAAATTCTCACATAAAAAGCCAGAGGTCAAACCCATCCTCTTCGCGTTGGTGCACCTGCTCTGCAATAGATATACAGCCTACCCTTGTCTTCAAGCTTCATTTCACAGACCCAGAGAGAGAGAGAGGCAGAGAGAGAGATGGGTTGGCTAACGCGATTCCTAGCGGCAGTGGCGTTCTTGGCGATCGGAGTGATATTCTCGCCGGAGACCTTCGGATCGCAATCGGACGGTCAGAATTCGACGAAGTTTGCAATCTATCTCAAGCTGGCGCATCTTCTGAGCTTCTCCACGGCCTTTGGATCCGCTCTCTGGGTCACCTTCATCGGCGGCATCATCATGTTCAAGTACCCCTCTTTTCTCCTTGTCCATTGTTCTTATTATGCCACTAAGGCCGTGCTGGGTTACCCAGAAAAAAAGAATTTACATGTTTTCAGTTTTGTGCGTGTTATGATTGTCTTTGTTTAGAAAGATGTAAGATTTGTGTTGGGCTTTTAAAAAAATTACGCAATGGTTCGCAGATGATTTAGAATTTTGAGACTTAAAAATTAAGTAGAGGGTTTAAGCTATGTTTGGTTAGTGAGAAAGTGTTAGGATAAAGAATTCTGAAAAAAAGGACTAGGAATTTGAAGGGTTTTGTTTTGGGTTATTTTTGGTTTTTGAAATTGCAAAGTTAAATTGAGATAACCGAGGGGTTTTTCCTATGCTCAATTTTTAGCTTAGTTTAATGTTTATCGAAATGCTTAAGAGATAAAGCTTTAAGGTTCAACGATTGGCTTTCTTTTCAATTCTGGATTATTGGCTCGGCAAACCCAATATAATTATAGAGTGATGTATAATAATTTGTTGATGCAATGCCATACAAACAAGTCTTACAAAAAGTTAATACAGAATTATGGAGTGGTGCTCCTTGTGCTCCAAATTACATGTGGCTTGTAATAGATTATCCATGTCATTTCTTAGGAAAGTTTTCTATGAGTAGCATTTTCCTAAACTATTTTTGTTAAAAACCCGTTTGGCAATTTAGGAATCTTCCACGGCATCAGTTTGGAAATCTGCAAAGCAAGATGTTTCCTGCGTATTTCTCCATGGTTGGGGTCTGTTGTGCAATATCAGCGGGGTCGTTTGGGTATCTGCATCCATGGAAGTCGTCATCTACTGCTGAGAAGTACCAGCTTGGTTTCTTGCTGTCTTCGTTTGCATTCAACCTCGCCAATTTGTTTGTATTTACACCCATGACCATTGAGGTGAATTTCTTCTAAGTTCCAAGTTCTTTCGGACATTTATGCAATGTGAATTGTGATGTTTATAGTTATGCGGTATGGTTTTTCTGATTTTTCCCAACTGTAAATGAATATCAAATCTCTATTTGTGGATTACATCTCCTCTGCGAGGTGGCCTCTAGCATTCTCAAATCCTATGTTGCATGTGTGTGTGTGTATGTTTGTGAGTGAAGGGATTTAAAGGCAACACTTAAATCTAAAACTATATGTAAAAGATACATCCAGCAGCATTATTTGCTTTGACAGGGTTTTTATAAGGTGATGTGAAAATTACCTTGCTTATATACTTATGAGAAGCTGCAAAATATGAGAGAGTTTAGGTCCCTATATATATGACTATATGTCATACGTGTAGGTTCTAACTAGTCATTGAACTTAAACAATATCTTTTAGAAGGCTTCTGATCCCTATGCTTCATGTTGTTTACGATTTAACTTAATGGCGAGCTTTAGCCAAATGATTGTATTACGTTCAATTGATTCGATGCTTTTTAGTCCCAAATAGTGAAGAATCACATTTAATCTGGGTCGTAAATAGTTTAAAATCAAGTTATAATCTTTTGATTTCCTTTTTTTGTCTTTGCACTTCCGTGACACTCAATGAAGAGGCTTGAGTAGTTCATTTGTAAGTTTGGTTTGAATTTTTTTTTTCTTCAAAGAAACGTTTGAGTAATGCTCTTTTTTATTCATGCCAAAAATGATATCGAGTACAAAGTCCATGTTCGTGGAGTTTTTGATTAGTCTTTCATGTTTCTTTCTTGTGGTGCAGATGATGAAGCAAAGACATAAGGTGGAGAAGGAATCAAACATTGGGGAAGAAGTCGGGTGGACAAAGAACGTTGAAGTTGCAAAAGTGAACCCAAAGCTTGCAGCCATGAACAAGAAATTTGGGATGATTCATGGGTTGTCATCCCTTGCTAATATCATGGCCTTTGGCAGCCTAGCCATGCACTCATGGTACTTGGCAGGTAAAATAAATCTGTAGTTTCAAATTGGTTTCCCTTTATTAGGGAAGGCAGTATCTGGATAACAATCGAGCCAGGCCCTGTGTGCTTTCTCTTTGTTTAAGTACTTTGGATTCTTCCCGGCCAAGTTGTGTAGGACTGAACAAATACTTGGCAACAAAGAGAAAATGTACGATTAAATATGTCAAATGTCAAAAGTAGGAATCCTTTCCCTGTCTGTGAAATATAATAATATTGGTACTGTGTTAACAACAATTGTCACTTTGCCTCCTTTTAAGGAAGGAATGTCACTTTGCTTATTCACCAATGCTAGGTAAAGTTCTTAAGGATAACAAAGGGCTTGGGAGCTTGTTAAAAAATTGCCCTAACCAACACTCATTTTCTAAAAGTCTTGCATAATTCTTGCTTGGATAGCATAAATCAGCATCTTAATTCCTGGATTGTTGGTTCTTTGGTATACCCATAAAATTATTCTTTGAGGACTTTGGAAATTCTCTTAAAATATCATCAAATCCATGAAAATCAAAAAGTAAAGCAGTTTTTTTTTTTTTTTTTTTTTTTTTTTTTGCATTTTAACCTTTTCTGATTTTTGCAAGGTGATTTCTTGATGGTGTAGCAGCAAGGCAATCAAGAAAATTGTCTTTTGTCAAAATATTTTTATAATTGCATTTTAACCTTTATTTCATCTTTAAAAGAAACATTTGTAAGGTAAAGATAAGTCTCAACTGCTTGTTTATTCAACTCAGCATCTTTTTAAGCTCCTTCGTCAAACATGACATCTTATCCCTATTCTTCCCTTTTTCCTTAGATACTGATCCATTTTTTGAGTCAAAATATGTCGGCTGGGTCGAAGTATGGTGGTTGGTCCTGTTGGTTGTCAACAAAGACTTTTATTTTATAGTTGATGCTGGCATTGAAATCAGGGAGACGCTGAGCTGGAGACTTGTCTTCAAAACAATTGGCGTATCTCCTCAACATGACTCAATCCTTCCTCTTTAACCATTCTCCAGCGTTGACCGATTGTCTCCATTGTATGCTCCAAATGAGCTCCCTTGCATGCCAATATTTGTTTTGGCTGAGGCTGCCACTCTCTCGGCATTCTATACTTCAGTTGACCAAAACATATTTCATTATGAATATTTTCAAAGTTGTCAAAACAATGCTTCTATACCTTTCCTGCTTTTGCTTCGGTGTGCCTGCATTGGTCTAGGGGGAGCTGGCCTGCTCGTGCAAATTCGCCCGCCTATCTGGGCAATGGGCGGATTTTTCTTCCATTACCTTCAGCGGCGGATGGGGTTGAAAAATCAGCCCATTTATGGGCGGATAGTGAGTATCCAAGTATGGGTGGCGGATAAGAACCGTTCGCCCACATACTCTCTATATATATTTTTTTTGTTAAGATTTTTCTTTATGTCGTCTGCCCATCCCATTTACGCACATTATATAAGTTTTTCCTTAGATCTATGGTTTTTCCACTTCTCCTTTACCTCATTTCTCGCTAGTTGCCGCTCTCAGCCTTTAAACAAAGTCAAAGAGTCAAGTCTCTCTCTCTTTGGTTTGTTGATTTTGTATTTTGATGAACCAAATGAGGATTTGGTGATTTTGTATTTTGGTTTATAATTGTGTGCATTGTTGTTGATTTGGCAATTGGCGAGATTTGAAAGATTAACATGGATTATTTGTCCGTTGGGGGCAGTTACGGTCAGATTCCACCCCTTGTGGACGGGTGGTTGGATGGTGAAATCCGCCTTTCGTTGGGGGGCTAATGTGGTGGCAAGGTAGGGCTGAATCCGCCTGCAAGGGGTGGTGGTGAGCCCTATGCATTGGTGTTTGCTACTAGAATCTAGAAACAAGAAGATGATGAGGTTGTCTTGAAGGGTTTGGGATATAATGTTGGGATGTATGATAGAAGGGTAAAGTGCAAGTAGCCATGGACCTTGCAGAAGCTCCAGATCGTTCGCATTTTTCTATTGTGCTTAGTTGTTTTGTTAGTTTTTGGTCGTGATGGTTCTTGGAAAGTTTCTCACATTCCGCTACGGGTAATGAGCCCTAATGATCATGGCCCGACTGAATTGGCCTCCAAAGTGAAATAGATGTGAAAATTATTCTGCCAACATAACATTTAAACCCAACTAACGCGTCTCTAAAGCCCATCTTGTCAAAATCTGATGGGCGATATTCATGACATGGCATTATATATACTGTTAAATACAACTAAATAAATCTTGATTGTGAAATGAAGAGGATTTTATTACGTTTAGGATGGCTAAACAATAGTTGGTTTAGAGTTAAAATAAAAGACGTTGACCAAGACGATAGTAGACTTGGAGATTCAGCCTAAACAACATGGCATTTATGAAACAAAAGCATATTGTTTGTAATGGCAGAATCATGTTCTTCTTATCTGGATGAAGAAGGCATTGCAAATTTTAGTAGAAGGCCTTAAATATAAGAAATATTTGGATTTTTTTTTTTTTGTGCTTGTCAAACGCTGAAAAAATGTCTTTCCAAACCGTTTTTAAGGTTGCAAACAAACAGCAAAAAATAATTAATTTTTCCGAAAAATATATGCAGCTGAAAACATCTAATTACAGTGATGTGTTATTCTATTTTCTTTTCCTTCTTGTACAACCCAACTACATGCTCGGCCCTATAATTATCTCCAACCAAATGTTAATGTCATATTCATAATTTTGGCCTCTTGGAAATGGTCCAATCTAACTTCACTGGTACAAAAAACTCTAACTTCACTGCAACTGCAATGTCATAATCATTATTTTGGCCTCTTGTAAATGGTCCACCTCTTACTTTTTCCACTTTCCTACCTTTCCCTTAATTTAAGCCACACTAAAAATGAGACTCTGGAAAAGTCTGGAAAGTGATACAAATGTAAACGTAATACACAACAATTTAAGAGAGAGAGGGTCGTATCATCAAGGGTGGTGGTTCAATAGCTCAAGAAAGTTTTCAAGTGGTCAGGACATGTACTAGAGCGTGGGTTCGAATTTATGCAATGAAGAATTTCTACATATGTCTAATTAGTAATAGCTGCCTTGGATTCTCATTGATGTCTTGGTGGGAGCTAGGTCAGGTTATGATTTAGTCAGACTTGAGAGAGCGCTCGTGGTTCCTATCGTCTAGGCCCCTCCTGTGCGGCTCTCAGCGGGTAGGTACTACTGTGGTCACGCTCAAGTAAGATAGCCACAATTGTTCTTGGTCTACCCTTTTTGAATAAAATTTTAAATTTTAAATAAAATAAAAAATAAAAAAAATAAAAATAAAAAAGGGGGTCGTGAGACCCACTTGATCTTGGGAAAATGGGTTCTGCATTTTAGGTTGTCCAGGATAGGTGGGCCTGCAATCCTTCTCTCTTAGATTGCCTGAAGTTTTGTACAATTTTGACAACTCAATAACAAGAGATCGTCATAAACATCGCCTACCAAACTTAATTGGATAATTAAGTTAACCCACCATCCATCTATCTACATAACATTGTCCTATTCCTTATTTTGGCATCTTTTAAACGGTCCACCTCTTGCTTTTTCCAGTTTCCAACCATTCTCATTCAAGTCACACTAAAAGGAGAGGAACATGACATGAATAGTAATAGAAGTGTACACGTAAACTCCTATCGAGATTATCTGTTATTAGATTGCTTGAATTTTATTAAAATTCAAGCAGCTTAATAGAGGAGTTGTGAGACTCACCTGCTCTTCACAAGTAGGTCCCGCATTCTAAACTTGTCCGAGACAGGTGAGTCTGCAACCCAATGTTTTTAAGCTACTTAAATTTCTGTGAAATTCAAACAGCCTAATAACAAAAGATCCTTGTTGTTACGCGTGTATACTGTACAATGCCGTGGCCGACCGAGGGTAGTTAGATAATTGAGGGCTCAGCCATGTTGGATGGATAGGCATTGATTGAGGGCACGGCCATGTTGGACTGGGGACCGAGCGGGCGGGCAACTATTTTGTCTGCAACACAGCATGATGCGAACCCTCAAAAAAGACCAAAGACTTGTACTGGGTGGGCTTGCCTTGTCGGTATCCATGTAGTTTGAAATGTGAATCTACACGTGCTCAACATGGATCATGTAAGTCGGCAGATTAATCAAAATATGCATGTATTTGTGTTGTGATACATGTTATTCATTCCTCAATTATTGGAGTGATTGAGATATTTTGTTGATGGCTTAATTGGTAAATCTTCACCACACCAATGAGCTGAATACCTTGTTTACAGCACACACGCAAGACCTCACTTTCAACTCTTTTCTATCTTTGATATTGTTTTGGCACTATGACTCAAGGCGACACCTATCCTTTTTTTTTCTTTTCTTTTCTTTTTTGCATTTAAGATATTGGTCACTATACAGTCTATACTATCACAGAATACTTTCGGTAGAAGTTTTCCTTCAAATTTGGGTTAGCAATTTTTTGTATGATTCGCAAATTCGACACGAAATTAGAGAGTTAAAGTTGAAGAGTTTGGCCAACCTGTTTAACTAAATAAGTTGAGCTAGGGTTGACATATATAGTCTTTTACTCATACTTCTACACGACAAAAACCCAACCTGTGACATTTAGGGTTGGTAACTTTTGACATGATTCGCTAACCCAACAAGAATTAACCGGTTAAGATTCAGGGGTTTGACCTATTTAATTAAATGAGCAAGGTTAAGGTCTACCTACATAGTCTTATACCAATGCTTCGACGTGACTTAAACCCGACACGCGATATTTATGGCTGAAAATTTTTTACACAACCTGCAAACCCGACACGAACCTTGCACAAAATTAGCTGGTTGTGATTAAAGAGTCTAACCTCGTTTAATTAAATAGGTCAAGTTATGATTGCCCTATATAGTCTTATACTTATGCCTCAACATGACTTGAACCAAGCACACGAACAAGAATTGCTACCCTTACGCAGTGCATTTTAAAAATGCATATAAAAATCACACTGTTAATTTTATTAAAAATGCATAACATAATTTAAGGACAAATGATAGTTTAATATACTTAAGTACATGAATTTTCTCCAATCCAATTTTAAGGAAAACTTTGTTTTTCTGACCATAATCGCACCACTAATTGTGTAATTGCGTTTGTAAATGAATCATATTAATTGTTTCTTTACATACCATTTGGCCCATTTGGGTATTTGCCAGCCATAAAAGGGCATCCTGAATTTCTTCTAATTTTGGAACCTAACGAATAAAGAATCATCTAACCATCATGCCAGCCATTGCCCTCCACCTATACAACTATGAGTATTCCCAACAAAAAGGTATGAAATCATGTGCGCCAATCATGATAGACTGGTCAACGAATATTGATCATGCCGTATGCCCCTAAGAGTAACAATCGAGCTGGGAACAAGAGCACCAAAAACAACTGCATGTGCTGTGATGCGACCAGCCTACTGAACCTTTTCAAAGACTCTCTCCCTGTTTGTAAGATGCCAGAGAAGTTGAACTGATCTTGGCTAATGTTGATTGATATCATGGACCTCCCCACAACTATACCGGCATTGATGCCCCGCGGCGCCACAAGGGGCCACCAAACTTTGCGGCGCTGCTCTCTCCTGGCCTTCCTGACGCGGTTAAGCTCTTGGCGAATCACGCCCCTGACAGATTTCATGTAAGAATTCATGTCATGATCTCTTTGGATGGCTCCTTCGGAACCATACGCAGAGCGGTCACTTAGGATCTCAAGGGGGTGTGGTGAGTTAAGGAACACCAATTGGGCAGCCCGAAGCTGCTTCTCTGCATCATTGGTATCTGACAATGGGCCGCTTAAAAGATATAGACCACTGCCTGAAGGAAGGAGCTTATGGCTAGTAGAGAATTTCTCATCCGGCTGCAGAATGAGAAGCTCACCTATTGGAGCATAAAGTAGTTTCTGTAACAAAAAGATAAATAAGAACATGGTCAGATGGTTTAGATCAGTGTAGACAACTTGTTTGTTTCATTAGCTCATACTTCATTCCAGAAGAGTGAAAATAAATTTACCTGGTTATTGAGACAAGGATGATTGCGGAAGTTCCTATTGACAGCCTTAAGAATCTCCGCAACGTGATTCGGATAATTGCAAGAGAAGGCCCGGGGAACAATGTCTCTGTGCATTGTGATTGCCTGAACATGATTCTGGGGCAGTCCAAGCTTACGGAGGAGACAGTCACCTCCACACATGATAGATGGTGAACCAAATGTTATAACAGGAAGTAAGGAAGAAATTGGCACTTCATGCCGTATCAGCAACATGAGATTCACAAGTAGAGCCAAGCTTCCCCCGAGAGAATGGCCAGTGAAACGGAAGGTTGCTTTGTTTCCACGAGATTTTAGGTGTGCGTGCACTTCGGGCAACATCTGTTGATAGATCCCTTTTGCAGCCTCATAAATACCTCTGTGCACAAGCACATCTAGTCCCTGGACAAAGACGTATTACATTTCTCAATTAGGAAAATGTGTTCAACAGATTTCTATACAATAGTCTTGCCTGCCATAAACTTAATTTTTTAAGTCAACATGTGACTAATTTTTTCTCAATCATCATTAACAATTGGAACCAATACCTTTTAAAATAGTGAAATAGTGGACGAGAGTATACCTCAAATTTGACAGGTTCAAAGAGTAAATTTGCTTGCCATGAAGATAGTGATTCTGACCCCTGCACAGGGAAAATTTCAGTAAGACCAAATATACAAAAAGATACCAAAAAATAGCATTCAAATTTGCATCATTGGCTAAATGGCATAACTGGCAGTCAGATATAGAGCCTATCATGCTTCATTGATCTACCGTGGAGAAAACAATGATCAGTCCAAAATGCATCAATGTGCCCATTCTTGAAGAGGTACACAAATTTTATATAAAGAGCATAAGCAGTCCCCTGTTACCTTTCGCGGAGAAAATAGTTTACGAAGAAGTAAATAGTACTAACAAGAGATTCACCGTACCTGAATGACAAAGAATCGTGCATCACTCTGATCATCATCACATACGAACCATTCACAGGGTGATGAACGTGTTGAGTTCAAACCATCAGCAACAGCCTGCTTCACTTCCTCCTTTGCAGCAACCACAGCTGTCACCGAGTCTGTAGTTGCCATGAAAGAAGCCATCTCTGAGTTCATCATATTAGAATCGTCATCAGTTCCACTACTTCCTTCAGGTGAATGTTCACCAGCCATGGTTTTTGAGGATTTGAATGGAAGTATGCTCCTTGTATGAGAATGTAGATACGAAGCAGCAGAGGCAGCAATTTGGTATGCAACAGATGCACTTATTCGATATCCTTCATTCTTCAGCTCCTTGACTTCCACCTCGTCCTCTGCATCCCTTTCTGCTTCTGGAGTTTCAGCTGACAACTGATTTTTCTCAGCTTTTGCAGCCAATTCCTTCTTCTCTATCGACGAAGTTACCAATCGCAAACCATGATATTTCAGGAGATTTCCTGGCTGGATAATAAAAAATCACCATAAATTTCGTGCATGTAATTTGACATGAAAATTAGATTCATGAGATAAATTATCAATGCAAACCATGGCAGAGCGTTAATAATAATAATAATAAATACAATCCGAGTCAATTAACTACCTAGTGCCCCATAATTTTCTTAATTCTTGTAGAGAAATCCTCTATACATTTTCATCAAATGATAATGGTGTGAAAAAGTTCAAGCAATCAAGCTGTGTTAGGTAATGGAAAATTGGAGCTCTGAAATTGGATTCCGATCCTCACTTCACTATTTTTTACAGAAGAGGACCTCCAATCCATCTGATTCCAAATCCGATAACTTAATCCATTTCCCAAACACAGGACACAGCAACATCCTTATGAGGTTTCATGTTCTAATTCGAACCTTTTTTTTTTCCTCCAATGAAAATCTCCTGGGAAGAATCCAATTTTTCACAAAATAGCATCTCGATCTGTTGTTTCAGAATGAAAATAAAAATAAAACTTTCCTAGAACTCCATTTGGTTTCGGTGAAAGCCATTGCATAATTAAACAAAAACTAGAAAAATTAAAACTTCGAGAAATGTGATTCGACCACCGGACCAGAAACAGGAACTATCATTTAGATCAGGTGCTTATCCACACGAAAACTCCAACAATAAAAAAATTAAACCAACTTGACGATAGAAAACCCGGTCTGAGGTCTCATAAACCCCCCACAATCACACCCAGAACCTCCAAATTCCCATTCATTTCCAAAAACCAATCTGAAAATAAATCTGGAAGATCACCATAACATTCCAAAATCAAAGAAAACATAAAAGTTTGGGACTAAAAGTTGCGTACGTTGATATTGGGAATAGAATAGGCCAAGTTCCCCAAATACGACATTTGAGCATACAACCTGGCCTCGGCCAACGACACCCTCCTCAGCAATCTCGAAAATGAGTCTCTATCAAACTCAACCTTCTCTTCTTCACCATCATCATCAACTCTACAAACCTCGCACTCTTCCTCACCAGCAAATCTCTCATCAATCCCCACATCACCACCCTCTTCCTCCTTCCCTTCCTCCACAATACCAGCGCCTCTCTCCCTCCACAGCGACCTCACCTGCAAAATCTTCAACACCCAGTTCTCGCTTCGCTCCCTCTCCTCCTCCACACCCACCATCCCTTCATTCTCCGCCAAAACGGCGTCGTCCACGGCCAACCCATTGTACCTTCCGCTCCCACCACCACCTCCACCTTTATTGTTAAGCCAAAGAGATCTCAACCTCGAAAATGGCGCCGTCTTCTTCTCCCCCGCGGCCCGCCCCACCGCGCTCACCTGGGACGGCGTCGTTCGGGCCTCCAGACCCCCAGTCACGGAGATCGACGAGCCCAGAGCCCCATGAATCCCTGACGTCTTCAAACACAAACTATCCATTCTTCACTTTCTCTATCACCCCTACGTTTATTTTTTCTGTTTGTTCCTTTTTTGGGTTTTTATAGCACCCCAACACACAATCTTTGAGCTTTGTTGAATCTTCTTGTTCCTCAGGGAGAGCGAGAGAAAGACGGAGAGGACATTTAAACTGGTCACCAACCTTCACACCCTCTTTAACGATCTTCCAAAATTCTCTGATTCCAACTGTATTTTTATTATATTTATTTATTTTATTATTTTTTTTACTATTATTATATCCTTCTCCCCGGACCTAAGCGACGTCGTTTATGGTTGCATTTCTGTCGGGACGTGTGTCGTAGTTTCATACGAAAGCGCGTAGCCTCCGTCGTCGAGGTTTCTTAGGGGTTTTTGATATCTATCTGGCTAGCCACGTCAGCGGGTGTAGATGAACGAGAATAAAAAAGAAGCATTCCTTTTGAAGTGATCGCCTTGACGTGTCCGTAAAGCACTATAGTTTCGTGTTTTTTTTTTTTTTTGGGTATCTTTCGCTAGATGCGTCTTACAGGGGGATTGTCTCGTCTGTATATATATATAATGAAATAATTTGTGATTTAATAGAAATAAAATCACTTTTGTTGAAGAAGGGTGATCCAACGATGATAATATCTCTCTTAAAATTTTAATTTAATAAGAAATTATGAATTTAATTATTTAATTAAATTTTAACAAGGTCGTATAGTATTAGGGTAGACAACTTTTAGATTTGGGACCTTGCCCCGCTTCTATAGGGTTTGGAAAAATATTAGTATCTAGAATGAAGGCTCTTTATAGAATAAATTTTTCTTTCAAATTGGGTTGAGAATATATATATATTTTTTAATTTGACTTTTTTTTTAGAGAATTTATTCTAATATAATTTGGAGAAAAATTTTGATATAAAATCTTTTTATAAAAATCAAGTATACGAACAATGAATTTAGGACAATGATGTTTATTATAAGGACATTTGGAACCCCACGAACCTAAGAATTTAAGGATGTATTGGGCTACTAAGAATTTAAGGATGTATTGGGCTACTTCTCTTAAATTTTGGGGATCTTGCGCCGTTTTTATAGAGTTCTAGAAATAGATTAGTATCTAGAACCGAGGCACTTCATGGAATAAAATTTTCCTTTAAATCGGGTCGTAAAAAATTCTTTCAATTCAGTCTATCAAAGTGATATCTATTCTCAAATCACGTGATTCTCGCATCTAATATATATATATATATATATATATATATATATATATATATATATATTAAAAAAAGGTTGAAAATGAAATATGTTTATAGATCTCAAATATACCAACAATGATGTTTATAGGGACATTTGGAGTGCATTTAGATAATTAAAGAGCCGCAAAAACAACTTTAAGTACTCTTTTGACTCTTTCGGTGAGATGCTTTTAGTCGGCAAAGTCGGTTTTAATTACGAAGAAGTCTAGTCTCGTTTGCAGTTGATGGTTGAGAAAAATTAGGTTGGATTTCCCATAACTCGTGGCTCCTTTCTAGGTGGGAAATTTAGTGTTTAAAGGTGGGTGAGAGTTGGATGGACCCATGATTTTCCACACTCAACAAGGTAAGACAACAATTAATTCATGTGGTTGGAGGAGCTAACTTAGGTACTGTTATTTTAATAATAGCATGCATAAGATTGAATCTGTAGTGTAAGTAACGGTTAAGATTAAATCTTAAAGTTGACTTACTTTAAGAAACTTTTAATAGGAGAAAAAATGAAGAAAGATTTTAAGAGATTCAATATTGACCGTTACTTAAACTACAACATGTAAGCCAGATTCTTGGTTGGGTTGGGATTGCTTTTGACTTTTATTGTGAAACATCCCCTATTTGGTTTCCAACAAATTATGCTACAATTTTCTTTGAAATATCAAATACTTTTCAAAATTATATAAATTTTAAGTAAAATCCACTTTTAAAAATTAGCTTTTAAATGATGGGTATATATATATATATATATATATATATATATATATATATATTTAATTGAAATTGCACTTTAGCTATATGAGACATTTAGTATCGTAATAGACGTCTCTATCTCCAATGCTAATATTGTAATCAAAATTTTATAAATTTTGTTAATCGTATTACTTTAAGGACATATGTTAATTTATAGATCACGCAAAATAAATTTATTTTTTTCAAACAAAAGTTTATGGTTTTATAAAATAGAAGAAATGCGGGAGTGAAAGGTCAATTCATCCTTCTTTTGTTTACGTTCACGTGACAGAATGTGATCAACTGTAATTAATTCAGAAATTCTGGTTGGTCGGTTTTGTAACTGATTATTTTACCAATTGTTGTGGGTTTTACGTATTAAAACAAACAACTTCGTATTAGGTGAAAACCTATGACCACGGCCAACTTCTCCTTTGCTCATGTTTATAAACAACAAGAATTTAAAAATGTAAAATCTGGAATAGACATGTGTATTTGATAAAGATTTTAGTTGATTTAATCATTGTAAATGCTGTAAAGACCCTAAAAATAATATTGAAAATGTTTTGAATCTAGGTTCTTATTTCAATTTTGAATCTAGGTTTTTACTCTTTCTAAGTGTTTTGAGACTTTTTCTTGCAAAGGCCAGCAAAATATGTCGTCTATTGAAATAAGAGAGATGATAAACATCACGCTGCATGAACAGTCATGCACACCCGGCTGATTTAATATTTTAATTATAAAAAAAAAATAAAATAAAAAAATTAACCGGGCGTGCATGACTGTTCATGCATGCCCGGCGTGATGTGAATCATCACTCTTGAAATAAAATATATCGTAATATAGATGAATCTACATATCATTTAAAAAAAAAAAAAGAAAAAGCAAAACGTGAGAAGAACGGGGAATCTTGAATATGATTTTACCAATGATCTACATATGTTTTTCGAGAGGGGCTTGGGTGCACATGTTGTACAAACGTCACCTTGTGTGTCACTAACAAAAAGCTAACATATCAGCTAATTTTATTAAACTTATACTTAAAACAAAAACTCAACCACACTAGATTATACTCTAGATAAAATAAAAAATTAATTTTTTTCTTTTTTTTTTAAAAAAAAACACAGAATTGAAGGGGTGGCCAGCCCACTTTGGGTGGCTGCCGGCCACCCCAAGTGGGGGAAGGGGTGGCTAGCCAGCCACCTTTTCAAAAAAAAAAATTTTTTTTTTAAAAAAAAATTAATTTTTATTTTATATGTGATATAATCTGGTGTAATTAGGCATTTTTTTTTAAAAAAAATTAAATTTAGTAAGTTTAGATTAAGTGTCGCCATCTGATTGATGGCACAAAACTCATCTTTTGTGTAACTTCCCTATATAAGTTATTCTCATGTTTTTCTCCTATCAATCGAGACTAATTTAATGCTCCATTGTTCCTTGGGAATGACTTTGGGCCTTTTCTGCACAGCTTAGGTCGAGGGTGAGAAAAGAGAAAAGGTTAGAGTGGTAGAACGAATTTTAGATGAAACTATCCGATTAATCAATATGGTGCTCTTTGAAAATAGAAATAATAAAAACTAAAAAATGATATTAATATTATTTAATTAATATTTAAATATAAAAAAGACCCCACTTAAAATTGTAGGCTTAGGCCTTAAACTCTATTGAGTTGGCCCTAATCATTCCGTCTGGACCAAAATTGAACGAGCTAGCAAACGAATGACTCGATTCGTCAACAAAGCGCACAAGTTTAAAAAACTAGCCCAAGCACATAACTTAGCCTATCAAATTTTTCATTAAACCAAAATGTTTAGAACATTGAATTAACCAACCTAAAATCTAACTCATAATGTACAATTTACATTTAGATTTTAACCTTAATAATTTTGTTGATAATTAAGAGACTTAGGGTCCGTTTGATTTAGCTGATTCAAAACGTATGGTTTAAAAAAATGCAAATAATGAAACTTGATTTTTAAAAATGCAATATACTATTTTCCCTATGATTTGAAAATGAGAATTTGTTCACACGCAATTTCATGTAATTGGAGTGACACTTGAATATGCATATAAAACGGTGCGCTTCAAATAGGATGGGCATTTTGTTATTTTCCACCTCTTTCTCGGCAACCAAACTGAGGGTTAGGGTTTTACTTAGTTCGAATTTGGCGGTTCCAATTCCCAAAAGAATCATCTGAAATTATCTCTACAAATTCCAGGAATTGCGACGCTAAGAAAAATTATTGTCCACCAGTTTTTCTCTTGCTGCTTTAGTTAAGCTTAGGTGGGGGTCTTGTTCAACTTTCAATTCTCTTATCTTTGCTAAAATATTGTTAGATTTACTAGATTGGGTTTAATGGCAGGGTTTCACTGATTATTGTGACAGATTTTAAGTCCAAGATGAGCAATAATGCAGCCGGACCCTCCTCGAAATCCAAGGCCGGGTCGTCTCAGCCCTCGGAAACTACGTTTAAGCGCAAACGAGGAGTGTTTCAGAAAGAGTGTGAGTATTTGGAGCCGCTTGTGCTTTGTTGGGTTCATTGCAATTTTCCTTTTATTAATTTATTTTTTATGTCCTTATTCTTTTCTTTTGGGTTTTACAGTGCAGCATATGATGTATGGATTTGGAGATGATCCTAATGTAAGTAGCAGCACTATGTATTGGTTCAATGATTTGGGGTTTTAGACTTTATGAAAACTGTTACTGTGGTTGTTGTTAATGTGAATGCATGGTACTGAAAGTTCTTAGATGTAGTTTCTCATTCTGTAATTGGAAACTTTGTTAGCTTGTAATGGACTTCTTGATTGTGATATGGGTACAATTATCTGTTTTGAGGTTTTGGATTTTAGAATGCAGTCTTGGATTGGATTACAAATCCAAATGTATGTATGCAAAGATGGCCTACATCACGATGGAAGTGCCGTATTTATTATTAGCATTGATGATTGTTGCAAGTGGTTTTGTGTATCTAAATTATCAGATAAGAAATAAAACTTGATTTGCCTTGGCTTAAAGCGTGATCAGTTTATACATTTGTGTATGCCCAAAAAAATTTCAACCTCTCTTATCATCACCTTGCAGAAGCATCTTTGATGTCATCTTTGATTGCAGTGTCTCGTGGATTATTGGGTCTGATGGATTATTGGGTCCCATCAACTCATCTATATTAGGCTCTATATGCAATTGCATTTGTATCATCCATGTATTGCTTGATCATAAATGCGTTCTGCTGTTGTTATCTATGCCTCATTGGACAAAAGGGTGCCTACCTTTTCCTGTTTTAAGTGCCAATGTTTTTCCTCTTTGTACTTTCTGCAATAACAAACCTGTTTTTACTTACTGCGATAATGAAATATTATTGACATGGATTTTTCTGATTATGTAGAATGAAAGGTGTGATGATGTAGAGTATCCAATTGATATGCATTATCGTATCTTTGAACGTATTAATATATATTTTATGTTGCATTATCAGCCGCTTCCAGAAAGTGTGGCACTTGTGGAGGACATTGCTGTGGAGTATGTCACAGATTTGGTAGGTAGTTCTTTGGGTACTCATTATTTCTAGTTCTAAGTAATATGTCAATATCTTCAATGTTGCTGCAGGTGCATAAAGCCCAAGACATTGGATCAAAGAGGGGAAAGCTATCAGTTGAAGATTTCCTGTATCTGATACGCAAGGTATCTAATTTATTTACCATTTTCACCAATAAACTTCACTTCACTTTCCTATAAATTTTTTATGGCTACACCTGGTTTCAAGGCATACTATTTAGCAAGAAAAATTTTTTTTACACAAATGCATCATAGAGGTACTGTCTTCCGGTTGGTGTGCCACTTATAGGTGCAGGCTGGCCATGCTGGTCTCATATATCTCATCCAAATATTATATAGCATACCGATTACACATTGTATGCCTCAGCTAATAACAGCATTCATACACATCTTGATTTTCTTGTCTATTGAAAGTGTTTAGGAAGAACCTTCACGAGAACAATTTTCCTTTCCTTTTTCAATTTCAATACTATATAAGTAGAAAAGCTTTGGTTATTTTCATCTCCCACACCATTTATTCCTCTCTGCTTTAGATAGAAAATTACATTGGCGTAAGGTAAAAATTCTCAAATATCTCCCTATTATTTTATAGTATGAAGATGTTTGATTCCTTTTCTTGCTTTATAGATGTGGCATATATGTTTCTGCATAATGTTCTTGCTCTAAGTTCATTATTTTATTTGATAGTAAATAAATTATGAATTTTACTCTTTCATCCTTCAGGACATGCCAAAACTCAACCGCTGTACAGAGTTACTTTCTATGAATGAGGAGCTGAAACAAGCTAGGAAGGTTTTTGAGTCAGATGAAGAGAAGCTGAGGAAGGTTTTTGAGGCAGATGAAGAAAGCTAGCTTCCATATACATGATATGATGGTGTTTTAATCGACTAACATTTGTGGTTACTTTCTGGACTGAGGTATTTCAATTTTTTTTCTAGAGCTGATGCGTACATGTTATATTTTGGTGGTTGTGTAAATAATAAATTTTTGTTGAGGGAGATTACTTTTACCACATTTAGGCTTTAAGCAGATACCACTGGACCATTTTCTGTATACTATGTTAGTGACAGAATTGGTCTTTTCCCTTCTATCTTGGTTTTTTTGTCAATGCCTAGATGGGAAATATTTAAGTAGTGATACAGAAACATGCAAAGCTTAATTCCTTTGATCTACAATCAAATTAATGCCCCTTATTTATTAAGAAAAGAATGTTATTTTAATAAGGTGGTACTTAATTTGAAGAAAGGTGAAAAGAAGAGTGATACTTAAATCATAAAGCAACGACACCTTATGGATGCATATCCACTTTCATATATTAATTATTTCTAGTTGTGCATTTTTTTTTTTCTTTTTTTGAGGATCATAACACTACTTGCGTAATGTTAAACAAAGTTCACCAAGAAAGGCAATTAGAAGAGGTAGAATATAAATTTACATGATGATATTTTTGGGGTTTTTTTTGTTTTGGCCTTTTTCTGACAAGGTATCTGAGTTTTCGCCTTGACTAGCCCCTGAGCTGGTGCAGTCTTGTGCCACATGCACCAAACATGTACACCCTAGGGAGTACTGATACACAGGCACGCCTGTGCAAATTTTTTTTTTTTTTTTCTTTTTTTATAATTAAAAAAAAAAATTTTTTGCACAAGCGTGCGTGGCATGCCGTGTGCTGTTTTACTTCACCCACACCCTAGGGGGTGGCCCCAAAGGAGTTGTTGCATAATTGAGGTTTCAACTTTCAACCTCTTGACCTATACTGTGCAGGGTGTTTATGGAGGTGTTCAAGACTGCTATGGCTCTCCTTCGGGTGTGCTGTTGCAGTCCTCTTGGTTACACCATCTCTGGTGCACCATGTCAAACCACCTTAATTGGTGGCCATGGTTCTTGGTTTGTGTGCCAAAAATCAATAGGGCTGCGTCATTTATTTGATGCATTCCCTTTTAATTTTTGTTTACCTACACTGATGTGGTCAATTTGGGGGATTATTATTAGGTTGCCCAGCCTTTTGTTGTTTGTTGTAATTTCTTTGTTGATGTATCCAAAAAAAAAAAAATTCTCACTCGTACTCCTCTGTTCGGGTTTGAGCATTCAATGTAGACTCACCAAATTAACTAAAAAATTATCTTTCTCTATTTTAATTATTCACTTTTTCAAAGCACTTCCATTAGCCTAAACATTTTTAAATATGCTTTTTCAAAGATATCTTTATTCTTTTTCCAACAATCATATTTTTGAATGTCTTTTCCTAACGTTCATTCTTTTGAATATTTGTCTTATCATAACGGTCATATTTTTTAAAATTTGTCTTTTGTTAACGGTTGGGCTTCATTTTTGTTTGTCAACTCCCCTCATTGGTACTAATTGGGGCATTGTTATGGTAGAGAAAGATGGTGTCGATGTTGAGTCTTTTTAGTCCAATAGGTTTCAAATTTCCTACCTTGTTTACTCTGATTCTCCCATCAACCATTGCTTCTATCTTGTTGTCTTAATCCTTCTTTGTGGTATGACAAAGCTAGTTTTTGGGAAACTACTTCCATTGGGAACTCCTTTTTAGGGATTGTGGGGGTATTATACATATTCTTAATGCTTTATTATCACTTTTGGAGAAGTTAGGAGGCAGACCCTTTAATCCCTTCAACTTTGTCCATTCCAATGCCTTGGTTGACTTAGGGTTTTGAAGGGAATCCTTTTACATGCAACAATAAATGTTATGGACCTATGGTAGACTATATCAGAGTTTGGCCAACCAAGACTTGGTTTTTCTGTTCCTTAATGTCATTGTGAGTCACTTCCCTTGCTTAGGTTCTGACCACAACCCGATCATCCTTACTATGGCGGGCAACTGTAACCATCTTCCCAAACCCTTTAGGTTTGAAGCATTTTGGATCCGGGACTTGTCTAGTCGCTCTCTCATTGCTGAAGCCGGTGCCCCCAAGTCAAAGGATATGCAGCCTACTCCCTTAGAGCATCTCCAACAGTGTAGCTAAAAGGGAGATATTAGTTACATTTAGCTAGTTTTGCCCAATAGCTTCACATTAACTATTATACCTTAACTGCTACAGTTTGTAGCTATTCACTGTAGCATACTAGATTGAATATAATATTATTTAATATTATTTATCTCTCTTCTCTCTCCCTCTTCCTCACCGAGGCATTCTTGGTTTTCTGGACAAACCCACCCAACAACCCCTCCTCTCATATTTCCTTCTAGTATCAAATCATTCTTCCTCACCTACATCCCATGAGACTGACCCAATTCCTCAAGACGAAGTTAACCACACCTAAAATCATCTGAAATCCAAACAAAAAAATTTTCAAACATGAGCACCAGAACTCACCGTCGCAGATTGGGTTTAGATCCACTATAGGCCGACCGTATCAAATCCTTTTTTCTTCTAATATCAAATCCTTCTTCTGTGGTAGCGTTGTTTAAGCTCCAAAATTTAAAGTTTCTTGGGTTGTGGTTGTGTGAAGGGAGAGAGAGGAGAGGGAAGAAATAATTGCAGAGGTTGGCCATGGGGGGTTTGGGTTGAGTCAGAGTGAGAGAGAGTAAAATGAAAAAAAATAATAATAATAATAAATAAATAATAATATTTTTTTTAAAAAAATAGAGAATGGAATAAAGAAGCTGTTGAAGTTTGTATAGAAAAATGAGTAGGTAAAATATAAAATAATACTTTTTAACTATGTAAAATATCTAATGCTGCTAGATGTCCTAGGAAATGGTCAGCTACTAAATCAGCTCTAAAAGGATAGAACAAATCTCACTTTAGGATTATTCAATGAGAAACCAAAAGTATCTCTCTCGAGTTTGATGCCATCCAAAGAACCACTTTCACCCATTATAACCAAGAGAGAGAGAGAGGCAACTTTGAGAGAGATAAACCACACTAATATTGCTCCAGAAAATTATTTCCCCAATCACCTCTTTTAACGCAGCATTCCATTTGGGTGAAGCCCAAGCTGCTTTGCTGATTGTGGATCTTCCCTCTTCTTACTCCAACACTAACCTCCTCCTAGAAGGGGAGGCCCAATCATTGCGGACATCCATCAAAAGTTTCATGTTTCAAAGTTGGGCAACTTCTCAAACATCAATACCTTCGAATTCTAAAGCACACAATATTGTTAAATAGGCCGCTTCCTATCATTGTATTTTTACAGCATTCTCACTTCTCTTTCCATTTGGATTAAAAAATAATAATAATAATAAACAACCCTCTCTTTCCCTTTCCCTATTGTTGCTCACCCAAAAAGAGGAAGGAAAAAATTTACTAATTTGGATACGTAATAGGTATTCTTTTCCAAATTTGACTTAGGTACAGTAAAAAAAAATTACAGCACCTAAGCCAAATCCTTATTTTCCTTCAGGTATATTATTGACTATTAACATTTTTATGATTCAATTCTAGGTACAGAGAATTTGTTGGTCAACTTATTTTTTTTTTCTAGGTAGTTGATTTGGGTCCATATAATAATTTAACAACAGAAGGACAAACATTTAATATAATACATAAAAAAGATAATTCTAGCTACAAACATTTATGCTAAATCCACCATTTGTCTCTATATTGCAAAAGGGGACCAAGAATAACAAGAATGAAATATTTCTCAGTAAATTTAATGCTTGCAGTTTCTATTGTAGTTCTCCTCAAACAAGGGAGACACTATACCGCAAATAGAGACAAAATATTATGCCGAAACGGCTTCGAAAATACTAAACCAAAACAAAAAGGAAAAAGAGTTAAATAGGAAAGGGAGAAACCTAAGGGGCCGTTGAATTTTTCTATATTATCGACTTATCGTCATCATGTTACAATGGGTACATCTAAACAAAATCGGTTCGCCTATCTCCTAAGCAAAAACTGCCTTGATCTTCTCCTTCTGGTCCTGTGTTAGAGAGGCCGGGAATAGAACCTCAAATGTCACATAAAGATCCCCTTTCTTTGTGCTAAAATGCAATGGCATACCCTCCCCTTTGAACTTCCTCACTTCTTTGGGCTTAGTAATTCCCTAAGTAGTCAAGAAGATAGTCATGTCAAGCTTCGTTTGATAAAAGGCAAAAGACTGTCGTAAAAAACATTGTCAAACAAGCCCAATTTCTTCCACCAACTCAATCACTGATCTTAGTGATATAAAAGGAGGCTATAGGATATGTTCTTTCTTACCTTTGTGCTGATGTCCACCAAATGGTCATCAAGATGTTTGATTGTCTTCTCAAAACCAACTAGAGCTTGAACCTGGAGAGGGTTCAGAAAATCAACTCCACATGAAAATAAGAACTTTGGTTTTGGGAAGGGTAGAATTTAAGAGAAAATGAAACCGTGAAATGAGTATGACCATGGTCTGATGTTTTGATCAGACTAATAACTACAAACCTTGTACTAAGGCAGAAATAGATATCTATGGTTAAACTCTCTAAATGGAAGATGTTGACCTAATTTGCACAATGAAGCTACAGCTATTGATATGGGCAGAAATTTGGTAATAGTTACCAGTGTTATAGTGACAGCTATGTGCAAGTCATTGCCTTCCCTTACGAAGAGATCATGGGGGGCTGTGCGGATACGAAACTGCCCAAAAAATGGTATATGTTGTCAGTAGACGATAGATGTAGAAAGACCAATTACTAAACCGAATGTTAAGAAAGAACTAACCTTTAAATCTCCAGGTTCTCCATCTATTATAGGCTCACCATCTTCATAGAAAACAACCTCCTGGGAAAAGCACACAAAATGTTACTCTAAAAATCAAGAAATATTAGGTTTATTAATATTACAAATTCGCTGTACACATATACAATTAATGTTCTCTGGCTTCCATATCCTGAAATGGTGATCAAAAGTGTTGTTTCCTTCTTTTTTTCTCTTTTGGAATAAAGAAAAAGGAACCTTTACATCAACATAATACTGAAAAACTTCGAAAGATCAACTACGGCACACTGCTTTTGACTGATTCTTCCAATTCAAACATTAAGAAAGTGAAACTTGTTTGTATGACAAATATCTGGCATTCTTTTTTGGCAAGACACATGCATATGCATTGTTAATGACATCCACGGGAAGTAAAAAAATTCCATTATTCTAAAACAATAAAAGCATTAAAAGGCTTAAATTGAAAATTCTAAAAAGCTTACTTGCCCGTCCTGCATCCCTTTCTCTATATCAACAGTGACAAAATATCCCTCCCTTTCATATTTGACATTTGGGCATTGCTCGCAGACCTGAAAGAGCATATGAAATATGTCATAATATAGGAAATAGCATTCAAGAGAGAGTGGTCAACAAAGACATGGAGAAGAATGAAATGGGTGAATGAGCATGCCACTGCCGTGCATAAAAAATAATTTGAAGCAAAACAAAAGGATCTCAAAAAAAAAGAATGAAGAAGCAGTATTGCCTACAATTGTGAGTTAAGGAAAAATGCTTCAAAAGACTTTCTCTACAGAATTTTTAGAGGCATTGCATACCTGCTCTGTCATCTGTTGGAACATCCCAGGACCTATTTGCTTGTGATAGACCTCGTTTCTACAGTTACAACGTCTCTTGCCCGGGGCCGGCTTTAAAATGTTTTTCTCCCTCCAAACCTGATACATCCCACATAAAAGGTCACATAAAAGAAGAAGACACTATCTAACCAACTGAAATATCATGATTTGTTACATTTTTCAGAAGTGACCGTGGTTGAAAAGAAATATTGTCCCCGAGGTCAAAACAAAGGACATTAAACTTATTTCATAGGTAGTCTTTTTGCCATCAGGGAGCAGATATGAAATAAGATTAAAAAGGATAAAAACTAATCTACAGCACAACAATAGAAAGAAATACTTGATTCTTGGGGACACTGGAGTTCAGTTATTTCCATTTTAAAATGTTTGAGATAAAACTGGTGGTTAGTAGATCATAGTTTTCCATTTAGAATTTCTCAGAACTGATATCTGTGCTGCTTAGTGTTAGTCTTCCAGCCATGCCTGGCTATAATATAGCCAACGTTACAAAAGATTTATTTTGTTTAAGAAGGACATACATGTTCTCATATTAGATATCTAGACATGAGATTACCTTCAAAGAGCCTCCCATGTATAAATCTTCCAAACTTGCGTCCAATTCGACAATCACATCATCACCTTTAGAAATTGTCTCTTCCTCTTCCATTTGGCCTCCACCGAAAAACCTAGTAGAAAACTTCATGTTAGTAGTAAAGAAACAGGGACATCGCTGAGACCACTCAATTCTGATTGTTGACTACATACATACAGATAATTGTGCAACTGTAACTACCCATCTTACATGTGAAATAACAGCTTCCTCATTTAAGTTAACGATAACAACGGCCAACGTAGTTTAACATATACCACAAAATCACCTTGATGAATCTAACAGATCATGTAATGCATAGGCAGATAACACTGTGAGTGCCATTCTTTCACGTGTGTTTCTACCAAATACCAGCCAACAACAAACATTGAAATCCAAAAAATCAGTTTTACTCTTAATAAACCACAATAATGAGCACCAAAGGACACAAACTCCGATCCTTTTCCACAACCCCTCATCAATGCCATATTTTCCATGCGTGAAAATGGCACTCCCAAACCATTTTTCACTTCTGGGCAATTTCTATTTCTGGGAAATTTCATTCTTTTAAAGGCATACTACAATGCAAGTACTATTTGAGACCACACATCTCATAACTCGAAGACCCAGAACAATGTAAAGAGCAAAGATTCAATTCAAGTAGTCCTAAGTTTCAGTTCCAAACAGATTCAACCCACAATCCTACAATTCAGACATTCAACAGCAAAATTCCAAAAAAAAAAACTCACTGGCTAAAAATGTCTTGGATGTTCATTCCTCCACCACCTCTTCCTCCTCCACTAGCCGCATGCTGTTTCAGTCCCTCTTCCCCATACCTATCATATATATTCCTCTTCTCGCTATCCGACAACACCTCGTACGCTGTTAATCAGCGTTAAACATAATCAAAAACCACTAATCATTACCATCCACTAATTAAACAATCAAAGACAAATCATTGTAGTCTCTCTCACCGTTGTTAATCTCGGCGAATCGCTTATTAGCCTCTTCATTTCCCGGGTTCTTATCGGGATGGTACTTCAACGCGAGCTTCCGATATGCCCTCTTGATCTGCTCGTCCTGCGCGCCACGTGGCACCTGCAGTATATCGTAGTAGCTCTTCCTGAAACCACCAAATTGAAGAATTTTCAACAACACACATTCATTCATGCTAAGCATTTGATGTACAGAGAGGGTCGGTCAGGGATGTACCCTGCAATGGCGGAGAAGGCGAAGCACAGAGCGCAGAGGAGGAACAAGATATTTGTTCTTCGATGCGCCATTGAAAGCGAAGCAAAACTTAGGGCTTTGATTTCAGATCTTTGCAAGAGAAGAAAGAACCCAAGGATTTTGTTTTTTTTTTTTTTTCTCTGTGAGTTTTGGGTCGTTCCCGGCTCCAAAGACTTGGGCAGTGGAAAGTGAAGCTACGCTTCGCAACGTGTTCTTGCGGAAACTGCCCAATCAGAGCACGCTTATGGTTGTTCAAACCAATCATATTTTCCCACGTGGATCGCGCTTTTTTCTCTGTGGTTTCGTTCAACTGGCTGGAAATTGCATGGAACGTGACGCTTACGCCGAGGAAGCCCAAACAAAATACCAGCCCAGTTGATTTTTCTGTTTTTTTTTTTTTGGGCCTAAACAGTCCAAGCTTACCAAAGAGTTCCCAAAATTTGAATGAAATTAAACGAAGTTTTTTTTTTTTTTTTTTTAAATAAATAAATATGTTGGAGAAAATTCTATTAATTCATACTATTAAATTGACATATTCTCATTAGAAATTTTCATTTTCAAATGCATTTTTTTAATAAAATTATTTTGAATTGTTTGTTAATATTTTTGTTTTGAAAAAAAAAAGAAGAAGAAAAGTTTAATGAATATAGCTATTTTTTAGCTAATAATTGATAACAATTTCACTAAAAACTAGTTGGGGTGAATAGTGAATAGAAATTTGCTGGAGTCAAATCATATTCACATGTTTCACATAGAGCACAATGCCCTGTCACTATTTTAATCATAATTGCGATCACTTTAGTTGTCTTTCTTGTTAATTCAATGGGGTATGCATGCTTACAAGTCCAATATGTCATTGTGTTATGACTTAGTGGGCTTTAACGTAGGGTATGGGTGATAGACTGAGCCAGTTTAATATGTAACAAATTTAATGGTTTAATTTTTTTTTGTGTTTTACCTGTTTTGAAACTTTTAGCCTATAGAGCAAAAATTCTATAGCAGTCACCATAAAAATAAAAAAAATAAAATAAAATAAAAAATAAAAAATAAAAAATAAAAATAAAAAACCTTGCTTGTAAAGCAGGTCTTTCACTGAATAAACTCCTCGCAAGTCCTATGAGCCCAAAGAATAGTACTTTTATTCAAAATACTAAACCAAATACTTTATAAGAACGAGTAACAAACAAAGAGGTGCTTTGTATCATCCTCACTCGACTCACAGAAAATACTTTTTCATCTTTGGAAGTAAGCCAATAGCATTCAATTTGTCATGAGTATACAATATTCTTCTAATTGCAAGCCAAAAAATAAAAGAGTGGCGACGAATAATTTTACCATGCCACACTAGCTTCATGCAGAACACCTCAGGGTTGCGTTATTGCAAGCTATCTCACACCGCATGAAGAGCGATTAATTGAAGAATCACGAACACCTTTAAAGGAGTTGACTTTAAATCTAACCCAAAACAAAATCTCCAAAAGAATGGACTCGGAATCTCTGCTTCTCGGAACAATCTGGCATTTGTCTTGGGTCATAGAGCAAACAATATATGGCAGCGACCATAATTCTACCCGCCATGGAGGAAAAAAGATTTGCCTATGAAGAGGGATGGATTTTTCTCTAAAGTGGGAGGCCATCCACCAATAAACTCCTCACAATTCCTATGACCCCAATGAATATTATATCTATTCAAAATATTAAACCAAATACTTCATGAGAATGGGCCATAAACAAAGAGATGATTAGTAACCCACAAAAAATACATTTACATCTCCTAACGTAAGCCAATAGCTACCGATTGACTACCTCTGAAATTAATGGGGGTTGATCAAGCCACCTTCAATCGCTGCTTGGGGGTAGTCTGGCCACCATTTCTCTCTATATATTTTTTTAAAAAAAATTATTAATGATTTTTATTAGTTGGGTTGAAATTTTTTGAATTAAGTTGAAAATTTTGGACTTGAGTTTAAAGAGCTCCCAAACATAAATTCAGAGTGGAGTTGAGTTGGAAAAATGTCTTTCCCAAATATGCCCAACACTTTATCTAGAATGACGCTTTTAATGTCCAAATTCCTCCTCCAAGACCAAGAGCAATCTGTTGGAGTTTTCACATCCTATAAACTCTTATTTTAAAGAAGATTGCGTTATGAAATCTATCATATTTTTTAGAACCGGTGAGACACGAAAATTAAGAAAGCACAAAAAAACAAATAATCCCAAAACACAGAGATTTTGGCGGTTTACCACGAATAGTTACATCCACAAAGTCTTAACGAGGTTTTACTATTTTTGAGAGAGATAAGACAAGATGGGTCAATAATACATTTGTATAAAAACCCCTAGTCATAAGCAACCATAAATATGACCCCCAACTAGGTCAAAACACCAAAACATGTCAAACTTTTGCTCTATGGACTAAGCCTCGGAAAAATTTCATCTAGATCAAGTACGAACCAGGTCGGGTACAAAAATCAGACTCCACATAACTTAATAGGCTATAGTCACACATGTTTCAATATAGCAGTTACATAACTTTGAATAACAACAAAGCTCAAATTAAGCTAGAGCTTAGAAAAGTATACATATGGTCCGTATGGATCTTTCAATCGTAGACTACATTGGGGACTTTTTGGGTGTGAGAGTACACTATCGAGAGGCACAAATCACCATAAAAACTAGTGTGAACCATTGGGATTGTTTTTCAACACCTACTGTACCTCTGAATAATGTCCTACTCCATCTCCAACCCAATTTAATTTACGAGCATGGCTTAACACCATACTGGGTAAATAGCATTCATCAAATTTTTTAAAATTTATCTTTTTTTAAAAAAAAAAAAAAAAAAAATTATTAATGTCACACCACCTCAATGTGATGTGTAGTATTACTCTTAATTTAGAGGAACGTTAACGATCATCTTTTAACTGTTTCATTTTATAAATTTAATGAATAAATCATTAGATTTGTAGACTCTTATAACTTTCATGTGTACAAATTTCATGTGTACAAATTCAATAATAAATTCATGTTTGGTAAAATTCCGTTGAGTTTATTTTTGCAAATGCTAGCCGCCTAATCAACGTCCAAGTGGTGGAAAAGCATTAAAAAAATTGAAAGGAACATCTCACCACCAAAGTATGTTTCTTGTCTCGTCAACAATCAACCATAAAGTATGTTAATTTCTTGTCTTTTGTCCTTAAATATACAAGTAAATACTTTCTCTTTTTTTTTTTTTTCTTATCGAAAACAGTTTTCAGATAAATTTTATCAAATAAATAATTTTTTAAAATAAAATAAAATAAAAAGAGAAAACTACTCGAAAACAAGTTTTCCTATTAAAAAAAAAAAAAACAGAGCAAATTACCAAGCAAGCCTTCGGGTTTAGCATAGATTATGGGGGAGAAAATGAAATTAATAACGACAAAAAAAAAAAAAAAAACACCCAAAAAAACAACATGCAATATATATATAACCCTAGACGGCTTAAAAGTCAATGAGACACTAACACAATCAAGCACCTGTGTACAAGGAGCTTGACATATTGGCTGGCATTTAGGCTTAGTTTGAATAACTTCGAAGCAAGGCTAGCTGCTTGCAAGGACAATGATCATGCCATTTTAACTTCATATGGATGACATATATTAAATTTAATTATTTAATTAATATTTAACGTACGTTCTCTTTTACGTGTTGTTTCAAACTTTCGATACTTAAAATATTTAATTAAAATAAAAATGTAATTAAACTCGTGACTTCTCTTGTGTGAAAAAAAAGTACACTCTACGCCATCTATCTGAATTGCTGCCTAGTACTACATGAGTCAAAATGGCATTCAATATCGTTGCAAGCAGGCTAGCCTTGCTTCAAAGTTCAAACTAAGCCTGATTAAATGCAGCCGTCGGGTAGGTACCTCTCATTTTTAGGCCCTCTTGTTTTTGAGGTGTTGCTTGTGATTTTTTTTTTTTTTTTTTTTTTTTGCATTTATTAAATTTTGAATAAATTCTTACTTATATAAAATAAATAAATAAATCACAACCCATCTGTTAAAGGTCATACTCCAACTAAAGGGGTGTTATTAGTTTCATTTTCTCCCCCATAATCTATGCTAAACACGTTAATTATTTTGTTTTCCTTTGTTTGGGAATGGATTTAAATTTCACATCCATAACCTAATGGACCTTTACATTAATTTGTTGAAATTATGGCGATACAACAAGAAATTAATATAAAATCGTACTAAGAGCATTCCCAGCAGACTCCCTATAAGAGAGTCTGTTTCCTAAGTTTAGAGAATATGTTCAAAAAATCGCAAAAAATATCTTACAACAGACTTTCTAAATGAACCATAAACATTAGGATTGGTACAGTGGAACCCAATGTTTTGGGTTCCACTATTAAAATCCTTATGGTTATTAAAATATTAAAAAAAATAATTCTCTCTTCTCTCCTCTCTCCTCTCACAATTCTCTCTCATCTCTCTTCTCATATATATAATATAATTAAAAAAAATAAATATTTTAATGATATAGGAAATGATTAAAGAAAGTTATTGGAGTGTATTTTGACATAAGGAAGTAAAAAGTAATTTTGATTATTAAATGTAGAGAAAATGACAAGAAAGTTGCTGAGGCCTGGGAATGCTCTAATAAGAAGAAAAGTAATGCTTGTTTCTTGTGTACATATGACGCATGTTAAGGATGCATGTCACATCAGCAATTGAATACGCATGACATTTCTAACATGAATCTTGTGTGCAAAAGCACACGATACAAATTAGTTCATATGCTAATCTCTCGTTCAGGATTGCATTTAGTCTCTTAGATATTTAACTGGTATGAGACAAAAATTACGTTCAGCAGCTTGTCTTGATCTCCTTGTCTAAAACGTAAAATTTTTAATTAGCTACGTGCTTTTAGGCAAACACTATAGCTTATGTAATTTTTAAAAAAAAAATATTTCTCTTTTTGTTACAATTATTTATTTATGTTCTTTCTTGATGGTTTAAGAAAACAATAAAAAATGTGTTGTTTTTCAAATTCAACACCTAACATTCTTGGAGGCCCTATCTTCTCTCTAGAATTCATCTCTCTTTTCTTTTAGACAACACCAAAAAGAACTTCAAGAGAAGAGAAGATCTAGATCTAGATCCTCCCTCATTTCCTTTAACGGTACCAGTGCTAGGTGTCTTTTCTGTAGGCTCTATTAGTCTCCGTTTCAGGCAGATTGCTTTAAATTTAGTTTGTAGATCTAGATTTAGTCTCTTCAACCTTAGATCTGATCGTCTTCTTCGGCCAATTCGTGTCTTCCGAAAGTATGTCTACGATATCATGCTCCTCCGCTGCTGCTTGTGGGGTTTATGTTTTTTGTTTTTTATTTTGTTTGTCCTGGCCTTCGAGTGGAGGATTGATTTGTTGTCTTGGCCTTTGGGTTGAGGATGGAGTAGATTAGTGTGGGGGCTTGACTCTCACGGCCGAATTTTTAGTTTATAAGTGTTTTTTTATTTTTGTTTTGTATTTGGGCTATCCATGTCTTAGATCTAGTCTACACAAATTAGATTTGTTCAGTAAATGTAGTTATACATGGGCTAGCGGAAGCTTGAAGTCATTTTTGTGATTTTGTAACTTTCATAGCTTTTGGCTATGATTTTTCAGAGTTGTATGCTTTATGTTGTAAGAGTTTTATACTAATGAAATTTCATCAATGGAAGTTTTATATTTTTCAAAAAAAAAAAAAAAAACTAAAAATATATATTTTAAAAATAAAATATAAAAATGGTTGAAATTTGTATTAAAAAAAAAAGCTTTTTAATTAGCTAAAATGCATAACATTATTAGAAATACTAGTACAAGTAATAGGAACGAATTACTATGGGCTCCTTTCCCCTCCCTCCTACCTCCTCTTCTTCCTCCTCCTTACCTTCTTTTTTTTTTTTGGTTTTTCTGACCAGTCCAATTGCTCCGGTCATCCATGTACTTATGTTGCGCTGCCTACGTCTGGCCTTCACCGTGCTACGCTGCTCTTCGCCTTCTTAGAATCGGTTGGGCTTTAGATCTAGTTTTTCAAATCTAGATCTAGTCTCCTTAATTGGTTTCGTTCAGCCACGTGCCGGCCAATACGCTTCACTTCACCTCCCTCGCCATGGCTGTTGTAGCTGTTTGCTAGTTTTTTATTATGTTTTTTGAATAAGGGTTTGACTTTTCCTTAGATATGCTTTCATAAGCGATTTTCGGGGTAAAGGTTTTTGTCTTGACTTTTGGGTTGAGAATAATTAGTTTTGGTGAGAGGGTTTTGCTCCCATGGCCCAAAAAATAAAAGTTGAGAATATGGGCTACCTATGTATTAAATTGAGTTTGCCTGGAGCTGTTCTATAACTAATATTTGGACATGAGTTTGCGGATGTTAAAGTCATAGATAAAACCTGATTGTAAAGTCATAGATAGAATCTTTGTAAGATTTTTATGTTTTGTCTTTATAACGTTGTAACCTCATAGCTTTAACTATAATTTATCAGCGTTTTATGTTTTCTAATGTAAAAATTTTATGCTCTCGATATTTTTTCAAATAATGAAAATAGAAGATTCTCCTAAATAAATAAATAGGAACCAAGTAATCTCTAAATGCAATGGCAAGTGGCGAGTGGCGAGTGGCAAGTGGTAGCCTGGTAGGAGGGCACGTCAAATCGTTGGTAGAGAAGTCATCCCTATATTGATTGTTGATTTTGTCGTTATTATACTTTTAAAAAATAAAATAAAAAATAAAAAATTCGTGTCTTTAATATATATAGTGCCTAGCTAGCCAAGACATGCTTTTTGTTCTCCCTTTAAATACAATAAAATATCTTAGTTAGAATATATATATATATATATATATATATATATATATATTTTGGATAGAATTATTAATGATCTCCTAAATTATATATTCTGATGAGTAATCACTACGAAATTAGTGCTTAGTGCTTACTCCGATAATATATATATGATCCTAAAAAAAAAAAACAAAACAAAACAAAACAAAACAAACTAATACTAGGAGTTCTTATTCCTAGTTCTAAATTTTGTCTAAGGATATATAATGAGTATTATTAATTAGGAATGTAAGAATCTAGAATGAATATTCACTTGTTTGTTAACATAGGAATGACTAAATATTCAAACTAAAATAAAATCATATTTCAACCAAATTTCTTAAGATACTCTTACTTATAAAAACGATATCCCAAAAAACATGATTATTTTTCTGGGCACCCAAAAAAAAAGAAAAGCATCCGTATAATTCGCCGTCCCCGCGGGTGGCTTACCATCCCTTTTTCAAATGCCAAAAAAGAAAAAGAAAAATGTTTTTTTTTTTATAATATTTTTATTTTTAAATGTTAAATCACCACTTATTGCAAAAATTTAAGCAGATAGAAAAAGATGAATTTAATTAAGACGAAATTAAGACTAGAAGGCTCAACATATATAGAAACTTAATCAAATACGAACTCTCACTCTGAGGCCCTAGAGAATATCATGTTCTCGATCTTATTATATATAGCATATATATTCCTTGTATACTAAAATGAATACGTTAAATACCATATTTTTTTAATTTTAGTATTATCTACTAAAATTAAGTTTATACTAAAATCACATCAACTTTTAGTAATTTTAAAAGTTGATGTGACTTTTAAAATTACTATTGAATCAAAATCTAATAATGATGTATCTCAAATTTAATAGTAATTTAAAAGCTGTATAAACTTAGTTTGAGAATAAAATGAAGATAAAAAAGATAATATGTTGCATTCCTAAACTAAAACATTAATATTAGAACTACATTTTTATTTCACAAACTATCTGACGGGTCAATTTCAACCAATTATTAAATTAAATTTTATTAAAAAATTATACATAATTTAAGAACAATATACGGACATCATGGGATCGATAGATGAAATACTAAAGGCAAATTTATAAGATTCCAAGGAACGACAAAAATAATTAAAAGCGGGGGGCACAATGGTGTTCAGACGAGCGGGCGTCAACGTGGACAATGAAGCCCCGTCACGAGGCTCTCGACAGTAGAGAAGCCACGACTGTCGCCTTGATTGGCAGCCCTCGTGGCGGAATCTCCCACCACACATCTCTCGCCTCATAGCCCCACACCGACGTGGCCAAGACCCCGTAGAGGCCTCTAGATCTTTCTCTTTCTATAAATATGCAAAACTTTTTAGCTTTTGTTTGCTTATATATAGAAAATCTACATAGATATATATTATATATATTATATATAATATATATGCATCATATATAGTCAACCGGCTGATCACTGGGTAAAATGGGAAGAGCTCCATGCTGTGAGAAAGTGGGGTTGAAGAAGGGGAGGTGGACTGAAGAGGAGGATGAGATCTTGAGCAAGTATATTCAGGCTAATGGTGAAGGGTCATGGAGGTCATTGCCAAAGAATGCAGGTAAAAAATAATGCAATTCTTTCATTAATGTTACTTTAAATTAATCAAATGAGTTCATAATTAATAAAATTACCAAATAATGGGATTCATTTTAACTTGTTTCTTAATTTCCATTTTCCTGATATTTTGAAGGGTTGCTGAGGTGTGGGAAGAGTTGCAGGCTGAGATGGATTAACTACTTGAGAGCTGACGTGAAGAGAGGAAACATTTCTGCTGAAGAAGACGAAATTATAGTGAAGTTGCATGCTTCTTTGGGAAATAGGTTGGTGCATATATTATCCACCACATGATCAACATATATAAAATCAAGAAACTCCTTTTCTTTCCTCTTCAGTCTTTTATGTCTTTCATGTACAGCCAAATGAACAAAAAAACAAAAACAAAAATCTCAAACACACTCTCTCTCTCTTTCTCTCTCTCCTTATAAAGATTTTCAGCCAATAACATGTTACTTTTTATAAAGATTTTCAGCCTAGCTATAAATGGGTTACTTTTTAATTACGAACTTGATGTTTTCTCTTGTCATCTTTTTTCTTTCTTTTGGCTGCTTCCCCTTTATTTGCTGTTTTTTCTTCCCTACTGTCTGTGTCAACACTTAATTGCACGTACGCAGGGAAAGAATGCAACTTGAGTAAGAGATTAAGGATAAAATTGAAATTAAGTTTAATATAAGTAATGTATTTATTATTATTATCTTAAAGTTTTATGTTTTTAACATTATCACAAGGGTTAAATTTGAAATTCTCAAATTCATAAATCTCAACTGTTTATTTCAGCTAAACGTTTAAAATAAGTCATATTTTAATATTTAACGAAGAAACATGGTTTATTAAATTCCTTGAAAGTAACTTCCTCGTTAAAACTACGTACAAGACAGAAAAACTACATTAAATTCCATTTTTAAATCTAGAAAGGATGAAGGTTATTTTTTCATTATTAACCTTTAGTAATAAAAATAAGTGCAGGTGGTCTGTAATAGCAAGTAAATTGCCTGGAAGAACAGACAACGAAATAAAGAATTACTGGAACTCTCACTTGAGCAGAAAGATTCACACTTTCAGGACTAGGGCTTCCGGTGAAACCCTACAGATGAGCATGGACTTTTCTAAGACGGATATTATTCCTCTAAAGAGAAGAGGCGGCAGAACCAGTCGAAGGGAGATGAAGAAGAACAAGAAGAACTTCCAAAAATATGTCGGGAATAATATTCCAACATTAATCCCAGCAACGAAAGCTAAAGATGTCGACGGAATCATCAATATCCCATTGCCCCCCACACCAGCCATAGACGAAAGCCAACAATATCTTTGTTCAAATGAGGCAGAAAAGTGTGAAAAGCAAATGGTTTGTGAAAACCCTAGTGGTGATCAGAAAGAGAATCAAGAGATTTCAGGACCACTGGATGATCATATTCAGGAAGGCATTGATGGTGGGTTGTTGTGTTTTGATGACATTGGTTTGCTGGAATACGGGGTTTTGAATTTAAATGAGGGGAGAGAAAGTAATGATGTGGTCATGGGTTTTAGTGAGGATGGAGACAGCAGTGGGGGGTTTATGTGTACGAAAAAGGTAGCAGCGGCAAGCGAGGAGATGATGATGGTGAGCGAAAATCTCAGTTCAAATATTGGAGATGATTGGGGATGGGAGGAGGGTGTTCTTCAAGGGAATGAGAAATGGGATAATGAAATCGAGGAAAGGTTATCCTTGTTGTGGGAGAGTGATAATTTGGAAGGGGATATTGATTGTAAATTAGGAGAGATAGATTTTAACAAACAAGATGCTATCTTGGCTTGGCTTCTATCCTGATCGAATAATTATTTTTATTTTTTCTCTCTTTCGGTTGTAAATGTTTGCAGGTGAGAGTTGAGACATCCTTAGTTAATCTCTGCTTTCTTTGTGTTAATTAATTATTAATGTGAAATTTCATTTTTACTAGAGCACAATTTGATGCTCAACTTCATTCTATCAATTTTGTTCTAAGAAGAATATATATATATAAGTCATGTGCCTGCATTTAGAAAATCATATATATATTCTCATGTTGTATCGATTTCTGTCAAATATGGTGGATATGTGTTCTTTTCTACTCCATGTATATAACACTACATTCTACAACGACATCGGACATAGGAATTAATGACAAATCGCTAATAATGGTCGCATTTGTCCGGTCGAGAAAAGTTGTCGTCCCTGGTACCTTAGTATTTGCGATATATATATATATATATATATTTTAAACAGCATTTTACAGCATGTGACCGTTTTTTTTGTTACTGGTACGCATATCATATTTTAACGTATGTTTAAATAGCATATTAGTGATCATGACCTTTGAGTCGACACTTATATCCTTATACCAGCAACGGCAAAAAAAAGTTGTCACGTCAAATTTTAAATGTTAAATGACGATTATATGCTTGACTTTTTTATAAAATTTCAACTTTACCATTAATTTAAAAACCTTCTTTTATTTAAAAAAAACGAAAATCAGAGATATTTTGGTTTTTTTTTATATTTCTAACCGTTAAATTTGATGGATGAGTTCAAATTTAGAACAATTGAAAGTTCAGGGAACTAAATTGAGAGATTTTGAAGTTAAAGGAGAGTTTGTCAAATCGAGTGAAAGTTCAAGGGTTTTCAGTGAAGTTATCCCAATATTATATTATATTTTTTTAATAGTGTCTCGGCGACAATTAGCCTTGAGTCATCCTTGATATCGATCGTCATATCAGCAACGACTAAAGGTCGTTGTCGCAATGTGAATTTCGTAACTTTTTTTAAGAAAGAAAAAAAAAACTTTATATAGTATATTCGCGACGAGCCGACGACGTTTGAGTTGTCGATGAGAAATTGGTCGCTAATTAATGATCAAATTTTATGAAGTAATAATATATGTCCAGCAAACTTTTAATGCACCAACTAAATCTTAGATACGTAACTCAAGAATAGAGTGGATCATACTTTTAGAAAAAGAAAAATACTTAAGAGTGGATCATGCAAATGTGGTTATTTTATTTTATGTTAAAAATTAACATGTATAAAATATAAAATTTAGTATTAAACCCTTCTTCACTATAAGATGATGATGATGATTTATAGTATTCTTGATAAGACCTTTCAAAAGTCTTATGTTCTTCTTTTTCTCCCTACAAAGAAACAAGCTAGAGGAAGTTAATATGCATATCATTTGTAATGAACTTAAGTTAAATTTTATTTAAATTTATCCATTTTTTTAATTTTAAATCTATCTATATTTTATTCATTTTATATATTTATTAATTTAACTTAATTAATAAAAAAAGTTTAATTAAGTACAATCAACAACGATCACATGCTAAAACTAATTCTCACATTTAGCGACATCATGTCATTGTTGTTGAATGTGATTTAGCAACAATATATGCCATCATGTTATTGGTATCATAATTGAAGATGTCAGTCGATCGCACATTGAACTTAATTAAGATCAATAATGCCTGGAAAAAAATAAAATAAAATAAAAAATTAGTGGACCTAGATTTCTAAGTGACATGTCGGTGATCTAGCGAGGAGTCACTTAGATGTCAAAGTTAGTGAAGGACTTTGAAATGACCGGAAGGAAGAAAAAAAAAATGACAGGAAGTAAATGTCTGGCAAAATAATTGGTGCACCACTTAATGATTCAACTCATTTCCTTTTTATAAAGTGTTTCCCTTGCATAGTCTATATATATAGACGGAGAAGCTTGGGGCTAACAAAATTTGATTATGTTGCCCCTCACTCTCTTAATTAGCTCACTTTTTCCTCATTTTCTAGTAATAATAGAAAATATGTACAACCTAAAATAATCTTTGGCTAACCAAGAATGAACGCCCTAAGAGTATCTCCAACAATAATATGTAAAATACCTAATCAAAAAACACACTTATTTATTTTACCTACTTATTTTTCAATACCAAATCCACCAAATTATCTAACATCTTTTATACTTTCCCTTTTTTTTTTTTTTTTTTTTTTCAAAAAATATGGAATTTTCATTGATGAAATTTTATGAGTATAAAGCTTTTACATCACTGAGCATACAGCTCTAAAAATCATAGCAAAAAACTATGAATGTTACAAAGTCATAAAAATGACTTCAAGCTTCCCCTGATCCATGTACAATTATATTTAAGGAACATATCTACTTCGTGCAGACTGGATTTAGGACATGAGTAGCCCAAATACAAAAAATAAAAATAAAAATAAAAAACTCGAAACGAAAAATTCGGCCGTGAGAGTTAAGCCCCCACATCGATCTACTTCATCCTCAACTTGAAAGCCTAGACAAGCAAAAAAATAAAAAAAACACAAAACACAAAACAAAAACTTTACAAGCAGCAGCGGAGGAGCACGACATCGTAAACATTCTTTCGGAAGACACGCATTGGCCGAAGAAGGCGATCAGATCTAAGGTTGAAGAGACTAGATCTGGATCTAGATCTAGATATAGAAACTAGATCTAAAACAATCCGCAAAAAACAAAGACCTTAGATATTTCTCTTAAATACTATTATTCATTCTTTTATTATTATTATTATATTCTTCCCAACTTAACCTCTTAGAAAGGGAAGAAATATTAAAGAAAATGTTGCTATTTACTATAGTACCAATTAAATGTGTATTAACTAGCCAATAATTGTTCCCAAGTGGTAGTTGAATCGGCTGGGACCACATCTAATGAAGCGGTAGTCATTAGTTCGGATCCACATCCCCCTCTCGTGCGGACATGTCAAAAAAAAAAAAAAAAAAAACTAGCCAATAACTATCCTCAAGAGGTAGTTCAATCGGCGGGGATCGCGTCTAATGAAACGGAGACCACTAGTTCGAATCCCCTTCCCCCTCTTGTTCGGACATGTTAAAAAAAAAAAAAAAGAACTAACCAATAACTAATCTATTTTATCGTAAAAATAAATATAATAAGAGATATGCTACAATGCAATTCAAATTTCAAATTTTAATCCTCCATCTCATGTGATTGTCCATCTACCACGTCACTAAAAATAAACAAAATGTGGACATTATAGTGCCCTTAAGCATTTCTCTTATAATAATATTAGCAAATATGAACAAATTTATTGAGTTTGGAAAGTTATGGTTGAGCGTTCAAACTTGACATAAATGCATGGAAATGGACAAATGCCTTCTTTCAAGTTCCTTACACTTGCACACGTAGCACTCTACCGTCTACAGACTCTACACCTTCAATCCTGCAAAACTAATCGCTGAAAGGACGTACACTTACAGCAGTCGTTGCATATACCCATCATGACCAACTAGGAGCCGACCATATTTTGATGGGCACTGATACCATGCACGCCGGTGCAAAAATTTTTTTTTTTTATTATTATTATTATTTTTTGTAGCACTTTTTAAGTACATTGACACCTCCTTTTACGTGTGTATATATATATATATATATATATATAATACGTTGTGCTATATCTTTGATTGTTGTACATATATTCCCATTCCGTACTCTAAGATTTATTGTTGAGCAATCAAGCCTTTTTGGGCTATTTTCTCTTACGCACGCCGCGTGCTTTGTATCATTACTCATCATTTTAGAAGGAGAGAAGACAATGTGGTAAGTCTAGCGCCGTACAAGTTACTGCAGGTTACTATTTTTATTTATTTATTTTTGTATAGATTTGCTTTATGCAGCAATTTATGAGATGAAATTCTGTCTACTATTTGGAGTTTTGATTACTTTTAGTCAAGTTCTAAGGTCTTATTTATATGAAACCCTCCGAATAGCGGTTTTAAATCTTTGATTTATCTTTCGATTTTCTCTCTAGTTCTTCTTTTAGAGCAAATAACTAACGGATGACAGAGGAATGATTAGACACGTGGAAGAATTTGTCATTGATGGTAAAGGAAGCGAATATAATTACAATTGGAAATGTGTTTTGTAACAGAGATGGAAAATAGAGACAACTTGTCTAGTTGGAAAAGTTTTGATGGATCAGGCAATGGACATAGACATAATTTGCCGAAATATATAGTGTATTGATAGTCCTTTTAGAAAAAATACATTTAACTTTCTAAATTATTACCAATTTTATCACACGGTTCCAATTATCAATTTTCAATTCAAACACCATAGATATAAATACTAAAATCAAGAAAGTATAAAATAAATCAACACACTTTTCTTTTTTTTTTGTACATGTCCGCATAAGGAGAGCGAAAAGCAGAGAGCGCCGTCAGAGGGGGAGAACAAAGGTTCTCCCCCTCCGGCCCTCCTCCCTTCTCCCTTTTTTGCCTCCCCCCTCCCCTCCCCTCCCATTGCCCTCTTTCTCTTAGCGAGCTAGCCCATTTATCTGATACCTCTAGCTTTTTGGGTGATTTTTTCTTTTCCCTCCCTCTCCGCCTCTTCCCCCTCCTTTGGTCCCCTTTTTTTGCTCTAGGCTTTTGGATCAGCCGTTCTTTGCTCGATCTTCTACCCTTGCCGAACCCACGTCGTCACTCGCCCCTCTACCTGTCCTCTTTGGCTTCGTCCGAGTTCTTCGTGTTCCGGTCATTTTCCCCAGGCAACCTTCCTCCCCGACGTGGTTTGTGTTTTGGGTTTCTTGTTTCTTGATTTTATTTTCTTGTATTCTCTCATTTTCTTGTTTTTTGCTAGAGTTTGTGTTTCTTTCTTTATGTTTTTGCTTTTGTTGTTTTTGCTTGTTTTCATGGGGTTTCACTCCAACTTCCCCTTCCGTTTGAGTGCGCCGCCGATTTCCTCTGCTCCTACGTCGCCTCCCACCGTCCTATGCTGTGCCTTTTTCTCGCACCCTCCGCCGCGATGAGCTTCCAACACCCCTTCCGTTTTCGGTTTCCGGCGAGCGCGCAATCAGCTCTTCTTTTCGACTGTTGTCATCCTTTTAGTGTGCTTTTTTTGTTGTTGGTTATTTTCCTGTAATTTTGTCTGACTTTTTTTTGTCTTGTTTTCTTTCCCTGTATCTGTTTTGTTTTTTGTTTGTAATAATGCTTGATCCTCTCTCTCGATCTGCCCACTTGATGCCCTTCGGGGTAGTTGATTTGGTCCAGACATTTTGGTCGTGAATGTGAACGTTATCCTAGCTTTCGAGTCGAGGAGAATGAGTTTTGGCTAGGGGTTTTCTGCCCTCAATGCAGAGAAATAAGAGTTATCTATGCATTGATTTTGAGTCTGTTTGGTGCAGATCTGCTGTTTCATTTGAAAATTAGTCATCGGTTAGTGGATTTTGTATGAGTGTGAAATGTAATACGTCATCTTTGACGCTTGTAACCTCGTAGCTTTGGCTATGGTTGCTACAGAGCTTTGCATTGTGTTGTTTGAACTTTATACTCGTTTATCAATTAATGAGATTGAACTGTTTCAAAAAAAAAAAAATCAACACACTTTTTTGGGTAATAAATTAAAAACCTTTTGAATATCTCTTTAAAAGTAAAACTATTCCGAGGCTAGTTAACTCTAAAGGCATCCACTATAGAAGACTTACAAAACATTTATAACTCTGAAAATCAATCTTACAATCGTGGTAAATGAAACGTGCACCTCCCACCACAGTAGCTCCATAACCTCTAGCCATTTTCTATAGAAATCACATTCATAAACAAACCTTGTCTACTGAAACCCATAATTTTGGTAACTATAGGTTTTCTATGATTTGAATGGCAAGGATAAAACAAAGAAAAGTTTTGAATATTTAGGCTCAAGAACAATGGTAAAATTCTCACAAAACAACTCCCCCCTTCGACCTTCCGACCCTCTCCCTCTTCTTCCACCCCCTTCCCCTCCCCTCCCATTGCTCTCTTTCTCTTAGCGAGCTAGCCTATTTGCCTGATGCCCCTAGCTCTTTGGGCGATTTTTTCATTTCCTTTCCTCTCTGCCTCTTCCCCCTCCTTTGGTCCCATTTTTTTGCTCTAGGCTTTTGGATCGGCCGTTTTTTGCCCGATCTTCTTCCCTTGCCAAACCCACGTCGTCACTCTCCCCTCCACTTGTCCTCTTTAGCTTCGTCTAGGTTCTTTGCGTTCCGGCCATTTTTCCCCGGCAACCTTCCTCCCCGACGTGGTTTGTGTTTTGGGTTTCTTGTTTCTTTGTTTTATTTTCTTGTATTCTCTCATTTTCTTGTTTTTGGCTAGAGTTTGTGTTTCTTTCTTTATGTTTTTGCTTTTGCTGTTTCTACTTGTTTTCATGGGGTTTCACTTAAACTTCCCCCTCTATTTGAGTGCGCCGCCGATCTCCTCCGCACCTGCTCCGCCGCCCACCGTCCTCTGCTGGGACTTTTTCTCGCACCCCCGCTGTGATGAGCTCCCAACGCCCCTTCCGTTTTCGGTTTCCGGCGAGCGCGCGATCGGCTCTTCTTTTCGGCTGCTGTCATGCTCTAGTGTGGTTTTTTTTTTCTTTTTTTCTTTTTTTTCTTTTTTTTCTGTCTTGTTTTGTTTCCCTGTATCATTTTTGTTTTTTGCTTGTAATAATGCTTAGTCCTCTCTCTCGATCTACCCGCCTGATGCCCTTCTGGATAGTTGATTTGGTCCAGACAAAGTTGTGGATGTGAGCATTATCCTGGCTTTCGGGTTGAAGATGATGAGTTTTGGCTTAAGGTTCTTTGCCCTCAAGACTGAGGAATAAGAGCTATCTATGCATTGGTTTGTGTTTGTTTGGCGCAGATCTGTTGTTTAATTTGAAAATTAGTCATAGGTTTGCGGATTTTGTATGAGTCTGAAATGTAATACATCATCTTTGACGCTTGTAATCTCGTAGCTTCAGTTATGGTTGCTTCAAAACTTTGCATTGTGTTGTTTGAACTTCATGCTCGTTTATCAATGAATGAGATTGAACTGTTTAAAAAAAAAAAAAAATCATCAACACACTTTTTTTGGTAATAAATTAAAAACCTTTTGAATATCTCTTTAAAAGTAAAACTATTTCGGAGCTAGTTAACTCTAAAGGCATCCACTATAGAAGACTTATAAAACATTTGTAACTTTGAAAATCCAATCTTACAACCGTGGTAAATGACACATTCACCTCCCACCGCAGTAGCTTCATAACCTTTAGCCATCTTCTATAGAAATCACATACATAAACAAACCTTGTTTACTACAACCCATAATTTTGGTAAGTATAGGTTTTCTATGATTTGAATGGCAAGGATAAAACAAAGAAAAGTTTTGAATATTTAGGCTCAAGAACAGTGGTAAAATGCTCACAAAACAATGAAACAATGTCTCTCTAAGTATATAAAAGTTGTGCTATGTGCGGCTTATATAGAAGGGGAGAAAACATTACTTTTTAGGCTAAGTCAATTGTTTAAAACAATTTGCCGCAACCTCATTCGAACCAAAATAAGTTTGGGTTGAACCAAAATTAGGGTTCCACAGTTTATGTGTGTAGGGATTGAACGAGCTTCGAATGACACTTTGATCGAAACTCTCTATGGCTTTCTCATTCAAACGCCTTTTGATCGCAGTTGCGAATGATGCTCCTAAAAAGTCCTTTTAATCCACCGTTTGATTGGAACTACAATCGAGTCATTCTCGAAAACTTGACGCACATTCTCGTTTGAATTAGATTGGTTTTGATTGAATGAGATCTTCAATCTTTGTACCAGATCATTTTAAGACTCTTTCGCCTTATAACATCAAAGGTGAAATTTTTTCCATGAAATACAAATTTAGCCCTTTGAATAAGCTTTCCAAACTCCACAAAAAGTATGTTTTCGTCTAATGTATAAAAGAGTCCATTCTATCTAGACGTGGTGTTACAACATTCAGTAAAAGTTTGACACAACAGCTTTAAGCACAAAATATAATACACACAAAGCAGATACAAAGTACTGAAGTTTGGTCTCCAACATGATGTGCTTTTGAGCTTGGGCTTGGGCTTGAGCTTGAGCTTGGGCTTGGGCTTCCGTGGATTAGATAGGAAGGGAAGGACCAACTAAGACGAGTTTTCAGTATTGAAAAGAAAAAACTGTACGTTCGCATAAGATGACGATGAAGCCGACACTCCGAGCTTGTCTCTCGGCACTGTTCACTGGTAAACCCTAACCATAACTCTCCCTCTCATTTTACACCTTTTTCGCCTCTTTCCCGAATAATAGTCCAACTTGTTAGATTCTGAAAAGTAGCTATATTCGCAGGCGACAACGGCGTCGTTTCCCTCTCCGCGAAGCCAAGGTTATTGGAGCTCTGTTTTACGAATTTGTTTGTTTGTTTGTTTGTTTGTTTTTTTCTGTACTAGTGCTTTAGTTTGTGAATGTGTATGTTTGTGTGCGTAAATGATGGTGGTTGAGCAAAATATCAAAAGGGTTTAGGGTTTTAGTTTTGTGATGCACTTGTCAATGTGGATATATCAGAAATTATGATGGTTAAATTAAACACCAGGTTGGGTTTGGATAGAAAAGAAGGAACTTTTAAAGTTTTTGTTTTCCATCTTTTGTTTGCTCCTCTCTAAACAAAAAACATTAACAAACAACCAAAACACAGCACTCATAAAAACATAAAAAACAGTTTCCACCAGAACACTTTTAATCTGGTGATTGCTGAATGTGCACTGGACATTAGATTATGTTGAAAGTTTTTATTTTCGGTAAGCAGTTGGACGGGTTTTAACAAACTTTTATTTTCATTTCTTAATATTTTGATTGAATCGTTGCAGAGTTAGTAGACAAATACAAAGGAAACTGAAAATTTATGGGTTTTAGCCCTAAGCCCCTAATTTATCCAAATTAATTATTAAGATGCTTGTATTTCAGGCCATGATAGCTGATGATTCTAATTTTACCAAAAAATTGATGGAAGAAAGTGAAGTTGTAGGATGCACGCATTTTGGGTACAATTGTTTTACCCCAAAGGAGTATGATAGTTAGAGCTTTAATGCTTCTTGTTCTATTGATTTCTACTCTGCATAGTCTTGGTGCACCTCATCAGTTAGATTGTTGTACTAAAGTCGGCCATGGAAGAGTTTTAGTTTTGATAACCATCAAGAGCTTCAATGCTTCTCTGATCACAGTTGTCCAATTGTAACGCCATCTGCTAAGCTGGTTGTTCAAGTTATGGAACACATACATTATCTTCATTAAATTTATGTACCCTTTTAACTTATCCAAAAACAATCTGCTGCACACCTTTTAATTATTATTATTATTATTCAAATTAAAGTGTTATGAATCCCCCCATGTTAAGAGTGCTAAATCCGAATTCCACTGCAATTTGTAGATATAAGTCCTTTGGACATTTCTGGTTAAAACATTAGAACAAATAACATTTCTTTGTGGATGTTGATTTAATGCTAAGATAAATAACTTTAGGAAATGATAATTCTGTACTAGGGCTGCATCTTACCTAAGGATACTGGCCAATACCCAATCAGAAGGCATTCAGAGCCTGAGGCGATCCCTCCATAGTTCCTCTGAGGAAGATGATGACTGGTCTGAATTAGGCGTACCAGTAGCACAAGGTGTAGGTACACATCTGAAATTGAAGACAGAAAAGCCAGACCGTTTTAGGGTATGCATATAGTGTACTGTTGGGATTCTGTGTGGCTATGTATTCACTATTTCTATATTAATAGTTCGCTATAGTTGAATCTTCATGAATACTCATTAAAAAAATGTAAAGTGAGTTCTGACCGAACCTTGAATCTCAATTTTAAGCAGAAAGATGAACCTAGAAAAAGATCTTCATCTCGCATGTCTTTGCCTGCAGAAGGTCAGCCCAGGTCGAAGGGCGTCTCATCAAAACTGGTTAACTCTTCACCAGCTCCTACTCTCAAGCCAGACAACCAAGTCAATATTTCTAGTACTCCTACCAATATAAATGTTTCTAACTTCAAAAGTTCAAGCTCTATTTCTGTTGAGAATGTCCCTTCCACAATCAACCTTTCCCTGTTGAAAAAGGCACTTTCAGTTTTTGGGGAGATTTCTAAGGCTTCCATGACTAGTAAACCAAATGAATTTAATTGTTGCTATGTCCAATTTGAGGTACATATTTTGGTTGTTTTGTTTTTTTGGTCATCCATCCCTCCTCTTTCCCTTACCTATTTTTGCATGTGGTTGTCTAATAAGTACATAATTTGCATGCTTCAAGAGTGTAGAATCTTGCAAGAGAGCAATTGCTGTTGGTGGAATTAGAGTGAGCAGCTTCATCCTACCAATTTGTCCTCTGCGTGTCGAGGAAACTGTTACCATTAGGATTAGCAACGTCAGCTCAGAGACTGCTGATTCAGCAATACATTCTATATGCGTGTCATTTGGTCTTTTGGAGGGGCTTGTAAGGACAAAGGAGGGATTGGTGGATGCCTTGTTTAGTGTGGAGGACAACAAAAACGCACAAAGCATACTTACAAAGTAAGAAATACTACCCATTATATACCTTTCCTTATGTCTTTTTTGTATTTCAAAACTACTTAATGTTCTGGACATGCTATTAGATGAAGCTGACGATGCCAGATTTCTTTTCGTCAGTGTTAGGTAAGAATACATGACTTCCATAATCTTTCTCCTCAGTTGAGTATGCCTTTGGTTGTCAGATTGAACCACACGAGCATGGATGACTGCAAATGGACAGCCTGTTTGCATTCTAGAGACTCTGCCTCTGAAGTGATGACCAACAAAGATTATACTCAGTGCAATTTGGGGTTACAGATCATCAGTCATTTGGATGACTTGGAAGCACAAATGTCCATGAAGAAGGTATATGCAGAAGATTTAAAGATTCTGCATCATTCCTTAATGCACCTCGAATCTCACCCTGCGAGTAGGAAGAGAAGTTCCCAATATTGATGGGAGTTATGTATATCACTATTAGGTACTCTCTGCGATGCAAAAGCCTTCATGAAAATCCAGAAGATTATTATCAAGAGTTAAATACTAATCTTGGCTGTCAAAATCTTTGATTTCTGATTTTGAAAGTATTTTAGGGAGATCTGACGGGACAATTAGGTTCTCACCATGTCATGATCATGATTCCCTTGATGGAAGATAGAATGTGGCAAAATATTAGCTTGTATCATTATTAGATATTTTAGGGTTTCGAAGGCATGTACTTAACTGATATTGACTCTTATTAAACTTGGATGTTGAAGTCTATAATTTTTATTCCTCTTTTTTTTCTTTTTTTCTTTTTTTGCCCTTTATAAACCATAGTTGTGGGATCCAATGAAACGAGGAATAGTGAAATGGAAATGATTTATTTTATGTTGTATTTAATAATATACATTGTGCTAATATATATACACATTTGCACTTCTTCACTTTCTTTTCACACTCTTTTAGGTAACTTTTAAAATTATCATTAAATCAAAATTTAATAGTAAATTATCTTAAATTCATTCGTAATTTTCAAAACTACTTAAAAATAGTGGAAATAGGAATAAGAAAGTGGGTGTGTAGCATTATTTGATATAATATCATATGATAATATATATGCTATTAAATTTGTGAAATTTAATTTAGATCATAAAATGATCGTGATCCATGAAACAAATGGATCACCACCCACTTCTTTAATCCAACATAATATTTGCCAATTGGATTTTCACTTGAACCCTAGAAATATTCCTACATTCCTCGGTACTAGCCAAAAGTCATGTTCTATACTTCTCTTTTAACAAATCAAGTGTCCCTCCACCATGTAAGAGACACATGTTTTCTTTAACATTCTTAATAGTGATTTGTTACCCTTTTACTAACTTAGGAACCCAAACATTAATTTTTGAGAAACTCAAATATATTAGATTACACTTGTTATTTATTAAAGTAAATTGAATAAAATTTCATCCAAGCTGGTTTAGATGAAATTTGTGTCCCTGGAAAATTAAAACTTGTGTGCTAGCATCATTTGAGTTTTTTTAATAGACCCGGTTACAACACCATATCAGATTAAGTCCGTAAATTTGGGTCTAACTATTGTATATATAAGACTTTTAATTATGGACAAAGTTTTTCTCTAACTTAAAACTAGCATATTTTTAGAACATATAATTCTTATAGAACACTAATGAGGACAAATAATACCTTAATATACTAAATTAGAGGAATTTCATTTAATTTAGAAAAAACTTTATTATGTAAGACTAATTCTAAATATTTATCTCTCATCTCACTTTTATGCTATTGTGCTGATGTGACAGCATTCAGCCTTTGAATCAGAAAGTTTAATTAGCATACTTTCATTCTGCCACTATCTTATTATGTTGACGTGATTTTTTTTATTTTAATTTTTGAGAGATGTTACACATTCATAATTCATTTTTTTAAAATCTATCATTAAATTTGTGAAAGCGTCGTTAAGTCCCATTGATATAATGATAAATTTACCCATCTCTCATAAAAAAAAAAAAAATACACAAATGAAAAAAAAAAATAAAAAAATAAAAAATCTCTTGTTCCAAAAGTTAAGCCAAGTCAAGTTATGTGTTTGTTCAAAAAAAAAAGTCAAGTTATGTGTACGCCCCCACCGAATTCCTCCGGCACAAGCTCCGCCCTCTCACATCTCGACACGTCACCCACAACACGTCACCCCTCTGATAACCAATGGGACTGTGACACGTTACTCAAGCAAAAACACAGTTGCTCCAAGAAAAGTCAAAATAAACTACAAATAAAATTCCCATTTCCAAACTTGACATTGGTACAGAGCAAAGAGAAAAACAAAGCGAAAAAACAGAGAGAGATGGAAAAGCTTCATCAGATCTGGGTGGCCTTTGGAACCTTGGCCTTGTTAGCCGTTGCAGCCTTTGCAGAAGACGTCGTTGTGCTGACCGAAGCGAACTTCGAGAAAGAGGTCGGTCAGGACCGAGGATCTCTTGTCGAATTCTACGCTCCATGGTACCCGTTTGATTCTATCTTGTTAATCATTTGTTTCAGCTCTTGATTTAACTTGTACTGTGACGAGTGGATCGGTGCTTTATTGTTATGTAAGATCTGGGTTTAGGCTCAGTGGCTTTTATTCAATCCGATGCGTTTGATTTCTGTGATTCTTTTATTTTTCTTTTCTACTTTTTTAAGGATTTTGTTACTGGGTGCTTAAGAATAAGATTGGGATTAAATCTTATTTATTTATTAGAGTTTCGTCCGATTATATATGCAGTGAAGGTGTTTGGATGAAAAATTGTATTGCATTGTAGTAAATTCCGAGGTGGGTCAAAAATAAATTACGAAAGTGCAAAAGAGAAGCTTTTAAAGATTACTAATTGGGTTCTGTGTTTAAGTTTGTGTCTTTTAAGCCATTTCAAACTTTGTGTAATAAAGAAAGGAACTTTTCGAATATTCTTTATTTTTTCTTTTCTCGTTTTAGATTTTCTGAAAGGTTCTAAGAAGGATTGAAAAGATTTGTATCTCGGTGTTTATTCTGTTCTGATAGTGGGTTTGTGGGTTTGTGGGAAACTCTGGTTTCCCACAGAGAGTTTCCCAGCAAGTCAAACTTACATCGATATTTCGTTTGTGTGACAGGTGTGGGCACTGTAAAAAGCTTGCTCCAGAGTTTGAGAAGCTCGGCACAAGTTTCAGAAAGGCCAAGTCGGTCTTGATTGGAAAGGTAAGCTCTTTACAATGGTTTGCATTTGTTTATTTAGAAACTTGTTAGTGTAGTTGCACTGCTTATTTATGATTTAATTTTCGTATTTTTGTTAGTGATATTCATCTGATGACATCTTTTTATGCCTATGGTGAACAATTAGATGTTATTTTTTAGTGATGAAGTTTCTTCAAACTGATTTATACGATGCTATTGCCTTGAGTGTTGAATTCTTCATGACATATGATTCGATAATGTGGAGTAGGTGGACTGCGATGAACAGAAGAGCTTGTGCAGCAAATACGATGTTTCTGGATATCCAACCATTAAATGGTTTCCAAAAGGATCGTTGGAACCTAAAAAGTGAGGATAATTCAACTATTCAACACAGTTGTGAAAAGTTTTCGTCAATGTTCCCTCACATACATAATGTGCTACTCTTCATGAATATTAATTGTATGATGTATATGTATATAGGTATGAAGGACCACGTACTGCAGAAGCCCTCACTGAGTTTGTGAATACTGAAGGAGGTAGTATACCTTTCCTTTAAAATTACCTTGTGCCAACGTGTGAACCAAAATGATTTTCATCTGGTTGGATTTTAGGGTTAGACATAAATAAATTACAATTAGGCATTTTTTGAAGAAAACTAATTGTTTTATTTATTTAGTCATTCATTTATATTTTGTGAGTGCACCTTCAGGGTCTTTTTGGTTTTCACTTTGATGGCTTCGTTTTATGAAGCCCGCTGAATGCATGTTAGTCCTAACTTGTATGACACTATTGTATGATGTGCACCTCTCACTTTAGGTAATCTTTAGAGGATGTATGTGTCTCTGGCTCTACCTTTGTGCCCTTAGATGAGTTCTAAGGTTTAGTGCAATGACTTAGGAAAAGTGCTAGCCACATCTGCGCCATCACCTCTAAAATGACTAATCAATTTAGACATTCCTTAAAATCACTGGTAAAGCCTAGTTTCACCTTGTAAGTAAGCAATGCGGGTCTTTCTATAAATCATCCACTCTATGTGAGCTACTCATCTTCCCAATATGAGACTAAAGTGTTACAGTTAGACTAGCATCTTCTAAAACTGGTTACCACACATGATTTTGTAGTATTGTTATCTTCCCTGTTGCATCTTGAAGAATGTGTCGCCATAGTGTGTTTCTACACACGATTATGTGCTTTATTATTTTCCTCCTCACACTTTTAGGAACTTGTATCCCCCGGAATCACTTATTTTATTTTCTCTTGTGTGTGTATATACCGGCATAACCACAGAATTTTCTAATGAGGTCAATTGTTTGCAGGGACTAATGTGAAGATAGCTACAGTTCCATCCAATGTAGTGGTGCTCACAGCTGATAATTTTAATGAGGTTGTATTGGATGAAACCAAAGATGTTTTGGTTGAGTTCTATGCCCCATGGTAAGCATGCCTATTCTTCTCTCTTTTTAATATCAACATCTTTTAAGAGACTGTTGGTCTTCCTTCCTTCATGGGTAGTGAATTTCGTTATTGATTTCTGTATTTCTTTATTTCTTTATTTAATTCTATATTACTGGTTAGTATCTAATGGATTGCGGTTGCAGGTGCGGTCACTGCAAGAGCCTTGCTCCTGTATGTCTTAACTCTTTTGTTTGGTTATTGTGATCGGAGCCTTTTTAACTTCTGCACTTGTAATGATCTGGGTTTTTCCTTTGTTGCTTCAGACCTATGAAAAGGTAGCTACAGCATTTAAATCTGATGAAGATGTAGTGATTGCTAATCTAGATGCTGACAAATACAAGGATCTAGCAGAAAAGTAAGTGCAAACTCAATTTATAAGCTTGTTTGTCTGCTGAAGATGGATTTCTCAACATACCTTTAAGAGCCAATTTCTTAATGGCCAATGCTTTGTTTGAAGGTATTCTGTAAGTGGGTTCCCTACGTTGAAATTCTTTCCAAGGAGCAACAAAGCCGGTGACGAATATGAGGGTGGCAGAGATTTAGATGACTTTGTGGCTTTCATCAATGAAAAGTGTGGCACCAGTCGTGATGGAAAAGGACAGCTTACTTCAAATGTTAGTTATGAAGATTAAAACTGATGTGTGATCACAATTTTATTACTGTTTACTTAAAATGTTCTATGGTTTTGACAGGCTGGTATAGTTGCGAGTTTGGATGCCTTAGTGAAGGAGTTTCTAGCTGCTACTAACGAAGAGAAGAAGGCAGTCTTTGCTCTGATAGAAGAGGAAGTTGAGAAGCTCACAGGTTTCAGCGCTAGGTACTCCATTTGTGGCTGTCTGCTTTCTATATTCAACTATTTTTAAGTTTGAACTTTATAATGCCTTTGTAAAGTCAGCATTGTTGATTGCTATCCTCTTTTAAGGTATTGCTTGAAAGGATCATATGTTTGCATTTCTCTGCCAAAGACTTCTTTCTATTTTTTGAGATAAAGCTCCTGTGAACCTAGATAACTATTATGAACCCTTTTTCAGGTATGGAAAGATTTACTTGAAAGCTGCCAAAAATTGTATGGAGAAAGGTTCTGATTATGCTAAGAACGAAAGGGAGAGAATCCAGCGCATTCTTGACAAGGTAAGATTTATGCCCCATTCTCCACGTTAAAGCACATATTGGAATAGGATCTACAAGTAAATTTTGGATAGCTTGAAATGGCCATTTATTGGAAGTGGTGTTTGACATCACACTTACCTTTGGTACTAATTTTTCTTATGATATATCTTCAAGGGAAAAAGATCTCCTCTCTTTTTCTTTTTTCCTTTTAGTTATATAAAATTATGTCGATTGTACACTGGAGCTTCTGTAAATGATATATACATCAAGGGTTTCAAGCTGAACAAATATAAAAGATGACTTATTATAAACTACTTCAACATGGCAATTTTATGCCTTTGTACCCCAAGAATCATAACTTATTGTTTTTACCCTTCAACAAGTTGTTCAAGATATGCTGAAATTGAGCTCAATGATTGATCTTGCTTTTTCTTGTTTGATGCAGGCAATCAGCCCAGCCAAGGCAGATGAGTTCACCCTGAAGAAAAATATTCTATCCGCGTTTGCTTGATCTCCAGTAGCCTAGTCTTGCACTCATCTTGCACTGGGGATGGGGTTTATTGAATGGTTTTTCCTGCCACCATCCCCATCGGATTTTACTTTAATGTATTTGAGCTGGGCATCGTAACCGTTATAATTTTAGGCCTGGGATGGTAATCGAGCACGCTAGCTGTAGCAAAGAACTGTTTTGAGTTCCAATTTACCTAACTGCAGTGATTTCATTCCTTTAGTGTTGTATTTTATATTTGTGATAATAAACTTAATTTTAAATTGAATCATAGGTTATATTAGTTGGTATATATATATATACTTGTGTTAGAATTCCAAACCACACCTAAAAGGATAACTCAAAAAAATGTCATTAGGCTCTGCTTACAGATGGACTACCGCTGCCCGAATTGTAGATGTGAGAATTTTTATGGGGGTTCATCTGTCAAAGTGGACAGCCATCTCAAAAGTTGCTTGGCCATGTATGATTTATATTAACTTTCTCAGGTTCGAATTATTAGTAATTTGGATACAAAATTATCGGAAATTTCTATCTATAAGCAATAATGTTGCCTTTGGAAAACATCTTTCACTCTAAATTTTAATGGTACATTGTTACAATGCTCTAATAACTGTGTTTCTACAACCTCTAACACGTTTCTATGTTTAGATTCAATATGATGCCAAGGTTATTTTGGAGGGAAAATGCTAGGTGTTCTTCTAGTGTTTTCTTATTGTTTTTTTAATTGTGATGTGGTTTTTAAAATTATCGTTAAATTTAAGATTATCATTATTGACTTTTAATCTATTGGTGATTTTAAAAGTTACATTACAGTTGGGAGTATACTAAGAGAACACTAGAAGAACACTTAGTATTTTTCATTTTAGAGCAACCCCATGTTCATTAAAGCATTTATACCCGAGTCATTAAATTTTTAGAAAGGTAAAGAGGGAGGGCAAGGAAGATTTTAAATTCTTGATGGAAATAATTGTGTTTTTTTTTTTTTTTTGTAAGAAAGAAGCAATAGCTTTGAAGGGAAAATAAATGGCAAGGAAAGAATATGGGTGAGGTCCCATAAGAGGACTGAGTTTTAGGACTTGTTTGAGATTGCGTTTGAAGGACCTAAAAGTACTTTTAACACTCAAAAAATTCATTTGAAGAAAAAAATATTTGTTTGGTAAAAAAATTAAAAGCGCTTTTAAGGATCCAAAAAATTCTAAAAATGGCCTAAACGCACTTTTGGCAAAAGCTTAAAAATGAAACTTTTGCCCAAAAACTATTTTTTACTTAAAAGCACTATTTCTTAAACGCAATCCCAAACAAGCTCTTAGTACAATTCACCATCCAAACTATGTCATTCAAATAACTAATTGCATGCAATTAATTTAAGCAGCCAGTTGGAGATAATTCTTATTTTCTTTAAAGCATGTTCGAGATTGTGTTTAAAAAATAGAGCTTTTAAATAATAATAATAAAAAAAATAAAAAATTAGCAAAATCTTTATTTTTAAACTTTTGCCAAAAAGTGTATTTGGGTCATTTTAGAAGAAAAAAAAGTTAAAAAAGTGCTTTTGAAATTTTTTACCAAACATGCCAATAATAATAAAATATTAAAAAAAAAAAAAAAAACTTTTTAGCAAAATCTTTATTTTTAAACTTTTGCCAAAAAGTGCGTTTGAGTCATTTTAGAATAAAAAAAAGTTAAAAAAGTGCTTTTAAAATTTTTTACCAAACATGCCAATTTTTGTTTGGTACAACTTTTTAGGTATTAAAAATACTTTTTAAGCTCTGAAACACAGTCTCAAGCATACTCTTATTCCCTTTTGAGTTTATGTACTAAGATCCAAGTGGAAGCCAAATAAGAAAAAACGATAACCATTAAAACACTAGACAAATATATCACTATTTTGCAACATCATAACTCATAAGCTATGCTCAAGTTGCGGCAAAAAATTAAGAGAAAAATTAAATCAGGGGCAATTAATTACGTCCCAAGTGAACGGGCTCTTCTATTTTTTTGTAATGAAACTGCTAGAGACTGGATTAAGTAAGCCATGGCCTTTCCACTGCAATAAATGATGGGGACTTCACGAATAGAAATAAATAAATAAATAAATGATGGGGACTTCACAATTTCCCAGCTGAGAAGAACCAAGCAAGACCTGCTGGGGCATGCACTGATGAGATTAGAGCTTGTCTTCCTAATGCATTCCTGAAGAATCTAATTCCCAGAATCATCACCTTTTACATTCACATCCAAGGCTCTGCAAGATGTCTCTCGATTGAAATTGGCCACTGGCATTCCCATTGAAGAACACTCCTCAATGTGATACTCTCTCTCATCATCTAAAGACTTCATATTCGTATCTGAGCACTGTCGCTCTGCAGCTTCTATATTAGGTACAGGATCTTGCCCTGAACCAAATGCCAGTTCATAGGATGATGGCCAAGGAGGCTGTGTTCTCATCACAGACCGCAAGAGAGCAGCCCTCCTCAAGTCAGCTGAGTGGCATATATCACTAGGTGATGATGGGAACCGACCCTCAGAATCTGAGCCTCGTTGACGAGTTTGTGAGCAAGTGACAGTAGCAGCAGCACATCCATGCGAAGGGTATGAACTAGTGGAAGGTGCAGAAGTGAACCCACTGTGTGGTCTTTGATACCTATATGGAGAGACAGGACTGGTGGGCACACTGTCAGGTTGGGAGGAGCAAGCGTTTATTGGGGTCTCACAAAATCGAGTGTCATCGGTGTCTTCTGACATTGGTGAATACTGGAAGGACATTTCATCCCTGGAAATACAAAGAAAAGGAAACTCAAAGAAATTGAGTACAATTATTTAGTTATGCTAAAGATAGCATTTTTCCAAGGCAAGTTATATATACGTTGGAAAACAAAGAGGGGCAATGATGTGGTGAGCTGATGCTTTCAGTAGGAGGGAACATGAGGAACTATTTCATGGCTCATATTAAAAATTTTAGATAACGTGGAAAACATATTCACATCCACATATATACCGTTAGATGCTCCGAAACTTAATTTGGACCATGAAATGGATCCTGTCCATTTCCAGTGAAATTGAGAGGATCCTATTCCCGGTCGGAGATGGTGATGAATGACTCTGCAAGCAAAGGGAACACCAAAATCACAGACAAACAGATTCTATGTGATCTGCTATCATGTCTGTACTTAATGAGTTCACTTCTTTCACAGTGATTTCAACCCAATTCCACTTATCAATTAGTTTCCATTTAAAGCCTACAGTGCCAAAACAATTGGGTTATCTAAATATATGGGAAATATCAACTATTAAGTACTTAAAACAAGAAGATTTCTCCACTTTCAAACATTAAGATTCAAACAAAAGCTCTACCCTAGTTCCACCCCACCCCTTTACCACCAAAGCCAAGACTAGTGGCTGAAGCAACTACTCGAAAGTTATTCAGAATGAAGGAATAGTGCATATTTGTTTTGCAATGTTTCATTCCTCAAAACCATGAAAAATTTATGTGCAAGTAAGACACAGTAAACCGAAAGACTGTTGACTAAGTTACCTGGGATAAAACATGCTTTCGGACCTGGCCGGAGATTCCATTAGATTCTCAGGGAGTGGGTCTCCAACCGTCAAACCATTCAAACTGGACGCCATTATCTGCGGGGGAGAAAAACACAAACTTTGAAGAAACGAGAGACTCAACGTGCAAATTTCCAGATGCAAACTAGAGCTAAACCTCGAACTAATCCTCACCCAGAAAAACCAAATAAACATATAATGAGGAATCCATAAGAGGCACTCAAACAAACTCCAGAAAGTGTAAATCTTGCGTAATCAATTTTTTCCCAAGAACCCCAAAACAGATTAGTGTTCAAAAAAAAAAAAAAAAACTTTGAAGAAAACCCATAAAGAATTCGAACCACATTGTTTGTTAAAACAGTAACCCATTACTTGAAAACAAAAAATTCGCAAAATCCCGTGAAAAGCCCCATCGTCATCACAATAAGAATACGTAAATTCATAAAATAAAACAACAATAAAGAAGACGAAGCGAACCTCGCTGAGGTAGCGTTTGTGAGAGTGGAGGTTGTCGACGTAAACCTCATCTTCGGGATCTCTAGCTCGCTTCCCACAAGGTGATGATGTTGATGATGACGATGTCCCTGAGTTTGATTCTGAGACCGTTACTGATTGCTTCAATTCCATTTTCATAAAATCGAAACCCAAAATAAATGGATTAAAAAAAGAATTATAATCTTGCAGTCCAGAATTGAAATTCAGAAGAAGAAAGGGAAAGTGAAACAGAGCACGGCCAGAGAACGGGGGAACATGTTATCATATGTCGCTGGTGTATAGTAAGGGTCAATGGACTTGCTGCAGCAGAAGAGCACGTAATAGCTGGGGCCCGGGGTGTTTTGATATTTTAGAAACAAAATAGGAAAAGCTTTTACTATTTTTTGTTTTCTTGAAATAAAAATAATAATTAATTGATGTGATATAAAAGTAAAAATAATTTAATTTTTTTGTAAAAAAAAAAAAAATAAAATAAAAGTCAAGTCTTGACTTTTATTTATTTTTTTATTTTATATAGAGAAATAAAAAATCAAAAGAAAAAAAATATATATATATATAAAGTAGAGATTGAATTAGAGTAGATTTCTATTTAATAGAGATTAGATTTTATTTAAGATTAGTTTAAATTAGTTTTGTTATCAATATTTTAAGATCTGACTTATCCTATTATTGATGTGATATAAAAGTAAAAATAATTTAATTTTTTTGTAAAAAAAAATTTTTTTTAAAAAGTTTATTAACTTGACTTTTTTTTTTTATAGAGAAATAAAAAATCAAAAGAAAAAGATAATATATATATATATATATATATATATATAAAGTAGAGATTGAATTAGAGTAGATTTCTATTTAATAGAGATTAGATTTTATTTAAGATTAGTTTAAATTAGTTTTGTTATCAATATTTTAAGATCTGACTTATCCTATTAGATAGTATTAGAGTTTAATTATCATTCTTGTTTCCTAGTTTAATTGTTATTCTCTTGCTTGTATCTCTGTTTAAATTATGATCAATTAATAAATAGATAATTAGGCAATTAATCACAAATTTTGTGTTTAAAAAATAATTTTAAGTTTCCTTAAAATCTAAAATGTTTAGATTTCCTCATAACTTAAAATCTATCCCATGGTGTTTACAAAATCATTAACAAATAATAAATCCTCTACAATCCTCGTTAATTTAGAATTAAGAAATGGTTTTTAATGATATTATATAAACAAACTACATAAATTATTAGATAGTACATAATTAACTTTCTGGGTTTTTGTCAAAAACGTTATTGGAGTGATTTAATCAAATCACACGCTTGATTTGATTGAATTTGACATGATTTAAACACGATGTAAATCTCGAGTTAGAAACATATCCACTTAGTAGCTGTAAATGCCTTACGATTTTAAGTGGTTTATATTAGTTTAGAAAAAGTCGTATTTTCTTAAATTTTTAATTGTGACAATGTCCCTCCAAACTACTAAAAATTGTCAATATTTTTCTAATGATGAAATTATCCTTAGTAAAATAAAAACAAAAATACTACAACTTCTAGAAAAAACCTAAAACTAAGAAATTTTTTTTTTTCCAAATGGTGGCCAATTTTCATTTTTTATTTTTTAAAAAATCCTTTTATAAGAAAAAAATTATAAATTTTTTTTATAAAAATTATAAATTTTCGTTTTATTTAAAAAAACTTTGTTTTATAATTTTTTTAAAAATAAAAATTTACGTTTAAAAAAAATAAAAATTTTCGTTTTTTAAAACTAAATAAAAATTTCCATTAAAAAATTAAAAATTAAAAATTTTTCTTTAAAAAAAATATTATTTTTAAATTAAAATGTTTCATTTTTTAAAAAAATCAATTTTTTTTTTTTTTTAATTTATAGGGATATTTTTGTCTTATTGAGAAATCTATAGGGGCCTTTTTGTCTTATCGCTAGTCTTGGGGGGCATTGACAATGCTCTGGTAGTTTGAGAGGGATATTGTCACAATTAAAAGTTTTGAGGGAGCATTGTCAATTGATGGTAGTTTGAGGGGGGTATGTGGACTTACCCTATTAGTTTTGTATAATTTTAATTATAGATATATAAGTTTTTAGATATTCTCTTTTTGTAAGTTAGTTTTCTAAGACTGAATTTGTCACAATTGTGTAATCTATTGAATAGATATTAAATAAACAAGAACAACTTATATTGAAGGAGAAGTTTCCTAGAAAGTTTCTCAATTTTCCCATGCTAAAAAACACCCAAATAAGGTATACCCACCCTACATTCTCTTAGAGATAGTGTCCTCAGTTTAAATTCAAATACTCAAGATCAAGAGTTTGAATTATTCACTCAACAGAATAATTCAAATTCAAATACATGATAATGTTATTTGTAATGTTGTTATCATCTTATCTCACGTTTGAAATGTAACTGAAGAGTACATAGATTGTATCTATCATATTTCAAGTTTGAATCGTAAGCTTAGATTAAATTCATCATAATAGGTTTACTGTAACTATACAACATTATATATAATTGAATATACCTTTTTGGTTTGGTATTCAAGCCAAAACATTATCACAAACTTTCACTTTCAACCTCATTATAATTCCCCATATCATATTTGATGCATTGACATGGTGCATGTGTATGTGCATGTATCCACACAAGTAAGTTGAAATAGATAGAACAATCTATGGTCATGGCTCAATGGCTTCAAGAAATTTTTAAAGTCGTTAGGTATATGTTAAGGCATGACTTCGAATTTTGCAATGAAAAGTTTTGTACTTAATTAGTGTAAACTACATTAGTTTACATTAATGCCTTAGTGTAATTGAATTAGGCTATGGTTTAATTAGATTTGAATGAGGGTCAGCGGTTTTCATTGTTTAGACATCTCATGTACAACTCTTAATAAGTAGATATTACTATAGTCACACTCAATAGTCCCAAATCTTAGTAATTAGGATCGTTACTTAATTGAAATGTTTTAGACCTAATGAAACATGAAAAGTTAGTTTCTTATAGGACTCTCCTAATTTAACGTCTACATCTCAAATTGAACCCTACCAGAATTATAACAATTCACCACGCTTTCATACCGACACCGGCAACATCTTTCACTCCAAAATCTAGTATCTCTTTCGGCATTTTGTGGTGGCTCCACTCGAACACAAGTGAACCCACTCAAATACAAAGGTTACCCCACTCATGATTCGAACACGCATTGTGATAACGACTGTAGCTATTGTGATATCAATGTTAGGTGCCTAATTTGATAACACATACACGTAGTTCGTGAAGGAAAGAACCAAAAGGGTCAAACAAATAAGTAATCAAAAGTGGGTCAGATCTACAGCAAATAGGACGCAAAGTCCCCCATGTGGGTCTACTCAGGTTCCATAGAAAATACAGCACCCCTAACATCTCACCTAACAATAACATCCCATGTGGGGATCAAGCCATTTTCATGCAACAAACAACTGTGGGGGCTTCGAAGGGATATTATTATCCATCGGTGTGCAATATGGATCACATAATTACATATCACAATCTCAGCTTACACACCCAAATAGCTACAATTACACTCACAAACTATAATAATCAAAAAAATACAACTCTTATGGGACCATTGATTACCGACTTGCTTGGCCAATTTGCTTCGCATCATGGCTCGTCTTAGTTTGTTAATGTATTATGACGTGACATAAAGATAAAAATAATTTTCATTTTCATGTTTTTAGATTATTAAAGCAAAGCCAAATTCCAAGCAGCAATCCAATAAAAACCCAAGTGAAATTCATTTATGCTTTATATTAATTTTAATGACGGGTGACGTGTTTTCAGTAATTTTTTAACTTATGATTCTCATATGGATAAAATGAATATTATTTCAAACCAGTAAAATATGGTACACAAGGAGAGTGTAGGAGTAAACAAAAGGGGTAAGCTTCAAACTTAGGGGCTTACATACTGATGCACACTAGAATATTCATCAGACCAACAGAGTTTGGGCACTGTACATACTCATCGTATGATATCCTTAAATAAAAATTACATGATATATATTTATGGTACAAATTAATTAAGGACCTATGTGTCTATGGTCTACGTGGAAGACACTGGGTTCAAAGCCCTAGTGAGGCCATTAAGCGCACCGTATCCTTTGGAACTGAACCCCAGGCACCCAAGCAGGCCTTGCTTGTAGGGCAAGTAGGTCCTCTTCTTGAGCTCCTCCGCCTGCGCTCTATTCGCCGTGTAATGCAACTCGTGCGGTGACCGAGCAGGCGCCCTCCGCTTCCCTGCCGCCACCCCATTGGTCGGTCTTCCAGCAGCTTGCTTTTGCTTCTCCTTCTCCTTCTGCTTCTGCTTTTGCTTCTGCCTCTCCGGTTTTTCCTTGGACGAAATGTATGACCAGAATTTTTCCTTCCCGTTTCCTCTCCCTTCGCTCTTGCTTCTGTACAAGAGGTCCTTCAAGAATACCCACTTCTTCGAGTTTCTCCCCGCGGAGGATGACCTCGACGACGAAGCGGAGCAAGACGGTGTCGTTTCGGTGGATACGGTGGTCGTTTCGCTTTGCTTATCTTCCTTGTCGACGTGTTTAGCCTTGTCGTTATCTTCTTCATGGTGAAGCCACTGAAACTCTGCGTTTCGAAGGGGTGATAAAGATCTCGCTTTTCGGTGCAGAGATCGACTGCGTAGCTTGAGATCTCTGCCTCTGTGCAATGAATCCGAGCGCGCGTTCTTCGCAGTTTCTTCCTCTTCGTGTTCTTCGTCTTCGTCGAGATCCCGGAGTGGGGACAAGATCTGGGGCCTCTGCAAGTGGGAGGACAGCTTCATGGGTCTGATCTGACCGTTGAGGAACAGCTCGTCGGCCGAGCTCATTGATCCAACGGTTACGGAGCCGTTGGGAGAGCACCGGGCTGAGAACTCGAACTCATCGAACGACGAAGTGTCGACGGACTGGGGCGAGGGGGGACACGTGGAGGACGGAGCGGAGGATAACACAAAGTGCATGGGGCTGGCGGGTGCGCTGAAGAAGTATCCACCGCTGGTGATGGGGCTCCGGCCCGGACTTGACGGGGCACTGACGTAAGGGGTGGAGCATGTTGAGTCGTCGAAGTCGTCGCTGAAACGGTGCGTTTCGGAGGCGTCGATGGGATCGCCATCCGTGAAGTGGTCTGGCTCTGATACTCCGTTGCTGGTACGGCTTTGAAGCAGAACCATTATGTGAGAGAGAGACTCTGAGACCCTGACTAGCTTGTTCGACACGCAATAATTGTGCAGAGAGAGAGAGAGAAAGAGAGGGAGCTCTCTGAGCGATAAGGGTGTGCATATGATAAAGCCCAGGCGGTCATGCTCTGTTTGGCAAGGCTTTCAATATAATGTCAGTGGGTTTGTCTTGTTTTGGGGTGTCTTCATTGCCAAATTACTAATGCGTCCAAGGTGAATATTTCGGATTAGCTGATGATGCCCTTTTGCGTCATTCGAGGAAAGAATTCTGGGACAGATTGACCAAACTGACCTTTTTCAGCACTAATTAGTCTTTTTGATAAAAAAAAAAAAAAAAACTTTTTCAACACTAATTCGTCCTTTTGAAAAGAAAGAAATAAAAGTAAATAAAGTCAACATTCTTCTTAAACTATTGATAATGTTTTCCAAAATTACTGAAACATTGTCCATGTCTAATGTCCTCTTAAGGTTAGCCAAAAAAAATAAAAATGCTTTTATATATTTTTTAATAAGATAAAATTATTCATACAAATTCAAAATAAAAAAAAAAAATGATATTTTTTATTTTTTAAAAAAAAGATAAATTTTAATTTTAAAAGAAAGATTTTTTTAAACGAAATTTTTTATTTTATTTTTTATAAAACGAATATCTTCTAAAACGATTTTTTTTTTTTAAAAAAAACGAATATTATTTAAAATGGAAATTTTTACTTAAAAAAAAAACATTTTTTTTTTTTTAAAAAAAAAAATTTAGAAAAGGAAAATTTTTATTTCCTTAAACGAAAATTGTTAATTTTTTTAAAAAAGGAAAATTTTTATTTAAAAAAGTATAAAACAAAACAAAAATTTTTCAATTTTTATAACAAAAAAAATTAATTTTTTTTTTTAAATTTTTTTCTTATAAAAATGATTTTTTTTTTTAATTTTAAATTTGCTACACGTTGGATTTTTTTTTTTTTTTTTTTAGTTTTAGTTTTAGGTTTTTTTCTAGAAGTTTTAGCATTTTTATTTTTATTTTACTAAGAATATTTTCGTTATTGAAGAAAATATTGACAATGTTTTGGTAGAGATGAATATTATGACAATTAAAAGTTTAGAAGACATTGCCAATTAAATGATATTTTGAAAGATATATGAACTTTTTCGAAAAAAAAAAAGAAAAAAATTCAATATAAGGATGAATGTCTACGAATTGAAACAAATATTCATCCACCTCAATTTGAATGAAAGTTTGGTGCCAAAAGAATTCTACTTGGCGTATATGTTTTTGAAATTTTAATTTTATTATCTCTAGCATTCAATGAAAATCACATATTATCAAAAGGGAATAGGATTCTCTATTTCAATTAAATGAATTATGTCATTTAATTTTAATGTTAAGATAATATTATTTTTATTTTACACTAAATGAATATTTTTCATTTCATTTGAAAGAGAGTACTCTTAAATTAAATGGTCTAAATTTAGAGGAGTACTATACATTTCAAACTTTTTTTTCTACAAGTTAATTTTTAAATAATATATCACAATCTCATAAAATTTATTATTTTAAAAAGTGTATAACTTATATGATATTATGATGGTTTACATCATTTGGAAAATAATTTTGAAAAAAAATTTAGGATACTAACATTTCTTCTAAATTTATGATGGATGGCATAAATGTCTTTTGGCAAGTCACCTTCAACACAAAACCCTAGCTCTGGTTCTCCTCCTTTTCACCCCTTTCAAAACCCGCCTCTCTCTCTCTCTCTCTCTCTCTCTCCGTTCTTTCATCTTCAACCAAAAACCACACTTCCGGCCACCCCTTGCCCACAGGTAGCGGTGCGCAGAAGAGAAGCTTCGACGGATTCAATCGCTTGCAGGTCAGTTACGAAGTGGTACTTCTGCTATTTCGATTTTCTGAGAGGGTCGGAGTAGGAGGAGAGCTAAAGAAGAACGCAAGGGCAATTGGGTAATTGGCTATGCTAACCTTTCTTTCTTCGTGGCAGGTCTCTGCACGTGACATCAGGCACGTGCCTGGCCTCGAGTACTTCCCACGCCACATGCTCGTCTAGATTCGGGTCGGTTTAGGTCAAATCTATTACCTTTCCGAAACCCTGTAATTTCTCTTCAAAATGACCATTACCTTCGGAGCAACAAACACAGAGCTGTCCCGCTGCTTCGCCCCCTCAATCAGAGGGTCCGATGAGAAACTCGGTCCTCTCCAACGGTTTTCCCATAGGTTTCAGCCGCTATCGGTGGCTGCCGACAAACTAGGAGTGGCAAGAAGTAGTACGAGGAATAGTCGCCGCCTGTTTTCGGTGGCGAAGAACAATTCCGGTGATAGTCTAACATACAAGGATGCCGGTGTGGACATTGACGCTGGCTCCGAACTCGTTCGTAGAATTGCGAAAATGGCACCGGGGATCGGTGGTTTCGGAGGACTTTTCCCTCTCGGTATAATTTTTTTTTTTTTTTTAATGTGGCTGTAAATTTTTTTTGTTACCGTTATTTAAGAGCTGTAAATTTTGGAATGTTTGTGCGTCTGTTTTTACTGTGGCTGTATATTCTGCTGACCAAGTTCTAACGGGCAGGTGATTCGTACCTTGTTGCCGGTACGGATGGCGTGGGAACTAAGCTTAAGCTGGCATTTGAAACTGGGATCCACGAAACTATTGGGATTGATCTGGTAAAATTTGGTACATGAATGTTGTTAAATAGTTTTTCTGTTCATAATCAGCTCTTTAATGGGATTTGACCTAACCTAGGTTGCAATGAGTGTCAACGACATTGTTACTTCGGGAGCAAAACCATTGTTTTTTCTCGATTACTTTGCTACTAGCCGCCTTGATGTTGATCTTGCTGAAAAGGTACAAAAAATTGACTGGGTTGGTAGGGCATTATGATAGTATGTGTACGTCAAGCTCAAGCTGATTTGATCTTTCTTTCCTTCTTTTAGGTTATAAAAGGCATTGTTGATGGTTGTCGACAATCTGATTGTGCTCTTTTAGGAGGCGAGGTACTTGATTTTCTTTCCTCTTTTTGAATTTCCTTACTTTTTATTTACTGGGCCAATAAGTGTTCTTCATTTGATATATTGTGTAGTGATTTAATAGCTCTGAAGGGTAAGGGAATGTGAAATGCATTGATATATTTTGTTAATGTTCTACCAGCTATGCATTGGGAGAGCATGCATGCTCTTTTAATTAGTGTCTGTTTGGTTTAAGCAATTTAAAACGTGCGGTTTGAAAAAATAGTGGTTTCAAAAGAAGTTAATAAAAATGCGATTTTAAAAATGCAGTTAAGCGTTTGGTGAGATCACAGTTCGGCTTTTAAAAATGCATCCTCTTGCTTGTTTCACTTTTTTAAACCGCAGTTTTTCTCAAACGCATTTTCAAAAGGTACAATTTCCGCGATCAGACAGAATCAGAGGCAGACCTAGGTAGTATCGTGGCCTCTTCAAGTTTTAGAAATGCCCTTAAAATTCATATTTTTTATAAGCTGAATCCCCTCCCCACCCTGCTCGTTCATAATTTCTGGTTTCTTCCGTGTCAGGCATTACAAGTCATGTTTAAGGGGTCAATGAGAGGTGGTTTTGCTTGGCATTGATTTTGTAAGAGAACAAACGGTTGACAATTTGTAAACTTGTACCGCCAACAATAAAAAGGACATTGCAATGACACAAATGCAATGTGGTTTTGTTGATTGTGAATCATATATTTAAGGGTCTTACTGAATTGAACTTGCCATTGTCCTTTTGGATGGGGAATAAATCTACTTCATGCTTGATTTTTAGTGAGACTTGACATTTAAAACCAATTTGGTCTCTTTCTTTTCCCCTCTCTTCTAGTTGTAACTATTGTAGTAAATATGTATTTTTGGATTCTTAATGTGTTTAATTGGTAGTAGATACTTTTCAGACTGCAGAGATGCCAGATTTTTATGCTGACGGCGAGTATGATCTCAGTGGTTTTGCGGTTGGCATTGTAAAACAAGATTCAGTGATTAACGGGAAAGACATTGTGGCTGGAGATGTCCTTATTGGCCTGCCATCCAGCGGTGTTCATTCTAATGGTTTCTCGTTAGTAAGAAGGTTAGTGTTACTTTCAAGAAGTCTTTGCTTTGATCTTACTGTGAAAAAAGGCTTCAACAAATGTGAAAATGGATGAAACTATGATCTATGTCAAAATCCTTGCTGATATGTACTGTTATATCTTGATAGGGTTCTTGCTAGAAGTGGCCTTTCTTTGAAGGACAAGCTTCCTGGTGAAGATGTTACATTAGGTGAAGCTTTGATGGCCCCAACTGTGATCTATGTTAAGCAGGTTACTTATCACCCTCCATTTCTCATTATAATGCTGAATGTTTTCTTGTTCACTACACTTACAAACTTTTCTTTCTCCATTCCTTTGAAATCAGGTGCTTGAATTAATCAGCAAGGATGGGATAAAGGGGATTGCCCACATAACAGGTGGTGGTTTCACTGACAACATACCTCGCGCCTTTCCAAAAGGCCTTGGAGCTGTCATCCATTGGAACTCCTGGGAGGTCCCAACTTTGTTCAAGTGGATTCAAGAGGTAAAAAAAGCGTCTTTTTTTCATTATGGAAATGTAGAGACAAAGACGAAGTGATTTTTTAGCAGAGTGCTTCTGTTGAATTTATTATATGATATAAACGTTTTTATTTGCTGGTTGCTTCAACTATATATGTTTCTTGAAAAGAAGAATTGAATTTCCTCATTTATGTTTTTCTGATTAGGCGGGAAAGATAGAAGACGCTGAGATGAGAAGGACCTTTAACATGGGCATTGGGATGGTTCTGGTTGTGAGCCAGGAGACATCTTATAGAATACTCGAGGGCAGAGGTGGTGATTATAAAGCATACCGCATTGGCGAGGTTATAAGTGGTGAAGGAGTGAGCTATCAGTGAATTGTGTATCATGCATTCCATATGCTCTCTTTTGTATCCATTTGATGAGATAAATTATACGGCGAGTTTGGGATAGATATGCACATCAATTTTGTCTAGCAATCCGGATAACAAATGTGTGAGAGCTCTCATCGAACCTACCTGCCTAGCTTCTATAAAAACTTTCTCATATTTGCTTAGGCAACAAATTGCTGAAAATCTGGATATGTGAGAGTTTGCAGCTTATGTATTTGTTGAAATTATGAATACGAGGGAAAATTTTCTCGTTAAATTGGTTTTTATAGGACATTGAATCTTTGAAGTACCAACAATGACGCTGATTTTGGTTGAAAAAGTTAGCAATATTTGTCTTGGTATCTTGTAGGTCTTAATTTTTTTAATTTTTTAATTTTTTTTTCTAATTGCAAATCCTAAATTTAACTACATTTGTTTGGTCTTGCCCGAAGTTTCTATACAAGATAAATTTTTGGTATAACTTTGTTTTGAAATGGGAAGGATGATAGGAAACTACAATAGTTTACAGTGTAAGGAAAAAATTGATCAGAGCTCTAATTTTTTTGAGCTACCGGTCTCCATGGACAGTCATATTTTGGAGGGTGCCACCCCCTGGGCTGAGATGGGGTGTCCGGCCAACTCATCTTTTTTAATAATTTATTTATTTATTTTTATTTGTTTATTATTTTAGTTTATATTTATTTTATATATATATATATATATATATATATATATATATTTTTTTTTTTTTTTTCAATGGGACACGTGGTATGTTGGTAGCCATTCGATAGCAATGGACGGTTGAGATTAATCAAAAAATTCATGGAAAATTTCCCAGCTATTGCTAGGGTCGTGATTCGGTTTACAGTCACCTGACTATGATGGGTCCACATGAATTTTGGCTGGCCCTACAAAGTTTCGGTCCAAATGGGCTCATTTGCCTAAGTATAGATAGTACAATGGAAGAAATAAGGTAATGGTCATGATTGACCATAATTTAGTATTATTGTATTTCATGGCGTAGATAATGCAATATGATAACTATATTGATACGCTATTTAAAAATTTTAAATGATGTGATATCATATACACCGTTAGATGCAACATTAAATAATGACTAAGTCATTTCAAGTAAAATCGAGAGAATCCATGAAAAGTGCAATTATGTGAAGAGACCTGCTATTATTATAATTCTTGTTCATCTCGTCTAATTCTTTTTCAAATTCACCATTGGATCCGTAGGACCCATATGAATGGCAGATTTTAAAATATATATATGGAGTTGAATGAGAGTTGGACAAGAGAAGGAAAAATAGCACAACAATTTTTATTTATTTTTTATAAGTGCCTCATACTCTCAAGTGTTCACTTTATAATATGGCAACGAAAATTATAATCAGATGAAATAACAAATAAAAATATATATAGTATCCAATTGTAATTTTCACTATCACGGCAGATAATGAGCACTTAAAAGTATATATAACAATTTTTTTTTTTTTTTTTTTGAAAGTAATACAATTTTTATGATGGACAAAATTTTCTTTTGAATTGAGTTGGTATTTTTTTTTATTTTTTTTTCTTCAAACTTAATCTTATTAAACTGACATTGTAATTCTCAGTTAAAAAGACAAATTTCGAATTAGAATAATTTCTGTCAACTTAATTTAGAATAAAACTTTATTCTTTTATGATTATGCGGCAATATGGGTGTGGACCCAGTAGCGACATTTATAAGGAATACTACAAAAGGAAAGAATAAAATAAAATAAAATGTCTCCTCTACACTTTCTTCAATCTCGGGTACAAAGTTTTGTCAGAAAATGAAAATTAGAAAACCTTTTACCCATTTAAAGTAAAACAAAGCCAATTGCTTGGGCCCCCCAAAAATAAGAAAAAAAAAATACCTTTTGGAGTGATGGTCCTTAGCTGTTCAAGGATTTTTTAATATATATATATATATATATATATTGGAAAAAAATGCAAAATCAGCTATGTGGTTTACTTAATTTATAATTAACTTCATGTGGTATCAAAATGAACTTAAAGCTCCATAAAGTATGCAAAAAAATAATTTAATCTTTACAGTCAAATTCCGTTAACTAACTTAACAGATTATGATAACATGAAGTGTTTGAGCCAATAAAATTGTAATAAATTAGTGGATGAAAATTGACGGTAGGGACTAAATTATTTTTTTGGCATACCCCAGGGACCTTTGAGTTCATTTTGATACTACAATAAGCTAATTTGCAAATCATGTAAACCACAATGACTAATTTTTCATTTTTTCATTTTTTTTTCTATGGAAAACAATAATCTTATAAAGAAAAAGAATTAAATCAAATGGAGGCATATTTGGGGATTATGCTTGCCTCCTTAAACAAAGGGTATCTTTTCAATGGTTAGATGAATAATCAAGGGGAATGTTGTTTTACTTTTATAAAGATTGTGCCTAATTCTATGCATAAACCTCTAACACATTGTGTGGTCAGAATTGCAATATCTTACACCCCAAAACATGTTTTTGCTTATTTTTTGCACAAACATTTTGTAAATAAAATTCACTTACCTTAAACCGAGGACATTAGTATGTAAAATATTAAAAAAAAAAAAAAAAATTGACTCTGTTTGTTAACATGTTTGTTTTTTGTAAAAAATGTTTTGATGTTACATAAAAATGAAAACGGTTTTTATGTTTTTAAGAGTGTTTTGTGTTTGAGTTGTTTATTATTGTTTTTATTAAAAAAAAAAAGAAGGCTTTTAAAAGTTACTAAGATGTATTTTAAATAAAACAATAATTTTAAAAGCCACCACAATTTCAAGAAGATAAAAAGATAGTTTGTAACATTACTCATCTATTAAAAATGTATGTAAAAATTTAAAATTTCTAAATATATGCTTAATAGACAAAATTATTATTATTATTTTAAAGGTTAATAACTTTTTTAGTACTTGGGTTTGCAATTTTTTTTTCCCAGGTTTCCAAAATAGTCATAAATGGTACCTGATTATGGAAAAAGACAAAATTGATACATCCATTAGATTTCGTGAGAAAAAATTAATGATCTGTTACGTATTACTCCCAAAATATATCATGAGTTCTTAACAAAATAATAATAATAAAAAAATCATAAAATAATTAATAAATTAAAAAAAAAACCTTTAAAAAAAAAAAAAAAAAAAAGGAAAAATTTGTGGTGGCCAATCGCCACAACACCCCATTGTGGCCAATGGGGGTGACTGGCCACCCCCATTTTGGCCATTAAAGGTGGCAAAGATGGTTTGGGTGTGGCTGGCCACTCTCATTGGCCAAAATGGGGTGATCGGCCAACCCTCAAATTTTCAATTTTTTTTTTCAAAATTTTATTTTAGGTTTTATTTTATTATTATTATTTTTTTTATTTTAGGTTTGTTATTAATTATTTTTAACTTTTTATGACACGTGACATTTTTATATAGTGACACGTGTGACAAAGGGTAACCAAAAGTAATAGAGGTATTAATTTCGTCTTTTTCTATAGGTCATGTATCATTTTTGACGGCATAGGATCCTCTCCATTTTAGTTGAAATGAATGATTTATATTTCAAATAAAATAGAGAGGATGAAATTCTATTTTTGACTGTTTTGAAAACATAGGTGAAAGAAATAAAAAACTGCAAACTTATTAGCCCGTATTTTAAAGATAAAGATAGCGTGCCTAAACAAATTTGTTTTGGATGAATATGCCGAGATTTCTAAACAATGTCCGATGTACGGCCAGCTCCCTACTAAGATTCGTTGAAAATCCGAAAGCGACTCGAGCCACCTGTTTGGTATCCTCGGGTGATTTCTGCGTTCTCCAAAACATTTCCCGCTCAGTCATTAACACAAACACGACGGCGACAATTAGGCGCACACTGAGCACGACACCCAGAGAAAGAGAAATGAAGTACGTGTTGGTGACGGGAGGGGTGGTGAGTGGGCTGGGCAAAGGCGTTACAGCCAGCAGCATAGGCGTCGTCCTTAAAGCCTGTGGCCTTCGCGTCACCTCCATCAAAATTGGTCCTTTGCTTTCACCCATCACTTCTATATTGTTTTTGGTTTTACTGGGTTAAATCAACTTTGGCAATGAAGCTAGTTAGGTGGGAATCTTTGGTTTTTTGTAACTTCGTTGCTTTAAGTGGGATATTATTGAATTCAGACTTGCATAAGCTGATTTTTAGTGTCCCTGCGTGATAATCTTCTTAGGTATTGCAGCTTCGTGGTATGGTTAATTGCTTATTGATTTCAAATGGATGCCTTTTTTTGCTGTGATCTTTCTTTGTCTTTTGTGGGTCTGCAAGTGGATGACTTTTATATAAATATTTGTATGCATGCATTTGTCTTATTTATCTATTCGTTTAATTATTCTTTGTTGTTTCAAGTTTTGATAGAGCAAAAAGGAAAAAGAAATTGTAAAATTGTTAGGAGCAATTCTAAGTTTTCTTTTCATCAAAAATTTTACGATTGATTGTTGCAGATCCATACTTGAACACTGATGCTGGTACCATGTCTCCCTTTGAACATGGAGAGGTTTTTGTTCTTGATGACGGGGGAGAGGTTTGCTTCTCCTTTTGTTTTTTCGTTTATACGTAATAGTTTGTAAAATAATAAATTCGATTGTTGATGATATCACACTCGGAATATATTATTGATGTGGGAGATAGAGAATTAATTTATTGATATAATAATCAGTTCATTTTTGTTTTTCTTTGAAAAGGTTGATTTGGATCTGGGTAACTATGAGCGGTTCCTAGATGTGACACTTACAAGAGAGAACAACATTACCACAGGAAAGATATACCAGGTGCTAATTTATTTGATGCAGCAGTAGGCCCATTAACTTTATAAGTTCTATAAGCTTCTTAAGATAACCACGTTGCTCTATTTCTAATCAGTCTGTCCTTGAGAAGGAACGGAGAGGCGATTATCTTGGGAAGACTGTACAGGTGATGCCACGCTTGGTAACTGAATTAGGCTTCTTGTGTTACTTGCATGTAAAATTACTGGTGACTGAGTCTTCCCTTGTTTGAGTGCATTCCAGGTGGTGCCACACATCACAGATGCCATTAAAAATTGGATTGAAGCGGTTGCTGTCATTCCTGTTGATGGAAAAGAAGGTCCAGCAGATGTTTGTGTGATAGAGTTGGGAGGGACCGTAGGTATGTGCTATTCAAAACAAAGAGGCATCTGATGTGCTGAAGAATGTCTCTCTGTTGTTTAATTTTACCTGCAAGAGATTATTTTGTAATATCTTTTGAATAGGTGACATCGAATCAATGCCATTCATCGAGGCTCTGCGACAATTGTCCTTTTCAGTTGGTAAGGTTGATTTTATGGGTCAATAAAAAGAAAAAAAAATGCCTTATACCTTATGAGCATGCAGTCAAATCTGATTGATTTAGATTTAAATATGCTATTCTGTTGCATTATATACATCCAATTGCTACCAACAATTGAGTATACTTATTATGCACTTGGGTTGTGAGATTTCATCATGTTCAGAAATAGTGATGTTAATTCTTTTCTCCAGGGCAAGATAACTTCTGCCTCATTCATGTGAGCCTGATACCAGTACTGGGTGTTGTTGGAGAGCAAGTAATACTCCATAACCTGTATATTCGATTTGGAAAGTATTAGTTATCCAAACCCGCCCACCCCCCCCCCCCCCCCCTCCTCTTCTTTTATCTGGGTTAAATATGACTCTCTCTCTCTCTCGTTTTGCAGAAGACAAAACCTACACAGCATAGTGTCCGAGAACTGAGAGCCTTAGGCTTGACTCCTCATCTGTTAGCATGTCGCTCTGCTCAGGTATATATTTTCAACTACCTGGTAATTTTGTGCACATAAGAGAATGAATGATTGGAACAAATTTCACTCTAGAATCATCCAGCACAAGATAAGGAAAAAAGAACTTTAGCTCGAGAACTTTTCAGTCGATCTATGCAAAGCTTGCTTGCACATTTAATCTTAGTGGGGTGGGTGCAATCTCCTGACTCATTTATCATTACAGTTTGAGGAAAGCTTAATGTAAGCCTCAGTTATAAATTTCACTTTGAGGCTGTGATTTTCTTAAAGGGTATTTAGTTTGTATCAGTTTACTGTGGCACGAAAGCTGTGTTTAATCTTGATCTTTTCAATCCTTATTTTGTTCCTTTTTTCATACGGAGTAAATTTTAAGTTGCTCTTAAAACATTGAAAGTGTCTCAGAGATGGCCATTTTGAATATCCTCGTTTATTTCTTCATTTGTGCTTTAACAGGCATAGATATGAAGTGTGATTTTGAGTGCTTAGTTTTCATCATTGCATTCTCTATGTAATATTGATGACTGAAGTGTAAATTCTTGTCAACTATATTGCAGCCTTTACTGGAAAGTACCAAGGAGAAACTTTCACAGTTTTGCCACGTTCCAGTAAGTTGTTAAAGTTTGTTTGGTGATCTTTCAGATGAACTCTGTTTTTGTTTACATTGTCCTTATGATCTCTCACAGGCTGGTAATATCCTCAATGTCCATGATGTTCCAAACATTTGGCATGTTCCTCTCTTACTTAGGGTGGGTTCGATACAGCTCTTTGATTTCTCTGAGGCTTTGCTGCTTCCAGTATATCCCATCTAACGTTTTCATTTTTGGATTTTGTTTGACATTTACTGCTGTTTCAGAACCAAAATGCTCATCACTCAATTCTAAAGCAGCTTAACTTACTTGAGTAAGTTTTCTAATCTCTTCCCCACTCCCAAACCAACCCCTCCTAAGGCTTACATTTTGGCATCAGAGTGGTAATGAACTCAGCCAGTCCAAAGTTTGTCAAGTGTATAACAAGATTGTGGAAAACTATATGTTTGATTGTGGTCAACTTAGAGTTTTAGTTAATTAGGCTGAGGCGTGGATTATTTCCATGGACTGCTAACTGTAGACCTTATTAAACTCGATAAAACTAAATGCAACATCAATGTCGATACAATATACTGAATGCATGAAGGTTGATTACATTAACTTGTTATTAAACTTCTGTTTCAGCCTTGCTACGCCTCCTGCTTTACAAGATTGGACCAAGATGGCTGAAACTTTTGATAATCTCACTGAATCTGTTAGTATTATCACGATTAGATGTAATGCTTTTCTTTGAATGTTTCTCTTGTTCATGGAAATTATAAGCTGCTGATACTTGCAGGTGAGGATTGCACTGGTTGGGAAGTATGTTGGCCTAACGGATTCGTATCTGTCTGTTGTGAAGGTGTGATACCAGCTTTTGTTCTGTGCTTAATTTGGATTGGAGGATGGAATATATAATATGCGGAGCCTGCAATGTTAATCACTAGCAATAACTTATTTCTGCATGAGATATGTTTCTGAAAATAATGTTCTAATGAACACAAGATGCTGATACAGATATCTGCTTTGTCTTGTTGGTTTGTTTTTCCTCACAAGCAATAATTTCAAGTTTCATAATTTGGCTGGATTGGTACAACTATTGTTCCATATTGGTCTATACGCTGCTTTTTGTTAACTATACTTTAGATTATATCATAGGAAAGAAATGGCACATCATTCACATAGTAGTTGCATTATGACGGTTAATCTGATTGAATAATTACTGAACCGCTCTAATTCTTTGTTTTATTTCTTGTAATAGCTCTATAATGGTCTTTACATGGGTTGTTATTAACTATTTTTTATGATGTCCTGGGGAATGAATGCCATATTGTTCTCTTGTAATTGCATTATGATGGTCAGTCTGATTGAAATATTAGATGTATACTCTTTTTGCCTGTCCTAATTTATAGTTTTTCTTTTTTCTATGGTGACTTTCTGGTTCAAAACTCTAAATCTCAAAATATATTGCCTTTAGTTGACTACCCTTATTATTATGCCTAATTTGGCTTGCAGGCCCTTCTGCATGCCTGCATTGCATGTTCTTTGAAGCCATCAATTGATTGGATTGCAGCTTCTGACCTTGAAGATTGCAGTGCTGAACTGGTACTCATCCCTTAGAAGTTGCATCTGTGGAGGATTCTTTTTTTATGTCTGTAAAAAATTGGTCTTATGTAAAAATTTGTGTTCCTCATACAGACACCAGAAGCACATGCTGCTGCATGGCAGACTCTGAAAGTAAGCTCTGCATTGAATTATAAGTTTCTTTCTCTACTTTTTTTTTCATTCTTTCTTGCTTCTAGCATGCAACATCTCTCTCTGTTTCAAGAATGTGGTTTTGTGCATCACCTTTAAAATAGGAAGTTTGACATCTGCAAATCCAGCTTTGGATTGCCCTATCCCCATATAGATATGTTCCAAACCAGTCCCATTAAGGGCAGGGTGGGTCTGGGTCCGGCTTTTAGATGAAATCGCTGTCCCTAACAGTGGGTTTAATTTCCGAACTCATTATTAGCCTATTCTATTGATCAGGTGTTACAGAAGACATTTTATAAGTAATGTCTGGAAAGATATGTTAGAACACTGATAAGGTTTCCATTATTGTAGACCATCTTCCCCCGACTTCTTGGCTAAGTTTGTTCATAAGGATGGCCAAGTCAAAGCATCAAAGCTTGGTATGGGACAAGTAGGTCCCACATAGTGATCTAGGTTGACTTGATATTTAAACATAATACTTAGGGTGGTTTCTTTTCTTCTTCTTCTTCTTCTTTAAACATCCATCTATAAGTGTTTTTAGGAGTGTAACACTGCAATGAAACTGTCAGTATATTGGATAAGGGAGAATTTTTTTTGGGGGGGGTTAAAGACATTGAAATATATAGTTAGTACTGTTTGTGACAATTTGCACTTTTTAGAATGCAGCATGTGTCTTGGTTCCTGGTGGATTTGGAGATCGTGGTGTAACAGGTATGATATTGGCTGCAAAGTATGCCAGAGAGAATAATGTTCCTTATCTTGGGATTTGCTTGGGCATGCAGATTTCTGTGATTGAGTTTGCTAGATCTGTAAGTGACATTTCTTTCATTATTACACTTTCCGTGATTTTACAATTATATGAGCCCTGCTTTAATTACTTGTTCTAGGTCTTGGGTTTGGAAAGCGCAAACAGCAAAGAGTTTGATGCTGAGACACCAAATCCTGTTGTAATTTTCATGCCCGAGGTATATATTTAGCATGAAATCGTTTCATTACCTTTCATGAAAAATAACCCTGCATATAGTGTGCAATAATTGTCATTCAATTTCTACTGTAGGGTTCGAGAACTCATATGGGAAGCACAATGAGATTAGGATCTCGAAGAACGCTATTCCAGACGCCCGATTGTATTACTTCAAAACTGTATGTGATTCATATAACACTCATCACTTTTGAATATATATACTCGTGATAAATTGCAAGGATGCATAGCCATAAGGCTTGCCTCTACAGTAGTCATACATCTGTGCTAGTGATGGAAGGGTATAAATTTTTGAACTAATGAACTTATAGCTGGTTAACAAGTATTGTAAGTTTTGTAAAAAGAATGAGGGGTCAGTTCATCTGGAACATCTAGCTGGGTTGTCTATTGGTGTGGCTGGTAGTCCTTAACATCATCCTGGTGAACTACTGCCAACTGCATTATTTTTCTCTGTCAATGAGGACCTGTGTTGGAAGAATATTGATGCAGTAGTATCTGTTTTGCTTTCTGGGCCCATTTTCTCCCGCTTTTTCAACCATTAAGTCACCTATCTTGGAACTAGGACTGCTTATTATGGAACTGATCCTGATAGATGAGTCATATATTCTATAATTAAGAGTAAATTGTTCTTGGCATCCATTGTCATTCACGTCTATATTTATACTTACTCCTAATTGATAGGTACCACAACTCAGAGTATGTGGACGAACGGCATCGACACAGATATGAGGTTTGTTTTTAAATCTGGCTGCAGTGGGTAAACATAATGTCAGGCAAGCTTTTTTTTTCCCCTAACAATATGGTGCGTGGTATAATATTGGAGCCATCACCTGGTGCAGGTAAACCCAGAGGTTATTGGAACTCTAGAAGAATGTGGCCTCAAATTTGTCGGAAAAGATGAAACCAAAAAGCGGATGGAGGTGGTTTTTCTTTCTAAGTGATAATTATATGGCTTACACTGATATGAAATTGAGGAATTGGTAATTATAATTGCATAAGTCAGACTAAAAATAATTTTTTCTGTTTTTTTTTTTTTTTTTTTTTTTTTTTTTTTTCTTTCTGTTTTGTTTTGTTTTGTTTTGTTTTTGTGTTTGTGGTCATTTACTTCTGTCATGAATTCAAGCTCACAGGGCTTGTGCTTCTCTCTCTTGCCCTCTCTCTCTCCTTTCTTTGTTAGAAACTTGAGCTTATCTAATTGAGTGTGGTTCTGCATAGAAGAAAAGTAACTTTTCTGGTTCTGAATGACATTGAATTTTGAACTTCCAAAATTTTCTTGTGTTCTGCAGATTTTAGAGCTTCCAAGTCATCCATTCTATGTAGGAGTACAATTTCATCCAGAATTCAAATCACGGCCTGGGAGGCCCTCAGCTCTATTCTTAGGTACTAATGGTCAACAAATGAGCCCTGTATATCTTATTGACGATTATCACTCAGAGCCATACATACCCTGACATTCTGGATGGCATTACATTGTATTTGACCTATATCTCAGGTGTTTATATCGTTATCAACAGCCAGTCAAGTCCTGTATTTATTTGGATAAAGCTTTGTTTGATTTAAGGAAAGACATGATCCTGAATAGAGCAGAACAGCCACAAAGGATTTGTGTAACTAACCTCCAAAAATTATTTGGATAAGTCTTTGTTGGCTTGTACATTAACATACTGCTACAAGTTTATTTTATAAATTTATATTGCAAAAAAAAAAAAAATCTCGGATAACATGTTTAGCATTGATCTTTGTAGTTTTTACTCTTTTACTTCCACGGACACTGAACTTTTGGTAGTCTTTTGTTGACTCAATTGATTATTAAGTCACATTTACCATTGTACACGAGCTCACTATTTTGTAGTGTAATATGGAGACAAGTCCATTTCGACCATAATAAGCTAAAACTGCACTCATTTCTTGAAATTCTAGAATAAATTAATCTTGATAGAAAACGGGTGGAACTGTAGAGATGCTATCCTATGGATTTTTCAGATATCTGTACTTCAATTTAACATTTATGACTTTTCAAATGTAGGTCTCATATTGGCAGCAACAGGACAGTTAGAAGCATATCTTGACAGGCATCAGAATGGAAGTTAATATGCATCTTGTCCCATCTTAGTACCTTCCAAATCATTCTTTCAAGGTAGTCTATTTTGGGGAATGCTTCAGAAGTTTTCATTGTATTATGCGCCCTGATCTTTTTTGGGATAGGTTTATGAAATTTAGTCATATTGCGAGTGACAGGCCCAAACCCATGTTATATAAAGACCAGGCCTGTTAGGACACCATCTCTGGTTTTTATGGTATTTCATGTGCAAGCATATTTTCTGTGAACTTGTGATGTTGTGTGTGATATAAAAACACGTAGCAGATAGGGTCAGTTACCTTTCTGACTGGTCTGTGTCTCTATTGGAATAGGGTTGGAATGCATTTCACATGCATTCTTTTATAGATATGCTCTTAAACTCGTCTTAATAGTGTCTAGTGGGGCAGCTAGTGAATAAGTTGGGCACAGGTTGGCACTTAGCCATCCCGAGTTGGATTGAGATCTCCAACAATTTGCTATCTAAAGCACGTTGTGAGATAGTCCATATAAGACTCATCTGCCCAAATAAATTTTGGGCTACTCGGCTACTTACTCAGGCAAGTGGGTTCCATTTAGCAATTTGAATAGCACATTGTTGGAGATCCTTATCTTCCCGAACTGGGTCCAATTGCATTTTTGGCTGCCCCTTGTCAGGAGATAATATTCTTGGTGTGGTTCCATAAGGCACTTTTGGCAGCAATAATTTGTGGTTTGAACATTGCCTTGCCTGTGGGTCTGACTACTGACTAGTGTAGTAATGCCACTTGAATTATATAAATGGTTCATTTATGTCAAATTTGATCCATACTTACAGAATATGATTAACCTTCATATGCAGGAAAGAGTGATTGATGCTTTCTGGCGGATTGATGTGCATGGGGGTTTCCGAAGTGGATACCTAGTGACATGATTTCTTGCTGCATTTTGAAGTTAATAGTATTCCCTCAGTTCATAGCTGTCACTGTGATTTTGTGTTCTTGGTCCAATCTTTGGACTTACAAATGTTCTTGGTGGATCTTTTGGACGTATAACTCATATGTAAGGACAAGTATCCCAAGTTTTTTCCTATACCATTGCAATGGTGATTGCTTATTAACACTTTTTTTTTTTAATTGAAAGGGGAAAGACTTCTTTCTTACTGTCTAATAGTTAAGAAAGTAGGACTCAGTTATTTAAAACACACAACGTCAGCCAGTGTGAAATAGATGTGAAGAGTAAATACATTATTTACTTTAGAGATTCGTCTTGTGCGTATACAGACTCTTATATCTCGTAGTGATATATATGGTCTTCCATGATATAGAAAACATTAATGCCAATAGGGATCTCCTAAGATATGAAATTATTTCAATAATGTGACTTTGTGGCAAAGTATGAGCAACTTGATTTTATTCTGTTTATTGGATTAAACTCAATTTACTATATTAAAATATTTCCCAGAATTAGCTTTGAATATATCTGAAGTTTTCCAACTTTACAGAATGATTCTACCGTGCCACTTTGTGCTTCATTCTTCATCTCTAGAAATAGTTTTTCTGCCTTATTTTGCATGAAATGCTGCCTGAATTTGTGGTTACAACAGTCCTGTCTTCCCAACTTTCAGCTAGTAATTTAAGTTTTCAATAGAATTTCTAAATATTTGCTTCTCAAAGTTTCCAAGCATTCCGATTATTTAATATTCTTAATTACTCAGGCCTTCTCAACTTGTTCTTAATAAATGCAATTAATAAAAACGCAAGTTTTTAAAACTGCAGATAAATATTTGATAAAATTGCGGTCTTTAAATGCCCTTCTAACGGGATTTTTCACATGATTTTATAAAGTAAGAACACACATTTAACATGCGAAATTGCGAGGTTTTCAGTAGCTAGATGGCAAAGAATTTGAATGTGTAACGTATATAATAGCACTATGAGCTGGAATTTCGTTTCATTCGTCTTAATTAATTTGTTTAATCGTTTCTAATTATCATGCTTTGGCTTCACCTTTTGGCCCCTGATGATCTTCATTACTTTTTCTCAAAGAAAATAAATAAATAAATCCATTATCGCATTAAAACAAGCTGGTTCTATATATGAAAGAATCAAACTCTACTGTTTATATTATTTATAAATCTGCAAACACCCAAAACTGCAAAATCCGGTGCCATGAAAAGAAAGTATATATAAATTTGTGTTCAAAACAAATGAATGATGATGATGATCAACTTGAGCCTCTATTCTGCATCTCATTGTACTGCAAAAATGAAATCTGTCTCTGCAGCTTCATTTGCTCATAGAATTTAGCTATGAATTCTTCTGCTCTCAAATCAATCCCTTGATCTTCCTCACACGCAGCCATTTCTTCTTCTTCTTCTTCTTCTTCTTCTTCTTCTTCACCCTTAAGGAAACTCATCCTCCCGCTGTCTTCGTACCCACAAGCTTCACTGTCATAATCATGATCACCGTCGGAAACATAGTCGAAATCAACTTGTGGGGTTATGCAAGGAAGGTGGAAGCGCACGGACGCCGGGCGGTGAATTTTGACGTTGAAAATGGGAGTCTTGTCGAAGGAGAGCTCGCGCTCGCCGTAATAGATTTGGTCGTGGCGGGAGCCAGCGCCGCCGCCGAGGCCTCGAACATACTTGGGCAGGAGGCGGAGCTCCGTGATGAGGCGGCGTTTGAAAACGCCCCCCTTTCTCGCCCACAACAATGCAAAACGCAGGATGTTCCATGCTCTGCGAGCCACGGCACCATTCTTCTTGGGCATTTTCTTCTTGCTTGCTTCAAACAATCACACAATGTAGAGAAAAAGAGTGGAAGATCTTAAAGTCAAAGAATGAGAAGCTTGAGAGAGTGTTTTTTGTTTGTGGAGAAACAGAGATTTTGAAGTTTGAGGTTTTTGAGTTTGAGATGCTGATGGAAGAGAGGAGCCAGTGCTTATATATATATATATGCGTGTGTATGCAAATATTTGCGCGTTGTGTTTGTGTATGAGAGAGACGACAGTGAGAGAGTTGTTTGGTGTGGAAATATGGAGGACACGCTTTACGCGGAACAATCAAGCTGGAGTAAAAGAAAATGTTTTTCCCTCTTTACTCTTAATAATAGAATCCAACCAAATAATAAAATATTTCAAACCCTTTTTTCTTTTTCTTTTTTTTTCGAGGGATAAAATTACCGGATTCTTTCGACTCACTCTATTAAGTTCACATGTATTGTTACAATATGTAATTTTTAAATGAATTAAAAATACATGTAAGAATCGTGTGTTTAGAACAGTGTGCTAGTTTTATTAATGTTGTTTGTTTGGAATTTTGTTGTATTTCTGTTTTTTTTTTTTTTCATTGTAAACTTGCTATTGTAATTGTTTTGTTGTATTTATATTTTCATTGTTGTATGTTGTTTTCCTTGGGGTTTGTGAGTTTTAGTCACCATGTGCCATTGTGGTTTATTCTAGAAGTGTAGGCTTGCACTACTAGAGATAATACTCTCTCTTCATCATTTCTTGTTTTGAATTCTGACAATATTTAGCTTCCTTCCGGTTGTTGATGTAGTTTTCTAGCCGTGGTTCAAATAGGTTTAAGCAACCTCTTGAAGTTCATGTACCTTTAAAAAGGGTTTAAGTTCAAATAGGTTTGAGCAACCTATTCAGGTTCATCTATATTTAAAAAGGGTTAAGAAACATTTTGAGGTTCACACTCTTATTGCGGCCTTTTCGCCTTAGTAACCACTTTATGCGACCCTTTAGGCTTTAGAGATGATCAGATCCCTTGTTTGGTCCATTTCCTACTATTTGATTGTACTTTTACAAAAAACAACTTTATTGTAAAATTGAATTCTTAATTAACTCCTAAGTTTAGAGCTTGACATGTAATGGTTGCTTTCTAAGTTCTAGATTTAGAGTAAAGTTCTAAGAAATTTAAGGCTCTTTAGCTTGCAAGAAAGCAACAAAGAGATTAAAGACATGTTTCATTCTTTTTGCTTTTTGCTTTTTTTTTTTCTAGAATGAAAGTGACATGCTTGACTTCTTGCTTATTTGAATTTTTTAAATTTTTTAAAATATTTTTGGTCTGCAGTAATAATTGAACAGCTATCACCAAACCCCTAAAGAGTTTTATTAATAATATTTATTTATTTATTTAATTTTTTTATAAGTAAGTATTTTGTAATCTAAGCAACAGAAAAGAATGCTCTCTGTTTTATTATTTTATACAAAAGGAATATATGATTCCAACAGTTGCATTCACTACCTCTTTTTTTATTTTTTCTTGAATTCTTTTCTAGGGTACATTTTTCTGTTGAATGATGACACATCAAAATAGACTTAATAGACCCGTCCTCAAGAGGTAGTTTAATCGGCTGAGACTATGCCTAATGAAGCGAAAGTTATTAGTTCGAATTTCTTTCATGTCCTTTTCTGCGGACATGTTAAAAAAAAAAAAGACTTAATAGATAAGAAACTCTTAAAAAAATTAAATTTATTCTTTTACATACATTAAATATTTAAAAATATAACATAATATTGGAACAAAGTTCTTGAATATGAAACCCCTCTTTGAAAAAGTCAATTAAATTTCTTTTTAAAATAATTAATAATTTAACAAAACGAACCGTTTGGAATTAAAGTCATTTTAGTCATACCGTTGAGGCAAATGCTGGGAAAAATGCCCGCACCTACATCACTACTGGTTGGGTTTTAGGTGGAAAGATACTTTTAAAATTTAAAACGCCTTTTCTTTCCTTGTTTTTCGATTTAAAAAATTAAAAATAATATATAGAAATGGAGAAAAGGCTGATGTCTTTTCTTTTCTGTAAGTAAACGTACGTCTGCTTATTTATTTATTTAGTTTTCAAATAAACGTTGATTTGTTCTCTGAAAGGGACTTAAGGCCGTGTTTGGTTGGTGGGGGTGCCTGGAACTCTCCTAAACCGTGTTCTCGGGAGCGGAATTGCTAACATTAATTAATATGGTTTGCTTTTAATTTAAGTTTTTTGAGTTAAAAAATCAGAAATGTGAATAAGTCGACACAGTATATCAATCATATGCAATTATAATAATTATTGGCAATAATAATATGCAGACCAAGAAGTTGACTTGCTGAGTTCAATGGAATAGAGAGGGAGATTAATCAAGTGACCCAATTTCATTTGTTGCATGACATGACTCGTATACCACTCAGATTTATGACTCTTGTTCTATATAACTCCTGAATTCTCATGCTCAAAGAGAGCAGACCGCGGGATTTATCTATCAGAACAATTTAGAATGTCAATATATTTGAAAAATCAGCTTAAAATTATTTGCATGTCGAAACAGTTTACGGTATCGATCTTATCTACTCGAATAATTAGCTTAATTTTAGTGCTCGGATCCCTAGTCTAGGACCAGCCTATTTGTTTGAAAGATCAATTTAAAATTATTTGTACGGCGAAACATTTTACGGTGTCGAGTCTATCTATTCAAATAATCAATCTAATTGTAGTGCTCGGATCCCTAGTCTAGGATCGGCCTATCTGTTTGAAAGACTAATCTAAAATTATTTGTACGTCGAAACAGTTTACGGTGTCGAGCCTATCTACTCAAATAATCAACCTAATTCTAGTGCTCGGATCTCTAGTCTAGGATCAACCTATTTGTCCAAAAGATCAGTCTAAAATTATTTGTACGTCGAAATAGTTTATGGTGTCGAGCCTATCTACTTGAATAATTAGCTTAATTCTAGTACTCAGATTCCTAATTAGGGAGTTGGCCTATCTACAAAGATTGAACCTTCTTTATTTTTTTTCACGTTTTCTTAAGAGTTAAGAGTGTTCTTTCTCATTTTCCAACACAACATATAGCTTTTTCAACGGTTGAAATTTGAGGGCGGCTTGAAAAGAACAAAATGGTGCTTGAAATGTGTGATCTAGCAAGGTTGAGGATCCACCAATATGGACTGAAGTATTTGGTGTAGCAACCTTTTTTCTTTTAATGGGGCCTAAAACAGCTAAATCATGGCCACCTGTTTATGTTGTCGCCAGAAGTATGTGTGATGTTGATGGAAGAAAGTTCCAAAAGTTCAAACCCTCCAGCTATTTTTCTTGAAAATATGCAAGTGAAGCAACTAGCTCATGCCAGCTCAAGCTCATGTTACTCTTAAGGCTACCCACCCATTGACCAAATTGTTAAACATCCTTCTCGTTTACCACACAAGTGAAGTAAATTATATGACTAAATTGATTTTTGAGTCTTTTTTTTTTTAATATGAATTATGAGATACCTTCATTGGAACTAGTATTAGACTAATATTGGAAAATTCAAAGAGATAGCTGTTTAAGGAAGATCACTATTGTTTAATGAACAACAAAGCTTTCTTCTATATTGGGTCCAAATTTTTTTCTTCATTTTAGCCTATTAATTAATCTATATATGTCTTCAAAGTATGTGATTTTCACATATATTTTTAATAAAATTAACAAAATATATGATATTTATTCTTACAGCAAGCGATTATGATCACATGCATTTTAATAGGACGTGAGAATTACATGCTTTAACTTCAAGGAAATATCTAGTTTGTTGTCCACTCGATCTCAAATACCATTGTTCTTGATGTGTCGTCGAATTTTTCATTTAATTTAGATGAAATATGTTAAGAAATTCACATGCTTCGTGTGATTTTAATCAAAACAAAACCATTATACTTGTAGTAGTTAATTAGCAATTAATCTTGTAACTCAAGTTTTGAAACCTACACTCATCTTTTCATTACCTTTTTTTTCCTTGATTTTCTCGCAAGACGAATCTAACAAAATAATAATTGGCATCAGTTTCCACATTTGCACTCAAAACCAATTTCATATATATAGGATTGAAAATGATCCAATTGCCAGAAAACCAGTGTAGCAAACTTGCACTAAACAACAATTAATTAAGAAGATGATTTACTACATTTCCAAATTATAGTGTGTTGAACTTTGCTTTACGCATTACTAGTTTTTTTCTTCTAGAAATTTTTTCAATTCAATATATTAAAGAAACATATTTCCTAGAATATATGATTTTCACATGTATTTTTAATAAAACATGTAATTTTTTTGTGGGTTTTTTAAAAAATAGGTGAAAATTAAATACTTCTACGACCACCCTATCTATATGAAATCATGCCAATTTCTATGCTAAATACTTAAATGCGAATTTAATTGAGAGAATTAGAGGAAAGAATTGGCAATCATGCATAAGACGAATTCCATAGAAAGAAAGGAAGCAAGAATTGCCCAATTGCCCAATTAATATTTAATGCGTGTACGGATGAAGATCAATGATTGAAGGAAAGATGTGGGACCCATTATGACATTAAAATATCGCAGGCAAAGTAGGTGTAAACAGGTGGCAGACTCCGCTCCAATTAGGATGGTGAATGGTGATGATGTATGTACATTGTACATGGCATGCAGGTTGCATGGAGGCATGTTTTACGGCCATTTCCATGTGCCCCAATTTTTTTTTTTTAATTTTTTTTTATTTTTAATTAAATTCTTACGTGTTAAGTAAGAGTAATTGATATGATACTGTCAATTAGTTCTTGTTTCAAAAAAGAGTAATAAAATATATTATATTTTATTTCATAATTAATTAGATTATAATGTTGATGCGACAATTTTAACAATTCTTTAAATTTTTGGAGTAAAGATGTGTTTGATGCCATTTTTTTTACAAATCTCTTGTCAATTTCTTTTTTTTTTTTTTTTTTTTTCTTTTAAAAATCACCATTAAATCTATGGGACCATATGTGAATCCCATAGATTTAATGGTGAACAGGGGTGGACCCAGGCTTCGTCCCCCCAAAAGTTTACAAATTTTCATAAATTTCCTTCAAATATACCAATTTTATAAATTTGTCCCCCAAAATATTATTTGTGTCCCTTTTTAATTCTTTTTTTAGTTTTGGCCCACCAAAATAATATTTGTTTCCTTTTTAATTATTAATTTTTAGTTTTGCCCCCCAAAAAAAAAATTACTTGCGTCCCCTTTTAAATTTATTATTATTATTATTTTAATTTCGCTCCCTCTTTCAACATAAAAACATCTAAAATATCCAATTCATTTAGTTTCCCTCAATATTCTAGTTCACTTCTAATCAAAAACTTAATTTGGTTTTGGACTCTCATTTGAATATGTGAAAGAAAAAGTTAAATGGTTTTGATTCTTTGAGTGGTTATTTTGAGTCATTTAGGTTTACAATATTTGTTTTGACATCACAAGTTAAATGATTTAATAATTTATAATTGCAAAATTGTATGGCTCAACTCTTAGCATTGTTGATATTTGGAGCTTTGGGTGATTGTTAGGAAAAAGAGTTTACACTCAAAGATACATTTTTCTTGGGCCATATAGATTGTGTTTAGTCTATTTTGCTAGTTTTTTTTTTTTTTTCCTTAAGCTGTTAATTTGCTAGTTGTTTATACTATTGTGTATTTGCGATGACATAAGATTAAATGTAAGACTTCTATGTTTTATTTTATATAAACACGCACACATACATATAAAAAGATTATATGTATCTATGTGATTTTGTATTTTTATGAGTCGGTCCATCTATCCAACCAAAAAAAAAAAAAATTTGTCCCCTCACACTACAAATCCTAGTTCCGCCCTTGATGGTGAATTTGCACATCATAAACAAGAATGAACCAAACATTTTTCTTTAGAGTAATGGTATAAATTACAATTTTATCTTACAACTATTTTGTAATGTTGACGTAACAGTCCCAACTAACCATTAGATCTGTCATTGTTTACAAAAAATTCAAAGTTAGTTAGGACTGTCACGTCAATATTGTAGGATAAAAATGTGTCATATATTTTTTTTTTACAATAACTTGTCCAATGGTTGGTCGGGACTGTCACCTCCGAATTGTGGAATAATTAAAGGACAATGCAATTTCTAACATTACTTAAAAATAAAAAATTCATTGACAATGATCATACATGAGCGAGTGAGATAAAAATGTAGTATATACCATTTTTTGTCCATGAAAAGTGGCAAATATGTTAGAGAGAGAGAGGACCAATTCAAACTCAAATGAGAAATTCACGGCACAGAAATATTGAAGCAAGAGCTTAGTGTTCCTTCTCTCCAACCGATTTTTTAGCCTGAAACACCGTCCCCACATTGAGCATCCGCCGCACTGCCAAGAAATTGAAACCTAATTTCTGAGATTTCTCCTTCTAATTGACCTTTTTAACCTTCTCATATACTTTGCTATATAATTATATTATATAGTATGATATATAATGAACCAGCCTTCATATTATTCATCACGATTTACTATATTTTGATACATTGGTTAACCCTTAAAAACATAGCAAATCGTATATATATATTAAGATGGTTTCCTTGATTTCATTTCATGACGGTCTAAAATCAATATTGGTTTCATAATCCTATTAAAAAAAAAAAAATTGTAATGCTACCCGTTTTACAACTTGTTAACACGTTAAAGTCACGTGAAGTTCACATAATGACATGTGTCAACAAATTGTAAAGGAGTTGTAGACTTAACCGAAATCGCCGCACGTATTTTTGTCATTATGCCAAGTGCCAATCTGTAAACATTTAACCATCGCACATTCTTATTTACACATTGTTTTCCATCTCAAGAACAATAGAAGAACCTAAACTTGATAGAATCTTATGCCCATATATAACAATTCTTAGCAAATTTATCAGGCTCCCATATGTTTTGGTATATATAGGTCTTCCTTATTCTGCTGAGTTTCCACCAATGTTCTCTCCCCATCTACCCCTGCTCTACGCAGGGTAGATACCTTAAACGACCTTAAAAGAAAAAGAGAATTTAGTGCGTCCCTTTCCCTGATGGAACAAGATCAATCAGATAACAACGCCAACGGTAACAAGGAGGAAGCTACCAAGCATGCCGTTGAGAAGAAGAAGCGTAGACCTACGCACATTCTCAAAGCCGCATCCTTCGCGCTCCGCCGCTCCAAGAAATCGAAACCGATTCATGTTGAGGCCGTGGAGTCCAAGGGCATGTGGCGGCGCCTCGTCGGCTCGATGCTCCCTTTGCACGGCAACCAATTACCATCCCTACAAACAGGCGAATGCTTGGACGATACGGCGCAGTCTACTGTGTCGCAGTCGGGGGCGAGCTCCTCCTCGTGTTCTGAAGCTAGTGTGAGCCGATACGCGTCCGCGGCTAACCTTGCGGAGCTTGACCGGAGCGAGGACGACGACGATGACGATCATGAGGCCTACCGCGATTGCAGTGGCGGGGACGAGATGATCGACGTGAAGGCTGACGTGTTCATTGCTCGGTTCTATGAACAAATGAAGCTCCAGCGCATGGACTCGGTTGATCGTCGCTACCATGAGATGAATAAGAGGTCGATAGGTTGAAGGGCATGGGGAGAGAGATTGTACGTTTTGGCTGTGACGTCTGCTATACGTCGCAAAGTTTGCATGCATGCATATTGGTGTTATTATTTGATAATGAAGAAAAAGAAAAAAGGAGTATTTTTCTATTAATTGTGAAGTAAATTAATTAATTCTCAGTGCTATCTTTTTGTACGTTAGGAAATTCATTAATTAATTTCATTGAAGAAAATGGTGTGGCCATGGGAAGAAATGAAATAGTCTGTTTTGTGCTGGGGGTAGATTTGGATGGGCTATTGTGCCATTTAGATTTCTTTTTGTAAGTTTCTGGAATTATGATCATTTGTTTTATATATTATTCTTGTATACTTTCTCACCTAGAATTGCTTTAATTTGGATTTTGGCTTGATTAACCTGAATTTTGATTGGAAGTTCATCGATCTTTTATACTTTTAGCTCTTTTCTGAGGTTATATTTGAATATTTATTACTTTCACGATCAAGTTCCCATACAGTTGAGAAATTAGATCAAGAGATGATATGGAGATTGCTAGAGATGAGCATAGTAGTAGGGAAAGAGAGAATTCAAATTGTAGCGAAATTGATTGATTGTGTTTCATTTTTTATGGGGAGCGAGGTTGCATGTAAATATGTAATCAAGCCAAAACCAATATAATTCAATTTCTCTACATCTAAAATATAGCTAAATAGATGAGAAAAACAAAAGAAAAGACAACATCCATGCATCTTTTCATAACATATATAATAGCTAAAAAGATGAGAAAAATGATTTATTTTTTCATTGAAAATAAAAGGTTTCGGTCACTTTGATTTAATTTTTTTTCAATAAATTAGTTTACCATAAACCGAGAGAAGTGATGATAAAAATAAAATAAAATAAAATAAAAAAATTCTTCAATCTAGTCTTTTTAATTGATATTTGTCTTTAGGACACATGGATATATATTAAATAAACCTTTTTCTAAAAACATTTTCCTCCAAACTTTATTAAACTCACGTCTTTAAAACACTTAATGCAGTTAGTGATGGTTCTCGATCTCCTAAAATTTTAAGGGGGATTTCAGATTCTGAAATTAGGAGATCCTGACCGTTCATTTTAATCCAAAGGGTAAGATCCTGCCACGTGTCCCACTAACTTAAAAAAACTTTAAAATAATAAAATAATATTTAAAATTTTAAAAATAATTATAAAAGAAAATAATAAAATTTAAAAACAAAAAATAATAAAATACTTTTGGGTGGCCGACCACCCTAATTTTGCCAAATGGGGTGGCCGGCCACCCCATTTTTGGCATTGGAGCCACCCCCAATTGCGGTTGGGGGTGGAACATATATAGTGCCATCCCCAACCGCCATTTGGGGTGGCCACTCCATATGGCAAAATTTTATTATTTTTTGTTTTTAAATTTTAAATATTATTTTATTACTTTAAAGTTTTTTTAAGTTAATGGGACACATAACAAAATCCTGATCTTTGAATTAAAATAGATGGCTAAGATCTCATAATTTCAGAATCTGAAATCCCCCTTAAAATTTTAGGGGATCCAGAACGGTCGGGGATTGCACCTTGGGCTTAGGGTCCAAACATTTATAGTCGTGGGCCTCATAATGTTTGTTCCCTCAAAGCCTACCCTACCATTATAGAAATACACTAGTCTCTCTCTTCTTTCTTTTTGGAATAAATTAAAAAAATGACAATAATTAATATTTCGTGTATTGGGCAGAAGAATTAGGACCTGTGAAGATAATTGTTAAAATTATTAATTAATTTTATTAACTGAATCCAAAGTCCCAAAATTTTTTTTCCTTAAAATTAATTTTAACATTATTATTTTTTATATCACATCAATCACTTTTTATTATTATTCAAATAAAAATATTATTATAAAACAAAATTTTCCACTTTTTTATACAAAACATTATTACTATATTTTTTCTCACATCAATTAAATTTACTACAAAACCGACCCATTCCATTTTTCAAGCCCCTTTCCAATCACAGCCACAGCCAAATAGAGAAGAATGTAATAAAACTTAATTATAAAAAAGAATGGAAATTATGAAATAAATAGAACACTTAAAACCAACAAAAAGGAAACTATAATCATTAAAAACAGGCAAAGCATCCGTTTTTGATGCTTCTCAGTTCTCTCCCCACAGCTCTCTGGCAAGTCTCAAACCAAAATGTCCGGGACCACCACCAGCAAACCGGGGGGGGGGGGGGGGGGGGGGGGGGGCCGACAACACGTGGCATAATCTTCATCGTTCATTTCATGAAATGCAACCTTAGTACCCGCGGACGATCTGAGAGCACTTGTTCTTGATCCAACGGAGCCCATTCCTCAGCGAAACCTTGACCTTACCTTCAACCGTGTAAACCTTGTACTTTGCGATCCTCTTCTTCCTCTTCATCTCCGAGTCGTGGAAGCCCCACGGCTTCGACGCGGTCTGACTCGTCCGAGTCACTCTTTGCGGAACCGGTGCCGCACCGGGCGAGCCAGGCCGAGTCGCGTAGACCTGGTTGGACCCGAACCCCTTCCCACTCACAACCTCGAGCCTCCTGTCACCCCCACCGTACCGATGCCCCGACCCGAACCCATCCATTTCGGATAACCCGAGCTTTTCGCTGCAGGGGTAGTGGGTACTGGGGAGGAATGGGTTTTTAATGGGGTCTCTGGTGAGGTTAGGGTTTCGAGGAGTAAGGGTATGTTTGGGAAAGAGTCAATGTAGGGAGGAGAGAAATGGAATTTTGGAACTTGTTATATATTTGTGGATTCCGATGGTCACAGAGCTCCATGGTACTTTGTCTGATTAAAGAAAGGACGTTAAGTTAGCTGTAAATGCATGATGTTTTGAGTTTGTGGACAGTAGACACCTCGGTTTCAAGCATCTTTCGTTGGACTCTTTCCCCTTCAGCTTCCTTTGTTTATCACTATTCGTCAGCTTCTTTTCTTTTCTTTTTTGATTAATTGTTATCTAATTAAAAAAGAGAATATTTTTATTTAAAGAAAAATATTGAGCATATATAAAAACAATTGTTAATAGGGCCGGTCTGGTTTATCTGATATGTGCACAAATTATTTGGTAAGCTTGCTTTTTATTCATCCTCATACATCCTCTCTAAAAGCTTATCTCCTTTGGTCGAATTTGATTATAAAAAAAAAAAAAAACAAAAAAATACCATCTAAAAGGTATTGACAAGCTAGCGATGCCTCATTTCAATAAATAGCTATGGTGGTGATAATTTTGGTGAATTTTTCTCTAACTTTTTCAGCCGTTTTATTACCCAAATAAGATGGAAAGACAAATTCTTCCAAAAATGTTGCCCAAATAAGAGATCTGTGATAGAGAATACATCAATTTCACACCATGGAGTGTGTTTTAAGTGTTATTATTTACTTTTTATTTATTTAAAATAGCTGACGTAAGAAATCACTTAAAACACGCTACGTGTCAATCGTTATGAAAAGAATGTGATAAAAAAATGAAAATTAATTAAGCCAAATCATTGAACTTAAATACTGAATTTAGCTCATATATGAGGGTGATCTAATTCATAGCTAGATCGATTCTCATGTTTAGCCTTCCCTTAACCACATTTTCCGATTAGAATATAGTGGTATATATTTTTGCTCATAATCCTTTAAGGTGGGGGGAATATTTATTCGCACACATGGCACATGATCTAATAAACGAAGCTGTCATGGTGATATATATTTAAGGGATCATCAACAAACCAGGAAAAGATCTGAATGCACAAAGCTAGCCACATCATATTGAATAACGTCCATTTAAGATTTCTAGGATACAATTATGAAGAAGGAAGAATCAACATGACGGCTTGAAATCCGAATAGACATTTGTTTGTTCATAATGGAGTTTAAAACCAATCTTGTCCACCTTACATCCTTCAAAATCAAACTCCAAATACATATATATGCTTAAAAAAAAATGTTACATCAATCAATGTAACCAAATTACCATCCTTAACCGGAGGGAGACAATTTTAGATGGAGATCAACACCTACCTCCCCATCCGGAAACTTACCTGAGAATTCAGCAAACGGTGGCGTACTATCAGCAAACTGCATAGGAGTTGTCACGAAAATTCGAGGTGGAAACCGAGAGCACGATGACGAAGAACTCAAAACCGGCCGTGACGGGTAACCATTTGACTGTACATATTGTTAGAATATAAATTAAATAATTATATATATTTTTTTTTATCAATGATAAATTTTTTTAGAATAAGTGATGATATATTAATACCTGTGACGACTGTCCGGCGGCACCATTGCTGATGAATCGGCCTCTTGAATAAATGGAGGGTGCTGATGATCTGACGGCGTGCGCGCTGAGAATCGGCGCGGCTGCAACCATGTGTCTGCCACTCTGCAACTGGGAACGCCTAGCTCTTTGCCGCTCACGCTTGTGCGCATTTTGATGGCCCCCAAGTGCTTGGGAGTTGGCAAAAGCTCGCCGGCAAAACTGACACATGAATTTTCTGTGTTCTTCAAAATTCTGATCCGCCTTCTGATCATCTGCAACTTCTTGGTGCTCCGGCAACGGGAAACCGAAAAGTTTCAGTCTCGAAGTAGGGTTTTCGTCGGACATGGTGTCAGATGACAATTAACTTGAGAGAGAGTTAATTTATGTGACATGCATGTTAAAGTAAATGCCCCGTATTTATAGGGAAATGGTTTTATTTATTTAAAGAAAAAAATCAAATTATTTTTCGGCCTTATCCTTGATTATATAAACAGTGGGAGGGGATCATGTGCACAGAGATTCTCTCTAAAATTAACTCTTTTTCCCCGCAGGTTGATGTCAGAAAAGTTTTGCTAAGTTGTAGACTTATTAAACCTTTTTGCGTTGGCACATTGCAAGATAGATCCTGACGATTGATGATGGTGAAATTTCATTAAAAAGAGCCCGAGAAATACGGGGAATTTAGGTCATTGTCCATATCATGTTGTAATCTAAAGGTTGCTTCTTTCACGTACGTAATAGTTTTTTGTCCCCACTTTTCTTATATATTCACGTGTTTCTTCATCTCTCTGTCAATTTGTTTATATGTCGCAAATCTAATACAATATTAACAGATATATATTATAGTTAAAGAGTTTGATTGTTTAACTTAAAAAAATTATATTAGAGTTGACATATATAATCTTATATTCATATTTCGATACAACTTAAACCCGATACGTGACATAAGAGCTTGCACTTTTTGATATGACCCCGTCAACTTGACATAAATCTAATACAAAATTAATAAACAAGAGTTGAAGAGTTGAACCCGTTTAATTAAATGTCGAGTTGAACCCGTTTAATTAAATGTCAAGTTATGAACTTTTTATTTATATTTACTTATATAACATTTAATTTTGTTATTTTTTGAATTGGTATAACATAAGAGATTTATACATCCAGCTAGCAGGTGAGAGAATTAAGATGTTGGAAGATGAGTGTGAAATGGGAAATGTGAAGGTAGAGAGAGGTGGATAAGGATTCCTAGCTGGCTATACTGCCAAAATTGTCCATAAGCTTTTTTTCAAATCTTGGCCATCCAATATCATCCAACAACCACAATTTTGCCACGTGTCCTACTAAAAATAAATAATAAAATATTATTTATTTTTTTTTAAAAAAATAAAAAACAAAATATTAAAATATTAAAATTAAAAAATAAAAAAAATTAGGGTGGCCGGCTACCCCCAACCGGCCGAACCACCCCCTAAGGCCATGGGGGTGGCTTCGACCACCTCCAATTGGCCCCTGGGGGTGGTCGAAGCCACCCCCGTGGCCATAGGAGGTGGTTCAGCCATTGGGGGTGGCCGAACCACCCCCTAGGGCCATGAGGGTGGCTTCGGCCACCCCCAACCGGCCCCTAGGGGTGGCTTCCGCCATCCCCATGGCTCAATTGGGGTGGCCGGCCACCCCAATTAGGTGGCCAGTCACCCTAGTTTTTTTAAGCTTTAATTTTAATATTTTGTTTTATATATTTTTTTAAAAAAATAAATAATATTTTATTATTTATTTTTAGTTGGGACACGTGGCAAAATTATGGCTTAGATGACATTGGATGGCCAAGATTTGATAAAAAGTTAATGGGCAATTTTGACAACATTGCAGGAAATCCTAGTCCAGAGAGGTAGTTATGATCTCTTTAAAAACATAAGTATTCCTTATTTATTTTATTTTTTATTTTATTTTTAATTATATTTGTTCGTACAATTGATCACATGCAAGTGGTCCAATCAAAAAAAACCCTTTAAGATAAGAAACAAACAAGGGTGACTCCTCCCTTGACTCACTATAGAGGTACTGGAGCAGAACACTTCAACTGCTGTTTTCCTTACTGAGTCGAATTTAAATAAGCAAAACCATAAATGTGAGGATTCTCTTCCTTCTTAGGTCCCCTCATCATGCGTCTTTAGGGTATATATATCACTTTCAAGAAGCCTGGGTCTGTTAATTATTTAATTTATTTTGTTGTTTTTCTTTTAATATGCCAAAACACGCTGTTAGCCTTATAAATATCCATCAATATCCATGGATATATAGTACTCATGCTATTACGAGGAGAAGACTTGCGAAAGTGATGGTTCGCAACTTTGATGGCCTGTCCGTCTATCCCCACAACTTTTGTTTTTGTCGTAGTACTTATTCAAATTATGTCACTCACAAACCATAGGTTGGGCTCCATTCTAAAGAGCTGGGATTCACCGAATCCTATAAAGTCTTCACATAATCAAGCCACTAGATCACAAGGCATATACGCCAATCTTCTCCACGCATGCATGCTTAATTAAGGGTATATTAATTGTAAATTTGATAAATTTCTAGTGTTGTCAAATTTAGTGTCAAAACGTGCTCTCTCTCTCTCTATATATATATGGTAGGTGGTATTTAGGGTTAAGTTTGTATAAGGTTAATTTAGAGCAAATATTGAAGATTTCAAAATCTTGTTCAAACAAGCAGTATGCGCGAGAAGCTTGTTCGAATAAGATGATGCATCAAATCATAATACTAAAATCCAAGAGCTTTTATCGAAACCTTGTCCGAACAAGAGTTGTAATTATAAATCTTGTTTGAACAAGACTTCAACAAGACGTGTTAAACTCAATTTAGTCGACTTAAATTAAAAGGTTATGTTTTCTTTCCATTTATATAATTACCTTGATCATAACCCACAACTTCCAAACATTGAAAGAGGCTATGTCTCATTGATTTGAGAGAAGTTTACCATTATTCTTGAACCTAAACAAGTTCAAAATTTCTCCTTTGTTTCATCTAATTACTATTAAACTACTAAAAAAAGCTTACAACCATTGAAGCAGACTTCACTTCACTTCTATGTATCTTCCCGAGGAATTGTTTGCATCAACTGTTATTAAATTATGAGTAATGTTACATATAATCTTACCTTTTCACGATATAATTTAATGATGATTTTAATTTAATACTTTAAAAATATATATATTTTCTTATTTTGAGATGACATTCTAACAAGCCTCGTACGATTGCAACTGCAAGTTGCGGGTGTATGGGCCTGAGGGAAAAATGAAAAGATATTAAAAGAGAGAAAGAGCCAAAAGGAGTAAGGGGACCAGGACTCGGGCTTTCGTTTATTGTACTTTGCATGCCATCTTTGTCACTGCACAGCAACACGTGTCGTGCCAGCAAGCTTTTCGACGGGATGGGGTGTCGGCCACTGACGTGTGCATGGGACCTACGTTCTTTTGGCCCTCGTGGAGGGTTTGGATGATCACAGTGTCTCCCATAATCCCAGCTTGATTGACACTGCCTTTCTAAAAAACCAAGCGAAGTTCATAAGAAGCCATTGAAAGTGTCATGGGATATATCTCAAGTGATCTTGGTGAATCTATTTGTCTAGTCCTTCTCATCTATGGACTTGACAGGGTGATAAGTTGCTGATTGCTTTATGGAAAAGCAAGAGGAAAAAGAGAGCAAGAAAGATGGGAAAGCAAATTAAACAAGCTAGATAAATGGATCGAGAAACAAATTATATATTTTGAAGTTTAATTGAGAAGATAATCCGTGTTTGGTTGCCAGGTTTCGGTTGTGTTGAAGTATATATGAGAATAAAACTATATAGGAACTCTAGTTCAACCTATCAATTAAATAAGTTAAACCACTCAACTCTAACATGACTCATTTAATCAAACGAATCAAACTCCTCAACTCTAACTTCTTAATTTCGTTTAAAAAATTATCAATCCTATTTGAAGTAGGAGGGATGAAAATATTGAAGTAGAATAATAATAAAATGAAAAATTTTAATATTATTTTTTGTTTGCAATTGTGTTTAATAAATTAGAAAGGTAAAATTGTTCAACAAATTAGAGATCGATGAGATATGTTTTTTTTTTTTTTTTTAATATATATACACACATATTATTTCCTTTCATTTTACAAGAGGATTGGGAAAATGGTGGCCGGTCTCTTATATATAGAGAATGTTCAATTCCTTTCTTTCTCTAATTTTCTTTCATTTTTTCTATCTAACCAAACAAGGGAAAATAGCAAATGATCTTCCATTTTCTTTTCATTCTCCCACTTTCAATTCCTCCCCTATAAAACGCACTCGAAATCTTTTATGTCCATCTAGAAAGTCATTACTTTTATCATTATGATATATAGCTAGCTATTGATGGTTGTCGCCATACATTATTACATAGAATTAGCAAAGGAACAAGCAATTAATTATTAGCTATGATCTGATCTGAGCCAGAAAAGTGATATTTTCTTGATTTGATACCCACAATAGAGACAAAGAGCCACCAATGAACTTTCCTTTATCCATATCAACAAACATTAAGGGTGATTTTGTTGCTAATCACTGCCTCTCTAATAGCCTAATTCATTGGATATCTCAGAGTATAAGTGTTTCAACATATAGAATTTGAAGTTTGAATTTCATAGCTAACCCTTTCCCATCACTAGGAAAACCCGGAAAAAATAAATCTTAATTTCCATTGAAATTAAAGAATAACTTATACTGTATATATAGGGTACTTAATTTAGCCGGGTTTGTTTGTAAGTAAATACGATATAAATTGTAAGAATAAGCATTAAAAGCATGATAAAAGGGAGCTTTTAAAAAATAACTATCCTATTTGGATATGACAAAATTTTCCTCTTCAATCTATTATTATTATTTTTTAAGAAGAGAATTTATACTTTATTTATATTTATAAAGATAGAGCTTGTTGTTCTAACAAAAAAATGCCACACATATAATTAATTAGAAATATCTTTTAACCAAACTTTATCCATAACTTATTTAATTAACCATTGCTTTGGCTGATCCATGTGCATCAAAATTTGCTTCTCGTTTAGCATGACAAATATGTCAACTTTGCGTCGTATTCAAAACCCCTCTAGTATCGTTCACCAGTTGGCCATATCTACTCTAATTTCATTCAGTAGCCTTCACGGCATTCACTATTTGGACTAGGTCACCCTCCAACATGGCTCTATATATGTAGCCTCAATCTATTAATTAAGTTGACATATGTACTTTTTTTTTTTTTGAAAAATTTGACATATGTACTTAAAACACATGTATTCACAAAATATTGTATGTGGAAAATGCATATAATATAAAATAATATGAAAATCACATACTCTAAACACAAATGTTAATTTAATTAATAGACCGTCTTCAAATTCAATTTGAAGAAAAAAAAAAAAAACTTTGTCCATTATTTAAACGTGTTGAGGGAACATTGTGATCGTGCCCATGTGCATCCTCTCTTACTTCCTCAAGAAATGCTTTACAAAAAAATAATTAAAATGGATATGTATGAGAAACTCTTAGACGGCCAAAGAGGCAATTAATGGTACGTAGCTACGCCCCCACCACACTCTCTAATGGTGTCAAATCGTCGTTCTCCTCCGTTGTTTGGATTCCGGCAATCGGTGAAAATCATTGAGTGGCTAAATGGCCCTACTAGGCTATTATCATGAGCATGCCACTACCACATTTAACCACACTAGCTTGTTTCTGATATAATCAAACATCTTTACCGTAATGATCCAGAAAAAATGTCAGCCACATCTGTATTACAATTACTGTGAGCATATTTTCTCTGATTTTTGGACATTGAAGTACACAAATAGCCCCACTCCGAGTCATATTTTTCTTATCTCTAGCTTTTGCTTCATCAGTTTCACAAAAAGCTACGTCGTACCTTGTCTGAAAGAAGACCCGACCCCTGTGGGGTAATTCAATTTTCAGACGATGATCGAATAGATCGAGCTCAATGGATGTGCATCAATGGGTGCCACTACTGTCTAGCTAGTGCTCCTTTTGAAGGCCGTAGTACAGCCATGCCAAGAATTTTGTTGCTTCGCATGATTACTCTAATTGCACGAAATGCTCTAATTGGGCAGCCATCCATAATTTCCTCTGTCCCGAGCTTAAGATTAGGATACACCTTATTGTATGGGGCCCACACTACTTATCCGTGACAAGGATCTAAAAAAATACTAGCCTGTACATGAGGGAAGCTGTTGAAAATAATCATATATTGCTTGTGAACAAGATCTTGGGCACGTTTATATAAGGAGTTGGCAACTATTTCTAATTGAACTGGTTTTATGAAATGAGTTAGGCTCACGAATTTCTTCAAGTAAAGCATGTGCTAAATTTCTCGAATACATATGGAATATCTTAATTAAAAAAAAAAAAATGTGGACTCGAAGTTTGAAGAACCTTATGATTGATTTCAGCTAGAATATTATGTTAAATCACAATTTATTCAAATAATTATTCAGTCATTTTCACATTAGCAGAAATTCTTGACCACTGATAGATGTGGAGTCGAAGTTCGAAGAACCTTATGATTGATTTCGGCTAGAATATTATGTTAAATCACAATTTATTCAACTAATTATTCAGTCATTTTCACATTAGCTAGCAAGAAATTCTTGACCACTGACAAGTGACTTTTGAATGAACAAGCTATATGGCATAAGCGATTCAATTAGGGATCAACTAATTAAGCACTCAACAAAGTCAGTTGATAATATGCCTTGTCAATTAGCTAACCTAATTAATATGACCTTCTTTGTCTAGTCGTTCACCAATCTATTCATCCAAAGGTTGAAAAATATGTCCCCAAAACTTCTCATAAGTTTCTATCTTACTCCATAAAATACTCTACAAATTCTAAGAAATCCTATTTCATCAAATTAACTCCGGTGTGTCAGCGATGTCGTCAGTATGATGTTTTTTTTTACTGTTTTTTTTTTTTTTATTATTCTGTATTTTCGTTTTTGCTAATGAATAAGAGAAGTCTATTGTTGCTCTGGTTGCTTCAGGTTTTGAATTTGTTATTTTCTTAGGTTTTGCTTAAAAATAACGGAATGGTTTCTGGTAGGTCTTTTGTTTTCTTCTAGTTCTTTTTTGGGAGTAAACTATTGACTAGTGACGGAAGAGTTATAATAAAGTTTATTGAAGAATTGTTATTGATGAAAGAAACAGCGACCAGTGCTACAGATCTATATATTGATTGTGATGATGACATTTGTAAGATATTGTTTTGTAATAGTCCGAGAGATTATTGAATATGTCATAGATAGTGTTAGGCCATAGTGTTTTCAACTTAATTGTATCTTTGGCATTGTATGATGGAGCAAAATACTCCAGATTGATTTTATATCAATGAAGATAACTCGTTTGTTTAAAAAAAAAAAAAAAAAATTGGGATCCAACTTAATATTATTGATCACTAAATGCTCCATCATCCCCACTAACCCTGAAAGTGGGTTATGATATTTGATAAATCATTGGAATCAAACAACGTTTACTAATATTTTCTAAAATCATCAGAGTTTTCTACTTAATCATTTCACCAATTACAAACTATCACATGAGTTTGTATGAAAATATGTAGTTTTCTAGGCAACACTCTTATCCTTAAACCACAATTCAGAGACGACATTTTGAATGGTAGACAACATATCTCAAGATTGCCGAATCCTGGAAGATGCCCTCCTTGTCCTTATCAGAGGGGACTTAGGCCTATGTTATGCACATAAATGACCCAGCATCAACACCTATATAAAATGGCAATGGATTTCTCTATTAACGTAGGTCAACCATACTATACACACCACCATTGGCTTGTTTCAAGTTAGTGCACATCTCATCACTTGGTAAACACGATCTTCCCTATCAATTGGTAAATGCTTTTAGACTTTATCCACAACATTAGCGTCAAATGACGCCAACTTACAAATTGATGTGACAGTTCACATGACATACCACGTTTACAAATTGTCAATCGTTTGGATGTGCAACATGTGCTACTATACGTCAAGTGACACATTTTTCTTATATATATAGAAAAAGGCAGGAGGTGGCGACCAACTATGACTTCTCGACTTGAGCATGACTATGGTAGCATATTCTCACTGAGAACTGTTCAAGAGGGGTGTAAACGACGAAAACTGCAAATATTTTTTCAAGACCAGTTGAATCATAACCTAATCCAGCCCCACCACGACGTGATGAGTGAATTGACACATAAATTATGTACTTAATTGGGTGTGCTCACATTGGTTGTTACTGCCATTTCAGCTATAGACCCAGTACTCCCACATTTCATGTCACATGTGTTCATGAAATTGGTACAATATATGATATAGATGACATAAAAGCATGTTCCTCATAAAGTGCATGGCGATTTTTTGGTGGCTAACAGTTGTGGCATCAAAGATCTGTGTTTTTTGCGTGTCTTCAGATCTCAGTTATGCTTTCACCGGCATTTGGAACATATATACCACCATGTCTTGGTGGTTGCAGTTTTACCAAACATCTAATTAGATAACTTTTTTTCCTTTTTCTGTGCTACCAAAAACATTATGAACAAAGTGAAAATATATTAAATTAACGGGAAAAATTCACTTTATCCCCATAAAGTTTTAGGGGTTTTTCAATTTGAACCCAAAAGTTTAAAAATTGGCAATATACCCCCCTAATGTTTAAAAAATTTTCAATTTAAACCTTCCGTTACTAATTTCTATCAAATTGGACGGAAATCTATGAAATTACATAATTACCCTCGGGCCTTCTTTTTTTTTTTTTTTTTTTAATTTCCATCCAATTTAATGGAAATTAGTAACAGGAGGTTTAAATTGAAAATTTTTGAAACATTAGGGGAGTATATTGCCAATTTTTAAACTTTTGAGTTCAAATTGAAAAACTCCTGAAACTTCAGGAGGATAAAGTGAATTTTTTCCTAAATTATCACATATGCATTTTACATTTTCTGAAGAACATATATCCATTGGACATAATTTAAATTAAGAAAATCTAGGAAGATAAAATTCATCGGTTCCGATCGTGGATTCTAGGCCATGAAGATAAAATCCAGAAATTTAATCTCAACCAAACGTCCAGTTTAGGGCCAGTAATTTTTGAAATAATCTATGAATTTGATATGAACCTAACACAAAATTAGCGAGTTATGGTTGACCTATATAATTTTATACCTATGCATCGACACGGCTCGAACCCGATACGTGAATACGAATTATCACCCCTAGTCTAATTCCAATATAGATTAAAAAATTAAAAAATAAAAAGCATAAGAATTGGGTGCAAAAATTGGATCTTTGAATTGAACCCTTACCAAAATTCAGGCCCATACATGGATTTCAAGCCCAAAAATTCTACACATTAAAGTCGTTGGCACATTTTGTTTTGTCTCTCGCCCATGGGCCATGATCATGTTAGTGAGGCAGCCCATTTACAAACACTAACATGCCAATGTGTACACACTCAGATACTTGCATCTTTGCGAGCCGTTTGTTCAACAATTTGACCTTAACATGGATTGGTATAAAAAATTTAGTTAGAATTCCCAAAAAGTCCCATAGCGATCCATGCCATCAGTTTGAGTTTTCAGGCATCCTCTGTGGACATCTTCTTCGTGTGTTACCAATGTCAATTATTATTATTATTATTATTGTTAGCAGATATGTTTTGGTGTAAGATACGTGGAAGGCTTGGGTTAAATGGCCGTCTAAGGAGGTCCAGACGCTTCATGGGTGTAGTTTTTGGAGAAGTATTAGGGAGGGGAGGGATAAAAATTCAACTTCTGTTTTTTCTGGGCGATTAAATTTATTATTTCCTAATCGTTTAAGCTTATGGGATAAATAGTATTTTAACAATTGTGAAGAGCAAATAGGCTATTATGTCTTCTCTTATTCAGATTCCAAGGGGGTCAATGAGATTCGTGCTTAGAATCAAAGGTTTATAAGAGAATTTCATGATTGGGAGTTGGAATTATTAATCTCTCATGCCAATGTTGTATTCTATCACTTTGGTGCCCAGTGAAGCTGATTGAATGAGTTGGAAGGAAGCTGTACCATAATGGAAAATCCAACTTCATTACTGCACACAAATACTGAGTTCATATTATGATAGCAGAATTAGATGCAAGATCTAATTATAATTACTGTCTCCCATCCTCTATTTGCTTTATTTCTACTGTTTCCAAGAAATTGATGTGTGTTTAATCAGCTTCAGTTAGACAGCATCTGCTTTCTAGCTGTAATGCAGTAATGGTTTTGCAGAAAGGGATATCATTCTATATGCGTATGCCAAATTTTACGGAATAGAATCTCGCTCTATTAAATGCGACAAAATAAAATCTTGATAACTTTTCTCTGTTTTGATTCGAAACAGAGAGGATCTCTATCCAAATCTCTAAGAAGAATGTCAAATGAGCAGAAGTACAATTTCACAATGTTGCAGAATATAGTACATTCAATTCAGTACTGCAAATAGAAAAGAGCATATTTCTAGTTTTTTGTACTGTCCTGATCAGGCAATGAAACTTTGCTTAGCCTACTTGGTAATGCTTTAACATCATTGGCTCTAACCTTTCTGCTGCCAGTGCTGCGGCTGCTGCTTGAACCATAAAGTGCTCTGAATGCAAGAGCTTTTCCAAAGTGGGGTGTTGATGATCGTTTGCTGTTTGGTGACTGTTCAGAGGAATTCTCCTGGATGCTGCTGCTCTTGCTGTGTGAAACCTCAGCATTTGTGTTCTCAGTAGCCATTCTTTTTTTTCTTTCTTTTTCTTTTTCTTTTTATTTCCACCTAATGATTGGGAAGGTAGGAGGGAGAGAGAAGGCTTTTATATGGTTTTGAAAAGAAAAAAATCAGATGGGTATAAATCTTTTATGAGTTTACCTCTCAGGAAATGGAGGTTAAATCTCAGTAGACCAAGGGAACCTTGAGTTAAAGTTGTTGATGGAGGAAAGAGACTGCTCAAAGCCTCAAAGCTCTTTCACCAACAAAGAAGTTATATACATGTCTTTGATGGGAAGACATCAAAAATATGCCAAAGCAGCAAATCCTATGATTTTTATCTGGACACTGTTATTTGTTTTAGCCGATTTTTACAGTTTTCCTTTTTCCAAAGAGAGGAATAATAACCCTTTTGTATAACAAGGGGTTAAACACGAAGAAATGATATATTCTCTCATCATTGAATGAATTTATCATGTTTTTCAGAAACAGACTGGATTTCGAATCAACTTTTATGCAGAAGTTATCTGTCATTTCATCATGGAAAACTGTAGTCAAAGCTTCATGCTTACGAACAACACAAGATGATTATCATTTTCCATTCATTTTCATTGCTTTGATCATGTTTTTGCAGTTTAAAGGCTCAAGAAAGGATATGATTTTATATCAAGTATGTAACTTAAGTCTATACGGACTATACCCAAAAAAAAAAAAAAAAAAAAAAAAAAAGTATATAATTTAAGTCTGCAGTCCTATGTAGAATAATAGCCATTACTAATTCATAGAATTCTTATGTTTTAACTTTTATATATTTCTTTTCTTTTCTTTTCTTTTCTTTTCTTTTCTTTTCTTTTCTTTTTTCTTTTCTTTCTTCATTGGGCAAAGTTTTCCTCCTAATGCATCCAACTTAGTTTATTAACAGACGATTGTTCATTTTCACATGTATAAGTAATATTAATTAGCAAATTGTTATACAATTGTCGTAACAGTGAAAATTAGCCAATAGTTTTTTGTTTTTTTACTATGGCTAATTTTCATTGTCACATCATCAACTTGTATGAGTCTATGACATTTGTATAACAATCTACTAGGAGTGCAGTTGGCACTGCAATTTTGCGATCAAAAGTTCAATTTTAAACCAAATTACTGAAAATATATCATTTGAAAGTGTGTTTTTAAAAAATGTTCGATTTGAAAACATATAAAAATATGTGTTTTCAAATTGCAAGCAAGGAAATGCGTTTTTAAAAACTCCTGATTTTTAAAGCTAAACTACGATTTTATCAAACGTTTAACTACATTTTTTAAAATCGTGTTTTCAAATCACAAACCCAAACAGACCCTAAATAACATTACTCTTTTCAAAAATGAACATACGTACTACGTAAGAATCACATGTTCTACTAAAAATGTATGTGTGCAATAATTAAAAATACCTAACAACAAAAATCAATTTAATAGACAGCAGAAGACTGTCCTTTTCCATCTGAGGTGATCAAAAGAATTCCTGAACCAAAGTATTTTTTATAAAGTTTGTTAACAGTAAACATGATAGAACTTGTTCATGAGAAATTGAGCTTGAGCCATGTGAACGGTCTCCAGCTTTTGTACTATAATTAAATTTTCTGTTGTCCACAATGAATACCGAAAGCTGCTGCTTAAAGCTCTGTTTGCTCTTTTCCTCTCTTTTCCTCTAGAAGGGAATGACGTAATACTTGCTAGGAACATCTATAGTGGCCTAACATTTAAACAATCTTCAGTGTCATCTCTATCCCCTAAACTCTTTTACCCACAAAGTGGATTCCCGCAAGCAGGGCAAGAATGCACCTTTTTCTCTTTTTAGTGGAAAATACTACCACCAAAGACTTCTTCGTTGCAATCCTCAGCTTTAGTGACAATGTTTGTCTCTGATGCCTGATGGCCTGCACGTGTCGTGATACTATTGGATATGACATAGCGTTCCGTCAAAAAATTTAATGGAATAACAGATTAAATCACCTTTGGGATTGAGCACTAAAACATAAGCATCATTACATTCATCTTAAAATATATACAACTACTAGTGTTTAGAAATATTTAATAAATTCATTACATATCAAATGTGACAGTCTCTGCCATCTACTGCTGGCCTCCCTTGTCAGTAATCTCTGTAAAATAAAAAACTTGCAAACCAGCAACTGATTCAAGGATTTTCCAAAGGAAACAATAAGGATCCAGCTCTTTCTCTTTGTTTTGCAGCCACAAATTTTCTGCAATCGTGTTGGAATCCTGGATTAGGGCATCAATTCCCTCTCCCTACCCCATGAAGATTGGTTGAGAATATACTTTTCAAGTATCACTCCTACAACTTAATCTCTGCTCCTTGGAACATTATCTATGTTTAGGTATCTGGTCCTTTGTGGTGCCGTCAAAATGGAGTGGTTTTTTACACACATCTACAGGGAAACTAATAGAGTTACCGACAGTCCAGCTAGAACGGGTTGCAATTCGTGGATAGACTGTAATAATGCCTTCCTGCGGATGTTATAACTTTGGTTCTTTTGGATAACTCAGTGTACTTCATCTGGAACTGTCAGTTTTCCTTTTGCAGGTCCCTCCTTGCCAATAAAAAGGAAGAATGCTTAATCTTGAAACAATATTCTGTCATGCCTCCATCCCCAACACCTTTAGAGACATGCACCAATGTCTGAACAGCCATAGACCTAGTTACAACAAAATGGGGCTTGGCCATTGTCGTCTAGCAAAACCAATGGATTACGATGGAGAGAATTCATTTCATGGTCTAGATTAAGTTGGTAGGCTGATTCAGACTTGTAATTTAGAAGACTTCTATTGCAGGTCATGATTGTTAGAAACGTTTGGCTTTTGTCTAGTTGGACAACAAAGGAAGAGAAGTAGAGATGTTCTAATCCTATGCGAAAACGCACATAAGACGGTGTTCAGGAAAGTTTAAAGGCTTATGCACAATGGAAAATTTTGTCATTCACAGGGGAGATACAGAGCATATACATGTCATTATGATTTACAGTTTGATATATATGCCTTTCATGTGGAGGAAACCAGCAACGAGACCCCAAAACAAAATTTCAAGCAATACAAACACTAGGGTACCCCACTTTCTCGAATGAAGCATAGCCTGAAATAACATTTCTGTGCCATCAACCTGCATGCCAGGTTTGGTCCAAAAATAGTCAATCACCTAGATAATGTGCCAAATCAACCAATACATTAATTATGTTTTAGCGGTCCCCATAAATCAAAGATATATACTACATAAAAATATTCTGCTGCTTATGAAGAAAACTCACAGTTATATTGTTTGTTGACATTTTACACATCGAGCATTTCAATTAATCCACTTTCACAAGTGAGAAAATGAACAGAAATATTTAATGTAGTGTAACTTTAACTAGTAACTTCTTCACACAACAAGGTGAACTAAAAAGATGATTCTATGATTTTTTTTCTTTTGTGTGTGAGTGTACCTATTTTTTTTTTGGGAGGGGGGGTGGGGGGCAAACATTTTCCCTTTCAATATATACTTCAGCCTTCTCTAAACTTACTTTTAAATGATTATTGTAAAAGAGTTACCAGGTTGTTTTCAGGTGAACGCCAATAGAAACCTTGCAGAGCTGCAGGTAAAAGGTCACAAGCAGCCACAGCGTATATGATGAGAGCATTCATCCCCATCCATTCTAGTAATCTTGTTGGCTTTCTAAAACATTTGACATCAACCTGCAATCAAAGAGGGTGTAATTCTTAAAGGGAAAAAATGGTTTAAATTCACATGCAAATGTTCTGTAATTTTTGTCTCTTTTTCCCATTAAATATTATGTATCACTTTGCAGAGAGATGTCACGCAAGGATAATGCTATGCATATAGGTCCTTGTCATATAACCAATGAGTAAGATTAACTGCTGTGTTATGATTATATCATAGTCACCATCTGTGCTTGTGGTTTCAGGAAGAATGGCCAAGAGCAAGCGCTAAAAGGGTGAAAGAGATATGCCGGACCTCTCTATTTTGAAGGATAGAAATATATGTCAAAGAATGGTCTCCCATCATTAGATGTTCTGCCCTCAAAGAATCAGGCATTGCAATTCATAGTTAAAAAACAATGTCAATTCTAAAACCCATTCCCTGCCCTTTGCATCTACCCATGGAGTCAATATTTTCACTTGTGACATAAAGAGTCTAAAATTTACATTCTGAGCTTAAAGCACAGAAGGACAGACAAAATCTAGGTGCCTTTCAAGATTGCCTTCTTCAATCATATAGTTGTTTCCTTGGTTTCTCGTAAAAAGAAATATCACCAACAGTGGGAGATGACCTTCAGAACGCTTCCTCTGAGACTGATCGGATGAAAACTGAATTTAAAGTCACATTTGCAGTTCTCTCAGACATGTCCATAATCCTCCAATCAATACAAAAAATATATACCATTTATTTCATCACAATTCCATGATAATTGTACGGCTTTGCGTCAAATACCAAATTCTGTAATTCTAGAGTAGAGAAATTGGTAATAACCAGAAATTACAAGCGATATTTGCCTTTGACCTAATCATGAGAGAAAAGCAAGGAGAAGCACCCCACCCCCCCAACAAAATATATATAAAATCACAACTCTTAGAATTTTTCCCTGATTCAACGAATTAAGGATTGATAGGGGTCGGAGGGTTTGATCCCACCCGATGAACCAGATGGAATGAGTCATAGAAAGCTAAATTTGGGTCAATTTCATATCATATGCATATTGGGCAATTAATCAGGAAATACTATCTAGAAGAGTAAACTTACTACGAAATAGATAATGGTTAGGAACAGGCCTGATGCTCCTGCCGTGATGCACATATAGCTCAATGTATATAGAGGTTTACAGACAGGAATGCCTGATATACATTACAGAAATTACTTGGAGGGGGAAAAATGAAATTCCTGAAGGAAGAGCTGAAAGATGATAAACAATTATTATTACAAGACAATATACCTAGCAACTCAAAAACATATCCAGCGATTAGTAGAGGGAACAATAACATGGACCACAAAAATACCCTCTGCATCTGGCCCTGCAGCAAAATGATAAAGTTTATATCATCAAATAAAAAGCTATCAAAGTGCCACATCAAGACAACAAAATGTGAATCAATAATACATACCTAAAACAATAATTATCTTAGATATGCATAAATGTTATGAAGCAAGAAGAAACATTGTACCTTAAAATGCACAAGTATGTGCCCAAAATGCAATCCCACAAAACATGTGATAGCAGCCATCAATGAACTGGAAATTTTGTAAAACAAAACAAATTAGCAACTAACTACCAGTACCCATCATTGAGGATGATAATCAATTACCCTTTTACATCTTCAGTGCATTTGTGTATTCAGAAAATTGGAATATAGAAAGTTGTTGAGTGCATTTAGATAGAAACTATGTTTTGGAGTGCTACCTCTTTTGCATAAAAACTAGAACAATTCACCAGTTAATAATAATACTGAAAAGAGGAAGGAAACAGAAAGAAGGAATGCAGTTCAAACCTTAAGATGCCCTCTGGATCAAATGGTGCAAGGCACCACCCAGGTGCATTTGGTGGCAGAGGTCCATAGTCAGGAGAATTAACACTGCATTCCTAAGAGCACAATAAGGATTAAGATCCCTTTGATGATCAAACAGGAGAACATATTCATAGGAGTTCAAGAAAGCAGTTATGACAAATGGACTAGTCAAATAACCTTTGTTCTTCTGTACACAGGACGTTGATAAAGATGATGCTCACCAAGAATAATTCGATCAATCAAGCCAACTGCATTACAAGGAGGCTCAAGACTTCCCCTCACTTCACAGTGAACCTATTGAACAATATGCTGTTTAAATTACTTTCACTAAGTAGCCAAAACAGAAAAGTTCCACTCAATGAAAAGGGAAAGAAGAAACAAGTAAAAGACTTAAGCATGGAGTTAGTAACTATTACCTTGTCTGCAAGCTTGTTGGGACGCATAAGAGAGAAACTTTTCTCCTTAACATAGTATTTCTTTTTCCTTGAACTATTCTATTAAAAATTGGCTTCTATACATTATGTCATCATCATGTTAGATCCACATTACCAGTTCTCACAGTGTAGATCTGATTTTAATGAGAGAAAATTGTTTATGATCTAACACTTGACGAAATAAGGCCCCTCTTTGAGTTACAACTCTACCACAAGGTTATTGCAATTTGAATAACAAACTTTCCAACAAAAATAAAAATTGGAACATCAGACTTTGTGAGAATATAATGATTTCATCTGATAGCAATAACGGTGAGAGGATGGGGGTCGTCCCGGGTGGAGCTAAAGGCCTTCTTTTTCTATACCTTTTTTCAATGGATAGCTGCTTATGATTATTTTCATATTTCCAGTTTTCATGACTTTTTTTTTTCTCTTCTTTTTCTGGCTAGGTATTTCTCTTATATACTTCTTGTTTACTTGGGTGCGCCCTTTGATTTTTAATGGATTTCATTTACTTGCAAAAAATAAACAAAGAATTAGCTGAGTAGCTCCAATTCAATGGATTCATTGCAATATTTTAGGAATGAGAAGCAAAAGGCAACACATGAATAACAGCTGAACCCCCACCCCCCCCCCCCCCCCACCCCCCCCGCGGTGGCAACAACAATAATTAAAAAAAAAAAAAAAAAAAAAAAAAGAAGAATCCAAATATTATGTCCAATAGGTATACCATTAAAAAAGGTGGGTCAAATGAACAGCTTAAATTCACAGCCTACCAAATAAAATTAGTGAATCATGTTCATCAAAAATAACAAACTCAGTTGTGGAAAAGAGGATCAACATGTAGTCTAAAGTGTAAGGCAGATACACAGAAGGGTAGGAGCTTATATAGAAAGAAAAAAAATACATCCATAGAAAAAGGCATCCAGTAATTAATACTGACAACTAATAATTATCATGGCATGTTGTTCAAAATCTTCAATGAAAAACATGAGATAACAATGAGAACATCTAGGCTATGTCCATCCGCAGATTGACAGAATGAAAGAATTTCTTTTATATAAAATATCATTCAAAGTGTAAGGTGTCTCAAGATACACAGGAAATATATAAGAGAAGCCACCTAGCTAGCAGGGAAAAAAAGAATGATACATTGAAAGAATGTTGCCAATGAAAACATTAAGAAATTATACGGTTCAACTCACAATTTGAGATTCAGATGCACCAGGAAAATTCATGCTTAAAGCTTCATAATCCCAGTTTGGAACATAAAGCCCATAGAGCAAGCACATGTAGGCAGAGCACAGTAAGATAGCAAACATCCTGCACAGTTAAGCAAAAGTTAGAAAATGAAAATATCAAACGCAGGAAGAGAAACTTATTACCCATGAAAAGTACATCTAAGAAGCCTAAAAAATCTAAAACATATATTAGAAGATCTTTCTGACCAAAAAAGTATTCAGGTCATCTCATGTCAGATTTTTTGTCAAGTGATATCATTGAATTTCTGCAACTGAGTTCGGCAATAATCTGACTCCATAACTTTAAGGCTTTAATGATTGAAAAATGAGAACATTTGAGGCTGATGTTCCTAAGGCTTATACCCTGATCACTTAATGATGAAGTATATACAAAATACTTCTTAATTCAGCCACTTCATCCCAAAATCATGGTTAAAGATAATACTAACTTCCAAAAACAGAGTGGTTGAAAGTTTGGCATCCCCAAGGCTGCTAAGGTGGTACAGGACATTAAATCCATTTCCAGATCTTAGAGGAAAACTTTGTGTGTCAAGACAAATCTACTCCTAATAGGCATTTCCTAAATACTAATACATTGAATTTCCTTTTTCCCAAAAAATATTATAAGACCTTTGAAGAATAGTTTATTTCATCCATGTTTAAATTTCTAATTGCTTTTCCAATTCAACACACCTTTCCCCTAGATTTTTGTGTCATATAAAATCATCTCAGCATTTCCATAGCTCTTCCCTAATCACAATTTCAAAACTGGGCATTGCTTAACATATCTGCATTCCAAAAATATCTCTGCATTGCGCTTTCATGTTACAAACACGACAAGTGGAATTATATATTCTAAGTTCTAACTAACAGAACTAACCACTGAATGTAGTATTTCCTCACAAAAGTTGCTGGTGAGTCAACCATGTTGTTGTTAACTAGCCAGATCTCCGACATTGCTGCCAACAGATATCCAATTGATATCCTCTGTAAATTACATAAGCACATTTTCAACATGCATATTTAAAAAAAAAAAAAAAAAAAAAAAATTAATCTAGATATCTACTTATAAGAATAGACCAGCAAAGAGCAGTACTTTAATCAGTTCTGAATTTATCAACGCTAAAAGAACAGTTGATTCATTTTTTTTGGTAAGTAATTCATTTTGGTTTAATCATTCATAGATGGCATACATCAAATGCAGTGCACATGAGGTAATGGACAGGCACATCAAACTTTTGATCTTTGGAATAGACAAAACATCGAAATCCTCAAAATTCCTGGATAACTATGCAAATATATCATCAATTGCATTGATTCCATACCAGTTTAATTACCCGAGTCAGGACATGGTTGTATTATTGACTACTTAATTAATTCCATACCCTAGGAGATGCACAGCTTATAAGGTGTTGATACACCATGTTACCAATTGTTGATTAGACATGCACCAAAGAATTTCCTGGCATGCAGTTGCACCAATTCAATGGTGATCTTTGTCACAACCCAACATTATCAAGCTTACATTCCAAGGAGTCTAGTCCATATTGAATCAGCTAAATCATACTTTCAAGCTTGTTCTCACATATGTCTTGCAAACACACCAGAATAACCACTCCCAGATTTATGTTGGCGCTATGGAGGAATTCAGAAGACAGCAAGTGCCACTAATCTGTCAGGCGCAGAAGAGACTTCACAAAGTTTCACCCTTACTAGTTAGTATTATGTGGCGTATTCTCACTACATCACAACAATAGGACCAAAGCACATCAGCCACTGGGAAACAATCACACTACTACTTCTGGAGATAATTTGAACCCCATTTAATGAATTAACAATGCAGAGAACAGCTAAACTAATATAACTGATAACCGAAATGCTACCTGTAATACACCTAGCCAACGTATCTTGCCCACATCAACTCCATATGTTAAATGGTTACGCCCATGAAAATACCCACCTAGGACAGTATGTCCAGAAAGAAATAAAGAACAGATCTTTATTCATTACAGTGTGGATAAGCATAAGTTCATAATATTTCCTCAGAACTACTGAAATGTCATATCACATGTTAGAGTATACACACGGTCAAAACAGTAAATAATTGTGACACTATTAAGCTTTTAGATTAGGAAAATGCTTGTGCTACTACAGCTTTTACTACAACCCATCACAAAACTCACTTGACAATGGAAATGAGTGCCATGTAGACTGCCACATTATAGTGTACATTTCAGTAGCTAATGTGATGTGCACCACGTGAATTGCCGCAACAATTTAGATGGTAAGCGCCATGTAGATTGTCACATGGTAGTCCACATAAATGTGATAAGTTCCGCATAGACTAGTTTGTAAAGGGCTTGTAATAATAACACCTCACAACACTATTAATCTCTTATTCAACATGTTATATACAATTCCTTACAAACTCACTTGACAATCTACATTTCATCTTCCTAGCACACACATGATAAGTGCCACGTAACCTGCTACATCCTTGACAATCTACATCAGTTTGTAAACGTTGTGTGAACCGACAGTCCACGTGTTAGTGTCTGACTTGGGTAAATCCCACGTGGAGACTTGTAGTAAAATCTGTAGTATTTAGCAGCATTATTAATATTTTATTGAACATATTATATCAATACCTCACTCAGAGTTGCTCCAAAAGGTAGGAAAGCAACATACCTTGCAAAAACAAGCCCAAGAGGAAAAGCTTAAGGGTCCTTAGTATGACTTTCTTTGTAGCCATTCGTTTGCTAGACATTTTCTGCAGGTTATCATAATGTGTTTTCAGCTACATCTTTTGCAGGTGCAGTTAAAAAATTTATTACGGCAACAAAGTAACCACCGCAAAACTTGACGTGAAAGGTTATAAATAGTTACATACCTTGAATGCTAGACTGACGGAGACGCCCACACCAAAGAGGAAAAACGGCATCACGAAATCCGCAAGTGTCACACCGAACCACGGTGAGTGATTTATGGACGGGAATGCCCCTCCCGCATCATCAACTAGAATCATTAACTGTATCAAACAAAATATATATAAGAAGATTCGGGGGAAATTGTGAAAGTTGAGAAAGGGCGCGCAATAGGCGAAGTGGAAGGGAGGTGAGGATACGAGGAGTTGGGGCGCGTGCTTACCGCGACGGTGAGGCCACGGAAGACGTCGAGTGAGGAAAGCCGTTGACTCGGATCGGTGGTGGGACTGGGACTGGGACTGAGAGTGGACGCATCCGGGCCGTTGGATGACAAGCAGGAAACGATGTCGTCGTCGTCGTCGTCGTTGAGAAGAGGCGTGAGTTGCTCTTCCACCAAGTCGATGTGGGTTGACATTTTTGGTCACTGTCTGAGCCACCCATCCAGGGAGCAACAAATAACAAACCAATGCATTGGAAAGGGCTGTTTTGGTCATTTCGCATATCTTTTACTTTCGAAATCTCACCTACCCCCTAAACGCTTATTTTTTTACTGTTTCTGAACTTTTAATAAAAAGGAAAAATTGAAAAATTAGTCCTTGTAGTTTACCTGATTTACGATTAAATCTTTGTGGTATCAAAATGAACTCAAAAGTTTTCGAAGTATGCCAAAATAACAATTTAGTCCTTACAATTAAATTATATCCACTAATTTAACAGATTCTGTTAATGTGATACTGACTTAAATATGATAAGTATCACAATTTTATTGGTTCTAACGTTTCATGTTATCATAATATGTTAAGCCAATGAACGGAATTTGACCATAGGGACTAAATTCTTTTTTTGGCATACCTTAAGGACCTTTGAGTTCATTTTGATACTACAATGAGTTAATTGCAAATTAAGTAAATCACAAGGACTGGTTTTACATTTTTCCCTAATAAAAAATTAAAATTTTTAAAAAATTGCAATGTAAAGTTTTTTTTTTAAAAAAAAACAAACCAACTTCCATTAAAGCAGAAAAATATTACAAAATAGACACATAAAGCTAAAGACTAACTTAGACAGATTAACCCAATCCAAACGGTCCAGAAACTCCTCGAAACAGGTGAAAGTGGAAGAACACATCTGTGAATGCAGCCCAAGAAAACTTCTGTCGCGGCGCAATCTGATGAAAACAACCATCGAGAATACGAATACTCCTTTCAAACATCTAAATACACTTCCTAAGAAACCATATGGATTTAGATGAAATGTAACAGTGAATAAAAAGTTTCCAAAAAGAAAAGGAAAAAAAAAAAAAAAAAAAAAACCCCACTTCACATACGAAGAGTTCGTAGCCTAGCCAGATCGGGTTAAGAACTAGACAACAAAGCCACAGAAAGAACAACAGAACATAAAGAAAATACATGACAGAAAGCATGAAAAAAAATCTAAGACCGAAAAACAACAGCATCCGGAGCGGCAGCAACGAAGAGGATGAGTTCCGAGGCACGCGCCAACGAAGCTGGCCAGGGGGATGTCGGGCAATGTAAAGTTTTGATTTATCATTTTTATTATTATTATTATTATTATTATTTTGACCTTCTTCATTTTAAAAAAAAGTAAGGGCATAGTTATACTTTTATATGGGGGTAAAAAAATGTATACTAGCCATTTAAGTTAACAAAAAAATCAAACATTAAGGAGTAATTGAAAAGGACAGATAAATCAAGACCCCACATTGCAATTTTATTTTATTTTATAGGAGACATTGAAAAAAGCATGATAATTTCTTTACCTTCTCTTTTTTTTATCCCTTAAATCTGTTTTTTGTGTTGTAAAGAGAAAATCATATATACATTCCCCACCAAAAAAATATCTAATGCTTTTTGCTGAATACCAATTGATTAATACAAAAAATTGGAGTCACATTTATATAGCCTCAATTAAAACCCACCAAATATCAGGCATCCTTTCAATCAAAAGAATGAAACTTGAGACACCCTGAAGCCTCCGAAAGCTCACCAAGTTTCTGTGCAGCAGCAGCTAAAGTGGCATCACTCTTACAGAAAGCAAACCTGATGTATCTATTCTGATAGCTACAATCTTCCTGAGAAAAATTCTTCTTATGAAAAAATCCACGGCCTGGAACAGCCACCACCCCTGCCTGCTTTATCAATTCTGTGACGTATTCTACCTGCAAAGTATAAATAAAGCAAAGTAAGGATCACTTAAGAGTTAAGACTACTATCAATGGAAATCTAAACAGTAAACAATGTAGAAAAGCACATACATCAGATAGGGGGCAACTTTCAGGAATCTCTGCAAATAAAAAGAATGAACCCTGTGGCTTAAACTGAATCTTGAAACCAACCCCAGCAAGGAACTTGACAATGTAATCTCTTTTCAATTCATAATCCTGAGCACAACAGAGATGTCAGGGTAAAAGACTAAGGTAAGGCTAGTTAAAAGATAAAAGATCAAAATTGCTTTCTCCTACTCTTCTCAATGATTCAAAGTATTCTGGAGGGCTTCTCAAAGCAGTCAAGGCAGCTTCCTGGAAAGGTGCTGGAGCAGAATCTGTAATTTTAACATGAATGTTTTTGATTGCCGAGGCAATGACAGCCGGAGCAATTGCCCATCCAACCCTCCAACCTGAGAGCAACATACAAACAGTGTGTGAGAGCAACATACAAACAATGTGAAAAAAGCGATTCTGAACAGCAACAAGCAAGTGCAGTAACTCAGCACCAGTTGTTGAAAGCATGAGGAGTGCTACAAATACTTCTAAGTGTTTACTCCCAAGTACTCATTCCCTGACATGGCAGTGAAAGTTACTATTAAATGAAAATACATGTAGCATCCAATGGTGATTTTTACTATCACGTTAAGGAGTGAGCACTTGAAAGTATATGTAGCATTTCTCAAGCAAAAATAGAAGATATTGTAACTATGAGGAAGCAAGAACAAGGAGTAAAAAATGAGATACTAATTCCAAAACATATGAGGAAAGAATGGCAGTTCCAGCATGAGCAAGTCTATATTAAACCCTTTTAGGTAGGATGTTAGCTTTAACCTGTAACACAAAAAGTTTTTGATAAGGACGATGTAATTATAGTCCGCTCTTGCATTCCTGTGAATGAGGCGAGGGATATGTGTTTCTCATTGTCAAATGTTATATGTTCATATACCTACAAAAACATAGAGAAAGTAAAAAACAAATTTCTTTAGACATTAGAGAAATAGGACAGCATCTCTCTTGTTTGTTGGCAGTTTCAGCCAAAAAAGAATGCAAGCACAAATTGAAAGTAAAGAGTGAATGGAGATTTCACTTTGCTGAAAAAAAAAAAAAAAAAAATCTAGCCAAAATATAAAATAAAATAAAATCTCAGTAAAGCTATTACGGTTGTAAGTTTGGTCATGGCATAGACAAACAACAATGACATGCCATCATGAGAACCGAGAATATGAGAGGAGCTCCTAATTTTCTACAATTTATCTAAATATAAGTGATATGTAAGTGATATTCTTAACCCATTTTAAATTCTCATTTAATGACAACTCTCCTTTTGCTTCCTCTCTCTACCATTTTTCCTGGATTTTAAAACAATCTTGCTATTAATTAAAAAAGTACAATCGCATACTCTAGCATCCAGGTATTAATAATAATCCAAAACTATATTCAGCTGAAGTACCTCATTATAGTTTCAGCCACAATCAGATCACATCACACCAATCCAATTGTAATAGTGACTCAAAATCAAAAGTTATGTTGGCATCCAGTTGTACAGAAAAGACTCTGTGCTCTTAGAATATTTTGTGCATTCCATCTTGCTAGTGTGATTAACGACAGTACTACACATGCTTCAAAACCAACCCCCCCCCCCCCCCCCCCCCTCCCTCCCTCTTTTTTTTCCCAACAAAAAATGAAGTATTGTACTTTATACATCATAAGACTATGAGGCTACATATGACATCATGCAATAATCATCTAATTCATCCAATCATTGTTAAGTTTGATAAGCAAAAGGATCATCATACTTCATCTGTAATAGCTAAGCAGTCCCTTCTGCAGCATACTTCAGCAATAGTTTCAAGTTCATCTTTAGTGAAAACTTTTCCTGTTGGATTCTGTGGACTGTGCAACTTGCATTAGTACATATCTAAGTTTGATGCAATAAATACAAGTTCTTTGGATATACTTCGATAAAATTCATATATTATTCTTGATTACGAGGGATAAATCCCCCAAGAGATTAGTAATTAGGGAAGAACTTGCTCAATTCCTTTTTTTTTTTTTTCTTTTAGTTTCCCCATAATTTTTAGACCATTTCCTGTGTATTCGACAATATTTCAGGATCATTGTCCTTTAGAAGAATAAAGTCATGCCTCCACTCTACAGATTTCATTTCTTCGTCAACTGAGAGAATATAGAAATTTGCTTGTGATATAAGACCTTTGTGACCAAGATGATCACAAACTTTAGAGATAGACAAAAAGATTAACAAATAACATTTCTAGATCTTGGGATGGAAGGATATCAGCCTGAGAGAATTTAGTCAAATGGACATCGTATTTTTTCCACTCAAACACTTCATGTAAATGGTCCTACAGCAATCCTCTGTGGAAAGATGTTGTGGGTGTCCAACAGATCACCTATGAAAATATTATGGCCAAGAACCTAAACTAAGTTCAAAAATTGTCATTATAGATTTCTATCAGAATCCCTATTTCAATTGATTATAAATATACTCTGACTTTATTCATCAAAAAATAAACATACTCTGACTTTTGGAAGAACACTTTTCAGAGGGAGTACAAGTTCTAACCAAAACTCCATTTCGTATTCCCTTCATGGAATTTACTAACCTGTTCAGCACAATAGCTTTCGTTCTCCCAGTAATAGATTGCATGAGTTTGTTTGGATCTAAGGTCCAATGAGGAGGGTCAAGTGCCACAAACACCTGTCATTTCCATTTTTTTTTTTTTCCACACTAGTAAATGATTATCAATTTAAAACTCGTAATTCTTGGCATTGGCGTTTAGTAGAAATAACTTAATACACAATCAAATTCTATGCCCTCAGTTATTGACAATAAGAAGCTTACCGGGATTCCCCTGGCCATGGTAATACATCCTTCATATGTCTCATACGATGGGTCAAAAAGTATAACTTCATCACCTTGATCGATTACTGTCAGTACATAACAGTTGTTAAATTACCCGTTATTCCAAAAGCTTAAGCTGATAGGAAGAGGTAAATTTAATTACTTAATCAATACTTTAACACTCCCCTTCACGTGTGGACTCGAACTCCCTTTTAATAGGTGAGACCCAACACGTGGAATATTTAATTTAATGGGAGGTGATTTGACGGAATCAAGGTTCGATCCCAGGACCTTTGACTCTGATACCATGTTAAATTACCAGTTATCCCAAAAGCTATCCCAAAAGCTTAAGCCGATAGAAATACGTCAATTTAATTACTTAATCAATATTTTAACAGCAGTAAACAGCATTACACAGAAAAATTTAACTCAATTAATAATACGAACTGATGAGAGAAGAAAGAGCATACTTGCAAACACTGCTGCTGCAAATGCCTCAGTTTGGCCACAGCAAATAGCTATATCAGTAAGAGGGTCGACGTCTAACCCATGCATTTTCTTCGCCATAATTGCTAAGTGGTCACATATTCCCTGCACATGCCTTACATTGCAATAGTTCAACTAATTTTAAAATAAAATGAAATTCCAACTTGAAATGATGTTAAGTGGCACCTTCCCTCTCTCTCTCTCTCTCTCTCTCTCTCTTGCAATTCAGTAATGTGGGCATAATTCAACTCTATTTTCTTCCTTATGGTCTGGTACAATTCTAGTAAATGAACAAAAAGAAAAATTAAAAAAAAAAAAATTGTGTACAAGTTTTAAATTCAGGAAGAACAAAAACATAGTTCTATGAAAATCGAATCAAACCCATAACAGGAATTCAAGAAAAGTAGCTAAATTTATTGAAGAAACCAATAGTAGTTGAGTTTGAAGAAGTCTCAGTGTTGGATACCAACCTGTACTGGTTAAAGTCGGAATTAATAGCGGAAACGGCTGCGTTTTTTATATGAGGAGGTGCAGGGAAGTCCGGGAAGCCTTCGGCGAGGTTGATGGCGTTGCATCGTTGAGCAAGATGTGAAAGTTCTTGAATGGGTGATGGAGTAAAGGCCTTCGCCACAGATGACAGTTTCTTCTCCATTGCTCTGTTACTTCACTTCTTTAATGCCTTATCTCCTTTGATGCTCCGTTACAATTAAGAGCTTTATCATTTATGCACGTGGTTTAGCACGTGGCTTACCTAAACCATGTGAATAGAATAATGTTTTTTTTTTTTTCTTTTTCTTTTTGGCGAATAATAGAATAATGTTAAGAAGAAAATTCTGTTTATGTCATTCATAAACAGTCTAATTATTATTTGATGAAAATTTAATAATAATTTATTATTAATTCATAATAATTAGTAATAAATCATTAATCCAATAAGAAGAACATAGGAATATCATTTAGCATAACTCTTGTGAAGCAAGAGGGGAATTCTTTTGGTCTACAACTTTTACTCCAATTCCTTTCAAATTATGGATAATAACTTTTCTAGTACATGTGATAACGCAAGCAAATAACTACTTAATTTCAGAAGCTGGATGGTACTCCATGTGAAAAGAGAAGCAAAACAAGCGGCCACGGCCTTGCTAAAGATGGTCTCGCTTAGGCTCACGCAAGAACTTGGATCGATCAAGTGCCAGAATGTATAACTGATGTGGTATCCTCAGAGCTCTTAGCTCTTGTACCTTAGAACCTTGTGGGTTCTTTATGTTCTCTTGTTTGAGGAAAGTAATGAAATCAGTCTGATTGTTCCCAAAAAAAAAAAACTACCTAATTTCGAAAAGTATGGTAGGTAGTACTTGTATGCATTAATAAATAGAGATTATATTTTCGTCCATAAAATTAATGGCGATTCATGTCAATTCCTTTTCAGAATATAACATCTATCCCAAATAGATTATTAACATTATTTAAAAATAAAATAAAATTAAAAAGACATTAAAAATAAATGACATAAATTTTATCTAAACCAATAAGCCAATCTGAATGAAATATTTTTCAACCCATTTAAAATAGTACAAGTGTATATAAACATTTAAAAGACACATTAAATTTAGTCTAAGTTAGTAAACTGTTATTAATGACTTACACTAAATTTAATGGGCATTTTAAATGTTTATATACACTTATACTATTTTAAAGGAAAATGATCCTCTCCATTTCATTTGAAATAGAGAGTATCCATTTAGTGCATTTAGGAGGGCAATGTTGTCCTTTTTTTATGGGCAAAATTTATTTTAAATGGGTTGTAGAATATTTCCTTCAGGCTGGTTTAGAGAAAATTTTTGTTCAAAAATAAATTATTAAAAAAAAATGTGGCTCTATGGCCGACCACAAGTAACCGAGCCAACCCCCAAACGACCAAATAGGAATTGTCGAAACCATCCCCAAGGGCCTTGGGTGTGGGTGGCTAGCTACCCCCATTTGGCTAGGGATTAGTTTTTACTCCCAAATTGGGGCAAATAACGGTGATTTTAGTCACTCTCTATGGCTAGTATTGGGTTATTGGGAATGGTTCGGCCACCACCATTTAACCAACCTAATGTGTGTGTGTATATATATATATATATATATATATATATATATATATATATATATATATATATATATATATGGGAAAAATATAAAAAAATTCTTCAAACTACCAGCCATTTTCAATTTAGCCCCCTAATATTTCAAAAGCGATAAAGTAGCCTCCAAAACTACTAAACTATTGTATTTTTGCTACTCGATTAGTCAAAACCATCAGTTTGGACGGAAACTGCAAAACGACGTCGTTTTATTGGGGGCTACTTTATCACTTTCTGAACATTAGAGAGCTAAAATGAAAACGGTTGGTGGTTTGGGGGGCTTTTTTATATTTTTTTCAAAAAAAAATTTTTCATAAAGGGCATTGTAGTAACTTACCCATAACAAAACAACGTCATTTTGCAGTTTCCGTCCAAACTGACGGTTTTGACTAACGGAGTAGCCAAAATGCAATAGTTTGGTAGTTTTGGGGGCTACTTTATCACTTTTGAAACATTAGGAGTCTAAATCAAAAACGACTGGAAGTTTGGGAAGCTTTTTTATATTTTTCCCTATATATATATATATATAAAGAAGCCTTTTGGAGGTGAAGGAAGTACTCATAAATCATTGGGAATGGTTCGGCCATCACCATTTAACCAACCTAAGGCTTTTATATATATATATAAAAGCCTTTGGAAGGTGAAGAAAGTACTCATAAATCTTAATGGTCATAGCGGTGGCTGAAACCATTTCTTGCTAAATGTGAGCCACCCCCAAATGACCTTGGGGTGGTTTCATCTGTCCCAAATATCAATAGTCAAAAAGTGAAAGGCTTTTATTTATTTATTTTTAAAAAAGACATATTATTTCATTTTGGAAGCCAATTAGTTTCCCTAAAAAGTGAACAACATGTGAAGAGGGTAAAAAATAATAATATATAACTAAAATAGAGAAAGATGTAAATAATTTGATGTTTGGTTCATTTAAAATGTAGGTTTCCATCAAATTTAAAAAAACTATGAAGAGCTTATTAGGAATGCTATTTTTTATTTTATTTTTTAGTGAAAATGTTATGATTTCATTAAACTCTTTGAACTAAAATACTCTGAGATTATAGTATCATAAATAAAATTGGGAGATTCTTCCATTTATATTTGCTCCGACAATTGTTTGAAAGTCGCCTTCACCAAGCAATGAGCTACCGTTTTAGCTTATCTTTTGACATGTTGCACATGCCATGAGTTGAGACTATTTAGTACGGTATTCAAATCGTCAATCACATTACCATACTGAGTCTATTGTTCTTCATTTCAAAGTGCATGCACATTTTTCAAAGCATAACCTTTTAATATAATATTTTGGAATCCTAGATATTTTTCAAATTTTACCGTCTTTCATGCTGCAAAAGACTCCACGAGAATAGGATCCTTTCCAGTTTAAAATAGACTGGAGAATATCCAGTTCATAGCTATGATTTCTTTTCAGAAATCCTAAAGCCACAAATAAGACACCGGTCCACTAATCAAAAATAATAATAAAATATTATTTTAGATTTAAATAAAAATAAAAAACAAAATTATAAAATATTAAGGGTTGGTTGGCCACCCCATTGGGGGTGGCCGGACCACCCCAGCCCCCAACTGGGGTGGTCCGGCCAGCCACCCCCAAGGGTCAAACAGATTTTTTTTTTTTTTTTAGATTTGGCCCTTGGGGGTGGCTTTCATATTATATATATATATATATATATATATATATATTATTTCAATCTACAATAATATTTTTTTATTATTTTTAGTTAGTGGACAAGTGTCCTATTTGTGGCTTTAGAATTTCATCTTATAAATCATAACCATAAACTAATATTTTTCAATCCAAAATGGATTGGAGAGGATCCTATACCCTATAATAGGGTCAATATGTTAGGTTTGGAAGAGCACATAATAGGCCTAACCTATATAACAATTATGACCACACCCATATTATTTGTTACTTTATCAATCACCACATCTTAGATCATTTGATCACACCACAACCTTTTTTTTTAAAAAAAAAAAAAAAAAAAATTTAATTTCTGATGAGCTTTTATTTTTATTTTTTTAATTGCCACTTGTCAGCTTGTCATTGGGTTGACGTGGATTTTTGTTAAGTTTTTGAACAACATATTGATGGAGGTATTATCCCATTTTTAGCCATTATCGATGTACTATCTATAATATAAAATGAAACTGAATGGACAAAAAATAAAGTTGTTAAACCAAATTGAAGAAAAATATATTTAACCATTTTTTTTAAGAGAAATGCTATTTAGTAGACTCTCATACTAGTAACTAGGGGTGTACAAGCGGTTGCAGTTAGCGGTTATTGGCTAAACCGCAACCGCTTAAGTGGTTATTGGATTTTAATAATTGCAATTGCTTCGCTTAGGTGGTTATTCAAATCAATAACCAGCAGTTTTATAATTTTTTTATTATTATTATTTTTTTATATGGGCTTTTGGGTTTTTTTGAGGTGTTTTGGGCTTGCCTATTTTTTGGGTCAAAAGGTTCCAAAAAATAATGAATATGATGAAACCTTATCCCTAACCAATAACCGGCAATTTTATAACCTTTTTTTTTAAAAAAAAAAAAAAAAAAAAAAAAAAATTATGGGCCTTTGGGCTTTTTGAGGTATTTTGGGCTTATTTTAAATAGTTGTGGGTCGAAAGGTTCCAAAAAATAATGAATATGATGAAACCCTATCCCTAACCAAAACGATGTCGTTTTAATGTTATATATATATATATATATATATATATATATATATATATATAAGGGGAGGCGGTTAGCGGTTTTTTGGGCGGAGCGGTTAGCCCTTTTTTTTTATAACCGCCTACCAAAGCGGCTATGCGGTTATAAGTGGTTAGCAGTCGCGGGGCGATTATACCCGTTTGTATATCCCAAGGGGTAGCTCAATCAGCTGTGGACTACCCTTATAAAACGGATATCACTAGTTTGAATCCTCTCTCTCCCTCTTGTGTGAACATGTCAAAAAAAAAAAAAAAAAAAGTAGTATATTGATGTGACAATAAAAAACAACCATTGATTTTTTCTTGTTATAAGTTCTCATTAATCCAATGGTTGATTTTCAACGCCATCTCAGCATAGTTAAAAGTCTATTAAATATCATTTTAAAAAAAAGAAAAAAAAAAAAAAAGAAAATACCTTTTTCTCAATTTGCTCGAGAAAAGAAAGAAAAAGAAAGTCACGCCGAATTCACGAGCGCCAAGCGCCGCATATTTCAAATTCAAAAACAGAGTGGCGGTTCCGTTAATAACGTGCAAATTCAGGTCAAGTTTGGCACAGGCTCACATCCCTCCTCTGGATCCCATTTGAATTAAAACCCTTTCAGTACTCTTCGACTTCGTCAGTTCGTCTCTCATTCTACTTGGGCTTTTTCTCAGCCAACCTTGAACTGATCGATCGGATCATCGTACAGCGAAGAGCAATGTCTCTGAGGCCGAGCGCGAGGACCGAGGTCCGCCGGAACCGGTACAAGGTGGCCGTGGACGCCGAGGAAGGTCGTCGCCGAAGGGAGGACAACATGGTCGAGATCCGAAAGAGCCGCAGAGAAGAGAGCTTGCAGAAGAAGCGTCGTGAAGGCCTCGTACCTCACCAAATCCCCTCCTCTCTCGCCGCCAACCGCACTTCCGAAAGGGCCGAAACGAAGGTATTCATATCACAACCGTACGCCGCCGTTTTCAACGTTATCTAGCATAACCGTAAGCATGTCAATGTGTTGTTGCGTTTGTTAATGTAAATGCAGTTAGAAAGTCTGCCGGAAATGATCGGTGGGGTTTGGTCGGAGGACAAGAGCTTGCAGCTTGAGGCAACAACTCATTTCCGAAAGCTGCTTTCGATCGGTAAAATTTTTATGATTGAATTCGGTTTCTGATTGTGTTTTTAGTGGGTTGTTTTTTTGTTCTTACCATAATCGATTCTCCAGAGCGCAGTCCTCCGATTAATGAAGTTGTGCAATCCGGGGTTGTTCCCCGCTTTGTCGATTTCCTTGGGAGGGATGAGTTCCCACAACTTCAGGTTTGATTTCTAGCGCGTTTATGTTATTCATTTTGTTGCTGAATTCATTTTTATGTTTTTGATTGTGTTGTTCTATGGTATTGGGTGTTCTTTAGTTTGAGGCCGCTTGGGCCCTCACAAACATTGCTTCCGGGACATCAGAAAACACCCGGGTTGTGATTGATCATGGAGCCATCCCAATATTTGTCAAACTTCTAGACTCTACGAGTGATGATGTTCGTGAACAGGTGTATATCTTTAATGGGCATTGAGTTTTTATATGCTTTTATTTCGTGTTTGATTTGTATATGATCATATGTTTGATGATAATCCTTGGTTGAGCTGTAGGCTGTTTGGGCATTAGGAAATGTTGCCGGTGACTCGCCTAAATGTCGTGATCTTGTTCTTAGTCATGGGGCTTTAATGCCATTGCTGGCACAGTTTAATGATCATGCAAAACTTTCTATGTTGAGAAATGCGACATGGACATTGTCCAATTTCTGTAGGGGCAAGCCACCGCCTTTGTTTGAGCAGGTTGGAAATTTAAGCTGAGTGATTAGGGGCCTAATGCATCTTTTTCTCGTTTTCAAAATATTGTCTTCTTGATGTGCTTTTGAATCTTAATGCACAGACAAAACCGGCTCTCCCAGCTCTTGAGCGTCTTATACATTCAAATGATGAGGAAGTCCTCACTGATGCGTGCTGGGCACTATCATATCTTTCAGATGGCGCCAATGAAAAAATCCAGGCTGTAATTGACGCAGGTCCCTGCCCCCGACTTGTTGAATTTCTAATGTGAGTGTTGGATTTTTATTAGATTATTTGAATTAGTTTTTGATTGCTTGATGTTAGAATTCTTCAAAAAAAAAAAACCTTAATGCTTGAAAATTCTGTTTGGCTAGCCATCCCTCTACGACGGTGCTCATTCCTGCCCTTCGCACAGTTGGAAATATTGTCACTGGAGATCATATGCAAACTCAGGTGTGCAATGATAATATATTCACTGTTTTCTTTTTAATCTTGTTTCTTTAAAGTTGCTTTTGATTGTTCTGTTATCATGATTTATAATTGGATGGGACACAATATTAGTTCATGAGGTGACTAGTTATATTAATTAGTATTAAAATCAAACTGCATAGTGTTACTTACAGTCTGATATATCTATAAAACGCTCTGGTGGCAGTGGTTTTCTGTTTTACTGAATTTTATAGTGAAAATGAAAATATTTTTTACTTATCCATATAATTCAACACAATTAAATCTATAGCGGGTATCAGATGCTTTTAGGATGCACTAAGCATGCCGTTTCGCATTTGAATTGGAAGGATACATAAATCATTGGGCTTGGCCTCCTATTCTATGTTTTTTTGGGGCTTATTGTCAGTGATAATGAATATTTTGGTACTATTAGATTCTTTGTGATGAAGGCTAGCGCAAAGTTGTTATTGCCAGTGTGCCCAATACAACCTTCTTCATTTCTATTGGCTTGGGACTGGCGTTCCAAAGTTGGGACTCCAATAATAGGAGTAATTTTTGCAATTAGATTGATAATTGCAACCTTTGCATACAAATAATAGAGTAGTAAAAAATGAGTTACGAAACGTTCTCGTTTGCATTGGGAATACCTTGTATTACTTTTGATTCATCTCTCTCTCTCTCTCTTTAGCTATCTATCTATCTATATTTTTTTAAAGAACCATGTATGTGTGTGTTTCTTAAAATTATTTTTGGAATATTGGTCTCTATATGAAATATGGGACCTTTTTGAGTTTTGAAATGTCATCTGTTTCTTTTCTGAATTGGAATTTAATGCTTCATACTCTTGCTTCTTCAGTGTATAATAAATCATCAAGCTCTTCCTTGCCTTCTGAACCTGTTGACAAATAATTATAAGAAAAGCATCAAGAAGGAAGCTTGCTGGACCATCTCAAATATCACAGCTGGAAATGTAAATCAGATACAGGTGAGCAGATAAATTCATCCGCAAAAAATGCATGCACTAATTAGAATGTTGTCATGATAATCTTTGAGACATGTTTCAGTATGGCAGTAAGGAACCTACGGAAGAAACGTGATTATTATGGGTGTGATCTCATTTCTTGTTAATCTGTTGTGAAGGGTGATATTAAGACATTTTTTGAAAACTGGCAGGCTGTAATTGAGGCTGGCATCATTCCCCCCCTTCTCCAACTACTTCAAAGTGAAGAATTTGAGATCAAGAAAGAGGCTGCTTGGGCAATTTCAAATGCTACATCTGGTGGCACCCACGATCAAATCAAGTATTATTTCTTTCCCTGCAATCATCTCTTGTTCCTGTTAAATACGCTTGCCAAATAATTGTCTTACATTTAAGTGTTTGATCTATTTGTCTGGTAGGTACTTTGTGAGCCAGGGGTGTATTAAGCCGTTGTGCGATCTCCTCATTTGTCCAGACCCAAGAATTGTCACAGTTTGCTTGGAAGGGCTCGAGAACATTCTAAAGGTTGGGGAAGCTGAGAAGAATATTGGTAAAACAGGAGATGTAAACTTGTATGCCCAATTGATTGATGATGCTGATGGTTTAGATAAGATTGAAAACCTTCAGAGTCATGACAACAATGAGATATATGAGAAGGCAGTGAAGATTCTTGAGACATATTGGACTGACGAGGATGATGAGCCGTTGCCCCCAGGTGAAGCTCCCCAATCTAGCTTTGGTTTTGGAGGGAATGAAGTTTCTGTTCCTTCTGGTGGATTTAACTTCAGTTGAAGGTATGCATGCTTACCACCTCAACTATTAGTATGAGTGCATATTCAGTAAAGACAGTTGAGATAGCCTAAATTGCACTTGAGTGCAATTGTAAGAGTCCAAGCAATCGCAGGAGGAAGCCGCCTAATACATGAGCAACACCCCTTCCCCTATCTAGCTTTAGGAAAAAGAAAAGAAATGTTACTTTTAAGTTATTTCTTGTTCTCCTTGATGATAATTAGGGATTTTGTCATCCGAGTAAGAAAGATTTCTTCTTGGATGTTTCTTTTTGTTTTGGGGGATCAGTGAAATTTTGTTGGTTGTATTACTGTCAAAAAGTTATGGATTACCTAGTTTATGTTTGGTTATATTTTTCTTTCCTAAACATGTGTTACCTTCTTATGATTTTCTTGTTTGGTGCCATCCATGTGTTTTCGTTTTCATTCTATTTGCTATTGAGGCATGTGTCCTCCATATGTTAGGCAAAAGAGTAATATATTTGGATGGTGTAATCCCAATCCAAAGTGCGAGTGCTTTCATTAGTCTTTGGGCCTAAAGAAAACATAAACGTGAATATATATTCTTCCTGTTCCTTGTAGCCTTGTAGGTGTAGAAGATTCAATAAGAAGCCCATCTGCCAAAATTAACTTAAAATTGTAACGAATGAATTTGTAAGAGCAATTCAATCAATTCAGGCAACTCCTTTTTGTACAAAATTTGGGCAGCCAAATTATAAGAGATGTTTATGGTGAATTTAACCGAAGTCGAAGGTATGCACTAGTATCACTATGTACGAGACACACCTAAATTAATTTTGGATTGTCTAACCACTTACTCGAGCATGAGAGTTCCATGTAGTGCCTAAATTGCTGAAAATCCTTATTCATCGACGTCTTAACTTAAACTTTTTGGAGGGTTAATGGCATCTGCAGCTTTGCACCAACTTGTGCAAAGAAAAAGAATTTGAGACCATGAACCCCAATGAGTTAATGGTTGTCTTTTTGTCTTTTTAATGCACACAAGTTGTTCATCTCCACTTTTGGAGTTCAATTGGTAAATGATTTCATTTCGGTTTCAGTTTGATATTGTAATAAAAATTGATTGATGTAAAAAAAAATAAGAATATTTTTTTTTAAAAAAAAGTAAGAATATTTGGTATGGAAAAATGAAAATTTTTTGTTTTGTAGTAATTTTTTTATTTAAATAATTAAAAAAAAATTAATGTGATGTAAAAAATAAAAGAATGTTCAAAAAATAAAAATAAATGAAATGAATAGTATCTTGCCAAAATCAGGTCAAAATCATCTATCAAAGGAACCTTACCAGGGGTTTGGGGTTTTCCCAGATCTTTCATCTCCTGCAGAAAGACCACTTCAAGTATCAAAGTAGATACTATAGAATAATCTGAAGTAACCCACTCCAGCTTCCAAATGCACAGTGGAACCAATTAAAGAGCCGTCGTCAGTCCCAGTGGCTTTTTTTTTTTTAAAAAAAAAAACTTTTTTAAAAAGTTCTTGGTGGACGTTTCTGTGATCTGATTTGGCTACAATACCCATCTCTCCATCTCTCCACGTACTTGTTTTGTATTTAGGAACTTCCCCACATGGGTATTTCCCGTAAATTCCATTGGATTCCAGATTCTTGTGCTTCTACACGAAAGCGCAAGGAACCATCTCCTCCAATACCCTGCTGTCCAACCCGTGGGCAAGATTGTACTCTACTGTCGGATCTCGACAAACCCAAGTTGGACTTTTTTGTCTCCATGTTACCTCTAAAAAGTTCCCACGCAACAGTGGAGCCCAACTGTTCACACAGAGTTCTTGAATCAATCAATAATTTATCACCATTTTTGCCTGCAATTCTAGAACTTGGAAGACACAGATGAAAAGCCAACAATCTTCCACTGAGGAAGATGAGTATGAGTTATCAAGATCGGTTCATTGCTGGTGGCGCTCGGCTGCCAAGTTTGATGAATGCGTGAAGCTCAAGTATGACCTCCCAAATGTTTCAAGCCTAACCCCAAGGCTTAAAGTGCTGAAGGAGATGGAAAGGTTGGCTTTGATTGCGCCGGAAGGGCTTAACGAGCTCCGGCACAAGCTGCAGATGTATCGTTCCGGCGATTTTTGGGTGCCTGTAGGAGGAATCAGCAAGGAAGAGATGGACATTCCACCAACCATTACGATTCTCTTGGTGGGTTTCACTGGTTCTGGCAAAAGCTCTCTTGTTAACCTCATGTACAGTGTTCTTGGGCGCTCTGGAATCATACCTTTTGCTCAAACCTCACTAGGTAAGCCAAAGCCAAAGCCAAAGCTATGCTGTGCATTTTTGTGCCAACAATTTATGTTTGATATTTGCAGGGAGTTCTTCAAATTACACTACTATGTTGATGGAAGAGCACAATGTGTCGAGGAATATGAAAAGTGGGTTCTGTGTGTATGATTCAAGGGGCTTTATGTATGATCAAATGGGTGAGAATCTTGCAGAACTGTCCAGTTGGATGACTGATGGGGTTCATCATAATCAGCTGTGCTTAAGGCCGGGAGATAATGCATTGACCAAACTTGAAATGGAAAATCTTACCTTGAAACCAACTTCAAAGTTCGTGAGGAGGAGAGTGAATTTTGTAATGGTGGTAGCCAACATAGCAGAGATCTACAATGCATCAAAAGCAGGCGATTTCAAGCCATTGGAGGCCATTAGGGAGCTCTTCTGCTCTACTGTATTGAGAAAATCAAGTAAGCCTTCTATTGCTTAAAATTCGTTTCTTTTTAGTACTTTTTTTGAGTAGGTAATCAAGCAATATTGTTGAACACCTACATTGGTGCATGCACTTTTGATAAAGCCTCATAATAAATTCAAAGCGATCGAGACTTTTCCTTTGTATTACAGGCACATAGCTATCACCTCACAGCTGCATTTAGTACAATAATTTTTTTTTTTTAATAAGTCCTTTCTCAATCATGGCTAAATCGTAGACATCATAGTGTAGTGTCCTACACGAAGAGGATTGTGACCCTTTACCTAATGAATTTTACCTACCAAAGAAATCTATACACTTGACCTAAACTTTATATGGTTTTTTTTTTTTTTTTTTTTTAAAAAAAACATTTGATCCCTACTCTTGTAATTCTTAAAGAATTGCACGAGGCCCACAATTCATAAAATCGTGATCGCTCATTTTACAATCATGATTTTGTCAAGTCATTTATTTCAAAGAAAGAAAAAAAATTAGGTTCTTCTAGCCTACAACTTCAAAGAGGGTGGTCAAACCACCTGATTTTGTCAAGTCATTTATTTTGAAGAAAAAAAATTTGGTTCTTCTAGCCTACAACTTCAAAGAGGGTGGTTAAAAAGGGTGGTCAAAGTACCGCTCAAAATTCTTGGAAGTGCTCTGACTACCCCTTTAAGGATTAATGAGATAGTCGTCTCCTCTTCCTCAAAATTGGCTACCACCCTTCAAAAGCCTTAAGGGTGGCCGGTCACCGATAAATCTTGAGAAGTGTTTGACCAACCCTAAGCCAATTATGGGGTGGTTGACCCCTCTTTTGAGGTGGTACGGCCACCATACCCTCTTTGACTGAATAGTCAAATAACCTATTTTTTGAATTGGTTTTTTATTTTGGCTCAAAATAGATGATGGGACAAAATCAAGAGGGTTCATTTCAAATGAATAGTCACAATCTTAAGAATTGCAGAAATGATTATGCATGATCTTCATTGGGGTCATAGTTTTTCTCTAGCATATCAATTTCTTGTATAGACCACTTCCTATGAGCCCAGTAGATGGTCAAATTTCAATATAGATGTGCTAATTAAAGGCCTGGTAATATATTGCTTCAGAGCCTCAGCTTAGTATCTGCTAAATGCTTAATTACTCTTAATATTAATAATACAAATGTGGTATATATAACTTGTGGCTGCTGCAGATGAGAACCCTCTCTTGATCTTGACCCACGGCGACATGTTATCAACCGAGGAGAGGATCGACGGCCGCCTGAAAATATGCGAATGGCTAGATGTATCGGAAACCACGGGGGTATATGACATAGTGTGCCTCACAGAATACGGATATCTTGCGGAAGAATCAGACCCAGTGACAGCCTACGCCTTAACTGAAGCAGTTTATAGAGCGTTGGTGATATCAGATAGAGGACATTTTCCGAAGAAGAATATGTGGGACTGGGGAGTTGTGATATTGTCGTGGGTGATGTGCTTCTTTGCTGCATTCTTCGGTTGCCTTGCTGATATATGTTCCAAACTTGGGCAGAAGGAGAAACTACTCAAGTTGTGAAGAAGAAATAATATTAATTAATTTGTTGGTGTTTAATTAACTATGTATTAGTGTAGAGTGACGATGATTATGTGTGTTTTAGGTGAGATTTGACATTGGCTAACTCGACCATCTTGATGTGTAAATACAATATTTGAGACATATTAGGTAGTCTAGTCTCATTTATTTAGCTTCTGTTTGACCAAGATTGTATTCCTATTATTGCTTCTAATAATTAAAACCAACCTTAATCTTCTGTCTCTGTGTTTTAATGGGTGTTTGATTTCGTCTTTTTGTTTTGTTTTTCCATCGTCTCTCTCTCTCTCTCTTCGTGTATTTATGTTCTTGCATCGTCTCATCTCATGTACCATATATTATAAAAAAATAGTTTAAGACATTAAAAAAAGATAGAATGTTGAAAAGTATCTAATTAAATCATTAAAAATAAAACAAAGTACATTTTGACAACTTTGACATTAAAAAGGTTACTAAAAAATATTATATGTCTTTTTTTACTTTTAAAGTACTTTTCTTTTTTCTGATTAATAAAGGGAAAAAAAATTATAAGAAGATATATTTGAGTCTTGATTCGACTGGAGAGAGGAGAGATTATTTGAGAATACTTTCATACGCAAGGTGAAAAGCAACTTAGCTTGTGTAATATTTTCAAAATACTTCAAACATATATGTAGTTATCAAGCATCTAAACATGACAAAAATTAGTTAAAAACTAGTTTTGAAAGTGACATGCATGTAGCTAATTCCTAAAAATGGGTCTTATAAAGTGACGTGCTCTAAAAGCATGTGAGGAGCACATACTTAAACATGTAAAATTCTTAATTCACATGTTTAAATATAGGAAAAACTTTAGTGAAGACCTTCGAACTTTTACCCGCTTTGAAATGCTCCCCTTAAACTTCAACATCTCTCAATTTAGTCCCATGAACTTTCAATTGCTCTCAATTTGGACCCTTCCGTTAATTTTAGCCGTTAAAAATTAAAAGAAAAAAGATCAAAACATCCCTGATTTTTGTTAAATAAAAAAATATTTTGGATGTTGAAATTTTATACAAAAGTCAGGGGTATAAACGTCATGTGACGTTTAAAATCTGACGGTGAGATCTAAATTGAAAGCAATTGAAAGTTTAGGGAATTAAATTGAGAGATTTTGAAATTTATAGGAGGTTTATCAAATCGAATGGAAGTTCAGGAATTTTCAGTGAAGTTTCCCTTTAAATATATGATTATCATATGTTAAGAGACATTTAACAATTTATTAAAGTAGTTTGTAGCTAATTTCCAATTCATTTTATTCTTAATTCATAGATACTTTTAAACACATAATAATTTAATGGGATTGAATCACCAAAAAAAAAAAAAAAAAATCTTCCAATTAATCACCGAGATTGTTCTAGTTAGGTACAAAGAAGGAACTTCTCCATGCTTCTAGTTTTTACTGTTACAAGAATCTCCATGCTTCTGGATGCCTCTTCCCCATGAAGCAGAAGCACAAGGTGACACATACGCAAAGCACACCACACCAATGCACTATAAAGTGCTCACACGTGAACACAGCTAGCTACACACGTGTCTTCTCCTTCCCCCACAAAGTCTTGTTGTTTCTTTTCTGTCTCTGTTCCAAGTAGACGACGATCAAAGACACCCACGAGTTGGTTGAGCAAATATTAGAATAGAAAAGCCAAAATGCAATCGAGGGTAGCAGCCACCGCAAGAAGGTCGCCTTTGGTTCTCTCTCTTGCCCACAACCAAGCTCTCCGCCGAGGACTTGCCTCCTCCTCCGCCGGTCGCACCGCTGACCCTGGCATTCATTCGGGAGAGGTCGAAGCTAGCCCTGATGTGTATAACAGGAAAAACGATGTGAGATTCTCTCTCTTCTAGCTCAAGTTTTATCACTTTTTTTTAAAAAAAAAAAATTACGTAGAGTAAATTTTGTTCGGAGAAACTTCAGAAAGGATTTAAAGAGGTAGAGGTCTAAAGTGGAATTTCCCAATTTTTTTTTTTTTTTTTTAACAATTTGGAGAGATGACAATAAAAATCAGCTGAGGAAAAAAACAATTACCGTTTTAGCACTCATTTGTGGAATTTGCAGGGTCAAGGAACCGCGGTGGGTGCTGATGACACGGTAAAGCAAGAAACAGAACACAAACCAAGTACAGAAACCGGACCGTTGAAGCCTCCAAGAACACCTTATGCTTCCTCTCCGAGGCTGGAGAGCACCGGCGGCCTGAACCCACCACCGGACCCCATCATGCAGCAAAAGCGTAGCCACGGAACAACAACAATTAGCCTGGAAGAAGTCAGTTGTGCAGGGCTTGACGGCGGACCATGGCCAAAGGACAAGGAGGAAGAGCAGAGAGACGAAAGAGAGGGACAAGTTGAGGATTACAGAGATTACTACAAGCATCACAAGGCCTCACCATTGTCGGAGATGAAGATGGTCGATACGAGGAAGCCCATTACTAGGGCCACTGATGGGACGGCAGACGCCGACGAGGATTACGGTCTTGGTAGCGATGTGATTGTGTGGAGACCGGAGCAACTTGACACGGCGGAGGAGGCGCTTATGAGGGCCGTTGAGATATTCAGGCAGAATGCTATGCGTGGTGACCCTGATCTTCCGCACTCGAGGGTTCTTAGAGAGCTTCGAGGTGAATGGTTTTGAGGAGGAGATTTTTTTTTTAAAAAAAAAAATTATTTTCTTTTTACTTGTATGAGTAATGAGTGCGTTAGTGTGCTTTCTTTGTTTCCTTTCCCTTTCCCCCTTTGATTAAAAAAAAATAAAAATGAGCCACTAATCAGAAACCAGTTAATCTAGTTAATCGCTTTTAAAAGTTGTTGGAAATATTGGTAACTGGGTTTGGTTATCGATTTTTAATTTTTTATACATCCAGTTATGTTAAAAGGGTTTTTTTTTTTTTTTTTTTTAACAACCACAACAAAACCCTAATTTATTGAAAAAAAACAAAAATTATAATTGTTTTTTATTTAAAAGAGAAAAAAAAGGCCAAAAAGGTTAAATTAAGTCTAAAATATCAAATTTTTTAAAGACTCGGATAATTGGCTATCAATCGGTATATATAATCGGTAGTCGGTTATTAGTTATAATCGGATATTAATCATGGTTTTGGTTTTTAAAATTGACCAATCTATTATTTAGCAATTTTAGAACTGGTTTACACTACTAGGTTTTGTAGTTATTTCAGAAAAAAAATTGAATAATTAAAGTACTAAAGAAGTAAATATTAAAATGAGTACAAAACACCAAATAATAATAATAACGAGTACAAAATGAGATTTTAATTAATTTTCAGAGAATTTACATCATCCTATGATATGGTAAATGGTGATAGTGATTGGGAAACAATATAAGATCGAACAATCGAACATAAATATTTACTGAACAACTGAGCATGAAGATTACTTTTACGTACCCATTGGATTTAAGGTAAGATTTTGCTAGGGAGAAACCAAAAGATAGGTTGGAATTTCACTTTCGAGATGGTTCAAAAAGATAATGTAACCAAAAAAAAAAAACAATGAAAACAGAATGCATGTTTTGTTGGTACTCTCATGTTGGGCGAAGCACATGAAACATTTGTCATGTTGTTGGTCCACGGTGTTCGATCAATCGTTCTCGTCTTAAGACTTTTTAACATTCAAAATTTATTGAAATGGTATCAAGGCCGGTGATGTAGGACAACTCCGGTGGAGCGGTAGTGGTCAAGCAGAATTGAGTGCTCGATCACCGTTTGAGCGTTGGTCTACAAGATGAGTTATAGAATCAGGCAGAATTGAGTGTTCGATCACCATTTAGGCATTGGTCTACAAGATGAGTTGTAGAATCATTTGCTCGCTCGATCCCTAGCTCGAGCATATCAGCCAGCTGCATAACAATTTTGAGAAGTTTTTTAAATTGAATAAGGTGAAATTCTTTAAATTCAGTTTATTAAAAGTGATATGTATCCTTAGAGTCACACATTTAGTCACAGAGTAATGATACAATGCACGCCTTGCGTGCATCAACAGTGATGCACGCCAGGCACAAAATTTTATTTTATTATTATTTTTTTAAAAAAAAAAAAAAAAAAAATTTTTGCACTGGCGTGCGTGGGCGTGCCACGCACGCCGCGTGCATTGTATCATTACTCTTAGTCACATACACTGAAATGAAAGAATTTTCTTAAATTCAATTTATGTGTAGAAAAAATCTTTTTTGCTTGAGTCTCAAGTTTTATTTCTCGGTAAAGTTTTTCTTTAAATTGAATTGAAGGAAAATTGTTAAATTTAGTCTATTAAACGGGCATGTATCCTTAGAGTCAAAACCTTTTTTTTTTTGAAGAAATTTCTTAGAGTCAAACATTTTTAATACATCATGTTAGTCTCAAACACTATGGAATGAATTTTCTCCTATTCAGTTTTTTTTTTTTTTTAATAAAAAAACTGTCTGTTTTTATTTTACTATTACTGTTTTGTTTTGTTTTTGTTTTTAATTATTTCCTAGATGTCACAATCATATATGCTTGATTAGCATGAAACTGTTGATTTACACGTTAACTTTTTGAGAAAAAGGAGGGTTTGTGGGCACTGCATTCATTTTTCAGGGAGGCAGGCAATTGTATGGTCCAAGAACTTGATCGATCAACCACTATTCAATTCGAACTCTTGTTCTGTAGCAGTGAAAAATCATACAAAAATGTGGATGAAATTAGAGCATATATGCAAGCAATGTTATTATTATTATTCCTTTTATTTCTACGAACTAATAATTATTTTGCTCATTTTGTTTCTTCCTGGGATGGTGGGTACCACAGAACTGACAGAAGATAAAACACCGACAAATGGTGCGGTCACCAATACACATGCATCCATAGATCCCTATCTCCTCCTCCTCCCTTTCCCTCTCTCAACGTACCCCATATCACCATTGTCTTCATTTATATCTCTTCCCTCCTCCTTACTCTTTCTCCCTCGATCTGCTCTCTCAAATTTGACTCCAAACCCCCCTCCAAAATGTTGCTTTCATTAATCTCCACTCTCCTTCTCCTCTTAATCTCCTCAGCAGCCACATCAACTACAAATACAACAACAACAGTCATGTCCAAAGACCAAATATCATGCACAATGTGCAGTGAGTGTGAAAACCCATGTCCTGTGCCGGCATCGCCTCCGCCGGTGGTGGTTCTTCCCCCTCCCCCACCACCACCAGTGGTTTTGCCCCCACCGCCGCCGTCGTTGCCAGAATGCCCACCGCCACCCAAGCCCCCATGTGCTAACGATTGCTACTCCGACTCGCCGCCATCATCAGGGTCGCCTTCGCCGCCCAATTCAGGAACACAACCGTTCCCGCTGGCGCCGCCAAACCAGATTGTTCCTTATTTTCCTTACTATTATTACGCTCCACCGGGCACCGCCACTCATTCTAACTCTGTCCATTTGAAAATGCAGCAGCCATTTGTTTCCTCCATTGTACTCTTCATTATTACTTTTCTCTGCTTCTTCTAGATTAATTTGTATGCATTGCATTAAGTAGTGGCTCTTTCTCTCTGTGTCAGTTGCTTGCTATCTCTAGAATTAGAAAACTGTTGTGGACAGAACTGTACGTGTAGTAATTGGTGGAGAAAAGGAAGAAGAAATAAAGGTTGTTGGTCGAAGAATTATCGATCTCTCACATGTTTTGTGTGTGTAGTAGTGTCTTGTACTCTTATTATGTTGTTAAGGTTGAAAAAAAAATAAAGCAATTTGTAATTCTTATTATTATTATATGCTCGATCGTTAATCATTTCTTATTTTCCATTTTCAAGTTTATTAATTTTCCTTCTTGGAATAAGATTTCTTTTCAAAATCATCCCGCAAGTTGCAAACTTAACAAATAAAAGGTGGCACTATCACTCTAAAGACAGCTGGAAACTAACCTTATTATAACGCAATTAACATATTTGAAAGTTAATTGTTTTCTTCATTTCATAATATAGGGACGAATATGGGGAGATTAATATAATTTCTTTATATAAGAGGAAAAATGGAAGGTTGTCTAACAGAAAAGCAAGGTGGCGCAGAGATTCTACGCACCTGGAGTCCACTAAGGATCATGGCCATCACTTTTTTTGGTTGGTTGAAGATAGGGTTTCAAGGTTTAGAATCTAGATGCTGCTGCACATGTCAGTGGAATATATATATAATGTGTACTGGAAGTTATAATGAAGAAGATAAAATGATGATATAACGTATGGAGATGAATGGAGAAGGAGACAGAAAGAAGAGAATGGGGCTCGTGGTGGTGGGGTTGTAAATTGGAGGTGGCGGGCCACCACCAAAGGTCAAAAGTTAGTGGATTTGGCTCTTCTGTAATTATTATTATTATTATTATTGGTCCTTCAGTTTCAATTTGACTGCCAACTGCAGGAGGACAACATTCACTTTCGTGACTTTTGTCTAATCACTAAACTACTTCACGAGGGACACTCTCTTGATACTTGATACTCAACTCTTTTTTTTTTTTTTTTTTTAGTACTGTTTTATAATCATCTCTCATTTCACTCAATTCTATTCTAACGTTGCAATGTTCATGATTTTTTAATTCGATATTTATTAAAAAAATAAAAAGTTGATGAGCATATATAGTCACATTAGTCCTGTGTTATAAAAATGTGATGAAAGTTGAATATTTAGAATTGAGAAATACTACATATCTCAAATTTTATTTTCAAATGACGTGTTACCATCTCATGAGTTGGTGACACACTTTTTAAAATAATAAATCTCATGAGATGACGATACATCATTTGAAAAATAATTGTTAAGAGAAAAATTTGGGATGTGTAACACTCCTCTTTTAAAATTTAGAATTACTTTTAATATTGGTTGATTCAATGACTAAGAGAAACTGTCACATTAATCCAATAAGGTAAAAGTGAGATATGGTGTTATTTTCATATTTATTATACGTCAAACATTTTCCTTAAAATGTATTCTCCCTCGTAGTTAAAATGCATGAGATTTAAATAGTTAAATATGGAAAAAGAAATTTTAATAAAACAACGGGTGCAAGGTTGTTATATATACTTAAGGGATAAATGCAAAATTGGTTTATGTGGTTGGCCTAAATTACAAATTACTTATTGTGGTATAACAAATAATTTATATGTTTATGTAGTTAATCTAAATTATAAATTACTCCATGTGGTATAAAAAATAATTTATAAGTCCTCACGGTATACCAAAATAACAGTTTACTCCCTAGAATCAATTTTTGTTAAGTAACTTAACAGAATCGATTATTTTGTCACGTCGTACTACTATAATAAATTAACATAGTCTCTTTTATCCCCAAAATTTGTCTATGTGCATGGCATAAGCCTCCCTCATTTTCATCTTCTTCGTCACAATTTGAGAACATTTTGCAAGAATTTGACAGTCGCATTTTGTGAAGCGGCTGATGAAGATAAAGACGAGGGGGGGTTACGCACGTAGTAAAATTTTTGGAATATAAGAGATTGGGTTAGTTTACTGTAGCCGTATGACGTGGAGTGATGGCTGATGTGTAATCTTAGCTAGCGTTGTAAAATGATATGAAGAATCCTAATTGTCAATTTTGGAAGTCAGAAATTAATAATAACACGTGTTATGTTTTTATTGGGTATAACGTGGTAAATTGACAGATTTTATTAAAGTTACTTAACGAAAATTGATTTTAGAGAGTAATTTATACCACAATGAATAATTTATAATTTAGGCCAACTACAAAAACTTATAAATTATTTTTTATACCATATGAAGTAATTTGTAATTTAGGTCAACCACAATAACCAATTTTAAAAAGCCTTACTTTCAAGTTTTATTCACGCTTTTTCTTTTCTTTTTTTTTTTTTTTTAAAAAGAAGCTTCTATGTGAAAACTGTCGAATTTTCATACGTCACAGACTCCCAGGCGTTTCAATAATAAACCGTTGTTTGTCTTATCCATCTCCAAATGTAAGACTCGGGGACTCAAAACGACCCACGTCCACCGCATTAAACGCAGCAATCAATTAACCGCCGAAATTCAATTACCTCATATAATTAAGTAAGGATTAACCATCAAAATCCCTCTCTTAATTAATTAACACATCACAGTACTCATTCTCCCTCTCTCCGACGCAACTCTCCCCTGCCAGAGTCTCTCATCAGAAATGGCAAAAGCATTAACCGTTGCTGTTGCAAACAAGAACAAAACCCGTCATCCTCCTTATTTTGAGGTCCTCCAATTTTCCCATTTTTCCCCTTTCTAAACCATCATTTTTCCATTTTCTGCACAATTATTATTTTTATTGTTTTTGGCAGATGATAAGGGAGGCCATATTGACGCTGAAGGAGCGGAAAGGGTCGAGCCAGCAAGCGATAGCGAAGTCGATAGAGGAGAAGCACAAGAAAGTATTGCCATCAAAATTCAAGAAATCCCTGTCGGTGCAGTTGAACAAGTTTGTCAAGTCCGAGAGGCTTTTCAAAGTCAACAACTCCTTCAAGCTCTCCTCCGCCAACAACCCCAAGTTGGGCCTCAAACTGACCCACAAAACGAAGAAGGCCAAGAAGATTGCAGAGAAGCCCGTGAAGAGTAAGAAGGCCGGCTAGGAAGTAGGAAGTGATTTAATGTTAATTAAGGTTGACAATGTTGTTCTATTTAATATTAATTGTTGCTTTTTTATGTGTATTTAATGTTGTTGTTTATTAGATAAGAAAAAAATATATATGTGTTATTAGAATATATTGATCAGCAACATATATATATATATATAAAAAAAATTTAATCTTGCTTATGAAATGAATTCTCTTTATTTTACTTGAAATTGGATAGGGTTGTGTTGTGGTGTGGTGTCTATTTGGAGTTGTTTTTTTTTTTTTTAATTGGGAAATTAAGAAATAAATGCAAATCTCAAGCCCACCTCAGAGGAATTTATGTTTAGTTAAAGTTCACACCTAAAGTTGTTGATTCCTTTTGTGTGGCGATTGGGAAGGTCTTGGGGAAATTCCTCTTCCTTGGAAGAGATATTCATACTATAACGGATGGTTGGTTTGGTGGATTTGAATATTAATTTATGGTACGTTTTAGGAATTAAATTGCTATTATTGGGAATCCAAGGAGTTTAAACACAATCATCATTCATATTCATTAGTTTTGTGATAATACTTATTCTTTCACTAGAATATAATCAAAATTGCTAAAATATACACTATGTATTTAAAAAAGTAAACATAAAATGAAAAACACTCTTGGGTTGTAGAACCACCACAGCAGTGGTTACGGCCACCTCTAATAGCATTGAGAGGCAGGGAGGGGATCGCACCACTCCCGTGGTTTTGCCAAGGAGTGGTCAGCCACACATAAAAAGTTTTGTGTTTTTTTTTTAAAATAAAAATAAAAAATAGAATAGGGTTGCCAAAAAAAAAAAAATTTTGAAAAGCATTTTCCTCTCATTTTTTTTAGAGGAAAATTTATCCTCTTTGTAAGGGAATAATTATTTTCATGGGAATAGATATTTTGCATATCAAATATGCCCTTACATTTGCTCAAGCATATATAATGCTTAATGGATTAAGATCTTGTGCAATGAAGCTATCCTATTGCAATATAAGAGTCTGCTCGAACTCCGCCTATTCGAGCCATCTAAGCAAGTGATCAAGGACTGAATTGGCCGAACACCCGCCCAAACTGCTTCTCAAATAAGGCTGCCAATTGTAATATAATATGACAACCTGATTACACGGGAGCTAAATCCATGCTTATATATGTATTTATATATTAGTGTTTTGGATAATTTTGTAGCCGCCGTACGTAACCATCTTTTTCCTAGTCCAATATTGAGGTCCATGATATTGTCCAATTGGCTTTCCTTCTATTTCACAGGTCCCATTTCTCCTCTTTGTCGTTTTGATGAAAGAGATTCTTAATTGGTTGTTATCAGCTTGAAGCATGCATGTATTTGCTCCACAGAAAAGACTCAAAGATTACAGAATAATTAGCTAGAGGATTAATTGAAAGTCAAGAGTGTGATGGCCGGTATTTAACTGAAGTGGGAGATTTTAGTTAGAGCCGAAAGAGACTACGCAGAATAAATGAAATTTGAAAACAACCCGTCAATTGGTTTGGAATTGTCAAAGTCTTCTTCATATGATTTTCCATCCCCAAACTTTAAGAAAAATATCTGATATTACGTCAATGGTTTTGCCATGTGCCTTGTCTTTTCATTGGGTGACAATGGAATCCAATAAAGTTTGCATTATATATAAATGTCTCCCACCTATTAACTAAAATTTAAATAAATTTTAGACAAGTAGATTAAATGCTCTTACAATAAGAAATTCAGTCACATTATATAAAGAAAAATACTACGATTTTTCTTAGTGTTTTCTTTTATATATATTATTTTCTAAAAGTATATATATATATATATGAGGGGCCAATGGAGTAATTTTTTTTTTCCTTAAAACAAAATTCATGTAAAATAATAATAATAATAATAATAAAAAACATAAGGAGAAACGTACCGTATCATTAATCTAATGCAAAATCAGATTTATTCCAATATATATCTCCCCTAGCATCTTTGGCCACGCACCATCTTATGTCAGCATCCTTGTGTGTGATGCAGGGAAATAAAAAATAAATTAAAAAAAAAAAAAGCACCGACATAAGGAAAAAAAAATACAAATACATCAATTAGCAGTCACAATTAATCCATTTAATATACAATTAAATATTTTACAAATTGTGATTCAAAGATTGTTAGGATTGATGAGATGCTTTGACTTGCTCCATTGATCAATGACAGCACAATTTTATTATTCCTAGTTTGGTAGTACATCATTTATTATTTTTTTTTTTTCTGTTTTGTTTAATCATCACCCCCAATAATGTTCTTAATTATTTGCACATGGCACGTAGACAGCAACAATTCCTTTACCAAGACACGAAAAGTATAAATTATTGTTAGGCTTCAATTGGGCCACTACACTTATGACTTCTTGTTATAGTGGATAAAGATGCATCAACAAATAATAAAAATCATAAAGATGCTCAAACACAAGCCAAAAACCACTACTTCAAAATCAACCTTTTCAATTATAGAAAACCCATCTCATCAATTCACATCATGCCAAACTAATTATAGGACGTATTGGCGGGTTTATCTTAAACAAGTTTTATCGTTGCTATCAAATATATTAATAGTCTTCGCAGTTAAAACAACAGACGTACATGTATTTGCCTTGTTTGGGAAGCAAGATTTTTCAACTCAAACTCAAATTTTTTCTAAATTCATGTTTGGCAATTTTCTAAACTCAACTCAACTAAAAAAATTTCAACTTTAACTCAAAAGTTTTCAACCCAATTAATAAAGATTGAAAATAAATAAATTTAGGATGATCGAAACATCTCAGGTGGTGGCTGGACCACCCTTAAGAATCTAAGGGTGACCGATCCACCTCCTAGGGGAGGATCGGCCTCCCCCAAAGGCCGAAGTTAATGGGGGGTAGCCGAGCCATCCTCCACCCCGTCTAATTTGAAGGTGACAAGAAATGGCTAGGGGTGGCCAAACTACCTCCATTAGTTTTGGAGGTGGTCAATCCACGTACTACGGGTGGATCAACCATGTCCAAGTAACCATTGGGGTGGCTCAACCACCCCCAAACAGTTTTTGGGATAGCTAAATCGCTGTTGGGGGTGGCTTGACCACCCCCATTAGTTTCAGGGGTGGCTCTGGTGGTGACTCAACCGTCTTTAGACACTTAGGGGTGGATCATCGACACTTAGGGGTGGATCGATGATCCACCCCTTGGTGGTAGTTTGGCCACCCCTAGGGGTGGTTCAAAATTGCCCATTTTTTTAAAAAATAAAAAATAAAAAATAATTTTTTTTAATATTTTAATAATTTTTTTAATTATATGTATTTTTATAATTTTTACTTAATTTTATTGATTACCACTCAAACATAATCTCAATTCTTTTTTTCTTTGATATCCACACTAAAAAAAACTCAAAAATAAATTGAATTCAAAACCAAAAAATGGCATTCGGCAGGTTTTTTGAAGAAAGCAGTGACGATTACATCTAAAAATTAGATTGAACAATCAAATTTTTTTCTTAAATAAAAAAATAACAAAAAAGAAAAAAAAAAAAAACCATTTAATGAGCGAAAACTACTTTTGAAAAGTTTGGCAAAAACAGAGCTTTACAAAAAGTCAAAGAGACATGTTATTGTGTGGTCATCGAGACACCATAGCTTTTGGATACCGCAAAGGGCCTGAAACTTGAGGCTTTGCCGATGGATGAGATCATCATCATCATCATATTGTGATTATCTAGAATGATAGGGTATTAACATTTATTTTATTATATAATTCTAGTTAGTTTTAGAGTAATATAAAATTAATTGATGTGATGTGTTTTAAATAATTTATTTTATATTTTTTTAAGTAACTAACATAAAAAAAAAAAAACTACAGATTACGTCAATCAATAAAAATAAGCGTAAAATATAACATTACTTCAATCAATGATTCATGAATACTGGCCAGCAAGTAGTAGTGATCCAACTACCTATTTTTTCCTCTCATCTCTTCCAATTCACGCTTATAGTTATATGCATCCAAAGTCCTCTCTATTTTAGTTGAAAACGGTTAAAATTTTATTTTGTTGCATCTAATTATAAATATATAAGATTTATAATAATAGTTAGAAAACATTTCACAAAGAATCCCTAAATTATTACTCAATTTAAAAAGACTTTCTCAAATTTTAAAACTTCTTAATTTTACCATTCAAACTTTCAATTTGATGTAATGTACTCCCTTCGTCAATTTTTAAACGTTAAAAGTGATAAAATAGTCTTTATACTCCTTAAACTTTTATAAAATTCTAAATTTACTCTTAATTTCATATTTATTTATTTTTTAAAAAAAAGTTATTAAAAAAAAAGGGTCAATGGGTTTGGTCTTTTTTTTAAAAAAAAAATAAATAAAATTCAAGGATAATTTGATCTTTTTAATCATTTCTGTTTAGGGTTAATGGCAAAACTTGACGAAATGTGATAAATTGCATTAAATTAAAAGTTGAAAGAGTAAAATTAAAAAAAAAAATTAAAATTTGAGGATCTTCTCTAATAGTTCAATATCCTAGTGAAATTAAAATTAAAAAAAAAAAAAAAAAATACCATTGGTTCTTGGTGTCTGGCACGTGTCATGTCCGGCCTCATTAAATAAGAACAACGGCATCCGTGAGAAATGCAGGTACGTAGTACCATCTCTCATTTATGATCACCACCCCCTCCTTTCCTACTAATTATCCGCACATATTACTTATTGGCCGAATTTGATATATATATATATATATATGAATGCATATCTTCATGCCTCACCCACCTCTCTTTCTCTCACTTGAGCGAGCTAGAGAGAAGGCAAGGGAGAACAAGAATGGAAGGTGTATCGGCGAGCATGTACAAGGGGCTGAGAGGGTACTGGAGGAGGAGAGACTACGAGAAGCTCAATGGGTCGGGTCGGAGGCGAAGGGCGAGGGTGGAGCTGGGCTCGACTCGTCGGAGGCGGTTCTGGCGGATCAAGACCGCGCCGAAGCTTCGGCGCCTGAGAGCGTCTTCGCCCAAGAAGCTCTTGCGGTGGCTTCGAGACTGGTACGTCAACATGATGCTGCGATTGGCTAACTCCCGGGCGTTCACTGCCGGAGTCGCCGGAGGATACGGTGGGGCCACGTGCGATGCGATTGGTGGGTTCGCGAGGGCCCCATCTAAGGAGTACGATGAGAAGGTGATCGTTCAGATCTACAAGAGTGTCGTGATGCCGCAGGGCATCGCGATGTAGCAGAACTTGGCTCAGAACGGTACTTTCTCTTTTGTCTTTTGTTTGGATGAATAACCAGACGGTAATTTAAATTAATTACGGGTATTGTTTTGCATCAGCACAGATTTGATTAAGTGCAGCAAATCATGCAAATTGATCTCGGTAATTCAACATAAAAATTAAGAAAATTTATTTTCCACTTTATTTTTTTTTGTTGCTATTTTTATTTTTAATGATGTTCTTGTCATTGTAAGTTGTAACAATAACTGATAAGTGATAATCCGTTGTAAAAATGCTAAATCTGAAATATTATCTGACTTCTTACTAATAATAATTAGTTGGAACTTGAACGCTTTTTAGTAATAATTAGTTATATTTAAAGGGTATTTTTGTCCTTTCACTTTTTGATAAGTAAATAATATTTCTTCTAACCAATATTATCTAGTTCAAATGAACTAAAAAAATGTCCTAATTTTGTTATTTTATGTCAAATATAGTCCATAATTAAATTTAGGAAAATATTTATCGAAATAATTAAGTTAGCGGTTGAGGCGTTAAAAGTCAGCTAGATAATAGACTACCATATAATCTTATATAAAAACTTATAATAAAAGTTTTAGGACTAATAAATTGACTTCTAATCATGTGTAATTGATTTTTTTTGGCACTTGGGACCAATAAATACATTATATAATAGAGGAATATATGATCATGGGTGCAAGTCACTTTGATTTGACTCCATCTTAAAGACATTTGTTATTAATTCATCCAAAAAAAGAAAAGACCCAAAAAAAAAAAAACAAAACACAAAGAGTATAATTTTAGTTAAGGTGGGGGAACAAGCAATGACTGGTAATAATTTTAGTTAAGGTGGGGGAACAAGAAATGACTGGTAATAATCATGGCCATATATTCCCTTTTTCAAAACAATTTAAAAAAACTTCACAAAAACCGCAGTTTAACTATTTTTCTATTTTATTTTAAATTTAACTTTGATTAAAAAGACTATAAATATCAAGATCCAAAAAAGTGAAAACTATTTAATTTTTTAAGTTTATGTATTCATTAATCTTCCAATAATTAAGAAAAAAAAATAAATATAGTAAAAAAAATGTAGAGAGTTTGGTGTTCGATTCATTTTAAAAGCGACTCTTCAAATTAGAAAAAAAAAAAAAAGAAAAAAAAAAAGAAGAGTTTTTCTCTTCAATTTTTCTGTTAATAGTTCAATAGGAATACTGTAAGCCGTCTTTCTCAAAAAAAAAATACTGTAAGCGGTCTAAAACTTGTTCGGACAGATGAATCTTATTAGGAAAACAAAATTATTAAAGTTTTTTTTTTAATTTTTTTTTAAACCTTTTAAGAAGTGGATAAGGTGAATTCACCCAATTGGATTTTGGCTTGTGAGCTGTAACCCAATTGAAATCTGGCTGGAATTTGTGGTAGTCGTGGGAAGTGAGTCATCTTAAGATTGGGAATCCTTATTGAATGTGTTTACCAGATTTCAAGGAGTATTGTCCAATGGAAATGCCAGATTTCATTGGGATATGATTTTGGTGATCTATTGCATTCCCTCTTTTCCGCTGGTCAAACACATGCATACATATTTTTAAAATACTTGAGCATTTTTATATTAATCTTATTAAAAAAAGACATAAATTTTCTTTAAACCGGTCTGGTTCCTCCAACCCATATAAAATAGTGCAAAATGTCTGTAACTGCTATTTCCTCCAGAGTTGAAGGAAATTTCTGTCTTTAAAAAAGCAGGTTAAATTTTTTATCCTTTCAGTATAATTTTCATTTCTCAACTATTGCTTTCCAACATAATATACTTCAGAGTAATGCTATAATCTTCCTAGAGTCATCCAAAATGTGATGTAACTTTTAAAATCACTAATAGATCAAAAGTTAATAAATCACATCTCAAATTCAACGGTAATTTTAAAAGTCACATCACATTTGGGATGACTATAGGAGGATTCTAAGAAAACTTATAGCATTGCTCTATACTTCAAATATCCTTTACACGTACTCAATTAGTAGGACGCTGCCTTTAATTAAAAATTAAAAAAATTTTTAAAAAAAAAAGAAAAAAAAAGAAGGAATTTTGTTGCCAAAGAATTGGATCAATATCATTATGCAATCAAACAATTTTCTTCATCAGCAATGATTATCTTTTCTCCCATTTGGAAGGAAAAGGTAATCCCACTCACTATAAAGTGAGGATGGGAAATGGATGGAGATGATTAAAATTGAGAGGTACAAACCCATGATTGTCATCCCTAACAATATCTTTTACATGTTTTTTTTTTTTTTTTTTTTTTTTTACTCTTTAGCAAAAAATAAAAGTATATAATAAACAATTTTAATCATCAAATACTCAAAACGACTCACTTTTTATAAAAAGTTTTATTAAACAAACCCGCTCCTTTTCTAAATGACAATCTCATATAATGGATTGAAATGAGTTTTGATTTTTTGTAAAAGAAAAGTGAAGAAAGATGTTTGGTAATGTAAAAAAAAGCGCTTTTGACTTTTTTTAGACAAAAAAAAAAAAAATAAATAAATAATAGAGAGAGAGTTTTGCTAAAGCTCTTGACATGAGCTTGTTTAGAATTCGATTGGGTCAGTAGAATCTTTATTTTCCATAATATGAGCTAACTACAATTATATAGTTTTCTTACATAATCTTTCATATGCTTTTTATTTTTTGGTCGTTTGACTACATAAGGATCCAATTATTTTGTTTGTAAAAATGGTTTGGCATTCCCCTTTCTAAATATCTTATCTTCATAATTTTCTTACTTTATTATCATATTTTATGTTGTTTGTTGATTATGTTTTGCATATTAAACATTGTGTGATCAATTTAATTTGCTTTCATATTTAAAATATATGTTCGCTCATCTTAGAATGTTAATGATCAGTTATAATATGGGAATTCTTTTGTACAATTTTTCTATTTTCAAAAGAAATTTGGAAAGTAAAAACAGATAAGAAAATTATATGTTTGCCTTTTTCAAAGAAACATTAGTTTGAGAGAAATTAAGCAAGATGTTTTCTTTATTGTTTTTATTTTTCTTATTTTTGGAAAGGAATCCAAAAAAAAAACTAGGTTTCTGTCTTTATAATGCCCGGAAAAGATAATAAAAGAATAACATAATAAACAAAGAAAAAAAAAACAAGACTCCCTATTTCTCAAGTTTCTGTCTTTTGAATGTCTGAAAAAATTATAAAATAATAATTTTAAGAAAAAAAAAATTGATGGAAATGTTTATTTATTTAAAAACTAGTGATATTAACGTCATGTTGGAGGCGTTGACAGGGCCTGATGACATCCTAATCATTGAAAAACTAGTGATATTAACGAAGTGAGACAATAGACAGAACATGCCATGAGACGTAAGAGGACAGTGGGTGGATGATTAAGTTTTTGTTTATTAAGACATGTTGGAGGTTTAATGTCCTTAATTTTACAGTCATCTTCTTGAAAAGCTCAGGATCATTAAGAAACTCAAGAGATTAGGAAATGTTGTTCATATTTCACTGAGAAACAATCTCCAGTTGTCGTTTTGTCCATGAGATAATTAGGATTAAGTTCGTTTTGTTAAACCTTGGAAAATATTAGTAGTTAATTAATATAATAATCATTTAGTCTGAGTCAAGGCCCATTTGCTATTCTCCAACCCCATCAGTTTGTAGGGCTCGGCTGCGTGTCGTATTCCTTAACCTCAACCGGTGAACTATATTAAAAAATAAATAAATAAATAAATAAAGGTTGGTTTGATAAAATTGTGAGAAACAAATTAATTAAGAATTGATTTGCTGGAGGTTACATTAAAAAACTCAAACATTGACAATATATTTTTTACAAAATAAATAAATAAATAAAAGGGTGTCGCTCCATGGTGGGGCCAGCAGCTGCCATGGTGGTGATCTAGCAGCCCGGCCGGCCTTGTTTGTTAAACAACAAGGTCTTTTTTACTGTACTGTTTACATTAAAATAATAATAATAATAATGATTAGTATAGAAAAGTAAAAAAAATTGTATTGAAAGTGAAAAATTTTATTTTGTAATGATTTTTTTATTTAAATGGTAATAAAAAGTGAATGATGTGATATAAAAAGTAAGAATATTTTGATGCTAATTTTTTTGGAAAAATGAGATGAATAATGTGGTGGTGTTTACTGTTTGGTGTTGTTTAACAAACACCACCCATATGCTGTTGCCAAATCTGTTCGGCAGCCACCACCGTAGGGTAGCCATATCTTTCGGCTCGCTATTGTGGGCCACCACATTATGGCAACAGCACCAACCTAATTTTTTTTTTTTTAAAAAAAAAAAAATTTAATTTTTATAATTTATAATTTTTTTTTTTTTTTTTTAAAGCTGTTTTTTCATACGTAGTATTAACAATTCCCTACACTTAAGGATCTGTTTGGAATTGCGGTTTCAATAAGTGCGATTTTAAAAATTACGTTTTTGAAATCGTTACTTTTTAAAATTGGAAAGGCGTTTAGTAAAACATGTTAAAAAAATACATTTTTTATCAAATATTTGTTATGCAAAATTATGATTTTGGTTTAAATTCGTGTTTGTTCAAATAAGCACCCTTTAGCCTGCTTATAGAAATAACATATTTTTTTCCTATTTTTAATTAAGTGTTTTTTAAATCAGAGTGTCAAACGCCTTATAGTTTGCGATATCTTTTAAAAACATAGATTATTTTTGCAAAATCGCAATCACAAACGCATCCGAAGAAAAAAAAAAAATTGTACATAGTTAATCTGCACCATTTAATAAATACAATATTAAGTTAAGATAGCATTTTAAAAAAATAAATGCTTTATTTTCGTTGGCTTCTTTTTTTATTTATTTTTTGGGTGTTTTGTCTTGTAACTTTTAAGCAAGCTAAGCTGATGAAAGTGGATGTAGATGGTAGAGGGATGGGATTGGTTCAGACCTTTGTTAGGCTAGAAGTGAACAAAAAAAAACAAAAGGGTAGCCATAAAAACAAGTGGGCTTCTGCTATTTTTTGCACAACGATTGGGGAGCAGGAGGGAAGAACTTGAGGCATTGGGTATGAGTTGGGCTGCTATTCAATCAAGGCCTGGCAGCAGAGCATTGTTTGATGTTTGTTTTATTTGTTGTGTTGTGTTGCATCAACACAAAAAAGTCAAACAACATATACATAAATAAAATAGAACCGGAGAGGATCTTAATTCTTTTTGCTTGCTGAGTTCAATTAGAACCGCCAATTAATGTTGGATTGCCTAGCACTACAGTATTAAATGAATTACATATTTTGTGTTGGGTTTTTTCGTTGCATTAAAAATTGTCAACTCTAAATATCATATGTTGAGCTTGAATTGTGCAGAGTCAAGAGTATAATAAATTACCATAAATCACTAATTTCGTGTTAAGTTTGTGTCCAATTCGCAATTTTGCCACCAAGAAGTGTAATCTGTCTTGAATCTATCCTTTTGTTGGAATGAAATGCTCCTTCATGTGGTTTGCTCCAACAAATGTTCTTCCCTCCTTTAGGAGATTCTCAAATTGATACTTGCAGCTTTGGTTTACCATTTTAAAAAAAGGTGTTGCATGTAGGATGACAAATAAAAGTTTGTATGGGAAAATTTTGACAAGTGTACATTTTTTAAAGAAAGAAGTGTTGCTCCACGGTGGCGGCAGCCACCATGGTGGTGATCTTGCAGCCTCTATGCTGCTACCAAATTTGGGGTCCGTTTGGCAAACTTTTTTAAAAAAAAAAACTATTCACCTTTTTTTTTTTTCTAAAAAATTAAAAATCAATATCAAAACATTATTACTGTTTTTCACTTTTTATATCATATCATTCACTTTTTATTACTATTCAAATAAAAAAAAATCATTACAAAACAAAACTTTTTTACTTATCAATACAAAAAATTCAAAATTTTATACCACATCAATCAATGTCAGCTACAGTATCTAAGACAAAAGAGTTTGCCAAACGAATCTTTGTTCGACGGCCACCACAGGGGGTAGCTATTTCTTTTGCTCGCCATTGTGGGGCAACCACATTATGGCTACAACACCACCCTAATCTGTATTTTCATACATAGTATTAATTAACCAATCCCTACAATTGAAGAAAAAAAAATTGGACATAGACAATCTGCACCATTTAAAAAATACAATATTAAGTTAAGTTAGCATTTAAAAAATAATAAAGAAATGCTTTATTTTCGGTTTTTTTTTTTTTTTTTTTTTTTTTTTTGTTTTTTTGTGGGGGTGGGGGTGGGGGGGTTTGGGGGTGTGGGGCGTGGGGGGTGTTTTGTCTTGTAACTTTTTAAGCAAGCAGGCAGATGAAAGTGAACAGAAAAACAAAAAGGTAGCCATAAGAACAAGTGGGCTTCTGCTATTCTTTGCACAACGAGCAGGAGGGAAGAACTTGGGGCATTGGGTATGAGTTGGGCTAGCTGCTATTCATTCAACAAGGCCTGGCACCAGAGCGTTGTTTGTTTCATGTATTGTGCTGTGTTGCCTCAGCACAAAAAAGTCAAACAACATATACATTAATAAAATAGAACCGGAAAGGATCCTAATTCTTCATGCTTGCTGAGTTCAATTAGAACCGTCAATTAATGTTGGATCGCCTAGCACTACAAGATTAAATATCGAGTTCGAATTATGTGGAGTAAAGAGTATAAGACTATATAAGTAAACTCTAACTCGATTTATTTAATTAAACGAATCAAATTCTTCAACTATAAGTCGTTAATTTCGTGTTAAGTTTATGTCGAGGTCACAATTTTGCTGCCAATATTATATATATGGGCATAGCCTCTTTATTAAGTGTAATCTGTCTTGAATCTATCCTTTTTGTTGGAATGAAATGCTCCTTCATGCCGTTTGCTGCTCCTACAAAGTTCTTCTCCCTCCTTTAAGAGATTGTCAAATTGATGCTTGCAGCTTTGGTTTATCATTTATAAAGAGAAAAACTTGAGGCTCTTTGGGGCAGAACTACATGCATGTAGCTTGGAGGGCAGTGTCTTTCCCCCCAACTTTGAGCATATCATTAGCGAGTAATTTTACTCTTGACAAATATTTTACACTGATTAACGTGGCGTGCATGTTAAATGGTTTTCCTTTTTTTTTTTTTTTTTCTTTTCTTTTCTTTTTAAAGTTGCTGAAAAAGGAAGCCACTTAAAACACATAACACTAAATAATGTAAAATAAATGTGATAAATGAGTGTAAAGAATAGCAAACCATTTTTATCTCTCTCTTAACTTCTCACTCTCTAAAAGTCGCCGCTTCATGCAAACACTGACAACATGTAGTTTCTCACTCTCTCTCAACTTCGCCACTTCATGCAAACATCATCGTCATCACCGACACCGACTCTTAATGGTTAGCGTTTAAGAAACCATTTTGTTCGTGGACAGGCAGACGGTTTCTAAAATTACTTTCCGTTGGAGGGCAAATACGAGGTTAGGATAAGGTTCAAATCTACCTATATGGGGCGGTGCTCAGCCCAGGGCAAGCATTGTTGGCTTTCCGTGTGTATTTTGTTGTTAATTGCTATGTTGTGGCCTCTTTTCTTAGCCTTTGTTTTTTTTTTTTTTTCTTTAGTTATCGAATACATTCATCCAAAAAAAAAAAAATCGTCGCCTGTATAACTCAACCGAAACAACAATTAATAATAAGATTGACTCCCCTGAAGGTGGAATGAAAATGTTAAAAGAGGCCAAATGTGCTTCTGTATGTCATGAAATCATTAATCATGCAATATTTCTTAGCACCTAAGGAAACTAAATACCAACTACGCTTTTAATTATTTACATCTCACTTTCGAATGTGGAAATCGTACTTTTTTTCTTTTCTTTTTTGTTTTGTTTTTTGTTTTTGTTTTGTCAAGTGAACGTGTCGATTAAGGTTTTGACGAGAATACAATTGGTGAGTTCCATATACGATGATCAATATTGACAATTGACAATGACCTGAGGCATACTCAGTCGTTTGAACTTTAAACTAAACAAAGCTTTCTTTTTTGTTTATTTTTCTTTCTGACCAACCAAACAAAGCTTAATAACACTCCATCTATGATCGAAGCAAAGGAGCATAAACATGGTTGATTCACTTTGCAACGGTCATCTTTCCTAATCGTGTAGGCTGAAGATTTAAACAAATTAAGATGGCTTGCTTGGGTCTAAATTTCTTGTTATTAATATTCACTAATAATAAGAAAGTTTGCAACGGTCATAAAATATTGCAGGCTAAGATTAAGAAGGAATTGGTCATGATCATCAGCTGCGTCTTTTTCTGATGTGATAAAAATGGGAAGCAGAAAGCAGAGGAATTGGGTCACTTTCTTAACCTTCTTTCCTCTTCGATCGTTTACTTCTGCACTTTCTAAAGCTCAAGTCCACGCAGTTGGTGGGTGGACTTGAGGTCAATATGTATTTATCTGGCCCTCCATTTCTTTGGCTTTTGGTGAGCAATATTATAGCCGTTAAGAAAAGATCAATTCAATAACCAAATCCTTATCATTTTGACCAAAATCAAAGAAAAGAACGATTCTAAATTTTATGCCCTTCTGTTTGTTGGATAACTTTTCATATTACAGTCCTGTCCAATTAATGGAGCTTATATATTACTCGACCATTCTTTTTTCTTTTTCTTTTGTTTTTTATGAAGGCCGGAGATGACGAACAATTGTGACTACTCTACCTGAGCGTTACCATGGTAGCACTTATTTACTGAGAATTACTCAGGAGGGGCTTAGATGGCAAAAACCGTAGGCTGACTCAGCCCTATTAGGACTTTAGTAGATTCACAAGGGGATTAATACTAATTAGGCTTGTGTGAGTGATTCTCATTTGCGGAGATTCAAACACGTGTTGCCAGAGGCAGATACACAAGGTGTGGGCAAGCTCTGGAAAAATTTTTTCTTAATTTTTTTTTTTTTAAAAAAAAATTATGCCCAAATTTTCTACTAGCTCCTATATATAAAATAAACCGAAATTTCATATCTTTGACACTTTTAGCCTCTATAAAACATAGCCCAGCCCAAATGTCAGCCCAAAAATCAAAGTAAACAGAAGGAGATAGTGTTTTACACTACTTTTTACCTACCAGGCTACCTTTTGCTTGTTCATTGTTGTTGGTTGCTACTACGCTGCAATTCTGTTTTGTGAAGCCTGTGATGAAAGTTCTCATGTCTGAATAGTGAGTCGTATTCTGTATGCCGCATCTTTATTATATTTTATTATCTTATTTCTGCCCCTATTAAGATAAATTCCTGAATCCGCCGCTGCGCGTTGCTTGATTTTAATACCAAATAATACAAATCTTAAGTAAAATTCACCATTGAAAATGGGTTAAGATCGTAACACGTCTTAATTGAATTTGAAAGCGAACTTTATCCTTTTACCTCCCTATGGGATGCAGTAATTAATGAGAGTTTGATGATCGTGATGCATTCACGTATAATTAAGAAGTTAAAAACCCCAACCCCATCGTGCATGTACATTAATTAGCCATTAGGCACATGATTTATTCGTGGTAATCAAAGAGATTTGCAACCATTAATTCTTCTAGAAGTAATACGAAATGTTTAATTAGTATTATCCACAATTAATTAATTATCATCCCACCCCCGGGTCACTTGTAACAAAAAAATTAGGAGAAAGAAACAGTCAGTGTATTTTTTTTAATTTTTAATTTATTGCTTTTGCAATTAATGTACTTAACACACAAGATTTATTCAATGAATACAATAATGTCAATGGATTAGTTGGGAGACCATCATGAGTAACATGCAAAGCCGTTGGTCGAACAAGCTCCTAATCCTATTTTTAATGGCTTTTAACTCTTTCATCATTCATTGGTACGTTTTGATCAGTTCAAGATTTGGCAAGCAACTTTTTTTTTAATATAATTTTTGGGTTTTGGACCACTCAATTTGATAAATTCTTAACCCAAATTTATATTAATTCTCCCAAATTTCAGATTTATTAAACTTGACCGATTTAGAGGGCATCCGATAACGTTCATCAAAATCATCAATCTAGATAGAGGGAAGAAAACTTTGTATTGACACAGATCAGGATCTATTGAAATTCCTTAGGAATTTCAGTTTCTGAAATTTCAGATTTAGGTCGTCCATTTTTTATCCAATGGTTATTGTTCTGCCACGTGTCCCATTACTAAAATAATAATATTATAGTAGGACACGTGGCAGAACAATAACCATTGGATAAAAAATGGACAATCTAAATCTGAAATTTCAGAAATTGAAATTCTTTTAAGAATTTCAGTAGATCTCTAATCTTGCAGGCCTTTAAACCCATTGTTTATCTACCAAAACACTAGAGAGTTTTGCATCCACATGACATACACAACTCTATGTCCACAATTTTCATACAATACTTCTCCTGGGGATACCACTTAAGATACTTAGTTTTAAGTCAATAGATTTAGGTTCAATTATACTATATTATATTATAATTATTGTGATTATCACTCAATATTGGAATTAACAACCCAATTCACATTAGGAGTTGTCCTCACTGGGTTTTGCTCTGCGAGACCTGTGTTTTTGAGGGAATAGTCTCCCACCGCTTGGCGGTCTTTGAGGAGTTTGTACGGAAGAAGTGTTCTGTGGAGGATGGCAGAGGAATTGGAGCGGATGTGCAATAAGATCTCTCTCACGGAGGGGGAAAAGGTTGGCATTACAGTTTCTAAAGGTGATGTTGAAGAAATACGAGCAAAAGGCACCAACTGCTTGGTGGGCAAGTTGTGGATCGAAAAATTAGTTAACAAGGAGGCTTTTAAATCAGTTATATCTCGGATATGGCGCACGGTGGGGCAAGTTATCTTCAAAGAGTTGCAGGATAATTGTTGGTTGTTTGAATTTGCTGGAAGAGATGATAAGAGGAGAGTTCTGGAGGGGAGACCTTGGTCTTTCGACCGTCATGCTCTGGTGCTTAATGATTTTGACGGCAAAACTCCACCCTCACAGATGCAATTTCGGCATTCACCAGTTTGGATTCAGGTTCATGATATGCCTCTGTTGTGCATGAATAGAGGGGTGGGGATTAAAATTGGAGCATCTTTGGGTGAAATTGAAGATGTGGATGTTGCAGGGGATGGGGCTGGATGGGGTCGCTGCCTTCGGATGCGAGTTGTTATCGACTTATCAAAACCACTTAAGCGGGGCAGAGCTCTGAATTTTGGGGGACAGTCTCACTGGTTAAATTTTAAATATGAGAAGATGCCACTCTTTTGTTTTCAGTGTGGACGAGTAGTCCATGAGAAGCAAGGTTGTCCGGTTCGAAAATCACAGAGAGTCAATGGTGATGATGGGGAGAAGCACTGGGGTCCTCGTTTGCGGGCGGATATTCCACGAAGAGAAAAGGAGGGACGAGGGGCATGGGAGGTTGGTATAGTCCCACGGCGGAGGTTTTAGCATCTGACGGTGGTCTAAGGAGGGGCAATTCACCTGGGAAGTTTAGATCCGAAAATGAGTGGAATTCAAATCATGAGGAGCAGAGTAGTTCAAAAAATCTGCGAGGAGTTTCTTACGTGGGGGATTCTGGGACCGAAATTTCTGGGATCAACCGTGTGGAAAAGGCTAATACGATGTATGACAGTTATAAGGAACATGCTTGTGAGAGGGGCACTAAAGGAAAGGAGGTGATAGTGGGAGATTTACATGTGCTCAAATGTGTGGAGGAGGAGAACACGTTGCATGGCAATAATGAGGTTTGTGGTTTCAGGAGGATTATTAAAGGAAAGGAAGTGTTAGTGGGAGACTTACCCCATACTGATGCTGACATGGTAAAAATGAGCCCAATGGTTTCAAAGTCTATGGGCTTGTTTCTACTACTTGCATAGTTGATAAAACCAAAGAGAGAGTTAGTGGGTCCAATACGAATGTGGAGACTTCAAGGATGGATTTTGTGTTTAATTCTGTGGCTATTGAAAAGGGAACTCAGCTCAGTGATTGTACAGTGCAGCGAGGGACTGAAAATATAAATAGTGCACTAGCTCATGAAGACAGTGTGGTTATGAGAAGTGGAATTCTGGGGTTAAAGGCTGGAAAAGGCAAGCCCGTAGTAATAAACAGACTGGGACGTTTCACCCTGTGGGGGTTTCCAGTAGGCGTAAAAGGGCGGTGAATGAGAAAGCTAACACGGTGGAGACTGTGGAAGTGGCTAAAAAAGCCAGGAAGATGGTTGTTAGTCTTGATGAAACAACTGAAGAGTTGGCGGCGGCTGTGGTTCAGCCTCGCCAACAGCCATGAATCTTATTAGTTGGAACTGTCGGGGGCTTGGGAACCCTCGGGCAGTTCGTGATCTTTGCCAAATGGTAAAGGAGAAGAGACCCACTCTTTTGTTTTTTATGGAGACAAAAAGTAGAAAACATAAGTTGGAAGGTGTTCGAACAAAGCTGGGATTTGAAGGTTTATTTGCTGTGGATCCTATAGGAAGAAGTGGTGGGGTAGCGTTATCCTGGAAGGAAGCAGGGTGTTTGGAGATTCAAAACTTCACACGACGACATATCAATGCGGTGGTGCATTCTCCTGGCTGTGATAATTATTGGACACTAACTTGTTTTTATGGCCATCCGGAAAGTGCAAAGAGACATGAATCGTGGGCGTTACTTAATCATCTTAAGTCTTTCCTCCCCAAGGCTTGGTTATGCATTGGCGATTTCAATGAGATTGTGGAGCAAGAAGAGAAGGTGGGTGGCGCTGTCCGTAGAGAATCTCAGATGGAACAGTTTCGTATGGTGCTAGAGGACTGTGGTTTAAGTGATATGGGATACAAGGGCTCAAAATTTACATGGACTAATTGCCATAAGGATGGGACCTTTATGAAAGAAAGGCTTGATCGGGCTGTTGCGAATAGAGCTTGGTGTGAAATGTATATCAACCGTGAAGTTCAAGTACTAGCAGCAAGATCGAGTGATCATAAGCCGCTGCTTTTAAAAATATTTGATGCTGAAATAGCCCAGCCCAATTATCATAAAAGCTTCAAATTTGAAGCAAAATGGCTGGCTGATGGAGAGTGTATGGAGGTAATAAAGAAGGCATGGGAGATGGGAGTTGACGGTGGAATTGGGATGCAAACAGCAAGGCTAAAACTTGCCCAGTGTCAGACGCAGCTTGTGCGGTGGAGTGCCAGGAAATATGGTGATGCCGAGAGAGTTTTCAAAAGAAAAACAAAACAACTTGAGGTATTACAACGGCAAGAGAGTGAGGCAAATTTGGCAGCAATTCAAACGCTTAAAAGGGAGATTGATTTTCTTCTTGAGCAAGAGGATATCAAATGGAAGCAGCGTGCAAAGCAAAGTTGGTATCAAATGGGTGATTGTAATACTTCTTTTTTTCATGCTTGGGCTAACCATCGACGTAGAGTTAATCGAATTGTGAAAATAAAAGATGAACAAGGCAAGGAGTGGAAAAAACAATTTGAAATTGGGGAGGCATTCACACAATTTTTCCAAGCTTTGTTTATGGCTGGAAAGAATTCTGGGGTGGAAGAGTGCTTGGCTAACTTGGAGCCTAGAGTGTCGAATGATATGAATGCAAGTATGTTACGGGATTTTACTATGGTGGAGGTGGAGACAGCCCTAAAGCAAATGCACCCACTCAAATCCCCGGGTCCGGATGGCTTCTCGGCTTGCTTCTATCAAAATTCATGGCCAACAGTGAAAATAGAGGTATGTCAGGCAGTGTTGGGTTTCTTAAATTATGATATTTTTTATGCTGATCTTAATTCGACTTATATTGCATTAATTCCTAAGATCAAAACTCCTTCTAGTGTTACCGACTATAGACCCATCAGTTTGTGTAATGTGCTTTATAAGCTGATAGCAAAGGTTCTTGTTAATCGTTTGAAAAGAGTGTTAAACCTTATAATTTCTCCCACTCAAAGCGCTTTCATTCCTGGGAGACTAATCACAGACAATATAATTGTGGCTTTTGAGGCAATGCATACCATGGATAGTCGGATGAAAGGGAGGGAAGGTTTTATGGCTCTGAAATTAGATATGAGCAAAGCATATGATAGAGTCGAGTGGGACTTTCTAGAGGCGATAATGAGAAAGTTGGGGTTTGCAAATAGGTGGGTTAATTTAATGATGACATGTATCAGAACAGTGACATTTTCGGTATTGATTCATGGCAAGCCTTATGGGAAAATTACTCCATCTAGGAGAATCCGACAAGGGGATCCACTGTCGCCGTACTTCTTTATTCTGTGTGCGGAGGGGCTAAGTTCGCTTCTTCACAAAGCAGAAACAGATAGGCAAATCACAGGTCTTCCTATTACACGAGGGGGGATGCGGCTTAATCACATTTTTTTTTGCAGATGATAGCTTGCTTTTCTGCAAGGCAAATATTTTTGAGTGGCTGCGTATCCAACATGTTTTGGAGATTTATGAAAAGGCATCTGGGCAGAAAATTAATAGAAACAAAACTTCGATTTTCTTCAGTCGAAACACAAAGAGGGAAGCTAAGGAACATATTATATCAGTTGCGGGAATTAGCTCTACGAGAAGATATGAGAAGTATCTTGGTCTCCCGGCTCTAGTTGGAAGATCAAGAGTAGGAGCTTTTCAAAGCCTAAAGGGTCGAATTTGGGAGCGCATCAATGAGTGGAAAGAAAAATTTCTGTCACAAGCAGGCAAAAAAGTCTTGTTAAAAGCTGTCATTCAGGCTATACTGACGTATACTATGAGTGTTTTTCAATTACCCAAGACTCTTTGTAGGGATATTAATTCCATGATGTCCAAGTTTTGGTGGGGGCACAAAGAAAATAACTCTCGTATTGCATGGATGAGTTGGGAGAAATTGGGTTTGGCTAAGGAGAAGGGTGGAATGGGGTATAGAGATTTGGAATGTTTTAACATGGCACTTTTGGCGAAACAAGGGTGGCGTCTCCTTCAAAATCCAAATTCTATGGTGGCAAGAGTGCTCAAGGAAAAGTATTATCCGGGAGTTTCTTTTCTTGAATCCAGTTTGGGAAAAAGACCCTATTTTGTTTGGCAGAGTGTATGGAAATATGGAATGCAAGAACATTATTGGAAGAGGGGTTGATGTGGCGGGTAGGTGATGGAACTTCTATTAAAATCTGGAAAGATCGTTGGATTCCTGTGCCTTCAACATATTCCATACAATCTACTGTGAGGGTGTTAGAACATGATGCAAAGGTAAGCACTCTTATTGATGAAGACACAAGGTGGTGGAATATACCACTTGTGAAGGAGGTTTTCAGGAAGGAAGAAGCTGCCCTGGTGTGTAGTATTCCAATCTGCCTGGGGAGACAACATGATAGAAGGGTTTGGGTGGGTACGAAAAATGGTGTTTTTTCAGTGAAGAGTGCGTACCATTTGGCTAAAGAAATGTCTGAGGCAATTAAAGGAAGCTGTTCGGATAATATCATCAGATCAAAGCAATGGAAGGCGGTTTGGCAAATTAAGGGACCCATGGTAGTGAAGACTTTTCTTTGGCAAGCTTGTAATGATATTTTGCCGACAATGGTTAATCTTCATAAAAAAGGTATTATATCTGATCCCATGTGCCCAATTTGTGGTTTGTTTGGTGAAACTATTGGGCATGTATTGTGGACGTGTCCAGCTGCTGTGGATGTTTGGGCGGAATGTACAAAATTGATACAAAAATGCTCTTCAACTGAAGTTTCGTTTGTCCATGTGCTGGAAATGTTACATGGGCGTCTGGAGGAAGATGGGATGCAGTTGGTGGCAGTAATTGCAAGACTCCTCTGGCTACGAAGGAAAAAAGTTATTTTTTGTGGTGATTTTCAATCCCCCTCAACACTGCATAAGTTGGCTCAGGAACAGGTGGACTTGTTTATGAAAACAGAGGAGGGGCGGTGCGTGCAACGTCCTCAGCAATCGAATCCATTAGTGCAAAGGTGGCATACTCCTCCTGTTGGTGTTGTAAAGTTTAATTGGGATGCGGCTGTAGACAAAGACGGGGAAAAAATGGGGATAGGAATCATAGCCCGTGATCATAATGGGTTGATTCTTGCTACACAAGTGGCGTCAAGACAGTATATTACCGATCCTACAACGGCAGAAGCACTGGCAGCTTGGAAAATGGCTGAATTATGTGTGTCTATGGAGTTCTATGATGTCATTCTGGAAGGTGATTCTATGGAAATTGTTCAAGCTTTGGGTATGGAGGAATGTACATGGGGTTGTTATGGTCCTTTGATTAATGATGTGAAGTTGCTTCTACAAAGTACTCATCAATGGAGTGTTTGTCATGTGAAATGTACAGGAAATATGGCAGCCCACCGACTTGCTAAGTTGGCTTTATCTTTGGGTGAGGAGAGATTGTGGAGAGAGGAGTACCCTTGGTATGTCTGTGATTCTGTAATTGATGACATTTCTGTGTAATGAAGTTTATTTTACCCTTTCAAAAAAAAAAAAAAAAAAAACAGCCCAATTCACATATTAACACTTATAACAAATGGAGAAAGTTTTCTCCAACAAAATTTATTAGATTCACATATGTATTTAACTTAGATTTCTTTCTTCTCACAAGCATTTTAAAAAATGTTAATTACTTTTTTAGTACATGTTGTATGGCCTAATATCAAATGAATTCTTCAGTTTCAAAAGTGTCGTCAAGGTACGTACTTATAGTAACCCGAAGAACGGAGATGATGCTCTGTCCATCTTTTGTCCAATGTTTTTAACGGGGAGACACGTTAACGCCTCTCACAATGTTACATATATTCCATACGCCACATAATATTATTTAAAAACAAATAATAAAAACTAAACAAACAAACAAAAACACACTTTTTGTTTGGCAAAATGGGCATGGCCAAAACTACCCAGGGCCATTTGGAGGTGATTTGGCTACCCCAATTTTTTCTTAAGGTCCATTCAATATTAGTACAAACTGCAAACTACATGTATTAATAAAACATTTTATCAGTCATTTTTTAAATTGTATATAAGAATCATAAATTTTTATGACAAATATTAGTTTTATAGATAGAATTATAAGAATTTTTTCTGAACCAAGTTTAAAAAAAAAAAAAAAAAAAAAAAAAAAAATATCCATAACAATTCTCCAGAGAATTAAATGTTCTTGAACTTAACATGGATAAGATACGAATAAAACCAGGAATTAGGAAGACTTGGTCAATAAGTTTTCTTTTTTGTAAGTAGGACCCAGTCAATGTCTCTCAGATGGAGATACGAGATTCGATCATCCAACGGCCAAAAAGCCGAGAAAGGTCGGTTGCTTGTAGTTGTAGTGAAACGACTTTCGTATTTTTAAAATGGGCCTCCTTTAATTTGTAGTGGGAATTTCAAGTCAATACACTGGAGTGCTAACGGCTACTCCAATTAACGTCTATAAAATTAAAATCTGACGCAACCGACTTGTTCAAAAATACACTCATTATATTAATTACAATATATACGTTATTTTTTTAATGAATTATTTACTGCTGTCTGTGCACTGCACTCTTGCATGTCCTGCGCTGCCCTGAACTATTTACAACTACAAATTGAGACGATTTATTAGTTGACCAAAAATATAACATTTGAATAATAATTAAATTAAATTTAACGGGAAGGTTGTTTATGAATTATGATACCCAATACGGCATTACCCACCCCATGCCTCAGCAATCAGCATTTGCCGTTAGAATAACATTAATAATTTTTTAAAATTTTTATATACATTTTTTTAAAGTATATACAAAAATCACATATTTTAAAGATACATGACACTTTAATAGATTAAATTAAAAGAATTTTTTTAAACCTAATTTATTTTCTCATGCACTTCCATTAAAATTCTCTCTTGTTCCATTAATCTTGTTAAAAATACATGTAAGAATCTCATGTGTAAAAACAAATGCAGTTAATGAATGAATAAAAAAAAAAAAAAAAAATTAACCTGACATGAATATAATGCGAAATTAGCAAGTTAGATCAGTTGAGAAGTCTAACTTGTTTAATTAAATGAGTCAGGTTATGATTAATCTATATAATATTATATTCATGCCTCGATACAACCCAAACTCACATGCGAACACTATTTTTTTTTTTTTTTTAAACTTTTTGAAACTTCATTCATCTTCAAAAAAGTAATATAGAGCTGAGGAACTCTAAACAAAACAAGAGCGTTACGCTCTAAGTACTTAGAGTACGAAGCTCTAAAATTACAACATCAAGGATATCCTCCTGGGTTTCTTCAATGCATACCTTATCCATGACCTGTTTTACAGCTACTTTGGTGAGACCATGAGCCACCCTATTGCCTTCTCTCTGAATGTGTTGAATCTACCAGTGCCTTAAGCTTTTGAGCACTTCTTTGATGTCTTCAAGGACTTGCTCGTATTTACTCCAATTTTGAGAATTGGCATTGAGTGCCTTGACAACCTGTAAAGAGTCACCTTCCATAATAACAGATTGCAATCTCAGGTCTCAAATAAATTCAATTGCACTGAATGCCGCTTGGGCTTCGGCTACCACAGGGTCCGATGTTATACAGGTTGTGTGCGCCTTTGCTGCAATCACCTATCACTCAAATTCCTCGTGATAATACCAAGACCCATGCGACAGGTTTTTGAGTCTAGCGCTGCATCCCAATTAATTTTATATAATTCATGTGAACACAAATTGTCACCCCTATTAAAATCGAAAGAGGAGCCCTACATATACTTTCAAGTGCTCACACTCCTTGATGTGTTAGTAACAATCACAATTGGATAAAATAATAAACGAAAGTACTTATTGCATCTAATCATGATTTTCACTACGACATCAAGGAATGAACACTTTAATCGAAAATCTAAACACAATCCCAATTTTCTCTTTTCTAAAAAAAAAAAAAAAAACAAATCTCAGAGAATATCGATGAAACAGTGGTCTTAAGGTGCGTTTGGCATTGTAATTTTATAGATAAAAAATGCTATTTTAAACCAAATCGCACAAAAAAAATGGTTGTTTGGATTTGCAGTTTGAAAACTTGGATACATTTTATCAAATTAAAACACACAATTTTAAAGTCTTAACTACGATTTTACCAAACACTTGTTGAATGCCTCCTAACGATCAAAACTTGTTGTCACTACAATACTTTAACAACAAGTATAACTTTTTTATTAGAATTAGCAAAAATAAATATAACTTTTTAATTTTTAAGAGCAAAATATTTTATTTTCATAATTCATATACATTCACGAGCATGAATATATAGAGTCCTAACAAGAGACCTTAAATAGTCATAAAATGATAATATTTTGGACCGAGTTTCCCTTCAAATTGAATTTGTTGGAGAAAATTTCTCTAATTCATTCTATCAAAACCAATCTCCGCCCTTAAAGCATGTAACTCTAAAGACGTGTGATGACGTGAGAATCACGTGCTCTATATATATATATATATATATATATATATATATATATATATATATATATATATATATGTGTGTGTGTGGAAATTTTGTCTTGAGCAAAAATGGGAGAATTTAATACCTTATAAAACGGTGGTTGGTGTAGTTGAAAAAACAGTTGATGAGATCAGGAAAGACGAGCGAACAGGGGAGATGGTGGACAGCACTCAGTCTCAACATGTTTATGTGTTTCCCTGGCATGAGAGTTTGAAGGTTTCACGTTATGGAACAAATACAGCTGGAGGATGTAGGCTTGGAAGGGAGCGATGGAGCCACAACATTTTCAAGTCATCCTCGGGCTTTTGATAGACAGCGATGTGAGGAGCATGTTTGATATTTCAATAAGGTAACACTACATGTTGAAACATCATGTGTTCCATTATTCTCATCCCATGATAAACTCTTGTTGAGTTGAAAGTGATAATAACATGTTGCCAAACTTACATTAACTAGGATTTATCTTTTTTTTTTTTTTTTTTAATAATTAGATGTATTGAAATCCATTTTGATGGAAATGATATATCAAAAAAAAAATTTTTTAAAAAAAATTATTGCATTTAACGGTGTATCTAATATCATGTCATTAAAAATTTTCAAATGGCGTGAGAACATATATACCATTTGTTGGTTATAAAAAAAATAAAAAATAAATAAAAAAAAAAAGTTAGCAAACCTCGTACTTTTCTTCTTTTTAGTCTTCCTCTCAACCCTACTTGCATTTTCTATTGGCTATTTTTCTCTACTCATACCGACTTAAACATCAGAGTTATCTACCACTTGCTCATTTCGATAAGCTCTTTTGCTAATTACTTCTCTCTTTGCCGGCATTTTCGATCAATACCTTGGCATGGTAGATGTGACATTGCAAAACTTTCAAACGTGATAACTCGACATGCAACTTTTTAAACATTAAGAATATGATTGCAAAAGTACCTAAATGTATTGAGGATCAATGAAGTTTTCTAAAAAACAGTAATGATAATAATTTCAAATGAAAATTATGTTAAGTTACTTGAGTTTCAAGTGTAAATGAGTCAAGGTTTGAATTTAGGATCTTTGGTCTTGATACCATGTTAAAATTTACTAAAAAAAAATGCAAATTAAACTAACTTTAACATCAATTACCTTAAATGTCATATTTAATATGAAGTTACAAAAGAAAAAAAAAAAGAAAAAAAAAAAAGACCATCATCCTATCATTTTAATGAGTTTTAACATCTAAACTCTAATTTTTATCAAATAATACGTTTGTTTGGGAAAACCTTTTCCTTAAACACTGTAATTGATGTAAAAAAAAAAAAGAAGTAAGAATGTTTGGTATAAAAAATTGAATTTTTTTTGTTTTGTAATGATTTTTTTTATTTGAATAATAATAAAAAGTGAATGATGTGATATAAAAAGTGAAAAAAAGTTATAATGTTTTTATGTTGATTTTTTTAGGAAATGGTGATAAACAGTAACAAAGAAAAATGAAAGATTTGCCAAACAAAGCCTAATTACTATGAAGTCGTGTATTTTTCAAAGTAAAAAATGATTGTAATTTTTTTTTTTTTTTTTTGGGTGAAATTGAGTTTGAAAAAAATTATTTTTAATTTAGTCTATTAAACTAACTTAGATCACATATTCTCATTTGCATTTTAATAGAACTAATAGGACACATAATTTTCAGGTATATTTTTTAAAATACATGTTTTCTAAAATAAAAAATAATGTCAATTTAATAAATTAAGAGAAAAACTTTGTCTAAATTATTTATTATAGTTTTATTTGGGACAAAGTTTTCCTCTAAACTGGGTTGGAAGAATTTCATTCAACCTACTTTATAAAAATGACATGTGTCCCTTTAACATGTTAGATGCACATATTTTTTTAATAGTATGGACAAAGTTGAAATAAATTTTATTAAAAACTCATATACATTTTACATGTTATTAAAAAAAAACACATACCACTTTTATAGAGTAAATTAAAGAAATTCTTTTAATCCAGTTTTTTATCCTTTTATTTTTTAAATCTTTGATCACTTAACGGCCTTGCTGGCACAGTTACCGCAGTAGTTAAGGGTTTGATCCCGTGGCACCCCCAATGATTTTTTTAATTTTTTTTTTAAAAAAAACCCACAACACCCTCAAACTTAACACACATCACATGTTTGATGTAATATCTCAATGATGTGTAGTTGGTCAAATTTTCCTTGTTTTTCTTAGAGTCAGAGACCGTAAAGTACAGTTCTAGACATTTTTTTTTTTATATTTCTATCTTTTTGATATAGTATCGACGTTTTACATTTCTAATATATCAATTTCTAAAAAAAAAATTTAGCGACATCCCAATATAAAATAGCTGGCTCCACCGACCCCAAGCTGACTCCACCGACCCTCTATACAAAAAACAAAAACAGTATAACGGGTCGGTTATATATATTTATATTCGAGACTGTCCTCGAGACCCATTACCACAAACCCGACCCACACACTATCGGTAGTGGAGGCCAGGCTGGCGGAGTAAAAATGGGTAAGCTGTACGGACTGTTAAAATTGTACTGATCGAGAAACACGATTCACTAGGTTTAAAATCATACACAAAACAATGCACGCACAGCTGTGATGCGCAGGAGCACCGTACGCCTGCTGACACCACAGCGCACCTCTCTCTCTCTCTCTGTGTAAATAGGGGATTTGACATCACCGGCAAATGATCTATCCACGTGGCAAACATTCAATGGTTTGACCGAAACAGCTGGTCTACACCACCGAAACATTCAATGGTTTTCAGATGGGGGATGGATTCAGGAAGGAAGATAGGCCACTAGATTTTTCGCTCCAGGCTTTTTCCACCGCTTCGATTTTCGTGCAAATTATTTATTTTTAAAGAGTACGTGTTAAATGCGGGGTAAATAAAGAAACAACAAAATAGATGATGGGGTCCACAGATTCTGAGGGACCCGGTGAGATGAGGATAGATTTGTCAATTTGGAAATAGATGGGCCCTCTCCTCTTGTCTTATAATATTTTGAAATATCCTTGATTTAGAAACATGCCGTGCTGTACCATTTGGTTCGGTCATGGCAGTATTAGGCACAAGATCTGATGGATTATGTGTTTGTGAGGATGATGACATTACTAATTCGAGCTATTAACTTTGCATCAGACTGACAAGGCATTGCATGTATTTTGCCTATCATTAAATATTTAAATTTATGATTATTGTGATGAATGTCATATTAATTTATAACAAATCATAGTGAAAGCTTTAATAATTAAAACCTTCTATTAAAAATTAGTTTTTTAAAAAATAACAAGAAGAATTTTCTAGCAATTACTCAAATTATAGTTGTCAATACAATGATTACACACATTAGGCTCACGACATGAGAACTCTACAAAGCAGTAAAAATGTTATGAGCGACGTGCAATTGGGGGCGACAAAACTATCTTTAATGTTAAAGTTAGTAAGATAAGCTTAATAGAAAATGGCAAAAAATTGATGGGTGTATGTCAGTATACTTGTGCCTAACTTCCTATTGGCCTTATATAGGCTAAATATTGTTTTGGTTGTATGCCTGATCAAGGCAATTGTAGTCAATCAACTCTTAATTATGGTCATCGATCGTGCTCGTGATTTTCCTTAATGATCCACCTTCCCCTTTTTTTGTGGTTTTTGTCCTTTTTGGAGACTCAACGGATACTACCTTTTTGGGAGGGGTTGATGTATCATTTTTCCTTTGGTGGACTGTCTTTCCTCGATCTTTTTTCATAGAGAATGGCTAGCTGATATGGAATTTCCTTTCATGTGTGTGCTATTCACGTGAGGTTGGGTCTTGGTAAGCTCATTGACACCTTGGGACGGTGCTTAGAACGAGTCGGTGGGCTAGTGGGGATGCAGTCATGTGGGCTCTAAGGAGAGTAGCCTCCATTCCAATAGTCCCACATTTCCTATTGCTACTTATGTATTTCAATAGAAATTAAGTTGTACTGGTGTCGCATGCCTCCATTCCGGCAGTCTCCTAGACTAGGCCTCCATCCAATAGTGATTAAATTTATTTTTTATTTAATTGAGATTTTTTTTTTCTTGATTAGATGACTATAGTTTGATTGATTTTAGTTTGTTGAACTAATTAATATATTGAGGTCATCCTCTAAAGACCTCACTGGGGCTAAAAATGTGATTTTTCGGACACGATAGACAATGTAATTGATCGATCAAGTCATAATGCAAAAATAAGATCTTTTCAGGACTAGGATTATGATATTAGCCTAGTAGATCATACTAGGGATATGATATCTCGCAGACGAAGGAGCCATTGCATATGAGGATAAATTTCAAGAGGACCTTTTAATGAACATCTTCTAATTGAGAAAATCTCCAATTGAATTTATGAACTCTAAAGATAAAGAAGTCAAGAGACAAAGAACTCAAGAGTTAAAGATTTGTAACGTGTGTGGACGTAGGCCGTAGGTCGAACCACCTTAATTCTATGAGAATCTTTTTTTTTTTTTTTTTTACATGTCCACACAAAAAAGGGAGGAGAAATTCGAATTAATGACCTTCGTTTCATTAGGCGTGGTTCCAGCCGATTGAACTATCTCTTGGTGACCTCTCTTCCTTTTCATCTCTCTTTTTTTAAATTATAAGTTATAATAGGCTGTACTTAATATCTTTTTATAATAAAAGTTTCGCTCAATTTCTTAAATAATAATAATAATGTTAGAGGGACAAACCAATTTTAATGGATTAGTATAATAGAATAAACCAATAAGGCGTTGAGGCATTTTTTTAATTTTTTTTTTAATTTTTTAAGATGCGGCTTTGTCCAATACTTGAAAAGGTAAGCCAGAAATCACTATCGGATTACAATTTAAATTCATAATTTTCAGACCAGAAATGCAATTATGGAAAGAAGATAGCTCCGGAAAGTATAATACTATGTAAGAGATTTCTTTACAACTTTCACATGATTCGATAATGCGAAGTAAAAAGTAAACATTAATTATTAGTATTTGTTTTTTTTTTTTAAAAAAAAAATTATTTTTATAAATATTAATTTAATGACTTATTTTTACTATTATATAATTTAATTTACATAATAATTATATAGCAATATACTAAAATTTTGTTTTGCGATATCTTTTAAAAACACAAATTATTCTTACGAAATCAGAATCCCAAACGTACCCTAAATAACATTACTCAATAATAACACAAATATTTGTTTATTTGTGTATTTTTATTTTTTTCATTTAATATGCAGCTTGAAAAGGTAAGTGAGAAATCACTCTCAGATTACAATTTAAATTCATAATTTTCAAACCAGAAATGCAATTATGGAAATAGATAGCTACGGAAAGTATAACACCATTTAGGAGATTTCTTTACAACTTTCACATCATTTGATAACGTGACAGTAAAAAGTAAATATTAAATTATTAGTATTTGTTTTAATTTTATAAATATTAATTTAATGAATTATTTTTACTATTATCTAATTTAATTTACATAATAATTATATAGCAATATACTAAATAACATTACTAAAAAATAATACAAATATTTGTTTCCAAAATTTTAAGAGATAAGTATTGACCACTGTTAATTACAGTCAGCTCAGCTTCTATAAGCATGTATAGTCGTTTCAGGAAAAAAAAAAATACACTTCCTATAGTTTTCGGTGAAGTAGACATTTTTAACCCGTTAGTTCTCATTAATTGCCAAAGTTGACACAGATATTAATCTATAGATATTTCCAAAAAGAAAAATCCAAAAATACAAACCAGGATTGGTGATATCTTTAAAGGACAAAATTTTTCTATAAATTTTCTATAAATTAGTTTGTCATAATTTTTATTGACAAAGAGCAATGCTATAATTATTCGTTTATCCATGTTAATATTGCTTTTAAAATCATAATTTAATCAAAATTTAATAGTGATTTATCTCAAATGTAATAGTAATTTTAAAATTTACATAAAGAGGATAATAAGAGGATAAAAGAATGTTTCTTACATGCTAATTACACACGTCACTTTTAGATGCTTGGTGTCCATCTTTGAAAATATTTTTTTACGAGAAAATAACACTTTTTTTTTTCTCTTCAAAATTATTAACAAATAACTCAAAACACTTTAATTTTGTTTAAATTTGGCTTGATTGCTCAAAAAAGAAAGAAAGAAAGAAAAAAAGCGAGCTCCCGTAATTTTTTCAACGGTTTGTATTTAATTCAACTATATCTTTTACTCATAGAAAACTTGAAATTAAATTTAGATAGTTAAAAATAAAACTACAGCAAACAACACCTAAACTAAACCAAGTTTGTTAAAAGTTTTCAAGCTATTTTTATGCTTGGTTTGAAAAATTGTTCTGATGTGACATATATATATATATAGAATTGGTTTTTCTTGTTAATACATTTTTAAGATGGTGATTTTGTTTTTGTTTGAACAAGTGTTAGGAGTGTTTTGTGTTGTTAATGATTTTGTTTTGGAAAAATAAAACAAAAGAGAAAAAGGAAAAAAATGTTATCAAAAAAAATTGAAAAAATAATAGAAAAATGTCGTTAAAGAGACATGTCCAAAACATTTTTGAAGAAATCATATATATTTTACAAAACATTTTTTATTTTATTTTATTAGTAACATGTTTTCTTAAAATAAGCAGATATATTTGATAGTCATTTTTTTTTTTTTTTCTTTCTCAAACGTGAATTCCATGAAAAACACTTATCCCTTTGATATCCCAACAAAACACTATTTCAAATTAAAAATCAAAATCAAAATAAATAAAAATTGTCAAAAAATTAATCAAATATATCCCAAAAAATCATAATCACACACCTACCACGAAATGAAAGAAATAATGAAAATAATGAATAAAATAAAGCAATGAGCACCTTCTCCGTTCCAGCTTTTTGCCCCAAAAGCGAAAAAAGTTCACAATAAAAAGTCTGTGAGTGACCCTGCATTTTTTCTTTTTCAGGTGTCATATATAATCATGGACCGACCAAATGCCAGGCTCTCCTTGATAAGGTAGTGTATGACGGCCGAAAGTGGGGCACGAAGCCAATCGGGCGGGTCTCACCCAAACCGGGTGGGTTTGGTTTTCGGTTTGACCCGGTCAGTAAACAGTATGAGAACACTAGAGAAAGAGTGACGTGTACATACCTCCAAGTGTGGGTTCAGTAGATGCCGGGGACGCAATCGTCATTCGCCATTGTGATGCAAGACAAGGACAGCTGGTCCTTTCCTTCCACAAGGCTCTGTCACCAAAACACACGCATTGTATATTACCAACAAAAATAAAAATTAAAAAAACCCAAAAAATGAAAAATGAAAAATCGGATTTATTTTATTTTTTTATATATAAATATTAACCCTTGAAAATCTTTATAATTATGTTTGGCCGTGGATTTCTATGGTGGAAAACGCAAAGCTGGAAAGGAAAGGTCTTTCTCTTTCTCTCTCTCCCTCTCTGTCTGTAAATCTCTCTCTAGAGCTTCACCTTCTGGAGCAAGCAAGAGAGAGTGAGGGGAGAAGAGAGGGAGTAGAGAGAGGCTGAGGCGGCGCATTGTAGCGAAAGGTGCTTATCCTGCGCCCTGGTTGGGGCTCAGAGAGGATGATATTTCTTTCTTCTTCTTCTTCTTCTTCTTCGCTTCGTTCCCACGGCATCCTTTGATTGATTGATAGAAAAAGAACAAAAGCCGAATCGAAGAACAAGAACTTTCTCTGTGTGGATTTTTTTTCTTCTAATACTTTTTCTTTCGGTACAACTCTGGCGGACCTTAAAGGAACCCTAGCGTTCCTCTCCTCGATTCTAGCAGATCGGTTTGATTTCAAGTCAAAGAAGAAGAAGCGGAGGGGGGTTTACACGGTGATGATGCTTTGGATTATGAGGTTCTCCGGCTTCTTCTCCGCGGCAATGGTCATGATCGTCCTCTCGCCTTCTCTCCAGTCATTTCCTCCCGCCGAGGCCATCCGATCGTCTCATCTCGACAACTACCTCCGGTTTCCGGTCCACGAGTCCACCTCTGCTTCCTTCGGTCGCTTTTCCTTCCGAAGAGCCCCCGCATTTCGCAATGCCGATGAATGCGGCTCCGTCGGCTCTGGAACCGAGGTTTGCGATCCGAATTTGGTGCACGTGGCGATCACGCTCGACGTGGAGTACCTCCGTGGCTCGATCGCCGCCGTCCATTCGATCCTGCAGCACTCGCGATGCCCGGAGAGCATATTCTTCCACTTTCTGGTCTCGGAGACGAATCTGAAAACCCTTGTGGAATCCACTTTCCCTCAGTTGAAGTTCAAGGTGTACTACTTCGATCCGCAGATCGTCCGGGGACTAATCTCGACGTCGGTGAGGCAAGCGCTCGAGCAGCCGTTGAACTACGCGAGAAATTACTTGGCGGGTCTGCTCGAGTCCTGCGTGCAGAGAGTGATATACCTGGACTCCGATCTCGTCGTGGTCGACGATATCGCCAAGCTCTGGACCACGAGGCTCGGAAACAGAACGATCGGAGCGCCGGAGTACTGCCATGCCAACTTCACGAAGTACTTCACAGCGGGGTTCTGGTCGAACCGGCGACTCACCCGCGCTTTCAAGGGCCGGAAGCCGTGCTACTTCAACACCGGCGTGATGGTGATAGATCTGGTGCGGTGGAGAGAGGTCGGTTACACGAGTCTGATTGAGCGGTGGATGGAGATCCAGAAGAGCCACCGGATCTACGAGCTCGGGTCTCTCCCGCCGTTCCTGCTGGTCTTCGCGGGACACGTGGCGCCCATCGAGCACCGGTGGAACCAGCACGGCTTAGGTGGCGATAACGTGAGGGGCAGCTGTCGTGACCTTCACCCCGGTCCGGTTAGCCTTTTGCATTGGTCCGGCAGCGGCAAGCCCTGGCTCAGGCTCGATTCCAAGAAGCCCTGCCCGCTGGACGCGCTATGGGTACCCTACGATTTGTACGGACTTTCTCACTGAACAAAATTACCACTCAGCCGGTAAATTCCCCACCAGGACTGTTTTGTCACTTCTTTTGCTCCCTTCTGATTTTCCATTTTTTACTTCTTCATTATTTTGTGTTTTCTTCTCTTTCTTCTTTTGACCATGACCTCTACGAAATTTTTCTTCCCCTTATTGATTTATATTTATATTTTAGTGTTGTTGTTATTATTATTAACTCATTTCCCAGGAAATTTGTACTCTATTCTATTATTCCTGCATCTGAAAATAAAACCAAAAAAAGGGATATTCAATTTGTTATTGTATATCATGTATAGACTCAGTTTAGATGTCGTGTAGCATCGTGGTCATTGTTGATTATAGGGCCAAACAGAGCCTGTGTGTCAAAAAAAAAGTTGAAGAAAAGCTGTTCTGCAACTGCAATGGAGGCTGATATTACACGTGGTAGTGGAGACAACGTAAATGACCAAATTGCACTTTTAATGTCCATAAACATCAAATTATTCAGGCAAACATCCTGTCTTTGGCTGGTGTCTCTGTCTAGACTGTCTTTGTTCTTTGGAGTTTCCTCTCTTTCTAAGTACATGCTATATTCACCGTCTTCCCTTTCGTTAAAATTGTTGGGGTTTAGGATATAGCATTCAAGGAGTGAGTGGAAGGGTACCCTTTGCAGTATAGGGTGGCTCAAGTGCTGAAGGGTTTGCACTTCACCTATTTTATTTAGCGTGGAAGATATTTGTGAAAATGGTGGAGTGTGATGGGCAAAAGGTGCATTATGTTTAATTGCCGTCGAAGTTGTCCATTTACTTGTAGTGGGTGTGTGTGTCTAGAATGCGCCCGTGGGTGCCGGCTGGAGAGCCAAATTAGGCAAAACAAGAGGGATCGAGGGCATTGGAAGAATCTAATGCATGAGAGATAACATGTGCGCCGCGGTGGCATTGGCGGAAGACTTGTGAGCTACCCTCCCGCTGGTTTCCCTTCGCACACATTGCTGGCATTGGCAATCCCTTGTTCTTCTCGCTTTTTGAAATGGATTTATAATAAATTATCCACCAGAAGAAGAGATTAACTAATAATTGTTAATAAAGTTAATGGTGGCATCAGGGAGGGACCCAGATGACATTGTTGCGTAGGATGTGTCCAGAGTAGGGGTACGGGGGACCGATTCCCTTGGCCCTGGCATCACACGTGGCTTGTGGCATGGAGTCTCGTGGAATCAGGGGCTTACATGTGGTCAGTCTGCTCTATGATTAGATTAGATTGTTCTATATTCATCTTCTGGATTAGTCAGTATAGAGTTTTTTTTTTTTTTTTTTTTTTAATTAAGTTTTTAACTTTGTTGGCTGCTAACTTACCGGCTGGGATGCTTAGGTTTAATTTATAATTATAAAAAAAAAAAATGATTAGGACCCTGCAACAGTCGCTGGGGCCAGGGCGTACACAAAGATGGGTGGTGAAAATCATAAAAGATCAGTCTGACATTGACAGCTTTGCTGTCACAATTATTCTAATCATGTGCTAATTCAATTTTGTTTTTAATCATTTGGTATGGCTAGATTGTTCTAGAAGAGAGGTGGTGGGCAAATTGGCAAATGGGAGCGGGGAAGGGCGACCGACAGACCAGTTTCATAGTCGAAATTCGAAAACCAACCGGTATGTAAATCGAACCATGAGGAGAGAGAAAGACAGCAAAACAGTGAGTAGATTCTTTCCCACCGCCCCAGCACCCCACCTCAAATATGTGTAATTTTTGGGTTAGGAGAGAGTAGGTTATTCATGTGGATGGAATTGGCCGGGGCTTGCTTCATATGTGATAATCCTGATTCTTTTTTTTTTTTTTTTGTTGTATCAACTCATTCGGCGTGGTAACAACAACTTGAAGGTTAATAAAAATGATTGCGTAAGATGGGGTTAAAAATGTCATTCAAAGGTACCGAGAGGTACAGCGGCCGTAGACGCGTCAGTTGGTCCACATGTAGCATGCCGATACTGTTCATCTATTATTTTACTCATATTACCTAAATAACATAATAAACCACACCTGGCCTTCAATCTAAACTGAAAGTTTGGACCTCAAGGAATGTCCGAGGTGTCGGTGTCTCAGTCTGCCTATGAAAGGGCGGATCACATGGGGTGTTTGTTAATCTAGTTTTGGGACATTTTTTTTTTTTTTTTTTTTTCTGTTTGTTTGTTTATGGTTTGAAAAAAGAGAAATACTTGGCATTGATAGTATTTATCTTGAAAAAAAAAAAAAAAAAAATTTGTTGTGATGTGACATAGAGCTAAAATTTATTTCGAGGGTTTGGTGTTTTTCGTTGTTTGTTTGTATTTTTGTTTTGAGATTAGAAAACAAAAGACAACAGATATTTTTTTTGAAGGTGTGACACCGTGATATTGAGATCTCCTCAAATTTTATAAAATATGAGATTCTTGAATTTTAAAATCTCAGCTCTCATATTTTGAAAAATTTAAGAGAATCCTAATCGGACACGGTTGTGGTGGGCTCTGGCGCAACTTCTGGAATACATACCCCCGTTTGAGCTTCTGGGTGTAAAACATGTAGAAGTCGTTGTAGCATGTGAGGAAAGGTACAAAAGAAGAAAAGGGGCAAGCACACATGTAAGGGGTGAAAAGGAGGAGGCCACGGGGGACCTTTACAGCTAGAAACAGCCGGCGACTTGATCCGAGGTTGAGGGACCATTAACAACCTGTTGGTCCGCCAACACAACTTGTTGTCCAAGTTACATGTATTTTACAACATATTAGAGACCCCCCCAACCTGAAAGTCCAAGGGCGTAGGACGTATACCTTTTTGTACCTAAAAAACCCACATGGTTTGAGCCATAAATGCCCTAAAAATGTGCTATGGATGGTTGGTAGGCCGAGAAAATTCTAAAACAAAAGGAGAAGGGGTCTTAAATATTTCTAGTTTGTAGGGTATAAAGGCAGCATTTGGCTGCTGATGAGTATGCATTCTCCAACTCTCAAAAGCTCCTAACAATGGATTCGATAAGAGTTAGCTGGCCAAGATACCTAGACAGGATGCTAGGTGCAACTCTTATAGCCTTTTGTTTGTCAACACATTTTAAAGTGAGAGAGATGAGAATTCGGTAAAATAGACTATCTGAATTTCTATAAAATTTGAGTAGACTAAGTTAGGATATGAGGATCACATTTTTTATCGTCTTTTAAGTTCTTAGTGCTAGTCGAAGTTATTTTGTCAAAACTTCTTAGAGTGAAGTACTAGAATCGAATGAGGGTTCTCTGGAATTAGACTGTTCGAATTTCTATAAAATTCGAATAGCTTAAGAGAGAAAGATGGGGAGAGTCACTTGTCCTTGGCAACCTAAGGTGTCGGGTTTATCTTGTTGGGGCAGGTGAGCCCCGCATCTTCTCTTAAGAGCTAAAATTCGGACAAACTTAATTTCAAGAATCCGAATCTTTCGGAGGGCACCAATGTACTCCAGGTAAAACTAGTTTGCTTCAAACGCAATTCAGTTGACAAGCAAAGGTTTGCTAAGTGAGGCCACGAATAAATATAAGAGGGATAATGGGATATGATGGAAACTTTTCCGAAGTAGAAAGCAAAGAAGTAGACTTGAAGCTTGTGGGCCATTTGCAGCTGGTATCACGAAGTAGGACAAACGACATATGCATCTCCTTGCTAATCCTACTCCAATACAACAATGTACCTCCATCATGATTGTGATCAATGGGACCATTTGAAAAATCGTTACATATGCAACTCTGACTTTTGGAGCCACGCACGCACAGCATTTATTAATGCACATACTAGGGATGGCTAAGTTCTTGAGCTTGGTTGTCCACCCTCGGGGACTATAATCTTCTCCATCGAACTATTTTATGGTTTAAATTAAATTTTACTAATTTAATAGTATATATGTTACCACATAGCGAATATAAGTAATAAAATAAAATAAAATTAGACCGTAATATGATTCTTCTCCATTTTACACGAACTTGAGGGGTTTCTTTTTGGTTTCGTACGAATAGTTGCGGTTGTGAATAAGCAAGTAAACAGCATTTTCAGGAGGATGGCTTCTAATAATTATGTGGGACATTAACGACTACTGACATATGCAATGCGCAATATATGCCAAATTAAGATGTATGATGAGATTGTAAGCATGGAGCACCTTATGAGAAGTGCCATGAATGGCCAAATTTGGCATCTAGTTGAGAAGACACTGGCAAGATGGATCAAGAATCTTATCACCTTTCAGTGTCCTTTTTCTGCCATCACAAAAGCTAGTTGCAAGAAAACAGAGGACAGGACAATGCTTTGAGCAAGACTGTTATGTGCAATTATACAAAGACCATTGAATATTGATAATGGGATGATTGGGAAGAAAATGTGGGGGAATTCAGCATAAGAAGATTTTTATAGGATTTTACCATTTTGCCTGCTCTTGATGCAGTGAGAGCGACAGATTCAGGAAAGCAATTTGTAAATATGCTCAATACAATTTATATGAAGCTTGAGATTGCCCAGTGCTGTTAATTGCAGAGGACAGGACAATGCTTTGAGCAAGACTGTTATGTGCAATTATACAAAGACCATTGAATATTGATAATGGGATGATCGTGAAGAAAATGTGGGGGAATTCAGCATAAGAAGATTTTTATAGGATTTTACCCTTTTTGCCTGCTCTTGATGCAGTAAGAGCAACAGATTCAGGAAAACAATTTGTAAATATGCTCAATACAATTTATATGAAGCTTGAGATTGCCCAGTGCTGTTAATTGTCTGTCTAAATCAGTCTCAGAACATAATAAAATCATTTGTTAATGGTTTTAGAAGAGAGATAACAACAGAAGCTCCTTGAAATATGAAATGGGCAACCCACTACCATTCAAAATTACAGAGGAGTATTAGAAAAAAAGAAAGAAAGAATCAGAGTGCAAGCCAATAACATTCAATGTGAAAACAACAAAACTAGTAACTACAACATGAAGCTGAGGAACTTCATTTCTGTTGGCTGCAACTGGATTTACAGCTGCCAAGGAAGGACATTCATTCAAGGGAACTGGAACTTCATGTAATCCTGTGTGGCAGAAGGAGGACTAATATACACCCAAAGCAAAGAAATAATGATGGAGAGCAATCCAGACCAGACAAAGACAATGGTTGGAACCCTTCCCCTCCTTCCCATCAACCCCTTTGCAAATGGATAGAGATGGCACAACACCCAGAAGCTGAAGAACACCCCTCCAATGAGCTTGCTCCACTCAGGGAATTGGCTGTACATTGTTCTGGATGCTCCAACAGCAATTGCAATCATGTTCACCATTATGATTGTGATTGGAGGGATCATTAAGAAGCTCCACTTAACCTCATATAGATCTGCAAATTCCTCATCTCCATCTTCAGGAGTGTTGGCCTTAGAGGTCAATGTGAATGAGATGTCGACTCCTGCTATAACCTTCAATAATCCTTGTAGCACAGCAGCAGGATGGGCACTCGTTCCACCGATCAACCAAAACTGTTCGTTTCGCCACCAATCATGGAGAGTGATGCCAGACCATTTGATTTCAAGAATTGCTAGCATGCACAAGGTGAGGGTGATGGCCAACAAGAACACTAGAAAGGTCACACTGAGGGATTGGACTATGAACTGCCCTGAAAATAGAGAAACTGCAGGCAAGAAGCAATAGACTATGAGAAACAAGGATGTGAAAGGGTACATTCCCACATTGAAATATGCAACCCTCTGCAAGAATTTCATTCGGCGACTCGCGAATAATGCATTGTTTCTTGAGAAGAAAATCTCAACCGACCCTGTCGCCCATCGAAGCACTTGGTGTAGCCTGTCTGTCAGATTAATAGGAGCTGTCCCTCTGAATGCATCCCTTTTGGTAACACAGTACACTGATCTCCACCCTCTATTGTGCATTCTATAACCAGTTACCACATCTTCTGTTACAGAACCATATATCCATCCCACCCTTTTTCCCCACTCAGTTTTGTCCTCATAGAAGCAAGAAATAACACTTATCGCCTCTGCCACAGTTGCAGCATCTAAAGGTTCACGAGGCACTGCAAGAGAACCGGCTGGCCTGCCTTGCTTGCCTTTCCCTTGTAAATCTTGAAGCAACCTTCCCTGGTATTCTGCTACTGGGATAGACGCAGCCAGAGAATTAGAGTTACCAAACCTTTTGGGAAGAAGCAAGGACTCAATATCCGCATCATCATCGACATCATTGTAATCCTCATTGATGGGCAAAGCTATTTCATCCTCTTCCTTCTTTGCCACCTTGGCCTTCCTTAAAAACAACTTGATTTTCCTTCTACCAAACCACCCGTGGTGTTCTGTGGCCCTAGGAGGACTAAACCCATAAAGTGCAGTTCTTCTGAAAATGCAGCCAGTCCCTACATACATTGGACCCTGGAGCCCATCCAGAGCTCTCATGCTTACATCAAAGAACACTGTATTGTGATTTGCATACCGATCATTTGGATCAATACCCTCAAACCTTTGTGGGAATTGAACATAACAGATCCTATCACCTCCCCTATCAAGCATAAAGCACATTCCTTCCCTGAGAGCGAAGGAGTTGTAAATGTAGTGATCGCAGTCAAGATTAAGAATGAATGGGCCATTTGACATGATTGCACTGGTTCTCACAAGTGCATTCATGGCTCCAGCTTTCTTGTTGTGATCATAACCCGGCCTCTTCTCACGGGACACGTAAACCAGCATCGGTAATCTAATATCAACCTCAGTTGTGTCAATCAAATTCTCCCCATCTGCTTCTGCACCATAAACCGGTTCTGCACTTGGGGGAGCTAGCATTGCCTGCAGAGAAAGACAAAAGTTTAGTGCTTGAAAAGAAAATCATGAGCAATTCTATAAATCTAATGTGAAGAGAATTACCTGGATAACACCAGCATGATCCCCTCTTGAGTGTTCTGCCTCTGCTGAAGCCCATGTTCCAGCCCAATGAGAACCATCTGACATCCAAGTAGCCTTAGGAACATTAACGGGTTGAGAAAGATTGCCCCCCATTTCCATCTGTTTCTTCTTCACTCGGAGCTCTTCGTGCGCGTTGTAAGCGTCAGATCTTCGTCTAATAGACTCCGGTAAGGAATTTATTCTCACCTTGAATTCATCATACTCTCTCTTCACCCGCCTCCTCTCCCTTACGAAATCAAGTCGTACTTTGTTCTTAAGAAAATCGCGCTTCTGCCCAAAATACGCCTCAGGATTCCTCGGTTGTATCCCGTGTTTTCGGCAAAAAGGAACCCAAATTCTTGCAAAGCTGGCAGTTTCAGCAAGTGCTTCAAATGTCAACAGAGCTCCACCATCATCCGACAAGTAACACGCGAGCTTTTCCACTGGATAATCAACGGCAAGGATGGAGAGAATGGTGTTTGCTGTGACAAGAGGAGGCTCTTTTTCTGGGTCCGCTGTAGAAACAAATATATCAATCCCTGGAAGGTCAGACCGCCCTTTGGGGTTGCGAAGGTTCGGGGATTCGAATCGTTCTTTAAGAACAGAGAGGTCAGTGACTCTGTTTACAGGGCAGAGCTTAGGGAGTTGATCCAGAAGCCATGAAAACGCAAACCAGAGCTCGCAGACAGTGGACATTCCCCACAACCACATTGCGTCGCGATTAGGGTGTCGAATCCTCCAAGTAAGAAAGAATCCGAGGGCGACAAGACGTAGCAGAATAAGTAATCTGCAGAGAAACAAGTACCAATTTTTGATATTCAGTTTTCCATCACAAACAGAGTGAAAACAAATAACTTAGCAAAAGAATAAATAGCCATAACAGCACACCAAGCCAGACTTAACAATCACCATATGTAATCTATGAAATGAAGAGCCGTTAAACTTATAAAAATTGATCACCCATCTTCTAATACTAATTGAAACGTCCATATTTCATCGAAGTAAAAAATTATACTTGAGAAGAATGGAAGAGAACTGAGTAATCCAGAGTTAAACTTACCTATATGGACTGAGAATTGCAGCAGAAATCCCTACTTTCCTTGTCAAAGGCCTCCTGCTTCTCTCTCCAAAATCCGGCGGGTTTTCAAACCCATTAGCCCCAGATCCGAACCCGTACCCATCTTTAGGCCACACCGCGTTCCCATACCCGTACGTCCCCTTTGTCTCGAACAGCCACCGGGCATGATCGAAATCCGGCGGATGGTTTTGTTGTGCCTTAAACGATTTCACCAGGGAAAGCCGCTTGTCGAGCTTGAACTCTGCCATAGAAGGTAATGGCAACGCCTGGTCCTCTGCTTCAGACCCTGGCTCATCGTCCTCATCATCTTCTTCATCTTCGTCATCGCTGGCATCCTTATAAGGCTCTTTGCACCCAGGACACCTCCCTCCTCCACTTCCCACACAATCCAAGTAACAATCCCTGCAAATCTTGAACCCGCATTCACACAAACCCCGATTTGATTTCTTCCCGTGAATCGCCTTCTCATCACAACCCTTCATCCCACAAATTAGTCCTGATTTCACCACCGGCTCAGCCTGGTCCATCGAGCACTCGATCACGTGCCCGCGGGTGACCGAATTGTACCCGCCAGTAAAAATAGTACCCGAAATGAAGCTTCTCTCGGGCTTTTCAGCACTCCTTCCATCTCCGGCGAGACTAGTCTGAGAGGCTGACATGGGCTGGTGATCCGGGGTGGGAGGTATATGCACTGTGTAACTCACATACTCTGAGCTCACCTCCTCTGCGGTGGTCTCGTCCTTTGACATCGAGCTGTACTTTCCACCGCTCGAAGCCCGCCGGTTGGCTCGGCTACTGAGCGGCGAATTGGGGTTGTTCGAGACCGAAGCACGCGGTACCGGACTGGTTAACCCCATGCTTCTAATCCCTCCCACTTTTCCTCCAGATGACACCGTAATGGTCACCGGAGAGGAAGACGGCGAGGAAGCCGATTTCACCATTTTAAAATCAAGTTTTTCCCTTTCACTTTCCGGGAAAGAAAGAGAAAATGCACTTGGGATGATATGAAAGAAAGCACGCAGATGGACAAAAAGGAAGGAGAGAAAGAGAAAACCTCAAATACCCATAACGCAAAAAAGGGAAAATTTTCGATTTTGAAGTGAAAGGTGGTGAACAGCAGAGGTAGCTGAGAGACTTGAGGATGAGAGAGTATGAGTAAGAAGAAAAAGAAGAAGAAGAAGAAGCACTTTGGGGCAACGGTCGAATTTGAATCCTGAGTGAGAAAGGGATTATTGGGGTTTGTGTCAGATAGGATTAAATTTTTCAACGGTCGAATGATCTCGACCGTGGATTAGGAGAGATCCTGCGGTTGCTTTTTAACTGAAACGGCCGGTCCATGTTTTGAAGAAAAAAGTCAAAAAAGCTTACGGCTTCCCGACTTCAACGGTCGAATAAACTAAAAGTTTTAAGGGGCAAATGGTATTATTTATTGCTTTGTAGGGTCAGAGTGATGTTTAGGGCTTTTAGCAAATAAAGTTCATATTTTTAACACCGTCCTCCTTAAAGTCTACTCTTTTTGGTTTTAAAATTCAAAATTTTAACCTTAAAAAAAAACAATTCAGACAGTTTTTCTTCAAATTGGGTTAGAGAAATTTCTTTCAACCTAATCTATAAAAATGACATGTGTTTTTTTTTTTTTTAATAACATATGAGATGCACATGAGTTTTTAATAAAATGTATTACAACTTTGTCCCTTCTATTAAAAAAAATATGTGCATCTCAAATGTTAAGAGACACATCTCACTTTTATAAACTAGTTTAAAAAAAATTCTTCCAACCCAGTTTAAAAAAAAAAAAAAAACTTTGTCTATGATGCATGACTTCTTGTTTCTAGTAAGTTTTAGATTTTTTTTTTTTTTAGGTGAGAGTTAATTCGAGAATCTACAAATGGATCTTGAACATTATTGAAATAATTTTAGTGTGTGTACTTTCTTTCTCTTTTGCTTTCTCTCATTTTTTAAATATATCTTTTTTGAAAAATGTTTGGGTACTATACTAAGTACTACAATTTCTATTACAACGTCTTACAAATTTTTCTTGTAGTCCACTAGTGTAATGTAGCACAATATGAGTGAAAAGATTAAGCAATAAAATTTGGTAGGTAAATTAAATTATTTAGTAACTACCGCAATAAATGTCATATGGATAGCTGTGTTAATTTGTAGTAAAAGTTGTAGGATCTCTATTAACACTCATAATTTGTTTTCCCCCTCATAAGCATTTACCTTTCATAGATATAGATTTTAGAAAAAACTTCACTTAACTCCCTTTACTTTCATCACTTTTGTAATATCTTTCTTAAAATTTAAAAACTCTTAATTTAATGTTTCAAACTTTCAATTTTTTGCAATCCAACCCCTCTCCGTTAAGATTTGGGGTTAAATCAAACGTTCAAAGGATAATGACCCCTATAGCCCTGTAAACTTTATAAAATTACAAAATTGTCCTTAAATTACCATTAGTATAAAGATTTTAGAGAAAACTTCACTTAACTTCCTTAACTTTATAAAAGTACAAAATTATCCTTATAGCCCTTTCATAGATATAAATTTTAAAGAAAACTTCACTTAACTCTCTGAACTTCCATTACTTTTACAATTTCTTTCTTCAAATTCAAAAACTCTTAATTTAGTGTATCAAACTTTTTATTTTTTGCAATCACACCCCTCCCGTTAGGATTTGCAGTTAAATCAAACATTCAAAAGGATAAAATGACCCTTATAGCCCTACTTTATAAAATTACAACATTATCTTTAAATTACGATTAATTTTTTTTAAAAAAAAGGGTATTTTGGAAATTTCTCACCCATTGTTAGGGTTTAATGGAAAATTCTTACGGAATGATGATATTGCAAATTTTTTAAAGTTCGATACATTAAATTGAGAGTTTTTTAACTTTGAAAAAAATTTGCAAAAGTGATGAAAATTTAGAAAAGTAAACTTTCCCTATATTTAATTTATTTATTTTATAACTTTCGAGACGGCTTCCCTAGTGCATTTTGAGTTTGCCATGGGCCAATATGGATCCATTTTGATTACCTAAGATAAAAAAAGAAGAAAAAAGAAAAAAAGAAAGAAAAGGATTCATATAGTAGGTGTCCTTTGGGTTTGTCTTGATAATTTTGGAATGCTATACGCCTCCATCTTTTCCTTTCTTAAGCAAGCTGAGATGACCTTTGAGTTGGTTTGGTAAAATCTTTGATAAGGATGAAGTTTTTACTAATAAGATTAAAAAAAAAAAAAAAAGTAGCTTCAATTATGGGTAAGACATATTCCCAACTTCAACAGAGAGAAAGAGGTGGTGAGAAAAATAGGATAAATCATACACATCAAGAAAATTTAGGTCACTTTGGATGAAAATATTCTTCATGTCAAATGAAATAGAGATGATTCATTTTACGGTCAAAATTTTATTTTGTTATATCTAATAAAGTTTTTAAAGGTGCTACGTCTTTAAAATCATAGGCCATCCTTTATAATGTTGACAATTGACTTGCTTTTGACTGAATTATTATTATTTTTTTAACATAAAATATATTTATTGATAAGTCAACCCGGGCCGATTGCTCTTAAATTACAATATCGTAGTCCATAGATGCAATTTAGAATCTCTTCGATAGACATTATTCATTACACAAATAATAGCCACTCTAGCTAAAACAAGACTGAATTGCTAAACCATTGAGAGATTTTTTTTTTTTTTTTTTTTTGGTAAAGAAAATTACATTTCATCATCCTAAATTATCAATGCATTTGTAATTAATTCTACAACAAACTATTAATCGTTTCGATCAGTATCTAAAATTATTCTAATTCCATATTGAATTATTAATTTATTCCAATTAGTATCCAAACTATTGTAATGTGTCTTTATTACAAAATTCACTTCTTTTTTTTTTTTTTTTTTTTTTTTAATTCCTTCAACTTTGTTTCCACAAGTGACAGGTCACATGTTAGGGCAAGTGTTGTATTTGTCATCGCCCAATGCCTTATACGAATAGAAAATGATAGAATTTATTTATTTTTTAATTATTTTTATAGTGAATGAATAACTTTATTATTAAATTTGCATGAAATTTATATGAGCCTATAAATTTAACAATTAATCTTTTAAATTTAAAAAAAGAAAAAAAAAAGAAAAAGAAAAAATTCATTCAAATGATTTTTCTCCACAGACATCGCCAAAACTGCCAAAACTTTTACGACTCTGTCTCTAATAGGTGAAGTGTTGTCTCTTCAACATTATTTCCACTGCTCACAGAAGGGCGAAGGCAAACCAAATGTATGGGCAAGTGTTGTCTCTGTTCTCTCGGCTTCTCTTCCTTACTCAGTGCCCTGAACAACCCAAAACACTTTTTCTCTACAAACACCGCCAAAACCCCCTATAAACTTAGCGACTCTGTCTCTAAATATAGAGAAGAGTTCAACAACCTCTGCTCCAGAGGCCGCGTAAAAGAAGCGTTTGAGAGGTTCAAATCTGAGATATTTTCAGACCCACCTCTCTTCTCTAATCTCGTCCAGGCATGCATACCCCCAAAGGCTGTATCAGTAGGAAGACAGCTCCATTCTATGATAATTACATCTGGGTGTTCCTCAGACAAGTTTGTTTCCAATCACCTCCTCAACATGTACTCCAAAATCGGAGATTTACAAACGGCTGTGAAACTGTTTGATAATATGTCTAAAAGAAACATAATGTCTTGTAACATTTTGATTAATGGGTATGTGCAAGGTGGAAATTTGGAGAGTGCCCAGAAGGTGTTTGATGAAATGTCTGAGAGAAATGTGGCGACATGGAATGCGATGGTCATGGGGTTAACCCAATTCGAGTTTAATGAACAGGGGCTGAGTTTGTTTTCAGAAATGCACGAGTTGGGGTTTTTGCCTGATGAGTTCACTCTGGGAAGTGTGCTCAGGGGGTGTGCAGGGTTGAGAGCTTGTCATGCAGGCCGGCAGATTCATGCATATGTGGTGAAATGTGGGTTTGTGTTAAATTTGGTTGTTGGGAGTTCTTTGGCTCATATGTATATGAAGTCTGGAAGCTTAGAAGAAGGAGAGAAAGTGATTAAGTTGATGCCAACTCGCAATGTGGTTGCTTGGAATACGCTTATTGCGGGAAAAGCTCAAAATGGGCATTCTGAGGAAGTGCTGGAGCAGTATAATATGATGAAAATGGCAGGTTTTGGACCCGATAAGATTACATTTGTGAGTGTTATTAGTGCATGTTCGGACCTGGCAACACTTGGACAGGGTCAACAGATTCATGCTGAAGCAATCAAAGCTGGGGCTTGTTCAGTAGTTGCTGTGATTTCCTCATTAATTAGCATGTATTCAAGATGTGGGAGTTTGGAAGACTCCGTGAAAGCTTTCTTGGAATGCGAACAGCTGGATGTTGTTTCGTGGACTGCTATGATTGTTGCTTATGGGTTTCACGGGAAAGGAGAGGAAGCCATCAGACTGTTTGAACGTATGGAGCTAGAAGAGTTGGAGGTGAATGATGTTACATTCCTGAACTTGCTATATGCTTGTAGTCATTCTGGTCTGAAAGATAAAGGGATTGAATTCTTTGACGTGATGGTTAAAAAATATGGACTGAAACCTAGACTAGAACACTATACATGTGTGGTTGACCTGCTTGGTCGGTCTGGCTGTTTGGAGGAAGCAGAGGCTATGATAAGATCAATGGCCATAAAACCAGATGCTATCATATGGAAAACTTTGCTATCTGCCTGCAAAATCCACAAGAATGCAGACATGGCAAAAAGGATTGCTGAGGAAGTTATTAGGCTTTATCCTCTGGAGTCAGCTCCTTATGTGCTACTTTCAAACATTCATGCTTCTGCTAAAAGGTGGCAGGATGTTTCTGAGGTGAGAAAAGCCATGAGAGATAGGAAGGTGAAGAAGGAACCAGGTATAAGCTGGCTGGAAGTGAAAAATGAAGTTCACCAGTTCTACACGGGTGATAAATCCCATCCACAATCGGTGGAGATTGGTTTGTATCTGAAAGAGTTAATATCTGAGATGAAGTTGAGTGGTTATGTGCCTGATACAGGAGCTGTTTTGCATGACATGGATAATGAGGAGAAAGAATACAACTTGGCAAACCATAGTGAAAAGTTGGCAATTGCTTTTGCTTTATTGAACACTCCTACAGGTGTGCCTATAAGGGTGATGAAGAACTTGCGTGTATGCAGTGATTGCCATGTTGCCATAAAGTACATATCGGAGATCAAAAATCGAGATATTATTGTACGTGATGCTAGTAGATTTCACCATTTTAAAGATGGGAAATGTTCTTGTGGAGATTACTGGTAAGAGGATATATCGTTGCCTTACTGCTGATAGGATTACTTTTTATTGATATGATTTTTCTCAAAACTAATTATCTGCTAGGACATATTATATCATCCCTTTTCTTTTTCTTTTTCTTCTTTTTTATTTTAGAAAAATTCTTTTGAGAGTTTGAATTGTAACGTTGTTTTATACATTTTTGTAACTTACTGTTCTTGCTTTTACAATAAAGTTTAGACTTCAACAAATAGGCCAATAGCTAGTACTGTTTCCAAGTATCTTGTCATGACGGCATGACCTTATGAACTTGAAAAAACTATGTATCATGACGGCATGACCTTATGAACTTGAAAAAACTATGTAATGCCCCCAAAACCATTCATATTTGTATGCTATCCAAGAGGCCAGATCCTAAACATGTTATAAAAGTTAGAAAGCAATGTGTGAATAAAGAGCAGAAAATCAAGGCTGATGTATGAGAGTAGAATAAAAAGCATCAGCTCAGCTATGTTAATACATCTAGAACTACAAAAAAAAAAAAAAACTTTAGTGACGCTTGAATAGTGTTGTTTTCATTTAGTGACGTTTGAATAGTGTCCTTTTCTAAACAACAATAAACATGCGGTTGAGAATCAGTAATAGTGTTGTTTACTATTCAAACGACACTATTTGATGTCGTTTGAGCTCAAACGATTTTAATTTGGCCAAATGCCCTGACATTTATCAAAAAATTTGACAGGTACAAAACCTGATAATCCCAGCTTGGCCTAACTTGCAACCTTGATTAGGTTGGACATACTTTTGTACATATAACCTTCCTGTTGTGGCTTTTAGTTTCTTTTACAGTTGCAGTAGGAGTTTCTCCAGGCAGCCATTCACTGAATTGCCTCAAAAACTGCGTCTCCTGTAATCCCTTAAATTGTGTGTCAAAATACTATTGGGCCAGCTCATTCATTTGAAGTTTTGAACCACTACTGGCCGGCCGATGTTATTAATTTTTATTTTAGACTGTTATATTTGATATTTGTTTATATGTTATCTTCTAAACTATGAGAACAAGTTTAAAAATTATATAGATAAAATATTACACATCGATCACTAGTATACTATATATGCATTGTCACTAACCAGATCAAAAGAAGTGATCAAATTAACAATATTGTTTGGGAGTAACAATTAATGAGGGCAAAACCATCTCCTACTTACATGGACGCTAGTACTATCCTTGGGAAGGAGGGCAAATCTCATTCCAGAGGGAACTATAATCTTCAGAATTATCCCGGAAAAGCGTATATTCATTCAAGAGCAACCCACAATCTCCAGAAGATCTCCGAAGAGCATTATTTTTGAAGAAGAAACTAAAATCTCCAGAAGTATCGTGAAGAGGAGGAGGAGGAGGAGCAATATCATGAAGCCCCGGCAATTCAGATTTTGTGGTGCATGTTGAGCCATCGATTTCCTTGGCAGCCACATGATCTGCTCCCTTGATCTCATTCCATATCTGCTCGCTCGTCGGAGTTTGATCATCAGCCATCTGGGTTGTTGTCAAAGGCTTGTTCTGTCCATGGTGGGCTTCAACAGGCACTGGTAAATTCTGAAATTCTTCATGAGTAGTTACAATATTGTTAAGTTGAGAGCTTCTGATGATGCTCCTCACTGTTCGAGCTCGTTGGAATTGTGTTAACAAATCTAGCTGATGATTTGGATATGTGTTCATCATCTGTGCATGATGATTAAATGTATGTGGAGGAGGGGGTCCAAGAGGAGGAATTTCTTGAGGACGCCTGAGTGGCGCCAAATGTTGATCTGTTTTTTGCAGGGCATCGTCTTTCTGTTTTTGAAGATATATACGGTATTTCTGTAACAATGGAGACCAGGGAAACTGTCCATGATCATTGTCCTTCATAGAAGGAATTATCTCATGACCCAATTAAACAGAAAAAAACTATTACCTGAAGATGGCTGGCAACCTTTTCTCTTGTAAGGTTTGGGACCCCCATTGCTTGCATGCGTTCCAAAATTTTCTTGGGGACAGCCCCTTCATCAAGAGAAGACAATAATTATGTATATATATAGGGAGGAAAGGGCCGGCCAGCACCACTTATCTCAAAAGCAAGCTTAAGATAATACGAACAATATTTAATTAAAATAAAAAATAAATAACGGAGATAATGTTTGAACTTAACACGCTTGCTTTGATAGTGAAAAGGATGCCCTAATCTTATCCTTATCAATACCATGCATATTAAATAATTGAGTAATTTTACAAATTCCTCTTGTATCCTTCTTGTATCTCTCCAAAAATGAGTTGGCTTTTAAAATCACCATTTGATTAAAATCCAATAATGATCAATCATAAGCCTAATGATGATTTTAAGAGTTATATTATCCTAATAGGGACATAATAAGGACTTGTAGCATTACTCTAAATAATCACTTATCATTAAAAGTTTAAACAAGAAAGAAATAATAAATTTAACTATTTATTAAATTAATATTCTAACACTAATACTCAAACAATCATAAACTAAGACTCTTTTGAAGTTACAACAACACAAATAGGAAATTAATTATCCATTTTAGGAAACTTTTAACACCAGTATTTCTATTTCCAGCTTCCTGCTAATTAGGAGAAAACCACTATATATATATATATATATATTATATGAACTTTTCCGCAAAACATTTTGTTCTTCCTTGAAAACTATCATCAATTAATTGTTCTTAATTAAGAACATATATATAACCAAGAAGCTAAGAAAAAATTATCATCATCAAGCTTATGGTTAGGAAAGGATTGATCATACGTACTTTTAAGGCCTAGTTCATTCACAATTGCCACAAACTTATGATGAAGATCCGCTGTCCAAATCATCCGTGATTTTTTTGCTCCAACCAGATGATCATGATCACCAGAGGCCTTGCATTCATCTTCATCACCATCCGTTCCCCTTTTCAATCTTTTAATACCTTCATTTAGGGGTAATATATTGTGTTGATGATCTCTATATGGCAGCCTCAAATGCACATCACCGTAGTAGTGTCCCACATTCCATAGCTGCTGCTGCTGCTGCTTCTGCACTTCTTCCAACTTCATTCTTCTCTTGCAAACCACATATTTCCACACCATTTTTAGAGCTTCCATTGGGATAGGCTTCACTAGAAAATCGCAAGCTCCATTGATAAGACCTTTCTGAATAGTGTTATAGTCATCATCCGATGAGATCACTAAGTAACAAAATAAAAATAAAAAATATTGGATTAATGGCATTAATAATTAATCTCCAAGCTAGCTAGTAAAAGGCAAAATAATTAACATGTTATGAGGGAATTAAACAAAAGTTAATTACCTATAACAGGCAAATCGGCCATCTCTAATCCAATGATTTGAAGAAGCTTAAATCCATCCATACCAGGCATGTGTAGGTCACTTATAAGAATATCAAATCTGCTTCTGTAGGAACGAAGCATAACTAAAGCATCCTCCGCTCTCAAGCATTTGGTAACTGTAAATATTTTTACATAAAAGTGTAATTAACATGTGAATTATTTTTCAAAAAGAATGAATTTAATCGCTTAATTAGTATTTTAATACTCTTTTAATTAGGTTTAGGCTAGCTTAAACTCTTATTTTATAAGTGAGGCTAAAGCTCTAATACCTTATAAATTACAACTTTAAATTTAATCATTTAATTAATATTATAACTTTTAACCCCATAAACTAATTAACAGCCCACATCAAGTTTGTCTTTATTTTTATTTTTTTTCAGCTACATGTCCTTAATTAGTTCAAATATTACAAAGACTATATGTCATATATATATAAGACTGCCCAAATTGGATTATAATTATCCGGCCATAAACTATTCTGAATAAGAAGCAAAAAATTAAGGACATTCTAAACAACAAATATCTACTGTATTAACAAATTTAGTCATAATTTGTTACTTATTAAAAGATATTTAACAAAACTTTTTGTTCTTCCTTGATATCTTTACTTGCCTTTTTAATAATAATAAAAAATTATATACAATTAATTTTCCATTCAGAAATTAACCTAAACTCCAGATTCATTTAAACACCCATGTTAAAACCCTAGTACAGAGTAAAAGTTCAATTTTTTTTTTTAAAAAAAATATACATATATCTTTTTGTCTATCAAAAAAAAAAAAAAAAATACATCGATATCCCTTTGGTCTTCCATTAGTCTTTCCTTAGAAAGCAGGGGGGGAAGAAGAAGAAGAAGAAGAAGAAGAAGAGGATGAGAAAACATACCTTGATAGCCACAAGCCTGAAGCATTCTTCCCCATACTTGGAGACTTGTCCGGTCATCGTCGACCAGCAAAACCCTAAGGCCGAACGGAAACTTATTTTTAGTCATCAACATGGCCTTCCCTTCCCCTTCTTTAGTGGTATTTGTATCCATTAATTTCAGACAGAAGAGAATTAAGAGGTGGAGACAAGCAAGAATGTAACAGAGAAGAGGTTAAAAAAAACCCTAGTTTAAGATCACTCTATGTGGACGTATCTTTCTCTATATATGGTAACTGTATATATCTTGCATGCTCTTTAATGAATGATACGGGATTATTATTATTATTATTATTTTTCTGGGTTTTGATTCTACTAAAACCCTAGAACCCAGCTGGAAGACTAGTAAAACCCTATTATTGGATATTGCATGCCAGGGTTTACGTTCGTTAATTTAATTGGTTTGTTAACGGGCCGGGGTTCTTGATAATACATGTCATGGTAAACGGTTTTTTGCTGAAAATTCTATTGGTTTAGAATTAAATAATTACTAGGTGGCGGGAAGGATTGGAATTCACTTTTTATTAGTTATTCAAATTTTATTGAAATTTTTAGAAAGGGGATTGTAAGGCTTATCCTACTTAATTTGTGAGGTGGATTCGGTATCTTAGGTTGTTTGGACCTGGTGGACCCTGCATCCCTCTCTCTTAGGCTTCCTGAATTTTAATAACAAGAATTCTTATATGTGGTAGGAATGAATTATAACTTGTATTATGGTACGTGATAATGTTCTCTGTTGATTGTAGAGAAAGGAATGCTTCTGATTAAGGTTTCAATAAGGCAGAATGGTTTAGACCTTATTTGTCCACTTTTGGTGTTGGAGACATATCTCAGGACAAAATTTTTGTCCAAACTAGGTTAGGAAAACTTCATCAAACCTTGTACGTAATTCACAAAGAATTCAATCAAGAGCAATGCTACAAACTCAACAATTTTTGTACAACTTGGTTAATGTCCAGTGTTCATAAACCTTTGGATCAACCTTTATTATAAAAGGCTCTTAAATTCAATGGTTTATAAGCACTCCATATCATAATTATATAAGAGTACTTGAGTTTTTGGATTTACTCTTCAATAAAATATATAGAAAAAGGGAAGACGAGGAAAAGAAATTAAATCAAGAGATGAGGATCCCTTGAGAAAATTGCGTGTACAAAAATTGAATTTCGACAATGCTTTTAAAGCTGTGTTAAGAAAAGATTTTTTTGCCAATTTAATTAAAGCACACTCTTATGCCATTCTTTCTCATCAAATTTTCCTTATTATCTTCTTAATTTTCAAATAGTTGGTAATTTAAATCATTGATTACTTCTTATAGAAACTCAACATATAATTGGTTTGTAAATTGTCTCTCTCACACTCTCGGTGGAGACCTCTCAATTCCTTTAAAATAAGTATCATAGACTCATAGTTACACGTATATTAAACAACAACTACGGCTATACTTAATTATGGAAGAGAAATGTTTAGTTTCTATCTTTTGCTCGTCTCTTGCCCATCTCTACATAAGAGATACACAAATATTTGGTGTTTGACTTAGGATCTTGATATTGCTCGCTGATTGTTTGTTTTACCATTTGCAGCTAGTGCGCCAAAGTCATTAAATGAGGATGCTATTGACTTGGATTGAGCAAATTAATGGTTGGCCCTTTGTATTTGGTGAACTTATATATTTTGTTCCTGTTTTGTTTATGTAATTATATTTGTGATAGTTTTTTTGATGTAATTAGATATAGTTTTGGTTGTTTCTTGAAACTGGTTTTGTTGATAGTTTTCTTGATGTACATTTGTAATTGACGTTGATAATTGATGCATATATATAATTTGTTATTTTGATGGATCGATGGATAGTTTGATAACAATGGATCGATGGATAGTTCTTTACTTCTTTTGTAGTAAATATGTAAATTATCTATCAGGTCAACTCCGAAATTTGGGCAAAACCTCGAAAATTTTTAAAAATATATACGAGGGAGCCAAAAAAAATAAAATTTTAATAATGACCAATTTTTTTGACATGTCAGAAAGCCCGACACATCACTATTTAGTGACATGTCATAACGTGTGACACGTTAGAAAAAATGTGACATGTCAGAAAGGGACATGTCACCTTTTACTGATGTGGCAATAGTGCCACATCAAAAACTTTATTGACGTGTCACTACTACCATGCCAAAAAAATTGTTGACGTGGTAGTAGTACCACGTCAATTAATTTTTTGACATGGCAGTTTTGACACCTAAACAAAAGGGGACGTGCCAAAACATGACACGTCAAAAAAGAGTATTGACGTGGTACTTTTGCCACGTCACCAATTAGTGACGTGGCAAACAGTGACACGTCAAAAAATCTCAATTAATGACACCCTTATTTTTAAAGTCCGACACATGTTAATACTGACACATTAAAAATGAATAGTTAGAAATTCATGCTTTTTTTTGTAGTGAATCCACCATTGAATCTGTGAGATCCGTACATGTGAGTCATACATATTCAATGATAAATTTACAAAAAAAAAAAATACATAAAAAATGGACAATAGATAAATGTGTAAAATTTTCATTACAAAAACACTTCTTGAAGCTATCCTTTCTTTGTAAGATTTGGAGTTTGATGTTGACTTGGATTCTTTTCACTTTGATTACTTATTGCAAAAGATTTTTTCCTTTCTTTATAAGATTTGGAGTTTGATGTTGACTTAAATTCTTCCCACTTTGATTACTTATTGCAGAAGTTTTTTTGAACGGCTGTTACTGAATGTGTAGTAGAATTTGGACTCTTAGTTCCTTGTGTACATATGTTGAGGTTAAAAATTAATGAGGAGAAACAAGAGTGCATAAGCCACTTGATCTTTGTACGTGCATGAAAAGCCGGATTAGCTGAAAGGTAAGTGGTGCCAATATTATCACAACAATGTGTGTAGAGTAACCAAACAAGTTATGCAGTTGTATTGGTTAAAACACGATATTCAGTATCTGTACTTGACCCAAAAATAGTGGACTGCTTGCGAGTTGACTATGAGATTAAATTGTTACAAAGTATCTCGTCCACGCCCATAGTTGCCACGACCATAGTTGGAGAAGGAACCTCAAGAGGAGGAGGAGCTATTGGAGGATGGAGAGCTAGAGAAGCGTCCGTTGTTTCCCAATGCACTTACAATATGCCTTTGCCTTTCTATTAGTTTAAAGAGTAATACTACTTTTCACTCATTTCACACTAGCTACCATACGAAAATCATCACTAGCATTACTCTAGTTTGAAAAATCATTATGAAGAAGTTGGTACAGGGATGTCCTCACAAGGTGAGACATGTGCCCCGCATTCATATTCGAAGGCCTTATGAAAATTATAATCCTGCCTCTAGAAACAGGTAAGGCCAAATGGTGGGGCAAAATTGTCCTAATTTTAAACAGTCCCCTCTCGTAACAATCTTATCAATGTATTTACAATAATTTTCCAATAAAAATTTCTCAATTTTTTTTTCCCTCTCCGTTATGAACAAACACGACTGCACATTTTAACTAGCGGGCAAGATTGTCATTAGGTTAAGAAAATCTCCTTGAGCATCAAGAGGACTAGCATGATGAAGCACATGATAACAAGCACTGTTGCACACTTCACCATTCCACCTTTCTTCTGTGTTCTCTCTGCCTGCAATTGCAAGACACTAAGCATGACTGTTCCGAATAATAGCTAACTATTTACGCACCAGCAACACCATTGATTTAATTGATATATCAAGTTTAGCAAAAAAATAACCATATTTTAGAATGAATTGATGGCTGGTTTATGTGTTTGAGCCAGAGAGAAAGAAAGAACCTTCTGGAGCTGTTTAAAACCCTCCTCAACTGATACAGCAACAGTCTGAATGTTGTAGTCTATCCGATCAACAATTGTGCCCTGCTAAGATATGAACTTCATTAGTAAATCTGTTTTGTTAAGTCTGTCCATGACATAATAAAAGGTTGTAGCTTTGACCTGGTCTATTACAAGAACTGAGAGGTCCTTCATGATTTGAGCAAGGTCGTTCACTGATTGCACAACCTACGACAAGCTTCTTTTAAATTTTAATGAACAAAGAGGTCAATTTTTCAGACAATAGATCAAGCACCTACACTTACCTGTTGGATCTCTCTGTCCCTTTCCTCTGTGATTTGCTCACTCTTTTTTAGCTTTCTCATTTGATACGCATTCATACTCTGGGTTCATCAAACATCAAACTATATTATCAAAGAGATAAAAATGGTTTAATCTATCAACAACCCATTTCAGAGGTAGATATTTCCCATGTCCATCCTACTGAAAGTAAGCCATAAAGAGGAAACAGCATACTATGTCATTAAATTCATCATCTTCTAATCTCGATTTGTTTCCACTCATGTTCATCTCCAAATCAACCCCATCAGATCCCTACAGCACAAAATATGAATAGCTAAATAAATAAATAATACATGAAGGATAAAAGCAACAACTAATTCTTGAGCTATTAAGTGAATCAAATATCAAGTCACAATAAATCAGAGATCAATTTTAGAAAAGAAAACCAACAATACACAATCACAAGGAAAGAAGAAGAGAATTTGCACGAACTTGAACCAAGCACCCAATGATAGCCAAGTATGGAGAACAGATTTCAATAGGTTTCAGCAGCCAGATTGACCGCATATTCTTGATACAAGTTAAAAATACATTATTCACAGCCCAACAAGTATATAATACACAGACCTCTTTTTGCTGCTGCAGACGTTTCAAATATGTTGACTGTTTTCTCCGAAGGTCCATGGAAAGGTTCTGAAGGTCTGTTGCAAGAGAACGCTGTCAGAAGAATATTCAAAAGTGAGTCGTTCCATTGGAAAAAAAAAAAAAAAAAAAAAAAAAAAAAAAAAAACCAAAACCAAAAATCAAAAAAAATAAAATAAAATGTGATCATAAATCTACATATCATAAATGCATGAATCCTTCTTTCCCCTTTTGCAAGTAAAATTCTAATGAAACATGACAAAGGACAGGCAACTTGACTACATGGGAAGTATACATAATACATGAGACCCAAAGGAGCTATAAAACAAAAACCGGTTCCAAAATTGCATACATGTTTGGGGAATCACTTAAAAAACCCCACCCCCTTCGTCCCTTCCATTAAAAAATCCTAGACGAAAAATGGGGTGGGATGTTTTGGAGACAGAAACACACGTTATTAAAAAAATGTGTACATGTTGGAGTGTATGAAGTAAAAAAAAAAAAAATTACTTAAATCGAACTACAACAGCATAGGCATTGCACTAAGGCAGCAATCCATTATTCCCTCTTATATATATATATATATATATATATATATATATATATATATATATTATGTCAAACATGGGAAAAATTAAATCTATCTGTTCCATTAATATAAAATACTAACTAATATTCAGCAACTTTTACAATATTAACTGCAATATAAAACAAAGTAATGATGAAACCCCAAGAGAGAATAAATCTAAAATTATATGGCATCAATGTTAACAAAAAAAACATGTAAAATTTTCTTTGGAGAGTACACTGGCCCTTAAAACTTACCTGTACATTTTTCCTAATGTTTGAGTCCTCAGCAGACCCACTTGCAGAAAGTTTCTGTAATCTCTTCTCTGACCTCCTCAATATACCTGTAATATCTAGGGTAAGAGCCTCAATCATATGTTGATCTTCTTTGCCATCTCCAAATGAGGGCATTAGAGCCTTGGCATGAGCCTTGACTAACTCAGCCATTTTGACCCGAGCCTGTTGTATATTGGCAGCCACTTCTTCAGAATCATCCACCCAAGCTGGTGGTAGGCCCACAGTAAATGCATCCCCACTGCACCAAGAATATGAGTTCCACAATTAGGAAGATTTATACATTTTCAAAACACAAGTTTGAGTATTGCAAACTTGAATATGGCTTCTACAAGGCAAACTTGAGATTTAAACATGACTTAAATGTGCATGTGCACAAATGTAAAGTATATCACAGCGATAAACTAAAAGGCCAATGGAAGATACTTCAAAAAAACAAATCACAGAATAAAGGAAACAGATTCAGAAGCCAGACATTAAACCTGTGAGTGTATGAATCCTTAAGTAGATACACAGACACTCTATAGTAGCTCCCACTCTCCCTTGACTCGGTTTTTCCACCGAATATCTTTGCCACTTCCAACCCATAAGGAGCCACCCACTCAGCCAAAATGGTTCAATTTGCTTTCTTACAATTGCATTCTGATACATGCTAATATCAAATACATATGAAATCAGTGCAAAAGTCTGAATAAGTTCATACTTTACTCAGATAAGAGCATGAGCTTTCTTCCTAATCCAAAGTTGCCCATAACCTTTATATCCTAACAAAGTGATAACGAGCCCTTCCACAACAACCAATATGTAGAGATAAATGGTCAATCACAACAATTTAATGGACAGATGAGGTGGAGAATGGAGTCCAAGTGTCTGTTGAATCACTACAATATCAAGTAATTCCCAAATATCATCGTCATTTTAAATTTAACCAGGAAGCATTTACTCTCACCTGCCCTTTCCACTCACTTCATTCTAAACTCTCCCGATTTGGAAAATTTCACATGCATAGGCACGGATTATTTAATCATAAAACACCAATTCTCCCTTTATCACATCCTTAAACCATATTTCGCCCTCCAATTTTCCATAATAAGCAACCTTCCAACAAATCAAGTACGACAAGAAATACACATAGGCTTTGTTTGGCAGCTCAGAAAATACAGGAAAAAGAAACTAAATTTCCAAACCTCCAATCAACCAACACTAACATAACCATTCCGCTCGCTGTTCACAATCAATCAAAAAGGAAAAACTATATAACTGAATTGAGTAGGGTTGATCCTCTGTCATCACCAACAGAATCAATCAAAATCTCAATGACTCAACCTTTCGTTCCCTTACAATTATTATCCTCCACTTTCTCACCAACCAAACAACAAATAAAGGAAACAAAACAAAACAAAACAGAGAGAGAGAGAGAGAAAGAAAGGAACAAACAACGAGAGGCCTACCTTGAAGGACCTGGATCTTCGGTGCTAAGAGGAGTATAAGACGACCGATTGGAACTCAGAAGCGAAGCCATTTCGATAACCGGACCACCCGAACCGGACGCCGACGAAGACAACGGAGCTCGCACGCTCTTCACGGCGTCTCTGTGCTTTCTGTACATCGCTGTACGATTCCTCGTCGCCATCGAAGTTCAACAAACCTATGAGTTGAAATTCGAAAGCTGCGGACTTTTTCTGGATTTAGAATTTGACAGTAAGGAAATGAATTTCCAGGGATTGAAACTTCTGGGAATTCACATTCCGAGGGTTCACTCAGACACGAAAAGGCTTCGAAAACCAAACCGCCGCTTTTGCGCGTTTCCGTACAGCTGGGCCCATAATCCATTGGTTCATGGTCCTGGAATCCAATTGGGCTAGTGGTTTTCAACTGGGCCGCCCGGGGGTTCCAACAAATTTCCCGGGAGAAAAACAGAAGCCGACAAAACAAACTAATAAGACGATAATAACTCCAGTACGGACACGCATTTCAGGAGCTAAACTGTGGTAATGCTGTAATATAACTGAAGTTTTGGGGACAATTGAAGTCCAGAAGGTTCCCATCCAGAATCATCGGTCCAAGGTAGTTGAGGGTAGTTTCCGTAAATAAGCGCGAGTCTGAAGGCATTTCTTAGTGTGAATTCGTGTCCGCTAAGAATCCAAGCAACGTTCACAATCCGAAATTCCCTTGTTTCTTCCCGGTGTCTAACTCGGTTGAGCAAGCAAACCCCATATAAATAGCACTAAGAAGAGCTTGGTGTTCACTGTAATTTGCAAAATCCGACATTTTTTGTTAGTGAAATTTAATGGAGGATGATGCTTGGAGCTTTGATGTTTCTATTGCTTCAAGGAACTACCACCAGTCAACTACTGAGTCTCAATCTGGTTAGCCTCAAAGTTTCAATCTTTCTTTTTCTTTTTTCAGTTTTTGTCGTTGGTTTTTATGGAGTGGGATTTTATAATGGTGGGCTGATTGTGTTGGGTGTTGAACCAGATCTTTGTATAGATTTGGATGAGTTTGAAGGGGACGATGAGTTAAAAACGGAGCATCCATGCCCATTTTGTCCAGAGGATTTTGATTTGGTTGGGCTGTTCTGCCATATTGATGAGGAGCATCCTATAGAAGCAAATGCTGGGGTACGTAATTCTTATCTGATTATGTTGTTCTAGTTACTATTAGGCTATGTAAATTGCTAGTATTAGCAAATGCATCACATGTAATTATTTTAATAACCTTTCATTTGCTTTGGGTTTGTTTATTTCCTTTTCATGCTTTTGCTGTTTCAGAGAGTTGATCAGATATATTGTATAATATAATTGTCGATATTACTCTTTTTCGCAATTATTTGTTTGCTGATGGGATTGAAGTAGTGATTAACTGAGAGACCATGTCTAGCTACATGTATTTAACTTAAAGCGTTATATCTCGACCATTTGGGGGATTGGTATATGAATCCGTTTCTGCGGTTTAGGCTTATCCAATTCTTTGTGAAGTTTGTGGCCATGGTGTCTTCCTCTGCTGATTTTTTTTTTTTTTTCGGCCTGCCTCCAATACTTGCCAACGCAAAATCTACATTGAACACATTTAAACCAACTTAGACGAAGTTTCTTCGTGTTGACCTTTACTGCAACCTTAAGTGTCTCACAAATGCTTTCAATCCTTACGTAGTTTATGATCATCCTCGATACTCTCATTTTTGTTTAGCTCATGCTATGAGAATGTTATTTGTTGACTGCTACCCAACTTTGCTTCCTTAAAGCACAGGTTACCTTATAGCTATCTCATAAATTTCCTTTGCATGATTTCGATCATCACTCAATGATCTAGAACCACTTCTAGCCAGCATGTGAGCATTTTAACTTGCATTCGCCTTCTCATTATGCATGAGGTATTAGACTATAGCACTTTTAGATATCTCATGACTACTTGTTCTCACTGTTGGCTCATGCACTCCTGTCACTAAATTATACCTGATATGTAATATTCCATTCCTACTATGGACCCTTTAACCACCTTTCTGTAGTTCTGACTTATAGTTACCCTACTGTAGTTACTCTATTTGAAATTATGTGATTACCTAGACTTTTGTCTAAATATGAATATCAGCCTTTCTATAACAGAAAGAAGACAGTAAGCCTCTATGCTGATTTTCTGTAAGAGGAATTAACCTAGAGATGTTATAGTGCCAGAGAAGAACATCAGTTTTTTTTAAAAAGAAAGCAGAAACAGTGAGGCTCAATACTGATTTTCTTGAGAGGTTAACCTAGAGATGTTATCATGCCAGAGAAGGTCTTTGCTTATAAATCCTGAAAGGAAAAATTTATATAAAGTTATAGTTGAGTTGAGGCAGGGTACACAATGGCCTATAATTTCGGTGGGGTTCTATTTATGTGATGTGGAATGTCAGACACAAAATGAGAAACCTCAAATGGATTAATCTTACCTTGAAATCAACCTGATAGTTCGCTGCTTAGCAGTTCCAGGGCATGGATACGACTTAATATGTAATGGTTTTGAGCGTTAATCAATGGTTTTTAATAGCCTTTCTGAACTTTAATTATGCTTTACAAATTACAGTCGTTATGATTGGCACTACTTTTGTTTGTAGGTATGTCCGATTTGTGCTACAAGAGTGGGGATGAATATGGTTGGGCACATAACAACACAGCATGGAAACATTTCTAAGATATCCTTCATTTTCTTATTTGACTTTGAGATTAGTCTCATGTTATGACCTTTCAAGATTTATTGCTCATGTGTTTCCTTATTTATTACACATCAAGTTTTCTCACCATTTTTCTTCATTAGAATTTGTTTAGTACTTTTCTCCTAGTCCTTATTTTTTTAATAGGATGTGATGATAAGTCGGTATTATGCTCTGGTTTCCTTGACTTTGGATTACAGTTGGCACAAATTAAAACTCTGTAAGGGTGAGTCTTATTCAACCCTTTCTTTTTCAAGAAAGGAGTTTCAGGATGGACATTTCCGATCTTTTCCCACTGGGTCATCTTCTGTGGTTTCTACCTCTAAGATGGCACCTGATCCACTGCTGTCATTTATTTACAATGCGCCTGCTGTTGACGAGTCTGAAAGTATACAGCCTGATTCTTCCACTGAAGTAAGCATAGAGGATGAGAACTCAGATGAGCCAATTTCAGAAAGGTATAACTGACTGCCACTACTCATTGATTGATACATTCATGTTGTTTTGTATGGTGTCTTTAATCAACTAAGAAACTAGAATCTGTGCAGCAAGCAAGATGGTTGAGTATGGGTTGTAACACCGTCTTTTTTGTTTTGATGCCTGTTTTCTAAATTGTGGTGTCTGCCAATAGTTTTTGAATGAAGTGGTTGTCAATGTCATTTGATAGGGTTTACATCTTGGAGAAGATATATAACCTGATTATGAGAGGCAGGGAAACTGTAATGAAGTAAGCATACTAAATTTAGTGGATAGAGATTCAAAAGGTCTGAAAGAGTAGAAACGCAGAAATTATGAAGAGACAGATTTAATTCATCAAGAAGGAAATAAATAGAATGGGAAAAAAGCTTGTGTATGGAGACTAAATGCTATGTGAACCAATGAATATACCTCAAAGGGAGGGGGGAAGTTTGATTCACTGCACACTTTGAGTGAAGGTTTCTCATAATTCATGTTAGCGGTGTCATAGTTGATAGGGAAGCAAATGGTTAAGAGACTGGAATGCTAATGCTCCAATAGCGAGAGAAACCAATATGAACAATAAATATTATGATCACCAGTGAACAGTCAAAAGTAGAAGAAAAGTTGGAGATGTATAGAATGCCAAATATTGAGATAATGCTCTTAAAATGACATATTTGATCATTATCAAGTGAACGATGAAAAAGAAGAAAAGTTGGATATGTCTAGAAGTTTGATGTGGACCATTGGAAGCAGAGCATACTGCCCCTGTCATCAAGACTATCGTATATGCTATGATTGTTTGGCAAGTGGGAAGTAGAAATATTTAAAGAAACAATACGGGGAATGGACCAGTTGATAAATCCAATTTTAGATGGATATTTTGTAAGAACCTGATGCGTTCAGGTTCTGCTTCCGTTCTTTCCAAAGTTGGTGGAAAGGCCAAAGGCAGATCGTGTAGCAAGTTTCACATTGTAAACATATCATAAGAACGGGTGGTTAATAACTTATTATAACACAATTGGGTTCAAACTCATTAGCTTAAACTTTTAGGTTGTGTGGTGTCCTAATATGTTATATTATGATCTCATTCAAAGATCTCCCCAAGGCTTCAAAGACTTAAGCCATAGAGAGAACGTGAGAGAGTTGAGCCACACGTCTTAGGTTTTCACACTTGTGTGTAGTGTTGTGATGCCGCACGGGGGTACTAAGAGAGTTTTTCTCTTTTGTCATAATCTTCTTCCGTGGGAGATTGATTTGGGTGTGACGTGACTTTGAGTTTTGAGTGGTTTTCTCTTTACAATTCTTTGCATTTCATCTTTTGATTGTGGAATTTTCTCCCGATTGTCTCCACTTGTGGATATAGGCTTGTTAAGCCGAACCACATAAATTTTGATGTCGTGTATAATTGGCTTATTTTTATTCTATTCTTTTATGTTTCTTTGTGATTCGAAAAATTGTTTTGTCACAAGACTTGGTCTTGTTTAGTGTGTGTACTAGGTGGAATTTTGTTGGCAGAAAGTCTCAATAGTGACTAGTCTTTTGGAATATAGCACAGAGAGGGCTAGCATTTCAATGGGTTGTAACATGATATGAATTTATACGTAAGTACAGATTGTGGTGTTTCTTTGTAAGATTCCTAGTGGACTCATAAATGACCAATGTGAGTGTTTGCCTTTCTGGATTTACATGTGAGTCTTGATATTTTTTTGGATCCTTCAGTATTTTGCACTGATGCTGTTACAGTATGTGTGGAGAATGATTTTGCTAAGATATTTTAACATTTTCTAGTACTGATAGATCTTCACTTGCTGTATGCAAAACTAATAGTGCATTTCGATCGCAGAAATTCTCAACTAAATGCTTTATCAGACAAGGACCAAATGGAGAAGGCAAGGAGATGCGATTTTGTCCAGGAGCTATTATTCTTCACCATCCTTGATGATGGCTCATGATTGGAAATACTTGTCAGATTCTCAGGTTTTTACAGAGAGGTCTGTGATAAATGTTTTGAGTTGAATATGCTGATGATACCTTTGATAGAAAGAGCCAAGTTAGATGTAGGATCTGAATGGACTGCACATTGCTAGTCAATGTAATCTGCTGATACCTCTGATAGAAGGAGCCGAGTTAGATGTAGGATCTGAATGTACTCAATATCACTATTGCTATAATGCATTGAAATTTACTCTTGGGAAATTTAACGCTATCCAAAAAGTGGTTTATTTGTATTCATCCGTATTCACCATAATAAAGAATACAAGCAGCCTAGTCTGGTAGAAAATCTGTGTATGAACAAGTTCTGGCAAAGTACTAAGCATTAAATAAAACTTGCAAAAATCCTACTCCTGTTGCTGTGGACGAAGTTTTCTCAATAACCATTTTTTTCGTAACTTAACGTAGAGCGCAAGAAATGTTTTTGCTTTCTTTTCGTCCTCTAGGAAATCGCATGCATCCAATACAAGGTCTTCATCCATGTCAGGTAACGCTTGGATTGCTTCAATCACATTCTCTATTGGGATAGAATTTGAGTTATCATCGTCTTTCTTTTTATCTGATAGGGAAGAAACTGCACTTGCCATCTCACGAAGAGCACTAGCCATGCTCTCATCCTTGCGGCGTAATTTTCTAAGATGACCAGAATTTGAGCAGTTCTCCAATTGACGCTTGTTCTTCTGATCTGCATGTGTAGATTCTTGCTCCTCATCAACTTGGTCTTCGCTGGAAACAGACATGGCAGATTGAGAAGTATTTGACGTTTTTAGGAACTTGATTTGTTCAACTTCGTTTTGCTGCTCTAAACCCAGAAAGCAGTATTTTTCATCAGCACTAGGATCACATATCACGCACAAATTTTTATAGTATGGCACAGGTCGAGTCATGAATTGCCGCGCATCAGTATGTGCCTACATCATAACAAAGCAAGGCATCATTAAAATAATGTCCGTAGATGATGAAATTCTTTCATCTCGTTTCCCAACTCATCCTTGGAGCAGTACTTGAACAGATCCATTGTAAAAAGATGACCAAGCAAATTCATTCTTTTCAGGAATGAAAATGAAGCAACTGTCGGATATTGATTTTTGAAGATGAAAGTTATCGAAATGTCACTTGAAATTCATTTCAAACTCAACTTTATAACAAATAAGGTAACTCAAAACACATGAGAAATGGAGTCTAGATAAACAAGCATTGACAAAATAATCATTTCCATGAAATACTGAGATTAATGAGCTTGGTTCAATGTTTCAGAACAAGCTCTACTAGAGCAGACACATACCTTGATATAATCTTGCCAGACACAATCATCAGCAATCACCATCTGGCGTGTATCATCCCATGCAAAACCATCCAAGTCAAGAAGATTTTTAATGACATTATATTGCCTTCTCAGAGTTTTGTATCGATTCTTTAGAATATCCATGCCATAGTTGAATCCAAATTCAGAATTGAATGACGCAATCATCTCCATCCATGCCTGTTTGGTGAATACACCGTCAACCCGGTTTCCTTTCCGCACTTGTTCTAGCATAAGCTCAATAAAGTAATGGTCCATTGGTGGCTGCCAATAAGTCCTGGACCTGCTACCCAAAGTGGTTCCAATTACATTTGGTAAAGCTTCTTCATCAGCTTTTTCTGATATAGAGATATCATAATATTCATCAATCAGGATTTCACCAACATCTGTTGGCTGTGTGGTTGAGTTTGTTCCATTCTCACTTGTAGGTAACGATAATTCTGGCACATTGTCACCTGATTAATCCATCATCAAGAAGATTAGCAACAAATTATAGACCACTTAAGAAATCAGCTGTCCTGGATCTTGATTTTTTTTTTCAAAGTAGCATCATTGCTAGAATAATCACCTTTCTGTTCAGTGGTTACATTTCCATATATCGTGCACAGATGACTATAGCATGGGATGCTTTTGATTCTGTATGAACGTGCATCTGGATGTACCTGTAAGTATATACTGTAAAGACTCCAGAAATACATAATAAGCACAAGAGAAATATGTCAAACAAGTAGAATATTGCACCTTGATATAATCATCCCAGACATTATTATCAGCAGTAACCATTTGACGCTTTTCATCCCAGCTAAAACCCTTCTGGTCAAGGAGATTCTTAACAATCTTGTACAGATTCCTCAGTGTTTTGTGCCGATTTTTCAGAACATCCTTTTCATAATGAAATTTGAATTTTGCATTGAACAGTGAGGTCATATGCTTCCATGCTCGTTTGCTGAATAAATGATCATCAAATCTATTTCCTTTGCCAACCTGCTCTAACATGAGGTAAATGAAATATCCATCCATTTCAGGTGTCCAAATCGTTCTCAAGCGCTCACTACCATTTAGGGCTCGGATACCCATACTTCTACAATTTGAGAAAATGTTTTAGTGAAAAACATTTATAATAATGAGGTCAGATGCATTACTCGCATTTACTCATTAAACTAAGCATCTCTTCCGTCGTGTAATTCATCTACTTATTTGATTAAAGCCAATAGAAATCAAGATCAGAGTAGTCATACTTTCATGCTATTAAGGAGCTGACACCAGAAAGGAAGTTATGATCATTACTAGAACTTGAAGCAAGTCCCTTACTTCCTGCAAAATTACTTGAAATGCTATAGATAGCAGACTGGAAGCATTTTGCGTCCAAATATAGACCTTTTTTATTTTTAAAAAATACAATGCCGAATTAAATCTAAAATGTTCAAACAGAAAGGTTTCAATATCTTTTGCCTTACACCCAGACACCATATCAAGCTTTTAGCAGTCAAGGCACAAACTAACTCCAAAATAACATTTTATGTAGGACCAAAAGTGGATGTTATGTTTAAGATTACAACTAAGCCATCCAATGTGAGGTTTACTTTAGAGCAGAGTTGAAACATATTTCCGGAGGAGTATGATTATCCTTCATAACTTCATATATTCTCAATGTGAGGCTTTCAGTAAATCAAATATCACTTTGGAACATATTTTCATAGTAATACGGTTATCCTTCCTAACTTTTCCTTTACACAGGATCAAACAAAGACCACCGCAGTCCCACCCATGAAGGCTAAGGAGCCATGCTAAAGACCTGGAAAAGAGCACAGTGGATCCCCTTTATAGGATAGGCATGTTCTATTATCCCAAAAACCCCTTAGAGAATAAGATGCAAGTCAGCTTAGCTAACGTCTCTTGAGCAGAGAACTCAAATCATATCCCACCTTCAACAAGATAGGATGACAAACCAAATCATGTCCCAAACACTTGAAAAAGGCTAATAACATTTTGGGAACAAATATGATTCATTAACCGTATGAATCCTCTCTTGTTCTAAACTTGATTAACATATAAAAACGACAGCCAAAAATCCCACTTCATACACTCTCCCAGTAGCATCAAAATTCCAAATTCTCTAAAATACAATACCTTCAGTCTCAATGAATTTTCAGCGATTTTACCACTACAGGGAGTCAGAAAAAAGACACTCCCATCTTATTTCTTTAGCATCGAAAGGAAAAAACAGCGAATATCCATCTTCTTCGCTAATTAAATAAATAAAAGCTAAGGTTTTTGGACCATAAATCGCATTGTAGAACCAAATTAGAGATACCCAGAAGGCCAAAATAACAGATAAAGTAGAAGAACATCACTTTTTATACAAAGGAGAAGACATCCAACAAAACCAAATTAATTCCAAGAATAAAAATTAATTCACACACAGGATAAAGCAAATGCTGTTGGTAGTAAGCATAAGGAGGAGAAACCCACGAGAAGGGTTAGAGAATTAGCTTAAAAAACGCACCTTGGTGTCGATTGGGAAGACGAGGGACAGGCCCGAGTGCGTCTCTGAAAGTTTAGGGATAAGGTTTTCCTTGACAGGGTTGGAGCTGCTTCGTAGCTGGAATACTACGCTAACCCCGATTTTAACCAGACCCCTAACCTTCATAGGGTTATCCGAACTTATCGGCCCTTCACCCTGGCCACCAGCAAATTCTTTTCTTTTGTTTTTTCTAAGAAAAAGAAAAAGAAAAAAAAATCAATTCTAAAAAAATTAATTAATTAATTAATTATCAATCAGCATTAATTTATTCAGTTATTCTCAACTAATTTCAAATTTGGTCTCATGGTAATCAATTATTTTCCTTCTTAAGCAATGATTTACTTGTAGCACCCGGGATAAGATTAATACGAAATGAAATAGAAATTATAATTTTAGAATAGAATAATGAAAATAATAAACATAGCTACATATATTGAGCATATATAGTAAACCTTGTAGGGGTTGGATAAAAAAGGGATTGGAATTCTAAGTTTAAAACTTTAGAATTTCATTCCTAACAATTAGGGAAGTTAATGGAATTTAAGAAAGTTTGTTGCCAGTGCTGTAAAGTGGCATTTAAAGATCTTGCAAAACTGCGAAATTGAGAGCAAAAAATAGCATGGATGTGGGCTACCTAGTATGGGAGGGGGAAATGATTGGCTTTTAGTAGATGCTTTGTTAAAGAATGACGGACTTTTCGCTCTATTTTAGGCACTGTCTTTCCACCGCACAATAGCTAGTTCCTTAGGCGTTAGTGTTTAAGCACTTTGAAGATACACAAGTTATTTGTTTAACAAGTTTAAGCATACCCTCCAAATCTCACTTCTCTTTCATATTGTCATATTCCAAACATTCAATGACCATTGTAATTTGTTAGATAACTAAGGACGTATTTTTCTTTTTGACATGTTCACACAAGGAGAGAAAAAGAGAAAAGAGAAATTTGATCTAGTGATTTATGCTTTTGAGGCATGGTCTCCAATTAGGGACGGAGTTGGAGGGTAGCCGGTATAGGCCAAGGCCCCCCAAATCCATAAGTATTTTTTTTACAAGGTGTAATTTGATTGTAAACTTATTTGGCCCCTACCCATTAGAAAAAATTTTTGAATTAAAGAGATGAGTCCGGACTCACGCTGCAAAGTGCAAACCAATCTGCAACCAAATTCTTTGAGCATCTGAAAAATGGAGGAGATGGACGAACATGTTTGCCTGCAAGCTCACGTTTTCCAATCTTCTCACCAAAAGAAAAGCCAAACCAGTTTCTTGATCTTCTCACCTTTTTTGATGAACCCAAGTTTCTCCAAGAGCTGGAGTTGGAACTCAAGTTTCTTGATGTTGAACCAGATGAACCAGTAAAATTTACAAGGAAACCCACCCCAAACGCTCAAGATTCACGTCCAGCTTTCACATCAGTCACCATATGTCTGAAAACCACAAATTTGTTTTTAATTTTTTAAGCAACATGAATAATGAATATGCCATCTCCCATTATAAAAATCTGGACTTTATTTCAAATATTGCTATGTTTGTATCATTTTTTCGGTTTAAAAATTGATTTTATAAATCAATGTCATATATAATTTTTTTGGGCCCTCCTCATTAGAATCTCTGGCTCCATCTCTATCTTCAACCGATTGAATTACCCATTGGGCAGAGTGCAATTTTACCTAGACTACAAAAACTTTTTGGCGGGCGAGGGGTCGTTTACCCCTCTCACCACCCTCCGGCTCCTATGCCAGGGGCAAAGTTAAAGTTGTCTGCCACACTAAAATTGGAGGTTCTGCTTACATTCTGGCAAGTGGCCAATCCAACACCCTTCGGACTTACATTCTGTGGAGGAATAATAAGTATAGGAGCAGACTGCAAAGCTGCACAAATAATGCAACAATTCAAAAACCCTGATAGATATCTCTTCTGGAAACTGTATACTGGTATGAGTGTACACGTGATGACAAGAACATAGATTTTCCCAAATTTTCATCACTATTTTTACATGCTTGTCAAAAAAAATCAGTGATGGGGTCAGTGAACCCCCAACAGAGGGATATCGTAGATTACGAGATGGTCCCTCCCAAACACAACAAAACAAGTGAGGCCATCCCATCCCAATGTGGTCTGTATCGTTGTCTTTCATGCCCTGCCCAAATACAATACAACAGTGCCCTTCGTGCACCTGCAGACTTCTAGTTGAATAACCAATTTCCTTTCCCTTACTGAAGCCAAAAGTTCCTCCTTTTTTTTTTCTCCCTCTCTTTCAACCTCTTGTCAAAAGTTCTGCTTCTGAGTCGAAACTTAAATAGTTTTATGGATCACAATGCTGAAAATCAAGCATTACTTAGGAGGGTTTTTAGGCTAGGGCATTTATCTTCAATCACATCCCATTCCAAAAAACGACAACTTGGAACTTTTATCATCTCCATTGTGAGTTGTGGGAAACAAAGAACTGAAAATCAGGAAGATTAACCTGCAAACGCCGGAGCCAATTGTCAGCAGCCTGCAATAGAGAGTTTGCTTGCTGACATTCATAGGCTCCACTGGGGGTCAAAATGGAACCTCTTAACTTATAGGATGCGAGGCCGAAAACAGGCAAAGAAATCTTTGAAGATGCATCAACTCCATAGACCATCCTGCCACTTGAAGCATGAAACTGTGGTTGATTTTTGACTGCACCAATTACAAAAGAAATGATAAATAAAAAACATCACTTGTATGATAATAAATGATAATAACAGAGATATGGTGAGATATATACTCCTGGAGTTTGTCGATAAGGAATGGAACGTAAGAAAAGATGCATCCAGACTTTGTAATGTTGGGCCTACAGGTATTCTATATATCGGATACCTGGAACCAGGTTTCAATTCATTAAAGAGGCAAAGGCCAGTAACATTAGGGACTAGACAACTCAGTCACCATACTGACATCCTGTACTCAAATAAGGCAGAACAAGTAAACATACCAAGCCACAGAAAGCCAACTTGCAGGCAAAAGATCACAGCTCTTGTACAACCTCAGCTCTGGAAATTGAGATGCAAGATTTGAAACCTGTGGATGTAGGTGGGAGCAGGGTCAGAGTAAGATCCAACAAGCACCCAAGTCAGGACAAAGCAAATGAATGAAGAGAAAGTTCAATACACAAATCTCAAAGAAAATGGACTCGCCTTGTCATACAAAGGTGGGCGATGATGTGGTTGCTCTTGTTCAAAATATTCAAATACAAGCGGCCCAGGTGAGCTGCAAACCTCAGCTTCATCACTGGATGAATTAAGAGGAGGTTTATCTCTCAATGTAAGTCTGCTCATTCTTTGGGAATTTAAGGTCATAGGGTTGTGTGGACCCCGCATTCCATCAACAACACTTTTGGCTCGCCTTTCTGCTTCACAATCACTGCTGCCAGCACTACTTGTCTCCCTTGAAGACTCGGCATCACTGTCCTCACCAGGCTTCCTGGTAAAACATCAAAACAGACATCCACAAGATATAATGAAGACAAGTCTTACAACTCTAGTTTACTAGACCCGAGAAAAGAGAAGAAAAGAAAAGAAGCTGCCTACAAAATGTCTGCAAAGGCACACGAGTGATTTAAGTAATGACTTCCATGAGCCCATCTTTCTCTAAGTTATTTTATCTACATAAACAAACTATAGAATATGATCAGTCCTTCTCTTCTTTCTTTTGTCTCGATTGACAGCTTTCTGAAGCATTGACTTGCAACATGGTTCCTAGATGTTCTTTCTTTTTATACATTGAGGTGCATCTATCAATTCTAAGGTGCTTTAGTAAAAAGCTATTACTGTTAATAACAATTTTCTCCAAGTTCTATCAAGTAAAAGAAAATCTTCTCATCTAAAGCCCCAGTAAGTATGCAAAGGATTAGGCTCAACCATATAATAACAAATAGTAGTGGCTCATTAACATAAACACTCTACTGGCATCAATCTTACCATACGATAAGTTTCTCAGATGTTAAATGAGCCCCAATAAGGACATCAATAATCAAATTTATTTTATTCTGAACCAACACGTTAAGGAAACTTGAAAACTAAATGATATAGACAAAAAATTAGCAAATCCTTTTAATGTATTCATGCTAATCTAGCATGTCATATCTAACATAAGTGCTCTAATGCGCATCAATTTGGAAAGAGGCCAATATTGATACCTGCAATCCTAAATCCCAAAGGTATGAAGGTCAAAAATAGCAAGTACTGGAGTAGTCCTCCAATTATAATCTGAATATGCAAAAGGCTCGATCTAGCAATACCTAATGCATAAGGAAGTGCTAAAACTACAAACAGCTAGGAATTAGCTTGTACATGATTATAATCACAGAAGTCAAAGAACCTCTTGAACAGAACACTTACTGCAAAGAATGTGGACACGTTTCTCTAGAATTACTAGACCTTGTTTACTGTTCGGCCATGGCATGATACCAGTCCATTGCCCACAATCTCAGGTTCATTTCCAGGTATAGGTTTAAGTAAAAAGCAATACTACACATACTCCCACTTCCCTACACCCATTTCTTCACACTCATAGGTAGCTTTTAAAACCACCATTGGATTAAAATCTAATAAATATCCATCTCATATCCAATGATGGTTTTAAAAGCCACCTATAGGTGTGGGGAAATAGGTGTGGAGAAGTGAAAGTAAGTGTAGCATTACTCTTAAGTAAGACTAGCTAGTCTCCCCGAAGGAGGTTATCAATTACTTCCAATCTTCCATAAAATTTGAGCATATATTTGGTAATGTTATATTTTTCTTCTTGTATAAGTTTGAATACTACTATTATGGTCCTAATCAAAAGACAAATTGAACCTTTTCAAAGGATAAATGAGTATTCACTGGTGTCCACCTAGTAATTATTGAATAAAGAATTAAAGTCACTTAAACCTAGCTCTCTCAGTTTATCTTGAAACCAAGAGGAAGGAAGCATGTTACTCTAAATGGATAGACTTCAACGAGCAGCAAAATCACCAGGAAAAAAGCAACAAAACAAGTAGAAAGAGTATTTGCCACTTTACCTGCCCAGTATCTCACCGGACCAAATCAACTAAAGTAGAAATGAAATATATTACACAAGAACAAGATAATAACCAATCCTTTAACAATTAATCATTATCCATATAGCTGTTCACAGAGAGAACAAGAATATAATAAAAGGCTAATTGATTTAGGCAAAGACAAGGAATAAAAGCTCACCTCAGCCTATGTGGGTCTGTGTACAATTGTATTCCTGACAAATATGGGACATAGTACTGTTTAACGGAGTCGTTGCCATTCAATAACAGAGGCACCCCAACTCCATACACACTCCACTCTCTGAAAGACTCCCAAAGGTCACCAAGACTAAAAGATGGATGTATATCAGCTTCATGAGTTCTCCATCCCTTCCCTCTTGTCTGTAGACTCAAACAGCCACCAATTAAAACATATGCAATGATGCTCGTTGCTGAGAAACCACAGGAAATATTTTTTTCTTATTTTTAAACCAATGTGAATATTAGATTTTCCTTTATTTACAACTTAAGAAACAAAAAGCCCAAGTTCCCAACTAGAAGAGACAAAATCAACTAGTTGGCTTGGCTTTTAACAGAAGACATAACCCTCTCCAAGAATATAATTAAACAAGTAAACCAAAACACAAACATGGCAAATATAATGCTTTTTTCAAATGCTTAAAATAAGTACCGAAATGAAATAAATGAAAATTCACTCCCATAACTTTTCATTAGCTCAAGATATGGCAAAACCTAAGGCTCTGCCTAATCTACGACAAATGTAGGTACATAAATGTAACTAACAAGTTCAATTCTGAATATTGCACTATCTTAAATGTTTGAACACTACACTAACTACTTGACCAAGTATAACTGAACAATTCATACGTTTCTGACCCACCAAGAAAGAAAATCATCGTTTAAGTAGCACATACCACATAATACATATATCACTCAAAAAAATCTATTATTTATCTCTCTTTTCTCAGTTTTCTCCACAACCAAACAAACCCAACAAGAAGAAACTAGTTAATTTGGAATCACATAGCAACATTTTCGTTCATTTTCTTATAATTTCTCGGCATACAAACAGACCCATGAAGCTGTACACTACCTCGGAGAAGAACTGAGCTGGGACAAAGGGAGTGACCGATTCCATAACCCGATCCAAGTTGGTCAAATCGGCTTGTCTCGGGGGAGAGGACGAGCAGGCCGAGTTGGGCCTCGACAATGTCGACTCATCCGAGTCGGTCCGCGTCTCGGACTCACCCGATTCGACCCAGTTCTCCGACTTCACCGCCCTCCGGAGCTGCCTCTGCTGCTGCAGTAACAACTGCTGTTGCCTCCGAACTGGCGGCGGGTTGTAGAACCGGTCCGAGCCGTGTGTCCTGGTCAAGGCGAACCCGCCAGAGTTGGACATTACCGTAAATTCACTCAAACTTGAAGGATCAAAAGGATATAGTGATCAGAGACAGTGGTTTGGGTTGAGAATTCAGTTGCTTTTTTTTTTTTTTTACTCTCTGGGACGATTACGAAGATGGTATTTTGGGGGGTTTAGAAAAGATTTTAGGGGATAATCTCAGATGGGTCAGAGAGAAACAGCCATTTGAGTGAGCTAGGGAGAGAAAGCAACTGAGTCTGTGCGCAAGAGACTGAGAAAGGCAACAAGTTTTTGCGAGCGAGGAGTTTGGTGCAGCTGTCTGACCTCTGTTATGATTTGCAGCAAAATGGCCAAATTGGCCTCCGCCCCCTTGGCAACTCATGTGGCCTTTACGGTCGACGACTCCAATTCTAAGCAACGTGACCGTCACACGGTTTTTCGTACATGCTTGATGTTTGGCCTGACGTCACACGAGTGTAGTGTCAATCTCCCTTGAATTTTGGGGTGAGCAGATTAACAGTTTAACGCTTACGTACTGCTTATCGATCTCACGAAATCGTTACTAATTGACAACTGACTTTCGGCGGTTGGTAGGTTGTATAAATTTTTTATTGTCACTTAACCGACTTAACTTATTTTTCAAGTGAATTTTAAATTTTATTTGGTAACTATATTTATTGTGTTTGTCCAACTAATTTGTGATTGTCATTTTGGTCCGTCATCGATAAATTTACTTCTTCCTTTTTTTTTTCATTTATAAAACATATTTTTTTACTGATTCTGAAGTTATTTTTAATTATTTTTTTATTAATCTTCTTCTTGTTGAAACTAAAGTCAACCACATTTTATTGGTATTTTGTCCACCGTGATTGTTATATGATGTCGCAATTAAAATTAGTCATAATTTTATTTTTAAAATTCTATCCAATTATTAATTTTTATGGTCACATTATCAAGTTGTATAACTATTATATAATAATTTATTAAATAGCATTACTCATTTTTTCATAATTCTCAATTTACATGGAAAAGGACTAATGGTAAGACTATTAAAGAAGAAAATCCATTTTAAAATTTTATTTATTGTATTTAATGTTATTTAAAAAATTTAAATGATGCAACAATATAATTATCATGTCACAACCTATATATTATTAGATGTGTAGAATCTAACTTGGACCATAAAATAAATTCTAAAATAGATTCTTTCCATTCTAATTGAAATTGAGAGGATGTTATTATTCCTAATTACTACTATATGTTTATTATTCTGTGTTTTCCTTTTACCATCAATAATGAAATAATTATTGATGGTACTGCCCTTCTTCTCAGGATGTTTGGAGTGTTAGTGGGAGTAAGCTCCAAAAGTGCAGATCGGGTGGTGACAATTTTTGTGAGTTGGTGGAACATCTGATGGGGACAGTACCGAGAGAAGACCTGGAGCTGTTTGCTATGGTAGCAAAAGGAATATGGAAACGACGAAATGATGTGGTGCACGGGGAAGTTTTTTCACACCCTAGTGTTGTAGCAAGGCTAGCCATTGATCAGCTCCAACTATACCGTAAGGTGAACGAGAAACAGGGGGAAGCTCCTGATTGTCCTATGCCGACTCGACAAAAATGGGAAGCTCCACCGGCAAGGTATTTCAAAATTAATTGGGATGTTGCTATCAACGAAGGTGAGCAAAAAATGGGAGTGGGGGTTATCATTCGAGATGAAAAGGGCAACACCATGGCAGCTTTAAGTGAACCTGTAATGGTAATCCATGAAACTGCCTCAACTGAGGCAATGGCTGCTCTACGGGCTGTGGAATTCAGTAAGGAGGTTGGAATTTTTGATGTGGTACTCGAGGGGGACTCGCTGCAAGTGGTGAAGGCGATCATTGATCCCCAAAAAAGTTGGCTACGATATGGGCAGATTATTGATGATATCAAATGGGTTTTAGGGTCTCTAAACAGATGGAATGTTAGACATGTGAAGAGAGAGGCCAACATAGCAGCCCATGGTTTAGCCAAATTTGCAAAAAGGACTTCAGAAACTCATGCTTGGGTGGAGGAGCATCCTAGTTGTATATCAGATATAGTGATTTTAGAGCAGATGGCTCTATCTTTGTAAGGCTTAGGCCTGATTTTCCCATTTTATTTGAATGAAGAGATTACCATTTCAAAAAAAAAAATAATGAAATAATTAAAAGATAAATATTATTTTGTATTTTTCGAGCATACTCACCTAATGACTAATGTGTCATGCTCAATTAGTCCCCAAGAGGTAGCTCATGCTTAATGAAGTGGGGGTCACTAGTTTCAATCTCCCTCCTCTCTCTTGTGCGAACATGTCAACAAAAAAAAAAAAATGCCATGCCCAATTCACCTTAAGATCAATCTTAATTAAAAAAATAAAAATTAAAAAAATTAAAAATTAAATAAAAAAGAAGAAAAGAGGTGAATTGAACATGCCACTAATTAAAAATGAAGAATAAAATAGTGGGGGTTCTATTAACCTATGTGTATTATTAAAGCCTGATAAATGCGTGTTTAGTCTATCTATATATGTAGTGTTAGTGTGACTATAATTTTTTGTCGTTGCTTGTATTAATATATTTATCTTTTGCGTGAAAAGAAAGAAAAGCACAATTTTTTTTTTCTTTGTATTTTATATTTTGATTGTGGCATCGTAAAAGTTAATCAAATATAAAGTCTAAATATGTAATAAGTTATATTCAATGCTTGATTTATGTGTTTCGCATTACCCATGGGTTTTGACTATAATGGGTGGTATATTTGGCTAACAACTTAGAAAAATGATGTGAAATTTGATACTCTCATGTTTAAATATTGAGAAAAACATTTAGTATGACCATCCTGATCATACCCATTTTACAGTCGTCAATCAATAAGTTTATAAGCAACACATAAGTAAAAATATTAAAAAGTGTACAAAAAGAAGTTTGACCAAAATACACTAGATTTTAAGGTGATAAAATCCCTAAAGGGTTAACCTTTCACTTCTAGGTTTTAGTTTTGAATCAAAAAAAAGAGTTTTGAGACATTAGAAACGGATTTTAAGGCATTATAAACAGGTTTTGAGGCGGGTCACAGCCGGTGGGATTTGAGGCGTTCACCACCAGCCATACCCGCGTGGGTCTAGCCTGGGTCTTGCTGGCTACGGTTTTTTTTTTTTTTTTTTTTTTTTTTTTTCTAATTTGGTGTTATTGTTCTCACTTATTTTTTGTATTTTTCTTAAATTTATAATGTGTCACATAGTAATTGGAAGCTGTAAAATAGGTGTTATCAGGATGGATCTGACAATAGAGGCTCTAGTAAATATTATTAAGATAATATCAAATGAATGGGTTATTAATAAATAAATAAATAAATAACGGGATGAGACTATTTCCACATCACAACCTCTTTAAGGGTATTCACATTTCACAGCTTAATAAACCTTTCAATTTTAATTTAAACGAATAAATAAAAAAAGAAGTAAATAAATAAAAACCTTTCAATTTAAACAAACATTTTACCTTTTTAATATCCGTTGGCGGCTTCATTATGATTGAATTACTTGGTGGTTTTTCCATCAATATACTCGATCGATTGCTTTGATATTATAGAGGCAACAATAAGGACAAAGTTTCCCACTAATTTAGTTTAGAATAATAATTTTTTTTTTGTTAATTTAGTCTATTAGATTGATGTTATTCTTATATTTTTTAACAAAACATTTAATTTTTTTAGTAATACTATATACTATATTCAAAGGTTAATTGAGTTGTCGGTCAGCATTGTGAAATAAAAATGTATTTCTAACATTACTCTTAATTTTACATGTAATTTTAAATTGCACCTCTCGGACTGTGGGGTGGAAGTGGAACTGCATTGAGGCCTCAATGTATTTTTAAAAGTATTTTCATAATCATTTCAAAATCCAAATTTTGCCCCCCCTTTTCTTAAAATTTTTACACCATACCTAATTTCAGTTCCACCCACCACCCTAACCAGACCTTGTGAGCAAGGTTTTACCGTTATACGGTCATAAATACACTTTAAATTAATCAGTAGTGCTAATTGTAGAGCACATTATGTGAAGAAAAGAAAAAAAAAAAAGAATTGAATAACTTCACTTAGGATTCTTAAACTACTACACGTTTTGAGAAGATCTTCTAAATTTTAGAAACTATTAATTTCACTTTCCTGAACTTTCAATTTGATGCAATTGACCTCATTCGTCAATTTTTGCTATTAAACCCTAATAGAAACTAATACAAAGACTAAATTACTCTTCAATTTTTTGTTTTTTGTTTTTAATTTTAAATTTGAAATATAGAAGTTTGAGGGGTATAAATTGACGAATGGGGGTATATTCCATCAAATCGAAAGTTAAATGGGTAAAATTGAGAGGTTTTAAAATTTGTTTTTCAAACCGCGGTAGTTCAGGTTCTTTGTGAAGGGGTGGGTGACTTTAACTAAAACCTAAACCTAAGGCTGTAAAAGTCAAGCCCATAGTCTGAAGCTTCGTCTACTGTTGAACCATTGGTGTCAGACGCCAAGGACTCAATGGCACCTGCAGAGCAGGCTGTAGCTAGCTTCCATGCCTCCACGTGAAGCTTCACCAACATTGAATTCCTTCTCCCATTTTCATGTGCTTCCCAACCATTCTTCATCAACCACTTCATCTGGGTTCTCTCAAATCTTAAATTTTTTTCATGCTTTGGTGTTGGATCACAATCAGCTGCAAGTTCTTGTTTTGTGATTCTGCAGTTATTGTTTCTTTCCACTAAAACAACAAATCTTTTTCAATGCTTTTGCGGTCTAGGTTGTCTAGTTAATATTATTTAACAAATTAATATCTAATAATTGAAATATCATAGATATATAAAACAAGCGTTACTCCTTTCAAAATCATGGTCCACACACCTTCACACTTTGAAGACATGCACCGACAGGTAAGGGTATTATGGGAACTGAGACAACGAAGGCAAGAACAATGGCATGGCCCATGATATTTCCACTAGCAGCCAGTAAAGCTAATTGTAGATGTTAAAATGTTGACACGTTTTTTTTAAATTTGAGTACTAAACTCTTATTAAAAAGAGTTAAACAGTGAGTAATGGACTATATATCACATTACTCCAATCAAAACAACAAAACAAAATTTAAATAAGAAGATATATTCTCCATATTTTTAGAAAGAGAATAACTTTAATTAAGTTGTAATATAAACTATGTATTTTGCACCCTCTAATAGGAAGTAAACATTTCAACTTGAAATTCCAAAAAATAGTATAACTCTTCACATCAAATAATTTTTCTTCTCTCATAATTATCCTACATTAAAACCCTAGAAATAGAGTAGCGTAGAGAGAGCATAATAGAGTGGGGGGAGGGAGTTACGACTCCCTCCTCTCCGCCCCTTTTCTCTTTCCCCCTTCCCCCTCCATTTTCCTGACTCCACCATAGATCGATCAGGACGCATGTGTCAATGGTCCTCATGGTGCTTTTTAGCGGCGCGTGGTTGACCGGCGATGGCGCGGGGAACATGAGATGGAGTTGGGTTTTTGTTATTGTATTTTCGTTGATTTTAAATAAGAATATATTCTCTCTAGATCAACTTTTAGAAATGATCTATGAAATTTCGGTCGGTCTTTTGTTTTCTTATATTTCATTTTCTGGAAGCAAACTATAGACCGGTGATGGAAGAGTTATCAAGCATAAAGAAGAATTGTCACTATGGTAAAGGTAGCGAAGGTGATTGCGATTGATAAAATACTAGTAGCGGAGATAAAAAAAAAAAAAAAAAAAAAAAAAAAAAAAGCCAGGGAATCAAGAACTTGGCTGCGAATAGAGACATAATTTGCCAAAATTTGTTGCAGATCTGAAACTGATTGAGACGGTGACTTTCCATAGATATTGTCTTATAATAGCTCGAGAGGCTATTGTGTATGTTATAGATAATGTTTGAATTGTGAAAATTTCAAATTATATCTAAAAATAATTTTTTTTTTTTTTTTTCTCTTGCCAAAATACCTTATAGACAAAATATTCATCGATAAAACCACATTATTAGTTGGTTTTGGAGACTCAAATGTTGAGGGCTTGAGGTAGGTGGGGATTCGGTGGTGGGTGTTACCGTGTTGGATTAGACCGAATGAAAAAGTCAATGAAATTGATTTGAAATTAAAATACATTGTTTTTATCTCTATAATATTTGATATTAATTTTCAGCTAATGCGTCAAATTTTTACATCATATCCTAATAGAAAGGACTCTAAAAAAGAAATGGGAAACATTATTATGTAATTAATGATCACTGTAGGGCTATAATTGTCCTATGATAACTCGACAAGTTAAAAAACAATCTACTTCGTGAGCTTCTCTACAGGCCATTTAAAAGCTTCTCTAACTGAATTTTTCTTTGTATTTATTAAATTTTGGACCGAATTTTTTTTCAAACTAAGTTGAAAGAATTTTTTTAAAAATGACAAGTGTCCATTTCTTTTAATAGCATGTAAAGATGCACATGATTTTTTGATAAAATTTATTTCAATTTTGTCCCTACTATTAAAAAAGTATGTGATTTTCACATGCTCAAAAGACACATATTATTTTTATAGATTGGGTTAGAATAAATTCTTCAAACACAATTTAGAAAAAAACTCTACGGTAGATTTTTCAATTTATTTTGTTTACCTAAAAGAAAAAAGAATGGTGGTTGAAAATTTTATAAAAATTAGTATCCTTTCATACTTAAAGAAAGAGAGAAAAGTAAGCTTAAGAGCTTTTGCGTAAGGGATTGGGATTTTAATGAGAAGTTGATTAAAATAATCATATATTCAACCTAATTGCTTTATGGATTAAAATTTGTGTCGACATCAAGGCCACATTTGAAGTACAAGAAACCCTAGTTGTTAGCGTCGTAGTCGGGATCGGCTCACCTTCGGTTTGGGTCATAGAAATTTTGATCAGTTTTGATGTTCAGATTTTAGCAATTCAGAGAGTAAATGTGAAAGCGTTTTTATATGACTCACATGTTTGAGCAGGTTTCAAATTTATTATTTAAATTGCTAACTACTACACATCAGTTTAGTAAACCTCTGTTAATAAAAAAGTTAATATTCCTAATATTTCTCTTAAAAGTACTTAAATCCCTTAAATTATAGAGAGAATCCTGTTAGTGCAAAATTTGAGAAACAAATTGTATAAAAAATAAAATGATAATTTTACCACTGAAACGGTGCCGGATATACCAGGTTGTTATTTGTTAGGGTTAAATACCTCAAACCCCCTAGGGTTTACTAACTTTATTTTTTTCCCCCTGTGGTTTCATTTTTATCACAGGACCCCCCTGGGTTTTGATAAAGGATCAAGTTAGTCAATTCGTTAGTTGACCGTTAGGACTGATACGTGAACCAATCAGATGTTGACACGTGGCACCTATTTAATTTTTTTAATTTTTTTTTAAAATTAAAAAAAAATGTATTTTTTTTTTAAAAAAAAAGAAAAGAAAAGAAAAGAAAAGGAAAAAACTGGGGGTGGCTCTTGGCCATTTGGGGGTGGCTCGGCCACCCCCATCTGGCCGGATGGGGGTGGCTTGGGCACCAGGGGGTGGCCGAGCCATCCCCAAATGGCCAAGAGCCACCCCCAGTTTTTTTTTATTTAAAAAAAAATTAAAAAAATTAAATAGGTGCCACGTGTCAACATCTGATTGGTCTATGTGTCAGTCCTAATGGTCAATTAAATGATGAACTAACTTGGTCATTTATCAAAACCCCAGAGGGGTCCTGTGATAAAAATGAAATCCTAGTGAATAAAAATAAAGTTACCAAACTTCAAGAAAGTATTTAGTATTTAACTCTATTTGTTAATTGACACGAGCGTAATTAATGACAAGTGATTAGGTTGACCGCCATTAATTCGAGACACTGACCCATCAATTACAATAAAGGATTCAAGAGTCATGTTGCGTGGTAGTAGTTGGCGTGTTGCGGCGTGTTGCATGCAATCACCAACCCATCCAACCATTTAAAAAAAAAAGAAAAAGTTGAAATGAATTAATTTAATTTATTCTATTAAATAAATGTTTTTTGTGTGTGGTTTTCACATATAATTTTAGTAAAATTGATGAAACATGTGAAAATAACGCGCTTTAGAAATTTAAATACATATGTCAATTTAATATATCAAGTTAAAAGAATTTTTTTCGTCTTAATTTTTAAGAGAACTTTATTTAACAATATATATATCGTTTGACTTTAGATTTATGATTGAATGTCAAACAAATATCAACTTTCATAACTTTAATTAATAGAATTTATTAGTTTATTACCTACACGTTTTTTTTTTTTTTTTTTTTTTTTTTCAGCTTTTCTTAATGAGGATAACTTCTATTTTATAAAAGAGTTGGTGTAAACCAGCTCTTGTGCCCACCAATAAGAATAGACCACCTAGAATTATTGCACCGTTTCAAATAGGCACAAAAATACCAGATTATATGGTTTTTCCATTTTTTTTTTTTTAAAAAAAGAAATTGCAAGAGGGTTGAGAGTAGCTACCCAACCCCTCTAGGATGGCCAACGAGCCACCTTGTATGGGCAGAGTTGGCCCGCGCGGGCCACCCAAGCAGATCTGGGATGGCTCTTCAGCCATCCTAGATGGGTTGGGAGTGGCTGCGCAGCCACCTCCGCCTATATGGGGTGGCTGCAAAGGGGCTGGGTTGGTGGCGAGCCACTCCTAGCCCTCTTGCAATTTCTTAAAAAAATAATAATATTAAAAAATGAAGAAACTTATATAATCTGGTGTTTTAGTGCCTATTTGAAATAATGCACTAATTCTAGGTGACTTATTCTTATTGGTGGGTACAAATGAGCTGGTTTATCCTATTTCTTAATAAGTCAATTGGCATATCTAACAAGAAAAGAATAGCCAAGTTACGTGTGTCTTCGCAAATGTTTAAGTAATGTTCATCATTTTTTTTTTATTCTTTTAAAATTGATATGAATTTTAAAATTATTATTAAATTTTAAATAAATAATTATTAAATTTTGATTTAATGATAATTTTAAAATTTATTTTAACTTTGAGAGGATGAAATTAATATGTACTCAATTTTGGTAAACAATGTTTCCAACAATGGCATTCTTTACAATTTTCGTATAATTTTTTTTTTTAATATATTTATAGTTAACAATTTTTAAAATATTTATATATAATGAATAACACTAATTAGATTCGCATATAAATTGAGTGATGAAACGTGAGAGTTGGACTTATAAATATGTGTTCTTTCTAAGTTCAAATACAGAATTACACGATATTTTTTTGGTGTTTTTTCTTTTAGATAAAACGAGAGATTATAACAAACAATAAAGGGCTGGACAACCAAACAATAAACCCCAAAGTGACCCATCAGTATGAGTAAACAAAAAGAAAAGGCAATGCATCAAATGAATGACGCGAGCATATGCTTTATTGGTACGAAGACCAAGAAAGTTGGCCACCAATTAAGGAGGTTTGTTATGTGTACCAAAAATGGTACACCCAAGACAACCGTTGCATCACACCCGAATGACAGCCATAACAACAATAAAGAAAACACTGAGGAATGATTCAAAGCCTATGGAAAGAATTTCCAACACAGAAACACAAGAAAAAACAACAAAATGCAAAACTTAGAACAAACTAGACACAAATTGCATCGAACAATGGAGGTGCATCGGAGGTGGAGGCGGATATGGATGAGGCGAAGCATTGCAGGTGCAGCATCGAAGAGGACAGCGCGTGGGCTGCACGCGCCTGCGAGTGAGATCTACTCGCAGGCGTGTGTTTATCACGCTTCGGCTCGTGGACATCTTATGGGGGTGGTTCTGGCAGCAAACACCTAGGAACAAGGTGGAGACATGCATGTATGGCGGTGGCTTCTTGAAATGCATAGATCGGATTTTAAAAAAATCAAATCTAAAAATTCCAATAAGGGAGCCGATTCGAAGCTATGAGTCGTCGGTGATGCCAATGAACGATGGATTCACAGAGGAGGATTGGACGATGCAGTTATTGAAAAAAGAAAATATGACAAAGACATGTAAGATAAGGCTTCCAAAGAAGCAGATAGAGCCTCAAAAGAGATGAATTTAACCTCAAAAGTGGCGAGAAGGATAGGGAGAGGTAGAGGGAGAGGGCGGGAGGGGGAGGAGAAGGAGAAGGAGAAGGAGAAGAAGGAAGGAGCCAAGGCTCCCTCCTCCCATAGCAGTCGTTGGAGGAAGACTATGAATTTTTGAGGAGAGAGAACAGAGAGAAAAGAGAAGAACCGAGTTTTATCTCGGAGGCCCGCGTTTATCTGATATTTCTAAGGTTAGTTAAGCAATAGTCGGATAAGATTCAATTACCAATAAATTTTCACAAACATGTTATGTTAACAAAAATATAATTGATAGCACGCTGATAGTCTAATCAAAGAGACCCGCAGAGTAATACAAAACATGCTAAGTTGATTCGTCGGAGGTACTAGCGAGGAGCACTCTGATGTTTAAACAACTAAAATTATTGAAGGGAATAGAAAACAAGAAGGCGACGAATGACTTAAAAACTCATTAGCTACAATGGACTCCTATTTATAGGGGATAGCATAGCAATTTAAGCTACGTGGGATCATCCGGTTGGGGACCAACCTGTTAGTGCAAACTGTCTTGCTTAGGCGTTCGACTTCCTATTAATATTGACTGTCCCTCTTGGGCATCTAACCTCATGGGCGCGAAACATACATAGTTGTTATGACACCGATAACGGGCAACAAATATTTTTCTTCATAAACTGTTGTCACACTGATCTTACTGTTTTTAGTAACAAGTCTTTATGGGTGTTCCTTTTATTTGTTGTAATAGACAATTAAGAGTTACAATTTTTTCACAATGCACTTAATAAGCTGGGAGCTGCCGCTCGACGACTCCCTTAGGGGGGAGAGGGGCCAACCCGACAACATTGGTTGTCGGCTGTTGACGGGCACAACCCAACTTGGAAAATGGTATCACCAATTTGTTAACAAATTAATTTAAAATTCATATGACATACGATATCATCGATGTCTTTAAGGTAGTTACATTCTAGTCCGTCGTCATGTTGTTCCCTGACTCTTTTTCTTTCTTCTTTGTATCATACACCAATCAATTAAATAGACAAATAATTCAAATTTATAAACAAATTAATCGCAAAGAAAATTTACACAAAAAAATTAATATAAATCCAAAAAGTCTACGCGGTTTCCGCTAAAAGAGCATCGTTTCACACGAGGGCCTGGTCATATTTGCGGCGACCCGTCCGGTAAAGACCTTTTGTCGGTGGTGAATTGGCGTTGATAAAGATAGGAAGGAAACTGCGAAGCCCAAACCCCCACGTGCGTGCCCGACCCGCTTTACCACCAAACCAATCTAAATTATTGAATATTTGTAATTTTGTAGAATATACACAATCTCATGGACGAACTGAGTTCTCGATCTTATCGCTGAAGCTGCGAAGCCCTAGCTCGGACCGGTTCGCTTGGCCATGCGACTCTGGTTCTCTACGATCGGCCGCATCCTCTCTAGAGAGGACTTCTTTGCCTCCGCGAATTCTCGGGATTCTCGTGCGAAAACCCGCGATGCCGGCCGATCCGCATGGCCTTAGTCCCAAGTTTCTCCTCTGCAACGCCGGCGCCGGCGCCGCTGCCGGTGCGTCTGATTTCTTCCCTCGTTCAGTTTTTGTTTGGTTCCTGAGAAAGTCGAGGAAAATAACAACGAGAGAATGTGGAAATTCTCGGTTTTACTCGGTCAAAGTGTTGAAAGCTTGAATTTTCCTTTTGTTGTTTATTTTCTGTCTGAAAAATTTTGGGGTTTGGCGCAGGGGCTATTGCTGCAACATTCGTGTGTCCTTTAGATGTGATAAAGACTAGGCTCCAGGTTCATGGGCTACCTCAGCTCGGCAATGGGAGTGTTAAAGGTATGCCCTTTTTCGCTTTGGGTTTGTGTCTGCCAATAAAGATTACTGTAGCATTTGGGGAATCACTTGGTATATTTTTTAGTAGTTACAAGGTGCACGTTGTTGCTGTTGTTGTTTTTTATTTTTTATATTTTATATTTTATATTTTATATTTTATATTTTTTTAAATGAATTTCATTGAGCATTATTGATGGAATTGTATAAGGTGGGGTTTCTATGATGTGACTTTCTTCTTTTTTGGTGGATCAGGTAGTGTTATAGTTGGTAGTTTGGAACAAATATTTCACAGGGAGGGGTTGCGAGGCATGTACCGTGGGCTCGCTCCCACTGTGCTGGCATTACTTCCTAACTGGGCGGTAAGTACTCTTTATGCTTTAGCTTTAGCCTTGTGGAGTTTTTCTTTTAGGTATTGCTTTTTCCTTTTTTAATTGGGTGTTAGTTGAGAAATTTGAGAAAATAATATATCTATAAGTTCTGCAAATTGTGTGATTCAATAATGCATTGAACTTGAGAAGCATAGTACTATCTGCACATGTTTTTCACATAGCTACCATATAGTACACTTGGTACACCATCTACATGAGAGCTATGTTTGCTCACTGGTTCAAAATTCTCACAACTTGGTCAAAGTTGCATTTTTTTCTTTCTTCCCATTTCAAGTTCGTACTAAAGGTAAGGGTATAATTACTAGCCTATGATAATTGAGTAATTCTTGAAGTCCCTCTTGTGTCCCTCTAAAAATGAGATGACTTTTAAAATCATTATTTGATTAAAATCTAATAATGATCAATCACAAGCCTAATGGTGATTTTAAGAGCGACATCATTTTTTGAGGGACATAAGAGGGACACAAGGACTTCTAGCATTACTCATGATAATTGTCTGAATACAACCGAGCAATGGAACTGATGTGTGCAAAGAGAGAATATTATTTGGTCGCTGTATAAAGAAACAGTGATCTGTGCATGAGCATCTTGTTTTGGGTTTTGGTTTTGATAGTTTCTTTTGTGGCTCCTAGATTATTCAGTCTGTCGCTCATATTCTGCCTGGCTTCTCTAGAGTCTGGAGAATCGTCTCAGTTCATTTAATTATATATATTTTTTGCATGACCCAGTATTGTACTTTTTGCAGGTTTATTTTTCAATGTATGAGCAGCTGAAAAGCGTTCTTTCTTCTGATGGTTAGTTTGTGGCCTATTTCTTCTGTGACTTGAAATGTAGGATAATTTATGGTCAAACTTGTCCCTAGGAATATATTTCCTTTTTAGTTTCCGTACTTGAACTTATTATCTTGTTGTACCTTCATGTTTAGTTTTTACTGATATTTTTGGCTGTGTTCCATGTGTAGATGAGAATCATCATCTTTCAATTGGTGCTAATGTGGTAGCTGCTTCCGGTGCTGGAGCTGCAACATCCATTGCTACAAATCCTCTTTGGGTTGTGAAGACAAGGCTTCAAGTGCGTCTCTCAAGTACCATATGCCTTCATTCAGCTGTAATCTAATTAATGTTATCACATATGATGAAAAGATACTAGGATTTGGGATTCTACTTAGCAAGCCATACAAACTAGTATTGATTTTTTTTAAGGATTGCCCATAATTTAGTGCTTGTTGTTTGCTGTATTGAAGAAAATTTTTCCTTCTTAGTGTCTCTCTAATTATTACTGATTTGAGCAGTTGCAGCTTTAGGATTATCTTTCAATGCTATCATACCATGCCACAACTAGAAGAGGAAGGAATAATGAACTTATTCTGTTATTATTGTAGTTTTATTCTTTGTTCTTTCGATGAATAATCCCATTAATTAGCAAATTCTTAGACTTGTGGTACAAATTGTTTAGGAATACTTCAAATATCTACCTGAATGATGTTTGTGCAAGATAACTGATTACTATGAATCAATCATAATAGAAAATGAAGAGTAAAAGTAATGAAGGTGGGAATGTAAGATTAGATGATTTTTGGCTGCACTGAAGGACCTAGACTGTACCACTGAGGAATAATTATATTGACAACAGAGCAGTTATGGGCAGACTTATGACGTTGATTAATTCTTGTCATGGATGGTCATCTGTTGAAGCCATATTTTGCAACTAAATAGAAAAGATTAGTGTTTGTGAAATTTTACATACCCATCCCTCATTTCATCATCATCATCATCATCATCATACGTTTTTCATTTCATTCTTATAGTCCAATATGAGTACAACCATTTGCTCATTTTCTGTGCAATGTTTTTTTGGGTTAGAGTTTGTGCATAAGGTGAAACCTTCAAGCATTACTTTGTCTCTTATTCCCTGCAGACTCAGGGAATGAGGCCAGGCGTAGTACCATATAGAAGTACGTTGTCTGCTTTGAGAAGAATAGCTCATGAGGAAGGCATTCGTGGGTTATACAGGTTTGTAACTTCAATCATTTATATACCATATTAGTCATCACAATTTTATTGCAAAAAGGATCTTAATGGTGCTTGTCTTGTTTTTAACAGTGGTCTTGTACCTGCTTTGGCTGGTATCAGTCATGTTGCTATACAATTCCCAACATATGAGAAAATAAAATTCTATTTGGCCAGTCGAGGTAATAGTCTGCCTGTTTTTAGTTCTCCTTGAACTTTTAAGGAAAATTCTCTTTTAGTCTCATGTACCTAACACGGGGAAAAAATCAATTTTGATTAGATGTACCAAAATATTCATTCTAATTTGATGTGATTGTATCAGATAATACGACGACGGATAAACTATGTGCACGTGATGTTGCTGTTGCTTCATCAGTCTCCAAGATATTTGCTTCCACATTGACATATCCACATGAGGTAGGATATCAAATAATGTTGAGGTGTAATTTAAATTTTTTGTGGTAAATATGTGGAAATTTCATTTACTTTAAGAATGTACTAGTTGCCAACTGATTAAATTCAAATTTTACTTTTACAAGCGATAGGGGCTAAATGTTGTTATTCTTAATTTCTTCATAAGTTGCTTGCCGGATCGGGCACCTTTTCCCCTAGTTATCACCAGAAAAGCAGAACAATGCTGTTTACTGTTAGAACAAATAACACCGTACCCCCTTATATTTATTATCATAATCATCATGGGTTTCTTACTTTCAATAAATCTATATTGGCTCTCTGAGTGGAGTAAAATTTTTATATCTTTCTATTGTAAATGCCCATGTTGTCATCTAAAGCATGAGAAAGGATGGTTTTACTTATACCAAGTATATCCCTTGCATAGTTTATCCTCCTCGGACCTGAACGTGGACTGGTTTTTATTTGTCATGCTTTTCGAATGATGAGGCTTTAACTAATTAGGAAACTCTATCTCATGTCATCAACTCTAGCCTAATCAAACCGACTTGGGGAGGGTACAACAATCCTTTACCACTCTGTTCTCTATTAGGGCTTACTACAGTTCCTTTGGTCGCTGCATATTCTCTGACTAAGTGATCATTGCAGCATATGTCATAATTAAGTCTCACATAAATTTTGCAGGTTGTACGCTCTAGGCTTCAAGAACAAGGCCATCACTCTGAGAAGCGGTATTCTGGTGTAACTGATTGTATTAAGAAAGTATTTCAGCAAGAAGGCATAGCTGGTTTTTACCGTGGGTGCGCTACCAACCTTCTGAGGACTACACCAGCTGCTGTTATCACATTCACTAGCTTTGAGATGATTCACCGGTTTCTTGTTGCTCTTTACCCTCCCGATCCCCAGCCTCACGCATTGTAAAGATTGATTGCACTGAATTGAGGATATAGGGAAGAAACTTGCATTACTACAGGCACTACTAAAGAGCCAACCTTAATGGTCTTGTTGTTGATGCAGTTTCTGATTTGTTTATGTATTTTAATTGATTTGGGTAGTTTTGAGCAACACCCATCATTCCCTCATCAAACTTCTATAGCATCAGAGGAGATTTGTGTTATACACCCTGATAATGATGAAAAGTGTTACAATGTAGTTCAATCAATACATTATTTTTCTCTGGGGACTGCTGAATGCCATTGTTCATTGAAATTGTAATTTACAATTTATTTGTTAATAGGCATCAATACTGGTATATTCAAGTGCTCTTTTTCTTTTATATCAAAGTAATTAGGACGAATTTTGTTTTTTCGCCCTTCCTGATTACATCTTTTTTGCTGGACTTGTTCGTCTAGATGTTTCCCTCATATACGTTTGAAGGCTGCCTAACTTTCTCTGACAACCTTCCTAAATCTCAATGGCAGCTTGCAGCTCTTGGTCTATTTATGCACAATGTTTTTCCCCGTTGGGTAGGCATTCTTTGAAGAGCAATGAATTCATTGAGCATTTGAGCTTTGTGATAGGGCCAATTCATATTATGTGATTACTAATCGCATCAAGTGCGGTTCTTGCGGTTAATCATTATCCACTATCTGTATATCAGGTTAGTGGCGTTTTAGGCATACTTTAGTCTTTTAGGCCTCTTTTAGGTCTCTTATTTTAAGCAATTTTGAAATTAGTTTGGACTTGTCTTGGTGTTTTTTTAAGCCCTAACATCACGGCATGGGTGTGAGTATGTGAGATACGAGATGAGAGAAAAGAAAAAAACTTTAACCATAACCCAATACCAAATCCATAACGACGTCATTTTGCTAACGGCATCAACATATCCGAATAGTAGATAGAGAATAAATGCAGATAGTAGATAATTACAGTTAATATCCGCGAATAATAGATAAGAGAATAAATGCGGATAGTAGATAATTAGAGTTACTATCCACACGCATGTAAACCCCGAAGTTTCTGGTGCTTCATATTGACATGCCACAGAATTCGAATATATGGTCCGGTACAAGAAGTAATTGGGCCATATTATCTATTATGCCTAGCTAGCATTACTGCAGCGATAGGGCCTATTTTATACACGGTTTTTTTTTTTGGGTTCTTTTCCCCTTTGAAAAGCAAGGAATTCATTGAGCTTTGTGATAGGGCTCAAAAACTGCCAAAAACGGGGGCTTTATCTCTATTCCTGAAGACTGAAACAAGAAGTGGGTGCTGAAAAGAATGTGGTGAATTCAGGTAAAAAATAAGGAAAGAATACTCTTTCAGCCCTCCGGCTCTAGTGTTTATCAAAGAGTAATATTACTCTTTACACCTATTCATTACACTCACATCACATGGACTAATGTGACATGTTTTAAGACTGATATGAATTGTGATAAATTAGTGCGAAAAATATAAGTACCATTTATCAAATCATTTTTTAGAGTTCAAAATCGATCAGATTGATTCTTAAGCAGTGACAGAACTATTAATAGACCAATGGGGGCTATGCTATGCCCCCTGTTTTCAAATTTTCTATTATTTTTATATTTTTTTGTCTGTTTATAAAATCGATATATATGTATTTTTAAGCTCAAAAATTAGGCTTGCCCATATAAAAAATAAATTTGACCCCTCCTTTATACTCTGTGCGCCCCATCAAATGAGAAATTTTGGTTCCGTCCCTGATATTTAAGGTTTGATCTATTATCAAATTACTCCTTCCGATTCACTCTCATTAATCCTTATCTTCCAGTGCTACTCAAAAGTAATCGATGCTGGAAAGTAAAATTATTTATTTATTTTTAATTGTGCAATATACATTCACAATCATATAACCCAATCATATGCACAATTTATCGTGCATTATATATATATATATATATATATATATATATATATATATATATATATATATCTTTTATTTTTTCCCCCCTCTTTTATTCTTATTTTAGCTCTCTCGGCTAGCCTTGATCCCTTGGCCTCTAGGGTTTGGGAGGTCGCTCATTGGGAGGTTGCATGTAGAAGCAACGACACTGAAGATTAACGCATAATCCCACTTCTGCGCCCTCCAATTTGCAAAGAGCCTTACACCTGATTAATTCCATCCCATCCTTTGTCCTGTTATTACATTTTCCCTTGAATCGTTTGTTTACTTCATAATATGGATATTTCCCCTTTATTCGAGAAGATTCATCTTTTGTACCTTTTACAATATGAGAAAGTTTTAAAGCCAATTTGACAAAGAAAGAAAGAAACGAAGAGAGATCGTTATTTGCTCAATATTCGGGTGGCTATTGACGTGACTTTGTGAGTTATAAAATCATGTTAATTCTATAAAATATAATTTCCAAAACATCGATACACATAACATTATTTTTTTATATAACCGTTTTCAGAGAAAATTTTCTTGATCTTACTACGGTTTGAGTGAAATTAGCCTAGAAATTGCTATAGGTTTAGAGCTGCAAAAAATTTGAGGTCGATGGTGAAATATATATCAATGAGTGAAAATTCAAAAATGATAAGGGTTGAAATAAGAATCATATGATTTTTAAATCACAGGTGATACTGAATATGTGAAATATTTAATTAAAAGAAGAGGTGGATTGTGAAGACATGATTCGAACTTAAGACTTTTTTTTTATACCATATTAAATTACCAATTGTCTCAAAAGTTTAAGTTGATAGAAAAATTTAATTTAATTTAATAATTTAACTTGTATTTTAACTATGGCCTAACACTTAAAATAATTAATTAAAATTATGTAAACAGTAGAGTCAAAGTTCGAACCTAGGATGACTGCTCTTATTATATCATGTTAAATTACAATTTATTTCAAACGTTTAAACGTATAGAAAATTGTTGATTTAGTCATTTAGTTAATATTATAACAATAATTAGAAGAAAAAAAACTTTATATAACATGTCTAATAATGATACGAACTACTTTTGGCTCAACGGATTCCAAGTTAAAGGTTATATCGAATGCTAATTATAAGCATAACAAATAAAATTAAAACTACTTACCTCCGTTCATAGGAAAGGCGGAGATGAAGAGGATAAAAAATATAAAAACATATATTTTGATTTTAGTCATACTTCTTCTCCTTTATGCCAAATGCAATGGGAAAAAGAGATATTTATAGCAAAAGTCCCTTTGTTTCAAGCTTGAATTATGCAAATACTGCATCAAGCAGTGATGGGCCATCAACCATTGTATATTTCAAAGAGTTATTAGATTTAAGCCAATAATCGTCTTATTAACCTTTTATGCTACTAAATTGACAATTAAAGATTTTAAAATGTCTCTTCCCTTTTCCTTTTGAATTGTCAATCTAATAAGAAAGTCTATTGAACCCTACACTGAACATAACAAAGAACAATACAATGAATAAAGTCAAGTTGTTCAAAACAAAATAAAGTACAATTTTTTTTTTTTTGTTTTTTTGTTTTTTTTAAGGCAAGCAAGGGACTCATAGATCGTTTTCTTCTCTAATACATGCTAAAATCAGAGAGAAAACGATTAAAAGAGAAAATGAAGTAAAGAAAAAAAGAAAATTGCAATTCAGGATCTAACAATTGGCGTTAACCTGTTTGCTCTGATACCATATAGAAACACATATAAGATAAATATAAAGCGGAAAAATACGAAATAAAGGAAAGAGAGAAAGACACTTAAATTAAGGCGGTTTGGCATATAGCCTACATCCACACACTAAAGCCTCAATAGGCTACATATTTCATTGATTATATAATCTGAGTACACAACTCTATTTATAGAGCTTTACATGTGATTTGAAATATTTCAAATACAAACATATCCCTTAAATCAGGGTTAACAAATATTATCTAAATCCCTTGATTTAGGGAATACAAACTCAACATTTATTCAAAAGGATTTATATCCTTAACAGCTTTTACCGTGATGCGCTACCAACCTTCTGAGGACTACACCAGTTGCTGTTATCACATTCACTAGCTTTGAGATGATTCGCCAGTTTCTTGTTGCTCTTTACCTTCCCGATCCCCAGCCTCACGCATTGTAAAGCACCAGAATAATTAATTGAAATAAGGTAAATTGTAAATCGCATGTTGTTTCAAAAGCTTAAGCAGATAGAAAAATTTAATATAATCATTTAACTTGTATTCTAACTATAGCATAACACTTAAAATAATTAATTGAAATAAGGTAAATTGTAGAGTCAAAGTTTGAACTTAGGACATTTGCTCTTAAATTACTATTTATCCTAAAAGTTTAAGCTCGTAGGACATTGATTATTTAATCATCTAGTTAATGTTATGAGAATAATTAGAAAAAAAATTATATAACAGGTCCAGTAATGTAACGAACTACTTTTTGCTTGATAGTTCGAAGTTAAAGGCTATTTCAGATGCTAATTATAGGCATAGCAAAGAAAATTGATACTACTTGCCTTCGTTTACATGAAAGGCAGAGATGAAGAGGATAATTGTAGTGACCCCAATTTTTTTTTTTTTTTTGAAAGAGATCCGAATTATTAATCTATGATTAAAGACGTAATTTTAAGAATATTTTATACATATATATATTGAACAAGGTATGAATATATATTTTTTTTAACGAATTATCTCTCAATTGATATAACAATCAAATGTGGCAAAATGCTCCATACAATGCCAAAGATACAATTTGAAATCTTCACAACTCAAACATTAAGTGTATGATATACACAATAGCCCATCGGGCTATTGTAAGACAATATCTACGAAAAGTCACCGTCCTAATCAATTTCAGATCTACAGCAAATTCCGACGAATCACGTCTCTATCTGTTGCCAGGTCATTGATTCCCTGGCCTTTTTTTATTTATTTATTTATTTATTATTATTATTATTATTATTTTTAATATATATATATATATATATATATATATATATATATATATATATATATATATATATATATATATATTTTTATTTTTTTTTATCTCTGCTATGTACTAGTACTTTATCAATCGCAGTCTCCTTCGCTGCCTCTACCATAGTAACAATTCTTCTTTATACCTAATAACTCCTCCGTCATCGGTGTATGGTTTGCTCCTAGAAAATGAACCATAAGAAAGTAAAAGACTGACCGAAAACCAATTTTGTTATTCTTAAAGATTCGTGAAAACAAAACCTATAAGAAAATAAATAAAACTTCACCCAATAGATCGCTACTAAAAGCAGATTTAAGGAGAATACATTCTTATTTAAAAACAATGAAAATACAATAATAAAAACCCAATACACCCTCACGTGTTTCACGTGCCACTGCCGATCAGTCACGCGCCGCTAGAATGCAACATGAGGACCATTGACACACGCACCCTGGTTGATTTACAATGGAGGTGGGAAAAAGGAGGAGGAAGAGAGAAGGAGAAAGGGGGGCAGGGAGGAGGGAGTGGTAACTCCCTCCCCCCACTTTAACCCCTCATAGAATTGGCAAGGCATGCATATATATTGGCCTAATATTGTAAACAAATTTCCCTCTTTGCCAAGGGAATATAATTTAGAAGACCAAACTGGATATGTATGTATTTATGTATGCAAAGAGAATTCATGATTAATTACATCTATTTTTGGTAGACTTGTTCATCCAGATGCTTCCCCCTTGTACGTTTGAAGATGCCTAACTTTCTCTGCCCACCTTCCTAAATGGTGACTTGCAGCTTTTGACGTAAATTATTTATTCATTTAAAATTCTGCCTAACTTTCTTTTTTCTCTCTTATTTTGGCTCTTCCAAAGTCAAGAAGAAAACAGTTGACGCCCTTTGATCACACACAGCAGCCCACCATTTGCTTTCACCTTTGTGCGGCTCTATTTGTTCGATGCACAGTACACAGCAGCCCACAACTTGTGCGGCTCTGTTGATGCATAAATGAACAAAGGAAGCATGTCCTTATATATATAGGTGAATTCGGCTGGCCAATACAAGTCCTACTAGGACTTCAAAACCTAAAAGTAATCCAAGCCACACACGTAATTGTAAAACCAATAAAGCAACACATTGGGTCCCACCTACTTGATGGGTAAAAGACACCCACGTCAACAATCTCCACCTTGACTTGAAACCCATCAAGTTGCAACAATAAGAATTTCCTTCTGATGCCTCCGCCCAAGCCCCTAAGGGCTATCACATTCCATAAGTGACACTCAAGTCCAAGCACTTCTTGAACTTGAGTATAGGACCTGGTTTAGACAGACTACCATGCTTCTCTGCCAGTCCTCTTGGCCACACAACTTTCTCTGTTGGCTCTTTCTTTCTATAGACCCATATGCACCCTTTAGCCTTCTTTGTCTTGAGCAATTTTGTCAATTCCCAAGCTTTACCTTTCTGTAGTAACTCCACCTCTGTCGGCATGCCATTCTGAATAGATGATGAGTCTTTATTACCAGCTGTCAGAGCAAAGGAAACCATGTCTTCAAATCCATACCTCTCTGGTGCTTTTCGATCACGTTTCTCTCTGCCTCTTGCTAAAGAATAAGGCTCTTCTCGGTGCTCTGAATCTCTTGACGATTCTTCGTCATCACATATGTCCGTGAGTGAACGCTGTTCATCAAACTCCACCACCACGGCCTGTTTCCCTTTTTGGCTCTCAGTCGATGCTTCATACTCACTCTTCCTTAACATATAGGCCTCATCAAACACCACGTCTCTGCTAACAATCTTCTTCTTTGAGACTGGATCCCAGAGCCTATATAGCCTTTAACACCATATTCCAAACCAAGACAAATACATTTTCTTGACTTTGAATCTAATTTCGATCGTTCTTCACTCTGCACATGAACATATGTCGGACAACCAAATACTCTCAACATAGAATAATCAACCGGTTTACCTGACCATACTTCCTCTGGAACCTTAAAGTCAATCCCAGCGGCTGGAGATCGATTGGTGACGAAGCATGCATAATTAATTGCCTCATCCCAGAAACTCTTTGGCAATTCTACACTCAACCTCATACATCTCACCTTTTTCAACAGTGTTCTATTCATCCTTTCGGCAACTCCGTTCTGCTGTGGAGTCCCTTTCATTGTGAAGTGATGAGTAATGCCTTATGTTTTGCAGAATTCCAAGAATGCAGTGTCTTTGTTCTCTAACCCATTGTCAGATCTCAGATACTTCACTCTTCTTCCAGTCTAATTTTCCACCTGCGCTTTCCACTGCTTGAAGATGGTGAAAACCTTTGACTTGTGCTTCATAAAATACACCCAGACCTTTCTTGAGAAATCATCAATAAAACTAACAAAGTAATATGCACCTCCGTTTGATGGCACCGCCACTAGTCCCTAAACATCTGAGTGAACGTAGTCGAGAACACCTTTGCTTGTATGAGATGCCACCTTAAAGCTGACTATTCGTTGCTTCCCATCCAGACAGTACTTGCATAAACCCAATTTACATGACTTCACACCTTTAAACAAATTCCTCTTGTGAAGCTCAAACATACTACGCTCGCCTAAATGACCAAGCCACATATGCCACAAAACTGTATTATCATTATTTGGTTTTGCCGAGGTGGACACTATAGCTCCACCTGTAACTGTGTCATAGAGTAACTTATACAAATTGCCAATTTTCTTGCCTTTCATTATCACCATAGCACCTTTAGTTATTTTCATAACTCCATCTTTGGTTGAATAACCATAGCCCACAAAATCTAATGTGCCTAATGAGATCAAATTTTTCTTAAGGTCAGGAACATATCTGACATTAGTGAGTATCCTGACAATACCATCAAACATCCTGACTTTTATGGTACCTAGTCCAATGGCCTTACACCTAGCATCATTGCCCATTAGCACTGTACCTGCATTACAGGATTTAAATGTGTCGAAATATTTCTTATTCAGACACATATGATATGAACAAGAAAAATCCAAAACTCAAGAGTCTATGAGAGAATTTTTACCTAAGGAAACTGAAAGAACATCCGCGCTAACCTCGTTGTCATCAGACTCACCATCAACCACATTGACTGAATCTCTGGAACCTTGTCTCTTATTATCTTCAAGATCTTGTTTCATCAGCCTGCAAAATTTTCTTTAGTGCCTTTTCTTATGACAATAATAACACTCCACATCTTTTGCATCTGACCGAGATTCTCCACCCTGTGCCTATCGTGACATAGACCGATACTGCTTACCTCTGCCATTCTTCTCCTTAAACTTATCTCTTCCGCGCTTTGGCTCAAACCGTGCCACAAGCCCATCAGCCTGATCATTGACAGGTTTTCTCCGTGCTTCATGTACAAGAGAGATCCCGTCACCTCTTTAAATGCCATAGTCTCTTTCCCATATAACAATGTTGTAACTAGGTGATCATAAGAAGGGGGAAGCGATGCCAACAAGAGTATCTCTTTATCTTCTTCTCCAATCTTCACTGCAAAATTCAACAGCTGTGTATTCAACATGTTGAACTTGTTGAGGTGCTCAAGCAGATCTGTATTTTCCTCCATCTGTAAACCATATAGTTGCTTCTTCACGTACAGCTTATTCGTCAAATTCTTTGCCATATACAGACTCTCCAATTTCTGCCAAATTGATTCTGCTTTTTCTTCATCAATCACATTGTGAATGATTTCATCTGACAAATTAAGATGGATTACACTGGCAGCCTTCGCATCCATCTCTTCCCAAACATCATTCTCCATCTTCTCAGGTTTCTTCACCTTTCCCAATAATGCCTTGTGAACTCCTTGCTAAATCAGCAAATCCTTCATCATTTTCTGCCAAAGAGAGAAATTATTCTTCCCATTAAACTTCTCCACTTCAAACTTGGTACTCGCCATATTTGCCGTCAATTTGATTTATCGAACCTGAGCTATGATACCACTTGTTGTGCAAAAACACACAATCACAATTATGGTTAAATAAGACGAGAACAATCACACACAAAATAACACTAAGATTTAAGTGTTCCCTCAATGTGAGGTACATCCACTGGCGGAGGCGATCATGAAGAAATTCATTATGAAAGATGGAGTACAAAAATATAGTGTTGAGAGAAAATCACTTAGACCCAAAACCTCAATACATCCAAATCACACTATCACACAATAAAGATTATTCCCCAAAGACAATACAAAAGACAAGAATACAAACTCTTATTCTTTTGCTGGGATACGATGGCGGTTGGTCTCTATTTCTTTTTCTCTCCGGCAGTAGCACCCTTTCTTTTTCTCTCTTATTTTGGCTCCTCCAAAATCAAGAAGAAAATAGTTGGCGCCCTTTGATCACACACAGCAGCCCACCTTTTGTTTTCACCTTTGTGCGGCTCTGTTGATGCATAAATGAACAAAGGAAGCATGTCCTTATATATATAGGTGAAGTCGGCTGGCCAATACAAGTCCTACTAGGACTTCAAAACCTAAAAGTAATCCAAGCCACACACATAATTGTAAAACCAATAAAGCAACACATTGGGTCCCACTTACTTGATGGGTAAAAGACACCCATGTCAACATCAAGATTTTTAAATCACAAGCGATATCTTATACGTGAAATATTTAATTAAAATAAGAGGTGAATTACGAAGACAAGATTCGAACTTAAGAACTTTCTCTGATACCATATTAAATCGCATGTTGTTTCAAAAGCTTAAGCGGATAGAAAAATTTAGTATAAGCATTTAACTTGTATTCTCAGTATGGCATAACACTTAAAATAATTAATTGAAATAGGGTAAATTGTAGAGTCAAAGTTCGAACTTAGGATATTTGCTCTTATTATTCCATATCAAATTACCATTTATCCTAAAAGTTTAAACTCGTAAGAAATTGATTATTTAATCATCTAGTTAATGTTATGACAATAATTGGAAAAAAAAAATTATATAACAAGTCCAATAATTTTACGAACTACTTTTGGCATAACAAAGAAAATTGATACTACTTGCCTTCAACATGAAGGCAAGTAGTATCAATTTTCTTTGTTATGCCTATACGGAGATGAAAGAGGTTAGTAAAGATAAACACAGATATTCTAATTTTAGCAACATCTCCCTTATGCCAAATACATCGGGGAAAATGAGATATTCATAGCAAAAGTCACTTCGTTTTGGGCTTGGATTATGCTAATACTTCATCAAGCTGTGATGGGCCATCAACCATTGGATATTTCAAAGGATTATTAGATTTGACCCAAGAATTTTTTTTATTTTTATTTTTAAAAAATAAACGCATTATATAGTAACCTTTTTTTGCTACTAAATTGACAATTAGAGATTCTAAATTGTTTCTTCCTTTTTTTTAAAAAAAATTAAAAATTAGTTTATGTCAACCTAATAAGAAAGTCTATTGTACCTTAAGCTGAACATAACAACCAACAATACATTGAATAAAATCAAGTTCAAAACAAATAAAGTTTTTAAAAAGCTAGAACGTCGTCTAGAGGGTAATGCTAGAAAGAATTACGAATCCCGTTTCCGGTTTTTTTTTTTGGGTCGAAGTAACAAAAAACATGTTGATGCACGTTTTTCCCTCAAGGCGTCTGTGATTATCAATCTTTGGGCTCCTACAAAATAATAAGAACGTCAAAGGGGTCCGTAGGTCTACGGAGAAGGCCACGTAGACCCTCCTATGCTTAAATTAGCAGTCGTATATGTGGTCAAAATGTAGCCAGAGCTAGCATTGTATATCAAAATGATGATCTTACCAATGTCTTTAGTTCCCTTTTATAGGTTTTTTTTCTGTGTAATTGCTTTCTTGATCTTCTCCTTTCAGATGATTGAATAATCATTTGAAATAATGGGGAGATAATGTGAGGTAGTTGAGATAAGGTAGGACCTTATGAGATAATTAAGGGTTGTTGAGAGATAGTGGGACCTATGGTGGATTTTATCCCCAACAAAACATACTGCTTAGGTTGCTAGCCATTGGGAACACTTCATGCGCACAACGCAACTGTCTAGTTAAAAAAAAAGATTACTGCTCTGCTTGTTTTTTTTTTAATTATTTTTTAATTGTTCGTTTTCTCTTCCCAAAGTAAAAACATTAACAAACAATTCAAATACAAAACACTTCTAAAAATACAAAAACAACATTCACATAATAACCAATTTTCAGGCTCGGCCTTGATCTGTTTGTATTTTGCTCACTAGTTTTCATTTACATTTTAGAAAACTAAATAAGCCCTAAAGCAATATGATGCATGGACCCTCATCCAGTTATCTAAGCCACTCGGTCATGAAAAGGACCCCTTAATGTATTCCATATCAAAATTGGCGTGCATATATATTGGCCTATTTTTTTTAATTAAATAAGGAAAGGGCTACAGGGGAGTATCTTTACCACTTCTGATCCGAAAGGATGAAGAAGTACTGAGAGATCTTAACAACAAAAAAGGGGTGAGCTCCCCAACAACAAACCCAATATATATTAGCCTAATTAATATTGTAAACAAATTTCCCTTTTTTTTTTTTCTTTTTTTTTTTTTCTTTTTTTTTTCCCTCTTTTAATCTTATTGTAGCTCTCTCAGGTAGCCTTGATCCCTTCCCTTGGCCTCTAGGGTGTGGGAGGTCGCTGATTGGGAGGTTGCTTGTAGAAGCAGCTACACTGAAGCTTGATGCATAATCCCATTTCTGCGCCCTCCAATTTGTAAAGAGCATTACACCTGATTAGTGCCAACCCGTTATTTGTCCTCTTTTGACATTTTCCCTTGAATCGTTTGCTTACTTCATAATATGGATATTTCCCCCCGTTCGAGAAGATTCACCTTGAGTATCTTTTACAATATGAGAAAGTTTTAAAGCCAATTTGACAAAGAAAGAAAGAGAGATTGTTATTTGCTCAATATTCCGGTGGCTATTGACGTGACATTGAGAATTATAAAATCATGTCAATTCTATAAAATATAACTTCCAAAAACATCGATACACATAACATTATTTTTTAAAATTTTTTATGTAACAGTTTTCAGAGAAAATTTTCTTGACCTTACTACAGTTTGAGGGAAATTTGCCTAGAAATTACTAAAGGTTTAGAGCTACAAACAATTCGACGTTGATGGTGAAATATCAATGAGTAAAAATTTAAAAATGATAAGGGTTGAAATAATAATTATAAGATTTTTAAATCACAAGTGATACCTAGTACGAGAAATATTTATTTAAAAGAAGAGGTGAATTACGAAGACATGATTCGAACTTAAGACTTTTCTTTAATACCATATTAAATTATTAACTGTCTCAAAAGCTTAAGTTGACAGAAAAATTTAATTTAGTAATTTAACTTGTATTCTAACTATGGCCTAACACTTAAAATGATTGAAATTCATTTCAAAAAAAAAAAAATGATTGAAATTGGGTTAATTGTAGAGTCAGAGTTTGAACTTAGGACCGTTGCTCTTATTATACCATGTTAAATTACCATTTATCCCAAACATTTAAACGTAAAGAAAATTGTTGATTTAATCATTTAGTTAATGTTATAACAATAATCAGAAGAAGAAAAAAACTTTATATAACAATAATGATACGAACTACTTTTGACTCAACGAATTTGAAGTTAAAGGCTATATTGAATGCTAATTATATGCGTAACAAATAAAATTGAAACTACTTACCGCTATTCATAGGAAAGGCGGAGATGAAGAGGATAACAAAGATAAAAACATATATTCTGATTTTAGTCATACTTCTTTTTCCCTTATGTCAAATACAATGGGGAAAAGATATATTTATAGTAAAAGTCCCTTCGTTTCAAGCTTGGATTTTGCAAATACTGCATCAAGTAGTGATGGGCCATCAACCATTGTATATTTGAAAGGGTTATTAGATTTGAGCCAATAAATGTCTTAATAACCTTTTATGCTACTAAATTGACCTTATGTCAAATGCAATGGGAAAAAGAGATATTTATGTAAAAGTCCTTTCGTTTCAAGCTTGGATTGTGCAATTACTGCATCAAGTAATGATGGGCCATCAACCATTGTATATTTCAAAGGGTTATTAGATTTGAGCCAATAAATGTCTTATTAACCATTTATGCTACTAAATTGACAATTAAAGATTTTAAATTGTCTCTTCCTTTTATCTTTTGAATTGTCAACCTAATAAGAAAGTTTATTGTACCCAGGGCTGTAATCGAGCCGAGCCCAGTCGAGCATTAGGATTTTAAGACTGGTTTGTTTACGAAGATGCTTATTCGAGTCGAGCTCGAGTTCGAGCCCAACTATGAAATGTGTGTTTAAGCTCGACTCGTTTAAAGTTCGAGCAAGTTTGAGTTCGTTGAGAATGCTATTTGAGCCGAGTCGGGCTCAATTCGAGCTTGAGTTAAGCTATTAATGTATGATTCAAGTAGAGTTCAAGCCTGAATTTTAAAACAATTTCTAGACATTTATCTATAGTATAATATAAATATTAAATAATTTATATTACATATATTACTTAATTACTAATATACATACTTAAATTTATATAACTAATTTTTAGTAATAAATTTACATATATATGAACGAGCTTATGAGTTGGGTAAACGAATCAATCCAGCTTTAAACGAGCTGTCATAGGGGTGGACGCAGGTCGGGGCGGGGCGAATTTCGGCCTTTTCCCCTACCTGATCCGCAACTTGCGGATTTGGAAAATCCTACCCACTACCCGGACATAGTGAACCCTATCTGCACGGGTTCGGGTTTTTTAGGGCAGGTTGAACGGGGCGGATACTGCGGGTTGGGCGGTTCAGGTCGGGTATTATGGGCATGACTTATTTTTCTTTTATTTTTTTTCTTCTGAGAGAGAGATAGAGAGCCCGCGACAGAGAGAGCGAGACAAAGACAAAGAGAAAGAGAGAGATGGCGACAGAGAGCGAGACGAAGACGAAGAGAGAGAGAGAGAGAGAGAGAGAGAGCGAGTCTGCGAGATAGAGTAGAGAGAGAATGAGACAGCAGAGGAGTGAGAGGCGAGAGTGAGAGAAGAGAGAAGAAAGAAAAGAAAAGAAAAGAGAGGGATTGAAGGGGGAGGTGGCTAGAGAAAGAGCAGAAGATGAAAAACTAGGGTTTTTTTTTTTTCCTTTTATTTTCTGATGCGGGGCGAGTTTTTGCCCACCCCTACGAGCTAAGCTCGCGAGCCCCTATCGAGTTTTCTCAAGCAAGTGGTATGTATCATTTATTAATCGAGCGGGTTTCTATAGAAACAAGCGGGTTTGTGTAGTATCGAGCTCGAGTTCGAGTCGAGTCAAACCGAATGGGTATCAAGCGGGTTGTCGAACGGACTGGTTTATTTATAGCCCTAAATTACCCTACATTGAACATAACAAAAAACAAAACAATGAATAAAGTCAAGTTCAAAACAAAATAACGTTTTTAAAAAGCTGGAACGTCTAGAGAGTAATGCTAAAAAGAATTATGAATGTCAGTTGCATTATTTTTTGTCGAAGTAACCAAAAACATATTGTTTAGGTTGCGAGTCATTGGGAACACTTCATGCGCATAACCCGATTGTCTAGTTAATTAAAAAAGATTACCACTCCACTTGTTAAATTTTTTATTTTTATTTTTTTTTGTTTTGTTTGTTTTCTCTTCTAAAAAAAAACAAATTATATCACTTCAAAATAGTTTTTCAAATTAAAAACAAAATAACACTCCCCAAAATACATTAACAAATAGAGCCTTACCATTTTAAAGATTAGCACACGAAGATATATTATATTGTCTACTTATCTATTACGTGAATGCGTAACAGATCTAGTAACTTGGGTAGAAGCGAGAAAGGAAGCAGGATCCTGCTTCTTATTCTTCCCTATATTTGCTAATTGAAACAACTAGTGGTAGGAAATTAGAGATTTAACAAACACAAGGTTTGAGGATTAAAATTTGTATACTTTTGTTGACTGATGATGCATTTAAATAGAAAGCTAGCAAGACATAAAGTAGGAGTTGAACTCCTAACCTACTAGGATACGTGATCCTCTACCAAATGGAGATAACTCCTTATCTAATAAATGATAACTCCTGTTTGCTAGAAGATAAACATCTCCAACAATCAGAGTTTCATTCTTATCTAACTACTTGACATAAAATAAATATAAAGCAAATTAAACATAGATTCCTACTCTACTACTGCACGTCATATTCATAACATTCCTCCCTCCTTAAAATCACATTTGTCCTCAAGGGTGAAATATGAAAATCTTTACAGAATTCCAAAGGGGCTCTGGTGTCTTCTTGACGACCATGGTGATCTTCTTCGGGCTCTTCCTCCTCTAGATATATACCCTCAAGAAGGAATAGCTTCTTGCAACGGTGACCCGGAATGAAATGTTCATCACAATTAAAACATAGGCCACGGTCTGTGGGACTTAGGCACTTCACCACTGGTTCTTGGGAGCGGTTCAATGCAGAAGACGGTAAAGGTGGAGGGTCAGGTTCTTTAATGTTTATGCCAAAAAGATTTCGAGTCCCTTGATTGCGAGCTTTATACAATCGTGCTAATCCGATAGCTTCTGTCAACGTACTAGGTTTCAAGGCTTGTACCTCCGTCCTCAGATTTCCCTTCAATCCACTCACAAAACATTCCAATTGATGTGGAATTGATAATTTTCCTACGCGGCTAAGGAGTTGCTCGAATTGGAGTTGATAGTCCCTCACAGTGCCCACTTGTTGCAACTTTGTTAAATCGCCGAAGTGGTCTTCAAAGACAATTGGGCCATAACGAATATGGAGAGCAGCCTTCAAAGATTCCTAGGTAATGGTTTCTTCGCTGTCACAAAACAATTGATACCACATTTGTGCCTCTCCCTCAAGATGGTAGGCAGCCATAAGTAATTTATCTCCTTCTTCGGTTAGTTGGAATTTAAAGAATTGTTCGACTCTATAGATCCAACTTGTGGGATCGTCCACCCCCTTATACTTAGGGAATTCCATTTTAGCCAATTTGGGCGTAGCTGAATTTGAGTGCCTGTAGGACTTTTTATCACGGTTTCCAGCCGTGGAATTTTCTCCTGACTCCTTCTTTCTTGGCTCTGCAAGTCCTCTATTGATTCTGTCAACTTCTTTGTCTGTTCTGACGAAGATTTCATGAAGCCTTCAAACATCTTCTGCAAACTGGAAATCTGCTGCTCCACACGTTCAATTCTTTAGTCTGCCATTGGAAGGAAATTTGGCTCTGATACCAAATTGTTACGTGAATGCATAACAGATCTAGTAACTCGGGTAGAAACGGGAAAGGAAGCAGGATCCTGCTTCTTATTCTTCCCTATATTTGCTAATTGAAACAACTAGCGGTAACAAATTAGAGATTCGTGGGTCTCGTAACAAACACAAGGTTTGAGGAATAAAATTTGCATACTTTTATTGACTGATCGTGCATTTAAATAGAAAGCTAGCAAGACATAAAGTAGGAGTTGAACTCCTAACCTACTAGGATACGTGATCATCTACCAAATGGAGATAACTCCTTATCTAATAAATGATTACTCCTATTTGCTAGAAGATAAACACCGCCAACAATCAGAGTTTCATTCTTATCTAACTACATAAAATAAATATAAAGCAAATTAAACATAAATTCCTACTCTACACGTCATATTCATTACATTATCCTCCTACAATTTCTCGAAAAGTATACAAGCACCAAATATTTGAAGGCAAATAAGTAAGTCCAAACCAACCAAAATAATCTAGGAAAATAAGAAAAATAAGTTGAGCTTGTTGCATGGCTTAGCCTTCTTAATAGTCAGTTTCAGGCTCGGTCTTGATCTATTTGTATTTTACTTACTGTATGAACATATTTTGTTGGAAATCGTAATTTTTGTAGTGAAATATTGTAAAACATTACATTTATGTAGAGCTTTTGTATTCTTTTATGATTATATATATTTTAAAAAATTTAGGGGTAACTTCACTTACCCCTTAACTTACGCGTCTTTTGCAAACACTCCCAAATGTTTAAAGTCTCTCACTTTGGTGTATCCAATTTTAATTTCGTTCTTACCCCATTCCGTTAAGATTTTCCGTGAAATTCTAATGGAGGAGTGTGAAATTCCTAAAATACCTTCATTTTTTATTAAAAATAAATTTTTATTATTAATAAAAAAGAAAGGAAAAAATATAAAAAAGCCTCCCAAACTACCAGCCGTTTTAGATTTAGCCCTTTAATGTTTTAAAAGTGATAATCTTCAATGACGTGTGGTTTAATGGTTTAGCACTACTGCACTAACATAGGATATGGGTTAAAAACTTCATGATTTCTACGTTGCATTTTACTTATAAAAAAAACAAATGTTTTAAAAGTGATAAAGTAGCCTCCCAAACTACCAAACTATTACATTTTGGCCACTCCGTTAGTCAAAACCGTCAGTTTGGATGGAAACTGCAAAACAATGTCGTTTTGTTGTGGGGCTACTTTATCACTTTCTGAACATTAGGGAGCTAAAATAAAAACGGCTGATAGTTTGGGAGGCTTTTTTATATTTTTCCCCAATTTTTTTTTTATTTATTTATTTTTTCATAAAAGGGCATTGTAGTAACTTACCCATAACAAAACGACGTCGTTTTGCAGTTTCCGTCCAAACTGACGGTTTTGACTAACGAAGTGGCCGAAATGCAATAGTTTGGTAGTTTGAGGGGCTACTTTATCACTTTTGGAACATTAGGGACTAAATCGAAAACAGCTAATAGTTTGAGGGGCTTTTTTATATTTTTTCCAAAAAGAAAAGAAGAAGACCCAAGGTGACCCACCGTGGGTCTTTGTGACCCACGGCGGGTCACAACTTTGGGCCACAAGGTGACCCTTCGGTGGGTCACTTTGTTGAGGGTCACCTTGTGATCCATTTTGGGTCACAAAGTGACCCTCCGGAGGGTCACCTTGTGACAAGTGACCCACCGGAGGGTCAAGGTCACAAAGCGACCCTTAGTGACCCTCAAAGTGGGTCACAATTTTTTTCTCCCTAAGGTTTGATTTTTATTACAGGAGATCCCTGTGGTTTTGATAAATGACTAAATTCGTCATTCGGTCTGTTGACTGTTAGTTGACTTAATGGACTGACACGTGGACCAATTAAAAGTTGACATTTGGTATAAGTGGCCACGTCATCAGTGATGACATGGCCACCTAATTAATTTTTTTAAAAAATTAAAAATTAAAAAAAAAATATTTTTTCAAAAAAAAAAAGAAAAAAAATCCTTGGCCTGGCCACCCGCTGCCAAGGGGGTGGCTGAAACCACCCCCATGGAGCCAAGGGGGTGGTCGAAACCACCCCTAAACCAAGCCGCCCCCATCCGGCCAGATGGGGGTGGCCATGGTGCCCAAGGGGGTGGCTGAAACCACCCCCAAATCACCATTGGGGGTGGTTTCAGCCACCCCTTGGCTCCATGGCCACCCCCAATACCCACTGGGGGTTGTTTTGGCCACCCCCTTGGTACCCAAGGGAGTGGCTCAAATGGCCAAGGATTTTGTTCTTTTGTTCTTTTTTTTCGAAATTTTTTTGTTATTATTATTTTTTTTATAAAAAAATTTAATTAGGTGGCCACGTCATCACTGATGATGTGGCCACTTATGCCAAATGTCAACTTTTAATTGGTCCACGTGTCAATCCGTTAAGTCAACTAACGGTTAACGGACGAAATGACTAATTTGGTCATTTATCAAAACCACAAGGACCTCCTGTGATAAAAATCAAACCCTAAAAGCGAAAATAAAGTTGTGAAACCCCATGGGTTATTAGATATTTAACCTTTTTTTTTTTTTTTTTTTTTTTCATATAATCATTATAATAATAATTTTTTTATTTATAAATAAGGGTAAATTTAAAATTTTAAAAAATTTTAGGGATATAAATGTATTTCACTCATTCTACCATTTGATTTAACTCCAATATCTAACGGTATGGGGTATTTGGAACGAAATTAAAGTAAAATACATCAAAGTGAAAGACTTTAAACATTGAAGGGGTGTTTGCAAAAGGCACGCAAATTCAGAGGGTAAGTGAAGTTACCCTAAAAATTTAATAGTGTTAAATATACAGAAGATGAGAGAAATGAGAGAGAGAGAGAGAGAGAGAGCAGAAGCATAAAGAAAGTTTAGGACTACATCTTTACTATATTGAATTGTGTTATGATATTACAATAATCTTTGTAAATAGAGGACTTAGGAGTGGTGACCATGATGTAAAGGTTTTTTTGGGTTTGTATGATGATTTTTATGGGTTTGAATGAAAACAGCAAAGGAAATGGAATAATGTAGAAAATATATTAAAGATAAATGAGCAGATTCGAGATTGCTCCTTCTCTTACAACGTCTCAAGCTAGGAATCTCTATGCACATCCCATCTAATGAGAGTGCTCCCCATTATATCACCCATTCTGTTAGAATATATTCTAACAGAATGGCCACCTGGATCCCTTCCCCAAGGTTCTAGAAGTGCTGCAGTACAAGTACTGGAAATTACATAGAAAGGCTTTGCAAAACGCAGGCTTTAACAAATAAAACGCATGCATAAAATTAACATAAAGTGCAGAAGAAAAGAGGACAACTGTACTCCCCAACTTTCCCTTCTTCCCCACATGTCTTCTTCTTAGACCTTTCCTTCTATACCACTTGCTTGGTTGTGAGGTCTTCTACGTGTACCCATAACAGGGCCCTCCCCTTCAAAGCACCTTGCCAACAAGGTGGGGGTACTGTTCCTGCAAAGCCCAGAGGGACTCCCAAGTATCATCCTCTGGTGAAGCTCCCTTCCAATGGATCAGCACTTCAGTGAGCGACCTATCTTTCTTCTTGGCCATACGTCTCTCAATCACTGAGTCGGGCTCGGGCTTAACCTCTCCATTCTGATCCACCAGTGGAAGGGTAGGAAGTGGTACAATTTGCTGGCCCAATTTCTTTTTGAGGCAAGAGACATGGAAGACTGGGTGGATTCTTGCTTCTAGTGGTAAATCCAGCTTATAGGCGACAAGACCAATTTTCTGGATAATGCGAAAAGGGCCAAAGAACCAAGGTGAGAGTTTGAAATTCTTCCGCATAGCCACAGTTTTCTGGCGGTAAGGTTGAAGACGGAGATAAACCCAATCTCCTATGTCAAAATTCCGCTCTGTGCGCTTCTTATCCGCTTGCACTTTCATACGGTTCTGTGCCAATTGCAGGTGTTCCTTAAGAAGAGTTAGAACAGAGCTGTGATCCTTCAATTGAGTATCGACAACAAGGTTTGCTGATGTCCCCGGAACATAGGATAACAAGGAGGGAGGAGGATAACCATAAACTGCCTCAAAGGGGGTTACGCCAATAGAAGAATGGTAGTTTGTATTATACCATCATTCAGCCATAGGAAAACCATAAGCTCCACCCTTTTGGTTTAGTCCCCGCATAGCATCGCAGGTAGGTTTCGAGGCACTTGTTTAGTGATTCGGTTTGGCCATTCGATTGGGGGTGATAGGCTGAGCTGAAAGCCAATGAGATACCTTGTAGCTGAAAGAGTTCTCGCCAAAAGGTGCTAGTGAAGATCGGATCCCTGTCTGACACAATGGTTTTTGGCATACCATGAAGCTTGAGGATGTTAGACAAGAAAATGTGAGCAACCTTAGAAGCTGTATAAGGATGGGAAAGGGGTAAGAAATGACTATATTTAGTGAATCTGTCCACCACCACTAGAATCACTGTGTAGCCGTGAGAGAGAGGCAAGCCCTCTATGAAATCCGTAAAAATATCGGACCATACTCGTGTAGGTATAGGAAGAGGTTGGAGTAACCCTGCAGGGAGGGTGGTCTCATGTTTGTTTCCTTGGCATACAAAGCATTATTTGATAAATTGTTTGATGTCTCGCCGCCTCCCTTCCCAATAAAAATCTGCCTTAGCTCGATGGATGGTCTTATGGTAGCCTGAATGGCCCGCAGTGGGGTTGGAGTGAATGTAAGCTAAGAGTTGGAGTTTAAAGGCTGAGTTCTTATCAATCCAGATGCGACCCTTCCGTAAGATCAAACCCTGCTGCAAGGTATACCCTTTTGGTGTATCCAACCCTTGCTGTAATTTGGAATACAACTCCCTGGTGACAGCATCTTGGAGATAGGAGGATTTCAAGTCATCCACCCAAGTAGGAGTGGGAAAAGAAATTAGAGAAATAGTCACTTCATCCGTAGAATCCTCAAATTTGCGAGACAAGGCATCAGCTACTCGGTTCTCCTTCCCCTTCTTGTACTCTATTACAAAGTCATAACCAAGTAATTTGGAAATCCAGCGTTGTTGGGCTGTTGTCCCAATCTTCTGCTCCAGCAAAAATTTGAGGGATTGTTGGTCAGTTTTTACTTTAAAAGGCTTCCCTAACAAATAGGGTCTCTGTAACACCCCGGTCCCATATTGGGAAGATGAGAAGAAGCCCACATAGAGTGGATGATTTATAGAGATAGTCATGGTGCTAAGTCCCACATTGCCTAGTTACTAAGTGAAACTGGGATTTATAATGAATTCTAGGGAAGCTCCAAATTGACTAGTCCTTTTGGGGTGATAGCGCAGATATGGCTAGCGCTTTTCCCTGGGTCGTTACAAGTGGTATCAAAGCCACCTAGTAACGCCAGGTCATGTGGTACTGGAGCACTGTATGACGTGGACCTGACGAAGACGTCAGGAGTTTAAGAGGGGGAGTTTGTAACACCCCGGTCCCATATTGGGAAGATGAGAAGAAGCCCACATAGAGTAGATGGTTTATAGAGATAGTCATGGTGCTAAGTCCCACATTGCCTAGTTACTAAGTGAAACTGAGATTTATAATGAATTCTAGGGAAGCTCCAAATTGACTAGTCCTTTTGGGGTGATAGCGCAGATATGGCTAGCGCTTTTCCCTGGGTCGTTACAACCACTTCTTAAATGCCTTGACCAAGGACAGCAACTCCTTCTCATAGGTGGAGAGGTTCAATGCTTGTCCTTTCAAGGCCTGGCTGAGGAATGCGATGGGGTGACCCTCTTGCATTAACACTGCACCCAATTCGATACCAGAGGCATCACATTCAATGGTGAAGGTCTGAGTAAAGTCAAGAAGTCTCAACACAGGAGGACTGGTCACGGCCTGCTTGAGTTTGAGGAAAGCTTCTGTGGCACTATCATTCCAGTGAAAGGAATTTTTCTTCAATAATGCTGTTAGGGGGGCTGCAATCACTCCATACCCCCTAATGAATTTTCGGTAATAGCCAGTGAGGCCAAGAAAACCCCTTAAGGACTTGATGTTCGTAGGAGTGGGCCATTGAAGCATGGATTCAAGCTTAGATGGGTCTGCCCGAACCCCCTGATGAGAGAGAAGATGGCCTAGGTACTCAATTTCCTGTACCCCAAAGATGCACTTAGAAGCTTTAGCATAGAGGAGATTAGATTGTAACACGGTCAACACGGTGCGAAGGTGGTTCACGTGATCAGCCCAAGTCTGGCTGTATACTAAAATATCATCGAAAAAAACAAGACAAATTTTCTCAAGAAGGGTCTGAAGATGTCATTCATCAACCCCTGAAATGTCGATGGAGCATTAGTGAGGCCGAATGGCATTACTAAAAACTCGTAGTGGCCTTCATGAGTTCGAAAGGCCGTTTTGTGAACATCCTCAGGTTTCACACGGATTTGATGGTATCCTGACCTTAGATCCAGCTTAGAAAAATATTTTGCATCATAGAGTTCATCCAATAGTTCATCAATGACAGGAATAGGATATTTATCCTTGATGGTGTCCTGATTAAGTGCCCTATAATCAACACACATCCGCCATAAACCATCTGCCTTCCTAACCAGCAACACAGGGGCAAAAAATGGACTTTTACTAGGTCTAATTACCCCAGACTCCAAAAGTTCACATACAATCTTTTCTATCTCCGTTTTCTGGTAAAAAGGGTATTTATAGGGAGTAACAGATATAGGTTGAGTACCTTTGAGGGGGATTTGATGATCATGAGACCTAGGAGGTGGTAATCCTTTAGGTTCATCAAAGATGGATTTAAATTCATGCACTATACCCTTCAGCGGTTCAGGAATAGGGTTAGAGGCTTGATCAAACTTTAGTGCATATAGCTGTAATAAGACACCCTTATTCATAGATGTTGAGCCTTTAAGAAACTGATGACCCTCTTCCAATGATAACCCAGTAGGGCTTAAACCATGAAATGTTATAGTCTCCTTCCCAATTTGGAATTGCATGGTTAATAAGTTGAAATCCCACAAAATAGGCCCTAATGTCCTCAACCAATCAATACCCAGCACAACATCACAGCCTCCTAAAGTAAGAACATAGAAATTAGTGATGAATGTGTTACCTTGCAGTTTCAAGGCCACCGAGTGACATCGCCCACCACTTAAAAGCTTAGCACCATTTGCCACCTTCACCTGCAATGTGGGTGTAGGTGCCACCAGGAGTGGAATCTTCTGCAACAAAGTAGGGTCCAAAAAATTGTGCGTGCTGTATGAGTTAATCAAGACAACCACACGCTGATTTTGAATGAATCCCACCAAACGCATGGTGTTGGGGCTAAGTGACCCCGCAATAGCGTGTAAGGAAATGGCGGGTTCAATTCCATCCAACACAGCATTCTCAACCACGGTAGGGGTATCTTCAATGGAGTCAAAAAAAATCTCATCGCCACGTTCCTCATCTTGGAATTCCATTCCCGTCAATAGGTAAATCTTGGTAGACTTACACCGGTGTCCCGGATTCCATTTGTCATCACAATAGTAACATAACCCTTTCTCCCTACGTTCAAGCATCTGAATCGGTGAAATTTTCTGAACAGGGTAATTGGCTTGTGGTCTAGTGTTTGGGTTGGGTGGGGCAGGGGTCGGGTTTGGAGTGGAGCTCGAAGAACCCCAAGAATGGTGACGGGTAAAGGATGTGGAATGTATGGCTGGTTTGAGAGCTTTTCTAGTGCTAATCAAATATTCCTCCTGGAGTTTGGCCAAGCCAAAGGCAGCAACTAATGTCAAAGGATTGAGCATTCGTAATGGAAGGCGAATCTCATCCTTGAGGCCACTCAAGAAGCAGCTTAAACGATTCCTATCTGAAAGTCCACGAAGTCAATTGGAGAGGGATTCAAACAGAGAAGTATACTCAGCGACAGTGGAGGTTTGGTGCAACTTGGTGAGAGCTTCCATGGGGTCATCGTAGGCAGGGCCAAAACGGGTGAGCAAGGATTGGAGGAATATCTCCCAAGTAGGAAACTGGCCAGCCTCATCAGCGTCCTGAAACCATACCAAGGCCTCGCCTTCCATGTGAAAGGAAGCCATGCGGACTCGCTAATACAGGGGAGTTTGATAATATTCAAAAAAATTGGTTTACCTTGTACGTCCAACTAGAGGGAATCTCACCAGAAAACCTTGGAAAATCCAAGAGTAAGGTACGGGTGTGAATCTATCTCTATCCCCGGAACTGGTCACGGTCATCATCACGCCAATCCAACGCATGGTCCTGCTGGCGCCTATCATCACGGCCAGGAGCTTGCTCAAGGTCATTCGCTACAGGAGGTGGAGGTGGAGGTGGAGGGTTTTGGTTAGCCACGAGCGTCTGCATCATCTCATGCAGCTCTATGAGGCGTTGCTGAACATCAGTATTGACTGTGCGTTGCAAGTTAATAGCCTCCTGACACTCTTTTAGAGATTCAAACAGTTGGAAAAGACGAGTACCTTTTGCCATGGTAGAGTATGAGAGAAGAAAGAAAAAAAAAAAAAAAATTTGGTGTTTTCTAGTGGTTGGGGAAACTAAACTAGAGAAGATCATTGGCTCTGTATACCAATTGTAAAGGTTTTTCTTGGTTTGTATGATGATTTTTATGGGTTTGAATGAAAACAGCAAAGGAAATGGAATAATGCAGAAAATATATTAAAGATAAATGAGCAGATTCGAGATTGCTCCTTCTCCTACAACGTCTCAAGCCAGGAATCTCTATGCATATCCCATCTAATGAGAGTGCCCCCCATTATATCACCCATTCTGTTAGAATATATTCTAACAGAATGGCCACCTGGATCCCTTCCCCAAGGTTCTAGAAGTGCCGAAATACAAGTACTGGAAATTACATAGAAAGGCCTTGCAAAACGCAGGCTTTAACAAATAAAACGCATGCATAAAATTAACATAAAGTGCAGAAGAAAAGAGGACAACTGTACTCCCCAACTTTCCCTTCTTCCCCACGTGTCTTCTTCTTAGACCTTTCCTTCTATACCACTTGCTTGGCTGTGAGGTCTTCTACGTGTACCCATAACACATGAAACCCTAAAAGGGTAATAAACCTAATAAGGAAACATAATAACATAGAATATAAAATATTCTAATATTCCCCTCAAACTCAAGGTTTAAACTTGATTTTGAGAAGGAGAAGAATTTTTTTTGGGAAAAATACAAAAAAAATCGTCTGAAACTAACAATACTCATTGTGCTTTTTAAGTCTTAAAACTCTTATTTCATATGATTTTACTGGAAAGTAATAATCTTTTGTATAATTTTCAAGCCTCTGTTTTTTCATTTCTAGCAGACTCTCTACATGAGGTTCCTAAGTTTAGGAAAAATGTCAAAAAAAATCACCTACAACAAACTCCCTAAATGAGCCCTAAACATTAGGATCGGTAAAGTGTAGCAATCCTTATTTGTATTGAAATAGAAAAAATTCAATTCTCTCCTCTCACATCATAGCTACGCCATCCCTCATCTTCTCTCGCACCTCTCTTTCTCTCTGCAAAACATCAAAACTCCCATCTTTCTTCAACCTGTGTCTCAAACTTCATCTATGTTCTACACATCTCTCTCTTCTCTCCTCTCTCATCTCTCTCTCCAAATGAAGAAAAAAAATATGTAAATCAAGAAGAAGCCAAGAAAACCCTCATTACCGTACGAAGAAACCAAGAAGAAGAACAAAGATTATGGTTTCTTCTCCTCTCCCCTTTACCGCCAGTAATCAAAGACAAAAATAACCCACCTGTAATCGAAGCAAAAACACCCGCTGGTAATTAAAAACTAATCTGAAAAATCATACTAGCAATCAAGAATCTACAAAATTTGCAAAAACATGATTTGCTTCAGCCATGGTGCCTATGAACACATCCATAAGACAAAGAGAAAGTAGACTGAGATGAGAGAGAAAATAAAAGGTTTTTGGATTTTTTTTTTAAATAAAAGTAAAAAAAATATATATTATTTTAATAATTTAAGGAAGTGTTAAGGGAATGTATTGTGGAATGTATTTATAGGGAAGTAAAAAGTAGTTTTGATCCTTATATTTAGAAAAAAATAACGAGAAAACTGCTGAGAATGCTTAAATATCTCTCATTTTTATTCCCCCTTTTAATCTCATTGTAGTTCTCTTTGGATTTGATGCATAATCCCTCTTTTCCGCTGTCCAATTTGCAAAGAGCATTACACCTGATTATTGCCATCCAGTCCTTTGTCCTGTTCGTACATGCTCCCTTGAATTGTTTGCTTACTTCATAATATGGATATTTCCCCTTTATTCGAGAAGATTCACCTTGAGTACCTTTTACAATATAAGAAAGTTTTAAAGCCAATTAGACAAAGAAAGAAAGAGAGTTTGCTATTCGATAGGATCTTGTGTATTTAGAATAGACACCATAGTAATGTGGATAACGATAATCTATGTTTCATTATAGCAGGAGTCCAAAATGTCGGGAGAATCGGGTGAGCGTGCGAAGTAAGTAAATACTTACGACTGCTTTCTTTAAAAACATGCGATATGTCAGCTAACTGAGCACGCGTATGTTATGAGTATAATTACTTTTACGCAACTTGGTAATTGCCTTGATAACTGATTAATAAGATGCATTATATGACATGGTATACTGGTACGTGCGGTATAATGACCATGAACTTACTATATATACTTGATTATATGGTTAAATGTGTGTGTGTTATATGGGCCTTGGATCTAATGGTTGTTTCGTGACCGCCGCAACCATGTTTGATTGGTGGGTCACTACAAGACGTACATCATTAGTAGTGTGGCCCACCCGAAATTAGACTCGGTCGGGCTGCTAGTGTTCTAGAAGGTAGCGTACAATAACCAGGACACCGATATTGTATTACAGGTCTCTCGGGACAACGCCAACTCTACTGAGAGCCGGTAATATCTTGGGTAGACCATACATGATAATTATGACCTATTAAAATATTAGTTTTCTGCATTAAAACTTATAGGTAATTGTCGCTGGAATTACACATGCACATCTCTGAAACCAAAATTATATTTTCATGGTGTAATAATAGAGGCAACACTGCCAACACCTCAATTGCTTACCGAAATAAACACGTGTCTATTACTGCTTATAAATCAGAGCTCATTTCATACTCAACTGTGAGATTTACTTACTAAGTCTTAGACTTATGCAGTGTTTGCGGCTTGTTATGTTATTTATTTTAAAAGTGCTTTTAAAGGAAAGAAAGCTGGAGACTCTACAAGGTTTGATTATTTGGATTAGTCTCCCAGTCTGTGATTGGTGATAGTACATGCATGCCTTAATATTTATTTAGATATCTCAGATTTGTTATTTTCACATTCCGTTACAATTACTCTCAGTATGCTTGATGAACGATTCCTTCAGTTAGTTACCAGTTAACTCAAGTGGAAGAATTGCTAGTAACCCTACTAAAATGGTCAATGCCAGTTTTGGGGGTATTTCAATTCACCATAAGACTATGATGATCATCTTGAAAGTTCTACCCATTACGTTGAGGTAGTTCAAATTTTACATGCTTCTCATGTACATTCTTCTCTTCACACGCCATGAAAATCTCCAAAAATTGATCAATTATCTCTTCCTTTATAAATATAAAATTCTCCTTCACCGTATAAATTCATTACAAACATTTTTTAGAAGAATTTGATAAAATGTCATGTACCCCAAGGAAATCAACATCGTCAACTTTTTCAACACTAAAATCAAATACTTCACTTTTAGGGCTTTCATCAAGCACATAATATGTAGAACTTTCATAAAAAATTTCAGTACTATCTAAGAGATTTATCTCTTCCAACGATTCCTCTTCTTTAGAATGGATGCCGTAAAATATTGGAGGGATCCAATATGGTACCTATTCTTCCTCTTGATCATATGACAAAGAACTTTCCACAAGATCTTCATCATTGATATTGATATCAAAGGTTGGTGGAGAATCTCAATCCACGAATCTTTGTGAAGTACCTTCAACATGTTCATGAACATTTCAATGTTTGAACTCCTCATCAATGAACTCATCTTCTTGGAACTCCTCATCAAGGAATTCATCTTCCTCATCCACATTAGATGTATTTGGTAAGTGAAATATTTGAGGCTTGCGAATAACGGTCAAGGTGTTGCGCCGCGGACCTCGGGCATCAAACCATACTTTGTTCCATTGAGATCGCACCGCACTAAAGGTACCCACGTCATCTTCATCCACGTAACATAGAGTTGGTTGATGGCGACAACCGTTTAGAACACCCATGGTGGCAAATTGATTGGCGAAGGCCTCGATTTGGGTGTGCAGTACTTGCTCCCCTATCCGCTCGGCCATACCAGCAAATTTCTCCTCCATGTGCTGCAAACGAATCATCAATTGATCCTAATGTGGTGTCTCCTTGCACTCGTACACATCGTTCAAGTCTGCAAAAGGGTTACTCCTCCTGCGTCCTCATAGAGCCATGGAAAGTAACTTAGGCTCTGCTAAGCCTATTATGAAAATTCCTAAAATAATAAAATTACAATAAAATAAAATCCTAATTTAAAGAACGTAATTAATGGAAAAATAGAATATGTCTGATTGCTGGAATAAAAGTAAAAGTTTTCTCTCGATAAGGTAGAATTATTTTTTTGGCTGTGTTGGGTGTTGATAAGATAGGCCATAGGCCGGAGTATCCTCACTTGCAAAATGATGCGGAATAATTAATGTTAAGATGGAATTATCCTATCCCATCATACAACTTAATTGTATATATATGTTCCTCCAGAGAAGTTACCCCACTCAAAAGCTCTTTTCTTTTGGACTAAAAGAATGGAGTTGATTAGAAAAATCATCTTTTTTTTTTCTTTCCATCCCAATGCCAGTTTTAAGTATAAGCTAATAAAGGTGATGGTGCCCATTATTTTGACAACGCATTGGTATAAGGAAAAAGGGTTCCACGAGCTTTATCTTCTCATTTTGAAGACTAAGACAACTTAAAAGGCCCAGTCTGTGAATCAAGATAAGCCTTTTTAGGACCATTTCCCCCTTTTTTTTCCGGTTGGACAACGATGATTAATGTATTTTAAAAACAACATTTGATTGTTAGTTCATCACTCACACACATGGGACTGTATAAAAGTAGTGGATATCTCAATTTCTGTCCTAAAACCTTAATTTTTTTACTTTCTTTCTTTCTTTCCTTAAAAAGTTGACTTAACTTCAATGGATAGCTCAATCGACTGAGAACCACGCCTCATGAAGCAGAAGTTACTAGTTCGAATCTTTTCTCCCCTCTCCCCTTGTGTGGACATGTAAAAAAAGAGAAAAAAAAAAAAAAAAAAAAAAAAAGAAGTTGACATAACAACCTGTAAGATGGGCAACCTATATATAGTATTAGGGATATGTTTGTTGAAGTGTTTTGGAGGGGGTGTTTCTTGTTTTTGGTTTGAAAAAGTATCCTGATGTAATATAAAAGTGCTAACTACTTTCGTGTTTTTATGAGTATTTTATGTTTCGTATTGTTTGTTAATGTGCCACATCAGTGTCACAATATGATTGGCATTAATTTAGCACATTAACAGATTCTATCAACTTTTCTAACGACAAGATTTTTTTTTTTTTTTTGCTTATCCAAGGGAGTGTTTAGTACCCTAATGAACTATTTGTCAAAATTCCAAACTATAGAGGCCAATTCAGCATTGTTTTTCTTCATATTTTATTTTGAGAACAAATATATATATATAATTTCTTCTGGTGGGTGTTTTTAGTTGGTGTGAAATATTAGAAACAAAATGTTACAACAAAGTACAGAGTATAATTTGAAGGAATGGGTGGGAGGGGAATGTGAGGAGCAGAAGGGCTGCCCTCTCAACCCTCATGATAGTTTGGTCGGCTCAAAAGTTATGGAGTCACTAAAAGATGCAGGAGTGCAATGCTTTCATGATTTACTGGGAATGTTGGCTGCCCCACCCATAAATAAAGAAGACAACCTATGATGATATTTCTTCTCCTCTCCCTTTCTTATTTATTCACTACTTTAATTCTTTGTTTAATCAAAAACAAAACCAAACCAAATCTTCCAACAACAAGCACTAGGTTGGAAGCTCAAAAACCAAGGCCTAACTGCTGCCAAGTTTGGTCTCTTAACAAACTCTTTCTCTTTCTTGGAAATAAAGGCTTGGCTTTCTTAATGTATCCAAATTTTGTTAGATTTTTCCACAGATTTGTGTGACTGTGTATGTGTTGTTAGAGTTAGGCTGGTGTTTGCTTTCCAGGAGGGGGTATGATCTGTATTTGATCCCCAGAGCTTTCTTACATTCTGGGCTGCCAAAATAATTACTTTTTATCCTCTGGCAAACAGTATATAATCATTACAATGATGAGCTTTTAACTTTGTTAAGATAATGGGAACTTTAAGGTCTTTTGCTATGTGGGCATCTTTAATGTCAAAGGTCGTAAGAATTACGTGTATTTTAGACACATGTCAGTTTAATAGATTTGCTTTTAAAAAAATTCTCCCTACCCAATTAAAAAAAAAGTGAAGAAAAATGGTCCAAAAAGCATGAGAACATTAAACTTTTCAAATTGGTATAAACCCATTTGTCAAAAGGTGTAATTGAAAAGCTTTATATATAACTCTACTTAAGTTTCTTCGACCAAACTTCATAAACAAATGCATTATATTATTGTATGAGGACGAGGTTTGTGTTTTTTCACCAGCATGATTGCTTAAATGATACTTTTTATATGGGGAATTATTTTTTGCTTTAGTTGGAGACCATCATGCACCCAAAAACCCATAATTGTTTTGCTAAGCAAAAAAAATTATATCAAGGGCATGTTGGTACTTCAGTTCTGTGCTACCTTTCGATAAGATAATGACGCATGTGCTTCCATCTTATGATGTGGCTCACCATCTTCAAGGCATGAATCTGCACATTGCTGCTGCAGAAAGTGATGTGAACCTTACATTGTGATTTCATGAAGATAAATCATATGTTATGGGTAGCATCACCCTCCTGGGCTCACATAACATGTGATTTTTCATAAAGAAAAAAGCATTTTACCATGTAACTTTAGGCACTGAAATAATTACTGTGACAGATGAGCTTCCTTGAAATGGCACTTGCAATTATAATCCAACAATTAACCCACCTTTATTTGCACCTTTAGGAATGATTATCCATTCTGCATGTGCCATGTTTGTACCATTATAGAATCCTCTGAAAATTGCACAATTGTGACGTGTTAGCCAAATTGCTTGGCTCCGAATTTCTAGCAATTTGAAGTCCAAATTATTCAGATTCGGATAGCAAATACGAGAGAATTACTTGCCCAAAAATATAGACGGGAGTCCAAAATTTGCTTAGGTAGATTAACCTTAAATTATCTCTCACATTTGCTATCAAAATTATTAGTGGGGATGTCTATCCCAAATTGCTTACAAACATCACCAGCTTTCTCCATTTACAGTTCATTTATTTTTGCTTCAATTAACAGCACATTTTGGGGGACACTATTAAGTAATGTGACAAGCACAAAGTCTGTATCAAGATGTGATGTGCCTTTTCTTTATCTATTCATTAATTTGTAATTGTTAAACAAATTGCTTCCAAGGATTTTGCTGCTTTTTTAACGATTTCGATCTTTAGAAGGGATATCCTACTTTGGCAAAGACTTGAACCACCAAGAGTATTGTTTTTCTGATAACCATAATTAGCCCATTTTTATCCACCTTGGGGCATTTGAAATAGGCCAGGTGGGAGAAACTTGTTTCTTACCAAATAGTGATTCATTAACATTTCGTTTGTTTCAAAGTAAAACTTTTTATTAAACATGTTTTTTTTTATATATATTTTTTGGTGTTTGGTACGATGGCAAATGCAAATCTTGATTAAACCAAAATATTTTCGGTTGACAAAAAACCTCCTTTAAGTTGCATAAAATGGTTTCTCTTTTTTTTTTTTTTTTTTTTTTTCGTAAACTATTTTTTGAGTTTGAATTTCTCCTTATTGCACTCTCTCGCCCAATTTATTCTTCGCTGCTATCAAAGGTTGCTGGAGGTTGCCACCTGCCATCGCTTGTAGGTCTCTGGAATTCGCCGGTGGTTGCCGGAATCGGCTGCCACAGCCAAAGGTCATTGTCGTCGCCATCATTGATTTTTCATATGAATTAAATGTCAAAAAATATTTTCAGCTGAAATTTTTGCTGAAAATATTTTCCAACAAAAAAAAAAATTTACATCGAAACAAACGAGGCGTAAATTTTTTTTTTTGAATTGGATTCCTAACATTTGGCAATAATTTTCGAATACCTATTATTGTTCTTACAGCACATAATTGCAAAAAGTTTTATTACTCTAGTTTTACTTCAAAAGAACTACAAACTGATATAGTATATAGATTTTAATTCAAGTTTTTTACAAACTGACGGACAATTCACGTATTAAATTTTGTAGCTAAAATTTTTTACCCATATAACATGATTATCACGTAAATTTATAAGAAAGTTAAAATAAATACAGTAATATTCTAAATATTTTCCATAAAAAAATTGTCAAATATTTATTACTTGCACTGAATGCCATGACATATATGTTATAATACTACATTAACTTTATAACATATAAATAGTAATACAAATTACTCAATCATCATTCCTTGATCAAACTATGCAGTGGCAAATCTCCAGCTTCTTGAATTCTGGATTTTACTTTTCTTTTTTAACTCCTAATCTCCAACACCTACACGTATCACGCGCTTCAGGTGCCGGTGGTCCTGTGCTAGCTGCAAAGATTTTTCAGCTTGTCACACGTTGCCGGCGGTTGTGAAAATTACAGAACAGTCCAACCACAACAAGACGCGTGGGGAGATAGAAACTTCTGTGTGATAGGTGGCTAATTTTTATTGGCAACTTTTCAAAGGTTGTGCTCATTGGCATTTAGAATCAGATTCTTGTGCTGTGATATGCGCCCGTGAAAATGGGTCCCGTTGAAGGCGCTCCAACGTGGGCCTCAGTGGTATCCGAACCTTGTGGCTCTGGTGCCGAACCAACTATTTGAATTTTTTGAACGTTGAAGCCACCAAACATCCGAATTGACAGCTATGCCCTCATATCAGTGTTCCTAACCTTTATATTATTCTAATCGTGGCTCATGCTTGTTGGCTATCAACTAATTGTTAAAAAAATAAAAAAAAAACAAAAAAAATAAAAGGATTCAATGAGTTTAGTTATTACAAATTAGAAATCCCTTTTTATTTGATTTAAGATGGGTGATGGCACTGATGGGGAAGAATTTTTATAGGAAAAGAATGAACAATTTAGATGAAACGTTTTTAATTTTATCGGTTGGTTTTGCAAGACTTTTTCCTTACATATGTAATGAATTTAATTATTTAATTAATAATTTAATATTTCACGTAAAATATGGAGACAAGATTCGAACTTAAAACGTATGCTCTAATACCATATTAAATCACTAATTATACCTAAAACTAAAAAAATAATTAATACTTTAAAACAACATACCTTAATCTTAGTAAATTAGCATTTTTGGTTGGTCCGTAATGTGGCAACATCTGTTGGGTAACTTCCTTTGTCAGATTGGAAAAAAGAGGCAGAAGTTGATTAGGGTAGGATTCCAAGAATGACAGAATGTGTTACTTGGATCACAAGGCCAAGGGTTCTTGTGCTTTCTCTGGTTAATTCGATGATCATTGTGAGCTTGGATAAGCTGTTGGGTAACTGTTTTCAACAACCATTCCACTAGATGAGAAGGACATATTGCCTACCAACTGGTGGGACATTTTCCAGCAACAATTGGATGTATTAGATGATTGAAATTGCTTGCTTTTCAAACCTTTTTTACTTGCTTAAGTCTGTGTTGGTATGTAGCAAATTTTCTTTATGCTTCCGTGGCTTTGAAACTTAGCCAAGATCACCAGGGGAAATTGCTCAATTTAACCATTACACTTTTTCTTTTTGATCGTGTCTCACCCTTTATTCATACTTGGATTCTTTCGAATGAAAAATTCTGATTTTAAATTGTAAAGTCAATGATCGAATTCATAAGCTTGCTCTGATATTATATTAAATTACCACTTATTCTAAAAATAAATAAATTTACTTCATTTTCTAACACTTCTTGTTTTCTTCCATGAATAGGATTTTGCTTACATTCTATACAAAAAAAAAATAATTAAAAAAAAAAATAGAAGAGATTTTTTTTTCGAAAAAAAGAGAGTTAAATTAAATATGAACCATTAAAAAAATTATAAAAAAATTGATTTTTTTTTTTTTTTTTTTTTTGTTTACAACATCCAAGTCAAATTCCCCCTGGATATGGGTACATGGTTGGTAGTCGTGCTCACCTTTATTGAAAGTTTGTCTCCTTAATAGAGGTGAGAAATAAAAAGGAGGGGGGGTTTTTGTAATGTGGTAATTCAGTATAGAAATATGGATTAAAAAGGACTGGTTTTGTCTTTCATATAAAATCATTCACCTATTTCTCTCCAAATAAATCTTTCACCAATCACTTCATCATTGAGGTCAAATACAATGCTACAAAAAGGTTGCTAGTAAAATTTTTGTCAGCATTATGCTCTTTTTGCATTGGCAATCGTACCAATGGAGCTTAGGTCAAACATTTAGTATGATTCGTAATGCTAATGCACACGCATTTACATGTATAATTCCATTTGTTCATCTTTTGTAGACTATGTTCTTTTATTCTTTATTTGAAAAACATGTTTTATGGGGTCCGTTTTATTCTTTGAGTTGTCTGTTAATATTTTTATTTAAAAAAAAAAATTAAAATTGTTAGAACGTTGTATAGAGTATACAATAGTGAGCGACTAAATATAACATACCTGAACCTAAAATTAAACTTAAATTTTTAAGTTGAGCAATATCTAAAGACTCTAGACATGATATCAAGATTGATAATAATGCGACCTATGATGGAATGATACATGCACAAACAAGATCCTATAGAGTCAAAATAGGTTGTTTGTGCTCTCAACATACTAGGTATAAGGTTTTGGGAGAGCCAACCTAGATAAACTATGCATAAAAATCTGTCTCACCTTTGCTTTTTGAAACCTTTCCCCCCTCCACACAATATAATAAGATGCTTTTGTGATAAATAATGAATCCCTATTTCAGAGAGTCATATAGTTTGTCGTTTTCCTTCTTGGTTTGAATCATAACACTAGGAGGACCTACTAAATTGAATCTACTAAGTAGGTGCTAGAAGATGACTTTGTGTGACGTTAATGTGCAAAGAGCACAAGGGAAATGGACAAATCCACCCACTTGCATAGTCTTAGAAGGACTATTCAAACATTTGAATAGTTTTTTGAACCATGAGTGGAGGGATTTATTCCATTTTGGTTGTGGATATAGCGCTATCCATCACCATCAAAACCATATGCATCATGCATCAAAGTCATTGTGATAGCCATGTTTCTTTAGATGAATTTTTAGGGTAGGGGGCGGAACCAGATGTTTTTTTTAGGAGACGGATATAATTTTAAATTAAAATTCTTTATAATTGTTTGACAGAGAACTGTTATGTACTGGACAAGTATTTACTTATTATTCTTTAAAGTTGATGTGACGTGATCCGAATATGTGAGTAATAAGATATTCTTGGTGAATGATAGTGTTCTTATTTTTTTTTCTTTTTTTAAGGAAAAACTTTCACCGGTTAAGAACAACCCAATCGAATTGGAAAAATATTTGTAGCATATATAGAACCCGCAAATGTACACAGTGAAGTATAAATAGTTTGAGGTTTACGTTACGCTCACACCAACTAAATTAGGATTTTTGGCATTAGTAAATACATGTTTTTAATTATCCAAATATAAATACATATTTGTTAATAGTTTTTGCCTTGTGACAAAAATGGGAGACTAATTAAATTTTTAAATTGATAGTTTTCTATAATTAATCATACAATCAATAAATTAAGTAGAAGAAAATATTTTTTTTGGAAAACATTTTGCAGAAAAGGATAGATTATTAAAGTAAAGGGTAGCAGTATTAACAATAGTATTTCTATAATTAAACTAACATTACTCTACAACTAAATGCATTTAAAATGTGCTAAAATAAATAAAGACTAATTAGTAATGATAATATTTTGGATCTAATTTGTAAAATGACTTTCATCCCCATGAATTTTTAATTTACTACTACTTTGAATAAAAATTCACCTCAAAATATCTCATCCAAACACAATAATCTCCCAAAAAATGTCGAGTTGTAACCTCTATCAATTCATTTAAAGATACTTGGCACCAAAAACATAAAGAAAGAAAGAAAGAATAAAAAGCAAAGAACCTTCAGGGAGAAGGAGAATTGATCAAAGGGGACAGAAAGAGTTGTAAATAATAAATATTGAATTAATGCTACTTGTTGGAATTGTCATCTGGCATCATACAATCCAACTTGTTTCCCTATTGGACCGACACTAATCCTATGTCTTGTTACTAATATAATTAACTATTAATGTTTTTTTTTTCATTGAAAAGGCTAACATTGTTCATTTTGGGTGGTATACAAAAACACTTGCTATGTTATTTAAGGAAAATGTTTTCTTTTAAATTGGGTTGAAACTCAGCTTATTAAACAAATATATGTCTTAAGAATATATAATTTCCATAGTCTATTTTTAAAATACATTTAAAAATTACATGCTAGGGACATGTCATTGTTATAATTTTGGAAATGTTTATATTATTCATCTCATAAAACTATATGCTCTAACAAAACAATATCAGAAATATAAGGAGGAATGTCTTCCATCCAAATCTGATCTATGACATGTTTAACGGTTGCTTTGGCTAAACCATGAGCAGCAAAATTTACCTCTCTTTTGACATGAACTATTTTCCAAACTGACACAATTTTAAGCACTACTCAGATATCTTTCACTAGTTGCCCATATCTGCTCTATTTTTTTCCGCTTGATTTGGCAACATTAACTATTTGAATTTTAGTAAACCCAATACAAATAGCAGAAGAATTCTAACAATCATCAACTCTTTCAAATTATTAAACATGGTGGGTGTTTTTTAATTTTTTGGTCTTGGCGTTTTAGAGTTCAATTAAGTAGCAGAACTGGCCGGATCTAGACCACTGGGTCGGGTACAAGCCCATATTATGCCCAACAAATCTCAATCTGGAAATCCCACGCACCCTTAAATTCGCGTAAAATCACATTCCAATCACTTTTAACCGCTACCTTACTCATTGTGGCACGTATTATGCACGCGCCATCAACGCAACCGGGATAGGGACAAAAAAAAGGAAGTAAAAAAAAAAAACAGTTTGGATTTTGAAGCTGGGGTGGCTCGGGGACAGGTTCGGGAGAGTAGCTTTGGGGAAAGAGAGAGTATAAAGCAAAAGAGCAGTGAGTGAAAGCACCCACTTTTGTAGTGAAAAGGAAAGAGAGAAAAAGAAAGCAAAAGGTCCATGGCGAATGTGACTCTCTCTGTGTGTATGTGTGTGATGAATTGGTAACAAAGAAACCTCAAACAAACACCACCAGCAAGAAACATCATATCTCATAATCAAAAACCAACCCCAACTCCTCCAGATCTTCTTCATCTTCAAAGATCATATCGTATCATTTAGTTAATGCTAGTGAGTTTTGTTTGAGTTAAGCGAAATATATTTTGATGAGTTCGTTGGCGTCGACGACGGAGGGGGCATTTTCGTTCTCAGTGGCGGAGGTGGTGGAGGATGTGCTCCAACAGCACGGGAGTCGAGTCAGAGGTCTTGATCTCGAGTCTAGAAAAGCTGAGGAAGCTGGTATTTTTTTTATTTTTATTTTTTATATTATTATTTTCTTTTCGTTTCTTGTTTCATTTTCTCAGCATCCAAACAGAGGAAAATCAGTAAGTTTGTGTTAGTTGTGGTGAATGAATGGGAGCGAGTGGTTGATGGGTTTGTTTTGTTTTGGTGATTGATAGCGTCGAGAAGGAACGAAGCGGCGGGGTGGCTGAGGAAGATGGTGGGAGTAGTGGGGGCGAAGGATTTGCCGGCGGAGCCGTCGGAGGAGGAGTTCAGGCTGGGATTGAGAAGTGGGATCATTCTCTGCAATGTGCTCAACAAGGTTTACTCTGGAGCTGTGCCCAAGGTTAGCCTTTTCCTCATCCTTATCTTCATTTCAATTCTGTGTCTTTTTTGTTTTTTCAATTTGGGATGTTTAAGCAGCATTTTGATTTCTTTTCAGGTGGTGGAAAGTCCATGTGATTCTGCTCTGGTTCCTGATGGGGCCGCATTGTCCGCATTTCAGTACTTTGAGAATGTGAGGAATTTCCTGGTGGCTGTGCAGGAAATGGGAATTCCTACGTTTGAGGCGTCTGATCTGGAACAAGTATGTATTCAGGCTTCAGGGATCAGGATTCTCAAAGAATTAGGGAATTTAGTATCTCTGTTTTTCATTAACATAGAAATTTCTGTTACTTTTAGTCTATTTTTCACATACATCAGATGCTGAGGATCGAACAGCTATGGTTTATGGATAGAAATTTGTATAGTAATTCAAAATAAATTTGTTAAATTTCAGGGAGGGAAATCTGGAAGGGTTGTAAATTGTGTTCTGGCGCTTAAGTCCTACAGCGAATGGAAACAGACTGGGGGAAATGGGGTATGGAAATTTGGTGGAAATGTAAAGCCAACCGTGTCAGCAAAATCTTTTGTGAGGAAAAATTCGGAGCCCTTCACGAATTCCTTGTCAAGGAACTCCTCAACGAGTGAAAAATCTTTGAATGTGCTGTCCTCAGACATTGATTTTAATAAAATGGTTGGTAAGCTTAACTTTTTTCATTTTAGGCTTGTTTATATATTTACTTTGCCAAATTGACTGAAGAAGCTTGAATTTTGTTGGATTTTTACTTGCAGCCTGCTAATGGTTCCTTGAGTATGCTTGTTCGTGCGGTTCTATTGGATAAGAAGCCTGAAGAAGTTCCAATGGTAAGGATTAAAATGTACAAGCTGCTGTTAAATTGGTGAACTTAGCTAAGAATAATTTGCTGATCAAGCTGGGCCTACTACAAATGGTACCATGTGTATCAGTGTGCAAGGACATGAACTACGAACCTACTTTGGATAGATTTTTAGTAATTTTTTTACATTGTATAGTTCCATTCAATTCACTACTTGAAAAGGCCCAATTGCCCTTTTCAATTTGTTGCTTATCCCATTACAGATGCTATTGCTACTACTTATTTGTGAATTAATATTGCTCCTCTGCATGAAACAGTTGGTTGAATCTGTGCTAAGTAAGGTTGTGGAGGAGTTTGAGCATCGCATTTCAAGCCAATTTGAGCTGGTATGTTAGCTTTGGTTGTCCAAAACTATCATTTTTCTTTCTTTTTTCTTCAGCAGAAAGAAACAATTTGGGCAGAGAGATCCTTTTTCAATATGGATTATGCGATCAAATATGCTTCGACATTCAACCTAGGACTAGGAATTGATGCACATTCCAAATCAATAAACATGTTCTCTTGGATCCTAAACAAGTTTTTTTTTTCCTCTACTTTTCCTATAACTTAATTAATACCTATCTGACTCGTTATTTATTCATTTATTTGTAACCATTAGATGAAAACAACTCCAAAAGATATGGCTGTTTCTCATGGCAGCAAATCATTGTTGAAATTTGCTTCTGGTGATAAAAAGGTAATTTGTTGTTCTTTACCATCTGAACAGGTACCTAACAATTAATATACACTGGTGAATCACTAGAGAAAGCAGGTCTTCAATGTCATAGCCTATGATTGGAATATAAATTGGATTGCTGACATTTTCTTTATTGTTTCTGTAATATTTCAGAATGAAGACAAAAATGAGAAAGTGATAAAGAAAGAGGAATTTGTCCCAAAAGCGCACATTTCTGATGAGAAATCAAAAAGTCAACTCCTGAAACAGAAAATGGCCTTTGATCAACAACAAGGAGACATTCAAGTATGAACAGTACTGGCATATCCTCCACCATTTCCTATTTTCTGTTTCTTTAACTGCTTAGTGCTGTAAGGCTAATCTTAAATTTCTATAGGAGCTAAAGCATACTCTTCACGCTACAAAAGCTGGTATGCAGTTTATGCAAATGAAGTTTCACGAGGAGTTCCACAATCTGGGTAGGATTCAGGAAGAAACTGTTCTTTGTTTATTGGGTTCTTTCTATTTCTATTTCGTTTCTGTTCTTTCTGGAGGGGTGTTTGAGAAGGGGAAAAAAAGGCATTTTGTCTGATTTGAATTTGTTTGTTTCTTTGTAGGTATGCACATTCATGGCCTAGCTCATGCTGCTTCTGGGTATCATAGAGTTCTTGAGGAAAATCGTAAGCTATACAATCAAGTGCAGGATCTCAAGGGTAAGAATATCACTGTTTTCCTGCTTGGGATAAAGGAAAAAGGAAAATCACTGACTGCCTAAAGCTTAAGTATTCAGAATGGGATTAAATGGTTTTTTTTTTTTTTTTTTTAATCAGGAAGCATTAGGGTTTACTGTCGAGTGAGACCTTTCTTGTCTGGGCAATCAAATCATTTCAGCACCGTGGATTATATAGAAGATGGAAGTATCACTATCAGTACTCCATCAAAGCATGGAAAAGGCCAGAGGCCTTTTAGCTTCAACAAGGTCTTTGGGCCATCTGCAACTCAAGGTTGGTAAGGTTTTCATATAGATACTATTCAGATACGCAGATATTAACATTAAATTTACAGTTTTATCTCCTAATGTATTGCAGCGGAGGTCTTCTCTGATATGCAGCCTTTGATTCGGTCTGTTCTTGATGGTTACAATGTTTGCATATTTGCATATGGTCAAACGGGATCTGGAAAAACATTCACCATGGTAGGGTGCAATAAATTTATTTCTGAGGATATGATATAATATGTGCATTGATGTTTGTTTATCAAACTATGCAAATGTGGCTAACTTTTGTTGCTTACATGTCTAGTCTGGGCCCAGAGAGCTTACAGAGAAAAACCAAGGAGTAAATTATCGGGCTTTGGGCGATTTGTTTCATATAGCAAATCAAAGAAAGGACACTTTCTGCTATGATGTTTCTGTTCAGATGATTGAGATCTATAACGAGCAAGTTAGGGACCTCCTTATCACTGATGGAAATAACAAAAGATATCCTTTGCAAGTTATTTGGTTTTGTTACTGACATGGCTATGTAATTAGATCTTGATAAATCAATTCAACTTCTCAAGATAGCCATAGTAGGCTGAAAGCTCTGAATATCATATTCTTTTTTGAACTTACTGTTATTGTAGTTCAATACTGGAAGAAAGTTCAATATACCTTGATTATTCAAATGTGGCTAAGAATCCCCTCCCATTAAAAGGCTTTCCTTAATTGTTAATACATTAGAAATTCGTAATAGTTCTCATAATGGACTTAGCGTACCAGATGCAAACCTTGTGCCAGTGTCATCAACGTCTGATGTTATTGATCTGATGAACCTTGGACAAAGGAATCGTGCAGTGGGTGCAACAGCCCTAAATGACCGTAGTAGCCGCTCTCATAGGTAGGAATCGATATACTTGAATCTATGGATGCTTCTATGACAATATTGTTTAGTTTGGCTGATTTTTTTTGTTCTTTTGATTTGTACCTTTGCAGTTGTTTGACTGTTCATGTTCAAGGAAGAGACTTGACTTCTGGAAATATTCTTCGTGGCTGTATGCATCTGGTTGATCTTGCAGGAAGTGAGAGAGTAAACAAATCTGAGGTGACAGGAGATAGACTGAAAGAAGCACAGCATATAAACAAATCTCTGTCAGCTTTGGGTGATGTGATAGCTTCCCTTGCTCAAAAGAATCCGCATGTTCCATATAGAAATAGCAAACTCACACAACTGCTCCAAGATTCACTTGGTAAGGTTAAACTAAACCATTTTTTCAAAGAGTGGAGGGGAACAATATTCTCTCTTTATGGTCTTATTGCTTGAAAGATTATTACTCTGATTTTGAGATTGTACTTATCATTTTAGGAGGGCAGGCCAAAACGCTGATGTTTGTTCATATAAGCCCTGAGCCTGATGCTGTTGGAGAAACAATCAGTACACTTAAATTTGCAGAGAGAGTTGCCACCGTTGAACTTGGTGCTGCCAAAGTAAACAAAGATAGCACAGATGTCAAGGATCTCAAAGAACAGGTTCTTACACTCTCTTTGTCTCCTAAATTGTCCTCAATAGTAATTTTAAGAACCTTGTCCATTTGTTCTTACACTCTCTTTTCAATTTTTCTTCAGATTGCCAGTCTTAAAGCTGCATTGGCAAGGAAAGAGGGGGATCCGGCGAGCACACCAAATTCTATATCTGGAAGCTCTGGAAAATACAGGACAAAAGCTAGTGAGATATCACCTTTTCAATCTAAAAAGCAGGATTCGGGTTTTTTGGGAGATCACAATAGCTGCCGGCAACCAATGGGTGATGTAGGCAATATAGAAGTAAGTAATGTCCCCTGATCATGACTCCATAGATCTTTGACCTTCCATTATCTGATAGTATTTATCTAGAGCTGAATATGTTTTTCTACTTTTGATTGAAGTGCTAGTGTGAGGGCGTTTCAGTAGGAGGATAGAAGGATTTATCACCATGTATAGACTGGCAGATTTGTATCTTGTTCTGTATCCTTATATAAAAGTATTCAATTGCTATTCTGCAGCATAATAGCAATTCTGCCCTGAGGCGAAAGACGCAAAGTTTTGATCTTGACGAGCTATTAGCAAATTCACCGCCCTGGCCTCCGGTGAATAGTCATGGCCAGAATTACGGGGAGGATGAGAAAGAAATGGGCTCCGGCGAGTGGGTTGATAAGGTCATGGTAAACAAGCATGATGTAAGCAGAGTTGAGAACCCTTTAGGAAGTTGGACAGCAGATAATGGGGACTTGGCTGATGTGTTTTACCAGAAATATCTGCCAGATTCCTCCAAAATTTACCCAGATCAATCCTACAATATGTTCGTGGGAAGCAACCAGTTTAACATTGCCAGTACTGATGAAATGGATGATCTTGATGCCGCCACCAGCGATTCTTCGGAGCCAGATTTGCTTTGGCAATTCAATCATACAAAACTTACTGGCATGACCAATGGTCTAGGGGCAAAAACCAGGAAAGCCAATCCAAAGCAAGTAAAGAGCCCAGAATTAAGGTAATCTAAAGTTGATGTTTTGTTACTATATACTCCATTTTTAATTACTCTCTGCAGGTCAATTTAGCATGCGTTTTTGACAAGTTATGATTAACTTTTGCAGCAAGAATGCCAATGCTTCTTCTCTAGGCCCTTCACCTTCAAGAAAACTTCCAAATGGGGTAGGCGCCCATCTGCAGCGGAATGGGAGGCAGCCAGCTCCAACGGATATGAAACGCAAAGCTGGGAATAGAAAATAGAAATGTACTTAGACACGTTAAGTGGGTTGATTTTTACGATTTTTTTTTTTCTTTTCTTTTTTTTTTTCATTTATTTGAATTCGTTGGAGAGGGAGGGGAGTTTTACTATATTCTTCATTTTCATTTTTTTGTTGTAATCTAATATATAGTTGAATGCACAGCAATAATTCCTGTTGCTTGTAATTGTCTAGCTACTGATTGAGTTCATTAGATACTTCCTGCCTGAGTGGATTGGATTGGATGACTCATGTTTTCGTTTACAGATCCCTACTACTTTCCCCTCTATTCTTTGCTACTAATGAAACATAAAACCCTAAGTTCAGAGGCTAATTGGAGCAAATCAAGAATTGCCAATTGCAGTGTCCCTTGGTTTTAGCTGTGACCAATTCACTTTTTTGGGTTTAAAATGATCAAATCAATCCTTAAGGTTTAATTTGTTATTAAATCACTCATTCCATCCTATTTTCATTAAATTTCTTTGCCCGTTTTAAAAATATCGCGACATGCGTAGACATTGCACAAATCATTGGCTCATCCGTCTTTGACTCATCTCATCTTACAAATCAACCATTAGATTTGTGGACTTATATGAACTCCACATAAGTCAATTATGAATCCCACAAATCTAATGGTTGATCTATTGATTTGATTTTGTAGGAAAATATTGGCCAAAAATAAAAAACTTTTTAACCTCTAGCATTTCCCTTAATATTATGATTGATTACTGTGTCATCACCACTTAAAAAACCATGTAAGCAAACCACTCAATTTGATGTTACAAAAAAAGGTGAGTGTGATCTTATTAGGGGGAAAAATAGAAATTGAGTATGATTGACAAGTTTCTAAGTGGAATTTCTCATTTGTTACATGACATTTATCGCGAGATACTAAAACGTGAGCTATCACATAGCAGTCTACATGACATTTATTATATTTACAAATTGATGCGGTAATTCACGTGACACTTACTTTATGGATTACTAAAATGTGAACTACTATATATCACCCGGAATATAGATGTTTACTAAGAGATTATAACATTCATTCTTGTCAGTAATTAGGTTGAATTATAATTTGCAAAACCAGTTTTTAAGGGGTAGTTCAATCGGCTGAGGACCACACCTTATAAAGCAGAGGTCACTAGTTCAAATCTTTCTCCCCCTCTTGCGTAAAAAAAAAAAAAAAAAAAAAAAAAAAAAAAAAAAAAAAGGTAAGTTGCAAGACCAAATGTAGGCCAGAAATCACCCACTTCAAGGACCACCACATTGCTTTTCATATATGTAGGCAAGTTTTGTGGCCACCTCATTCGCTAAGAAACCTCTCGAACCTTCTAGCCACCGCCTTTTTCAGGTACTTCTCTTTTTGGCAGAAAATATCTTGATTATTTAATACAAAACCCCCACCCCCACCCCCACGAAGCCACTTCCAATTAAGCTCGAATCCTTAATTTGTCAACAGTTTCCAAACATGTCGGACGTTGAAGTAGGGCTTCATGGTTATTACTCTGTGCTTGGTCTGAGTAACCAGGCCACTGAAAATGAGATCCGCTGCGCCTACCGCAAGCTTGCCATGGTAGGAATTACAAGCTTCATTGCTTTTTCTTCGTTTCATGCACATGGGTTTGGTTTATTTAATTTAATTAATATGATCGTGCTTTGTGATTTTTGAAGAAATGGCACCCGGATAGATGGTTGAAAGATCCAGAGGTTGCCGGAGAAGCTAAAAGGCGGTTCCAAGAAATCCAAGAGGCTTATTCAGGTATATTCGAAAGAAACAAAAAAAAAGAATTGAAGATATTAATTATAGCCTTTTTTCAATTTCTTTTTATTAATTTTTTATATTATAAAACACCAGTTTTGTCAGATAAAGGAAAGAGAACAATCTATGATGCCGGATTGTTTGGTCTCCTTGAAGACGATGATGATGAGGTCAGTTTTCTTTTGTTCTGTGTCTCCTTTTCATTCCATTTTGAATTCTTGAATGCTGAATATTATGGAGTTCTGGCAACAGGGATTCATTGATTTCATGCAAGAAATGGTTTTGATGATGCAGAGTGTGAGAACACCGCAGGTAATTTCTTTTTCCTACAACATCAATGTTAGTTCCATTTTTTATGGTGTTCTTATAATTTAAAAAATAATATCCACTTAAAATCAGGAGCATTTCTCTTCTCTTTTACACATTAATAATGTGTAATTTAAAATTTTATTTTATTGGGTGTTAAATTAATAATCTTTTAAAAAACTTGAATTGATAAGAAAAGGCGGTTTTAATTATTTAATTAATATTTGTAGTAATTTGCTTTACTTAGTTGAATATTTCAATTGAAATGAAGAAAAATCTTAGAAGTTGGAATTTCAATTCATACCTTTTATTTTGAAATCAATTTAAATCATCATTTATGTTAAAAGTTTAAGCTAATAAAAAATAGGTTAAATTTAATTTACGTGTTGCCTTAGAAGTTAATGGTTAAATTTAAATAGGTTCAAATTGACTGCAATTAAAAGTTCATGGGTTTAAATTGAGAGATTTTAAAATTTAGGGGATTTGTCAAATCGCATGGTAATTCAGGGGTTTAAAATAAAGTTACCCCAATATTTTAATATAAAAATTAACATTTTTACTGAAATTTTGATTTTTTAGGAAGTGAACTCTTTGGAGGATCAAGAGAGGTTGTTAATGGACATGATGGGGGAGGATGAGATGGTGAAGTTTGGATTTGACTCGAACACATCTGAGAGCCCAAGTAAAAGTAAAAGGGCAGGTGTTTTGTAATGCTTCCTTGTATTATTTGATCTTTAACTAAGCAATTAAGGTTGTGATCATTCTTCTTCCCAGTTTTGATTCAATTGGTTGGGTCTTCGTTTCTTAACACTTTTTCTTTTTCTTTTTCTTTTTCTTTTTTTTTTTTAAAAAAAAACAAAAATATTAACAAACGATCTAAAACATAAAATACTTACTAAACACTTAAAATTATTTTACTTTTATATTATATTAAAATATTTTTTTCAAACAAAAAACAAAAAACAAAAAAGCAGATTCTGAAAAAATTAGCAAACAAAGCTTGTTTCCAAATTATGTGCTAGCAACTACAAGTGTTAGGTCTTAAAAACTGACCTTATTCGGTGATTAAAACCTGGGTTGTAAAAAAAAAAAAAAAATTGGTGTAAAAAGTTAAGTCTTTTAAGTGTTTTTTTTCTTTTTGTAATTCTGCCACTTTTTTTTTTTTTTTTTTTTTTCTATTCAATAAAGGGAAATGGGTTACAGGACTGACTAATTGACTTCAAAAGGGGTGGGTACCCCAACAACACAGCCCAAAAAGTAAATGCAGTACAAATATAAGAACGAAATCTGGATCTGGTCCAAAAGGACCAAACAGCAGGCAATGGCATACAAGCCGGGCCTTTTCCAGGGCCGCACAAGGCGGTTACAAATTGCAAAGAGACTCGATAAAGAGTCCGATGCAGTAAAGGCAACAACCAAGTTGTTGTAGGACAAACACTGCATAAACCGATTCGGAGCCGTAGAAGGCCAACCACCAGCAACAAAAATCACCCAAATAAGATCCATCCACTTCAGTACAAGGGGGTGAAAACCCACAGAAAATAACAACAAAGATAAAAAACAACAACAGAAAAGCTGCAAAAAACTACAGCAGAGGCAAAACAACAACAACCAGATTCTGGGCCATCACCGAAGATCGGAGGGCCAGAAACAGAAGAAACAAAAAAACCACACAGCACCGGCAGGGGCGGAGGTAGGTGGGCGGAGGGTAGATCGGAGGAGCCACGCGAGGAGGAGAAGGCGGATCTGAGGTGGAGATGGGACGGCGATGGCGGATCCGTGGATAGCTCGACCGATCTGAGGCGGATCTGAGGCGGTGAAGGGACGGCGGAGCAACGAGATGGGGCGGTGAAGGTGGCGCTGAGCGGAGCTGGCTGAGGAGCAGGGGAGAAGAAAAAGAGAAAAAAGAAAACCAAGAGAAAAACCAGGAGAAGAGGAAACAGGGAGAAAGGGAAAAAGGGGAAAACAGAGAGGATACACAGGGGGGTGGGAGGAAGGGAAAGGAAAAGCCTTTCCCTCCTCCCAGGAGAAACCGCACTAGGCGGTGGGCAAAATCTCACTGAAGGAGACGGTTTGGAAAAATATCCAGAGCTTCTCTCTCTACAAAATAGAGAGAGGACTTCTCTTCCAAAATAAACCCTTAAAATTGAATCTGCCACTTACCCATCACTTGGTTGTGCTTATGAATGTCATGTTAAAAATCTTGAAGATCGTCCCCAAGGGGTAGCTCAATCGGCTAAGAACCATGCCTTATGAAACGAAGGTCACTAGTTTGAATCCTTCTACCTCTCTTGTGTACATGTCCAAAAAAAAAAAAAAAAAAAAAATCTTGAAGATCAACTAGAAAGTTCTATCACCTATGACGTCACTTAAACATGCCAATGTTTGGAGTTCCATTACTAGCACTGTCACCTTGACGTTCTAACGTTTTTTTAGAACAAAGAGTTTCAAGGGGTAGCTCAATCGGCTAAGAACCATGCCTTATGAAACGAAGGTCACTAGTTTGAATCCTTCTACCTCTCTTGTGTACATGTCCCAAAAAAAAAAAAAAAAAAAATCTTGAAGATCAACTAGAAAGTTCTATCACCTATGACGTCACTTAAACATGCCAATGTTTGGAGTTCCATTACTAGCACTGTCACCTTGACGTTCTAACGTTTTTTTAGAACAAAGAGTTTCATCATGTAGACCGTCATCTTGCTAGCATAGAAAGTTTGGTCACTTGGACCGCCTAATCGTGCTCGCCAAAAAAGTTAGCAGTGAAACCGTAATGATTGTGTTGACAAAAATGGACCGTTCTTATGCCGCGGGGAAATCTACATGTAAAAATGATGATAATTTTTTTAATAAGATAAAAATATCCCTATAAATTTTTTTAAAAAAAAAAGAAAAAAAAAAAAAAAAAAAAAAGAAAAGAAAAGAAAAAGAAAGGTGGTTCAAAAAAACCGCCCCTAGGACTGGCAGCGTAACCCCCAAGAGGTGGCTCAGCCACCTTCATTCGAAACAAACGACCCAAAAAATCCTCAGGGGTGGCTCAATAGCCCTATACACTTGGGGATGGTCCGGTCACAACCCTCAAGCATCGGGGGTGGTTTAGCCATCCCTAAGTTTAATTGGGATTATAATGCCTTATTGATCGTGGAATTTTGAGATTTTTATTTTTTGGGATGCCGAGCATGGTGTTGGTTGGTTTTGGAAGCTGATTGTTGGTGGATTAATTTCTATAGTATTGGGTGTTGATTTTGGGGGCCTCGGTTGTGGTTGGCCGATTGGGTTGGCTGATTTGGGGGGTTCGATGAGGGATTTGAGGTTTCAAATTTTGGGTTGTTTTGCTGTTGATTTTCTTGGTATTGTTTTAGTGGTAGCCGATTGAATGGGGAAGGTAAGTTGGGTGTCGTTTAAGGAGGAAGTTGTCTTTGGGTTGAATTTTGTAGTGTTTTGAGATGGGTTGATCAACTTGATCTTTTTTATTTTTTTATTTTTTTAATTTTGAGTAAAATCGCATCATTCTCATATATAAAATCAAAGAGATAGAGCAAATTGCTCAATCCAAATAATATCATTGATCCAATTTGGTGGGCTTTCTCTAACCACATATTATTCATGACCTGTCTAGTGGCCAGTTTAACTAACTTATAAGCCGCCAAATTGACCTCACGACGCCCGTACCCGATTTGCCACTGAGAGAATGCTTGGAGATTAATGGTTAGTGTTTTCTGAATATGGTTGAATTAGTGTGATAAGGTGATGTTTAAGTTAGATTAAGTAAAGAGAGTTAATTCCTTAGGTTTTAATTATGGTCAAAAGGTTTTAAGGTGTTAGAGAATTGACTAAATAAATTTTAGTCTTGGTAGGCTAAGGGCCTGTTTGGGATTGCGTTTGAGGGTCTAAAAATGTTTTTAACACTTAAAAAACCCGTTTGAATAAAAAAAAAAGTACTCGTTTAGTAAAAAAATTAAAAGCGTTTTTAAGGGTCCAAAAAGCTTACAAATGTCAAAAACGCACTTTTGGTAAAAACTTAAAAATGATGCTTTTGCCCAAAAGCGCTTTGTGACTTAAAAGCTTTATTTCTCAAACGCAATTTCAAACCAGCCTAAGTGTGAAATAGAAAATAAAATAAGAAAGAAAAATGCATCAATAAATGAATAAGAAATTAAAAATAATAATGGCTATAGTAATAGGATTCAATGGAAGTCCTAAGCTATCAAAAGAGTAAATTTTACTGCAAACAACGAACTAGTTCGTGTGAGGGAGTCATCGGCTTATTGACTTTGCACCGTAAATGTTTTATTAATGCTTACATCTTTTTCTTTTTTTTTTTTTGGTGATTATGAGCTCTTCTGTTATTTTATAAATGTTTTAAAAAAGAAAAATGATTTTTGCATAAAAAATGGGATTTATGGTTTTAGAAAGAAAAAGGATTTTGGAAAATAAGTTAGTAGGAAAATGGATACTATTTGATATTAATGTTGTAATCCATTGACAATTCTCACCCTATTTACTAGGGGTGGGCAAATTAACCGTTACCGTTTAACCGGCCGTCTACCGGCTTCGACCGAACCGATATAAACCGTAGCCGATATGCCGATATCCTTATCGGTTAAAAAAAGTATACCGGAATTCGGTCCGGTCCGGTCCGGTCCGGTTAAGCGGTTCTTATCGGTTAACCGGTTAACCGATAAGAAACCGGATTTTTTTTTTTTTTTTTTTTAAATCCTAGTCCCAAAACGGCGCCGTTTAGTCTTTTAGAGAGGTTTCCAAATTCCCACAAGTGACACAGGTTTCCGAATTTGTGTAATGGTGTTGCCCATGACTTATTTTCCTTTTGCTAAGTGACTTTAATTAGTTAATACTTTATTTATTATTCATTAATGAATTTTATTTTAATTTGAGTTTGGGTAGGTTTGATGTTTTTTTTTTAAGTGATGGCATTTGATGAGATTTATTTGCCTTTGGTAAAAGCATTTTTCATTAACTAGTTTTGCTAATCTAATTAGCATTCATTATGTTAATTAGTCCATTTACTTTGGAAAAATGTATTTTATAATATTTTTTTAAAAAAAAAAAAAAAGTTGAAGTGGATCAATATAAAAAAGCTTCAATTTTTAGCCCCAAAAACAAATATTTGGGTCCCAACAAAAAGTATTTGGTCCCTACAACAACTTATTTTTAATAAATTATTTTAACCTAACAAAAAATATTTGGGTTCTCAAAAGTCAAAAAAACTCATTTTTGGTTTTTGGCCCAACAAAATAAATCAATATAAAGCTCTCGGTTAAATCGGTTAACCGGTTTAACCGGACCGTTTAACCGTATACCGTTTTAACCGAAATTATCGGTTAAAATTCTTATTGGTTCGGTATCGGTTAATAAACCGTTTAACCAAAAATTATCGGTTAATAACCGATAAGGTCCTTAACCGAACCGTTTTGACCGATACCCAGGCCTACTATTTACTTAGGGGTGATCGATAGAACTCTCACACTTAGGTCAAGAATGTTTTTACTTACTTAGTCGTTGACTCACATTTGATACTATTGAGGCATTCAAGGGTATATAGCTTTTAAAGGTTGGCTTGAGATAAGTTCGTATTATTAGTTTATGTAGTTGAATTTTGGAAAAACTCACTTAACGTCCTTGAATTGTTATCATTTTTGTTAGGGGTGTCAACCCGGTCTGGTTTTCCGGTTTTTGGCCAAAACCGGAATCGGAATCGGGGTACCCCGGTTCTCGGTTTTAGGAAACCGGAACCGGAACCGGGACCCTGGTTAACCGGGGTCCTGGTCCCCGGCCGGTTCCGGTTTTACCCGGTCCGGTAACCGGTTTTTGAAAAAAATTAGTGTTTGGGGCTTATTTTACGTATTGGGCCTAAAATAAGCCCATTATTTTTTTCAAAAAAAAACTATTAATCTTTTTGTCTAAATTAAATAGACTTTATTGTGATTGTTCCAAATAATTAAAAAATAAACCTAAAAAAGCCTAAAAATCCTAAAAAAATCAATGTTTTTGCCTATATGAGCCTTAGAAATAAAAATTCAAATTTTTTAAAATACCCTAAAAATTATTTTAAATTAGATACATAAAGAAAACATTAAAACAATAAAAAGTAAAAACAAGTATGTAAACAAATCAACATGCACAAGAAATAAATACCCCCTCACTACAACAATTCAAAACCCAAAAAAATAAAAAATAAAACAAGTATTTAAATAATCTACCAATTAAAAGAAATACACTCACAATAAAAATAGTTCACAAACATATTACAAAGACAATATTACGCAAGCTTCAAAAATCATCAAATCATCCAACATGTCACACGAGCTTTAGAAATCTTCTAGCTATATCGGGAAAAGTGAGAAACCTAATTGCCTAAGGTCCTAAACGCTGCGTAAAAGACTAAAAGAATTAAAAAAATATTAATATATATATAATATAATAATATATAAATATTATTTAATAAAATAAGATCCGGTTCCGGTTTTCCCGGTTTTTACCGGGTGCCAAAAACCGGGAAAAACCGGGACCGGAACCGGGGTCCCGGTTTTTTTTTTTTTTTGGCAACCGGAACCGGAACCGGTCCCCGGTTTTCCAGTTTCCCGGTCCCAGTTCCGGTTTCCCAGTTATTTTTGACATCCCTAATTTTTATAATGTCTCCTCTAAAGGTCAATTTTTCAATGTCCCCCTCTCTATTAGAATTTTTCCGTTAAATTCCGACAAAATTTTCAAAAAACCCTCATTTGTTTTAGGAAAAAAAAAAATTATACAGATTAAGGCGTTGGTCCGAATTTAATGTTATTTGCAAAAATACCCATGCCTCAATCTTTGCAAAAAATTTAAAATATAACTAGGGTATTTTGAAAATTTTGTTGGAATTTAACAAAAAATTCTAACAGATGAGAGACATTGAAAAAAAAAATTAAAATTTCGATACACTAAATTAAGAGGTTTTGAACTGTAAGAAGAACGTCGCAAAAAGAATAACAATTTAGGGGAGTAAGTAAAGTTTTCCCTTGTATTTATTTATGCCGCATGTGACACACTATTCAGGTTTAAGTTTTGTAAAACATTACAATGTGAAATAGAAACTCCGATATAAATTTAATTGTGAGTATGTGATACAAAAGAAAAGAAAAACTTATTAAATATTGTTTTTCGTTGCAATATTATAAAGCAAACAATATTATTATAACGTTTAATATTCCATGAAATTGTCCTTGAATCTTGATCCCTTGGCCTCTAGGGTTTGGGAGGTTGCTCTTTGGGCGGTTCCACTCGCTTGTAGAAGCATTTGCACTTCCTATTGACGCATTGTCCCCTCACTGCGCCCTCCAATTTGCATAAAGCCATACACCTGATACTGTTCATCTTCAATCCACCCCCATTCTCACATGTTCCCTTGAATCGTTTGCTTATTTTAGAATATTCACCATGTTCACCATTTACGGTACAAAAAAGTTTTAAAGCCAATTAGAGCAAAAATTAAAAAATAAAAAATTAAGAAAAGGGAAAGAAAAGTATTTGCTCAATATTCTGGTAGTTATTGAAGTGATATTGTGAGTTATAAAATCATGTTAATTTTATAAAGGGATCAAATTAGTCTATATAGTTAGCCTAAATTACAAATCGCTCCCAACAGTATAAAAAATAATTTAAAGGTCCTTAAAATAAGCCAAAATAATAATTTAGTCCATGTAATCAAATTCCGTTAAAACAATTAGCAGAGTCCAGCACCAATAAAATGAACCATAATTTCATGCTAAACCCAGTTCAAGTAATACCAATTATTCTCTTGAACATAGAGAACATTGATTCATGGTAGTTGTGGTCAAGAAAGCAGATGCGTAAGTCTTTTTTTCATCTTCCCCAAAGGGAACTGTGAAAATTACACCTATTAGTGACGTATGCATTAGTAAATATTCATTCTTTTGCACAATACCAACAAACTTTGACTCGCATCTTTTTTTTAATTAACTTTGATTCACATCTACACACACAGATCATATCTAAAAAAAAATATCAGAGAAATATCGGATTCGAAGGAAACCCAAAATCGAATAAAAAGCAGAGAACCGAGGGGCGTGCCTGCAGCATAGCTGTTGGTGACGTCGACGGTCATCTGGGGTGGCTGCCACTACAACTTTTTTTTTTTTTTTTTTTTTTATGGTATTATTTTTATTACAAGAGGTCCATGTGGTTTTGATAATAGACCAAACTAATCTTTCTGTCAGTTGACCGTTAGTTGACTTAACGGAAATTCATATAGACCAATCAAATATTAACACGTAACACTTACTTAATTTTTTATTTTTTATTTAAAAAAAAAACGTATTTTTTTTATTAAAAAAAAAAAAAAAATTGGGGTGGCTCCCTTGGTCATTTGGGGGTGGCTCTGGGCTCCAAGGGGTGGCTCCCTAGTGCCCAAGGGGGTGGCCGAAACCACCCCCAACCACCATTGGGGGTGGTTTTGGCCACCCCCTAGGCTCCATAGGGGTGGTTTCGGCCACCCCCTTGGGGCACCAAGGGGGTGGCTCCCATGTGGCCAGATGGGGGTGGCTCATTGGCCATGGGGGTGGTATGCCCACCCCCAAATGGCCAAGAGGGTGGCAATTTTTTTTAAATTTTTTTTTCCTTTTAAAATTTTTTTTTTCCTTTTTAAGTATATGCCACGTGTCAACATTTGATTGGTCCACGTGGATTTTCGTTAAGTCAACTAACAGTCAACTGATAAAGGATTAGTTTGGTCTATTATCAAAACCACAGGAACCGTTTGTGATAAAAATCAAACCCTAGGGGGAAAAAATAAAGCAACAAAACCACATGGAGTATTTAGTATTTAACCCTTCTTTTTTCTTAATTCTATTTTTTTCATTAATTTGTTAATATATATATATATATATATATTAAGAGTGACATGTGTCATTATTTTATTGGTGATAATGTGACACACTAATAAAACCTTTTGACCGAATTTGATTGTAGAAACTAAATTGTTATTTTGGCTTACTCCAAGGACCTCTAAATTATTTCTTATATCGCAATGAGCGATTTGTAATTTAAGCCAATCACATAAACTGATTTTGTATTTATCCATTTTATAAATAAAATTTCTACGGGAAACTTATTTAACTCTCTCTGAACTTTCATAGCATTTGAAATCACTTTCCTAAACTTCAAAAACTATTTAATTAAAGGTAAATTTGAAATTTTATAAAATTTTCAAGGGTATAACAGTCATTTCACTCATTTTTAGGGGTATAAAGGTAATTGCAAAAAATTGATAGTTGGATATACCAAATTGAGAGTTTTTTTTTTTTTTTGATCTTTTAAGGAGAGGGAAAGAGATAATTGTACAATTGATGAAAGTTAATGAAAGTTATGTCCTTCTTGAGTCAATAGCCCAAAACCTAACTTGTCCACAATTGTTATTTCAATTTCATTTGAAATAGATAATATACGATTAATGTATTTTAGTAAAGTAAAATTGTCCAAAAAATTAAAATGACAATTTTACCCTCTAAAACAATTAACTGGATACTACTCATTTCATTTGAAATGGAGAGGATCATATTCCGTAGTTGGAGCATATGTTTCTTTTTTCTCTAAAAAAGCAAGGGTATTTTGGAATTTTCACGTCCCCAATTAAGATTTAATAAAAAAACATAACGGTGGTAACATTGCAAATTTTTTGAACTCTGATACACTAAATTGAGAATTTTCTATATTTAAGGAAGTGATTGCAAGTGCAATAAACTTTTAGAGGGATTAAATGAAGTTTTCCCTAATTTCTTAAACATTGATAAATATAAATTTACTTTTTTGTATAACAATTTTCAGAGAATTTTCTTGATCTTACTACGGTTTGAACAAAATTTGTCTAAAAATTACCAAAAGTTTAGAGTTGTACAAAATTTGATATTGTAGGTGAAATATCAATGAGTGAAAAATTAAAAATGAGAAAGGTTGAATATAGGACATCAAGATTTTTAAATCACAAGTGAAACCCAATACAATATTTAATTAAAATGAGAGGTGAATTACGTGGACATAGTTTGAACTCAAGACTTATTCTCTATTTACCATATTAAATCACTACTTGTCACAAAAGTTTAAGCTAATAAAAAAAATAATTTAATCATTTAACTTGTACTCTAATATTGACTCGACAAGTCCTCAAAATGGTAACTCAATCGACTGTAGAACACGCCTCATAAAACAAAAGTCACTAGATCGAATTCTCATTCCCCTGTTTCCTCCCTTCGTGCGAACATGTAAAAAAAAAAACATTGACCCAACTAGTGTAATAATTAATTGAAATTAGGTAAACCATAGAGTCAAAGTTTAAATTTAAGATTTTTGCTATGATACCATATTAAATCATCATTTTATCCCAAAAGTTTAAACTTATAAGAAATGTTTGATTTAATTATTTAGTTAATGTTCTAACAATAATTAGAAAAAACTTTATATAACATGTCTAATAATGATACAAACTACTTTTGGCTAGACAAATTCGAAATTAATGGCTATATCATATGTTAATTATGGGCATAACAAAGAAAATTGAAACCACTTACCTCCATCCACAAGAAAGGCGGAGATGAAGAGGATAATAAAGATAAAAATGGATATTCTAAGTTTAGCCATACTCTTCTCCCTTAGGCCTTATTTAAAATGCAATGAAGGAAAAGAAGTATTTATAGGCATCAAACTATGAACGGGCCATCAACCATTGGATATTTCAAAGGGTTATTAAATTTGAGCTAGAAAAAATAAAGAAAAAAGAAAAGGAACAAATGCCTTATTGACCTTTTATGCTACTAAATTGACAATTAAAGTTTTTAAAATATTTCTTCCCTTTTGCTCTTGAAAAAAAAAAATAAAAACAAAAAAACAAACAAACCTACTCGTTGTGAGTTGTGACTCAATCTGTATCAGAAAGTCTATTGAACCCTAAGCTAAACATACAAAAACAACACATTGAATTAAATCAAGTTCAAAACAAAATAAAACTAATTACTTTTTTAGATATATACAGCAGGCCATTTGACATAGTCATGTTTAACATTCGAGAATAGGTGGCATTTTATTGCAATCAAACTAATTAATCCACTGAACACCCCCCAAATGCCTTGATCCCATCAACTGCCAAATTATATAGCAAATACCCAATACAAAATTACATCGTAGCTGAAAATTTTCAATTGAGAAACAATTAGATATATCAAAAGCAATTGGTATCTGAGTTGTATAGCACTAACTGAAGTTTAATTTTCTTGTACATGAAGAAGAAATACAATGTGAAAATGATAGGAGAGTGGCACCACATAGGGAAACTGATCAGTGGAAGACTGAGAATTGAATGCTTGATTGAAATGGCAAAGCTATGGGAGATTCTAAGTTGAAATTTATTGGAAGTTGTCCTCCTGAATTTAAGAATGAAAAAAGCCGGTATTTCATGTACAGATCAAATTAATAAACAAACAAACAAATGTGGTTGTAGCTGATGATCTCACAAAACTGCAGAATAGGTATATGGATGTAAGACAAGAAAGCAAGCTGAGGAAGAATTTGAATATGTGTCCTGGAGTTCTGCACATGGTTCAGGGGACACAAACTCAGAGATTCCCAGCACATTGGAACAAAACCATGGGGGAGAAGATTTTGAATGGATGGAGAATGTAATATTAGATAGACAGATTGATGTGAAAGGTGATTCATGGATTCCAGATAAATTTCCAGCAATGGTGATATTTTCACCAACCATATTCCTAAAGGTGATGTCACTAACAACTGGAAGTGCACTAGAATCATATTTGTCATCTGGGTGAGAGCCATAATGACCTGTTGCCTTGATTGCCAAGTGAATATTCTCCAATTCAACATCTGAGACAAGGATGTTCTTCATATAACCACCTCTTCCTCTGTTTGTCTTGAGATGAACTCCAATAAATGAGTTTTGCAGATGAAGCTGCTCCACAAGTATGTTGGAGATGCCTCCAGACATCTCACTCCCGAAAGCCAGGCCGGAGCCGGAGGAGGACCGGAGGTTAACGCCTTTGATGTGGACATTTGTGGTCGGTTGGCCATAGCCAATTCCATATTCATCCCAACCACTCTTAAGAACTATTGCATCATAGCCTATGCTAATGTTGCAGTTCTCTATGCAAACATACTCTGAAGAATCTGCAAAATTGCAGTTATACATACGTTACATATAGAGGGATAAAGATCTTTCTCTTGAAAATCAAGAGAGTAAGACAAATTAAGCAATATAGATAACAGGTCTCAAAAGTAACAGAATCTTTTTTGACAAACCTGGGATTATACCACTGGTGTAAGGAGATTCTGATGGAGCATGAACAGTTATGTTTTGAACTAGCACATTACTGCATTTTACCCACATATAAACACACATCAGTTTGTTAAAGAATACAAGAAATGAGACACTACATGATCCAAATAATATAGAAGTTTGGCCGAGCTACAATTTACCTGCAATATACTGGATGGATGTTCCAAGCAGGAGAATTTAAGAAGGTTAAATTTGAAATAATGATTTCATTAGAGCCAACAAATTCCACAAGAGTTGGTCGGCTGTGATTTAAGGAATGAAACATGAATTTGTTCCACCAGACCGAACCCTGGCCATCAATAATTCCATTATCACCTGTTCAATTGTCGAAGGCAACCAAATTATATGAGGAATGCAGAACTAAGATACTGCCAACTAACTGTCAAGCTGATATGAGAAAAATCTTGCCTGTTATCACCACATCACTTAAATTTTGCCCATTAATCAAGCTACGATATCTCCCTCCTGGAAATTCAATCCCTCGACCATAAGATGGGAGAGGATCTACTATATCCCAGTGAGTGTAATCCTGAAAAGGCTATAACAAGTAAGAACTAAAAATTATCTCTACATTGTAATATGTGCTTCATTTTTGTTCTTTTTTTAAAATTTGTACATTTGTTTGTATCTTTTGGTATTTTACTTTCTGAAGGAGGCATTTTGGGAGATATAAGCTATATAGAGAGTGTTTTAGTAGGTAAAGGAAATTGGGCCTAGTCAAAAAAGGAAAGGTTCTTTCAAGAATTATCTGATCTGTTATCCTCTTGACTCCCCCCTAACTCTTGTAGAAATTTTCTAAGCCTAACTTGATAATTCAGATTGTAAGGATTATACTGTCCAAAGCTCCCACAATACTGCTAAGAAATATTCTGTGTGTTTACATTGTAAGTAAATGTGTTCTTTAATACTCTTATTTTTATTTCTTGTGAAGTGGAAAGTTCATGAAAAATGTAAGCAAAGGTAAAATGAGAACCTCAGATCCAAGAATGGTAGCATCTCTTTCAAGGAAGAGTGTGAGATGGCTAGTAAGGTTAAAACTTCCAGTTAGCCACCTGCCTGCTGGAACATAAAGCTGTGCGCCACCCTTGTCAGCAAAGGACTTGAGATAGAAAATGGCATTTTGGAAGGCAACTGTGTTCAATGTTTTTCCATCTCCAACTGCCCCAAACTCCAAGATGGACACACTGTGCGGTCTGGGATCCAAGGACCTCTTATATTTGCATTGTCCATCATTTCCTTCTCCATCGTATTCAACAGCACTGCTTAATGCCAGAAGCACAAGCAGAGCCACCAGGGCTGCAAAGAAGTGAAGAAAAGAAAATGTTAATGGCCAGGGCATTGCAATGCAAACACTCAATCCTAAGAAGTGTTCCTTCCTATTACACAATTCTCAAAAGTTGAAACAGATCTATCATCATAATGGGTTGAAATCATGGTACCACCAAAATGGAAACCTTTAAAAATAATATGCAGAATATGCACATTGAACCAACATTCTGAAAGTCACAACAAGGTGAAAAGATACTCATAGAAGTGAAAAACATATATTATTATAGAATGTCAAGCAACACATTAAAATCCGGTCTAATCATAGTTTGAACTAAAAGTCTACATTGTAAAGTGCAGCAAATCAGTATTGATTTTGGAAAAATCTATAAGAGGGAAAACATTTCAAGAATTCCATGCGACTGGATACTGGTGGAAACTCTAGAAAAAGTTACTGGCGGAGCTTGCAAATACAAATCACCTTCATCTGACATTACTAAGGCCTATCACCAGAAAGGTGAAAGGATAGTTGATTGGTCAGGTTGAAGAATGCATAATGAATCAAATCTGCTGATGGAGATGTGAATGCTGCAAATTCTCAGGCCACTTCTCACTTTATAGCTTTCCATTCTTCGTAAGAATATATTACTGACTTAAGCATTAGAGTGTTCCTTGTCTGCACCTCCGACAAGTTACCCATGCCTATTTATTGTCATTCTACATGTCATTTTAGTTGGATTACCACCGTGCAGTCAACTTTACTAACAGTTAAGAATGACAAGCACTTGCTGTATATCCCTTAGACCACATACTCATGCCACGTACCCGGTTGGATGATGCCGGCACCTCCATGCCGGTAATCCCGCAACCAAACAACCCTCTCAATCCTCAGGACCACCAGAGGTTCGCAGCACTTGAAACACTGCTGCAGAACCTCAGCAGAATCATGAGCTGAGGCAACGGCTCAACCAACACAATCATGTTTCAGTCCTATCCGCCCCTCCGGACCATGAAGAAGAAGCAGAGGATCTCCAGCCTCGATGGCAGCCGACAGACAACTTATAGATGAATCCATTATAATTAGATTACCAGACAACATATATAGATGAATCCATTATACAGTTAAAAATGACACTCTTAATATTAAAGACTTGGCAATAACCACATCAGATTCAACCTAACAACCACCAAAACAATCAAATAACAGACTTTGCAAACCACCCACATGTTGAACTCTCATAACTAACGAAAATAATGAATCCAACGTTATATATATATATATATATATATAGCAGAAAACCAACGTACTTACTAGCCTCTTCATGGCCTCTTTCCCTTCCCTTGACGCCAACCACATGGGCACGCTGCACCAGTCACCAGAAATCCAGAACGCCACTAAGGGAAAGAGTAGTATGAACCGAAGAAGAAGGAGGAAGAGAGACGAAGAATTGAGAGGGGCTTTTATGTATATAATGCCAATGAAGTACATGAAACAAAAAACTACAGAAAGCGACAGCTAAAAAGAAAAGAAAGCTCTTCATTAACAAATGTTTTCATATTCATATAACAAAAGTGAAAGCAATTCCCTCGCGTCTTACATGGAAAGTGTAATTAATTTGAATAATATTCCCCAAGATCCTAGTGATTACCATTAGTCTGTTATTATTCCCATAATCTCAGATTAAAACGTATCTTGCCGACACAAAATCAGCCAAAAGAACTTCAATCATAGATTGTGTTACACTTTTACTAGGATTTTTTTTTTCTTCAATTAAGCAATTGAATGAGGTGGGATAATGTGTGGACTTGAACATATGGAAATACAGTGGCAGGAGGGGACCCACATCGTGGAAAATGCTAGGCTGGCATCACTGAGTTGCCAGATCGGAACTACTCCGTGGATCCCACCTGACCCGTCAATTACGGGTTCCCTCTGTCACTTCCTTTTGTGTTATAGTCGATCAATGGTGTCTTGTACGGTCATGTCCGGTTGTTTACCTGCACGACGCCGTTTATAGGAAGTGGTTGGATTTCTTGAACTTTACATGAAGATAAAGATGAGTAGATTACGTGATATGCGGTTCTAGCGAGGCAAATTACAAAACAATCCCTTGGGATGAATAGAGAATTGCATGGGAACCCGCCGCAGTTTAGCTGTTGACGACGCAATGCCAGCTGCTATTCATCGTCTCTCCGCCGCAAACCGAATGCGCCGCTTTTTGGAATTTACGATTTTTTTCTTTTTGGTATCTACAAATTACAATTACATTATTACTCGTAAAGTGTTTACTTGTTTTGTTAATAAAATTTACTTTTTTATAAAATAAAAATAAATTAATTACAGTTTTATAGTGGGTTTGGTATTGTAATTTCAAAAATAAAAAATGTGATTTTAAACTAAATCGCAAAAAAAAAAAAAAAAAAAAAGATCGTTTGAGATTGCGTTTTTAAAAAATTACAATTTGAAAATGCAGAATGTGTTTTCAAATAACAGATAATGAGATTTTTTTTTTAAAAAAAAAAAACATAATTTTAAATGTTAAATTGCGATTTTAAAGACTAAATCGCAATTTTAGCTAAATTGTATTTTTAAAAATCACGTTTTCGATGATCTTCTCCTCGGATGTTGATGTTGTCGGTTTTTTTTTTTTTGTTTTTGTGTTTTTTTTTTCTTCTTGTGTTTTTTGGTTTTTCGTGAGTTAAGCATCTTTCCGATGATTAATGTAGATTCCAAATTGGTCAAATTCTTGGCTTACTTCGAACACTATTTTGTGGTGCCATCAAGATTCAAGAGGACGATCATTTGATATATATATATATATAGCTTATTTCTTATTATTTGTATTTTCTATAATGTGTTTTCATTTTAGGTTTGTTGTTGGAAAGTCTATATATTTTTCTTTTTCTTTTTTGATTCATTGTAATTATTTTCCTATTTGCTCGGGAAAAAAGGGTCATTATTATTTATTATCTATTGATAAATGAGTTTTTTGTCACTTACTTGCCAGAGTGGCGGCATTGTTGTCAAGACTCTGTTTGGGCCTTGTTGGGGTTTGGGTCAACATCTTAGCTGCTGTTTATTTTCTTGACCCAACCTAACCCAACTCGACCAGACGTTGATGGACACCCCATTGCTGTCTTAACGGCCAGAAGGGCCCCCTCAAGTCCAAGACCCATCGCCAAAATAAGGGTCCAAACCCATTGAGATGACCATGATGATGATGCCACCAAATAGCCCATCCCATAGCATAATTGTCAATTAGATCCTCTGCACCCTACAAAATAACAGTATTCTCGGTTTTCTTAAAAAATTAAAAAAAAACAAACAAACAAACAAAAACAACAACAACAACATTAACGATAAATTCAACCTTAAAACACTCTTAAAAATATAAAAATTATTTTTAAATTTATGTCAAATTCAAATGGTAAAGTATTTTTCTATAAACTTTTTTGTTTGATTGGTATTATAAATATTTTCTTTAACAATGTGTTTTGCTTGTGAGATTGGCTCCGGTGGGAGGAAATGGATCCTCTCCGGTTAAAGAGGAGTCATTCCCTTTAAAGTGAAGAGCAAATTTGTCATTTTATATTTTTTTTGAACTATTTTATCTTTCACTTAAAAGGAACTAATTCTTCGAACTCCTCTCCAGTTGAATCAACTAAAGAAAAGACCTGATCGACAAGAATTGGTGCCGATCAGGAAATGACGACGTATGAATGTGTTGTGACGTGAGTGTCAAATGTCGATTAGGAAATCACTATTTCACAACAAAAACAGTGAGTGACCGAAAATATTTTACAATTGACCAAAATTTTCAAGCACAACCAAATATTAAAAAAAAATTAAAGTCGAAAACAAATCCAACTTAGGTTTAGTAAAAGATATTAAAAAAAAAGGGTTACTTTACTTTAGGTCTCTCAATTATTATTTGATTTGAGAAATCTCTCACAAATTTTAAAACATTTTAATTTGAACTATTGAACTTCAATTGCAGTTAATTTGAACCTCTTTATCAGACTTTAAATGTTAAAAGTGAGACAATAACATTTATATCCCTGACTTTTTTATAAAATTATAAATTTAACTTTAGTTTCAAATTAAAAATTATAATAAAAAAAATCATAAGGTAACCACGGTTGGGCCACCTTGTAACCTTTTTTTTTTTTTTTTTTTTTTCAATTTTTGTTTTTAATAAAAAAAAAATTGAAGAATAATTTTATCTTTTTTAAGAGTTTTAATGGCAAAATTAACGGATGGATTCAAATTGATTGCAATTAAAAGTTCAAGAGTTAAAATTGAAAGATTTTGAAATTTGAGAATATCTCAAATTGGGTGATAATTCATTCGAGTAATGTTAGGTACCATTTTTTTATCCTCCTAAAATCTTTCTATAGCTGATATGGTTTTCAAAATCATAATTTGATCAAAATTTAAATATGATACATTTAAAATTTAATGGTAATTTAAAAAGCCACATCACATTTAAAAATATAAAAAAATGATGCTTAATATTACTCAATTTAAAGAGTCTGAAAGTTACCCCTAAAAAAATTATCTTCTCTCTCATCTGTTATATTTGATAGCAATTTATTTATTTATTTATTTTTTTTTCGTTTAGAATTTTCGTCAGCATAGTCTCCGAAGCGGCAAAGCAGACGCCTAAGCGTCGTAAACCCCAATAAAGTACCGCTACATTCCAAGAGAATCCCATTACTCCGGCGTCACGTGCTGTGCACCACTCTCCTCTCCCCAATATCTTTCTTCAATTTTACCAAACCCTCCAATCTTCTGACCCTCACTCCGATCAAGAAGGAGCTCATCGTCTTCCTCAGGTACCCCTTCTCTCTTCATCTACACACATATATTTGTGTTCGTGTGTATATGTTGCTGATGATTTGGTGTTTGTGAGGTCAGGTAGGACGAGAAATGGCGATGTATGTTGCGTCGCGGCGATTCTCAGGTGGATCAGCGGTAGGAGCGTTGCGTTATGCTGCTTGTACTTTCTGGAGACCCTATTCGACGTCGTTCAGAGAGGAGAGAGACACTTTCGGACCAATCCTCGTCCCTTCGGACAAGTCAGTCTCTCTGTTTTTTTATTGCTTTTTGAAAGCAACGCGAGAAGTGCTTCGTTCTGTTTTGACTGAATTGTTTTATTGTGCTTTTAAGGTTGTGGGGGGCACAGACGCAGAGATCGTTGCAGAACTTTGACATTGGAGGCGAGCGTGAACGAATGCCCGATCCAATCATTCGTGCCTTTGGTGTCCTTAAGAAATGCGCTGCCAAAGTTGGTTCTTTTCGGTTTTACCCTTTTGCCCATTTCGGATTTTAGCGCCATTTCTTCGTTAAGAAGTTAAAATCTTTTTTAAAAAAATTACGTCTTTGATTTATGTATAGTAGGGTCATTTTTCCTTTTAACATTACAGAACTAAATAATTGAATTTACAGTTTTTGTACATCAACGCAAAAAACATGTTCGCTGTATACTTTTTTGCATGTCTGTAGCTTAGGCTTTGTTAAGATGTACTTGGCGTGTTCTGTTGCAGGTGAACATGGAGTATGGTCTTGACCCAGCCATTGGGAAAGCGATAATGCAAGCTGCCCAAGAAGTAGCGGAGGGAAAGCTAAACGATCATTTTCCACTTGTTGTATGGCAAACTGGCAGTGGCACTCAAAGTAACATGAATGCCAATGAGGTTAGTGCTAGTTTATGTATGGTATTATAATTATTTTATTTTTTTTGTCTACAAAAGAATTTGTTATAGCTTCAGTGTGTGTGCTGCAGGCACCCTCTGTAAATTGCTTTCGTAATTTGTTTTAAGTACTTTCAATGAGAAAAATTGGTGCCACTGGGTGCTTATTGAACTGTTCATTGGGTAATTGACTAATGGTAACAAAATGAAAAAAAAGAGATGACCTGGTTGATTTTTTAATATAGATCGTCCGTATCAATGGCCATCGTGACATTGTATTTGATAGTCCACGAGATATTCTATGTAGGAGATTTGCCATGGCAATGAAGGAAAATATATGCCTGAGTTCAAAACATTTTAGTAAGTGCTCATAAGTTCATGGAGGTGATAAGTGTGGTGCTGTCTACCAATGAAGCATTAGTTCTTTTTAAGCATATACTTTTATGCACAAATTATGCATGCTGTGGGATTACCAGTATTTCGGTGGCAAAGAATTTCTGACTTGTGTTTGATCATCAATATGATTTTTGCTTCTAAACTATGTTGTAATTATGTACTAATTCCAGGTCATTGCAAATAGAGCAGCTGAGATCCTTGGCCATAAGCGTGGTGAAAAGTTTGTGCACCCAAATGATCACGTGAATAGATCACAATCTTCTAATGACACCTTCCCTACTGTAAGCCTTTTTGTATTCTTTCATGACCTTGCTTACTTCTAATCTTATGCATGGTTCGTTTTTCTTTTTTCTTTTTCTTTTTTAACTCGTTCATTTCCATCACTTGGAAATCAAGACTAATTTCTCCCTATGTCTTTATTCCATTTTTCTTGTCCAGCCACCTGGTTCTTGCTGTCTTGTGTTAAGTAATGTTGTTTTCTTGTTCTCCAGGTAATGCATATTGCAGCTGCAACAGAAGTAAATTCTAGATTAATACCGAAATTGAAACAGTTGCATACTTCACTAAATTCAAAGGTTTGATGATTATTTCGTCCTTTAAAAGTGAATTGAAACATGATGGCCTAATTAGACTTTTTTTTTTTGCTGTTCTATGTCTTGTATACTTGTTGGATGCTTGATCTTTGGAAATCCCTTATTAGTTTGACTCATACACATTGACGTAATATTTGAAGTCATGCTATATTTAGCAATATGATGTGAACTTTTTCCTACGTAATGTGACCTTATAGACCATCTTAGCATGACATTTGTATCATTTTATCACTATTGGTTTCAAAAGATGTCTTCTCCATGTCTGTATTCTAAGCATGAAAATTACCTCTCTCTTGATTATCAAGCAATTCATGTGCATCTGCATGTGTGACTATGTATTATGTAAGAAACATAACAAGTTTAGTTATAGGCTTGAGCTTTTCTGACATGCTTGTAATTTGTTTTTGAATATCTATACTTTCAACTCCTATTGCTGCTCTTGGCCAGGACATTTCTAGTGCTCTTGTTCACTAGAGATGTCTTTTGATTGCTATATATAGGTAGATACATACATACATGCATACATATATGTGTATACATACATACATGTGTTTGTAGTTTTTTGTGACAGCATTCTAGCATTAAAATCTATCCTCACCCTCCCCCCACCCCCCCCCCCCCTCCCCCTTCTCTCAATTTACGTTCTTTTATTATTGTTGCTTCCACCTTTTGAATTGTTTAATTCTTTTGCAATACTACTGCACTATTTCTTATGCTTATCTTGTTTTTACCAGTCCATTGAATTCAAAGATATTGTAAAAATTGGACGCACTCACACTCAAGATGCCACGCCTTTGACTCTTGGGCAAGAGTTTAGCGGCTATTCTACACAAGTAAGATGACATATCTTTGTTAGAAGCATAGACCGAGCTTTATGCCTTTTGGGATGGACTTCTCACTGCTTTGTGCTGTTGCAGGTGAAGTATGGAGTTGACCGGGTCTTGTGCACTCTACCCCGAATGTATCAGGTTAGCAATGCAGATTAAAGTATTGACTCTTTCATTTTTCTTTTCCTCGCCTTTTACATGTCTCTGATTGGAGATTTTATTTGAGCAGCTTGCACAGGGTGGTACTGCTGTGGGGACTGGATTAAACACAAAGAAAGGGTATGTTATTGCTTTAAGGTTGAAGCAATTTTACTTCCTTTTGGTGTCTGTGATGTGTAATGTTCTAATTATGAGTACCATTGCTTTGATCTCATTCTTCAGGATTGATTCTTCTCTGTTGTATCAATATTGTAAGGCCAATCAATAGATTTTTTTTTTTTTTTTTCTGTCATCCATATTAACACCTTTTCCTTATTGCTTCAGAAACTTATTATCATAAAACTGTTCAGTTATTTTTTTGGATTTGAGCTGTAATGAACATGAATCCTGTATTGTTTCCTTTGAATATTATTCAGAAAGAATGCTTCTACACTTCAGTTGTTTTCTTTATGTTTAGTTTGACAGTAGTTGTCATTTGACTGTAATTTAGGTTTGATGTAAAGATAGCTGCAGCAGTATCTGACGAAACAAACTTACCATTTGTCACTGCAGAAAACAAATTTGAAGCTTTGGTTAGCTTCTAATCCCCCAACTCCTGCTTTTGTTCTTTCATTTTTATTCTTTTTGTATTGTAAGAATAGATGTTTCATTTTATTGAGCATTTGGTACTTTTCATTTTGTTCCACATAAGACAGAATAGTGTTGCATGCTCATATATTTGATCTTTGGCAGGCTGCACATGATGCTTTTGTTGAAGCCAGCGGAGCACTTAACACAATTGCTGCTTCTCTGATGAAGATTGGGAATGACATACGTTTATTAGGAAGGTTTGTATGCCTAGTATGACCCTTGCATTTTTCTTATAATATTTTCTAAAGGTTTTCACTGTGTTTCTCTTGTACAGCGGTCCACGTTGTGGCCTTGGTGAACTCATTCTTCCTGAAAACGAGCCAGGCAGCAGTATTATGCCTGTAAAACCCCCCATCTTATTCTCTGTATTCATTTTTTGACTAAAAACCCCAAATCCTTGTCACTTGACTGAGCCTATTCTGTTTCAGGGAAAGGTCAATCCTACTCAGTGTGAAGCTCTCACTATGGTCTGTGCTCAAGTAAGTTTAGTGTCTTGAATTTTGGTTAATTCGGATTAAATAAGCCGTAGGAAACTTTATAGCAAGTTAGTAGTAAGACACGTATAAATTAGTCTTTCCTAGTCCTAATTAAGTATCATTTTAGAATCTTTATTGACATCCTTTTTTTTTTTTTTTTTTTTTGTTCTTTTTTTGTATATCTTTCAGGTTATGGGAAACCATGTGGCCATTACAGTTGGTGGATCGAATGGTCACTTTGAACTTAACGTGTTCAAGCCAATGATTGCAAGCGCTCTTCTACAGGTATGTTCTATTGTTGTATTATTGCGCTATACTTATTAACAAGTTCAATACAATTTCAGAATGAGTTCCTTATTGGAGTTGCCAAGTGCATCCATTGTTTAAAATCAACTGACCATGATTGTGTAGGAAAAGTCCTTTTTTTATCTGACAGTGCTTTGGGCTAGAAGTTAATAAGCCTGGTGGTTTTGCTTTTGAAATTTTCAAGCTATAACTTGGAAACAGCTATTTGGGAATTTTGAAAATTTAATAAGAATAAAGTAAAATTTAGCGGGTCTGCCTAGAATAGTTTTATCCAGTTTCCATTTGAAATCTGTTCTTAATCTCTTGTTATCTTCATGCAAAAATTTCGTGCCCTGCTATATCACTACTAGATGCACATTTAAATCTTACTCAACTAGTGTTTATGTCCTCCTATTCAACGGAAGTTTTTGTTTCCATACTGACAGTCAGTGAGATTGCTTGGGGATGCATCGGCCTCCTTTGAGAAGAACTGTGTGAGAGGAATTCAAGCTAATAGGGAAAGAATTTCAAAATTGCTGCATGAGGTCAGTTGATGCTGGGTACAGAATATAGAACTTTTAAATATTATACTACATTTTAGATTTCAGAGTTAATGAACCTTTGTTGTTGTTGTGTCGCATTTTGCATGGTGTTGCAGTCACTGATGCTTGTCACATCCTTGAACCCTGTAAGTTTCCACTCTGTTCTGCCTGTGTTCATGCGTATGCTTCCTAATTTTCGGTGCTTTGTGTGATAACTTTTGTTGCTGATTGTATTCCAGAAAATTGGTTACGACAATGCTGCTGCAGTTGCCAAGAAAGCTCACAAGGAGGGAAGTACTCTGAAGGTATAATTCCTTTCCCTTGCCCATTCGATTCTTTACTTTATTCAGTATGTTGGGTCTCTGGTGACTCTCATTAAACTATTGTAATTATCTATCTTTTCTTGATAAATGGTCAAGTATGATGAGATAAACTGCCTGTAATAATATCCTCTTCTTCTTAGACATATGCATCTTTCAAATCATGTTGTTCGGTTGGGAAGTGCTAGTAACATTACTGAGCTATTTTACTCCTAGGAAGGGCGGGGTTGACTTTAGGGAGAAGATAATGTCTTCGGTGGAGTGTTTGATTCTGGTCTTTAGTAGTGGTGTTTATGTTGCAACTTTGGATGGCCGAAATACCAACTTTAACCAATATTTTTACTGTGCAGGAAGCTGCATTGAAACTGGGAGTGCTAACCCACGAAGAATTTGATACTCTTGTGGTGCCTGAGAAAATGCTTGGCCCCTCTGACTGACAAGCTTATCAAAGATTTTGAAGCTCCTGAGAATTGATTTCAGCATTGGCTGATGTTTCATTTTTGCATTATTTTTTTCATTCAGTTGGATAAACAATTCTTGAGGTTTTCTCCGTGGCTGGCTTGTGTCTTTTGGGTAGTGACAGTAGCAGTTCATTAGGTAAATAAGGGGAAAGCCTCCCTCATTTTGTAATGATTGTATGAGAGAAATCTACACACCATAAATAAAAGAAATGTGATTTAGCATCACTTTATTATTGTCCTTTTTATACCGCAAATAAAATTTATAGCACATCTATTTGGACATGCGATATGCTTCTCTTTTTCATTCCCTTAAAAGATAGCCTTGCACTTCAAGCTCTTCAGGTCCCATATCGCCGGGAGGAGGAATTTCCTGCCATTAGCGCCATAAGCATTGTAACTTGCCTTGCTGATTTTGTCCACCATCAAGTTTCCAGGATACCCTGGATAAGCCCCCTCACCAAATACCCCTGGACATGCAGTAACAGCCTCCAGTGGAGCCAAGGGGTCTCCTTGAAAATACCCAGTGTTGAAAGGGTTAGTGACAGCTCCGGCAAGAACTGTTGCAATGTTCATAATCATGCCGTCGGCTCCGACACCATTAGGCGCCACAAGGGCCGGGCCTGGTGGACCGTAAGCCGGAAGTGAAAAAGGCCATGCACAAAGTCCAGGGCACTGCACCAAGGGGTCTCCTACATGTGCATACACCACCCGACTCTTTGGAGACACCACGACGCTGTTATGAAATCCACATGATCCCATGCAAAACCTCTCTACTGTCACATCTCTAGCAGTCAGAACCAAGTATATCCCATTAGAGTCTAATGGTAATACCTTGGTCTCTATCTTGTTTTCGACATATTTGGCTATTTGGGCACGCTTAATGTTCTTCCCCAAAGAATATATATCACCAATTTGTTTAACGAGCTTAACGGTGCCGGAAACCGAGTTCCCGGCCTTGTCCGTATATGTCTGGAGAGTTTTCCACCATGTTGAGACGGTGGGTCCTTGGTAGGGGACTACACCATTAGAAAGACTCAAGGAACCGAAGAAATCGGTTATGGAGGCTCTGTCCTTTCGAGAGAAGGCTCCATACCATATGAGGTAGATGTTGATGGTCTTTGGGGTGGTTAAGAGAGGACCTCCGTGGTACTGGATTGTGTTGGATGTGGGGGTTAAAGAAGGTGTGTTTGCTCCATGTGAGGGCGGGGCTAGGGCCAAAGCAAACATGAGGGAAAAGAGCAGAGACTTCCTTAACATGGTGGCCATCTCTCAGTTGAAATGTTTGAGATTAATGATTGAGTGTCCGTGTTCAATAAGCCTAAAAAGGGCTCCTTTTATAGACCCACTTCTACAGTAGATAAACTAGGACTTTTATTGCATTATTGCCAAAGGGATTGCCTAACTTGAGCATCATCTCATGGAACATCCATAAACCTTTCACCTTTATGTCATGGTATCATATTCTTTGTTTTTAGTTCCCTAAGTGGGTGCTAGTTTTTAATCAAATCCATGGGAATGACAACTCAAAAATAGATTCCCACTCCATACATCTCGAAATAATTTATTTGTCTTTTAATCGCAATAACTCTAATCATATGTGTTGAGCATATACGTGAGTGAAAAACAATTAAATCCCACCTTGAAATATATTTATGGTAATACGTGACTAATATAATATAATTGGACTCAAATATATTAGCTTAAGCTTTTAAATTGAATGATGTCTTAAAAAAGTGACGGAAGTTTTGAAATTTGTGCACGTGAGTCAAATTATTACGGTTTAATTGAAGGAATTGAACTCCATAAGAAATAAATCTCTCTTACAACAAGGGTCAAGTGATTCCATTCATGATTTTTGATCAGCTCCAAGGGTTGTCCTTTTGGCCTGTGTAGAGAGTTGATACAAGAGATCAACTATGATGTTTCTTCAAACAGTTATTTGAGTACTTTCAGATGTCAATCTGAATTTAGGGCTCTTATGAGGACTGTTTGAATTAATAAAATGATTGTGCACCAGCTCAAATACTTAAAGAGGGTTGCTTGAAGATTGCTATAGAGCTGATGATCAATCATGAATTCCTAGGAATCTGATGCAGTAGATTTCAGTTGGGTTAAACCTAACCACCTTCTTGTAGCATACATGAGTTAATTATGCCTTTTCAGTCTTTTTGATTAACACTAGCACCTACCCATTTTGCAAATGATTGAATATAATTTGACCGCGTTGATGCCGAGCAAAGTCTTCCCCGAATCGGGATAGAAAGAAATTCCTTTGAGTCATTCTATTAAATTGACACCTATCTTTATAGTATATGATTCTTACACGTTCATGAAAACTATACATTTTAAGAACGGATATCAGATTAATAGACAAAATTGAAATGAAAGAGACAGAATTAAAATGAAAGAAAACTTTATTTGCCGACCTCGATGCTAAATATGAATGGTGTGGCATAATGAACTCCTCAAACTGCATGGGCTCCATGCGATTAATGAGTGATAAGTACATTTAGCTCATGATTGTCTGGTAAAGCAAGATCAACATCAAAAACAGGTTCTTGGAACTTGGTTTTGTACATTGCATGTACGTGTGGAAAGGATAAAGATATATAATTAACTTGAAAAGACTTAAATTTGTTCTGTTTCTTTTCTCTCAGGCTCTCAGATTCCACCACAAATGTGGCTGTTCATGCAAGAGTCTTTATCCATACATATTGAAGTGTTGATAGCTACTGGCTGTGATGACACTGCACCAACCGATGGATGCCGGCCGGGTTTCAAATTGATTTTGATTGGTCGACATGAGAATTTGCTCTCACAGTCCTGCAGATCATTTGAGGATGATTGTTGGTCTATCACTTTCGTTCTCACAATAATTTTTTAATTTGGTGGTTGGTTTTGATTTCTTGGCTTCTCTGGTTTTATCCTTGTCGGTCAATGGTATCATATAATGCTAGTTTAGGGTAGGTCCTAGGAGGTTGGACCAAGCAAAAAATAAATAAAAAAGCTTTTGCAATTTTTTTCTTAAATTTCAAAACGCTCAATTTAATATATATAACTTTATAAAATTTGTAATATTAGAGTATTTCTAGCAGTATTAGGTATTTTACCTAGTGAAAAAGTACAATTCTTTATTTTAGCTATTGTTTTTTCACTACACACTCCAACAGATTATCTATTTCATTCTCTACTTGCTTTAAAATATTATTTCTGATTTTTTTTTATTATATTACTGCCAACACTCAATTAAAGGGAAAAATAAACACATATATAGAAATCATTCATAAAAACAAAAATAAACACATATGAGGAATATTCATCTCACATGCAGGTACTAATTCTTAAAATTAATAACATAAATAATTTTTTTCATCCAACTACAATTGATTTGTTTCCATGCAATAAATTTTTTTTGCATTAAATTTTTTCATCCAACTGCAATTGATTTGTTTCCATCCGTGTGTTTCCATGAAATAAATTTTTTCTGCATTCAATTTTTTCATCCAACTGTGTGAAGAAATTTTGTGAGCGAGAGAGATAAATTTTGTGTTTGAGAGAGAGACGTAGCAGATGTGAATAGGTGTTCAGAAAAAATAAAAAATGTTAGGTGAAAAGAGATGAAATAAAGAAAAATAAACAATATTTTATTCATTTAGTGTGCTACAGTGAATAGCTCCAAATTGCTATTCACTATAGCAATATAACTATTCTAGCTAATGGCAAGCTACTCTGTTGGAGCTAAAAAAGAGAGAGCAATAATAGCTAAATATAGCTAATATTAGTCTTCTAGCTAAGCTGCTGGAGATACTTTTACTCATCTGTTGTGATTTTTTGTTAAATCCTAACAAATGACCCCAAAATTACCGGTTTAAAAACTAACAAAATTAAAAGAAAAAAATTTGTTAGAATATTTTTTGTTGTTAAAAAATCTGTAATTATTTAAAAATTAAATAATTTTAAAATACATGATATAAATGACATTTCACCTTAAATGAACGTGAGAATTACGTGCATGTATTTTGCGGTGTTAATTTAATAAATTGAGTTAGAAAAAATTATTTCAACTCAATTTAAAGGTAAATTTTGTGGATGATCAAACTGCAAATGAAATGTTGAGAAATCTTTTGTTCTTATCAAGATGCTTTGACAAGTTTGAAGGCTCTACTTTGCACGTAGCTTGATTTGTTTTGCTGAACTTGTTCAAAAAATAATAATTCTATAGGGTGCCATTAATGTTGTTTGTCTCAAACTTAAGAGAAGAGAAGTTTATCATGCATCTTCAATTAGTCAAGATGTATCTATAAAAATAAATGTTAGGGGTGGTGGTCCGCAATTATCTTTGTTTTCTTGTGCAAGCTTTAATTTATGTTGCAGAAATTTATTCATAATTCCTAACCCCTCTCATTTTCTAGCATTCGTAACCACTATCTAAAGAAAAATAATGATAATTAACTATGTCTCTATTTTCATAAGGAGAAATGCTCTGGTTTTAAAGGGATCTTTGGCCCTATCTAAGGACATTAATCATTGAAGATATTTTCTCTCCGCTTTGGTCAGTGTCATGTATAGAGAGAGTGCTACACGTTTCTAACTATCGATTTGCACTCAATTTTTTTTTTTTTTTAATCAAATGAGTGCAAATCCGTTATGCCCTCTCCTTCCTCCCTAATATATATATATATATATATATATATATATATATATATATATATATATACACTAAGGCCTCGTTTGATTTATGGAATGTTTAGTCCATTGAAAAATGATTAACTTCTACTGAGAATAGAAGAGTGTCGAATAGATTAGGTATTTCTATTCCTTTGTTTAGTTGTAATAAAACTGGAATAGACTAGCTAATTATATTCCTTTGTTTAGTCCCCAAGGAATAGCTCAATCGGCTGGAAACCACACCTTATGCAGCGGAGGTCACTAGCTCGAATCTCCCCTCTCCCTCTTGTGTGGACATGTCAAAAAAAAAAAAAAATATATATATATATATATATATATATATATATATATATATATATATATTCCTTTGTTTAGTACAATACAATATGTTGGTGATTGAAATCATATTGTGATCAAATTTCCTAAAATACCCTTATAATACAAATACAATTTATATTATTAAGGATTTTTTTTTTTTTGAAATATAAACAACTTTACTATAATTTTTTTTTTTAATTATGTCAAGTATGTGGCTTTTTTTTTTTTTTGGTGATTATGCTACAAAATTATTTATATAAAAAAAAATATAGTTGGAGAAAACATAATCAAACTCAATCTTGAAATAAAAAAATATAGTTGGAGAATGTACAGAGAATAAAAAGAAATCAAAAAATAGATTATATATTTGTATTTTATAAAAACCTTGCAGATTCTGTTTCTCTGTCAAAGAAATAATTAAAAAAAAAAACTGAGAAACAGTATAGAGAAGAAAGACGGAGAAACAAGATAAAAAGAAAAAAGGTATATAAATAAAAATAAAAATAAAAACAGAGACGGAGAGAAGAAAATCAGAGAAAAACGGTACAGAGAATTAAAAGAAATCAAAAAAAAAAAAAAAAAAAAAAAAAAAGAGAAACATTACAAAGAAGGGAGATGGCACAGAGAAAAAAAAAAAATTCGCTTGCACTTACAGAAAAAATGTACCCGAAGAATCAGAGAGAAAAGAGAGAGAGAAAGAGAGAGAACGAAATATAAAAACGAAAAAAAGATAAACAGAGAGATAGAGAAAGAGAGAGAGAACGAAATTTAATCCTACAAGTGGGGTTTTTTATAGCAATTTATATGATTAATTTAATTCCACAAAAAATGATTTGCAAAGCCACTCATTTTTGAGTGGCTTCGCTAACCCTGTGTGTATGAGATTAGTAATCCCAAGGGAATAAACTATTCTCAGGAATAGAGTGTTACAAATAAATGACTAGCTATACCTAATGTTAACTAGTCTAATCTAAGGGTCTATTCCGCAAACCAAATGGAGCCTAAGTAATGATTTGATGGGATTTTCCATAATATTTAGTATCATTTGCTAAAAAAAAATAAAATAATAAAAAAAAAAACAAAAAAAACTGTTAGAACAGTTCCCAAACGAGTGAATCACACAAATAGGAGAAATGGTGACCTGCAAAATAAATAAGAATTACTGTGGGCAAAACCCGATCAACCCGCCCCAATCCGCTCAAATTTGATATATATTTTTTTCGAAAACGGGCTGAAGTTCGTCACGGGGCAGGGCGCCAGGGCGGGTTTTGGGTACCCGCTAATAAGCCCAAATAAAAAAAAAAAAAAAAAAAAAAACCCACTTCTAGTTCTAGGTTCTCTCTCTCACCTCCTCTCTCTCGCCGCCTTCTAGAAAAAAGTAAAAAACCCAGCCTCCCTCTCTGTCTCGCCGCTCCCTCTCCCTCGCCAGTCGCCGCTCCCTCTCTCTCGCCGCTCCGTCTCAACTCTCAGGTATCTCTCTCTTTCATTCTCTCTCTCTCACTCTCTCTCTCTCTGGGAAGTGTTGATTACGTTGGGTTGCAGTATCTCTCTCTCACTAACAGATTGGAGGGTTGATTATGTTGGGTTGATTTTTGGTCTCTGATTCTCAGGGCCCGTTTGGGAGTGTGATTTCAATAAGTGCGATTTTAAAAATTGCGTTTTTAAAATCGCTACTTTTTAAAATCGCACAGACGTTTGGTAAAACATACTAAAAAGTACTTTTTTTTATCAATTCAATGTTTGGATAACATTAGCATATAATTGCGGTTTCATGACCAAATTACCAATAAGGATGAACAAGACAGAAAAAAAGAGAAATGAAGGGTTTTAAATATATTTTAGGTGGGTATTCTTGATATTTTTTTCATTCCCGTTTTAAAAAAGGTAACTATTGCGCCAAATATCTTTTTAATAGAAATCGTGATTTTGTTTTAAATTCGCACTTTTTCAAATAAGCATCATCTAATCAGCTTATGAAAATCGCAGATTTTTTTGCGATTTTAAAATTTACGTTTTTAAAATCGCAATTCCAAACACCCTAAAATTGCAATTCAGTGAAAGACAAGTGCAAGATCCATAACACCCGCCCCGGCCCAATCCGTGGGCCGCAAAACCCCAAACCCGGCGGATAGGGTTAACTGTATCCGGGTTACGGGTAGGTTTTTTCAATCTGCAAGGCACTGGTCGGGTGGCAGAAATGGACCCATGCCCATACCAGTTGTAGTCGCCGGTCTTGGTCCCAAAATTTTCAGTCCTCAATGTCACACAAGAATTTCGGGGGTTGGCTTTAAACTAGCGATTGTAGCCTTCGATGATCATGGCCTTGACCAATCGTGACAACTGTCAGTAATGGGTTTCGACTTTCGAGATTGTTGTGGAGATTGTGACAATGGGTAGCGGAATTCTCGGTAATGTCACTAATGCTACGTTATCGAGAATTCTGCAAATAGTGGATTTTAATGACTTGTGGGGGCATGTGTGTATTGGGGGATCTGGGGGGCTAGGGTGTTAGGCCCATAAAGAACTTGTTTGGTTCCAAGGCGGGCCCATTGCCCAACAAAGGATAATTTTTTGGAGTGGGCTTTGGATTACTCATACGAGCATGTCGTGGGAATATGAACTTTTGCTGATTCATGGATATATAGAAGGGGACCACCACCCTCAAATTATGGATGTCGACCGTTGGATGTGATGTAACGGTTCAGAACAATCTACTAAAAAAATTATAATAAAATATTATTTTTATTTAAAAAAAAATCAAAATAAAATTAATAACTTTTTTAAAAAAATTTGTAAATTTTTTTTGTAACGGCCACCACTGTTTAAACGCTAGGGGTGGCCGAAGTCACCCCAGACCAAACCACCCCAAGGGCTAAAAGAAAAAAAATACATAATAAATAAAATAAAATAAATAGTTGGCTTTTGGCCGAATCACCTCAAGGGCCAAAGATCACATTTTTTTTAATTTTTTAACTCTCAAGGCCAAAAGCCACCCTAAATCGCACCCCTAGCCTCTAAGAGTGGTGCTGACCACCACAAAAAGATATCAATGTTTTTAAAGTTTTTTTTAATTTTTTTTAAATAAAAGAAATATTTTATTATGATTTTTTTAGTAGATTGTTCTGGAATTCAACGGTCTAGATCCATAATTTGAGGCCCTCGAATTCCCTAATCCATATAAAAGGCGTTACCAAAAAAAAAAAAAGAGGTAGCATTATAATTGTTGAGTCATAATTCCGATGTAACAAATATCTCTAAGTAAACATAGGCTTCTAAATGAACCGAGGTGTCTATCTACAGCTCAAAAGCTCGACTTGTTTAGGTTGTTTAATAAATAAATCGGGCCTGAAAAAAGAAAAAAGATTGCTTTATTAAATAAGTCCAGCTCGTATATCCTTGTATAACACTATTTATTATTATTGTTATTATTATTATTATCCGTGAACCGGAATAGGAATTCCCACCAAGTTCTGCGCCCAAACGGCCTTCTTCAACAAAAGAACCCAATCGCACGTCTTATAAATCACAACGAAATTTGCAGCGCCAACGGTTGCTTCCCACGGCTGCACACCGCCGAGCTCCTCACTTTGCAGCCGGTCACCGTAGAAACAGCACCCACCACACCACACCACCGGAGCAGCAGTGTAACGCCGTTCAGCCCGTCACCAGCATCCCCAGAGCAGCACTGCACCGCCCAGCCACCGGAGTAGCGCCGCTCAACCACTGCACGAGACGACGGCGATTCACACACGGTCAGAGCAAATGATTCACCCAAATACCGTGAGAGCGACGCCCTGCACAGGTAATTCGCCCTCCACAAATTGCTTATAGCAATTGTCTGAAATTTCTATTCGCTAAGTTAGCCATACGGCATCTATACTTAATTATATAGATGAAGATTAATCCTAAACTAGTAAGGAAAGGATTTGTTAATGTAATAGATTAATAATAAAACTAACTTGAGGGTTCCTAACATTATTTTCCAGTGTAAATTTGGAGACTAATTGGAAGTTTCAAAGCTAAAGAAGAGCAAAATGGAGGTCTGCGGAAAACGTTCATGGAGGTGAGTTAGATTTTTGCTTGGCTTCAGGTGTTTGGTTGCTAAGAAAAGTCGGAAAAGAAATAGAGAAATTGCAATTTTTGAGTCTTAAAGCTTGCCTAGCAAAGCTATTTTTTGCTTGGTGAAACCGAAACAGTGAAGTGGTTGGACTCAACTATAAAAGATTGCCAAATTACTTCAACTTTAAAATATTGCCAACTTCTCATGTTTAATAAAATCTTTCTTTTTTTCTTTTTTTCTTTTTTTTTTTTTTTTTTTTATGATTCTGTTTCATAGTTTGGAAGGTTGTGATAGCAATGCACTAATCTTGCCGGATAAGAAAAGGAACAAAAGGAAAGGCATGGATAAGGTATGCACAGCAACAGCGAACTGATTAATTTTTTTATTTTATTGTTAATTCCTATGTTGGTTTTATTGAAAGTTTACAATTGTACTTGTACAGGATAAATTAGATAAGAAACAGAAGCTAAGCAAATCTCAGAAAAGAAAGCTGAAGAAGTTGGAGGTGCGTGCGCGTGTAATTGTGTCTTCTGTTACATTCTTGTGTATAGTAGATTGAAATTGACTTTGTTTTTGTTTGTGCAGGAGGAGAAGGAGAAAGCACTTTTGCTGGCGAAAAGCATTGAGACCTTGGAGTATGTCATTGTGTTTTCCTGAAATGATTTATAGTTTAATTTGTTTCCTATTAGAGAAGCTCATGGAATTTTTACAAAATGCCTTAAAATCTATACTTTCAGGAAATACAAGCTTCCAGAGGATGCATTTCCTCTTCTGCAGTCTTCGCGAGATATTGGCCGTGTTAGTATTGTTTACTCAATTTTATGTTTTAATTGTTTTGTGAAACTCTGTTTTGATGTTTTTTAATCTTAATTTACTATGTTAGTGCAGGCTGAAACTATGAAAAATGCTATTTTTTTTAACGTTATAGTGACATCACGTGAAATTGTATTTACTTGATGGTATTATATTAATATAGGCTGAAACCAAGAAGGAAAAACGTAGCAGGGCTGTGCTAGTTTCTAAGGCTGGATTGGAAGTTCCAGACAATGACCAGCCTTTTGAGAGAAAGGGTAATGATATGGCTGATGGCAGAACTGAGGCTGAGATGGAAAATATTCCTTCAAGTCCAGATTTCGACGAGGATGAGTTATTGCAACCAATTATACGAGAAAGAGAAGCCCTGAAGAGTGCATCTGAGATAGACAAAATTCCTTCAAGGCAAGATTTCAAGAAGGATGATTCATTGCATCCAACGATACCAGAGAGAGATGCTGTGAAGAATGTATCTGTTTCTTTGGACTCCTTACAAGGGGCAGCATGTGGCACTGAAATAAATGGATCTGTATGTCTAATCCTGTACTTTTTGCTTTCCCCTAGACAACCAAAGCAAAGGACATATGTGTGTCCTAGAGTTTTGGCTAGTGTATATGAACATAGAACTATTCATTCCGTGGACAGTTTCTCACAGTTAATGATCTAGTATTGTTTCTTAATATTTAACTTTTCAACTCAGCTCAACTCAACCTAACCTTGAACCCAACTGATTTGAGTTAGCTCCATGAATCCTTTGTATCAAACATTTACTTTAAATATTATATGTGGCGTGCCATAGTTGTTTTATATCTTTTAGTTTTAGCTTCCATCTTACAATCTTTAGCTTTTCAAAAAGCATGACATATATTATGAATTCTGAACATGTCATATGACACTATAGATTACTGCTCTTAATTTGTTGTAAAAGGATTTTACCACATCCTGAGCACTTGTAAAACTACCAACAAGCTAGTATATGGAGGGAAGAGGTTCAATAATATATGGGGCAGATAAGAGAAACTACAAGTCTTTGAAGAGAAGTTATCTAATTTTACTATTCTTTAAGATGATAATCTAAATGAAAGTTTAAAAATATATTTTTTTTATTAATTATAAAATGTCAACAAAATAAGTCAAGTTTTGCAGTTACAGTTTGTATGGTTTGCATTTTACATCTAATTGTGTACCAGAATACAAGAACTACAATTCTGTCTGTTCACAGTGTCATGTATGAGAGAATAATAAGAACTAAAATTCTGTTTGTTTGTTCATTTCTGTATATGTTATTGTTGACTAATCGGAGACTGGGCATTTGGCATGTGACAGGGTAAGGCAGATGAGGGCCAAAAGGTCGATTACAGCAGGACAATCAACCTACAAGGTTTCCCTGCACAGAGACCTCTAACCGCCCCGACTGTAGTGCATGTATCTAGGCCAATTGAGATTCAGAATACAAGGAAGGATCTTCCGATAGTCATGATGGAACAGGAGATAATGGAAGCTATAAATGACCATACAACTGTTATCATATGTGGAGAGACTGGGTGTGGTAAAACCACTCAAGTTCCTCAGGTGGGTTTTGCTTAATGCTTGATTATTGTATGCCGCCCAAATATAAACTAAATTTTCCCCTTGAGTCACTATCCTGACTCTGCATTTTGGTTGACATTGTTCAGTTTCTTTATGAAGCTGGCTTTGGTTCAAGCCAGTCAGGTATTAAAAGAGGTATTATTGGTGTTACTCAACCACGTCGTGTTGCTGTTCTTGCCACTGCCAAGCGAGTGGCACATGAGCTTGGTTTCCATCTCGGTAAAGAGGTTGGGTTTCAAGTTAGGTATGACAAGCGGATTGGAGAGAGTTGCTCTATCAAGTTTATGACTGATGGAATTTTACTACGAGAAGTTCAGGTTTTGCTTCCCTGACTATACATTCTTCTTGTTGTTATGATGTGAACGGCCATGCATAAAAATGATCACTTTTGACAATACTTATACATGTTTAGGTTTCTGTACAAGTTGGATAAGTTGATATATGTATGTGTGTTTTCATTGTCTGTTGTGTGTGGGTATATGTGGATATTAAATTTCTGTTAAAATGTACTTTCATTGTCTGTTGGGGCTTCTCAAATATTGAGATTCTGCTCCTTTGGTATGGATCCATTAATTAAGATAGTTTACAAGAAAAATAAATAAACAGGTGAGTGGGAGAATTTTAAGTAATGCTACTAATTGCTATGCTGAAAGGGTTTAGACTTGGTGTTCACAGTGGTGATGGCTGATAAGTTGGTAAAATTTTAAGTAATTTATTGTAATGGAGTTTTGTTATCTAAATCCTAAGCTTTTTACTTTGTTGGGGAAAGATTTTTTTTAAGAATTGTAGTATTTGTATGCTTTTCAGCATTATGCATGAGATATTGTTAGTTTGGCCTTTGGACTGGGGACCAAAGCCTCATTTAGTTTGATTTTCACTATTTAGCTTTATAGATGGATTTCTTCTTTTTGCTCTGGCATCTGTTAGTATGCCATGTTTGCTTGTGTGTTTTACATCAAGTATGTTCAGTTTAAAATGAGTTGCCCTCTCTTTTGAACGTTGTTGAGCTCAAACCCTTTTTGCTGCAGAATGATTTTTTGTTGAAGCGTTATTCTGTCATAATTCTCGATGAGGCTCATGAGAGAAGCTTGAACACGGACATACTAATTGGAATGCTTTCACGTATAATTAGAATTCGCCAGGTATACTTACTATTCCACAATCCAAAATCAAGGCTGATGGTTCATCTATCTTTTCTCCTTATCATAAGCTCTTGTGCTTGATGGCAGGATGAACACGAGAAGCAGCAACAAATGTTGCAGTCAGGACAAAGTGTAAGTACAGAAGATATGATATCTCCATTAAAACTTGTACTGATGAGTGCCACCTTGCGAGTGGAAGACTTTATTTCTGGGAGAAGGATATTTCATGATCCTCCACCTGTTATAGAAGTTCCCACTAGACAGTATCCGGTAACTGTACACTTCTCAAAGAGAACAGAGATTGTGGATTATGTCAGCCAAGCATTTAAAAAGATCCTGGCAATTCACAAGAGGTTGCCACATGGGGGCATACTTGTCTTTGTCACTGGCCAGAGGGAAGTACAACACTTATGTCGGAAGCTACGTAAAGCTTCAAAGGAGTTGATTATGAGAACATTGAAGGGGAATGCTGGGAATGATGACACTGCAGTCTCAGAAACTAGTCCAGTTGAGGATGGAAATGTGGAGATTAATGAAGCATTTGACTTTGATGGGAATTCAGTTGACCAGTATACTGACAGGTTCAGCTCTTATGAGGAAGACGAGGGCAATATGGATGGGGAAGATTCTGATGTTTCGTACAATTCAGAGACAGAGAGTGAACTGGAATTTGATGTTGATGATGGGGACCCATTGCATCAGACATCCCAAGAGGATGATCGTAATCTTGTAGATGTTTTAGGGGAGGATGGGAGCCTTGCTTCACTAAAGACTGCTTTTGAAGCTTTGGCTGGAAAAACTGCATTACATTCTATATCTGATTACAAACAGACTCTTCCTGTTAGTCCTGAAGGATGCTTAGACCAATCCAATGCTAGCACAGGGAAGAAAAAGGGAGGCGAAAATGATTTCTGTGCTGGCCCATTGTGTGTTTTGCCTCTTTACGCCAAGCTGTCTGCTGCAGACCAGCTTTGTGTTTTTAATGAAGTCAAGGAAGGGGAGCGACTTGTTGTCGTTGCCACTAATGTGGCAGAAACCTCTATAACTATCCCTGGCATAAAGTATGTGGTTGATACTGGGAGAGAAAAGGTGAAGACCTACAACTCCTCCAATGGCATGGAAACGTACGAAGTACAGTGGATAAGTAAGGCATCAGCTGCTCAACGTGCTGGTAGGGCTGGAAGAACTGGACCTGGACACTGTTACCGTCTCTACTCTTCTGCAGTTTTTAGTAATATACTTCCTGACTTTTCTCTTGCTGAAATATCTAAAATGCCTGTTGACGGCATCGTCCTTCTCATGAAATCGATGCGTATTGATAAGGTTGGTTAAATGTATTTGTCAGTGCTTGATCTACCTTTTTCTATAATCTCGCGGGGCATGGCTTTCTATGTGGTATACATTTGGTCAGATAACATGTGTTGAGGCTTGTTTTTGCTGGACAAAAGTAGACCTACATGCAAAATCTCGTGTATGATAATTCAGCTTGATGATTTACATGAACATATTTTTGGGGTGGGGTTTTTATTCTTTCTATGCTTTTCCCCAACTGTCCATAAATTTCATCAATAACATGATTGATTTGTATAATTTGGTCAGATATTGGTGTTGGACTTTGTTGAGTTGTGAATCTTATTTTCTATGCATGACTTATCACCAGTGTTGTGTTCATGGTTTTGGGTTGCTGCTGCTTGGTCCATAAGCAGTAACCACTTCTTGTTTCGTTCATATGTAAGCCTTTTCAGTTGATACTGTCATCAAATTAGTATTTAGTTTGTGGAAGTTTTGGGTGGTTTAGTAATTCAGGAACTACCTGATCTAACTTCTATTTTTTCTCGTTGAGATTTGGAGATTTGCTTGTTTTGATAATTTGGTTCTTTGTTTTATGCCAGGTTCTAAACTTTCCATTTCCAACTCCTCCCAAGACCACTGCATTAGTTGAAGCAGAGCATTGCTTGAAGGCTCTTGAAGCACTTGATAGCAATGGAAAATTGACACCCTTAGGGAAAGCCATGGCTCGTTTTCCCATGAGTCCACGCCACTCCAGGATGCTCCTTACTGTTATCCAGACTATGAGGATGGTGAAAAGTTACACCCGCTCAAATCTAGTCTTGGGATATGCGGTTGCAGCAGCTGCTGCTTTGAGTTTGTCAAATCCTTTTGTCATGCAGTTTGAAGGAAGTCACGTAAATAAAGATGACTTAGAGCAGGATGAGAAATCTGGTTCCCTGGATAATGAGCAAGTCATTGACAAGCAAGAAAAATTGAGGAGAAAGAAACTGAAAGAAACTGCAAAAGTGACCCGTGCAAAATTTTATAATCCTAGCAGTGATGCTCTAACTGTAGCATATGCTCTGCAATGTTTTGAACTTTCTGGAAGCCGAGTGGAATTCTGCAATGACAATGCATTGCACTTGAAAACCATGGAGGAAATGTCCAATCTGCGAAGGCAGCTTCTTCAACTGGTTTTTGAAAAAGGCCTCTGTGGCACCGAGCAGGATTACACATGGACTCATGGAACTCTAGACAATGTTGAATATGCTTGGAGGGTTTCCTCCAATAATCCCCCTCTTTTACTGAATGAGGAAGAGATCTTAGGCCAAGCTATCTGTGCTGGATGGGCAGATAGGGTTGCCAAACGCATTAGAGGAGTTTCAGGACTATCAGAAGGAGACAGAAAAGCACACGCCGCTCGGTATCAAGCTTGCATGGTAAAAGAAACTGTGTTCCTCCATCGTTGGTCATCTGTTTCTAGCTCAGCCCCTGAGTTCTTGGTTTACAGTGAATTACTACAGACAAAACGACCATACATGCATGGTGTGACCAGCGTGAAATCAGAGTGGCTTGTTAAATATGCTAAGTCTTTGTGCACCTTCTCCTCAGCCCTTGCAGATCCCAAACCTTTTTATGAGCCTCAAAGTGACCAAGTATTCTGCTACGCCATTCCTACTTTTGGACCTCATTTATGGGAACTTCCCTTGCATAGTTTGCCAATCACAAATGATGCGCAACGAGTAGCCGTGTTTGCTTATGCATTGCTCGAAGGCAAAGTGTTACCATGCTTAAGATCTGTTCGTAATCTTATGGCAGCCCCTCCTAGTTGCATTTTGAGGCCAGAGGCATCAGGTCAAAAAAGGGTCGGAAATCTTTTGAACAAGTTAAAGACCAAATTTATTGATAGCTGCACAATGTTAAGGGAGGTCTGGATGGAGAACCCTGAGGAACTGCATTCAGAAATGCTGGGCTGGTTTCAGGAGAGTTTCCACAGGCACTTTGAAGTGCTTTGGTCACAAATGCACAAAGAAATTCTTTTAGAACCTCAAGAACGTTTTCCCAAAAGGGAAAGAGCTAAAAAAAAGCAGTCTTTTTGTGTAAAAGCTGGACTGGAGATATTATGATTATTTATTGTCGCTATAAGTATTTAGGCTTTGTTATTTTAGGTAAATTACACAACTTTTTTTAACTGTTTTCTTTTCTTTCATCCGACCTAAAACAATGAAAAGGTCCAAATTACTAAGGCCAATATATTGAGCAAAACAAAGCGGGGGACTTCGTAGTTTCTCATCAAATTCATTACCGAGTCCATGGGATTTTTTTATTTATTTTTTTTATCCGTTCATTTCCCAATTTTTTTTATTATGACTGATTATTATCTCTTTTAACTTTGTTTAATAGTTTCTTTAAACTGCCAATTATAGCAATATCCTCCTAACTTAATAGTCTTCTTATCAATAAATCTCATTAAAGTTTAATCTAAAAATGTTGTGTATAATTCATATAATAACTCATTTGATTTGATTTGCACACAAATCTTGAGATGAGAGGGTCAAAAAACCAATTCCAGATGGCACACAATATAAGAATCAAGTCTTTTGGGATGTATATATATCAGAAACAATCATCCATTTGTTTAATGGGCAAAGTTTTTTCCAAATTAGGGGGACAATTCTTTCGAATTGATCTATTAAACTAGAACTTGTGATTTTTATATTCATTAAAAAAAAATGCACGTGAGAATTATATGTTCTATTAAAAATGCAAATGTCAATGAGACCTGCTTCTATAGGGTTGTGGCACAAACTCACCATTTTGTACAATTCAATGAGAGATTGACATATCATCTCAGTACGACTTAAAATAAGAAAATAAACACACCAGATCATAATCTCACCTTACATATATGGATGTGATCTGGTGTGTTTGTTTTATTTTCTTAAGTTGTATTAAGCTAATGTATTAATCTCTCATTGGAGGGTTTGTGCCACAACCCCATATAAGTTATTCTTTATGACAATCACTTGTTCTAAATATTAAATATATATGTTAGTCTAATAAATTGTGTTGAAAGAATTTTAAAGAAATTGTCCTTTGTTTTACTGATTGAAGGTTTCTTTATTTTGAGTAATGCTACTCTTCACACTTATTTTACATTGGTTGATGTGATGTATTTTAAGTTTTTGTTTATGTCAATCACCACGTTACTTGGTATAAACTTTGTAATAAATGAATGTGCTTTTAGTTTTAAAGTTTTTTTTTAGTTTAGGTGGGTAGGGAGTAATACTTGGAGTTACATTTCACTTGTCACTTTAAAAATGATGTGATATTTAAAATCACCATTAAGCTTGTGATTGATTATTATTAAATTTTAATCAAATAATAATTTTAAAAGCCACCTCATTCATAGAGTGACAAAAGATGAACACAAGAGTAACTTCTAAAATTATTGATGGCAAGGTATAGAATTAAAGCCCAATTCTAAGGATCCTTCCTTGTAGCCATTTTACCGTTCAATTAAAATGAATTTTTTTTTAAGAAAAAAGCCCAATTCTAATAAAGAAACTTTTGGAAGCCCAAATTTATTGCTTAATCCATGACACGTGTACGAATCTCTCACCGTCTGAATAAAAATCCAGCCCAAAAGGCCCAATAACGGCGAACCCGAGCCTTCACAAACCCTAGCGCTAATCGCATTTCTGTGGTCGATATATAAGGCCTCGCTTTCGCTAACTCTCATCCTCTCTGCCATAGCAGCAACCACAAAGAGAGAGAGAGAGAGAGAGAGATGGTTTCGCTGAAGCTCCAGAAGCGGCTCTCCGCGAGCGTGCTCAAGTGCGGTCGAGGAAAGGTGTGGATTGACCCTAATGAAGTCAACGAAATCTCCATGGCCAACTCTCGTACGCTCTCTCTCTCTCTCTCTCTCTCTCTCTCTATTTTTTAAGTTTTTGAGATCTGTTTTGCTATGTGGATCGGTTTGATTTTAAGTTTACTTCTTCGAGCATTGTTTGGTTGCCGAGAAATCGTGTGCGGAAGGGAAGAAATGAAAACATTTTTGAGTGTTGGTATATACTGCAGCTTTTGTAGTTGCTGGTGAAAATTGTGAGTTCTATGTTAATTTTTATGCTTTTTCTCAGCGGAAAAAAAAATGTAGCGTTAGGGTCTGAATCTGATAGGTTTTGTTTATCTGGGCTAGGGTTTTAGTTCACCGTTAGGGTTTTTTGTGATTTGCTTTTGTTCAGTTAAATTTGAATTGGACGTTGAGTTGTTTGATTGATTGTGAAGTATGATTTGATTAATTGGTTTATTTAAAATCATAGTGATTTTGCGTTCTACGGTTTTGCTACAGAAAGTTTATTTCTTTGTTTGCACAGAAAAGTTTTGGCTTCATTGACTCTGGTTTTCTCCTTTACTGAGTTCTGTCGGATCCTGTTATTAACAGAACTTAATGTTGAATATTTTGCCTTTTGTGTTTTGAAAAACACTATTCAATTGTAAACTGTTTCTAGTATTTCGTATATTATATTCTGTTTCTATGTGCCATTAGGCTTCACCAATATGGAAATTGAGAAGTGTTGAATGTTTTATGGACCCTGAATCAGAATGATATTATTAAACATTCAGTACTAAAATATTCTATCTGGAATTACTTTGTTTTTTTTTTTTGTTTTGTTTGGTTATTAATGTCTGTGGATTACCGAGTGCAGGCCAAAATATAAGAAAGCTTGTTAAGGATGGTTTCATCATCAGGAAGCCAACCAAGATTCACTCGCGATCTCGTGCACGCCGCATGAAAGAGGCCAAGAGGAAGGGGCGTCACTCTGGATATGGTATTTCCTCAAATCTTGAGAAATATAGAAATCTGGTTTCAAGTGAAATGAATTTGAACTCAGGATTTAGTTGAATCATTAACACATTGCAACAAATTCTCCTATATTTCTAGGTGGAAATGTACACATACATGTAGTTAGTCAAGATGTTATCTAGCTGCTGATCAATTGGTGAAGTGCGTCAGTGAATAAATCTTCTATTCTTATTTGAGAAAACTGAGATGCTAGAATTGATATGCCTCTTTGGGAAACATTATGATATTTGCTTAATGTTGCCAATAAAGCACAAAATGGTTAGGGATTTGGTTGCGGTTGGAAGAGCAGAAGTTAGTGTACATTTTATATAATTAGTTTCTTATTGCTTTCAGGTAAACGTAAGGGTACAAGGGAGGCAAGGCTCCCCACCAAAATTTTATGGATGAGGAGGATGCGCGTGCTCAGGCGCTTGCTCCGCAAGTACAGGGAGTCAAAGAAAATTGACAAACACATGTACCATGATATGTACATGAAGGTCAAGGGTAATGTTTTCAAGAACAAGAGAGTCCTAATGGAGAGCATCCACAAGTCCAAGGCCGAGAAGGCTAGAGAGAAGACCTTGTCTGATCAGTTTGAGGCGAAGCGGGCAAAGAACAAGGCCAGCAGGGAGAGGAAATTTGCCAGAAGAGAGGAGCGCTTGGCGCAGGTAAGGTTTTTGTTATACTATTTTATGTTAAGCTGCAAATGCTCGTTTGGGTACAACAAGGTTTTGTACATTATGCAAATATGATCTCCGGCTATGGTTAAAAGAATGATGGTTAGAATTGAGGCCAACTTGCTGCTGATCATATGAATAGAGATTCAGTTATTATTGATACCTTGGATTATGACCTTGTTGTGTTCTTTGTCGAAACACACACAGGGACCTGGAGAAAAACCAGTTGCTCCTCCACCAGCTGCTCCACCTGCTGCTGCTGCTGCTCAACCTACTCAGTTAGTACAGTAGATTTTGTTCCTCTCATATTTGATTTGAGCATGTTTGTCAATATGATCTAAGTATATTTCTTTCACTTGCAGAGCATCTAAGAAATCCAAGAAGTGAGCCCATTATGAAGAGCACTGAAGGATGTATGCCCTTTGATGGTCCATTTGTCCTCGGTTACTTAATTGCTAGAGTAGTTTTGACAAGTGTGTGTGTTATTCGTTGGTTTTGGAACTCAATAGTTTATATTCTAGATAAAAGGAGGCTTAATATTTTGGTACTTTGCTTAATTAATGGTTTCTTTTATTTTGTTAATCGGTTCCTCCATTAGTTTGAATTTGAGTTGGTAGTGGAGATCTCCAGGATATTTTTCTATTTTATCTTGCACAGTGCAAATGGTTTACAAATTTGCTCTTACCTAATGGGTTGAGGCGAAATTTTCCAAGAGTGTTTCAATTATCTGTTTATGCAATTTAGCTGATGAGCCCAAATACTACTGTTTTGAGGCTGATATGTGAGCTAGTTTTATTCAATGGGCTTGTCGGCTAGAAGTGTCGTTTATTCTCTTAATAAAGTAAACTGTAATGAGCTAATGATATGTTTTAAATTAGGGAAAAATATAGGACCTCTCAAACTGATTGCCGTTGGTCTCAACCTTCTAAATGTACAAAGTAGCTTAATAAACTATTGACACGTGTCAAAGTGATCAGACGGTATCATGAGTTTTTTGACTTGAACTTCCTTAAATGCACTTATGTAAACTGTATAGACTCCTCACCCATCCCATTGACGCCCATCTAATTACCATTAAAAAGCCAGGGAGATCCGTTGAAATGAGGATCTTATCAAGTTGGCACAGACCGCCTAGAAACTAACTAGCAAAGCAGAGTAAAAGGTATCTTTGCGTCTTGGATGGCTTTCTTTACCACCATTTTGTCATCAAACTCAAATTCCGTATTCCTTAATTTTCATCCCCACTTCCTCAATCGGCTCTGGCTTCTCCAGTTCTGGCACCGGCGGCTCTCTTTTCATGGCGGGTTTCTCCACGACCTCCTCCCTTGCAGGCTTTTGGTACTCTCAGGCCATGAATAAAGAACGAAGAAGAAGAAGAAAAAAAAAAAACAGACAGACTGTCTGCTTCTTCTATCTTCTTCCGTCGTCCAAGTTGCTTCCTCTGTTCTTATATGTATATTCACATGGACATTCAAAATGTATAACAGAGTAAACAGAAACACATTCAATATGTTTGATGAAAGACCTCAACCAGTTGACTAGGTTCGTGAAGTTTGGTTTCTATTTAAAACTGTAGTGTTTTACATCAATTCACATTGTACATCTATACAGAATATGTAATCAAGTGGAACTCTAATCTTAAGAATTCTATCTAGGATCAGATCTTCTCTGTTTAATCAAACTTGGTCTCTGTTGTTCACTTGGACCGAAAGTCTATTGTATGGTAAATCTTTAGTTGCTTCTATCTTCTTCAGTTCCGTTTCTTTAAATCAGTTTCCACAAACTGTTTTGCTAGTTACTTTCTTGACCGTTTGTGCCACCCTAGTAAGATTCTTCCTTCAACGGATCTCTATGGCTATGGCTTTCTTATAGTAATTAGATTGGTTAGGAGGAGCCTTTACATGAGTAGCCACTTTGACACATGTCAGTAGTTTATTGAGCTACTTTAATACCTTTTGAATATTGTAAAGACCAACTCGCAAAAGGCTGTGAATTTGAGGCATTTTTATATTTTTCCCTTGAAATTAAGTTCACATATTGAGAAGATAATTGGAGACTAGCAATTTCAACTCTCTCTAAAAGTGCCATGTGTTCTTTGAATATATGAGAAATATATAATGTTTTTTTCTTAATGCTATTGAAAAAGTATACAAGAAACATATGCTCAAATTCACATAAACACATGCTATTTAAAAAATATGTACTTCTCAAGTGCAAATTCATCTGGCACTTTTCGAGTTTGTGTTGTAGAAATTTTCCTAGAGCCCAATTTGTAAAAAAAAAAAATTGTTCATGTTATAATTACCAATATTTAATATTATTATTGTTAGAATTAATAATAATGATATTGTTATTATTGCTAGCGATCTAAGCTAAATCAACACCTTCAAGTTGAAAGGGGCCCATTACGGGCAGCATTATGGATAACGGGCTTCTGGGCTTGAGAGTTGTTAAAAGACCAACTAAAATTTGGGTTGTCTTGAAGAAATATATTGCACAAGTCGCCACCATATACATCGGCCTTCTTTATGGACTTTACAATGATTGAGAGATTCTGGATTGCGCTGATTGGATCACTAGAATTTATTTAAAAATCATCTCATTTTAATAATTATCTAAATCAGTTTTATACCATTTACACAATATAATAAAGTTTGTTAAGTTATTATTTCTAATTGGAATTCTATCAAATGACAAAATTTAATCTTTTATTTATTGGTATCAATAATTTTTATAAATCCACCTTCTTTGTTAACGAGAAAAAATTTTCATATTCACAATTAAATCCATGATTATAATTTTATAACGTATTAGTTCTGTCAATGATACTATAATTTTTACAAATTTAGTACCTTAGAGCATTTATTTTTATATAAATAGAAGAAAGTCAACATACTACTCTCAAACAATGTCTCATCAAAACTTTGAATTATGACAATGTCGTCCCGAACTACCAAAAAATTGCCATTGTCTCCAATGTCAGCAAAAAGATAAAAATGACCACAAATTTTTTTCAATAAGACAAAAATATTCCTATAAATTCAAATTCATTTTTTTTATGAATTTTTATTTTATTTTATTAAGGATATTTTCATTATTAACAATTTTTGATAGTTTTAAAAATATTATCGCAGTGAGGGGTAGGTATCAGTTCAGGTCAGTTTGGTAGAGCCATTTTTTATCAGTTAATCAAAATTGTTTGTTAAATCGGTTAAATTCACTGATTACATTTCGATAAGGATTTATTTTAAAAGTTTTGGTTAAATGGATATTTTGGTTAAAATCGGTCTAGTTAATCCGTTAACTCTGGGATTTTGTAATTGGGCAAAAATTGATTGTTTTGGGGTCTCAAATTGTTTTTTGGGGGCTAAAATAGCTTATTGAACCAAATAAATTCTAAATGAACCCATTAATTATCACAATAAGAGTCCACCATACATAGGTTCTACACTTTTAATAATAAAATGGATGTAGAATATTTATTATTGGTTACTTATCAGTTAATTATATTTATTATTGGTTAATTATCCGTTAATTCGGTTAACCGATAAAAAAATATTTATACCGATTAAAAGAACCGAATCGGTATAAAAATTCTTAACCGATTATTGACCAACTTCTGGTGATAAGTGATTAATGTCGATTCAGTTGCAGTTGATAGGCTGTAAACGGTTAACCTACCTACTCTTAATTGCAGTTAAAAGTTTAAACAAATTATCAATTAAGCAATAATTTGAAAAGATAAAAAGACTTTCGATGCAAGTAAGAGAGATGTGAAGTACAATTTGTGTGATAGTACATTGTAGAAGCGTACGAAAAGGCTTCAAAAATGTGAGAAACGTACAAGTTTTGTGAAGGCTCCTCAATCTATAGGCGCCCACTGGCTAGGGACACTTCCGCCGCGTCCGTCATTAATTTTCCTACGGAAAGGAAACTAAATGCCGAAACCAGCGGCGCTCCCAGTTTTCCGGTAAATGGAATTTGCAAGCCCGCCAACAACCAACAACCCCACACAACATACGCGTCTTAAACCTTAATTAACTTACCTTTCAAACCTAACTTTCAAACTATTTATTATTTAATTTATTACATCCTAGATTTGGTTAAGCACACCTGCCCGTGAGATGGAGAATAAATAATATCTACCTCCTCGGCCGCAAAATAAAAAGTGTTATTATAGCACAATATACTCTTTAACTTTGATTCACTTTTTTAAATATATATAAAAAACTTTTAAAAACCCTTTTGCAATAGATTTTGAATAATGCTATTTACTCTGATTTCTTAACCATTAGGGGTGGTTTCCGCCTAGGGCACCAAGGGGGTGGCTTGGTCAGATGGGTGGCTCAAAATGGGCAAGGATTTTTATTTTTTTATTTTTTTTGAAAAAAAAAAATATTTTTCAAAAAATTAATTAGGTGTGGTGATGTGGCCACTTATGCCAAATGTCAACTTTTAATTGGTCCACGTGTCAATCTGTTAAGTCAACTAATTTAGTCATTTATCAAAACCACAGATTTAAACTGGTGACTTTCATTTCATAAAGCATAGCCCCTTATAAACCACTATAAATCTCTTATAAATTGATCTTGCTAATTATTAAATAATTAAATTTATTTCTTGATTTCATAATTTTTTTACGATTAAAACATTGATGTTCGAGTATTTCGAGCATTTTTTTTTTCGAATAAAATAAAGTTAAGTGTAGCAACTTAAAAATCTCCCTAGCCAATTATCTTTTTTTTAAAGTATTGAAGAAAAATAGAATTGGCGGCATGAAGTAAATATTTTGACTAAATATATGTAGACTTGAGTCCTATAAAACATGGGAATTTTATGAAGCACAATTGCTCTTGGGTAAATAAAAAGAAATATATATATATTTTTTATCTTTTGGTTCTTATATGAAAAATGGGTAGGTTTAAGTCAAATTGAAATGAAAAAAATTCAATTTTTTCATTGTTAATAATTGACATTTGTGATTAACACATAATTTTCACGTAAAAGAATTTCTTCCCACCATACATAATTGAAAGGACAAAAGTTGCCTCCAATATGGTGCAAAATGCAATCTCCAAACCGATTAAAGAAGCTGTACCAAATCAAAACAAAAGGACAAACATGCAATGGTCAGAGAACATTAATTAAGGAATAATCAAACTAAACAAATATCAAATTTAAACAATTTAATTTGGGAAATTAGAGAAATTAAAGACATTCTCTTGCTTTCTATCAACATCAGGTGTAATCTTACGAAGCAAGAACTAATGAACAAGACCATCTAATTCCCCAAATAAATTTTACATTATTCCACATTTCCACCCAACCAAACAAGACCCAAAAATTTGACAACAAACGAGTCAAACGACACCGTTACATAGCCGAAGAGGTCACAGAGCCAAGAGCGACCTCCTCGTCATCGAAGCTCCAGAGATCAGCCACCATATTTTCCTGAGCAGCGTTGGGCGGTGGCGGTGGCGACTGGCCATCGTAGCACGGAATCTGATAGAACTTCATGAAGTTCTCGTACGCCATCAGCTCCTCAGAGAGCTTCTGCACCTCGTTCTCTTCCTCAATCGCTTTCTCTTCCTCTTTGGCCTTCACCTCCTGACCATTCGCGCAAAGCAACCCAGTCGATGAATGGCCCTCCTCTGACCCAGACCCAGAAATCTCATCAATGATTAGGTCGTTAGCGTTCACTGCCCCAACTGGCTCAAACCCATCAGACCCACATCCTCCAATCTGGTTCAGATCGTAACCAAATCCCAAACCCGAACGTTCTGAAAAGCTATTGTTCAAATCAGCGGCATGATGGGGTTGATGATGAGGAAAGCTGGTGCTGGGCGGATTACGGCGACTTTGGGTGGAGGTGAAGCCGTAGCTGTCCTCGTGGTCGTCTTCGTTGGGGAAATTGACTTTGGCTTTCTTTCCACGGATTTTGCGGGCCTCTCGGTCGTAGGCTCTGGCCGCTTCCTCAGCGGTGTTGAAAGTGCCGAGCCAGACGCGAACCCCTTTCCTTGGGTCGCGTATCTCTGCGGCCCATTTGCCCCACGGGCGCTGCCGAATCCCTCTGTACAGATTCTTCCTTTGCCTCTTTCCTGGCTTCTCGGCAGCAGCTTCTTTGTACACATCACCTGCTTGTATTAATTCCCCACTCAGAACCTAAATTTGTTTTTCTTTTTCTTGAAACAAAATAAGAATAAAATAAAGGATGTTTACCTGAAGCGGGCTGTGGTCGTTTAAGAGGGGCTGGGTCAGCATGGCCGAGTCGGCTCAGATTTGACTCGAAGGGGTTGAACTTAACATTGAGCCAGAGATCAGAGGGAGCGACACCGCCGACACGGCCTGGTTTGCGAGGAGGAATGAGATTAGCAAGTATAGCACCGCCACACATTCTTAAAGCCTAAACTTCTTAGTCTTTGGAGAGTATGTGAGAAAGATTTTTGAAGGGTTTTGAAAATGAGAACGAGATGGTTGTTGTTGTTTTTGTTGTAATGAAGATGATGATGTCAAAAGGGTTTAAGAGACTCGGAGTCGGAGAAAAGGATGAGCAACAATGGAGAGAGAGGATTTGCTTTTGTAGTGCCGGCTGCCGAGCGAGTGAGGGGCCCTTCATAGTGCGTGACACTTGTTGTGCAATTGGGAAAAATTGGAACTTTCCTGGTTGATTCACCTATCTTGTGATTTTCCCCTACTGCTGTAATCTTTTGGTCTTACGTGGCTGGCACGTATGGTTGAGTATCCTATTTTACTTTTCTGAAAGGTTCTACTTAATCTCCAAGCACTATACACTTTTGGCATGCAACTATCTATGCAAGTGGATGCTTCAATAATTGGTTTTCTAATTTGTTTTGATTATATTTTCTTCACACCAGGATATTAGTGAGAGGAGGGTTTAGCGGAGGTATTACAAACACGTCGATCACTAAAATATAAATGGGTATTTAATAGCTTATATGGTTATTTTTATAAAAGCTGAAAGAAAATATAAAGGGTTTTATTGGTTTGAAAAATACTATTCATTCACCATATGTAACTTGAGAAATATACAATTTTCAACTTTTATTGAACAATTCCAAAGGATATCAATATAACACCTAGAACCAAGTCAAGTTTATCGCTCAAGGCCAAATCCTACTTTAAATGAGAGTGCACACCCTCATAAGTCATGTATTTTGAAAGTTGAAACTTAAATATTTTATATTTTTTGGTCTTTGGTGACCGGTTGCGGTAATAAAAGCTATGTTTGCCAAAAGAAGAGCCCCGCACTGTAGCTGGAACGGCACTGTTCTAGCTACAGTGTAGACTGACATGTGGCTGACTTTTTCAGCTTAATTTTTTTAAGCAAAATATTAAAAAAAAAAAAAAAAAAAAAAAAAACAGAAAAACGCTGGGGTGGTTCCAGCCACCCCTTGGCCAAAATGGGGTGGCCGGACCACCCCATTTTTGGCCAAGAGGGTGGCTGGAGCCACCCCCTGGCCGATCTAGGGGTGGTCGAACCACCCCCGTGGCCAAGGGGGTGGTCCGGCCACCCCCTTGGCCAAAAAAAAAAAAAAAAAAAAAGGGAACGGGTGCATTTGGGGGTGGCCGGACCACCCCCAAGAGGCTGGGGGTGGTTTCGGCCACCCCACACCGGCCGTATGGGGTGGCCGAAACTACCCCAGCCCCTTGGGGGTGGTCCGGCCACCCCCAAATGCACCAGTTCCATTTTTTTTTTTTTTTTTGGCCACGGGGGTGGTTCGACCACCCCCAGATCGGCCAGGGGGTGGCTCCAGCCACCCCCTTGGCCAAAAATGGGGTGGTCCGGCCACCCCATTTTGGCCAAGGGGTGGCTGGAACCACCCCAGCGTTTTCCTGTTTTTTTTTTTATTTTTTTTTTTTTTTAATTAATATTTTGCTTTAAAAAAAAAAAAAAAAAAAAAATTTAAGCTGAAAAAGTCAGCCACGTGTCGGTCCACACTGTAGCTGAAACAGTGCTATTCCAACTACAGTGCGGGGCTTTCCCTGGGCAAACATAGCTAAATAATCTAGAAGTTATTCATATGCATCTCCTGGCCCCATGAGGTGGCTTAGGTTTATTTATTTACTCTGGTTTTTTTGGCCTCCAGTAAAAGTCAAAGAATGAGAAAGTCGTAGAACTAGAAGAATGAGGCTTCATTAATTATTTTCTTTAGTTTTCTCATCTAAGTCATAAATCGGATTATTTTGAACTAAACAAACTAATTTTGTTTCCAAACATATTCAGTTGGACTAGTCACTAGCTAGCAGGAAGCTCGATCATAGTCATCGATGTATATCCAACTCGTGGGCATCATCCATGTCGGTCCACAACTTGACATGACAGAAGAGGACAACGCGTTGTTTTGGGTTTAACGTTGCCGATTGCCCAAGCCGCCCGACCAACCCAAAGCGTTTAGCTGTCTAATAAGAACGTTTACTCCAGAATCCCAGATACAGATGTTGGAGGGTCTCTCTCACTTTTTGACCGACGTATGTTGGGCGGGATATTTTATCTATTTTTACTTTTTTTTTAAAAAAAACTTCTATTTTGACTTGGTAAACCCATTTATGTAAAAAATTGAAAAATGTTAGGGCTATTAATTATTTAACTAATAGATAGATACTAACATGATGCCGAGTTTATTAATTGAAAATGATCAAAATAATTAATAAAACAAAATGCTATTCATATCAATAAATAAGCTTCACATCATGTTAATACCCATCTATTAATAAAAAAATTAGTACCCCTAACATTTATCTAAAAAATTACCCATGAAATCTAATTAATCAACTTCTTTTCTCTCTCTTTTGGTGTTCAGGAGAACATATTAACACACATGTTTGAATATTACACTACTCTAATCTAAAAGCTTAAACTAATGTCAATGGCCATTCACATTTTTTACTGGAGCCAAATAGAATGCAAAAGGCTAAAGCTGTGTTTGTGAAAGGAAAAATAATAATAATAATAATAAATTCAACTATTTCTCTCAAAATTAACTATAATATTCTTACTTTTTACATCACATGATCTATATCAATCACTTTTTATTATTATTCAAATAAAAAAATCATTACAAAACAATTTTTTTTACTTTTTCATACAAAACATTCTTACTTTTTTTTTTTTTTTGGCCAGAGATCAGGGCAGGCTCAATCTATTTTGAGGCCTAAAACATTTCTAAACACACTGTATGAGGTAATTGCTCGTTGGGTTTGCATTGTTATATCTAGTAATTACAACAAAATTCCTATATGAACTGAATTACAATCAGATGAGAACATATAAACAAATAATATTAAATTGAGATATACAACAAGTGACAGATAAGGGATAAGCATAAGTTAATATCTTTTTTTTTTTTTTTTTTTGAAAAGATATCAAATATCATTAATCAGGAATCTTCAGCAGGTACAATATCTTGAACACACAAAGGGTAGTCCTCTCTCTACAATCTCTCCTCACAACTAGAAAGTGCCAATTTTGCAAGCCTATAAGCTACCTGCAAGCCTATGAGCTACCTCATTAGCCAGACGTTTCACATGACACGCTTTCTAGCTATGAATTTGCTGTAACAATATTTTAGCATCATTAATCAGGTTTCCATACCTCCCCCACGTACATTAATTCTTACATAAAGCTTGGATTACTTCCAGTGAGTCACCTTCTAATAAAACTTCAGTATAGCACAATTTCACACAAAGCTTTGCTATTTTCCATGCTGCCAAAGCTTTAGCAGTGGTACAACCAATAATGAATTGCCTTGACGCCACAAAGGCAGCTCGAATATGACTATGGTGATCACCGGCAATAATTCCTACCCCCATCTTTTGGTCCTCCTTATCAACTGCAACATCCAATTGAATTTAATTATAATATCTTATCACTTGAATTCAGAGAAGAGATATGCATAAGTTAATATCTTATCACTTGAATTCAAATGTGAGTGATCTTCATTGATGTTCGAGATTAGTGAGACTTTATCTAGTGCTTAATCTAGTGCTTTATTAAGGCTTAAGACGAAAAGTTTAAGTGAAGCATTTTTTTTTAAAATATTTAAATATTAATTAAATAATATTTATTCTAATATTAATATTATATTTTTATTTAAAAATCTTTTTTTTTTTTTTTTTTTTTTTTTTTTTTTACTTTTTGGAAAGCAAAATTTATTTTTTCTGGAATTTTGGCTGCTAAATGCTCCTCACAAGGCCAAAAAAAAAAATCTACCCGTTAACAATGCTATCCTAGCAGGTGCTATGGCTCAACATGCGAATCAAGATAAGGCAACTACTTGACATTCAAATCAAGATAAGGCAGGTGATATATATAAGATAAAGAAGATTAATGTCTATCTCTTAAGTTATAACTTTATTATCTCTTTTGTAACCTAATTGTCTCTTTGTTGTTAAGTATATACTTGCGTGTAAGTCTATATATACTTCAATAGGATAAATACATTGTCTATCACCCTTTCCTATAATTTCTCTTTTACTACCCACATGGCCACAACCTTCTAAATGGAACGTTTAAGATTGAATTTTATTTAATAATCTCTTTATTATTATTTGATTCTCTTATTGATTGCTATCAATTTTTTAAGCTTTATTTATTTTGGAATGTTGGAGAATCAAATGATATTAATGCATTTTTTTTAAAAAAATTAACTAGGTGGCCTTAATTAAAGCATATATATTGACGGCAATTAGGTCTTTAATTTCTTTTTTATTTATTTTATTTTATGGAAATTGTTTTATTAGGATTCATTAATTGAGTGTTTTTTTTTTAATTACTTATTTACCATGATTAGGAAGCAGCCTTAATTAAAGAATATAGACGGTAATAAGCGCTTATTTATTTATTTTTATTTTTTATTAATTTGGGGCCTTAATAAAATAGAGGCCCTAGGCGGCTGCCTAATCCGCCTAGGGGTTGAGTCGGCCCTACTGAAGATACTCCGATGCTTAAGTTAACATTCTTGTTTGGAGTGAGAATAAGAAATGAGTTGAAAGGAATTCATCAATCTCCTTTATCTCATGCGTTGCATCCTTTTTATAATGTTTTATGTAACTGCTTTCTGTCGTTACACATTCATTTGGATAGACCAACTAAATCAACCACTAATACCATTTTAAGACCTTCTTATAAAGATAAATACTTACAAACAGTATGGAAGGTACACCCAAAAGTTTTAATCCTAAGCCGTAGAATTGATTCAAGCAAACCAAATCTAAGTTGCATTGGTCAAGGTATAATTAATTTACTCCATATAATTTAAAATAGAATAATGCTATTATCATACGGTTATATGACTTTCATATAATTAGAATGATGTGGAAGTAAAAATTAACTTTTGATTTTTTTAATAAGTGTTGATCTTATGGCAAATTCTTATAGCCATATCATCAAGTTAATTATATAGTAGTCATATAATAATCTACTACATGATATTACTCTTTAAAATATATCAAAGGAGTAATACTAAATGCTCAACTTCCATTTCACTCATATACAATTGGACTGATGTGATAGTGCTAATTAATCCTTAGATTTTTTCATTTTTTAGGAAAGGCTGATCTAAGGGCTATGAATGGAGTTCAAAACAACAAAGAAAATTGTGAAAAATAAATGTGGTAGGCATGTAACGGTCAGCTTACCACATCAACCCAATTATATAAAAGTAAGACCAAAATTGAGTACGCGTACCATTAACCAATAATGAGTTTCGGTTTAGATTAATTTAGTGGGTCAAATTCCAAGACTTTGATAGTTTTCCTCATGGGTAACTCGAATATTAAGAAGAAGAAAAAACCCTTAAATCATCATGAGAAGGTAGTTCGATTGATTTACTGGGTGCAATTCCAAGACTTTGATTAATTGGTAACCTCGAATTTAAAAACAATAATAAGATAGTGTTAGAGGGGATCTTGGCTATTGAGGCAACAATTAATGACAAATTTTAGAATTAGGAATAATTATAGTGACAAACTTTAGATGATTCGTTACAGAAATGTTTATAAGACGAAACTGGCTGTTGGAAAGGTAGAAAAACCATAAGCGACATGTTGGCTGTGTTTGGCAATGGAATGGAAAAATGGAGTGAAACGATATTGTAGCAGATTTGATTGATATGAGAAAAAAAAGTAAAAATGTTTTGTATAAAAAAGTGAAAAAATTTGTTTTGTAATAATTTTTTTTATTTGAATAGTAATAAAAAGTAATTGATGTGATGTAAAAAGTAAGAATATTGGAGTTGATTTTGAGAATTGATTTTGAGAATATATATATATATATATATATATATATATATATATATATATATATTTATTTATTTATTTATTTTTGGGTCGGTCTGGCCATTTGCCAAACACAGCCGTTGTGTTTCTTCACGCGATCTAGCTAATTCATATATTTCATTTAGGGAAAATTTCGACCCCTTTCAATTTAATATATCAAAATCGCAAACTCAAACAAACTATAAATTGAGAATTCTTGAACTTTAAGGAAATAATTACAAAAGTAAAAGCGATGAAAGTTATGAGTTTTTCCTTTCATTTAATAAAGAGAGTAACCTAATTGGAAGTTTGGAAAATTTTATTTATAAAAGGCCATTTGGGCACGTCAATTTCACATATCCATCCCTCTTTACTGGTGATTAGAAAATAAAGCTATATACTATATAGCTTTATTTTCTAATCACCAGTAAAGAGGGATGGATATGTGAAATTGACGTGCCCAAATGGCCTTGCTAAAAACTCTCTTTGTGCACATATCAGTGATGGGTTTCACTCGTTTCTTCTTTGCAACTTTTCTGCGCTCCTTTTGACATTGCTGGTGATTGCCTCTGGCCCTCTGCAGCTGATGGGGATGGTGAAAAACCAGAGGAAAGGGAAAAAGAAGAAAAGGAAAAGCAACAACCAACCCCTTCAAAACTTGATTATGAGAAACCAAATCTAGAAGAAAAGGAAAAGCTACTCTCCACTGTCGTTGGTATTCAAGGATTTGTTTTATGTAAATCTGCAGGCCCCAACTACTTCCCACTTCAAGGTAATCTCTGTTCTTTATGTTTCTGTGAAAAAAAAAAAGAATTTTTTATTTTAATTAATTCATCCTTTTGAATCTCCTTTTTCTGAATGTATAGGAGCTCTGGCAAGGATAAGTTGTGAAGCTATTGATGAGCATGGCAAGGAGAGAGCTCCTTTTTCCATCTTGAGTAGTCCAACGGATAGTAACGGCTACTTCTTTGCAGCATTTTCACCTTCAGAGCTTGAAGGTAAGCGGAAGCTAAAGGATTGCAAGGCATTTCTCCAAAGCTCTCCACTGGAAACTTGCAAAGAACCAACTGACGTCAACCATGGCATTAGCGGCGATCTCCTTTCATCTTATCGCATCCTGCAGGACAAGAGGATGAAAACTATGAAACTCTACTCTGCGGGGCCCTTCTTCTACACCTTTAAACCTAATTAAATACAAGGGAAAACTTCACTAAGCCTCTCCGAAGTTCCAGCTGATTTAACAAACACCTTCTAAATTTTCAAAACTCTCACTTAGGCCCCCTAAACTTTGGTTTGCTCTCACTTTGCACCCTTTTAACGTTAAAGTCAAATAGTTTAACTTTTTATGCCCATTTTATCCTCACCTCAAAACTACACCCGTTTTGTGTCCTAAAACTACAACACCTACCCAGCCCAAAACGACGTCGTTTTAGGCATTTATTTATTATTATTTTTTTAAAAGAAAAGCAAAATATATAAATAAAAAAATAAAAATCAATGCCTAAAATGACATCGTCTTGGGCTGGGTAGGTGTTTTAGTTTTAAGGCACAAAACGGTGTAGTTTTGGGGTAAGGGTAAAATGGGCACAAAATTTGACTTTAACGTTAAAAACTACTAGAGGGGTTCAAAGTGAGAGCAAACCAAAGTTTAGGAAGCCTAAGTGAGAGTTTTAGTAATTCAGGGAGTGCTTGTCAAATTGGCTGAAAGTTCGGGAGGGCTTACTGAAGTTTTCCCTAAATACAATCTATAGGAATAATATTGTAGAATTTCACTGTTGATTTTCTTTTACTTTTACTTTTTTTTTTTTTGAGGGGCATGCATGATCATCAATCATTTTTTTTTTCTTTCTTCTTTTTCTTTTGAGGGGCATGCATGATCATCAATCATCATGGTTGATTTATTGGTGACTACCAGATTGCTACGTCCATCACTTAATAGATACTATGATAATTAAGCTTTGAAAAATAGTAACAATTTGAATTAAGACTCGCAATTTTTGACACCCTAGATCTATAGCCCTTTCTTTCCTATATATATATATATATATATATATATATATATAAAGTGGGGTTGAGACGCATCAGATCAAGAACAAAAGAAAGATAAAAAATTGTTTCTCGCCATATAAAAAGAATAATTACAACTTTAAAAGAATAAGAATATGTTTGGGATTGTGTTTGAAAAATAAAATTTTTTAAGTAAAAAAAAATATTTTTTTGGCAGAAACTTCATTTTTAAGCTTTTGCTAAAAGTGCGTTTTGGTAATTTTTAGGCTTTTTGAACTTTTAAAAGCGCTTCAATTTTTTTTACCAAACGTTTTTTTTTTCTTCAAACGGACTTTTTGAGTGTTAAACGCATTTTTAGGCCCCTCAAATGCACACCGAAATAGACCCTAAATCAATTTATTCCAATTAATCATATAATTTGTTTGAATTAAAAAAAAAAAAAAAACTTAAATAGACTCGTTGTAAAAACCCTAATTCTAATTGGACTTAATGACTAAAACTTAACCCTAATTCGACTTACTTCGAGCCAATTCCATTATTGAATTATAAAATAACACCGACTCTTAAAATAAAACATAAATTTAAATACTAATAACTAAAATAAAACAACAGACTAAATTACTTATTTATCTTATGCATTATTATTCCCCCTTCATCGGAAAAACTCGTCATCGAGTTTAAAAACGTGAAAATATATGTTGAGACATGAGAATGCTTTATGTCCAAGCCCAACTCTTTGGATCAGGCTTTGGGCATGGACAAAACGCATTCTATGGACTTAAATTTCAATCAAGCTTTGGGCTCTCTTTAGTACTCCTCCTACCCGCAAACTCTTTAGACTTTTGCACATTTGTTCGTACTCAAGGGACATTTGTTTGTGCTTGCGCTACTCTACCATACTGTATACCACCATCGGCTCTAATATCACTTATTAGAGAGATCCATACCTTAAAACTTGAGAAGTTTCTTAGTGAGCACAACCATCTTATATTAACCGCTCAAACTTATTTCACTCTTTCAATGTGCACAAGATTCAATATTTTTACACTTACACATACAAACTCAACATGATTGATGAATGCAGCAATGCATGTCAACGTCTAGATAAGTCTCTTTGTTAAATAATATAAAATGAGAGTATAATATGTAACATTTTTCTTCCAATATTGATCCAGTCCTACATATCCGCCTGCATCCACCTACAAATATGCAATTAGGTCAAAGTTTTATATAAAGAGAAGCAGTTTGTTCCATCAAATCTTCAAAAGGAACGCACTCTACTTAACAAATAATGAACTGAGTTAACATTAATTTGCTGGATGCTAGCTAGCTAGACTTAGCAGTTTCCCACGTCCCATTTAGATTATGTATAAGGTTCGTTCCCATCGTGCAGCCCATTAGCTTCCTACTTCACTTTCTTTTCTTTTCTTTTTTTGTTTTTGTTTTTTTTTTAATTGAATATAACAAGATTAATTAGACCCATTTCTTTAAAAAAAGCAAATAATGGTCAACATATATCTCCTCATATTTGTAGACGTGGTTTAATATAGAGAATAAGGATCTTGCAATTGAATATTGTTTGAATTATTGCTGGAATTCCGATCTTAATCTAGAAAAAGAGAAGTGTTAGAGAGCCAAAGAGAATTGTTCAAAATTTTTTCCAAACTGATGTGCCAAAATTCCAGCCACCCCTTGAATTTTCATTTTAAAATTCTGCTATGTCAGTTTGGAAAAATTCTGAACAATTCTCTTTGGCTCTCTAACACTTTTCATAGAAAAATGCTTAAACTAATTTACAATAATCAGTAATTATGGGCGTGTCTATGTTAATTTCTAAAAACTAACAAGGATACAGTACTTTTCTCAGTTTGGGTAGGAGGAAATTCTTCGACTTAAAGTCTATTAAACTAATATTAATTTGTCTTTACAACTTACAAGTAATTCTCAAATGTATTTTTAATAGGGTATGTGATTCTAAAATGTATTTTAAAATACATGTAAAAATCACATGCTTTAAATACTGATATCAGTTTAATAGAGTAAATTTAAAGAATTCCGTCCAACCCATTTTGAATGAAAGTTTCGTCTGACTAATAAGTACTAATTATTTTTGTGTAAGCAAGACTTCCTTTTTTTTTTTTTTTTTTGTTAAATAAAAAATCGTAATGACAGTCCACATAATTGCTGTAAAATGAGTCAACCATTGTGGAATAAAAGGCCATTTTTTAAAGGATAGCAGGGAAACTTTTTCTAACTATTATAATTACTAGGTTGTAGTTTGGGGTTTTGTTCAACATGTTGATTATCACCTAATTAATCAGGCATTAATATCCGTATCATGCACGTTGTTGACGACAAGATCGAGCTCTCCTTTGTGGTAAGCATTAATCATGATCATCTGCCATCAAAATCCATTAGTGTATCTACTATCGTGCAACCAAGTAATTCCTCAAATAATTAATACATATTTTATTTCATGGTTTATACTTTATAACATTATTTGAGCCACAATATCGCTATAAAAGGCCATGCATTTGTAGCCCCTTCACAGCACCCATCCTTCCTTCGATCTCTCTGTGCAAACATTACACAAAACATATATAGAAATGGCTTCAACTGGTTTCTTGTTGTTGACCCCTTTGCTTCTCATGTCACTGATAGTTATGGCCTCTGCAAACGATTATGGATATACCCCGAAGCCAGACTATCACGAGGAGAAACCAAAACCCCAAGAAAAACCTCTCCCCACAAAACCAGACTACTGGAAACCAAAGTCTCTTCCCGAAAAACGGGATTTTGAGAACTCACATCCTGCAGGAGTGGATGACCTACTCCCTACAATCATTGGTATTCAAGGGACTGTTTTATGTAAATTAGGCGCCAAGTACTTCGCTCTCCAAGGTAGTCTCGATCTCTTTGTATAATTAATATTACAGTTAAGTTACATGGGACACTTAGGATCGTAACACAATCTGGTTTTCTTGATTGTTATATAAGAAGATTGCATTTGATCAATTGATGATATGTTCTTGGTGAATGCAGGAGCCATTGCAAGGATAACATGTGTAGCTATTGATGAACATGGGTACGAGACAGCTCCTTTCTCCCAGCTGACTGAAGGATGCGATGCAAACGGATACTTCTTTGCAACATTATCAGGGCTTAAAGATAGCTGGAAGCTTAAGGCATGCAAGGCTTTCCTACACTATTCTCCACTTGAAACTTGTAAAGTTCCTGTTGATGTTAATCATGGTTTAAGTGGTGATCTCCTATCTTCTTACCGAATCCTCAACAACAAGCATACCAAGCTGTACTCTGTGGGGCCTTTCTTCTACACCTCAGAATCTGAGTCAGCCCCTAGCGGTGGTGATGGTGGTGGTTATTAGACAACATTATAATTTATATGCCTGTGTTGTTTCGGTTTTTTTTTTTTTTTTTTTTTTTTTTTTTTTTTTTTTTAAATTTTCAAACTGATTTAATATGTTGAGCTTTGGGAAAGGTGTGGGATTGATCAGTACTCCTCTTGTTTATTACTGATTCTATTGTAATAAGTCTTGTTCAATTATTGAGGCATGTTTCTGCATGCAACCCTCTTGTTATAAGCTTGCGACTTTCCTTACCTTTCAATTGATCTACTTTATAATCTTCTTGAACTTTTATTACTTTTACAAACACATTTCTAAAGTTCAAAAACTCTCAATTTAGTGTATCTAATTTTGAAAAATTTGAAATATCATCCCTCCACTAGGATTTAACCGAATTAGTCCTAACGGAGGAAGCCAAAATAGTAAAAATACCCTTGTTTAAAAATTAGAAAAGAAAATTTGTCGTTTGATCGACTCACGACCTCAATTGATCACGACCAAGTCATGGGAATTTTTAATTTTTAAATATAGTAGTACAGACATTTCACCTATACTCTATATGATTTAACCTCAAAACCTAATTGTAGATGTGTCATTGCAAATTTTTTAAAGTTGGATATACGAAATTGAGAGTTTTTAAATTTTAGGAATTGCAAACGCGATAAAAGTTGAGAGATGTTAATTAAATGCAGTTTCTCCTTAATTGTTTTAAGCATGTGATTACTAAGTGGAGTGAAAACCTAGGCCTGTACTAGCTAATTGCTTCTTGATTGTCATAAATTTGCCCCAATTTCGTAACACAATGACTACGCTTGCTCTATTGAACTCATATCAATCAATATGGACATTCAATGAAACGTAGAATTAAACCTCTATTTCTAATTAGAAAAAAAAAAAAAAATCAAATGATTTACAAAAGTGTTAATTTGTTAAAGAAATAATAACAGATATTGAATACAAAAGATAATCATCATGAGTAATAAAGTGATAACAAGAAGATAATCTGCTTGCTTAATTAGGATCTAATCGCATAGTAATGTTAATTTCTAATCCTCCTTATCTATGGGAAAATGTTGTGAGGATGGGAGTTAGTAATTGGGAAAAGAATACTCTGCTAGCTCTCGCCCTAGTAGGCTGGTTTTAAGCTCTTTAGGGGAATGAGATCAAACATGCATGGTGGCACCCCAAAAAGAGAGGAACAACTACTGAAAGTAATATTATGGAAAATTAGATTTGTTAGATTATTATTGAATGATTTATCTTCTGTTAGGGTGGAAATCCAATGAAGGACTAAAAAGAAAGAAGAATAAAAAAAATGCAAGAATTAATGCAATAATATTATTAAACTGTTCTAATTCCCATTCTATATATTTATAGATTGCAATGCAAGTTTCTCTTTTAACTATTACCTTCATATATGGAAGTTATCACCTTCCATGGAGATGATAGATTTTCTATCATCCAAGCAATCAACCCTATATATCCGCATCAAAGAATGCCTCTAGGAAAATTTTTGGCCCGTTTTGACCCAATTAGAAATCATATTTATAGTCACTTTTGACTAGAGTTTTCTATAGATGTATTATTGATGCCTTAAGTATTATTTCTCTTGAAAATAGTGAAACGACGTTGAAACTCTGTAAATGTAGTTCTTAATGGTGAACCACGTAAATATCATAATATATATATATATATATAAAAGTTTATTAGAAAATATTTATGAATTACTTAATATTATTTCAATTTTATGTCAAAATATTAATTAGTTGGAAAAGTTATAAAATCTGATGTATATATGCTAGCTAGGACTGCTGTTCTCGCATATATCATGCACGTTGTACGTTGACGACAAGATCGGTCTCTAATCACGATCATCTTGTGCCATCAAAGATTATTACTTCATTTTTTCTGTCGTGCAACCAAGTAACTCCTCAAACAATACATATTTTATTTCATTGTTTATAACATAATTGAACCACAATATCGTTATAAGAGGCCATGCATTTGTAGCCCCTTCACAGCACCCACCCTTCGTTGTTCTCTTAATTTGTACATATATGCATATTAACATAGAAATGGCTTCCACACGTTTCTTGTTCGCCACCTCCATGCTTCTCTTGTCACTCATTGTTATTAATGTCTCTGCAAACGATTATGGATATGCTCCGAAGAAGCAAGAGTATAATGAGAAACCAAAACCCCAATATAAACCTCTCATCCCCACAAAACCAGACTATTGGAAACCAAAATTCGAAGGGAATCCAACAAAACCAGATTATGAGAAACCAAATCCAGAAGGAGAGGATAAGCAACTCCCGACAACAACTGGTATTCAAGGGACTGTTTTATGTAAATCAGGTTCCAAGTACCTCCCGCTTAAAGGTACAAATATAATCTCTTCGTCTAATTGTTCTTTGTGAAACTTATCCTCCATCTTTAGATAGTAAAGTCTGATAAAATATTGATTAAATGATTAAATTTATCTTCTTCTTTTTTTAGCTTAAGCTTAAAAATGGCAGTTTTTCTCTGCCCAAGATTCTTGATTCGTTTAAATTTATTGGTTTTAATTTGTTATTGGTAAATGCAGGAGCCAAGGCAAGGATAACATGTCTAGCTATTGATGAGAAAGGGTACGAGACAGCTCCTTTTTCCATAGTGAGTGATGGATGTGATGCAAACGGCTACTTCTTTGCAACATTATCAGGGCTCAAGGATAATTGGAAGCTTAAGGAATGCAAGGCATTCATGTATTCTTCTCCACTGCAAACTTGTAAGAATCCCATTAACGTTAATCGCGGTATTAGTGGAGATCTCCTATCTTCTTACCGCATCCTTAAAGACAAGCATATGAAGGTGTACTCTGTCGGGCCTTTCTTCTACACCTCAGAATCTCAGTCAGCCCCCAATGGTTATTAGACAACATTTTATGCCTTTATTGTTTTTTTTTTTTTTTCTTCTAATTAATTAGTTTCTTAAATTGAGCTTTGAAAATGGTGGGGGATTGAGTTTCTGCTGTTTCTCTGCCATCTTGGAGATTTGTAATAAGCTTAATTTGTTGAATTAATAAGTTGAGGGCATGTTTCTCCCCTCTTGTTTAGATTTTATGCAACTTGCTTTATCCTTCAATTGATATGTATACCTGAGTTGGAAACATATTATCATGCCAAGGAGATTATATATGAGGAGTGAAAACTTGTACCAATTATTTATTAGTTATCTATAATTTCGTCCTGAATTTTGTAATAAAATGATTACACCGTTGAAATTGGAGAACTCAGAGAGAGAACAAGAATAGAATTAATTTGCTTATATGGGTATTTATAAACTACAAAAGAACCTTAGCTAGCTTTCAAGATTAACCTCACTCATTCACTTCACATTTAATTTCCAATTGCTTATATTATAAATTTTAAGTAAGTCCCACGTGTAGATCAATAAGCCCCATGTAACTACAAAACAGAAAGAGTTCGTCAGTTGGCCTTTGGTCATGAGATAGAGTCAGTATCTCTAAGCTTGGGAGAAGAAATGGAGAGAGTGAGAAAGAGATCGAGGTCTCTCCTAGAAGGAGGTCTCGTGAGTGGCATATGAAAAGCATACCCGAGGGAGAGAGGAAATAGACCTTTTATTGGGTCTCTTGGGCCTTGGTTGAAGTGGGCCTTATTTTAGGCTTTTTGGGCCTTCTTGGGAAGGGGTTGGGAGTTTTAAAATGGTTATTAGTGCTCATTGATCGGTGTATGAATTACATGTATGTTGGACGGATTGAGACTTCTTAGAATTTTCTTTAAATTTGAGATTCTCAAATTCATAAATCTCAGTTGTTTATTTCATCTAAGTGTTTAAAATAAACCATGTTTCAGCATTTAATGAGGAAGATACACTCAAGGAATTTAATAAACCATGTTTCCTCATTAAATGCTGAAACATGACTTATTTTAGATGCTTAGATAAAATGAACGGCTGAAATTTATGAATTTGAGAATCTCAAATTTAAAATGAATTTTAGGGGATCTCAATCCATGTTGGACAAAGCCAAGAAAAAGGAAAGGAAATTAAATTGGGTGGATATATTCGCAAATACATCAAACTTTTCTATATACAAGTGTATAGGAGCAAGTTAAGCAACAAACCGTAAAACACAACTACAAAGGACAAAGCAAGGAGCAGGAGATCTAGGGGGATTCGAATCACTAATTAGGATAACAATTATAAGAAAGGAGAGACAAAAGAAGAAGGCTTCCATTGCAACCCATAGAAGCAGTTCATTTAACAAGATTATACACAGCCTGTTGGAATAAGTGACTCATATTCTCTCAGGCATAGAGAGTAATACTAAAATATTAGTATAGTTGGGGGTATTTTGGGGTTTTTCAAAATATGTCTGCACAATTAGAATTTTCCTATAAATTTATTATGTTATAACCCTAAATCATTAATAGTGAAATATAATTGTGCTCTCTTGCGGACGTAAGCACATTGTCGAATCACGTAAATCTATGTCTTGATTGTCTCCTTCTCTCTCTTTTTTGTTTTTGTATTATTCATCATTATTGTATACGGTAACAACACAACCCAATAGACAAGTGCAGTGCCAATTGAGAAATGCTATATATACTACTTTTTCATCTCACTGAGATAATGTTATAATACTCATCAATCCTTGTTAAATAAAATTAAAAATTAAAAACTGATAAGCACTATTACATCATCCCAGTAATATTGCTCGTGCCCATTATACCTAACAAAGATGTGCCAATAAAGTGTTCTACATGTATTTTCAGACATAAGAATGAATTGAACGTAAGATCCCAACTCCACCCATTATGGATATTCCCCCAAATCAAATGTCAATAACATGCATTATGGGACCTCATTAGCCGAGTTATATAATTTATTACTACTTGTTTCAGGAAAAAAGAATTAATTTAATCTACAATGCATTAAAATATCACAAAGATTTAAAATTTTATCTAAACAGAATCTAATTGGTTTATCAAATCCTCAAAAGTTAAGAATATATTAGAAAAAAAGTTTTGTCGGGTAATTGACTTTGCACCTTTGCATGTCATGAGATTGCAAATATATAATTTGAGCTCCCCCTGATCAGCATTCCAATAATTTGATAGGCCTAGCAATCGTGCGACCAAGTAAGCTTCTTTCCTCGTATATTTAATTCCATGAAGAATATAACATGAATACACAATCATTATAAATAGGCCATGCATGATAATAATATTCCTCCACACCTCACCCATTATATGATAATGGCTCTAAACCGTTTCTTCTATGCTGCATCTTTTCTTCTCTTCACACTGGTGATTATTGCATCTGCTAGCGATGAAAAGAAAATCGCTGCAGGAAATAAAGAAAACCTCCTCTCCACAATTATAGGCATCCAAGGGCTTGTTTATTGCAAATCCGGCCCCAAATTCATCCCACTTGAAGGTAATTCCTATATTGTAACGATACACGGAAAACACCGGTCACACGCTATTATCTCAAAACGACAATTAATTTTGAGCTTCTATTTGGCACCCATGAATGTTTTTTTTTTTTTTTCTTCTATTATTCATCTTCTCAATATGAGACTCGGGTGTTTCATATATCGTATCGTTTTGTGCATATAAACTAGTGATTATGTCTTATTTGTTGTTCTCTTTTTTGACTCAAATTTTTGTAGGAGCTGTGACAAGGATAACATGTCAAGCTGTTGATGAGAATGGGTTTGAGACAGCTCCTTTCTCCTTCTTGAGTGATGCATGTGATGCAAAGGGTTACTTCTTTGCAACATTGTCTGGTGCAGAGGTGGAAGATAATAGGAAGCTTACAGAGTGCAGGGCTTTCCTTGAGCTGTCTCCCTCAGAGACTTGTGTTGTTCCAACAGATGTAAACAAAGGGATTAGTGGTGCTCTCCTTGGCTCTTATCGCCTCCTCAATGACAAGAAGATGAAATTGTACACTGTGGGGCCTTTCTTTTTCACATCATAAGCAAAATCAATATCTAATGGTTTCTAAGAATACTTAGTGTGAAACTTAAATAACCAAATTTTGTATTTTGTTTAGTTTATTTTGAACTGTGAGCAGGGGTAGGAGGTAGGTTTTCCTTGTTAATGGTTGACTTTATTGGTTGGTTGAGACTTGAGAGGAAGGGTCTTCCACAAGCTTCTGGAGATTGTTACCAACTAGCTTTTTCTAAAGAAATCACAGAAAGTTTTGTGTTTGGAATTGCGATTGAAAAAAGTAATAATTTGAAAATGCATGTAAAGAACAAAAACAAAATCACGATTTCATGCAGCATCTTTAAAAGTGCTTGTTCGAAAATGCATAATTTTAAGTATTATTTGGTTATAAATGGCTAGCTGTTCATGCATATCTCACATAGTTATTATTATTATTATTATTATTATTATTATCATCATCATATCCAGGAAAATATGATTTAATTGATGTTAGATACCCTTAAATCTTAATGAAATGATGCTTGCCTCCTTATAAAGGGGAGAAATAACACCTCATTTTCGACGAGCTGATCGAGAAATTGGGATAGAAGAAAAGTTTAACTATATCCACTCATTACTTAGAGTATTTTAAAAATCTTGTTTAAGAAATAGAGTTTTTAAGTGAAAAAGTATTTTTGCCAAAAGTGTATTTTGGTCACTTTTGGGCTTTTTAGACCTTTAAAAATGCTTTCAATTTTCTTTTACTAAACATGTACTTTTTTTTCTTCAAACAGACTTTTTGAATGTTAAATGTACTTTTAAACTCTTCAAACGCACACGTAAACAAGCCCTTAGAAGTGTAATCATACGAACTTTTGGTGTGCAGGAGAATAGGTGACAAATTTTAAAGTTAATGTCATCCTATGATATTAAATCCCAAACGCTCATTGTAATTGCTACTGCAATCCTTCGTAATTTTGTTAGAATACATGATAAGACGGATAAGGGGTTTTAATTAAGGTTTTTGGCGCACACACATACAAAAAAAAAAAAAAAAAACAAAAAAAGTTATATGCAAGTAAAGTTTGATTAGTCGGATGAGAATGTTCTAATAATTAAAAGGGTTAAATACCTGAAATCCCCTATGGTTTTACTTTTTTATTTTTTCTCCTCTAGGGTTTATTTTGTATCACAGGAGGTCCTTGTGGGAAACCCTAGTGGGGTTTCAAGTATTTAGCCCTAATTAAAAATATATACCTCATTTACCGACTTCCAATAAATCCCGAAGGGAAGCTTAACCCTTACTTTTTTTTTTTTATATGTCCGTATAAGAGTAGAGAGAGATAAATTCGAACTAATGATATCTGATTCATGAGACATGTCCTCAGCCAATTAAACTATCCCTTGGAACAACTTAACCGTTATACAAGTAAAAGATTAGACCCCAAAAAAAAAAAAAAAAAAAAAAATGGTGGTACGCTTTACAAGTAAAAAACACAAAAAGGAAAAGTGGTATGCTTCTATCGATGTAACACTTTCTTGATTGTTACTTAATTCGAATTGGGCTTCCCTATAATCTGGTTAAGAAAGAGTGAAACCTTCACACACCCTTGTAAAACAACCACTATGATATGATTGTGATTTTATGGGCGGTTTACTCTATTTTCTCAGAAAATATTTCTTTTTCCTTTTTTCTATTTTTTAATTTCTGACTGGAAAATGAGAAAAGAACCCTTTGTTCGTTTTTCTTTTTCGTTATTACTAATCAAAATAAATAAATGTAAATGTGCAATTGAAACAATCTTCTTCCGCCGCCTGGCCTTCTAGGTGACGAGTATTTTCAATGTCATATCACAGACAAGTATTTGGGTGATATTAAGGGTTGATTTTCATCGTCAAATCATCACAGTTTTATAGCATTTTACTAAATAATTTAAAAAATAAATAAGAATAATATTATTTAAGAGATTGCTACATATGTTTATGATATAAATCTTTTTGATTAATGAGGATTTGATTTGTGATTAATGTGGATTTAATTTGTAATTAATTACCTTTAATTTAAGGGATTTGTTTTGTATATATATATTTTTTGAACGAATTATCTCTTCATTGATATAAAAATCAAAGGATAATACTAGACATCCCAACATTTTTTTCCAAATTCCTTTTCCCAAATGATCTAGTTCATTTAATAAATAAATAGATTTATATTTTTTTTTTTTAAAAAAAAAAAAATGAATGTGGAGATCATTTGGGAAAGGGAATTTGAGAAATAGTGTTTGGATGTCTAGCAGCTCTCAAAATCAAATGGGGCAAAATGTTTCTTACAATGTGAAAGATACAATTTGAAATCTTCACAACTCAAACATTATCTATGACATACACAATAGCCTTTCGGGCTATTGTAAGACAATATCTACAGTTTCAGATTTGCAGCAAATTCTGATGAATCACATCTTTATCCGCTGTCAGGTCATTGATTCCCGGCCTGTTTTTATCTCTGCTACTAGTACTTTATCAATTGCAATCCCCTTCACTGCCTCTACCATAGTAACAATTCTTCTTTATGCCTGATAACTCCTTCGTCATCAGTGTATGGTTTGCTCCCAGAAAATGAATCATAAGAAAACAAAAGACCGACGGGAAACCAATTTCATTATTCTTAAGGATTCGTGAAAACAAAACATAAGAAAATGAATAAAACTTCACCCCATAGATCGCTACTAAAAGTAAATCTAGAGATAATACATTCTTATTTAAAAATAATGAAAATACAATAACAAAAACCCAACACACCCTCACGCATTCTACATGTCGCTAGAACGCACGCTGATGACCATTGACACACGCACCCTGGTTGATCTGCAGTGGAGGCGGGAAAAAGGAGGAGGAAGGGGGAAAGAGAAAGGAGGCGGGGAGGAGGGAGTTGTAACGCCCTCCCTCCACTTTGCTATGCTCTCTCAGTGTTGCAAGGATTTGTTTTGTATTTAAAAGAGAAAAATACATTTTACCCCCCTAAACTATCTACCCATTTGCACTTTGACCTCCAATATTTAAAAAGTGACACTTGCCCTCTCCAAACTTTCAAATTGTTGCAATTCGACCATTCTGACTTTTTTTTATCCCAAAATGCCCCCATCCTAAGTTTTTTTATTTTATTTTTTTATTTTTTTTTTAACAAAAAAAATTAAAAATTAAAAATTAAAAATTAAGGGGTGGCCGGCCACCCCAGTTGGGCCTAGGGGTGGCTTTGGCCACCCCAGACTAGATACCCCTTAATTTTATTTTATTTTTTTTTTAATTTTATTTATTATTATTATTTTTTTAACTTGGAATATGAGCATTTTGAAAAAAAAAAAAAAAAAAAAAAGTTCAGAATGATCGAATTGCAACAATTTGAAAGTTTGGGAGGGTCAAGTGTCACTTTTTAAACATTGAAAGTCAAAATGCAAATGAGTGGATAATTCGAGGGGTAAAATATATTTTTCCCTATTTGAAATTATGCTAAAGTTCTATAAATAGTGTCATATACTCAAATTATACAATTAATGAATAATATAGTCATTTAGGCTTTATCATGTAGACGTAAGTCATTGACCGAACCATGTAAAATCTTGTATTATTTTATTATTTCTGCTTTTATCTTATTTTTTCTATTTACTTATGATATAAAGATAGCATGTAAGTGAAAATCAGTTATATGGTTGTATCGTATGATTGGTATAACAATTCACTCCATAAACAAATGTGCAATTGAAACCAAACATCTTCCGCCGCCCTTGTTGGTGAGTCGGTGACAAGTATTAAAACTCATAGGTGGTGGTACAATGACAGGAGGTGACCCTAAGAGAGAATCTACCGTCTGTGAAGGAAGAGGTGGCAATGCAATGAGATGCCACGTGACATATCTGTCCAAACACACCCCCGGTTCAACCTCTGTATTGATGCTTCACTCCTTCTCAAAGTCAATCCTACCCCTAACTGCTCTCCTCTTAAGAAAATAACTCATTTGATTGCTCAACAAAACTAAACTGACACACCCAGAGAGTACAGGAGAGAGCTTTCATGGAGGAGCAAAAGAGCACATGCAAGCGAGATAAGAAGATGACCCAGATAAGCTTTGGCGGCGGAGATGGTATTGGAGCACTGGTTGTTTTGGGAGGAGCCTTGGCCGTTGCAGGTTTGATGGCAGTTTTTGCAATCAAGAATAGAATAAGAAGGGTCGACGGCAATGAGAACTCACAGAAGCCTAGCGGTCGATCCAAAGAATTGAAGAAAAACTTCAGCTGCAAAAGAAAAGATGAAGGGAGTGAAGGGCTGCGCCTTCTTTCTCAAACTTCATTGCCAGCCAATCCTTATAATTCATGGTTCGCGCTTGTAGTTGATTCTGTTGAATGATTGTGTTTTCCTATGATTGTAATTAATCCTCAGGGCATGATCAATCTGCAGTTCCACGCGCCATGAAACGTCGAAGATGAGCGAGACAGAGGTCTTCACCAAAAGTTTGATCCTGGTGAATGTTTATGCAATTGATTGTAGTCATAATCTTTAAGTGTCCTTGGTATATGAATATCACTATGTGCTGAACATTGATGCCATTGTTAATTTGTTGTAGGAAGAGAATCCTATGACTGAAATGGTCAGCAAGGAAAAAGAGGATTCCTTGAGTGGTCATCAAGAGATCATCATACTTTCGGATGATTCAAAACCAGGAAGAATTGCATCGTGCGAAGAATCTTTGTCGCCGGAGATTCCTATTGAAGATGAGAAAGCGGATGAGTGTGGAGTCATCCAAGAATCTTCGTCGCCAGAGATTCCAATTGAAGATGAGAAAGCGGATGAAGCAGAAGAGATTGCAGTAGAAGATTCAGCAATGCAATCAGTTGGAGAAGATGATAAAGCGGATGAAGCGTGTCCGATTGTTCATGCAGTAGAAGATTCAGCAATGCAAGAAGACGCATGCGTTTCAGAGGAAGGCGATGAATGCTCAGAAGGCACCGGCCAGTCTTCTGTGGGATCAAATGCAGAAGCAATTTGGCCGGCAGAGTTGATGGAAGAATCATCACAAGAACACAAGCAAACTGATTCCATTGTTCAAGGTTCTATGGAAAAGCCGGAGGAAGAAGATAAAACAATTAAAATTGATCAAGAGCATGATTACCTTGACAGCAGCAAAAATGGCGATGCCTTCGAGAATGAGGCTGCTGAAAAACCAATCACAATACGGAAGGAAACGCAGGAGCCGGTTATGGTGATGCATCAGCCATCACGCTCATCAAAGTTGAGAAATTGGATTTTGTGTGTGTTCTTGCTCGTGGTGCTGATGCTGTTGCTTTCTCTCACCCATCGTAAAGCTATGTCTTATTATTCCCAACTGTATCCTGATTCTTTCATTATCCGTGAAAGTCTAGAGAAGCACTAGATTTGTTTTCAACAAGTTGGGGACAAATAAGAGAATTGAAATTATCAAAAGGTACACACCACACCATCTAGTTTTTGAACGTTGGATGCTCATTATGCCCCATGCCATGCTGAAATTAACCATGTATGATCATGAAGATCTTGCAGAAAAGCATGCAATAAGGAATTATAAACAAGTACAAACAGAGACCCAAAAAAAAAAAGAAAAGGAACAATTTTACCGAAGAATTCTTCGACAGTATCAACAATTTTTTTGACGAGTAATTTTTTGTCTCCAAAGAGAGAGAGAAGAGAAGATTCTAACTAATAAGATCCGTTAACGTTGAGAATACTCATAATTTTCATGGTGTGAAAGAAAATTGCAGGAAATTGACAGAGCCCTTGTACGATGAAGCAATGCCATTATAACAAAATTCCCATGAGAGAAATAATCTTCTTCCACTAATGCATTAAGAAAGAATTGTAAGAATATACACAAGGGGGGAGAAGATAATATTGTCATAGTATGTGAAGGAAAAAAATTTATATAGCAAGAGATTCTCACAGCCCTTCCTATAATTGTTTTTCTGTCCTGTCGTCTCAAGAACTTTATAAAGTGTATACCTCCTCTTACTCTATCACTCTTGTTTCTATATACAGTGCCCTCAATCCACAGACTAAGCTCTTTGGCTGCTGCGGGTTTATTTGTAAAGTAGTATCCAACCAATAGATGAGAACTAAGGAACTATATACCCAAAAACTAAGATATGATTATGACACACTCGAATCAGAATTTTTCTGAGGACAAAACTTCATACCCAGGTGTTGCTGGGTAAACTTCTTGGGCTCGTGGCTCAGCCGATCATTTAGCATTCAAGAAATCGATGGGTTTCAATTGAGCTTGGCCAGCTGCAACCCGTAGACCATCCCAAAACACCAAGGATTAGATCTATGCTTGAGCAAGCATTAACCTGGGGGAGAAACAATATTATATATAAGAACTACAGATTCAAGACAGAAAGACTAAAAATTAAACATAGAAATAGGTAGTGATACTATCAAGTCTGGAGAGGGATCTTGCGCACTACCAGACAGTCCGCGTTTCCGTCAACATGAAATAGCATGACAGCCATTCCCCTCCCTCCATCAATCTCAGCCTGGTCAACGAAAATGCTAGAGTCACATAATAAAATAGCACAGTTTACAGATATTAATAGACACATTCAATCATCTGTTGAATCAATTTCAACCACTCACCACGCAAGAACATATAGCAATGCCTGCAGCTGCCAATGCTGTTGTGACCTGAGCCATCATGCCTGAAATAATTGTTTAACAACAATAACTAGGTTAAGTGACATTCATGAAGGAAATCTAAACTTGACAAAATAATGGTTAGATATTCCAGTTGAGAATCTGGGTGGTGGATTCCCCACAAAATTTCTATAGTGTCTTAACTTTTTTTTTTTTTTTTTTTTTGTAATTCTTCTATAGTTATTTTAAAAAATAGTTATTTTTAAAATAACTATAGAAGACTTACATGTTATAGCATGATCATCTCCATCCGATTTATATGGATGGCCAGTTAAAATAGAAAACTAGCAAGGAGCCACGCATTACTAGTCTTATATGCCCACTAATGTTTCAAACCTTCTGGCAAAGCAAGAGGAAAGCAAGCATGGTTTTTATTTACCGAGTAAAACTTACCTCTTCGATCTATGCACACTACACAAAACCATTGGATGGAGTGCCCTTCAAGATTGTGCCAAGAGGCAATCTTGCTGGCTTGCCAACTTTCCAAACAAGGCAAGACTTCTTTGTACATCGGAATGTTTGCTTGCATCACCTTGGCAACACCATTTCCCTCTGATAATAACTCCCCTTTCACCTTCAAACTTACATGCTGCACGTGCTTACTATGTTTTCCATTGACCTTGGGGGCCCAAATGCTTCCATTTTTTCTTCCTGGGGATGATAGTTCCACAACATCCATAAGGATTTTATCCCACATAGGTTTGCTCCCCTTGGAAGGATCTGGGAGCTCTTCTGCTTCACTCTCCTCTTCAGAATCAGCAACGAAGTCAGTTACTGTATCTGCAGTTATTTCAGCAGCAGATAGTGCAGCTTGTTCCTTCAGAAACTACACACAAGAAAAATGGTAATTATTTGAGGAAAGGCAACTAGAAGTAGGAACAAAGTGCCATCCAACCACATAAAAATGTTTACTTTCATAATTTTGTGTCTGGCACTACGTGTTTTAGTATGCTGCATCCATTGCTTATGCCTCTGGAAAGCTGATTTGCTCGAGAGTGCCTGGTAAATCAAGAAAACTGTGAACCATCAAGAAAGCAGTTTGGGTGATTGAGTATTGCACATAGACCACCAAAAACATTAGGATGCTGCTTCTTGTTATGTGTTTGAGAATTGAGATAGTCTGCTGGACAAGTAAGACTTGTTTGAATAATACACAACGTGCTGGAAAAATTTACCAAGCAAGATCTTATCATTTCAAAGTACAGAAATCATACCATCATGAAGAAAGTACAAGATCTTAAATAGAAAAGAAAACTGAGTTACCACTTCTTCGGTATCTCTTTTTTTTTTAAAAAAAAAAAAAAACAACTATGTTTAATGGATATGCATCTTAAATTATGATTGTTTGGGATGCTCAAAATGAATTTGGAACTTTAATGAAAAGCTTTAGAAGGACTGGTTCACATAGTTTCTTTTGGTGGCTCAAGCAAAACCAATGCATTACCAACTTAGCATGACATGACATACAGTGCACAAAGAGCCCCCCACCTGGCTGATAAAATTCTGATTATCTTGATATGTAATTGTAAATTTGAGTGAAGAATCATGGCATCTGAACACTTCCTCTAATGTAATTGCAAAAGGAAATAATTAAATACTATTTTCCACATCATATTGAAGGAAATTTTTCTTTTTCCCTTCCTTTACAAAAAGTAATCATATACAAGGAACTCTGTACATTCCACAAAGATAAGTTCAACAAAAAGGAAATTATATTAAGACAATGATAATACTAACATTATAGGTGATTATCTCCACAACTTCCGCATTTGCAAGAACATGCATAGGAGAAACAAGATTACCGTTGACCTGCATAGAAGAAAGTCATGCACCACAACTGATTGATTCTGTTTTTTCAGGAGTAACACTCAAACGGACAAAAGAATAAATATCAGTCAAGATTGAGAAAAATACCTTCGCAGCCACCATCTTGTTGCCAATTTCAGTGTGTATCATATAAGCGTAGTCAATAACAGTTGCCCCCTTAGGCAGGTTCTTAATCTGCACATAATGTCAACCATCAATAAACTTGAGCAAGACATTTTTATATGTGAACATTAATTATGTTTTTTTATTGTCAATATTCAAAAGATAAAATAAAGAAAAAAGACAAAACTGATATGTAAGAGAATCCACTGTCTTACCTCTCCCCTTGGTGTAAACACAAAGACACGGCTGCCTAACAGATCTCTGGTGATGGTGTCTACAAATTCCCTAGAACTCATATTGCCAACAAACTCCTCTTGCCATTCTCTGATTGCATTGAGCCAGCCAACCTGGAGGTAACAAAGGACTTCATATTTGAGAATAGCATTGAAGTTAGGGTCTTGAAATGGTTTGCCATGAAAGCCCTTCAAGAAGGATTGCTAATTATCACAAATTTTCCAGGAAAAAAAAATAGTGAAATACCCTGAGAGCAATGTTTGCATTGTTGAGACAGACAGTCTTTGCTCTTGAACTTCTACCATTAGGCATTGCACGTCTAACTAAACTACTACCAAATACTCTCCCAGTATAATGAGCAGCAATGCCTCTCTCAGCTATAAGGTCCATCTCTTCAGTTCTTATCTGCCAAAAAAGAGATAACTCCAAAGATGAACAAACACTGCAGATGTAATTATATAAATAATTAAAGGAAGCCACTCAAAAATAGAAATCAATAACTTAACAAAAGCCTTGTTTGAAACTACGCAGGAAAAGGGAGCTGTTCAATAACGATCATCCAATACTTACCTGAACTTCTAGCCTAAACATGCTCTCATACAGAAAGGGAATCATGGTTGTGTGCAGACTCTGATAGCCATTAGGCTTTGGGGTTGCTATGTAGTCTTTGACCTGTTACGAAAGAAAAACTGATAACTTAAGATAGATACCAATTAATTTTTTCTAATCATAGAACTGTTGCTCTTCAAAGAGAAAAAACAGCAGTATACGCACAGCTCGAGGAACAGGGGTCCAGATTCCATGGACCAATCCCAGAACATGGTAGCAAATCTGTGGAAAATGCAACAATCAGAACAAGCAGCAGTTTACCGAGTATAGAGTGTAGCAAAAGACACCTAAACCCTTTGGCATGGGCAAAGATTTACCTGATGTGGACTGCATAATGGCCCAACTCCAATGTTTGCCTTTGGTTTTATGATAATACGAAGCTGGTCATGACAAACAGGAAGAAGTCTGTGAATAAGCAAATATAAAACATTATGTATATTGCCTCATCAGATTTTCATTTTAGTGCACGGATAATACCACAACAAACCTGTGCAATTTGGTTAAGCTCATTGATAGAGCCTTTAGATTTGAGGAAAGATTTATAGATACTGCAAGTAAACAACAAAAATCTCAATTTAAGGCTTGTCAAAAGACTTTATAACAACACTTACAACAGGGCATCAAAGAAGATAGCTAAATTAATTTCAAACAAGAAATACAATATCCCATCCCATATAGGGCACACTTAGCATGACAAGAAAATAATATCTCACTAAAACACCTACACAAGTCGGATCCCAAGAGAGTTTCCCCAGACATCTTGAGATCCCGACAGGGCTCTTTTGTAAAATATATCCATACACATAACTGGTAAGACATTAATGTAAAGTATGTGATTGATTTGCATGCTGAGATTCTCCACAAAGTAATACACCACCTAATTGGCTATTCAATCACAAATGATACATATAAAACTTGCAAACTTTAATCATGTTAGAACACCAGACACAAGGATCATGAGTTTAAACATATCATAAGTAGGACAATAAGTAATCTAACGAGTGGAAGTAGTAAGTTTTAGGGTTTGACCTGTATGGCTCCTTACATACAGAGCGAACTTCGGTTTTCACTGTCATAAGGTCTAGAAACTGATCATCCTCAATTTTCTTCATCAAAATTTTGTTTGCCTGATTCAAAGTGACAATGCTTGATAAGTAAATCCCATTAAGACATGAACAAATCAAAAGCTCCTGAACTTAAGATTCTCCAAAAGTTAAATTCTGATGTCACATGTTATTAAAGCCACCATACAATTGATAACAATCTTTTCAAGCTCTATTCAAGATTTCTTGTTTAAACAGAGAAAAGCATCACCTCCACAAGTTCTTTCTCATGTTCTTTATAGAGGTCTGCAATTCTTCTCTTGACTTTAGCATAATCTTCAGCATTTGTGTACATGAAGGATAGATTTTCAAGTTCTGACTGCATTATAATACCAATTTGTTATTGGAATATGAAGTAACAAGACAACAACCATCAAAGAAACAAAAGACGGGATATGAAAATGCAGTTTAAATTATAATCGTTCAATGGTTCTAAATTTGGGCAACAAAGGCAGTCAGGGATAATCATTGCTAATCTTGATCAAAAATGGGTAAACAAGTGCGAACACATACTTGGCAAAAACAAAAAACAAAAAACCTTATCAAAAAACAAATGCAAACACCCGCAAGGAAAGATATATAGAAATAGGTGGCATACTTGCATCTTCAGAGCACTTATTAAAGATGTCAATAGAACAACTGAAAATCAAAATACAACAAAGTAGCTCCTGATAAGAATGAGATAATTTATTCGTCTAAAAGATGCCTCAGCCATGGTATCTTAGCTTTGGCACCATATAAGATACAATGTCTTAAACTCTTAGTCACTCTGAACCTGGAATAGACTCTTGGAACTTTCAATGCACATAACCGGATTTTTCTTTTCGTCTTACCTCAAACCAACCTTCAGCTGTTAGATACTCAGTTTGATGAATTCACTAAGTATAAAAAAATTAAAAAATAAAATAAAAACTGAACTTACACATGCAACTTTATCATATTTCATCATTTGGAATGTTGAGAATATGCAAATACAGTAAATTGTGAAAGTCATCAAAAATGAGAGAGTACAATTAGTGTCACAGTCATAATGAGATGGCAGAATTTGAACAACAAATTATCTGGAACACAAAAGCATCAACAGAAAAAAAAAAAAAAAAAAAAAAAAAAAAAAAAAAGAAAAGAAAAGTAAAAGCCATGCAAGGAAACATAATGGTCTACCTTGATTTGGTACATCCCAAGCAACTTCGCTAGAGGTGCAAAGACCTGCAAAGTCTCCATTGCTATGCTCAACTGCATGGAAAATAATAATGTGAATAGTAATATCAAGAAAAGAGTAGATAAACAACTAATATAACGCTGATAACACACTACCTGCTTATGTGGAGGCATGTAAGAAAGGGTTCGCATGTTATGTAATCTATCAGCTAGTTTAACAATGATGACACGGACCTGAAACAGCAGCTCTTTGAGTCTCAAAATGGTTTTAAATATAATCAAGGCAGAGCATTGACAAAATTGTAAATAAATAGGTCACCTCCTCTGTCATGGCAAGAAACATCTGACGTAGGTCATCAGCTTTTACATCTTGTACTGAATCATTTTCATTTTTACACTTCAGTTTTCCCAGTTTAGATACCTAATCAGGTTAGTGAAGAATATGAAAACCAATGTAATCTGGCGTTTGTCCAACATAACAGAAGTTACTGAAGAAGAAAGATATATAGTACCTTAGTCTCTCCTTCTACTATGCGGCGCACAGTAGCACCAAACTCCTCCTCTAATCTTTCAAAAGTAACAACATTTGTATCCTCAACCGTGTCATGTAGTAATCCAGCAGCTATGGACTCCCAATCCAATTCCTAGAAGAACAATTGGAATCAATTTTGATAGAAACTGCAAGAAAAATACTACTCCAAAGAGCACTTATTTTTTAACTTTGTATGACTCACAAGTTCTCCTAGTATACGAGCAACTTCAACTGGATGAATAATGAACGGCTCTCCACTGCGTCTTTTTTGGCCATCATGAGCCTCAAAAGCCAGCTATACCAACAGTAAAGCTACATTTAGATATCCAGCCCTTCAAAAAGAATGGTCTGGAAGAATGAGAATACTAGGATTTCTTGCCAATCAGAGAGCTAACCTGAAGAGCCTTCCGGACCAATTCTAGCTCTTTAGATGAAAGGTATGAAATACTGGGCTTAAGATCCTGAGGCAATCAAAGGACCATAGTTTAAGTCTATAGCTCAAACCACAGGAAACAAACCTCTCTATATTAAATATTATTATCGTTATCACTACTATTAAGATGTCATGTTGAGCAATAACCGAATCATACCTCCCACAACCTTTCAGGAGAAACCTCATTGAAGGCATCTGAAGAGAAGGAAGAAGAACAGCACATGGGCCATCTTTTACCAGCAACATGAAGCAGTCTTGGTTTAAGGAGTCTTCCAAGAAGAACCAAGTCCAAATCATCACTAGAAAACCAGCCTCTATCATTAAAGGCTTCACATCTCTGGAAGAGGAGAAGATTGAACAAATTTTGTGATTAACAACCATGCAACCCAGTTTGTATACAACTGACCAGTAATACTGGATACATACTACAGGTCCATAATTTATTGTGCGACTCACAGTTTTGTTGCAAACATTGTAATTCTATTATGATAAAACCATGAACTTGCTTGAGACAATTCGAATCCACATTTCATAAATAATTTTTAAAAAAATATATTGGGGATTTTGGAAAAAGAGGAAGGGCCTAAAAGTTATGTCAACAAGATCGTGAATAAATATAATAATTCATGTTTTCCTCAGTTACTCATATCAGAAAAGAAGATGGGAAATCTTATACAAAATCCACTAAATTTCTCATTTGTCAGTGACGATTAAGATCCAAAAAAATTCCAAAATTAATTTTAATCCTTTTTTAGCACACTGCAAAAGATTTAATCAATTACATGCATGTCATGAGATACTTGGAGGCTTCCTACGCATCAAACCAGCATCCCAACTTTAGCTTAAATTCTGACCTCAGTTAAACATTTCTCTTGCATAAAATGCCGTACAGTTCCAAAGTTTTGAACATGATATACACATGACAGACAAAATGCATTTAATAAGCGCAGAAACCAAATTCAAATGCTAAATATCCAAAGGCAGATCAAGAAACTATACAGAATTACTCCGGTTTCTTCTTCCATTTCGCCCGTAAGATGATGAGGAACACTGAGGCGGGTGAGCTGTGCACGCAAGGAACCCGGTCAAGGCCCTCGGCGCCTTCCACGCACACGAAAGAGCACTACAATCATATCTTCCACTCCCATCCCACTTTGGTGATTTACATACGTTAACGCATTCTAACGAAACTACAAGATTCAAAAAACACATTTTTGACAATATCAGGGCCCCAATTCACCAAGAATATGAAACCTCAGAAAACCAAAAAGACAAAAGATAAGTTCTTAATTACCCGTTTGGTTGCTGAGAAAACACTACACAAGCGAAAACAAAAACAAAAACAAAAACAAAAATTGACTCAAATAAGCCACATAGAAGTACTAGGCTAAGTTCACTAAGTCTTCATCTTTTCTTTCCTTTATTGCTTCAAGTTCCGAAGAACGAAAACCCACTATTTGAAATTTCAATTCCCTTCATTTTTCCCACATTTTCTCAGCAACCAAACAAAGTAGACATACAGACCTGACAAGGAAGAAGCAGAGGCCATTTGTAAGGGAACAGAGCAATCTCATTGAATCGAGCTCAGCATTAAACAACCCACAAAACACACACCCCAGAATAGCTCACCAAGAATTCACCAAAACCAAAGCGGGACACAATCAAAAACTCATTGCTTGGACTTTCCGTGAGCTGCGCTTAGGAGAATCAGAAAAGCGTTTCGTGTGGAGGCGAAACGTTCGGTTTCGGACAAATAAGCGAGGGATTGAAACGAAGAAGGAGGCGAAGAGATAATTTAGAGAGAGAGTCAGAGAGAGAGAGATATGGAGCTGAGCCAACGCCACACAAATGCCGTTCGATAAAGATATTTTTTTTCTTTTTTTCTCTTTGGGTTTTATACTTGAGGCGTTGAAATTGGAAATTTATTAATGAGGTTGATTAATTTTAATGGACTAGTTTAGAATTCTTTTCTTTGAAAATATATTAATGTCAAAGAATTCTTGTAAGAACTTTTTTTAAATAATTATTATTAAAAATAATTTATTTTTAATTGAAATATTTTCTCTTTTCTAAAATAAAATAATAATAAGACTAGTAAAACTTATGATTTTGTAGGTATATCTCTAAAATATAGAGTTTTGCTTTTGAATCACTTTTTTTTTTTTTTTTTATATATATATTATAAAGGATATGATTAGAGATGGTGCTTTGTGTTTATTTGTTGAGTTTAGGTCGTGTCGACACTATTAAGACATGGGTATAAGATTAAACAATCATAATATAACTCATTTTAATTAAATTGGTCAGATCCATCAACTTTAACCTTACTAATTTCGTATTGAGTTTGTGGTACGGTTGCGGGTAATGTAAAAAACAGTCAACCTTAGTGTCACATGTCGGGCAGTGGCGGATTTACGCAGGGGCGACCTGGGGGCAGGCGCCCCTGGTAAATTTTTTTTTTAAAAAAATTTATTAAGTATTTTGAATCAGAATTTTATGGGTGCCCCTGGTAAAAAAAAATTACCAGGGGCACCCTTGGCCTTCTTTTGGTCGTTCAAATGGCCATTATGTAGAGAAATGAGGCTATTTTTTATTAAAGAGAGAGAGAATAAAGTTATATTTTATTAGTGGAGAGAGAACTTATAATAATTTATTATTAAAAAAAGATAGTGGGTGAATTTTTTAGTGTTTCTAGTCATAGTTTATAGATAAATGTGATTTTTTTTTTTTTTTTTTGCTAAATTTAAACCCTTAGTCTCTTTTATGTAGGCTTAAACTCTAATATAATTTATGCTTTGAGATTTGAGGCTTTTCTAAAAGAAATAGCCGTATGCTAATAGCCCACTAAAAGTACTCATTTTTCTTAGACACTAGTAGTCATTTAATTGTTTTTAGTTTATTTCGTAAGTAGTTTAAATTATTATGTGTTTGTGACGTCGTTAGATGAAGATTTTTAATAGTTACTTTGATTTTTTTTTTTGTTGGGTAATTTGATGAGTTTGATTTGATTTGTGATACATATATTATGGTATAATTTATTTTTTTGATTGTATTTACCGTATTATAAAAAATATATATAATACATAAAGAGAAAAAAAAATTAATTTTTTACGCCCCTGGTAACTCCTATTCCTAGATCCGCCACTGATGTCGGGCTTCGGGTTATGTCGAGATATGGACATAAGACTATATAGGTCAATAATAACATAATCCTTTAATTAAACGAGTCAAACCCTTTAACCTTAATCCGTTAATTTTGTTTTAAATTCATGTCGAATTCATAAATCATGTAAAAAATTATCAACCTTAAATATGATATTACCTTAATGTTCTCCAAGTTTGAAAAGCAGGTTAGAAAGTGAGTGTTGTCCTTAAATTCCCTTTGTAATCTTTATCTGAATTGTCAACTTAACTGATTAATCGGATTTTGTGAATCCAATTATATGGGCTCTTTTCTTGTAGCCCTTTTCATAGATCGAAAGAAAAAAGAAAAAAAAAAGTTTAAAAGTTTAAAAGTTGCATGTACTATACAAGTTATGCAAGTTAATTACAAGTTAAGTGGGTTGATATGAATTTGATCCGTGTACTAATCGTGTTTAACCGAATTGACCCATTTTCACTTAAATCATATTACACTAAACCCAAACCCTCTAACTTTATATGGTATTTATGTCTAGTTTGTAAGTAATATCAAATATTGTTAGTAATAAAAACACTGCAAAATAAAAAAGAAAAAAGAAAAGAAAAGAAGGATAAGGCATGGTCATACTGAAAATGGCTTAAGAGGGCTACCAACATTATGACAACATTATGAGGTCAATTTAGATTTTGGTATTGAGCTCATGTCCCAATCCAAGTACATTCTTGTTCTTTTCTTCATTTTGTTTTTGTCTTTCCTGAGCTTCCTCTTTTTGTTTATTATCTTTTCAGTGTTCTTGCTTAAAAATCTATGTTGGGAAACAATATGTGCTCAGTGGAGGTTGGTAATTACCGACATTCGAAAAAAAAAAAAGAAGGTTGGTAATTACACTAACATTAAAAAACAAAATGTGCAAAAATAGTATGAAAGCACTAGCTTAATTTATTGGGAATTTATGACGTCAGTGCTTAGGTAAGAGGGATGCTTAATGCACCCTTCAAAAGTTGTGTGTTTTTTTTTTTTTTTTTAACAAAAAAATGGTTGGCCAGGGAGATCAATTGCTATTCTATCTAGATGTGACCATAGTAACACCTACCTGCTACACGGGAGGGACCTAGAAGGTGGGAACCGTAGACGCTCCCTCAAGTCTATCTGAACCATAGCCTGACCCATGCAACCCCACCATCCTTAATGATCACTTCAAAAGTTACTTAAGGCGTAATGAGTTATGTATAATCCAGTACTATGCATTTAGTGGCGGAGCCAGACATTTCAGAATGTAGGGGCCATAAAAAAAAAATTTCGTGTCCTAAAATTTTTTTTCACACTGAAATTTTGGCAATTCACACAATATATGCATCACAAAAAAATATCTATAAAAGTTCATAAATATGCGCTCAAATTGATATATTAGAAATATAACATGTCGGCACTACATCAAAAAGACAGAAATACAAAAAAGTGTCTAGAACTGCACTTTACGATCTTTTAGAAATACAAAATCATCAAGTATCGAATCTAAATCGAAGCTTTCAGTAATTTCCCTTACAATATAAAGAATTAAACTATTTGCAAGAAAATCATTCTCCATTTTGTTGCGTAGTTATTTTACAATTTTCATTGCTGAAAATGCTCGTTCGGTAGTTGTTGTAGATACTGGAAGAGTCAAAATAAGACGAATCAATCTATCAATAAGATAGTATATCTTTGATTTTTCTGTCTTTGCCAATCCTTGGCATAATTCTGCAATAGAAGATAAATTTTGTAATGTCGGATCGGGCCATTTGTAAACTAAATTTATTTTGTAAACTAAATTTGTGCTCTTGAAAGTTCATTTTGTAAACTTTTTTTTTTTTTTTTTTTAAATATGGAGGGGCCAGCTGCAGCGCATTGGGCCCTATTTAGAAAAAAACAAATGAACTTTCAGGAAAATGGAGGGGCCCTATTTAGAAAAGAAAAAAAAAAAAAAAATTCTCAATAAATTAATGCTGATCCACGGCCTAGTGCTGAAAGTGTGAATTTTTTTTTTCAAAAAAAAAAACCTTTTTTTCTCAATAAATTAATGCTCATCTTTAATTTTTTTTTCAAAAAAAAATTCTTGGGGGGGCCACGGCCACCTCTGGCCGACATGTGGCTCCGCCACAATAATGCATTAACATAATTTTGTCATATTCAGCATTGTTCCAAATAGCATTGCAAGACCAAGCTTATAGCACAGTTGATGCAGATCAAATAGCCAAATTCCAGGAAAAGAGTTTCATTTGAGCAAAAAAAAAAGAAAAAAAGTGTCGTAAAAGCTTATGCTGCACTTTATTCAGGAGGAGCTGGGGCTTGGCTGCACTAAGAAATGAAAGATATATAAACTAAGCTAGAAGATTCCAACAAAAGAAAAGGAACAAGGTCCACTGGCCCCCTCTGCCTTCATTTTTGGCTGCTACAGTAAGAATATACCTCAATGTAATGAAAGCATCTGTGGTGTGAATGGGTCTTTTCTGTCTGCTGGAAATGGAATATGAGTTGAATGCGCTTTTATTCACCAAGAAAAACATATCATCTATATGTGGTTACTGCCTCTTTGGGGAGCCAAATGAGTCGTCACGGCAGCAAAGACTTGGTCAAGTCAAGAAGGAAAAGGATAAACGAAGAGGAATTTGGCAAGTGCTTATCTAGACTCTGTTGTTAAGTTTCATATTGATTTCTTCATGAATATATAAGATTGAATTATATAAGTGACTCCGACCAACTCCGATTATAAGTGTTTTTCCTTAGTCGTATAAAAATCAAAGAAGCCAATTTATTTGAATATTGTTAGGAGAAATTATTTTCATAAGTCAATGTGAACCAGATTCATGGGCACACCATTTTTTTCTTCGTTTCTTTTGATACATTAAAAAAAAAAAAAAAAAAAAAAAAAAAATCAAATATGCAACGGGTAGTTCTTAATCACTGGTCTTCCTTACTGGTCTTCTTTTCTTTGTTGATGTGAGTTTTATCCTTATCATAAAATACTGGCCATCTCAATATCAATGAGAGGTCACAAATAATCTCTTGTGTCCCTCCAAAATTAGTGTGACTTTTAAAATCATCATTGGATTAAAATTAAATAGTGACTTATCACAAATCTAATTATGATTTTAAAGTCACATTAGTTTTGAAATGACCCAAGATGGATATAAGAAGAACTTCTAACATTACTCAACGAAAAAACATGAACTAGTTGATAGGAGCTTGGTCAATGTATCCACAATCTGGTCATTTGATGAAATAAAACCAAACGTACAGTAAGAGCCTAAGCCGAGACATGTCACAGGGAGTTCCTAACAAAGATAGGCAGTGAAATGGAGCTTAGAAGATGAGCTGGAAAGGAAGAGCAGTTGAAGTTTGTTATGTAGTTAATGTAGTAATTCTGTTAGGAGATTGTGCACGTGTGGATATGGTAGTTAGTTGGAACCAAAACTGTAAACAGAATTGCCTCAACTGATTAAGCCTTATAAAGGCTGGTGGAGTGCAAAAGAGGAGAGTAATTTTTCTTTGGCATTTTTGGCAGAAACTGTAGGAGATTAGCCATCTCGAATTGGCCCATTCCATTCAATAAAGAGTTGATTCTTTTATTTCCATTTCCATTCTTTGTTCTAGAGAAGTATTTTGTTACAAGTGGTATCAAGAGCCATTTGTTTTCTTTTCATGAAAACTAGATCTATGGGGCAAGATTCTGATTTGGTGCAATTCAGGAAGGACTTTAAGCAGTTGCAGGATGATTTTTTTAGAGAGGAATGCAAGACAGGATAGATTTGAGAAAAAGCAGGATGACCAGTTTGCTTTCTTGAGTGAACAGTTGGCACAAGTGATGAGAGGCATTCAGGAATCGCAGAGGGCACCAGAGCAAAGAGATAAAAGTTCTTCTTTTGACACTATGGAGGCCAATTTTGGTTCAACCTCAAAAGGAAGGATTCATGCAACACATGGTGCAGGGTTTCAGGCAGGAGATGGATTTCACACTAAGTCCATTCGGTTGGAGTTTCCTAAATTTGATGGGGAGGATCCATTGAATTGGTGTTACAAGGCTGAGCAGTTCTTTGATCACTACTCTACACCAGATTGTCAAAGGTTGAAGATTTCTTCTTTTCATATAGAAGGTACAGCCTTAATTTGGTTTCAAGAATTGCATAAATCAAATTCTTTTGCTACTTGGGATGATTTTGCTAGAGCATTACAGACTAGATTTGGTATGGGGTCTTATGATGACCCTATGGAAACATTGTCAAAGTTGAAACAAGAAGGATCTTTGCAGGAATATAAGAAGCAATTTGAAGTATTAGCTAATAGAGTAGCTGATTTACCTGAAGCACATAAATTGAGTTGCTTTATGGGGGGGTTAAAAGATGAGATTAGATTGGCAGTAAAGATGTTTAAACCTAAGGCTCTAGTTGATGCTTATTCTTTAGCAAAAATCCAGGAGGATTATGTGTGCGATTTCAGAAAAAGCACTAAACCACAGTGGAGTCAACTCCCTTATAATAATGCTGCAAGAAGTTTTGGGGGAGAAAGTAAGAGTACTGGGTTTGTGGGAGGAAAAACTACTCTTTTTTGTCAACAGAAGAGTCTTGAGAATGCTGCGAATGGTAATAACCAGAATAAAGCTACTCTTCCTGTTTCTGGTAAAGCAATGTTACCAGTTCAAAAAATTTCTAATGCTGAGATGATGGATAGAAGGAAGAAAGGATTATGTTATAATTGTGATGCTAAGTGGAGCCGTGGCCATGTTTGTGCTTCACCAAGATTGTTCTTGATTGAGGAGATCGAAGAGAAGGTGAACAATTTGAAAGAGGTTGAAGAAGAACCAGATCTAGGTGATTTTTTTTTAGAAGAATTTCCTGAAATCTCTTTGCATGCCATTATTGGAAATCCTACTCCTAAGACTATGAGGATTGTAGGTATGATAAACAATCACAAGATAATAATTTTGATTGATTCTGGAAGTACACATAACTTCTTAGATTAGGAAAGGATTAAGAGAGTGGGAATTCAGCCTGTGAATAATGAATCTATCAAAGTTAAAGTAGCTAATGGTGATGAGCTTGTAAGCCCTGGTAAATGTAATAACACAAAGGTGAGGTTGCAAGGTTATACTTTTGTTGTTGACCTTTATATTTTACCTTTGGCTGGTTGTGATATGGTACTTGGCATTCAATGGTTGAGGACTTTAGGGCCTATATTGTGGGATTTTCTTAATCTCACTATGCAGTTTGTGTATGAGGAAAGAACTTGTTTGCTGGAAGGGCTGGTTGCTAATCTGAATCTGTGTGTAGAAGCTGATGAATCCTTTAAACTAAGTAGAGGTGAGAACAAGGGTGTCTTGTTGCAGCTTCTTGGTGATGATAGTACCCAGATGCAAGGGGATGAAGATGGAAGGAAGCAAAACAAAGAAGTTGGTCCTATGGCTCAGTTATTGGAAGAATTTGCAGATGTTTTTGCTGATCTTAAGGAGTTGCCTCCTAAAAGATCTCATGATCATGCAATACATTTGAAGGAGGGTGCACAGCCTGTTTCAGTGAGGCCATACATGTACCATTTTTACCAAAAGGAGGAGATAGAAAAGATTGTGAAGGAGTTGCTGCAGTCTGGAGTAATTAGATGCAGTCAGAGCCCATTCTCTTCTCCAGTTTTACTTGTAAGGAAGGCAGATGGCAGCTGGAGGATGTGTATGGATTATAGAGCCTTGAATCAAGTAACTATCAAGGACAAGTTTCCTATACCAGTTGTGGATGAGTTGTTAGATGAGTTGTGGGGAGCTCAATGGTTTTCTAAACTTGATTTAAGATCTGGTTATCATCAGATTAGGGTGGTAGAGAGGGATATTCATAAGACTGCCTTCTGCACTCATAAGGGCCATTATGAGTTTTTAGTGATGCCATTCGGCCTTACTAATGCTCCATCTACCTTTCAAAGCCTTATGAATCAGGTTTTTAAACCTTTTTCTTAGAAAGTTCATCTTAGTTTTTTTTGATGATATTCTGGTTTTCAGCAAAGATTTGGATACTCATAAGCAGCATTTAAGGATCACTTTGGATTTATTGAGGAAGAATCAATTATATGCTAAAATGTCTAAGTGTAAGTTTGGTTGTCAGGAGGTGGAGTATCTTGGACATGTGATTTCTGCTTCAGGTGTTAAGGCTGATCATGAAAAGATTCAAGCTATGGTTGAGTGGCCTTTTCCTAAAACTCTTAAGTCTTTGAGAGGGTTTTTGGGATTCACGGGTTACTACAGAAAATTTATTCAAGGGTATGGATCTATTGTAGCCCCATTGACAGCTATGTTAAAGAAAAATGATTTTTCTTGGGATGAAGCAGCTGTGGGTGCATTTAACAGTCTCAAGGCTGCCATGATAGCAGCTCCAGTCCTAGCTCTTCCTAACTTTTCCCAGCCATTTGTTATTGAGTGCTATGCTAGTGGTATTGGAATTGGAGCAGTGTTAATGCAAGCTGGTAGGCCAATAGCATTCTTGAGTAAAGCCCTCAAAGGGAAAGCTGTTCATATTTCCACTTATGAGAAGGAGTTGTTTGTTCTAGTAACAACTATTCAAAAATGGAGACCTTATTTGGTTGGGAGGCCATTTATTGTCAAAATAGACCATCAAAGTCTGAAATTCCTATTAAAGCAGAAGGTGGGTACCCCATTTCAGCAGAAATGGCTCACTAAGTTGATTGGCTATGACTTTATAGTGGAGTACAAAAAGGGAGTGGATAATAGAGTAGCGGATGCTCTTTCAAGAAGGGAGGATTGGGAACCTGAGTTGACCTTGTCTCTTCTATCCATACCTACTGTCAGTTGGGTTAAGGATTTAAGAGCTGAGTATCAAACTGATTTGTAGTTGAAAGCTTTATTGGAGCAATGGGATAAAGGTGAGCTAGATTCAGAAAAATTTTCCCTTAGAGATAATCTGCTGTTCTATAAAAAAAGGATCTATATTGGGAGTTCTCCAACCATAAGAGCACAAGTGTTACACTTTGTTCATGGTGATCCGATGGCAGGTCATTTAGGGTTTGATAAAACTTTACAAAGGGCCAAAAGGGATTTTTATTGGAAAGGGATGACTAAAGACCTGAAGAAGTTTATCAGGGAATGTGAGGTTTGCCAACAATCTAAGTATGAGAATCTGTCTCCTGCTGGACTGTTACAACCTCTTCCTATTCCTAGCAGAATTTGGGCTGATGTATCTATGGATTTTGTTGAAGGGTTACCTATTTCTCAAGGGCAATCAGTGATAATGGTGGTGGTGGACCGATTGTCTAAGTATAGCCATCTTATTGCTCTTTCACATCCCTATACAACAATTAAAATAGCTCAAGTGTTTGTTCAGAATATCATAAGATTACATGGAATGCCTACTTCCATAGTCTCAGATAGAGACCCTGTTTTCACTAGTGCTTTCTGGAGAGAGTTGTTTAAACTTCAAGGCACTACCTTGCAATTTAGCACTAGTTATCACCCTCAAACTGATGGGCAAACTGAGATTGTGAATAAGTGTATTGAGACATATTTGAGGTGTTTTGTGCAGAATCGACCTAAACAGTGGTTGTCTAGGCTGCCATGGGCAGAGTATTGGTATAATACTACATGGCATGCTTCTACCAAAATGACACCCTTTGAAGTTGTTTATGGTTTACCTCCTCCACGATTGCTCACTTATATTCCAGGGACAACCAGATTAGAAGCTGTTGATGAAGTTCTTCGTTCTAGGGAGTAGATTTTGTCTTTGTTAAAGGACAATTTGCAGCAAGCTCGACAATTTGCAGCAAGCTCAGCAGAGGATGAAAAGGTATGCGGATTTAAGGAGATCTGAGAGAGTTTTTTAGGTGAGGCAGATGGTGTATCTAAGGCTGCAGCCTTATAGACAACAGTCAGTTAGTATTAGAAGGTCTTTGAAGTTATCTCCTCGGTTTTATGGACCCTTCAAAATTATCCGCAAAGTGGGGAAGGTGGCTTATGAGTTGGATTTACCATTGACAGCTCGCATACATCCAGTTTTTCATGTTTCTCAGTTGAAACTAAAGCTTGGTAGCAGGAATTCTATTCTTCCTCAATTACCTCCTGTTGATATGCAGGGGGTTATCTTATCTGATCCTTTGAAAATTCTGGCTCGAAGAAGTAAAAGAAAGGATAATAGAGCAGTCACTGAGGTTTTGGTTCAATGGGTGGGTCAAACTGAAGATGATGCTTCTTGGGAGGAATTGTTTCACATGCAACAGTCGTATCCGCACCTTGTGGGCAAGGTGCTTTAAAGGGAGAGGCTATGTCACAGGGAGTTCCTAACAAAGATAGGCAATGAAGTGGAGCTTAGAAGATGAGCTGGAAAGGAAGAGCAGTTGAAGTTTGTTATGTAGTTAATGTAGTAATTCTGTTAGGAGATTGTGCACGTGTGGATATGGTAGTTAGTTGGAACCAAAACTGTAAACAGAATGTAAACAGAATTGCCTCAACTGATTAAGCCTTATAAAGGCTGGTGGAGTGCAAAAGAGGAGAGTAATTTTTCTTTGGCATTTTTGGCAGAAACTGTAGGAGATTAGCCATCTCGAATTGGCCCATTCCATTCAATAAAGAGTTGATTCTTTTCTTTCCATTTCCATTCTTTGTTCTAAAGAAGTATTTTGTTACAAGACATGATTTTGGACAAAATGATAATCAATAGAGATTTGCTTTGTTCATGCATAGAATAAATGGTTAGTCGTGCGATAGGCTGCTTCAATGTTATTACACCATAACACTGGCGATTGAGGAAGAGAAATACCAACCTCACAAAGTAATGACTGGACCAAATTAATTTATTAGTGATATTATCAATAGCTCATCATCAGCCTCAAGCTTGAGCAAGGAACTGCCATACTCTATATAAGCATATTCCCTTTCTCACACTCAGGCAATATAGGACGCCACAATCACCTACTTTTGAGACCTAGCGTCCTTGTTGGCGACCCTTATAGGCTTGTGCACATTTCCCTATCTCAGGATGAACTTTGGCTCTGATACCAAATGTATCACTCATGCTTCAAGTGGTATGATATTGTCTGCTTTACTATCATACCACATTCTATTTAAGCCTAGTATGGACGGCTTGGCCACCGAACCACGTCACTTTTCTCAATTTTTCAAAGAGAAACACTTGGGGAGCGGTTTTTCTTTAGTTTCTCTGCAATTCCTTGATTTTTCTAGCTTGGATTTGTAAAGATGTTGTTAGTTATTGTGCATGTAGATTCACCTTCCCACCACACCACATTGCATCACATTTAGGGTGCGTTTGGGAGTGCGTTTTTTTAAAAATAATCTGTGATTTTAAACAAAATCGCAACTTTAGGGTGTTTGGGATTGCGATTTTAAAAACGCAAATTTTAAAATCGCAAAAAAATCTGCAATTTTCACAAGCTGATTAGAGGGTGCTTATTTGAAAAAGTGCGAATTTAAAACAAAATCACGATTTCTATTAAAAAGATATTTGGCGCAATAGTTATCTTCTTTAGAATAGGAATGAAAAAAATACCAAGAATACCCACCTAAAATATATTAAAACCCTTTTTTTTTTTTTTTTTTTTTTTTTTCTTCATCCTCTATGTCTTGTTCATCCTTATTGATAATTTGGTCATGAAACCGCAATTATATGCTAATATTATCTAAACACTCAATTGATAAAAAAAAGTACTTTTTAGTATGTTTTACCAAACGCCTGTGCGATTTTAAAAACGCAATTTTTAAAATCGCACTTACTGAAATTGCACTCCCAAACGGGCCCTTACTCTGATACTAGGCTTAAATAGAAAACGAGAAATTTCATTTACTATTCTAACATAAATAAACTCATGCCATAATCGGTGTGCTCAATCGAATTGCCGTCATAAGTAAAGATATGGTCAACAAAATCACACACACACGGGAGAGTAATGAACATTAATTAATTAAACTTACGAAAATGTCTAACAAATTAGCATTATTTCTTATTTTCAGCCATAGCAAATCAAGCTAGCAGATGTTGCACGATAGCTAGCTAGCTTTTGTTCTCCAAGTTTCTTCTGCCTAGCAATACGTGATGATCTCATAGGTATATGCTTTCTGCCAAGTTTCTTCCTCCTATCTTCCTCATGAAACTTTCATCTTCCCTTATATGACATAGTCGTAAGCATCCTCATCCCAGCCAGTTGAGCTTGATGCAAGCCCGGGAAATATTACCGTTTCAGCTTCCTCTTTATAAACAGTTTGAGACAATGGAGATTGTTCCATTTGACAGAATTTATGTCCTTTAAGGATGGAGATTACCTGAATACAAAGAACAAAAAAAAAAAAAAAAAATTGATGACTTTCTGTATATATAGATAGCCCAAAAGAATTGAAGGAATATTTCATAATGGGTTAGGCAGGTGAAGTAGCTACCTCACTCATACATGGTCGTGAATCTGGCCTACTCTTTGTGCATTTTTCTGCTACACAAAATATCGTATAGATTCCATGCGGGTCAACATCCTCTGAGTGATCTTCACCCAATAAATCGGGGTATGCTCCTTTCAACAAAAATGGTCGAGCCTGCCAAAGGCCAATACAGAGAAGCATGTGAAATAAAAATGGAGATCGAGATCATGCATGTCGTATTCATAATAACAATTGAAAAATATATATACGACTCCAAACGACACCTATTCTGAATGTATAAGTGTGTCACACAATATTATGCGGAAATAGATTTGACCTAACAAATAATAATTAACCAAAAACAGATATGCAATGAACAATAAAGAATACAAATATTTTGGTTATGAAGAGGAAACCAATTAGAGAACTCTCTAATAGTAAAACCTCTCCGAGGCAGCCAAATTCAGGAAATCAACTAACTCAGTAAAAGAATAAAGGATTACAAGACGTTCACACTTACAAAACCTTTGCAATTGACACGATCTTATATAACACAAGCGACTCACTTGTCTTCTACCGCAGTAGCCCTTTCCAGAGACAACTGACACAATCCTTCTACGTGATCTCCCTTCACCGGAACTCCAGTTGACTTTACTTCAACAATCAACAAATAAACACAAATGATCACTCTAAGGGAGAGAACAGACTCTCTATGTCATAGACTCTCTTAGCACACGACGGCGAATTCTAGATCAGAAATTCGTTCATTTATCTTCCTATATAAGTGTATTTATAATAGTCCCATCATACCTAGACTTAGGAAAGAGTTTATATTCATTTAAAACTGTTACAGGTACGTGGTGTCCGGACGGGAACATGTGCCGTCCGGACGGGACAACAAAACACAGCCAGAACGTGTTTTTAACACATGGCCGTCTGCAATCTCGTCCAGACGAGACTGCACACGAGCAATTCCGCCCAACTTCGTAGTCTTCTCTTTATGGTCCGTTTTTACCCAGTAAACATTGGAATTAGCTAAACCTTGTGAAACATGACTTTGTAGATCCTTGAGTTAGCTTTCCAACGCCGCAAAGATTGCTCCAATCAGAGGCCTGAAACTCAAGATATGACCTTTTTAGTAAAAGTCGTCCGGACGGTGTTCAGACGAGGCTCTCGGGAATTCTTGTTTATCGAGCTCGTACGGACGGGATTGCAAACGAGATTGCAGACGAGGCTCTCGGGGAAAATAGAATTCTTCGAGCATCCGAACGGCACTTCTTCTCATCCGAACGGTAATTGAATGGACGATGAATCTTGGCACTTTTGGTCACCATTTTGCTTACCGAATTAAGCCAACAAGAACTTACAACAATAACAGATCGATTGTTTATACAACTGTCGTATAATTGAAATGACGTAACAGTGAAAATCAGTCATTCATATATATATATATAAGCTATTTTTGATTCGAAGGATAATTTATTTTAATTGTATTACAGTCGTGTATATCAGTCTGCCAAATAACATTACTCTAATAACAATAGTACATCTACTAACCCACTGAATCAAAGTTCTTTCATCTTTTGGTGCAGATCTTCGGCAAAACAGCCTTAAGAGTAGAACTCCAAAAGATAGGACATCTGATTTTACTTGAGTCAACATTGTTTCTTGGTCTAAGAAATCCTTAAACCTGCACCTTTGGACACAAAAATTCGCTGGTAAAGCAAAATACATTTTTTTTGGTGCTTCTGTGAAATATCAAACAAAATTTCGAAAACTTGGATTGTAGTTTAATTAATTAGCTGCATGCACACCTGTTGTGGGTTATGTGCAATGCTTGTCTTAGATGAAGCCACCTAGCTTGTCCAAATCCAGATATCTATCCCATCAAATCACAAGTAAGAAAGAGAGACATGTAATTAATGGAGCAAAACATGAAAACCTCCAATGAGTAGTGTATGGGAGTTTCACCTGTGGCCGTAAGTCGTGTCTCAGAAAAATGTTGCTTGCAATCAATTCACCATGAACCACAGGGCCTGCGGGACATTCTTCATGCATATATCTGACACCTTGAGCAATTTCTATTGCTATCTTTAGTTTGTCTTGAAATCTCAATTCCAATTGATTTCCTCTAGAGCCTGCATGCGCTTAATAGCTTTAAAATTAAATCAATAAAAATGTATAAATCAACTCCAACGTATAGTTTTATTTCCAAAACAATTTCTTGGGGCACGCTCACTGGCAAAAGCTCAAACTTATTTGCAGTGTCCCAAACATTTAGTCGGGACAAATCCCCATATACCCGGTTATAAAAAATAAATAAATAAATAATCTGAGAAGAGTTGCCATAAGCTATTTGAAAACTATTGGTAGCAAGAACTTACCGGGAAGATTTTTGTCCAGGCTCCATCTTGCTGCAAAGGGAAAGACCAGTACAGAGGAATTTTCAGTCTTGTGATATCCTATCATCCGGAGTATATTCTTATGGTGCATAGAGACGGCTGATGCTTTTTCTGCTTCAAGAATGGCCCCACAATCTTCTGTGAATCTCTTTATCAAAACTCGGGACTGATAACCCGGCAGGAATCCATGACATAAGATAAAGTTCTTGTTGATCTTGTCAGCAAAATTCCTTTTCTTAAATCCACATGTTATGTCTTCAATTACTTCCCCACTTAGCTGCACTGGTAATCGCAGCACAAAATTGGCACAAGATTTCACAGATGAGGAGATATTATGAGGTACAAAAATCTGATCCTTTCTAGGAAGCACCACTTCTTTAAGATTTTCCCTTTCTCCATGAAGCTCAGACATCATTAACTTACCTCCTTCACTACTAGAACTCGCTTGAGATACTGCCACGTAATTAAATGTAGGCACTTCCTCTAAGGATATCGATCCATTGACAAGTTTTGGATATTTTCCTTTTGGTTTTATTTCTGTGATGACAATTGAAATTTCCGAATGATCATTTACAACCAAGTGATGATCAATCCTGGCTTCCCCATCATCACTCACAAAAGATATCTTGCAAGTACCTGTTCCCCTCACTTGAAGATTCATGCTGTTAGCAAAGCACCTGTGACAACTAAAAGTTTCTTATATATATATATATATATATATATATATATATATATATATAGATTTTGTACTGTTGAGGCTTGAGACAAAGCAATTCTTGTTTAAATCGGTCATTTTTAGAAGTAATCCTCTGAGTTGGCTTTGTAGCTTCTTTTGATTACTATGAGGTTTATGCAATTTGAGATCATGATCAGCTCATGTTGCCAGCTATGATTAGCCATTTTTACTTCGTTATTACCCACGTACCCAATAGAAGCAGCTTGCTGATATACTAGATAAACTTATCATATGGCTATGCATGGTTTATCACATGTGAAAAAACAGAGAAGTGACCCTGTCCATTACAATCCAAGTAGCCTTAGCGTTTCTGCCTTCTCGACTATATATATATCTTTTGGACAGAAAGTTGTACCAACCTGAATTTTACTAGTTCTAGTACTTACTTCAATCTATCCTATAATATAATAGAGTAATCTATCCTGAAATTAACTAGTTCTAGTACTTACTCTTTTTATCCTCCTAAAGCTGATGTGTCTTTTAAAATCACTATTAAATTTTAGATAAATCATACTTGAATTTTGATCAAATGGTAATTTTGAAAGCCACATCAGCTTTAGAAGGATAATATAAGGATAAAAAGATAGTTCATAGCATTACTCAATATAATATGTTAATTTACTATTTATTCCAAAAGTTTAAATGTATAGAAATAGAAATATTAAGTTATTTAATTAAGATTTTAACGGTGGGTACTAAATAACATATAGTTAATTGAAATGGGAGACATGCTTTGGAGTCCAGGTTTAAAAACAACATATGCTCAAATATATACAATGTTAAATCATCATTTATTTCAAAAGTTTAAGCTTATACTAAGATATGTATTTAATTAATATTAATTCTAGCGTAATAATTTTCACATCCCAATAAGAAGTAACAGTACTAAAACTCATGAAATACTTATCCAAAAAAAAAAAAAAAAAACTCATGATATTATAAAGGGTTAAATACCTTTTAGCCCCCTGTGGTTTAACGCCTTTATTTCTACCCACCTCAATTTCAATTTGTATCAGAAATGGTACTCCTATTATTGATTAAAATGGAGTTAGCACTCCCGTCCAACTTCCATCCAAAAAACTGACAAAAATTCACATCAGTCCAATAAAAAACTAACACGTGACAAGGAGTAGTATTAAAAATCAAAAATGAAAAAATAAAATAAAGTCAAACAATTAATAACAAAACAACTAAAACAATTCAAAAACTGAAAATAAATTAAATAAATTAGCTCCAGCCACCCCATTTTTGCCCAAATGGGTGGCTGGAACCACTTCATGGCCAGCTAAGGGGTGGTTGAACCACCCCCAAGGGCCCTTGTAGCCACCCCCAAAATGGTTTTGGGGGGTGGCCGAAATCACCCACATACGCTTTTAGGGTGGCCGAGCCACCACCATTTGGCCTGGGGGTGGTTTTGGCCACCCCTTACGGTTGGTCTACGGGTGGCCGAACCACCCCCCATGGCCCTTGGGGGTGGTCCAGCCACCCACCCCTAGGAGGCCAAAAAAAAAAACAAAAAACTTAGGGTTTGGTTTTTGGGGGTAGCTGAACCACCCTAGGGGCCATGGGGGTGGTTCGACCACTCCTAGACCGGCCATATCCACCCCCAAAAATCAATTTGGGGGTGGTCGAATGATGTAGATCGACGAGTCTCGTCTGTAGCTTGTTCGGTCGATCCTCAACCCAAGGGCCTCGTCTAAAGCCTCGTCCGGAGATAGTCTGAACGCCTATGTTATTTTCATGTTTTTAGGGTTTTTTGTATGTGGCCGTCCAGACGGGGATATGTCCCATCCAAATGGGTGCCGTAGTATTTCATATTTTACGTTTATGTTCGTGACCGTCTAGACAACCATACGTTTCATTCGGATGGACACCGTAGAGTTTCAATTCCGATTCTAATTCATAGTTTTATTAGGTTTAGGAATATTGGGGGCTATAAATACATGCTTATAGCTGATAAGTGTCAAATATTGCATATTTGGACCCCTTTATTTACATTAGTTAATCCTTTAGCTGTGTCGTTATTTAATATTTTGTGTTAGTTTTGTGTTTTTAGTGTTTTGTAGGTCATTGAAGAAAAACTGCAGCTTTAAAGGGAAAAATGCGAAGTTTGGAAGAAAACATACTTTGAGAAGACCTAGATTGTGTGGTTAAGTCTAACCAAATCTAAGAAAAGGTTAAATCAGATTCAAGTTCAGATTGAATAAGATTTCGGATCAGATTCAAATTCAGATTTTGTACACGTCTCAGTATTTTGACTGTAACTTTCTTCTCAAATATCGGATTGAAGTGATTCAAACGGCATTGGAAAGCTAAGTCAAAATGCTACAATTCGTTGCGAAATAGGATTTTCCTAATTCGTAGAGTTACTATGTCAAAATCGCCCCGCAATTAAGAGACACAAATTTGGACGAATCCTATTCCGATTTCAGACTTTTATTTTAACTGGGAGACAGACCTCCGAATTATCTAGGTTTACTTGGGCTTCTAGGACTTCCCTAAGCCTATAAATAGACTTCTTTGCATTCAAGAAAAGAGACACAATCACAGAGAGCAAAATTCTTTTGTTTAGTTTTTCTTTAGGTTTAGGTTTAGGTTTAGATTTTATTTTTATGTGGAGCTAAATTCCCAACTAAGGTTGGGGATGAAGCCTCACCGATGAAGAACATCAATACTTTTATGTAAGTTTTTATTATTCTGATTTTATTGGGTTTTATATTTCAATTGTTTTACTTCTAATCAATTGTATGGAGTGATTCTTGGATATCTCTTGTGATTCAAGGATACATTTGATGATTTGAGATAATTTCATATGATTGATTGCTTGGGTTTTAACTCATAAAAATTGGATATCCCTTGTGATTTGTTTTACGGATACATCTGGTGTTTCAATTCAATTTGGATTCCTTTTGTGATTTGGTCAATGAATGGATACATTGGATGGTTTTGATTAATTCTTTGAAGCATAGTAAAACATATCTATGATTTAATTTGTGAGAACTTCGGATTAATATTGATGAACATAAAGTATGTTGTTATAATTTGGTGAGTGTGAATTCCCAAACCTTAGTACCTTTATCCTTAGATTTACTTATTTTATTTAGTTTATGTTTATCCTTTAATTTTCAAAACTAAAAAATCAAAACCCTTTTGGAACTAGATTAGGATTTAATTAGTTTAGATATAAATTGCTCTTTCAAAAATACAATTCTCTGTGGGATCGACCTCGCACTTGCAATCCATTAAACTACAATTGATTCGTGCACTTGCGAGTTAAATAAATTTGCACAACAATAGCCTCCAAAAATGCAGTTGTTGATTATATATGAGTTTTGTTTAATAAGAAGCCTCAAAGTTGAGTGTTCTTCTGTTTTCCTTCAAAACCTAGAGAGTATCTAGCATTTTGGAAAAGATTTTTTAGATCCTTTGATAGAATCAAGATTTAGAAATACCTATCAGTTCCTTGTTGCTGTTATTCGCTGCAATCCACTAAGTCACGCCGCATCAGTTAGTATCAAAGCTCAAGTTACTTTCCATGAATAGGGAGGGGCAACTGTTGTGCAGACAAGAACGAAGTGCACGTCCGCACGGAGGAGGCACATAAGGAGCAATCGGCGATTCGCTTGCGCCACATGGAGGAGAGGTTTGGGGGTTTAACCGTTCGGAAGAGGGAGCTTGCGCGCACCCAACAAAGGGTCCTTACCGATCACTTGGCCGACATGGATGGTTCGAGCGTTCGTCGTCATCAACCAAGACCACAGTACACGGGGGTAGAAGACAAATTTATTGTTGAGAGTGAACCTATCAATCCTTTTGCGGGGCGCAGAGTGCGGAGGAAATTTCCTACGGCACAAGCTCATGCTATGTCATGGGAAGCAGTCGTCAAGCTCGACACCCCGGGCTTCCAAGGTTGATTACAACCCAAAGAACCCCTGATTAAAGAAAAGAGAGAAAAATCCGACAAAAGAAGGTGCCTAGGGAGGCGGCGGAGAGGCCGAATCAATCGGTGATTCGTTGGAGGCAATACGTGGATGATCAGATGGAAACCCTGTGGGAACAACTAGAGGCCCTCACGACTCAATTTGGCAACATGGGTGGTCCTAAAGTTCATCACTGTCAACCAACTCCATGTCTTGTGGATGAAGATAACGTGGTTGTCATTAGTAGGGCGCAATCTCAACGATGGAAGTCATGCATTGAGGCGGAACTCCCGCGACAGAACAACTTCACCGTTATTCGCGAGCCTCAAACCCATCAACCAAATCCATATTCTGTGGAGGATCTGTTGATGAGGAGTTCCAGGAATCCGAGGTCATTAATGAGGAGTTCAGGCATGAAGATGTTGAAGATCCTTCACAAGGATTCATGGATTGGAATTCCCACCAACCTATGATGACGATGTTAGTGAGGAAGATCTAAAGGAAAGACCCTTGCCATCCGACTTAGATGAATAAGATGAAGAAGATGGGTTTTATCCCATGTTTAGTGGCCTCTAACCCGAAGAAGATAACCTATAGGAAGATGAAGGACCCACAGATGATATCGTAGAATATTATGAGGAGGATGAAGACCTTCCAGGAGAAGTGCCTAATTTCAATGATGGAGAATTAGGTTATGTTCATTTCCTTGGTATAGACGATATCTTATCAGATTCTCATAACAATGATTGTGATGAGTTTTCTGTGGATGGGGAGAATTACATGTTCACAAGGGAGACAACGACTGACCCATTCTTGAGTATCTTTATGGCATGTGGAAGGGAAAAGCCACAAGAGAAGCACAACAAGACTGAAGTATGGCACGGTGGTGTTTGGGGCATTCAAAATAATCATTATAATCTACCAATGATTAAGAGCATCATGTTTGTCGTGGTGTGTTGCCTTGTCTTGATCTTGAGGATGGGAGAATATTGGAACGAGTTGATAGGGCACTCGAAGGACCATGGAAGGACAATCCAAAGACGAATTCTCTCCAACTTGGGGAGAATGATGTAGATCCACGAGCCTCATCTGCAAGATCATCAGCAGCCCGTCCGGACGGTCCTTAACCCAAGAGCCTCGTCCGGAGACCGTGCAGACGCCTATGTTATTTTCATGTTTTTAGGGTTTTATGTATGTGGCTGTCCGAACGAGGATATATCCCATCCAGACGAGCGTCGTAGTATTTCATATTTTACGTTTATGTTTGTGACTGTCCGGACAGCCATAAGTTCCGTCCGGATGGACACCGTATAGTTTCAATTCTGATTCTAATTCGTAGTTTTATAAGGTTTAGGAATATTGGGGGCTATAAATACATGCTTATAGCATCCAGAAACGCAATTGTTGATTATATATGAGTTTTGTTCAATAAAAAGCTTCAGAGTTGAGCGTTCTTCTGTTTTCCTTCAAAACCTAGAGAGTATCTAGCGTTTTGGAGAAGATTTCTTAGATCCTTTGATAGAATCAATATCTAAAAATACCTATCCGTTCCTTGTTGTTGTTATTCGTTGCAGCCTACTAAGTCATGCTGCATTATCGAACCACCCCCAAGGGCTATGAGGGAAGGGCCCTTGGGGGTGGTTCGGCCACCCCCTAACTGACCATGGGTTTCTTCTTCTTTTTTATTTTTTATTTTTTAATTGTTTTAGTTTTTTAGTTGTTAATTTTTTTTTTTAATTTTTAATATTACTCATTGCCATGTGTCAGCTTTTTATTGGGCTGACATGGACTTCCTTTCCTTTTTTGGACAAAAGTTGGACATTAGTGCTAATTCCATTTTAATCAATAATAGGAGTACCGTTTGTGATACGAATTGAAACTCGAGTGGGTAAAAATAAAGACGTTAAATCACAGGGGGCCAAAATGTATTTAACCCTATTATAAAAAATCATTATCAAATTTGAAATTGTTGATACGGTTGGTCACACCACCATAGTCCAATCAAAGATACCTGCAAAGACAAACACCAAGGACATGGGTGACTCGCCGGAGATACCGGTGAGAGACACTCCGATGCTAAGTCAGTGGAATGATTTCTATGAATGGTAGGAAGTTAAGAAAAAAAAAGGGAAAAATTGTGTGTATCTTAGACTGGATTATCACATCGATCTTTCCTTTTTGGTTCCCCTTGTCTATCTTCTTCCTTATATGACTGATCTTTCCTTTTAAGTTGTTAGATCCTGAATAGGCATGATTTTTAAAGGGAACTACAGTGCTGAGCGTTCGTGTACTATTTATCTAGTGGTTTTAGGGTTGCACTCGTACACTTGGGCAATATCCAGTGGTCAACCAAAAGTTAACGTAAGCTCGAGCTGGTCCCTACACAAGCGTTTGTGAACTATTTGCAGGCAAGCACTCGCGTGGTCCCTACATGAGTGTTCGACTAGAAAGTCCAGAATTCCCCAAAATGACCATCTAGCTAATCCTAGTGACCCAAAAGTCCAATTACCCCTCTAACCAAGCTATCTTATCATAGTTAATTATTTAGGTCGCTACACTACGCCCCACAAACGAATTAACAACTTCATCCTCAACACTATACTCATCTTCCTCCTTCGCATAATGCAGAGTTGGTCGATGGCGATGAACGTTTGGATGAACCATGGTAGCCAATTGCTTTAATTTGTGCGCTAACTTGTTCTTCGAATTGCAAAAATCAATCATCGACTCGCTCAAAATGCTCCTCTATGCATTGCAAACGTACCATCAATTGCTTATCATGCATTGCTTCTTCGTGCTTGTGCAATACACCAATATCTACAAAACAGTTACCCCTTTTGCGTCCCCTTCACGCCATGGAGTCTAAAGCTTGGCTCTCATACCAACTAATGCAGGGTAGGTATATTGGATTGCAAAACAAACATTAGCATATTAACAATTCTTCCTAAAACCAAAAATAAATCAAAGATTTGAAGTAAAATAGATAGAAATTAAATCACTCTTAAAGTGTTTCTTATGAAAACTTAAGAAAATATCACATAAGCTGCGACGGAAGCCGTCCTAGGTAAGTTTACATAAAAAATACAAGTCCAAACGCTACTTATAAAACAAAATAAAATGAAATTGTTAAGTCGCATTAGAACAGATAAAAGTTTCGTTTGAAGGGAACCTTGCAATGAAGTAATGCGGTCAAACGAGTTTCGACCGGCTGTCAACCGAACGTCTCTGGTTGCCGAAAGTTGTAGCACTCGGCCGAATATTGGACATTGACCGTCAATCAATCGAGGTTCTTGGGAAGTCCTTCTGATCAAATAGACGACAACTTAGAATATTCCTTGGAAGTCCATCTCGAACTCATTCAGCGCACGACCACGTTTGACCACGGCCGCGTTCAAATGCACACGTCTTCTCGTGTTTTCTCATGAAACCGAACCCGGTCTGACCTACATCAAACACCATGCATTCTTATATATAGAGGATGATCATCAAGCTATGTACGTGGCTCTCCCACATTTTCCTGACTAAATTAAAGGAAGTTTATTGACTGGTAGCTGTTTGGCTAGCGATCACGTCATACTAACATATGTCATTCTTCATATACAATAAAATTTTGGTACCTCTATGTCCGCACACTACTAATCCTTGTTTTCACCATATATAGCGACACACATCCGGCATTGATTGGTCCGGAAGATTTCCCGTTTGTTTTTTCTCCGATTTGCCACTTCACAGGGCGTTCAACATAGGTTATAATTTACTTAAAATTATAACCTCCTTGTACATGTCACGGAAATTCAGTTAGATGAATTCTATGTTTCATCGAAAGCCCAGACAAAATTTATGTACCTCCAAATTCGAGCTAGGTTTCTACAAACCAGACAGCGATCTATAGGCGGCCCCCAATGTTGTGCTGCTTGTGCACATACGTGGCAAACTCAAAAAAAAAAATAAAAAATAAAAAATTTACGAGTCGATAGTTTATTATGAAGGAATTGATATATATATATTCCCTCCGCCGGTGTTGATGGGGTTCTTCGGCAACCCATTCTAGTTTATAATGCATGAACATGGACACGTACGGTGATTTCCAATAAAACCTTCTTTAATAAAAATGGTTATATCTCAAGTTTCTAACATTAGATGGGGGCAAGTTTGGTGGCATTGAAAATCTGTATCAAAGACCTACAAAATTATGTTTCAAAAAAATTTGCTAATTCCAATGTTTATTTGGTCAAAAGGGGCTGTAAAAGAGAAAACTGAAAAGCTGAACAAAAACTGGCGTTCCAAGTTAGTTCAAACTGACTTAGGACGAGTTGAGATTTTTTTGTTCAAATTCAAACTGGTACGTGTCTCAGTTAGAACTGGCTGCAACGGTTCTTGTAAACCGACTTATTTCAGTATTATACTAGGTTTAGAGTTTTGTTTATTATAAATACATGTTATAAGTGACCTAAGAACATAAGTCGTTTGATGTTATTTTGATTGATTATCAATGGAAAACACTTTGAAAGTGGTTTTCGTCCTATCCTACCTTGAATACTTGATCGAATATTGATTTTGGAAAGAGTTGTGACTCTATTAATTGTTGTTTGTCTTTTGTCCTAATATATTAATTAGTTTCATTCTATAGAGTTTAAATTGACCTTTCATATCTAGATTGAAACTATAATAAAGCACTTTAATTACTTAATTAAGGAGGTGTTTTCAGGTTAATGTTGTGAACTTTTTAAAGATGTTAATGGGTAAAAAGATTGGAGTTGGTAAGGGATATAACTCAGAGGTGAGAATATCAATGTTCAATGGTGCATACCCTAGCCGTTGCATCCGTTGGATCAATGAACTAAAATCGAAATTTAAAAAAAGAGTAATACTACTCTTTACACATATTTTACACTAGTTATATTAATGTAGTGTATTTCAAGTGACTTTCATTTTTTCTGGTTTTTTTTTTTTTTTTTGGAAACTTCAATTCACTTTGGACCCCGTGAATTTTCACCTGTTTTGACATCCCCTTCTCAAAACTTCAAAACTTCTCAATTTTGACCCTGAACTTTTAATTGTAGTCAATTTAAACTCATCCGTCAATTTTTGCCGTTAAAACCTTTAAAAGGGCAAAATTACCCTTCAATTTTTTTTTATTTTTTATTTTATGTGAAAGACGGCCACTCAAAGCAAGTCACATGAGTCAGCCGATATGAAATGAGTTTGATAAATGGGAGTGAAAGAGTAGCAATATTACTTTTTAACAAAAAAAATAATATTGATCGATCTTGTAATTGCATTTGTGAAATACATAAAGTCCTTTTGGACGATGATTCATATAGATCAATTACAGATGATTATATACATTAATATAGAGTCAAAGAACCCTTAATTTGTGAGTTTAAGGGTTTGGGTACTTTTATTACTACGAGAAAGACAGAGCCCCCTACAGGCTTTTTATTCGCGCTCATAAGCTAATCTTAAGAAACCCTAAAAATACTTGAAACTTAACAACTTGTAATATTCGTCAATAATAGAAGGCAGGCATAGTGTAAAATTTGCAAGGAAGATGGATGTCTCTCCGAAGAAGCTTCCAAATCTCCCACCCACCCAAGCTTCTTCTATTACATGATGATCAACAGCCATATATATATAGTTCCCTGCTGTACGTGACACTAAATGCGTGCACTTAATTACTTGGTATTCTGGCTATACATTTTAATAAAGAGAAAGAAAATAAATTGTTGAAGATGAACAAGATCCAAGAAGAAACTAATTATAATTAGCGCAAACTGATGGAATCTGTTTCCCTGAGCACGTCATGTCTGCATTTGTGCATTCGGATTTAACGCTGCCATTACCCCCCGAGTATTTGAGATCGATGTCTACCATCGAAATGCTCTGGCAAGGCACCGATGTGCTGCATGTGAGTGACACTGCCAGACTCGTCGTCGTCGTTCCACTGATGCCCTTGTAGTGAACCCCGCTAATCGCCACTTTGGATGGCTATATATATATATATGCACAAAATGAAGCACAACCCAAATCAATTTTTTTTTTTTTTTTTTTGAAAATTTAGCATAAATAATAAGAAATTAACTCATATATATGTGTGTGTGTATTACCGAATCCGAAAGAGAACCATATTTCTGATCTATAATAATGGGATTTGCAACATCTATCATAGTAATATCTTCAAAAGTGATGTCAGAAGCTTTGCTTGGCTCTGATCCTTCCCAGGTTTTGATCCTCACACCGTTCGTGGTGCCTTTCAAGGTGACATGAGACACAGTAACCCCACTCACATCCTCCTCATTCTTATACTTGCCAAGGCTGCCAATACTGCAGTATCAACAACAAAAAGCCTTTACTCTCCGTTTCAAAAGTTAGTTATAGTGTCCACTAAAAAAGTGAAGAGACAAAAATACCCAAAAAATATAACTAAATGAATCATTTGAACCGGAGAGGAAGGCTTAAGATAAGTAAATGTGTTAATTGATATATATTTATATACCTAATGCCATGTCCAGGGCCACAGGTGACATCAGAGACGGTGAGTTGGGTTGTTCCATGTCCAACGGAAATGCAATCATCACCGGTTCCAACTGTAATGCCAGATATATCGACTTGACTGGAGGTGCTGACATGGATGCCATCTGTGTTGGGGCTATCTCCCGGAGCAGTTATAGTGAGACCATGAAACTTCACGTTTGAACTGAATGACATAATTATGTGGAACGATTTGCTGTTTACGGAATGGATCCCAGAAATGTCGGCATTCTTTATTTTGGCCAAGGCAATTGTCTGCACATACAAAAGTCATCAACAATCATCTCCATATATATATATATATATATATATATATTGCAAAATTGCTTTATATAATAAAGTCAAAAACTTTCAATTTTCAAGGCCCCAAATTATAAAAAGTTTGCAATCTCACTTATCCCATTACCATAAATAAGTGAAATGACATTTTATACCTTTTTAAGAGATAGATTGCAAAAGCATAAAAAGGTTGAGGATGGGAGAATGGTCTTACAGAAGGGAGAAGCGAACAATCGGCGCTTGCTTTACAATCATTGTACTTCCACACAGACGGGCCTTGGCCATCCAAAGTTCCTGAACCAGTGATTATCAAACCATCGACTGATTCGAAAGAAAACCACTCAGGACTTGGATAATCACTGAGATCTGTGGTGGCCTTAACAGTTCCTTGAATTTCAAGAGTTATTGTAGAGCTCTGGCATGGCCCTGCGAAAACGACTTGCCCTGACACATACGAACCAGAGGGAATAACAACCTTAGCCGCACCCCCAGATTTACATGCTGCATCCCACGCCTTAATAAATGCCTGCATTAATATGCATCAAAATTAAATCATCATCATCATCATCAATTGCTTCCAACCCTAAATTATTACCAAAAAGATAGGAAAAATTAAGGAAGTTGTACGTATGAGCTAAGCTAGCTGGGCTGTGAATTTATGATGCTATAAATTGAGATTGTGATCATGTTAATAAAACAAAAATAAATATATTCTATGAAATCACCTGTGCACTATTAGTGTGGCCATCTGCTTTAGCTCCATAGGAATTAACATTGTAACCAGTACTTGAACCACCACTACCGCTGCCACTGCCGCTGAAGTTGCCGCCGTTGCCGTTTCCGCCATTTCCTTTGCCGTCGTCACCATTTCCACTGCTACCGTTTCCGCCACTGCCTTTGCCGTCATTACCCTTTCCACTGCCACCGTTTCCGCCACTTCCTTTGCCGTCGTTACCCTTTCCACTGCCACTGTTTCCACCACTGCCTTTGCCGTCGTCACCCTTTCCACTGCCACCGTTTCCGCCACTGCCTTTGCCGTCGTCATTGTTTCCACCGCCACCGTATCCGTTGCCGCCATTTCCGTTGCCGTAGTCGCCACCGTAGTCGCCAACGCCATAGTTGCCGTCCTCGCTTCCAAGGGTTTTGCCGGCGGCGGCGCTTCTAATGGTTTTGCCATCAGCTATATCAGCGAGATCACCAAGGCCACGACGGGCACATTCCGCCTCAAGAAAGAGCAAAGTTATCCCTAGGAGGACAAAGACAAGGGCCTTTACCACAAACCCCTTTGCAATGCTCATACTGGTGGCCTTAATTAAGCGCTGATCAGAAGTTTATGCTTTTCTTAGTTTCTTCTTGTTTCAATGATGAAAATTCAAGCCGAAGGATTTTCTAATTTATAGAATACGTCTGGTGGGAGTTAGTGATACCAATTTGTTAGCACTTACCTATCTTTAGAAGCTTCAACAGAAAACATAATATGATCATCTAGAGAAAATTAGTTTAAATTTCGTTATTTGTACGTTATTGCGTGTCTTACCCAATATTAGAAATTAGTTTATCTATACGTACGTTGGTGCTCGGCTTACCCAATATTAGTAATGTTTTGTCTCAACCCTAAATGAGGATATATATCCGAGGTAACATGTAAATGTCCCTTGTAGCCACAATTCATAACCAGAATTTTACCTACAAAGACCAATTCCCATCAACAAATTGGAAGCTATAGCCTGAGATAGGAGGCCAGTACTTTTGGGTGTAAGTCCTGAACCCTCCGTCTGCAACCATGCATAACGTACGGGGCTATTAACGAGTCAATGAAGCCTAAATTAATATATATAATCCATAATTTAAAAACCATCAAGCTACCCATTAACAAGTGATCAGAAAACGTTGCACAAATTATGTGTGTACCTGATAGACCACGTACAATTTAAATTTGCAATTATATATATATATATATATATATAAGGGTCTATCCAAGTTTATTACTTTAATTAATTTTTATCATTTTGAATCTCAAAAGAGAAAAAAAAGGAAAAAGAAAAACAGATCGATTATGCAATATGTAATAATTTATTAACTGACTTTTTTTTTTTTTTTTTTTTTTGATATGTCCACACAAGAGGGGTGAGAGGAGATTCGAACTAATGACCTCGCTTCATAAGGTGTTGTCTCTAGCTGATTGAGATACCCCTTGAGGACATTTATTAACTGACTATTAATACTTCTAGAAGGTGATGTTTCACTATTCACACGTCTCATTCCCAAAGAGGACGTTTTTGCAAAAATGTCACATTGTATGGACATTTTCACTGTTCAAACGTCCCTAAGTTTTATTCTAGTCACTATACTTAAAGACATTTGCAAAATGTTACTATTCGAATGTCCCTAATTAAATAAAGACGTTTTTTGGACTTAAAATGTCACCTTCTACATATCACTATTTTGCCAAATTTTTGTAGTGATTATCTGGTCTCATTTTAGAAGTGATATATATATATATTAAGCTCCATGCATGCAGTGGTTTTCCCAACAAGCAAAATTTCTATCTCTAGCGTATAAAAATCTTCTAAAGAAGTAATTTAATATAATGCTAAGATTTAGCATATAAAATTTACTAACTCAAATACATTATATATATGTAACCATCCGGAGAAAAGCGCTAACCATATTTGTGCGATACAACCCTAAAATGATTAGTCAATTTTGAGCTTCCTTAAAATAATCACTTATAATATAAATTAAATTAAGTAAGCAATAAAAGACTTAGCACCTATATATGAGCATGTTTTATAAACCACCAACTCTCTAATGGGCTACTCATCTTTCCAATATAGGACTGTGATGTTATAAACTCTCCCCTTAAACCCTTGACATCCTCAATAGGGGCATTTTATGCAGTGCTGACATACCACATGGTATTATTAGCTGGCTCTGATATAATTTCTAATGGCCCATGAAAGAACGCCAATTTCATTTATGCTATCATCCCAAAATAACTAGTTAATTTGAAGCTTCCTTAAAATCATTTATAAAGCTTAATTTCACTTAGTAAGTAATCAAAGAGAGATTTAGCACGCATGAGTATTTCTTATAAATTACCCACTCTCTACGTGGGCTAGTCATCAAATTCTGCGCAAACAATATAAACTTTATTTAAATAATTTATGCAAGTCGGTGGATTATATAATAAAAAAAATTATAAAAATTATCATATTCAAATAAACAATTCAGTTACTTACATATCGTCATGACACTATGAAATCACAAATGACCCATCTTTCCTTGTGTGAGAGGTCTTATGAAAGTCAATATTGGTTAGGCTCTTTCCCAGCTTCTCTCGTCGATCTACACATGCATAATTAATAGACATATAATTTAACATATGTTCTAAACAAAATTATTAAAATGATTAAAAGCTGAGCCTAGTGGATTTATAATTTCGACCTTCTTAATTACATCTACTGCACGTAAAAGTTGTGAGGCAAAATATGAAAAAACCTAGTTAGTAATATTTGGCCAAGTAATTTGTTCATAGTTTATACAATAAACATATATAAAATTTAATATTGCCATGTCAGAATATTTTTTTCAAGCTAAAAACAAAAGACTCATCTCAAAACACATTAACAAACTAAACATCAGAGTGGTGTGCCGTTGGACGAGGGTCGTCAGCACTACGTACTTCCAAAGCTAAATTCAGTGACATAACAATAATGAGAAAATGAACTTAAGATCGAGAGTAGGAAAAGAGAGTGTGAGAGCGTACCTGTGGCTAACCCCTTACTGACCTTATATAGGTTGGGTCCACTTTTAGCCGTGCGTAGCCGGTCCGCCATGAATCTGGACGGTTGATCGTGCTGGGGTTCTCCTTTGGGATTTTTGGTTGGCTCTTGCATTTTCGCGCCATTAATGTTTGAGATTTGTTGCCTTGCATGTGAGGGGTTTTTCATTGGCCTCAATCACGAAGGGGTTCTTTTTTGGGTTAATTCATCCATTGTTTATATGGTTTCGGAATAATATGTTCAATAATTTATATTTTTAGAGAAATGTATGTTAATTTAATAATTTTAGAATTTGTACTTACCACATGGAGTTTTGAGTCACTTTTTATACTTTAGAGAACTATTTGCAAACTTAGTGAACCCCAACAACTGATTTTGCAATTTTCTCTTTAAAAACTTCTTTTTGATTGTCAATATATCTTAGATTGATTGATGATCTTGTGCATTAATTGAAGTTTGCTACCAAGAAAATTTGAAATATTCAATTCATGTAGATATATTGGGAAGCACATATATAGAAGATATATAAGCTAATCAATCTTAAAAACCCTCAAAAAATATACTTGAATGAGCTTTGCATTAGTCATTATAGATGGTATAGTGTGTATAAAGTTCAAGGAAGATAAACGTCTCTCCAAAGAATCTTCAAAATCCCCAACCCTAGCTTCTATTACATCAATATACCCAGTTCCCTGCTGTGGCACCAAAGGGACTTACTTGTTGTAGCACACATTCTTTATGCTTAAAACATTCATAAAGAGAAAAAAGAAATGTTTGAAGAAGAACCTAATATTTATTGAACACAAGGTGGTGGACTCTGTTTGCCCCCGTACTTAATCTTTGCATTTTCGCATGAGGCTGAAACGGTTGTTACTTTCGCACCTTCCCCTTTGTATTGCAAATTAATGTCCACCATCTCAATGCCCTGGCAAGGCACCGCTGAGCTGCATATGAAAGACACTGCTACATTCGAGATTGTCGTGCCCCTGATGTTCTTGTAATGAACGTCGCTAATCTGCACTCTGGATGGCTGCATGCATGCATGCACAAAAATCAATCAATTTTTTTTGAAGTCTTCTGTGATGGTAAAAAAAAAAAAAAAAAGTTTGCAGAAATTAATAGTAAGAAACTGATGATATATATACATATATATCTTACCGCAGTAATTGACTGCGAACCATATTTCTGATCAATAATAATGGGATTTTTAACAGCGTCCATAGTAATATCATCAAAAATGATGCCAGAAGCTCGGCTTGGAGATGAGCCGGGCCAGCTTTTGATCCTCACACCGTTCGTGGTGCCTTTCAGGGAGGAGTGAGACACAACAATCCCGCTCACATCCAGCTCATTCGGATACTTGCCAAGGCTGCCAACACTGCAATATATAATACATCAACAAAATGCATATACAATTTGAATTGACATTATATAACTGTTGACGTGACAGTAAAATCAGTTCTGTAAATGAGTTTGATATAAAATGTTAATCCTAGAGTTGATTTTTACTGTTACGTCATTCTGTACAGAAGTCTGCTAAATAGAATTACCCGGTGTATATACCTGAAGCCATGTCCTGGACCACAGTGGACGTCAGTGACGGAGAGATGGGTTGTTCCTTGTCCAATGGAAATGCAATCGTCACCGGTTCCAATTGTGCTGCTGGATATATTGACAAGATTGGACCTGCTGACATGCATGCCATCCGTGTTGGGGCTATTTCCCGGAGCAATTACAGTCAAATCGTGGACCTGCATGTTTTCGCAGCCTGATACATGTGTGTGGAACGATTTGCTGTTTAGGGAAGTGATCCCATGAATTTGGGCATTCTTCACTTTGAAAAAGCTAATTGACTGCACAAAGTGATCATCAAGAAATCACACAACCATATATATATAATAAGTGTGTGTGTATATATATATGTTGAGCGCTTACAGTAGGGAGAAGCTGACAGTTGGGGTTTTGATGACAGTCATTGTACTTCCACACCGCCTGGCCTTGGCCATCGAAAGTACCTCCACCAGTAAGTATCAAACCATCAATTGATTCGAAGAGAAACCAGTCTTGTGTATCATAATCACTAAGATCTGTTGTCGCTTTAATTGTTCCTTGCACTTGAACAGTTATTGTACCCTTGCATGGCCCTGCAAATATGACTGGCCCCGACACATATGTTCCTTTGGGAAAAACAAGCGTACTCGGACCACCACCAGATTTACATGCCGCAATCCACGCCTTCATAAATGCCTGCATGCATGCATGAAATCATTAGCGCATAGCTAATGAGTCCTGGATAAAGTGGTCATATTAATTGGAAAGACATAATTTTAAAATTATGCATTGAATTCAAGTGGTTGGAAAGACCAACAAAACGGAAGTTGTATGAACTAGCTAGGTTGTCATGTCAACACAAAGAAATAAGGCTAAGAGCGCTCACATTGGTTTAGTCATTTCTTATTTTTATCTAAAATAGATAAGCAAAATACTAAAAAAAAAAAAAAAAACTTTTACATTAGATTATGCATATCTCAAATGCAAAATGCATTCTTGTTACAATTGTGAACAGTGTAGTGTACGTGCACAGTTAATTTATACATTCATCTCATTAATATATTATTTCTCTCTCAACAATATCTCTATTTTCCCAAAAGTTGAAAAAAAAATGATCTTTAGGAAAAATACAACTCTTATTAAAAAAATAAATAAATAAATAAATAATATTTAAATGATATAGATAATCGGATGAATGGTATTTTTTAAAACTCATTTGCTAAACTAAATAATAAAGTAAGTTTTGAGTAGTCATTTTATATAAAAATATGCATATATAAACCAATGTGAGTGCTCTAAGATGTACACATGCAATTGGTAGGTTAAAAGACGAAACCAAAGGCGGGGGCTTGCCCATACTCCTTAGTTGGTTCACTCAAATCATTAATAATTCGTGATTTTTTAGATAATTAGTTAGTTCGAAGGAGTTAAGAAATTTCAAAGACAATGTCCATATTATATTGTCTCTGAACCCACCTTTGCATTATTAGTGCTACCATCTGCTGTAGCACCAAAGGAATTAACATTGAAAACTGTACTTGGACCAGCGCTAATTACTTCGTCGGCATCAGCATCCCCAAGGGCACGACGAGATCGAGATGTAGCTTCAGCCTCAAGCAAGAACAAAGCTACGCCGAGGAAAAGAACAAATCTTTGTGCAGTGCTCATGGTGGTGGTCTGAATTGCTTTGGTGATGAAAATTACAAGCTCAAGGGTGTTTAATTTATAGAAATTAAACCTCCAATTTGTTTGCAGCACTTGACTATCTTTAGCAGCTTCAACAAATTCTTATTTGTTTCTTTATTTGTTATTTGTTATTTATAGAAAACACAACAACAAAAATGCAGAACAAAATTTTAGTAGGACCATGTAATTTACAATACATTGCCTATACATTGGTTAATTATTAATTAATCATGGTTTTGTTTGTTAAAATTTCTGTTTTATGCCTTATTGTCTTTGCAAAACTAAAACATTAACAAACAATAACATAGAACACAAAACACTGCTTCACATTTATGTCCCGTCATGACACTTTGTCAAACCAAAAAAAAAAAGAACTACCTCTCATAACATATTAACAAATTAACAAATTTGCTGCTATAGTACTGCTCAGCAAATATATGAACATATTTTAAATCCTTAACTATCTATTACCCTAAAATGAGCTGCTATAGAGTACTGCTCAGCAAATTTGCTAACCATTGTACCTCAACAAATCCTTAACTATATTAATAATAATAATTTTTAAAAAGATCTTGTTCTTTTTCTTATTTGGAAATAGGAAAAGTAGATAAAGAACAAATATTTTAAATGAGAAAGTGAAAGTGAATAGCTAAAATATTGAGTCGGATGTAAGTGCTCTGAAAACGTTGGTAATTAAATAGAAATAAGTGTGGTTTTTTTTATTTTAAATCTTATGTCTAATCCTTCTTTGGGGTTAAGTAGTCCAATTTTTGCATTAGGCTTTTAGCTCTGTGGACTGATTGTTTACCATGTGGTAATTATTTGGGGATATTGGGTTTGCAATACTGTATTTTTTTGGTTTTGGTTCTTGAGTTTTTCTCTGCAACCCAACATACCCTATTGATTAAAGCAAGGACAGAAAAAGGAGGATTGGATCTCCCTAATTCCAGCTCCTCTCTCTATTTTTATTTTTGGAAGCAACATTTTGTTTTTAAAACTCCAAAATGATGTCACTATAAAGTTACAAGTAATAGGCATGTTTTTAATTAATTAACAGCTAAAGAGTAGAAGCTACTAAAGTAGAAGTTACATTTCATATTAGGTGTAATTTTATAGTAACATTGACAATAGAAAGGTAGTTTGATGAGGGTATGTAAATGCTAGAATATTAATTACCCAATGAAATTAAAAATGTATATGGCAAAGTTTTTATGAAAACTATGTAGCTATGTGGCTAATTATGGACTAAAATGCCATACAAATTATATTAACGCTAACACCTTTAATGAAATAATTTAAGCATATTAATTTAATGTGATCCATTGACTTAGGTTAAACTTAATAAAGTTGGGATGTTATGGGGATCTTTCAATTTCAATGAAGAAGATCTCTCAGGTTGAGAGACAGAAAGTTTTTAAAGACTTGATTTTAGAGATAAAACAACCACCCAAGTGAGTATTATTAATGGAATAATTATACACTTATTTCTACTTCTTTACACAATTTTTTCACACTCATAAGCAGTTTTTAAAACCATTTTTAGATATGAAGATGGAACTTTATTAGATTTTGATCAAATGATAATATGAAAAATCACCTATGAGTGTGGAAAAATTGTGTAAAGAAATGGGAGTAAGTGTAGCATTCCTCTTGTTAATAAGTAACACCAAGTAGGCTTAAGAGCACTCACATCCGCCTCAACAAAGTAGTCAAAAAGTTATTTTCGACAAAGTAGCCAAAAATTTATTTGGCTAGTTCATGGCCAGTAGCAAAAATTTCTTAAAAGGACTTCACACCGGATTTAACAAAATGTATAAAGATTTGTTGAGCTGCTACAATATTCAACAAATTTTGCTAAGCTTGTTGAGCATTATAGCTCAAAAAATCCTTAGCATAATAATAAGGGTTAATAACCTTTTTGGTATCTGGGTTTTAATGTTTTTATTTTTTTCTCCTTAGGTTTTAAAATATGACAAATCTAATATTTCAGATTTTGGAAAAGACCGAATCACCACCTCCGTTAATTTTTGTCAATCCCCCACTAACGGAAGTCCACGCCATCGCCATTTATATGTCATAAAATTAAAAATAATTAAAAATAATAATAAAAAAAAATTAAAAATTTAAAAAAAAAATTAAAAAATTAAAAAGTCACTGAAAATTCCTCAAGATCGTCTTTTGACTCTTCCTTCACGGATTCTTCAGTCTCCTTCCACACTTCCTCATCCTCGCAACAACTCCGAAAATCTCCCTCATCTTCTTCCCTGAATATATTCAGGAGAGATATATCACCAACAACTGCCTAATCCTCCATTTCCAATTCCAGTTTCTCAAATAACCCACAATAGCTCTGCAACTCCAATACTCCTATATGTGATTAATATCAAAATCTAAGCATGACCCATCTGGAAATCAGTGTTTCAGCAACTTTATTTCCCAAAATCACAAAGAAAACTCCATGTCAAACAGTGATCTTTCAGCTCCAATTGCTCGACCGCAATACGAGGAAAACCCATCCAAAACTGCACCAAAAATCACAGAGGAAGAATGATATCAAAACAGTGATCTCTCAGTGTCTTATATAAATTAGCATCTGAAAAAAAAAAAAAAAAAAAATGGGGGTCTAAAACGACCTCTCACTCTACTTTCTCAGCAACGGGAGTGATATTCTCGCTGGTAACTTTTTAATTTTTTAATTTTTTTTTTAGGTTTCGTTTTTTTTTTAAATTATTATTATTATTATTTATTTTGAATTTTTATGACATTTGTCATGATATAAATAGCGATGAAGTGGACTTCCGTTAGTAGGGATTGACAGAAATTAACGGATGTGGTGATTCGGTCTTTTTTAGATTTATCATGTTCTAAAACTTAAAGAAAAAAATAAAAATATTAAAACCCAAATATCAAAAAGGTTATTAACCCTAATACCCTAATAATAATAAACATTATTGTTCTCTCTCCTCTTTGAGAATAGGAAAAGTATATAAATAACGAATATTTTAAATGAAAAAAATGAAAGAATGAAAGTGAATATAGCTAAAATACTAAGTCGGATGTTGATGCAGATCGCAGAGCCCCTGGAAGTGCGATCGAGCTCCCGTGTGCCTGCGATCAAGCACACGTGGGGACACTTATGCGCACTAGGCCTCTGGTTGTGCGATTGATTGCCCTTGTGCTTGCGATCAATCGCACACAGGGCCTTATGCTATGTTCTCGCGTTTTAATTAGGTTAAACCGACTTTATTTCATTGTTTTAATAGGATTAGCGTTTTAGGAGTCTTTATTTCATTATTTTATTGGGTTTAAGGTTTTGGGGATATTTATGTCACATTTTATTAGGTTTATGAGTCTTAGGGCTATAAATACATGCTTATAGCCTCTAGTTTATCAGTTTATGTTGTTTATTGAATTTGTTGAATAAAAATTACTCATAGGTAAATTTTCTTCATATTTTTCCTTAAAATCATAGATAGCCTATATTTTGAAAAGAATTCTCAAATCATTGATAGACTCAAGATCTGGAATTAGTTATCCGCTACTTTATTGTTGTTCTTCGCTGCAGCCTACTAAGTCACGCTGCATCAGATGTAGATGCTTTGCAAAAGTGGATAATTAAATAGAAAAAATGTGTTTTTTTAGCTAAATGTTTGTTGAGCTGAATGTGAATACTCCGTTCCAAATTTTTTTTTTTTTTTAAAAAAAAAAATGGAGATTCTTACTCTTTAAAGAAAAAAAGGGGGGGGGGGGGGGGGGGGAGAAATCCATTTTACCCTCTTGAAGTTTCAGGAGTTTTTTAATTTGAACCCTAAACTTTAAAAATTGGCAATGTACCCTCCTAATGTTTCAAAAATTTTCAATTTAAACCTTCCGTCATTAATTTCCGATAAATTAGAAGAATTTTTAAAAAAAAAAAAAAAAAAAAAAAAAGTCTGAGGGTAATTACGTAATTTTAGAGATTTCCGTCCAATTTGACGGAAATTAGTAACAGAAGGTTTAAATTGAAAATTTTTAAAACATTAGAGGGGTACATTGCCAATTTATAAACTTTGGGGTTCAAATTGAAAAACCTAAAACTTCAGGGGGGGTAAAGTGAATTTTTCTCAACAAAAAAAAAACCTCTTATCATAGAGCTCGGGTCAAACAGGTTGACCCAATTCGAGAAATCGAAGAAATTCGCATCAACCCACAAGGGAGAGATAAGAGTTGATGTAAGCCAAAGAGAAACATTTGCCAACTTTCATGACTACATGATATAGTGAAACTATTTGTGATTACAAGGGGAGACTACTAAAACTTACAGAATGGCATCTTGTCATGTTCTATATGAAAGAAAGCAAGGAAAAACTTGCTTTTGGGTGGAATAATCTCTACTGCTTTTTCATTCAGCATAAATAGAGAAGAGTTACAATTGTAGTTAATCACATCAAGCTAACAGGCTAATCTTGATGTGATAAGATAATAAACTAAGAGGGTTAATACAAAGGGAGACTAATTACAAAAGAGAATTATCCACAAGAGATTTGGTAGAATTGATCTGTTTGTATTTAATAACAATACCACAAGTAGGAGTTGTTGTTACAAATATTTACCTAAATTAATAGGCAAATAATTGTATGTTTTACTCGCAAGTGCACGAGGTCAACATAGTAGTATAAGGTGCAAGTACGGGGTCATTCCTACGAGAATTGCTAATTTTGCTTAAAATTAATTCCAAAAGTAAAACAAAACAAATATTGAATTTTGATTTGATGATAATAAAAATGTAGGCTTTGATATCCACCACTAGTTATATTTAGATAATATATAAATATGTCAATACTTTGATCATGTTATGAATATCTAATGTTTGTCAACCTAAGGGTATGAGTGTCAACTCTAATTCTTTTCTTTCTTAAAGGATTTAGCATGGGTGTCTACTAAGTTGTTCTTTAAGAAAGAATAAAACTGTGAAAATCGACAAACACATGAGGCCTGGGGCATGAGTGTCTACTCCCAGTTCTCCATGTTGATTAACCCAAGAACCCGGTGTGGATTTCTTTTGTTACTTTTGTTAAACCCAGGACCCGGTCATCCAAATTGATTTAACTAACTAGTTCATGCCACATGCATATGTTGATCAAGCACACACATATGAGAAATTCATGAAAGCAGAAATTAATCAAGTTAAATACCACAACATGATCATTACAAAGGCGCCACTATTGAATATTAACTAAACATAATTAGGGCTTCAATCTAGCCCTACTAAGTAAATTAGTTACACATAAGTTTGATGTTAAACATCTTCATAAATTAAAAAGAAAGAAAGAAAAATAATAAACCCGAAACTTGAACTTGAAGAGCTCTAATTCTTCTCGTTGGAAAGTATATTTTCCCAGCTTCCCCCTATTCTCAAGGTTTAGAGTTCTATTTATAGGGCTTTAGAAGTCCTTGTTACACTAGTAAACCTAGAAAATTCATAGGTTTTACTCCTATTACAAGTGGGAGTTGGAAACCCTAATATGGAAATACTAGCAATCTGGCCGCACTCTTGATGTGTCACCTGCGCATGGGTGCGATCGATTGCAACCCCTGTGCGCTCGATCGCACATGGCTGCTTCATGCTTTGTCTTCTTTGGTAGTGCGCTCGATCGCAGGGAACCTGCAATCGATCGCACTGTCAGGGGCTCCAACTTTTCCCATTTTCTCTCTTTGAGCCCAAATCTTCTAGAATTACTTCATTTTCTTCCAAAAGCCTACAAAAACAAGAAAACCACAAAAAGAAACTAAAAAGGCATGAATTAACTAAAACTAAATGATTAAAAATATGTAAGTTAAGGGCTAAAAATATGAATATTTTAGCACTTAACACACCTCCAAACTTACATATTACTAGTCCATTAGCAATACAAAACTAAAAACAAAAATGAAAAACAGAGAACAAAAAGATAAATTCATCTTTTGTGGGATGTACAGTTGCATTTAGCATATGCAACAAGCCCTAAGAATTTCCTAGAGGACGAGTGAAGTCTTGTGAGGGTTTTCCAGGAATGTTACCCACAAACATCATGCACAGTTCATGTTATTCCAAAAATTAAAGCATCACTTCAAGATCATGATTTTAATTCATTAACAAGCTTAAAAAGATGAACTTTATCTTCACAATAAATTGGAATCTCAAAGTACATTTACTTACAAAGGACATGCTAAAACATCACAAGTTTGAAAATAGTGTAAGGTGAACTATCACAAAATTATAAGGCTTTCAAATCTTTCCAATATGTAATATCTTCATATCTTAAAATTCATTGAAATCCCTACTAGAATGAACAACAATGGCATATTTCTTTTCTTCTTTTCTCTTTTTTTTTTCTTCTTGAGTCAGGTTGTGCAATGTTTGGTTCCTTTAAACTTTCTAATTGACCCATGTAGCGAGTGTTAAGTCAATGACTTCCAAACCAGATGGTTTTAGGGCATTAGGTATAGAGACACCCCTAAGGACCTATTAACTCGAGTCAAAAAGGCTACAAAACCAAACTAACCATGACATCAATCAAATCAAAAAATTTCACCTTTTGACGTGAACACTCAATACTTTGAGGCAAGAGGTCCAGTTACTCAGTGAAAAGCTTATCAATATATATATATAACCATGACATCAATCAAATCAAAAAATTTCACCTTTTGACGTGAACACTCAATACTTTGAGGCAAGAGGTCCAGTTACTCAATGAAAAGCTTATCAATAATCATTTATATATATATATATATGCCAAAATGTCCATCTAATAAATCATCCAGTTTCATTCAAAATACAAAAACATACATATGAGGTCATATGCCAAAATGTCCATCTAATAAATCATCCAGTTTCATTCAAAATACAAAAACATACATATCAGACCTCATGTCATACCTCACAAATTATGTATTAATGTGCTTGTGTGATCAAATCAAATATGTGATTTTTCAACTGTCCTAAGCAAGTAATCAAACTAACAAATTCCCTCATCAGATCATGTGTTCAAAATTTTAAGCTCACTGAGGAATTCAAGCCACAATTCTTTTAGATTAGCTTAAAATTTTTGGGCAAATATGAACATGCATAATTTTATTTATTTTTTTTTAATTTTTTTACAAACAACAACAATAAACATAAAATAAACTGGGATAATTTTTTTTTTCTTTTCATAAATAGTAAAAATAAAAATAAAATAAAACTAGGACAACGTGTGTATAAAGTGTCTCTCATACCTCCAAACTTAAATTACACATTGTCCCCAATGTGTCTATAACATGGAGAGAATTTACCCGGGTATGGATGAAATTGTCTAGGATAGCATAGCACACCCCCAAACTTGAACTGAAGCACACTTGTCCCTGCAAAATAAAACACTAAAACAAATAAAAAGGAAACAAAAACAAAAACAAACACAACAAAATAAAATAAAAATAAAACAAACAAACAAAAATAAAAAGGATATGTTGTGGGGTGCCTCCCATGAGCACTAAGTTTAACGTCTTCAGCCAGACTGTGGCACTTTAAACTTGAAGCACCAGTCTTTTCTTCTTACACCAAAGGGAATGAATTCTTCCTATTGCAAGATGCTTCCGAATGTCTATAGATCGGGAAGGACCACTTTGAGTTTTCTCAAACAGTTTCTCATCCGATAGTGAATCATGAACTGGAACAAAGTAGGAAGAAAACTCAGAGAGCTTCTCTATCTTGATGTCCTCAATTTGCTCATGTGGTAACTCTAACAGACTTCTCTCTTGGCCTCTTGGTGTTTCAGGAATATGAGTTAATGGTAAAAAAAATCTTAGAGCTTTCTTCTCTTTCCTAATGTGGCTCCTGTGGAACTTTGGTTTGCTCCCCATTCCCCTCTTCCACTTGATTTTCAACCACCTCTTCTCTCCTCAATGGGACAACTTACTCATGATAGTAGGTGCACTCTTCCTCCATGTAATACTCATTAGGATTGGCCACCGACTCACATTGACACTCTTCTTCTTCTTCTTTAAATGTATCTGATTTTTGCTTGAAGTGGGCCTCCATCCATTCAAATGATTGCTCTCTTTCCTCCGTGCGGTTAAGATGAGCCGCCGCATATTTTGTAAAGTCAGCATACTATTTTTCTAAAGCAGCAACTGCTTCTTCTAAGTCAAACCTTTTTGGAGGAGGTGGTTCTTGTTGATATTGTTGATGTGGAGAAGAATTCAAATGATCATATATGGGAGATGGCTCATCTTCTTGGTATTGTGGAAGCCAATAGGTGGAAGATGGCTCCTCTTGATATGCTTCTTCTTCTTTGAGACTATGGCCTTTTGGTTTGAAGTAGGTCTTCATTTCCTCAGATGCTTGTTGTGTAGTCTTAATCAATGTATTTATCATATCTATAAAAGAAGGTGGTTCAGCCTAACATTGCTATTGTGGAGCTGATTGAGAGGACTGTGCATGATCATAGAATTGCTGATATGAGTAATGTTACAGTCCATGAGATTGTTAAGCATGAATTCCGGGAGCTTAAGCTTGCCATGAGAGATTGAACTGCTGGCTCCATGACGGGTAACAAGAATCAAAATAGCGGTCATTCCCCGGTCTAGAGAATGATGTGTTCATGTACCCATAAGATTGGTTAGAAGTTTGTCTCATTGTAGGACATTCTCAAACATGGTGATAAGGGTCGTGGCAACATGAACATGGTCTACGGGGTGTTGGAATGCCGCCCCACATGTGTGACAAAAAAAAAAAAGAAGTTAAAATTAAAAGGAAAATAAAAACTTACTAATATGCAGACTCGAACGACCCTGCATGAAACAAAAGAAAAAAAAAATCAGATCTATAATTAGTATAGTAACTGTGCTGCTATCTGGATGTGCGATCGATCGCCCTGGTTGGGCACTCGAGCACACCTCCAGAGGCAAAATAGGAACTGCGGAAAAAATAGAAAAACAGAAAAATTTAAAACAAAAATAAATTAATGGAAAAACCAAAATTAAAAATTGAAAATTAAAATAACACAACTAAAGGAAATTAATTTTAAACAAAATTCGCCGCAATCCCCGGGAACGGCGCCAAAAACTTGTTGTTACAAATATCTACCTAAATTAATAGGCAAATAATTGTATGTTTTACCCACAAGTATGAGGTCATTTCCACGAGGATTGCTAATTTTGCTTAAACTTAATTCCAAAAGTAAAACAAAACAAAGATTGAATTTTGATATGATGATAATAAAAAGATAGGGCTTTGATATCCATCACTAGTTATATTTAGATAATATATCAATATGTCAATACTTTGATCATGTTATGAATATCTAATGTTTGTTAACCTAAGGGCATCTGTGTCTACTCCTTAAGCTATTGATTTCTCTAAGCAACGAATTAGACATGTGTGTCTATTCTAATTCTTTTCTTTCTTAAAGGATTTAGTATGGGTTTCTACTAAGTTGTTCTTTAAGAAAGCATAAAACTGTGAAAATCGACAAACACATGAGGCCTAGGGCATGGGTGTCTACTCCCGATTCCCCATGTTGATTAACCCAAGAACTCGGTGTGAATTTCTTTTGTTACTTTTGTTAAACCAAGGACTCGGTCATCCAAATTGATTTAACTAACTAGTCCATATCACATGCGTATGTTGATCAGGCACATACATATAAGGAATTCATGAACGCAGGAATTAATCAAGTTAAATACCACAACATAATCATCACAAAGGCGCCAATATTAAATATTAACTAAACATAATTAGGGCTTCAATCTAGCCCTACTAAGTAAATTAGTTACACATAAGTTTGATGTTAAACATCTACAAAAAATAAAAAGAAAGAAAGGAAAAGAATAAACCCGAAACTTGAACTTGAAGAGCTCCAATTCTTCTCCTTGGAAAGTATATTTTCCCAGCTTCACCCTATTCTCAAGGTTTAGAGTTCTATTTATAGGACTTTAGAAGTCCTTGTTACACTAGTAAACTTAAAAAATTCGTAAGGCTTTACTCTTATTACAAGTGGGAGTTGGAAAACCCTAATATGGAAATACTAGCAATCTGGCTACACTCTTCATGTGTCACCTATGCAAGGGTGTGATCGATTGCAACCTGTGTGCGCTCGATCACACATGGCTGCTTCATGCTTTGTCTTTTCTGGTAGTGCGTTCGATCGCAGGGAACCTGGGATCAATCGCACTGTCAGGGGCTCCAACTTTTCCCATTTTCTCTCTTTAAGCCAAAATCTTTTAGATTTACTTCATTTTCTTCCAAAAGCCTAAAAAAACAAGGAAAACACAAAAAGAAACTAAAAAGTCATGAATTAACTCAAACTAAATGATTAAAAACATGTAAGTTAAGGGCAAAAATATGAATATTTTAGCACTTAACATGAGTTTTTGTAGAATTAGATAACTCATAACCTCTCTGGTTTCGAGGAGCAACCAGAGGCTCATCTGCAATCTCGTCCAGACGGGATTGCAGATGAGAGCAACTAGAGAGGCTTGTCCACAATCTCATCTAGACGAGATTGCAAACAAGAGGATCACTGGGAGTCATAGAGAGGCTTGTCTACAATTCCGTCCAGACGAGATTGCAGACGCGAGATATGCTGCTGCTCTTCCTTAACAGCCCCCCTCAAACTGATGGGAGGAGAGATGACCATTAGTTTGTCTCTAAAAAACAAGAATCATATGGATGTGAGACCTTTTGTAAAAATGTCTGCACATTGATCTGCTGTAGAAAAGTAGGAGGTTGTCAAGTCTTTGTGAAGGATCTTTTCTCTAATGAAAGGGTAATCAACTTCTATGCGCTTGGTGCGTGCATGGTAGATAGGGTTAGAAGCTAGAGCAATTGCCCCTAGATTGTCACACCATAGCCGAGGGGGTGTATTAAGCACAATATGTAATTCCTTAAGATGTATCCTTAACCAAGAGATTCAACAGTGGTGATAGCCATTGCTCTGTACTTTGCTTCTGTGCTGGACCTAGATACAACTGGCTGCTTCCTAGCATGTCAGGAGATTAGGTTAGTCCCAAAAAAGACACAATAGTTAGTGGTGGACCTTTTGTCAAGTGGATCACCTGCCCAATCGGAGTCACAATAGGCATGTACTTGAAGTGGTCTAGAAGTAAAGTGTAAACCATGGTCTGGAGTCCCTTTAAGATATCTTAGTACTCGTTTGGCAATTTAAAGATGGGCGGCTATGGGGCAATGCAGGAATTGACAGAGTTGGTTGATAGAGTAGGCAATGTCTGGCTTGGTAAGAATGCAGTATTGTAAGGCTCCAACAATGTGTTTGTATGCAATAGGGTCTGGTAGAGCATCACCATCCATCTTTGTAAGCTTCTGCCCTGAGGTGCATTGAGTTGCATACGGCTTAGCTCCAATCATGTTGACCAGTGTAAGGAGATCAACTATGTATTTGCTTTGATTGAGATGTAGTCTAGTCTTGTCTCTGAAAACATGGATGCCAAGGAAGTAGGACAGGCAGCCTAAATCCTTGAGTTTGAATTCTTGCTGCAAACTAGAAATAACTAATGCAATGACAGTGGAGTCAGTACTAGCGATAATAATGTCATCTACATATATTAGTATAAATAGATGGACTGAATCTCGATGCCGTATGAAGAGGGATGTGTCTACTAAAGAGCCAATGAATCCCAAGTGAAGGAGAGCCTATGAGAGTCTATGAAACAAAGCCCTAGGCGCCTGTTTTAGAACACAAAGAGCCTTTTTGAGCTTGCATACATGACCAGGGAGCTTCCTATCCACAAAACCAGTAGGCTGTTCCATATATACTTCCTCAGATAAGTGACCATGTAAGCATGCATTTAATACATCCAGTTGTTTAAGTGGCTAGTTGTAATACATTGCTAGAGAAAGAAGTATGCATATGGTGGCTGGTTTAATGACTGGACTGAAGGTCTCCTTATAGTCTATTCCATCTCTTTGTTAAAAGCCTTTAGCTACAAATTTAGCTTTGTACCTTTCTATTGAGCAATTTGCGTGCTGTTTCACCTTGTACACCCATTTATTCTTGATGATGTTGCAGTTTGATGGTCTAGGGCATAGAGTCCAAGTGCCATTATCAAGAAGAGCTTGGATTTCACTTTCCATAACAAAGCAAACCAATAAGGAATGGGAGCAGCTTTAGCAAAGGTAGTTGGGATTAGAGGGAGAATAGAGCTAGTCATGGCCTTGAGAGGGTGTTTGGTGGATTTAAGAGAGTGGTATAGTTTGTAATCTAGAAAGGGTTTAGGTTTAGAAATTCATGTCATTGATTTGGTAACCATGTGTGGAGATGAAGGTTCAGATATGGGAGATATAATTTGAAGCAAAGAAGCATCAGAAGAGGGGACAGTAGGGTCAAGCTGAGATGATGAAGGAAAAGGGGGTTCATCATTCTGAGAAACAGATTCAGAAGGTAGGGCAGGTGACCAAAGGTTTGGGAATGAATTCTGAGGTGTGCTGCTGTCATTGGGAGGTGCTAATGGAGATGGTATATTGGTGGGTAAGGTTATGGATGGAATGACAGTAGTATGAGCAATTTGTTTATTGGCAGATAACTGAGATGGAATATTTTCAACACTTTCTAGTCTAGGTGGTGAAGCATGAATAGAAAGAAAGTGAGATGCATCAAAAACCATACCTAATTGGAGAGAATCACCATTTGCAAGAGTAGTAGTGGCTGCTCTACCCTGAGCAGGAAATAGCACTTCATCAAATACCACATGTCTGGAAACATAGATTCGGTTGGAAGTGGGATCAAGACACTTATACCATTTTTGGTTTAAGCTGTAACCTAGAAAGACACATTGTTTGCTTCGAAACTCTAACTTGTGTTTGGTGTAAGGCTTTAAGAGAGGATAACATGCACAACCAAAGGTTTTCAAGAAGGTATAGTCAAGTGTGTTTTTTGAAAAGTTTGTGAAATGGATTGAAGTTATTAAGAGTAGGTGTAGGTAATTTGTTTATGAGATAAACTGAGGTACTAACAGCTTCTACCCAATATATTTGGGGAAAGATGTGATTGAGCTAAAAGGCTTAGACCAGTTTCTATGACATGTCTATGCTTTTTTTCTGCAATGCCATTCTGTTAGGAGGTGTGTGGACAAGTTAACCTATGAAGGATTCCATTGGTAGATAGGAAGCTTTGGAATTTGTTTGAGGTGTACTCTCCACCACCATCGGTTTGGAGTTGTTTGATTTTGAGAGTGAAATAGTTTTCAACAAGATATTTAAATTTGACAAAAGCATCAAACATATCAGATTTGTGTTTAAGAGTGAACAACCATTTATATCTTGAGAAATCATCTATAAAAAGAACATAGCAAGTGCTTCCATTTATTGACTAAATTGGGGAAATCCACACATCACTACTCATAAGCTCTAAAGGAGCATGAGAAATTTGACTAGACTAAGAAAAAACTAATTGTTTGCTCTTGCCTAACTAACAAAAGACACAAAGGGACTGACTCGACTGAATTGAAGATACTGGAAGCTGATGCTTGTTGAGAATCTGCTGCAGAACAGGTTTATTGGGGTGACCTAATCTATTGTGCTATATTGAGGGAGGTACTTTGACTCCAATGTAGCAAATGAGAGCTCTCACTTTGTTTCTGGTGAAGTGTTGCAGCTGAATAGAGTAGAGACCATCCTGACTGGCCCCTGCAAGAGGATCCTTCCCATGAGGCTGTCTTTAATCAAAAAATAGGTTGTTGTTAGTTCAAGCATACCACTGTTATCACAGCATAATTTATTTATAGAGAGAAGGTTTGCAGTAGCATCAGGGCAATGTAAGATGTCATTAAGGTAAAACACGGAATTTGAGGTGGGAAATGAGGAGGAACCAGTATGGGAGATACCAAGCCCACTACCATTACCTACTACCACTGTCTCATTGCCCTCGTATGGTTGTTGTATGTTCAGTTTGTCTAAGTTAGGTGTGATATGGATGTTAGCCCCACTGTCTGCTAACCAATGATCCTCATCTTTTAGAGCATTGGATTGAGATGCCATCGTAGCAAGGTCTGATGGTGGATGGCGCCTTTGGAAAGCAAAGTCCATTCTGTGGAAGCAGTCGAGAGCTTGATGGTTAAATCTGCCACAGATTTGGCATGGAGTCTTGTTTGCTGCAGAATTGCTGGAGATGGCTGCTTTGTTTGGATTAAAGCTAGTGGATGATCTAGGAAACGATCTGCCTTGAGGTTGTCCAGAAAAGAACCAGTTTGATGAGCCTTGAGGAGAGGCCAGTGAAAAGGCCCTTTTTTTTTTAATCAAGGTTCTTGTTGGCAGGAAAGTTCCTTTTGAAGTTGTTGAATCTCTACTTAGGTTGAGTCCTCTGAGAGAACATAGCAAAGGATGAGTGTTCTGCAGTGCTGCTTGGTGCTCAAGCAGTTGCTCATGTCCAAGGAGTTGAGATTGGAAATCTTCAAGTGTTATTAATTTATCCTTTGTGAGCATGGAAAAAGTCATGACAAAAGGATTGTAATTTGGACTAAGTCCTCCTATGATGTAGGAGATCAGGTCATCTTCTAAGATAGAATGGCCAGCTAATCTGATTGGGATTTAGCCATGCGAATGAATGTAGTACAGGTCTTGGAACCTTGCCTCAAGGTTTGTAGCTGACACCTTAATTGATTGATATGGGAACGGGATGGAGATGCGTAAGGAGTGGCCAATGTTGACCATACTTGTGCTGATGTTTTGTAGCTATAAATTTTCGGTATAATCTAGGCAGTCACAGTTGCAATAAACCAGCTGAGAATGCACTGGTCTTTCTTCTCCCAAAGAGTGTATTCTGGATTCAAGACTTCAGGCAGTGTATTGTTAGAAGGTGCGGGAATGAACTTTGGTGGCCATGGCTCGGAGCCATCAACAATTCCCATCAAGCCATTGCTCTTTAGGATGGATTCAAACTGAAATACCCATCCTAGATAATTGTTGTCATCCAATTTGGATTGACAAAGGTGTGCAATATTCAGCATAGAGAAAGCAAGAGCAGAGGAGCTTGATTCGGCCATAGAGGAGTAAGAAGAAAAATATATAGAGAGAGTATATAGAAAATGTGTTAACCAAGAGGCTCTGATACCATGAAAGAAAGCAAGGAAAAACTTGATTTTGGGCGGAATAATCTCTGTTGCTTTCTCATTGAGCTTAAATAGAGAAGAGTTACAATTGTAGTTGATCACATCAAGCTAACAAGCTAATCTTGATGTGATAAGATAATAAACTAAGAGAGTTAATACAAAAGGGAGACTAATTACAAAAGAGAATTATCCACAAGAGATTTAGTAAAATTGATCTGTTTGTATTTAATAACAATACCATAAATAAGAGTTTTTGTAGAATTAGATAACTCATAGCCTCTTTGGTTCCGAGGAGCAACTAGAGAGACTCGTTTACAATCTCGTCCAGACGGGATTGCAGACAAGAGCAACCAGAGAGGCTCGTCCACAATCTCATCCAGACGAGATTGCAGACGAGAGGATCACTGGGAGTCACAGAAAGGCTCGTTTACAATCCCGTCCAGATGAGATTGCAGACGCGCGATATGCTAATGCTCTTTCTTAACAGATATATGTCATGGTATTCTAGGAGGATACAAAATTAACAGCGTTTGACTATATATAATTGTTTTATTAAACTTTACGAAATGATGGAAGTGGTTTCCTGTTGCGATAGTCCACAATCGAAACGCCACCATATATTAGAGCTGCTTGATAGCTGTCAATGGCTTCCTTTGTATGCATAAGTACAGGAGTAGTAGTAACAGATCGGAGTTGATCATGGAGACGATGATGATGGCTGCTTTGATGAAGAGGGGGCCTTGGCTTTCTCACCAAGCACTCCTCCTGTAAGGCAAAAGCTTCACATCCAACTACCACAATGTCATGAGTCGAAGCTGCCATTTGATCACCTAATTGTCTTGAGAAACTGTTCATTAACCCACCTTTGCTTACACAAATGCCAAGGAGAACCACCCTCCTTTTTATACCTGATTTTCTTGTCCTTTGCCTTATTTTTCATTTTTCTATTCATTAAAGAAAGTGAAAGTATTGATTTGATGATTTGCTTTCGGTGCATCTTGTTGCGGTGTTGGACAAGGCAAATTCTTATCTATCTCTACAGTCTCTCTTTGTCTAATAAATCTAGAGAGTCAGTCAGCAGGGAACATATCTCTTCCTATCCAAACAAATAATTGATCAGATAAGGGGGGTAATGGCATATGGACCCGTAGGGACAGGTGGGAGAGAAGAATAGGGGATGAGGGATGCGAGGAATAATTGAGGAATGTTCAAAGAATATCCAATTTTGTGCATTTTTAATTAGGGACCAATGTGTCTCTATCCAAGCTTTTTATAGTTGAAATAGTTTATTATAGTTATCTAAGAGAACAGGATAAGATCCCTGAACATTGAATATGGTAAAGAATACAAAATATCCACTGACAACTAGTAAATTAAAGTTCACAGTTTCAAAACGTGGAAACTTTAAGAAAATCAAAATTTTTAGCTCTGATTTTGATGTTGAAGTTTGTTTCTTGCCATTTATGATTGTGATAGATGAGCTGTAAGTACCCCACCAAGCAGAGTCATAGATTAACAAAGTGATTGATTTTGTTGTGCAAATTACTCCACAGGCAGGACTCTGCCTTTTTACTTAATGGGAATGTAGTTCAGTTCACTTTACCCAAACCTCAACCTTCCAAGCTTATCCAGAGAAAAAAATAAATAAATAATCGGGATTACCATGGAAGAGTATTGAATATCAATTCAAGTACAATAATGTTGTGCTAAGACTCAAGGGTGAGATGATTGCCACTTATAGTCCATTTTTGTCGTCGCACAAAACCATATATAAAACTAATTCCAAGGTTAGGTATGATTATAACACTATCAATCATACCACTATCGGTGAGCCCCCCCTCCCCCCCGCCCAAAGGTCAAGTATATATTATATTGAATAGAAGGATTGGGAAGCTGTTAAATATATGGGTATTGAGAGTAAGAAATTTGAATTTGGTATACAACAAATCACAAGAGATTTCCTTTAGTTTTTTCAATGGCCTAAATTTAGTTTTACTATTTTCCTCGTGGAAAACTTGAAACTATTGAAATTAAATTTAAACCGTCATTATTGCTTTACATTGAGTTCCACATTGGTTTCTTATTAACTAAAATTTATAAGTCATATAAGTGATATTTCAAAGGGACATAAATTTTATACAAATTAGGTTGTAACAAATTACAAACCCTAAACTCCTACAACCTAATTTCTTCAAAAAAAAATTATATGTGTCCCTTAACATTTTATACTCATACTTCAACATGATTTAAACCCAACCCGACACGCAAACACAAATTACCGCCATTAACTGCCTTTTTGTCTCTTTCACGACAAGCAATGAGAAAGATATGTATCTCTATTTAAAATGATAAGAATCTTCTCCATTTCATATAGATTACATCTAGCTAAGCTAGCTGAATGCCAAAAAACATGAAGTGGCTCTGCATTTCTTTTTCATCTATCACATCTAGGATTTACTATCACTATTGCCGCCTTCAGCGAATCTAACCCACAAAAGTTGAGTAGTAATTAAAACAATCCTTCGACCTTTTTCTTCTCAGAAAGTATATCCGACAAGAACATAATTTGAAGTGGATTAGACATTTGTCCAGTTTTTTTCATGGGTTTTCAAATCGTAAGTAATAAAGTGGGTTTTTAAAAACTTACAATTTTAGAAAGTGTTTACCAAACGATTAATATAACTCTAAATAAATTCTTAATCACTTAATTAATATTTTAACATGTACAATACTAAATACAGTACAATATCATGATAACATGATTACAACATTATAATATGCCAAAGCATATTATTCTATGAACACTAAGATCTATATTTTTACATATTTATAAAGTTAAGTATTATAATGATGAGAAATAGTAATGCTAGATATAATAGTAACATTACTATTACGACACCGTATTATGCTAAAAACGGCAGTGCGCATAATTAGAAGGGTTAATAGGCCTAATGAGTGTCTTAATTATTTCCTGCAGCCACGATACTCAGTAATGCATACTCCTTGGAGCAGCCTGGCCGCCTGATTGCTGTCCATGACTTCCTCCTTCGGGAAGCTTTGAACCGCGCGATGATCGCCACCTGGCTTCGGGTTTTTCTTCTTGTCTAGAATCGGCTCAAGCATGCCGAAACCTTCTCTCCCTATTTTCATAAGATCGGCGACCTGAGGAGGCATTTTAACAAACAACTGAATCTCACTCGTGGGCTTTCTTTTTAGGTCAAGTTTGCTCATTGCCTCACTGCTCCTGCCTTTATATAGTCGATGTTCAAGCATTACAGATTCTTCTTTTGTGTCACTTTAGAGATTTGGAGATTCGTGTATATCAATTTATCTCAAACTTTTCTTAGATTCCCAGTTTGGGCGGAAAGGAAATTGGCTAGATAGGATCAAAATTCCTTACAATTGGAGATATTTGTGTCCTAGTTATGGGATAGGGATTGTACGTAAAAAAGGGCCACCTGTCCGAGGAGACCCACTCGCTCAAGCAAGTCGGGCGGGAGGTGGCCTTTTATATTCCTAAGTTATGCATGGAATTGTATAACGATTTTAATTTGTTTAGCCATTGTGAGAAAGTCTAATAGAATTCGCATGTTTAAGTAATTAAATGGCCGGATAATTAAGTGGTTGGATAATTCGCGTTAAATAGACTCTCTAATAGCCATTGTCCAAATTTTCTAATAATTTAAACAATTAATTAACCTGTATCTCAATTCATGAGTTAAAAGGGGACATGAATAGTTTTAGTCAAGTTCATGACATAAATTATGGTAATTGTAGAGGAGTATAAGGGCCACTATGGCCTCTTTCTATAAAATTTATATATAAGTAATAAAACCATTTCATTGGCATACATGTTACAATTACCAAGTCTAGTGGAGTTGAGGATCTTTTGTGAAAAGTTTAGTGTTTTTTAATATAATCTATTAAATTGATATATATTTTTATAATATGTAATTTTTACATGCATTTTTTAAAATATATGTGAAAATCACATGCTTTATCAATTCTATTAAAAATGCATATGAAAAATTCATAAATAAATGTCAATTATTTAATAAAATAAAAATTTTAAAAAAAAAATGTGAAGTATATACTTAGGGACACGAATTTCTTTCAGTCCTTCAGCTCAATTTTGAAAAGTGTCTGTTTATCCTTTAAATATGTGAAAGATATATATTTCTTTAAAAAAAAAAGAAATAAAAAAAAGTAAGAATATCACACAGTATATCTTTAAGCATGTGAGTTCACTGTGACCCATTGCCCATCGGATTCTGCATTGGTGCTTTGATAGATTCTTTCTATATTTATTTATTCCCTTGCACATCAATGTAAAGGTGCTTTATGAAGGTCAATTATCTGTGCTTTTCTGTATCATTACCCTCTAAAATTCATTCAACATGTGGCTTTCTTGCTTCATTAAATATAAAATGTTTTTTAAAAGATTTTTTTCTTTTTTGGTGTTTAGTGCAATCAAAAATTGTGGTTAGCCTGAAAATATTTTTGGTTAATTAGAAAAACATTTTTTAATTCTATAAAATGGTTTTCGCTTTTTAAAAAAAATTGTAGACTATTTCTCAAGTTTCAACTTTTTCCTTCTTGTACTCACTCCCTCGCAATTCATTTTCCACTGTCACCGAAGATAATCGGCAATGCCACCATGGTTCATCGAAAGTTGCCATCGGATGCCAGATGTCGCCACCAAAAGTAGCCGGTTGCCACCACCCATAAGTAGCCGAAAGTCGCCTGAAATTGTTGCCGAAAGTCACCGTCAGCCACAGGCGACCAAAAGTTGTGTGCCATTTTTCGTTGTCGTTGCCGTTTTGTTTTCCATAAAAGCAAAACACCAAAAATTATTTTCAATTCAAATCATTTTTTGTTGAAAATATTTTTCTACTCAAATAAACCTGAATAAACAAAAAAAATAAGGGGTTTTTGGTGCCCAGAATATGTCATCTTTATTATTATTATTTAATTTGTTTTGGTTAGCCGTGATGATACTCAATCTTGAGGTTATGGTTTTGAAAACTTTCCTTCCCTTATCATACATTTTTAATCGAGTATGTGAGAACCAATTTAATTATTAAAATGTCAGTCCTTAAAATATATAATTCTCATGTTTTCACGTACTCTATTGAAAATGCATGTGAAAATCATGCATATACCCTAAAAACATATGTCGGTTTAATATATAAATTGAATCGAAGGAAAACATTTCTCAAATTTTCTTCTTTCCATGATGTTTAGACCTTTTTTGTCTTTTAAATGGCAAAAAGAAATCAGAATGCGTGACGCCGTATATAATGGTGGAGCGGCAGCCAGTTTAATTCTAGTGGTGGACCTATGTAGTTGTACTACAAACAAATGCAAACACTAGTGTGAGGATGTTTTAGTCTATTATAATGATTTTATAACTTTAACTACATAATAATAATAATAATTTTATGACAAGTTGAAAGAACCATGGGCTGATCAGGAAAACAGCTCAAAAGAAATAATACTACCCAATAGATTACATGTTCTTTCATTGTTTGATCTATTGGGTAGTAAGGAAATAATTTATAATGAAAAAGAAAAAGCAATCAGGGGAGAGACTGAAGACTACGAGGTTAGAATAAATCTTCTAGAGAGATTTCGGTTCTAGAGAGTCGAGACCATGACTGGTAAAGGTCAAATATATATATAAACATATTTTCCAATATGATGCAATAGTATGAGTAAATTATATTTGGGGGTTTGTTATCATATATACATCACGAGTTGCATAAAATAAAAAATAAAAAAAAAAATAAAATAAAAAAAGGAAAAAACGATTGGATTCTTTTCAAACAGATGATCAACCCTAAAATTATAGGCCAATGAATTAATATTTATCTATAATAAAACTATATTTAATTATTTAATTAATATATTTGTCTATAATAAAAAGACCCTAAAAGTCTGAAATTGTGACCAAAAAAACCCTGAATCTTATACAAACTTAAGCTCGAAAAATGCAAAAAGAAAAAAAGTAAATGCAAATTCCAAAGTTAGATAAAATACCATTGTTTAAATGAAGACAATTCAATGTTTTTTATTATTATTATTATTCAAGAAATACTTATTATTTATCATTCTTTTAAGTTTTAAGTAGATGCAACGGTTAGAGAATATATTTCCTACATTGAAAGGAAATATATTAAATTGATATTGTATGTTATTTAGAGAGATTGTAATCAGGTTTGATGGTAATTAAATCAATTAAATTTGTTTACCATATATACTTCAATTCTCCTATAAATATGAACATTTGTATTGTAATATCAATCAAGCAATAAGAATATATATAATATAGCCCAAACGAACCACGTAAAATCTTTTGTGTCTATGTTATTTTTATTTCCACTTTTACTTTTATTTATTTATTAATTTCTTCAGCAACTACAAGTTAAAATGCATTTTTTTTCTTTCTTAAGTGAAAACACATTTTCTCTCCGCCAGCTGATTTTTTTATCCTTTAATATGTGTGCTAAGCAAATTATTTTCTTCCTAACCAAACAAAACAGCAACGCAAGGTTTCAAAGTTTTTATTTTCCGCGTTGCATTTAGAGAATTGGTCAATTATGTCCACAGTTTTCCTATATTATTCAATTATGTCTATTTTTTTCCTATATTTAGAGTTGCATATAGACATTTGATTTTCATTATATATAATTGCTGGAACAATTCTAGGCAGAATTTCCAGTAGGCGAGAACTTCAGCTTGCAAGACGAAGAACAGTTAGACACAAGAGTTTGTCGGAACGTGCTGACAAGAGATAGCTCTAATGTAGAAGTCATAATTATTGTTGAAATGAGAGACAAATAAGACTGTTTAAGTTGTCAAAGTTGAGATCCCTTACCTATGGCATCGTTCCTTCTGGCCCCGTTTGCCAACAGTCCAGGGCCAGCACTGTAGCTGGAACAGTACTGTTCCAGCTACAGTGCCATCTGACAGGTGCAGCAAAAGTATACTTTTTAATTTTTTTTTTTTTTTAAAGCAAAATATTAAAGCAAAAAAAAAAAAAAAAAAAAGGAGGAGAAAGATGGGGTGGTTGGAGCCACCCCCTGGCCGATCTGGGGGTGGTCAAACCACCCCCATGGCCAAGGGGGTGGTCCGGCCACCCCCTTGGCCAAAAAAAAAAAAAAGGGATCGGGTGCATTTGGGGGTGGTCCGGGGCTGGGGTAGTTTCGGCCACCCCATACCGGCCGTATGGGGTGGCCGAAACCACCCCCAGCCCCTTGGGGGTGGTCCGGCCACCCCAAATGCACCCGATCCCCCAAATGCATGATCGAGAGGCGACTCGAGAACTTCTGTTGGTGATTGCAAATTGGTCGTGAGCCGGTTTCGAGCAACTTGTGAATGGGCCGTCAATGGGCCATGGGCGAGTCGCGAGGCGCGACATGGGCCCTTGAACCTCTTTGTTTTGTGTAAATAAAGACATTTTTAGCAGGTTGATTCGAGTGGCGGGCATTTCGACTATGGGTCTTTGGTGGATTGGCCCACGTCCACTACCAAAAAAAAAAATGGTTAAGGGAAGTTTTATATTGGGATTGTTTTACCCCACCATTGGTCATTTTAATAGTAAAACAACCCCTCTCAGAAAGAGGGGTCGGTTTTACTATAGCAACGTCCCCATTTAGTTGAGTGGGAACCTTGCAACAGTGCACGTCTCCATTGTTAAGTGGGGATGTGGCAACAAAAAAACGTCCCCACTGAATGGGGACGTGCACTGTAGCCACGTCCCCACTCAGTTGAGTGGGGGCATGGCTACAATGTCTTCACTTCCCTTATTATCTTTGCTCCAGCCCTCCCCCTCTCCCGCTATGTCTCGCCCTCTCATCAGCTCGATCTCTTTCTCTCACTCAATTCTCTCTCTCTCTCCCTCTCTCACTCGGCTCTGTCTCTTTCCCACCTTCGACGGCACGCTCCATCAATTTTTCCCCCTTTTTTTTTATTTTGAAAAAAAAGGGTAGGTGCGGTTTCAAACCAGCAGCCACACTTGAGGGAGGGGTGGCTCTGTGGCTGAAGGAGGGGTGGCCACCCCTCTAGTTTCTTTTTTTATTTTATTTATTTAAAAATAATATTAATTTAAATTTGTTTTATTTTTTAAAAAAATAAAATTAATTTGATTTTTTATGTTATATATATATATATATATATAATTTTTTTGGGGAATTTTTTTTAAAATTTTTTTTTAAAGATTAGGGACATGTGAACAGTATGGTGATGTACTTCGACGAGCCTCGTCTGCAAGCTCGTATACAGCCCGTCTGGACGGTCCTCAACCCAAAAGCCTCGTCTGAAGTCCTCGTTTGGAGACCGTCCAGACGCTTATGTTATTTTTAGTGCTTTTACCACTTTATGTAAGTGACCGTCCGAACGGCCTTATGATCCATCCGGACAGCTATCGCTTCTTTATGCTTAGGTTTTAGGTTACGGGCGCCGTTCAATGTTTATGTGAGTGGGACGTTCGGACGACATTAAGCTCCGTCCGGATGAGCTCCATAGAATGACAACTTAGAGTTTGTTTCATATTTTAATTAGGTTTAGGGTTTGGAGGCCTATAAATACATGCTTATAGCCTCCAGAAACGCAGTTGATATTTATTATTGAGTTTGTTTAATGAGAATTACTCAAAGTTGAGTTTCTTCATGATATTCCTTCAAAATCTAGAGAGTATCTAGCTTTTAGAGAAGATTTCCTTAGATCATTGATAGAATCTAGATTTAGAAATACAAATTTACTGCTTAATGTTGTTATTCGCTGCAACTCACTAAGTCACGCTGCATCACAAGGAGACATTTTGTACTGTTCACACGTCCCCTTCTAAAAGGGGATGTGTTATTGTTCACACATCCCATTTTAAAAGGGACGTGTCAGTGAAAATGTCCCTAAAAAATTTTCGATGTTTAAACGTTCCTAATTTTAATTCTAGTCACTTTATTTGTAACATTTGCAAAATGTCTCTATTTGAGCGTCCCTAATTAAATAGAGATGTTTTTTTTCGTGTCACCTTAAAAATGTCCCTAACTAAATAAAATAAAATAAAAACTAGAGAGAGAGAGGCTCTGCCTTCTTTCTAGAATTCATCTCTCTCTCTCTTCTTCTAGACAACACCATAAAGAACTTCAAGAGGAGGAAAGATCTAGATTCCTTTCACCGTAGCAGGGTTTGGTGTCTTCTCTGTAGGCTCCTCTGATCTCCGTTTTTGGCGGATTGCTTTAAATTTAGTTTGTAGATCTAGATCTAGATCCAGTATTTTCAACCTTAGATTTAATCGTCTTCTTCGGCCAAGACGTGTCTTCCGAAAGAATGTTTACGATAGTGTGCTCCTACGCTGCTGCTTGTGGGGTTTTTGTTTTTTATTTTGTTTGTCCTGGCTTTCGAGTTGAAGATGAATTTGCTGTCTTGGCCTTCGAGTTGAGAATGTAGTAGATCAGTGTGGGGACTTCTCTCACAACCGGATTTTTACTTTCTAGTTGTTTTTTATTTTTGTTTTTGTATTTGAGCTACCAATTTCCTAGATATAGTCTGTACGAAGCATATCTGTTCCTAAATGTATACTGGTTAGCGGAAGCTTAAAGTCATTTTTATGACTTTTTAACCTTCATAGCTTTTAGCTATGATTTTTCAGAGCTATATGCTCTGTCTTGTAAGAGCTTTATGCTTGTAAAATTTCATCAATGAAAATTCCATATATATATCCCTAACTCTAAGTTTTTTGGTAGTGGTCCCAACGATAATAAACTTTTAAACATTATGAAATCTATTATTTTACCATGGAAGGATGTTATTCTACTGTATTGATTGATGTGTTTCTAATATAAATGCCATCTCCTAAATATCACTAAATATATCATAAAATAAAATTTATCCTCCAATCGAGATCAACCATAGAATTACACACCTTACAAGTTTTGATTCATTCAACCTATAAAATTTTTCTAACCTTTTTCTTCTGAGAACGATGTAATTTACTAGTACCTAAGCTGTTAAATTTTCTCCTTAAGTACACTACTCACAAAAAAATTACAAAAAAAAAAAAAAGGAAAAAAAAAAGAAAAAGAAAAAAAAAAGAAAAAAGGAAATTGATCTCCTTATATACACTTCACACGATTTTTTAAAATACATGTAAAAATACTTTACTCTAAAAATAGATATTACTTTATCTTAAAAATGTATATATATTTAATAATTTTGCTGCTTAAACCATACAAATAACTACCCATAAATCGTTACACGTGTCGCTCTTGGAGGAGAGAGGCAAAGACAGAATTCGAAACAATGACCGGAGAAACCAGACACGATGAGAGAAAACAAAACCAAAAGTCCCCCTGGTTTTTTCACAAAGACCACCACCAGTTTTTTTTGTTTGGCTTCTCAAAACCGCCAGGTTTCCAAAAAAATCGAATACACCTTCTCTTCCCCGCTATAAATATCTCTCTTTATCCAAACCCATCAAATCCACAGTCATCTTTGTCATCACCATTCGACAACTTCGCTTCCTTCTCCTCTTTGATCATCGAGACTGAGAGATTTTTGTGTGTGTTACATATAACACAGCGCAGCGCAGAGGAAAGTCTTAGCTTTGCTGAATCTGATCATGACGACCCCGAAGTTAGGTCGAATCCCGAGCATGAGAGACCGAGTGGAGGACACTCTCTCTGCTCACCGAAACGAACTCATTTCCCTTCTCTCCAGGTTGGTTTGCCCTGATTCCTACTTCGCTCTGTATACCTTGTTTGCTTCCCGGGAAAACGGGAGAAAAAGATACCTTTTTTTTAAAAAAAAAAAATTATTTTTCATTTTTTTAAAAAAAATTTAAAAATGATGAAATCCTGAAGCTTTAACTCAATGCGTTTTAGGATTACGGGTTCTTCTTCATTTTTTTTTTTCTTCCTGTGCTTGCTATTTTTTTTTTTTGCTTATTTTTCTCGGCGGCCAAACAGGGGATTAGATTTTGTTTGAGATTGACAGTTTGTGGAAGTTTCAGGCAAACCTTGTTATCGGTTTGTGAGCTTTTAAGGCGGTGATTAAATTAGTGATGGTTTTGTTTTGGATTTGAAGGTACGTGGCTCAGGGGAAAGGGATTCTGCAACCGCACACCTTGATCGACGAGCTTGACAACGTCATCGGCGACGATCAAGCGCGGCTGACGCTCAGAGATGGTCCTTTTAGCGAGGTCCTCAAATCTGCGCAGGTGAATTTTCTCATCTGAGTGCTGTTTGTTTTGAAACAAATAAATTTTTTTAATTGAGATTTTTTTTTTTTTTTTTTTTTTTTGGGGGTTTCCAAGTGAAGTTATAACTTTGAATATAAAAATGAAGTTTATTTTGATGGCAGGAAGCGATAGTTCTGCCTCCATTTGTGGTTATAGCAGTTCGTCCAAGACCTGGGGTTTGGGAATATGTTCGTGTTAATGTCCATGAACTCAGCGTGGAGCAACTGACCGTTTCTGAATATCTTAGCTTCAAAGAAGCACTTACAGATGGGCCGTAAGCAATTTCCTTGCTTGAAAAAAATTAATTTTACAAACATAATTTATTAGATTATGGGTTCGATTTGAGTTTGCGTTTTAAAAATGTGTGATTTTTAAAACACATGTTAGTGAATCAATCGTTTATAATCGCAGCTTATCATTTAAATCGCTATTTTTTAAAAACCCAATCCCAAACAATTCATATATATCTTAGCTGATAACCCAATTAGTGTTTCTTTATGACATTCTGTTCTGGTATTTATTATGTGTTAGGTCGAATGACCGATACGTACTAGAGCTCGATTTTGAGCCATTCAATGCAAGTTTTCCTCGCCCCAACCGGTCTTCATCCATTGGCAATGGTGTTCAGTTCCTCAACCGTCATCTTTCTTCAATTATGTTCCGTAACAAAGATTCCTTGGAGCCATTACTTGATTTCCTTCGAGCGCACACATATAAGGGACATGTAAGCTTGCTAAGCAATGGGCCTTCTCCAAAATTATTTTTGATTTGTAGGAATGTAACTGTGCTATATTATAACTTCTACAATTATGTGTTGTATTGTTGGAAGTGATTAAAATTGCTCATTTACTATTGTTTTTATTTATTTATTTATTTGGCTTAGCTATTGGATTGCTGCTTAATATCACTTCTTTACACGCTATGGTTTTGATTTTATTTGGTATTATTATGCTGTGGAAGAGATTATTTTGAAAGTTCTTGGTATAAGAACTTTGAAAGAGCTAAATGATTTAATTGAGGATTATGTGCAGGGGTTGATGCTGAATGATCGCATACAGAGCATTCCACGACTTCAATCCATGTTGGTTAAAGTAGAGGATTTTCTTTCTAAGGTTCCGTCTGATACTCCCTATTCTGAATTTGAATATGAGTAAGCTCTCTCTCTCTCTCTCTCTCTCTCTCTCTATATATATATATATATATATATATATATATATCTTGCAGCATGCCGTTAATTATGGGGATATATCTCTAGAAAAATATGGCATAGTTTCAGTTCCTGAAGTTTTTTGGGTTTACTTGTCATTTGCATTCAGATTACAAGGAATGGGTTTTGAGAGAGGTTGGGGTGATACAGCAGCACGGGTATTGGAGATGATGCATCTTCTCTCTGACATCCTTCAGGCTCCTGATCCCTCTATATTAGAAACATTCCTTGGGAGAGTACCTATGGTGTTTAATGTTGTCATTTTATCTCCACACGGTTACTTTGGGCAAGCAAATGTTTTAGGTTTACCAGACACTGGTGGCCAGGTATTCATAATTTTATCTTTTGTGACAATTACTTGTCAAGCAGTAGTCTTAAAATTATTGTGAAAAACGCTGGAAATGAAGTTTTATATTACTTTTTCCTTTTATTTTTTTTAATGCGAAGGTTGTGTACATACTGGATCAAGTTCGTGCACTGGAGAACGAAATGATTCTTAGAATACGGAAGCAAGGGTTGGATGTCACTCCTAAAATTCTTATTGTAAGTGTTTCTGTGCATAGCTTTGGTCGGTAGACCTAGTTTATATATCTTTGTTTTATGTTATGGTGTCTCTGATTTAAATGTAATACCTCCTTTTTTTTTTCTTTTTTTTTTCAAGGTGACCAGGTTAATACCTGATGCAAAAGGAACTACATGCAATCAGCGGCTGGAACGAGTCAGTGGAACCGAAAATGCATATATTTTGCGAGTTCCTTTTAGATCAGAGAAAGGAATCCTCCGTAAATGGATCTCAAGATTTGATGTGTGGCCATATCTGGAGGCCTTTGCAGAGGTAAAAGTATTTAACATTTAAAGAGAGTTGCTCTTCTCATTATATGGTCTTATTCTAAATCGGTGCTTCTATAGCTAGGGTCGGTAATGTGGATTTAAGCTACATCTTGCAATTATGTACGTATTAAGTTTATGCTTCTTGTGAGAACAAGAAATTGGTGTTTATAAATATCAACAGAATCAGCTCCTGTGGATATCAGCACAAATTTAAATAATTCTTTTTTTTTGGGGGGGTTGGGAGAGGGGGGAGAGAGAGAGAGAGACCGGAAAATTATATCTTGCTTGCTCAGCCAGCTTTGCATGATTTTATTTATTTATTTATTCACAAATAATTGACTGCTCTACGGTTTAAGAGAAACTGATTGCCTCACTGTTGAAGCTTAAATTTTGTTACTTCATTAAGTTGAGTTAGTAAAATCTATTTAATACCCTCATTACCATTTCATAGTTACCACTACCAACTATTTTGATCCTGTTGCTCTAGATCACAACCAACATGAAACCACCACTGCATTGATATCAAATTACTTTCATTATCAGTACCACACTGTCAACCTATTGCTTCTGCTGGAAGTCGACTACTCTCATTGGACCACCCTTGTTTTATCATATTTGTCACTGCTAAGTGCCACCAAACCATGCAACTGCACCTTAAGTACCATTTTCTACCAGCATCACCACCTCCTTTGTTATTTAATACCACTCTGCCACTCGTACTCATTATGTGTTCAAGCTTATAGAATTTTTTTATTTTTTATTTTTTTTAAATTTTTTTCATTAATATTTTTCTAATTTTAATGTTTTCTTGCTTTCTCATAACCTGTTGTGTCATTATACATTCCTGGTGTTTTTGATCAGGATGCGGCAAGCGAACTTGTTGCTGAGTTACAGGGCATACCGGATTTTATTATAGGAAACTACAGTGATGGGAATCTTGTGGCATCTTTATTAGCCTATAAAATGGGAGTCACACAGGTTAGAAATGGTTTCTGGTATTCTAATAATGCAAACGGAACACCCGTATTATCCTATGACAATGCAATCTTAGTTATAAGCTTTTGATATGTGTAGTGTACGATTGCACATGCGTTGGAGAAAACAAAATATCCAGATTCCGATATCTATTGGAAAAAGTTTGAGGATAAGTACCATTTCTCATGTCAATTCACCGCTGATCTAATAGCCATGAATAATGCTGATTTTATCATCACCAGTACATACCAGGAGATTGCGGGATCGTAAGTCTTTTCTTTATACTGTAGGGTATATTTATGTGCTGGTGTAATATATTTTATAGTTTTTTTTTTATTTTTGGGCAGAATACAAAAATCTTGGTTTATATTGTGCCTCTGATTAGCTAATGGATAATTGTGTTTGGAGATAAAGTTAGTTGCATTATTAGAATGCAACTTATGTGTATCCTTGTAGGGTATTACTTATTTACACCAGGAAAGCTCCGCTTTCAGATCACATTAAGAAAAATTTGTACCTCTTTACAGCTCCTCAGGCTAGCTGGTTTTCAAGGTTCCAAAGATTTGCTTTCGAGGGTCCAAAATAACTGAGAACTGTGGCCATGAAGATGGTATTCCAGTGATAGGAGGGCATTTTCTCAATTTGCAGTCTTTTATACACTCTAGATCTATCTTGCCTCTTCCTTGGCCAACTTCAGCATTTCATTAAGTTTATACGTACCTAGTAAAATATCTAATTTGTGTAAACATAGAGGGATATCTTTCATATGGATATTCAGGATGTCCCACCACCTAAAATAATGTCCCTTAATCAATTGTTGATGCATAAGCTCTTTGTTCTCTATGGTCGAAAGACCACTTGCAGTTTATCATGTTTATTTTAATTGGGTATCAACCATGTGAATTAAATTTGCCTCCCTTTGCTTTTATATCAAGGCTTATTGAAGTATCAACAATGCATTTAGAAATTGGAAATTGCGTATACTAGTTCAGTCAGGCGTTAACTTGTATGCTCTTTGTTTCAGAAAGAATACTGTTGGCCAGTATGAGAGCCACACTGCTTTCACTCTTCCAGGGCTTTACCGAGTTGTTCATGGCATTGATGTTTTCGATCCAAAGTTCAATATTGTCTCTCCTGGGGCAGATATGTGCATATATTTCCCTTATTCTGAAAAGGAAAAAAGACTTACTGCACTACATGGCTCAATTGAAAAGTTGTTATATGATCCTGAGCAGAATGATGAGCATATGTGAGTCTTCATTCTATAATTTTTTATCTTCTACATTAGTTTCTTTAAAGGCACATTTCAATCAAAGAAATAATTCATAAGAAACACAGGACACATTTCTTTAAGGGCATATTTCTCTGTTGTGAGGGATCACAGGAGGAACATAGCAACATAGAACGCAAGAAACACAGGACAATGTCATTCTTTTTGAGAGATTTCTTTTTTAATGCTCTACATTCTTCGTACTTCTCAGTGTTGAGACCAGTCCACCTGCTGTGAACCATGGTTAACTAAATTATAAATGACGTGCAAATGTGTACAGACACTTGTCAAAAGTTCCACTCTTAGCTCTACTGACATTCTTAGTAACCTTGTTAAGGAAACGATCAAAAAGGGTAGAAGATTAACTTTAAGATTTTAATTTTATGAAGGGCGTATTTATACTGGTGATAGAACATTTGACTCCTACAGAGAGCAGCCATTACATTAGTTCAGGTCATAAATTGGAGTAGAGTTCTCTTTAATTTTGGATATGGGTAATGGTGGGTAGTAGACAGCAAACTCTATGATCATTTATTTAGTTCTCTTAATTGGCGGGTAGTAGACAGTTAAGACTTGGATCTTTTATGTGTATTGTGCAGTGGTACATTGAGTGACCGATCAAAACCAATAATTTTTACCATGGCAAGGCTGGATCGTGTGAAAAACATAACAGGGTTGGTTGAATTGTATGGTAAGAGCACCAAACTGAGGGAACTAGTAAACCTTGTTGTGGTTGGTGGCTACCATGATGTAAAGAAGTCCAACGACAGAGAAGAAATTGCAGAAATTGAGAAGATGCATGCTCTGATGAAGCAATATAAATTACATGATCAAATTCGATGGATATCAGCCCAAATGAATCGAGCACGTAATGGTGAGCTATATCGCTATATTGCAGACACAAGCGGTGCTTTTGTTCAGGTATATAATGGTAGCGGTCTACTTTATTGGATTTGCAACTTCAGGGGATTATGCTTAAGTTCGCCTTTTTATGTGTAATTTGCAGCCTGCTTTTTATGAAGCATTTGGACTTACAGTTGTGGAGGCAATGACTTGTGGCCTTCCAACATTTGCCACTTGCCATGGTGGTCCTGCTGAGATAATTGAGCATGGTATATCAGGGTTCCATATTGATCCATATCACCCAGACCAAGCTGCTGCTCTTATGGTGGATTTCTTTCAAAAGTCCAAGGAGGATCCAAGTCACTGGAAAAAAATTTCTGATGGGGGACTCCAAAGAATTTATGAAAGGTTTGTGTTCTTGATGAAACTGATAATTCCTTTCTGATGTATTACATGAGGCTCACTGAGAAAATTATAACATCATAGGTATACATGGAAGATTTATTCCGAAAGGCTAATGACGTTAGCCGGAGTCTATGGCTTCTGGAAGTATGTTTCAAAACTGGAGCGGCGTGAGACTCGAAGATACCTCGAGATGTTCTACATTCTCAAGTTCCGTGGTTTGGTGAGTATTTCAACATCTGCTCCCTACATGGTTAAGGTCTAGAAATCTTGTGGGGGCATATAATTATAAGTCTTTTAATTCTCCTTCATCTTAATGAAGCAAGAACGGCAGATTTTAGTGCTACATGCATGTTAGGTATAAAATCTTTGGTTGCTTTGTTTCAGGCACAATCTGTTCCTCTGGCGATTGATGACGAACATTAAGCTGCAAGTGCTCGAGTGAATCTGTTCTCCATGAACCAGTAACTTCACACCGTTATAATATCATGCATAAATAAAGTTCTCCTTGTGTGTAGAACTATATGTAAATTCATGTCCAGTGTAATTGCATGCGAAACACTTCTCCCTGAGGGTGTTTCTTAATGCGTGAATCTTTGGCAGTGGTCTGGAGTGTTGGAAGTGACAATTGATCAATTTGCCAAAATGTTAATGTTTATATTGTCTTCTTGTTCCTAATAATCCTTCCAGAAAATGTATTTTTAGACAATACAATATCTTAAAATTATGTTGGCTTGAGTTTACAGAGAGAACTTGAAACATTGTGGGAAGTCACGCTAAAGAGAATGTGTTATCATGAAAACAGATATTTCGTGCAATTCGTTTACATCTGCTAGGGTTTGCAATTTTTACATGATTTTTGAACACAACACGAATTAGCACGAAATTAGTGGGTTTAAAATTGAAAGATTTTATCTATTTAATTAAATAGATTGGTTTATGGTGACTTATATAGTTTATATCTGAGTTTTGACATGACTCAAACATGAAATGCAATAGAAGAGTTGACAATTTTTCATAACTTGTGAATTCGATATGAAATTAATGGTGTTAAAGATAAATGGTCGATCATTTAATTAAATAAATTGAGTTATGATTAATTTTATAGTAAACGAAACTGAAGAACGAAATAGAGGCATGCCCATCTGTTCATCACCAACTGGACATGGTTGGTAGTTTTGTATTCATGATATATTGATGTGTAGATTATATGATATATTGCATGATATTGATGTGGCAAGGCCTGTATATATATATATATATATATATATATAGTCTGTGTGTGAGTGAGACAGGGTCAGGGTGTATGTTGAAAAATTTGAGAGAAAATAGAACCCTCGAATGAAAATATCTAGAGGTTTGCAAGACAACGCGGAGGAATGTCTCTTGGCTCTCAAATTCCTTCTTCCCATCTCATAGTTTAGGGTCATTGTGTGTGTGTGACCCTCCAATGGCTGTCCGTCCTAGGGTCCCTGTCCCTCTTTATATTTCTGACAGCTCTGCCAAGCCTGCGGAAAAGGCAGCTTTATTGACCGCAGAAGCCACATCCAACAACAGTATCACATGATAATATGCTCTACAAAATCTTTTAACTTGATCCTTATCCCCTTCTTCCCTCTCTCTCTCTCTCTCTCTCTCTCTCCCTTACTTTCCAAACCAATGGTCAAATACTCGAACCCACAAACCTTTATGTATTAAATTACCATTTCTTAAGATAGCATTTCTAGGGCAGGCCATCCAAGAAGATACCTTTTAATAACATTTTTTTACCGAATCACTCATCACATCATTTTCTTCCTTATGTCCCGCCTCATTTTGGTCTCATTTTTTGTTTTCGGATTTGTCTTTCGTGGTCTCAATAAAAGAGACCATACCCTTTTCTTAATTGTGTGTTGTTATACTTCACATTCCTTTGTACGTTCATAAATTATCATGACAAATCATTTTAACTTGAATTTAACAAGGGCAGATCCAAGCTATTGCTTAGGAACTTTAATTAATTTATTTATTTTTAAAATGGGCATTGTTTCCCCCTCCCAAAAGAAGTGTATACTTTTACCCGCAACATCAAAGGTTATGGTTTCGCATTTTGCCCCATTTGTGCGTGTCACATTTGAATTGTATCGAAACACGAATGTTAAACTATATATGTCAAGATTATTTCTAAGTATTAATTTCCCATCTTATTTTCATACCATTAAACTGATATTGCAGTGCCCACAAGTCTTTAAATTTTTTTGCTTTTTATAAATGTTAATGATAAGCCAATGAACATTGTCACGTCAATTCAAATAAACCATAATTTAATATGTTTAATTAAACTAATCAAATCGGTAGGCCATAACACATTCATTTTATGTTAAATTCATGTTAAAAAGTGACAACCCAGTGAACACTCACGCGGGTTATAGACTTATAGTACACCTATTACTTTTCTTTTTGGTTTACCGAGTAATTAAGGGGCGCAATTAACGGAAGACCCACAACGCGCCAGAGAGAGAGAGAGAGAAAAAAGAGGTTAACAGTTGCAAGTTTAAGACTAGATGACAAATTGCAAATTCCCAAAATGGACTAAAACATCCTTAAGAAAAACAAGGTTGGACCGACTAAGGGTGCTATTTAGAGCCACACGCTTTAACTTACACAAACGCCGTTACTAGCACGACATTTGCTCCCAATAATGTATAACATTCACCCAACCATGGCCACTCTACCCCTTGACCACTCTGCTTCAAGGTCTGGGGACTCGAGCCAATGGCTCTCCAATCTATATTACCACTTCCACTTGTGCGGAATATCCAAAAATAAAAAAAGAAAGAAAGGAAAGCAGAGAGGGGTGGGTAGGGTAGCTAGCTCTAGAGCTGGCCAAATGAGTGAGCCAGATATGCCAGCGCGCCTACAAGGGGTGCGTTTATGTAAGTGGCCGGCTCCGACTGCTCGTAGTCTGGCCGTTGATCTGGGAACCTGTCATGCTGGTCTGGCCCACCAACGATTGCACCCACCAAGATGTTTGGGTTGGGGGATTGGGATTTCATGAAGCTGAACCCTGGGGAGCACTGGATCTTGGCTGGGTGGGAAGCAATGGACGGTAGTGATGAGCCCCTGTGGTGTATTCTTTGAGGGTATTTTGGACCATACCCCACCATGTACGACATCTTCAATGGGTTGTCTCCTAGCAGATAGTCCACCTGTAAAATTTAAAAAAAAAAAAAAAAAAAAAAAGGAAAAAAGTAAATTTTTTTTGGGCGAATGAAGAATGTCTTTTTTACATATATGATATACAATTTACCTGTCTTTTGGCAAGGGCTCGGAGCCTCTTTGGCGTGACAGGGACTCCACCGCAGTTAACAAATTTGCGCGCAGATGTCAAGTACTTGGCATAGGCTAACAGCAGAAATGAAGTGGAGGTCACATACTGCATGTTGCTATCACCCATCTTGAAGAGAAGCCCACCTGCTCAAAAACAACCAAAACTAGCCGTTAGAGAGAGGACGGAGGACCACTCTTTCACAGAGAGAGAGAGAGAGAGATAGAGACAGAGGACCTGGGGTGTATTTGGATGAGGAAAATGGAGCTCCTGGTATGATAGAACAAATGAAATTATCTGCATGACCCTTGTAGTCGTGAAGGGATTGGACCTTTTGGACAAGAAATGCCTGAAAAATGCAATGTTTCAATATCAAACACTTTTCAAATGGGAATCCAAGACAAGTGAGGGACTAAATTAGGGACCTTGGAGAGGAGAATTCTTGCTCCAACATGCTTGTTATCCCACCCAAAGAAGTTATCGAACTCTGCAGCGCCAAGGATCTGTCCATTCACTTGGATGTAGTTGAGGTACATCGGATTCTTGGTGGCCTTGTGCAGCCAGGCAGCACCCCACAAAAGCTCATCCTAGCATTTTATTAAAATGCCAAAGAAAGATTAAGCTCACCAGCATTTCCACAAACAACATCTCAAGGACTTAAAAAGTTTTACCTGATAACCAGAGTAAGAGCAATAGAAGGGGCACACAACTTTCTTCAACCCATTGCTGTAGGCTCCTCTGTATTTGTCAGCAAACTCAAACACCTAGACCCAGAAGCAAAAACATTATCTTAGAATTTGGGGAAATTGAAGAAGTTAAAAAATAGGGAGGTTTAATTTGTTGCTCTAATTAGAGTTTTACCCTCATTGCCCTTGTGACCAAAAGATTGGCGTAATTTGGGTCACTTCTTCTGAAGACCAATGAAGCAGCTGCAAGAGCGGCAGCTGTTTCCCCCGCTACATCAGAACCAGGGGAGTTTCTATCAACCTTGAACACACTCCTTGGTGTATCCATGTCTTCTGGTCTCTCCCAACAAGCATGGTCCTTGTTAGCATCACCCACCTGTCAAATACACCCCATATCAACCCCAGCTCCTCTTATCTACCCCTAATCAATCAAATGTGCCCAATGCAGCAGAAATGACACAAAATAGGCAGATGTGTGAAAATGCAGAGTAGAGAGAACAAACCTGGACATATATGGTGTCTGGATGTACAGTCGCTTTGAGGAGAAAATCAGTGGCCCAGCGAATAGCTTCTTTGGCGTTCGGCAACTCGCCTTTCATCACCCCACCAAACTCAATAACACTCCATGAAAGCATGGTGGTGGTGAAAGCCATGGGGAAGCCAAACTTCACATTGTCCCCTGCATCATAGTACCCTCCAACCAAATCAACCTGCATTTCAAGTTTCACACCCAAAATGAGCCAAAACCCTCCTCACATTTTCCAAAACACGACGAAGAAAAGTGAAGAAACAGAGTAATGAGAGACTAGGCAAAAGATGGTGCTAAATACATGCATAGCTGAGCCATCTGAGAGACCAGAGTTCCTCCTCCAAGTGATCCTCTGGTTAGAAGGGAGCCTCCCAGACCTCTGGCCATCAAAGAAGACGATTGATTTGGTGAGAGCATCTCTGTAATTGTGACTTGCAAAGCGAGGGCGGTGGTGGTGGGGGAAGGGGTAGTTATGGTGGCCAGGATATGCATTGCAGACAAGCAGAGAGAGAGTGAAGCAAGTGAGAAGATGAAGAAGAGTGAAAGGGGAAAGACAGGGAGCCATTTTTTAGCTGTCCAAAGTAAACAACCCAACCAACCCAACCAACAACCAACAACGAACCTGCAAAATCCGCAGTTTAGAACATAGGTCTTCCCCTGCCACTATTTATAAAGCAAAAGCTGCCTCTGTAACTTCCTTCTTGGCTCCAACAATAATTATGTCCACACCCTCCAAGAGGGCTTTGGCTTTAATTAATTAGTTTTACTTATTTAAAGCCTTCACCTGTGGCCGTTGTATTAGTTTCTAGTTCACTCATCACTACCCTTCTTAGGGACAAGGTATCCCGGCACAGTAAATACAAAAAATTATATTTTCTCATGTTTATTTAAACTGGACAGATATTATTCAATTAGTTATATTTTAAGAGTTATTTTTATCATCTTAAAAAGCATACAGACAAAAATATTAATTCAATATAACTAATTGAATGTTATTCAGTTCAAATGAACTGGAGAAGATCCTTATCCAAATACAAGAGAGCTCTCGTGAGAATTATTTGTTTGAACATGTGGTTAGACAGTTTAAAATTTATTTAGACAGATAAATTTCATATAAAGTCTCAATATATGATATCTATTGTTCCAAGTGAAATGTGCTATCAAGATTTTATTTTATTCTATTTTATAATGTGCATTATGTTATAGGGTTAGTGTGTTGAATTTGATTTAGCTGCTGTTATAAAAACTACAGCAAATGGGTTGGAGTTTTTTAAATGGTCAAGATTTAATTCTATTATTTCCCTTTTTTTGTTTGAAAATTTTGAAATTAAATCTGGATCGTTGAAAAAATTATATTACATGATCCGTAATTTTTTTACTACACCTAAGCCAAATACTAATATGTTATCATGTTATTTAAAAAAATTAAAATAATGTGGCATCAAGTAGACCGTTTAATAAATAAAATAAAATCTTGCCCTAGCATCATGCATGTATATCATTAAATAAAATAATATAAAATAATTATTCTCCATTTTAAACACACTTTCAGTACCATATTTCATAACGTTACTTATAAAATTATAATTAAATTTGAGATTAATTATAATTATAATTTAAAAAATCTTGTTAAAATACTATATATAACTTGCCGGAAGGCGGAGGCTAAGACGTTGGGAGCATTAATATCCGAGCAGGAGAGATCACATGGGAATTTTAATTACATTAATTCTAAGATGGCAAATTTACTAAAGGGTCCAATTAGAAAGCGACATGTGCTACTTTTTTTGGACCTTCTTGCAAGATGATATCCGGGTTATCCAACATGTGACTATGCACATGCTCTCTAGGGAATGGTTTTTATAAAAGAAAAAAGAAAAAAGAAGCTCTTTTTTAAGTTTAAAAGGTATAAATTAATAAACATACGATTTTATTCTAAAGAATGTTGGGCTACATGAAATAAAATAATGTTATACATTATACTTTTAAAGAAATGAGTAGTGTCAATATTTTGTCTATATTTCTTCTATATCATTTTACAAATCAATCATTAGATTTATATTGGTTCGACATTGATCATATTTGTTGTGAGTAGTATAGTCGTGAGACCCTTTTGTTAACCCAACGAAATGAGCTCGAAATGCCTCTTAAATTGGACCCTCTGATCTTCTGGCTGTGGATGTGGATTAGCGTTCCTTGAGCCTAAAAAAGTAGCACTCAACAAGTCTCCAAGGATTTTTCCAGTCTTGTTCAAATAGCTATGTTTGCCAAAGGACTTAATAAATGAAGTGGATTGAAACTGTAGCAGATTTGATTGATGTGGGAAAAAAAATAAGAATATTTTGTATGAAAAAGTAAAAAAAAAAAATGTTTTGTAGTGATTTTTTTAATTTGAATAGTAATAAAAAGTAATTGATATGATGTAAAAAGTAAGAAGTTGATGTTAATTTTGAGAGGGATAATGTGAGATTTTTTGGAGGGGTTTTGAGTCTTTGGGTCCTCTTTCGAGTCCAGTTCTTTGGCAAACATAGAGAGATTTATAGACCAAAAGAGCTGAAAAATCCCCATTTAACTTAGAGTTCAATAAGCCTATCAACACCAGAACATGTGTCATGTGGAATTTTAAGATGTGTTCCAAGTTTTTTCCTAAAAATTTATTGAAGGGAGGCAATATTAATGTTCCATCTTTTGGGATTGTTAATAAGATTAATGGAGAGATTAAGATGAACTCATAATTTGGATCTCTTGGGATAGGCTTTTAAAGAAGTAAAGGATAGAGATGTAGAGGATCCCACCAAGTCGTCCAAAGCACATGGAAAATTGTGGATTGGGCAAATGGATAGCATTATGGTCCTTGCTGGCCTCACCCACCTGCCTTTGGCTGTTTAGGCCCTTTGATTTGTATGAATAATAATAAAGGGATTTATTATTGGTGGGAAATTTTATAGAAATTGAAAAATCCAGCCAATAATATATATATATATATATATATATATATATATATATATATTTGATTTTAAACTAGAAATATTGGAAAAGTGTGAAAGCTAGCATTATAGTTTGAGATTAAGGTGCATGGATAAAGGCCAAATTTTGCATTCTTTTAACCTAAAGTTTAATGGAACTGCATGGGCTCCAAGTAATTTGGAACTGGTGAATCTAAAGGGAGCTCTTGCCCACAATTTATTATTGTGAGTGAGAGATGATGAAGATGAAGATATTATGGGTTCGATGCTTCTACTCAAATCTGGTGTCGGAAAAAGGTGATGAAAATAATGTTGAGTCTCTTGAGTTCAATGACTGAGTCGCTAAAGGGTCGATAAAGACCCATATATGCAAGATTTTGTACTTGGAATGGAGCACTTGAATCAAGAAATGTGGACAAGCTCACCAAGATTTGGTTCTGACTCCTGTTATTGTTATCTTTTAGGGTTTTTTTTTTTTAAAAAAAAAAAAAAAAGAAAAGAAAAGAAAAGAGAAGCCTTCACAAACCTATTGAACTTTCAAACCTTTCAACCCTTTACTTCAAACCTCCAACTTCTCTCTCTCTCTCTCTCTCTCTCTCTGGTTTAATGAATCGAAGGAGGAAAAAACTTAGTTTTTTTTTTTTTTTTTTAATTAAATAAGTAAAGGGTTACAGGGAATGATCATTTTCACTCCTGATCCGAAAGAAAGGAGGTGACGATCCTAAAAACGAAAAAGGGGTGGGTTCCCCAACAATAAACTCAAAACAAACTAAAACAGTGCTAAAATAATTACAAAATGTAGGAAATTAGACAAACAAGTGATCTGGTCCTCTCAAGGGGCTGCGCAAGGCGGTTTCAGAAACAAAAGGGGCACAAAAGGCGAACCTATTTGAACCCCCACTTGTAACTAGCAACAATCGCCGGAAGGAGGCTGAAGCGATAAAAGCACTGCTAAAGTCCTGATATAGCGTGACTTAGTAGGCTGCAGCGAAGAACATCAATAAGTAGAGGATAAATACTTCTAGATCTTGATTCTATCAATGATCTAAGAAATCTTCTTGACAAAAGCTAGATATTCTCTAAGTTTCGAAGAAAAAGAAAGAAGAACACTCAACTCTAAGATTTCTTATTCAACAAAATCAATCATCAACATAAAATCCTTTTCTCTGGAGGTTATAAGCATATATTTATAGTCCAAAACCCAAAACCTAATAAAATATGACATAAATACCCCCAAAACCCTAAACCTAATAAAATAATAAAATAAAGACTCCCAAAACCATAACCATAATAAAATAACAATATAAAGTCGGCTAAAAAATAAAACAAACTGACATATGGCCGTCCGGACGGCCACAACACTTAAACGACAAAAACATGAAATAACATATGGGATCAGAATACATTCCGATCTACATCATTCTCCCCGGATTGGAGAGAATTCGTCTTCGAATTCGGCCTATTCTTCCCATAGTCCTTCGGCTATCCAGTCAACTCATTCCATCCTCCTCTTCTCAAAATCACAACAAGGCTACACCTCATAATAAGCATGATGGCCCGCACCTCACCTTGCCGAGTATACTTGCCAAGCTTTGCTCGTATCTGGCCCTTCCCAAATGCCATGAGAATCCCCAAAGAACTCACAAAGACCCTTTCACTCTTTGATAGAAAAGTTGTCTCCGCCCCATAGATCTCATCACAACTTTGGTTAAAAGTTTTTGACAAAATAGCATCTACTCTCAGGAAATCAACTTCCAAATCAAAGATTTCTTTTTCAGCACTTTCATCAAACACTTGGTGTATAGAACTCACTTCTTCGTCGGGATAGATGTCATACATTGGTGGAGAGGCCCAATCTACCGAGCAATCTTCTTCAATAAATCCATCTTCCTCCACCACAACTGATTGACTCTTAATTTCTGTCGACTCTCTAGGCACCATCTCCGACATCATCCTAGGTACTTCTTTTTGTGGAATTTTATTTTTTTATTTTTTGTGCCACCAAGAACTCTTTGGGTTGCAAGCAACCTTGGAATTCTAGTACATCGAGTTTGAACCTACTCACCCGCTGATTAGCATGAGCTTGTGCAAGGTATTGACGTCCGTGTGTTCGGCGCTCCGTATACGGGTTTCTAGATCTACTCCCTTTGTGACCACACAGGTTGGATATTCTAGTAGTGAGGTCTTCAATTTGATCTCTCATAGCCGTGAATTGATCCTCCACATGTTGCCAACGTTCAACGATAGATTTGCCTTCCGCCCCCGCAAATCGCGGTATTGGTTGGCGACGACAATTGTTCGGCCCACCACCCATGTGCCGCAAAATGAATCACCGGTTGCTCATTATGTGCTATCTTCATGCACACGTTTATCTCGTTCATGTCTGCAAAGTGATTGCTCCTCCCCATTAATTGAAAGTAATTGAGCTTTGATACTAACTAATGCAGCGTGACTTAGTGAGCTGCAGTGAAGAACATCAATAAGCAGCGGATAAATACTTCTAGATCTTGACAAAAGCTAGATACTATCAATGATCTAAGAAATCTTCTTGACAAAAGCTAGATACTCTATAGTTTTTGAAGGAACAGAAAGAAGAACGCTCAACTCTGAGGTTTCTTATTCAACAAATTCAATCATCAACATAAACTCCTTTTTTTTGGAGGCTATAAGCATATATTTATAGCTCAAAACCCTAAACATAATAAAATATGACATATATACTCCCTAAACCCTAAGCCTAATAAAATAACGAAATAAAGACTCCCAAAACCCTAACCATAATAAAATAAAAACATAATGTCGGCTAGAAAATAAAACAAACTGACATATGGCCATCTGGACGACCACGACACTTAAATAACAAAAATATGAAATAACATATGGGATCGAAATACACTCCGATCTACATCAAGTCCGTAACCAAGACTGTTGTAAAGAAAGGAACCAACACAAATTCTGTTACAAAAGTCTCCGCTAAAGAAACAAATCAATAAAAAGTTAGGAGACAGTAACCCACAAAACACAAAAGAACCAAAAAACGACAGTACATGAGAAATACAACAGGAAAGCAACAAAAAGATCAAAAAACAATAATAACGGCTGGGGAATGGAGTTTGGCAAATACTGTTCAAACACACGCTTCAAAAGCACACTTAAAATCGAGTTTGTTCAAACAACCTTAGTTTCATTCAAATGAAACATAGCGCCTCACATTACATCAAACATTAAAGCTCACCTACTCGCACTACTTGTGAAACCCAGTTTTTTTAACAAACATGATAGATTCAATATTGATTGTCCGATCTTACCTACGGCTCGTGGCTGCCACATGAATTTGCCCCCCTTCTTCGAACGAACTTGGGATTCGTTTGGACGAAACATGTCAGCACCATTTAATACAAATCAATTCTTACGTACTTGTGCACAATGTTCTGGCATGTAAAGATCCGATTTCATTTGAATCAGAGACACGGAGTTGGGGGTTGGCTGGTATAGACCAAGGCCGCCACCCTTCCCAAAACTCATTTGGAAAAAAAAACAAAAAACAAAAAATCCCTATCTAAGAGAAAATAAAAAATTAGTTCCTTAATAATTATTTGTTAAATCCCTATTGATCCTTTTTCGTTAAACCTTTCATGAGAAAATAATTATTTGTTATTTGCTACAGGCTCCAGCTATCTTGTTTTCGACAATAAATTGCTTCAACATGTGCCTATACATCTATTTAGCAGTAAACACCTTTGAGGCTTTGACCATTGCCTTCTAATATGCTCTTTTTGATAGATAAGATTGAGACTAAAAACCATGAGTTTATGTATTATTTTCAATTTGCTAATTCCGTTCCCTCCAAAATTTGACTAGATTTTAATTTATTTTTTCCGAATTCAAAACATACAAGTGGAATTAACAAATTGAAAATAATTTTAAAAGCAAAAAAAAAAACTAATAATAATAATAATAGTAGGAGTATGATTCAAAACTAAAAATGAGAAGACGAGGAGAAAACAAACTGGTTTTAGGGCCAGCCGTCCTGTTGTGAGGTATATTTGATAAGTCCAATTTAATTAGTCTAAACCCTAATTCTGTCATTTTTTTCCAATTTTAATTAAATATTTCACGTGTTAGACTTCACTTATTAGGTTAAAATTTGAACTCACATACAAGGGGCTATCACAAATCGGCCTTACCCCAAAATTAAAATCTCATTCAATTTGGGTTGCTATATTATATTAAGTGCAATTAATTTGCAAAAGTATGAGTCTTCTCCTGTCTCAAGGGTTTTAGGTCTTGAGATGGATGTCCATCTTGTATACACAAAACAGGATTTTATCATTAAACTTTGATAATGTTGTTTCCTGCACATCTAACAACATTGAGGTTGCTATGTCTAAATTAAGAGCTCCACTGAACACTTGAAATCATTTTAGATTTAGGCATTGAAACAGAATTATTATTAACAATATTTTAGTTGTTGCTTCTTTGGCAGCTTTGAAGTGAGAACCTCAAAATATCTTGGGCAAAGAGGGGCAAACGATTGAACGACCATGTGAAATGTTGTAAAAACCATGCAATCAAAAAGTGTTTTTCTTCATGTGGGAAAGGTCTCATTTTTTATGAAATTTCTTTAGATGATTGGAGTGTTTTGTACTCCTTATGCTGTACAGCATTATTTCGTTGGCCCTTTAAAGCATTTCCCTTAATTTGCTGCCCAGTTAGAGAGAGCCAGATGGCCGCTCAATGAACAGGTAAAGAGCAGCAAAGCGTGCTGGCAGAAGAAAAAGGTCAATTAATCATTCATCAAAGGGGGCCAGAGAATAGATGCACGAAGGAAAATAGTCACCAAAACTAAGTATTATTGAACAGAAAAGAAGATAATAATTTGGATAAAGGGAATTAAAAATTGAAGAAAAGGGAATATATATGATAGATGGAACTTTTTTCTTTTTTCTTTTTTTTTTCAAGAAAGGATGGCCCAGATTTGACCCAAGAGTGTCATGTTGAAATCATCACGTGGTCCTCTGGTCTTCTCCCACATGCAGTAGCATGTATTCATGTTCATTTTTCTACATACCTCCCTGTAAAAGCGAAGATATATAGGCTTAGAAATCAAAAGTGTGGAGCAAAAAGCTGACACCACATTTGTCGTTCGGTGAGAGAACTTGGAAATGCAATCTTCATTCATGAGATGGGCAAATTGGGCATGGTTGAAATGAGTTGCGATTTACACTCAAGAAAGAAAAAAACAAAAATAATCGCAGGAGGAGTTGGCTTGGTAGCAGGGGATTTTACACTGAGTGGTTTGGTGTGGGGAAGACTAGTGTTGGAGTCTGTATGGACATGATATCCCTATAAAGGGGGACGAAACAAGTTCCCTTATCCTGTTTGTCTAGAAAAAGAAAAGAAAAGAAAACGCATGAGTTTTGAGAACATAAAACAAAGATTTTAATTATATATATATATATAAAAAAAAAAAAAAATAGCCAAAGTGTTCATCCCCGAGCATTCTCATTTGGGGATTTGAATCCGTGTAATACTTTAGGTATTGCACCCAATGTAATATCTCTTATTTGATGTTTAAGATCACCACAACACAAGAGAAAAAAAGGAAAAAAAAAACACCGGTAGCTATTGCGAGCGATTGAATTACTTTTTTTAGACTTGGTTCACCCGATCCCAAAGGTTAGCTTGGAGTCGCTTAACCATTCCAATTGCCAAAGTGGTAAGCAATCCCACATTCTCTCTCTTATGTGTTGTTGCGATCTGGACAATTTATCTTAAATGAACAGCCTAAATCAAAACAATACCTAACTATTGGACTGAACCTCAAATCCCACATTTGGCATTGCATCCGCGCACTTATTATTGGCTTAATAATATATAGGTTGGATTGAAACCGAATGCAATATTTTAAGATTGCTCCAATTTCGGAACCACCCATATTTTGCCACATGTAAAAACTTAGAAATTGTTCCTGTTTACATCAACTTACCATTGCAATTAAAATTTTAATAATTAAATTTTTCTTAAAAAAAAAAAAAAAGTAAAAACAAATGGATAATCAGGTCCATGGGCCAAGGCTGCCGGCCGGCTGTACATTATTTGATCCGAAAGTATCTCCCGGACCCTCCAAAAATCTACGCATGTGGTAGCAGGAGCAGTAGGCAGCAGGCCGTAGCCACCAGCAGTGTCATCATTACAACCTGCTTCAGAGTTTCCGTATGAGAGCTCTCAGCTTTCATTTATTTAATTTTTCACTTTTACATCCCGTGATTTCCGGTTTGTCGCAGAAAATTACACTTTTGGGCAATGACTACTGAGCATCCTATGTAATGTGGGCTGTTGGAACATGGGACCATTTGATACTAATAATAAGTAACATGGGCTCGGTGGTTGTCTAGGGCACTAACTTCAGCACCTCAAAGGGCTAGAAAGCCCAGACCCCAAAAGAATGGACAAAGTTAGACCTCATTTTTGGGAGTCCTTAAACATTGTTTGGCCCATGGGCTTCCTATATGGGCTTTTAACTGTCCATGATTTACCCTTTTTAATATAAGTTTTTATCTAATTTAGATCTAGTCTTTAGGTTTTTAATTTCAACGATAAAGTTATTCGATTTTGCTCAAATTTTAAATAGGCCACTCTATCATTTGATTGTTAACTATTTTTCGTCTATCACGTGCGTCTCATTTTGACACGTTAGCATCTACATCAACCATAACAAAAAAAAAAAAAAACAACAACAACAACAAAAGACCAAACTCTCTATACGCATAAAACCAACCGATTTGTAAAGTGTTTTGGTGTGAAACTTAGAGAAACTAAAATTGAAAACAATATCTTGTACGCAGTACTTAGAAACTTATAAAAAGGAAAAGAAAAATATTGCACATATTCTTACTCTTTGATGTAACAGTCAAAATCATCATTAAATCTATCACATCAAATAGTGTCTACTTGAAAATGCGGAAGTGGCAATGTGTTGAGCATTTCTCAAAACAAAAACCCACGTTTAAGTGATCATTCATTTCCCCTTTGAGAAATCCGTCCTTAAACCAAAACATCCATTAATCTAGTAAAAGGGCATTGGAATCTTTCTCAAAGGGGTTTTAGATAAACAAATACGACTAGTACTGCTTGAAGTTATTCCATCATACAGCTTCTTAATGTTACAAATATAACAAAAGAGGAGGCTTTAATTTCCTGCCTTCAACTCAAATTGAGAAAGTAAGGAATACTAGTAGAATTCAGCCACTCGTTTCCTTGTATAAAAGCTCCCACTGTAAACTGGCTTGCCTCGGTTGAGTTGTTGATGACCCTATAACCAGGCCACGTCACTCTTGCACTTGTATTTGAGCCCAAGCCTCGGTTCATATACTCCCCATAATAAAGGGTGCTCAACGCAAACGTGCCATTCCATTCTAACCATCCAGCCGGGTCCACCAGATCATCAATGTTTGATCTAAGAAAAACAGTCCTAGAGTACTCTTTCCATGGACGGCCCAGATACGTTTTGAAGGATGATTTGACAGGAATCAAATCTGCTGCAGCCGTGACTTTGCAGTTCAAGATTGAGATCCCAGTGTTTTGGTTGGGGTCAACTCTCCCTTGTGCAGTGAAAATGTTCTTTTGGTTCTCATTTGGTTTGCGGGCATATAAGTTGCAGTTTTGGAGCACCACAGCAGCGTTGCCAAAGATGAAGTCAACGGTGCCGTAGACGTCACAATCTCTGTAAAATTGTCTGAGGGAATGGACGTAGAGGGTGTCTTGGTAGCCAACAAAGCTGCATTGGTAGAATGCTGAGAAATCTGAGCCGCTCCTTAATGCCACGGCTTGATGCTTACTTGGCCCTGCTGAGTTCTCAATCGTTATTCCCTTGGCTATGAATCCATCCCCCACCACAGCTGACATTAATCACAATAATACTAGGGTTAGATGATCCACAAAGCCATGTCTAAATAGATTTTAAAGGTCCTTAGAATTTCTTTTAAATTTGAAATTTTTAAATTTATAAATTTCAGTCATCTATTTGATTTAAAGGTCTAAAATAAGCCATGTTTCTATTAAACTTATGTTTCCTTGGAATTAGGATCCTCTCAATTTCATTTCAACGGGAGAATATTCAGTTCATTTGAACTTGTGAGGATCATGTTCCGTTTCCGTTGAGGGTAGCTAGCTTCCTCATTAAATTTTCTCATTTTGAAACATGACTTATTTTAAACCCTTAGATGAGATGGACGACTGAGATTTATGAATTTGAGAATCTCAAATTTAAAGAAAATTGTAAGAGATCTCAATCCAGTTTTTTAAGGGTACACATTTAATTCTGCTTTCACTCTTTACAATTTTTGTATTTATTTTTAATACGTATTATTAATTCTCAATTCTGATCTATAAAAATTAAAAATCAACGAGAGAAAAAATAAAGTAGAATATATGTAACAAAACCCTACTTGTCGTTTGTATAAATCGAAAGGAATTAAAAGCCACGTGCGTTTACCGACAAAATAAACCACTCACGCTATTCAAGAATCGACGACGCAGGTTCATAGGACCTCGCTGGCCCCAACTCCAAGCCACCGACAGGCACTTAAAATTTATGAACTATCGCTTTCAAAACAAAATATATATATATATATATATATATATATATATATATATATAATAATTAATTTATGAATGGGGTCTGATGAGGGCACGGCTTTGTACGTAATTGGGACCCCTAACAACTATCATTTAAAAACAAAATTTTCTTCCAATTCAAATATTCAATCTATTAAACCCACCATTCTTTACATTTTTTTATTTTTAATAAAATATATTTAATTTATTAATGTATTTCCAAGTGTTTTTTTTTTTTTTGAAAAAAAAGTGCTTAAGTAAAAATCATTTTTGTATTTTTAAGATTTTTTTTTTTATATATTTGGATTGTGAATATTTTTATTGCAAGAAAATAAAACAAAAAACATAAATATTTTAACAAATTAAGCTAATGTATTTTGAACAAATATAAATTTAATAAATTAAATTAGCTTGAAGTTACTTTATCCTATCACTATGTGTCCTCGTACTATCCTACTCATACTCATCAAACAACAATCAAACATAAAAATAAAAAAAATAAAAATGGAAAAAGAAACAAGTAATGAAAAGTGTTGATATATTTAAGAACATCTGTCAATTTAAAAAGAAAAATACCCTTATATTATAACTATCTAAATATTTTCAAATGAACCGGAGAATCTTAATTCAAAAAGAAAAAGCTAAATAGTAAGAACATTAATTGAGGCAGATTTGTCAAACTATGCTTTTAATTAGGTGTTGCCAATAATTGAAACAAATTATTACCGACATCTATGTGAATGTCATGGACAAAATAAGAGTAAACAATTTGCAAAGAGAAACCATCATTCATTGTTAACAACCTTGAATGAAATAAAATCATATTCAAATTATGGAACATTTATAGCAAACCGTCAAATTATTAACCTCAATGTGTTATTCAACATCAAGCAATAATACATAATCATAAAGTATACCCACCTTTAATATGGCCTAACATCTAAAATAGGATTCCTTGAAATCTGATTCTCCAAACTTTTTTTTGTAGGTCCACTCAAATTTCAAGAAGATTAGGTAACTAAGATAATGACCCTCTCCTAAGACAAATAAATAAATTTTGAATGGTTTGATTATCTATTCGGACTCGTGAATTTGTTGGAACACGATCCTCTCTTGTTCAAATGACTAGAGAATATCTAGTAAATAAGTATTTTTGTCTTTTAATTTTTTTAGAAGACAAAAATACCCGGGAGAGGATCCTAATTCCAAGTTGTTTCATATATGCTGCTAAAAGTCTAAGTAATTTAGACAAAGACAATTAGAGAGATACTTATCCTAATCCATAGTCCTAATCCATAGTATCTAGGCAACCCCTAGATCAACCCAACAATTTACCGTATGCCATAAGGCAAGCCCCGTGACTAGGCTGTCTATTCTTAAAGCAGAAAAAAGACAAAAGCAAGAGCAAACTAAATTGGATACATTTGAACCCAAACTAAATTGGTGTAAGCAAGTTGCCACATGGAAACCTAACCTTGTCCAACACAATCCCACTCGTGATTGGACCAACAAACTCGTGAACCACATGCATTTCATAAGAGTACATAACATGTACATCATGCAATACACCCCATGCAATATTATATGATCCTCACACAAATCAAATCAATTAAGTTAGAGAAAAAATAAAAGAAAGTTGGAATTTTTCAAACTCACCTACAGTGGCCGACTGGAATGTCGTCCACCCATCCACCACATTCCTACTCGCTTTCACAATCGTCTTTCCAATCCCATCACCAATGAACATCAAATTGGTCTTCTTACTCACCACCTCCACATTCTCAAAATATGCCCCTGCCTTTATGTATATCACAAACCTACACTAATTGAAAGTTCAATTAGTTACATTTCTCAAACACATTCTATTCTATTTTATGGTTAAGATACAAAGTTTGTGTATCAAACCTAGTACACTAATTTAGAGAAGATCTTTGTCCGCTAGCCGGGTACTATACTATAATTTTCGTATAAGTTATTTACAAATTGATGATTTATGGGTCAGATGATTTTTTACAAAAGGTTAAAGAATAGCAAGTATTGTATTTCAAAATAAAGTTAGAGATGACTAATAAAGTAACATCTAAAATCATTAGATGGCCAACTGTAACCAATTGTCGTAGCCTTGTAGGACAAACCTGGTTGTGCTTGAGTTTGGAGCTACAGCCACAGCCTCACCAATGGTGGTGAAATTTCCAGTGCCATCCTTAGCCACCACCAAGTCATATTCGGTCTCATTCACTGAAGATTGTAACAGTTTTCGATCTTTCGGCGAAACCCATGTCGGAAACCCATTTCTCATCCTTCCATACTCGGGGAAAACCTCGGACGACATCGATGTTTTAACCCCCGGGATCTTCTTGAGCATGACCAGGGAGTTGCTTACGTGCTGAGAGATATTATACAAGCTGTTCTTGATTATGTCTCTCACATTTCCTTTGCTGTAAGCAAACCCGTCAAGACACGTGTATTGGTTCGTCATTGCGGCGCTTAACAACGTCTGCAAGTCATGGTAATTCTTAGAGACTGCTATTTTCTTAGGGGAGAGGTCGGAGAGAGTTGTTCGAAGCTCGGCAATGGTGTCGTCAAAGAGCTCAAGGCAATCGTCGAGAGCTCGCTTTTGAAGCGGGTCGAGATTCCTGAGCTTTCCTCGGATGCCCGTGCAGTTTGATGAGGATGCTTTCACCTCGTACACCGTGTGGTTTACAGTGGCGGAGATTATCTGGGGGACTGATTTGGTAGCAAGATCTGGGAAGGAAGAGAGGGTTGAGACGCATAAATCTGGGTAGAGTGTGCCTTGGCATGTTGAGTGGGCTACTTGGATGTGTTTGTGAAAATGTATGAGCGGGATATCTGTGGTTTTGGGGCTCTTTTTCAAATGGGTTACTGAGGAGAGTAGGATTAAGACAACGGCTGAAACGGGTAATAGAGTAAACAAGAGTTTACTTCTTTTTCTGAGATTATACATGGTGGGTGTTGAGACAGAGAGAGACAGAGAGAAGGGAGGAGGAGATGGGGAAGATGGGTGAAGCAAAATATAGAGGGCGGTTGATGCTTTTTAAATGTATTGATGGGGGGTTGCCTTTTTTTTTTCTTTTTTTTTTCTTAGCTGGGGGTTGTCTGTTGATCTCACATGAAGAGCATGGAGACTAGAAAGGAGCTATATTGGATATGGGTGTAAGAGTAAAGGAACTGGACCAGGCTAGGTCTTGGTATAGTTGGATTTGGTATATATCATATATGGAGTATAAATGGTGTGTACGAAGGCAACCATGAGCTTGCACCCCCTTTGTCCCATATTTTTAGGAAAAGAAATGTTATATCTACTTTTAGGAGCTGATTTTCTGATTTAACAGTCAAAAAGTTATCATTGAATTTTATATACAATTTTTACAGATAAGGATCGGAGTAACACTTGAGAATAAGCACTTGTAAAGTCTCCTTAAATGGCTTCAAACTCCTTTCTTTTATTCTCTTTCCTAAATTCCATTGGTCACAAAATTTGAACTAAAAACAAAAAAGCAAAACCCTGCAACAATGTTATCGATCATCTAATATCTTAAAGATGGCCCATTATAATGATGGAAAGGCTGGAAGCTTATGCCAAGAGAGTGTTGTGTGGTCGAAATAAAACTTCAATTAATATCTTAATAATAAGTGAAGTACCGTATAACTTTTACATGGCGTTCTTAATTTGGTAGCTTTAATTACAATAACTTTATTGTTTGATACTTTTCAATTGATGGTGTCTCCCGTGAAAATAATCAGCCGATTGCTTAAATGGCTTGAAAGCAACCAAGAAGATTGTGTTAAAAAAAAAATAAAAAAATTACTGTTTGTAAACTTATGATGAGTGTTTGGCATATATCTATTAGAGTCATATCAGCTTTGAATCGTATAAATAGTTTTATGGAAATGTCAGTTATTGATCGTACACCAAATTCTGGATCGATAATGTTTGCAAGGTAAGAAGCAAAGAAAGGTCAAAGTGACCTCCGTTAGTCTTATGAGAGTTCACTCCGATGTCTAAGTCAATAATGAGCTTTTAAAAGAAAAGTAAGCAAATAAAGCAAAAGTGTTTGGTAAAGATAATTAAAGTGAGCGTATCTCTCAACGATCAAACTTCCAATCCATTTTCTTTAATGAAGTGTACGTCTAGTCAATTGAGGGAGAGGTTTGAGGCTAACATAATTTGATTATGTGGCCCCAAGTCCCTTAGCTCATGCTTTTATCATTCTTTGGCCGTAATGGAATGCCAGTATCCATGGCAAGGGCTAGGATATTGTGAATGTAGCTTCTTTGAATTCTCATGTGTCTGCTTATTTCATAATAAGTCTAGTCTGATCCCGCTATTTCGGCCGGCCTAAATTTGCTCAATCTTGGTTGGCTTGATATGGACAACGTCCGGCGAGCTAGCTATAGGTTTTGTTGCGAATAGGCATGATCATATTGAAGGTTGGCCAGTTTAATAACCAAGGAAGAGCCTACTCCAAAGAGGTTATGTTTATCATATGGTACACCATTTTCATATCACTAAATCCTTTGATTCAGCTAGTTGTGAGTTTTACACTTTTTTCATCCAAAATTAGAGTAGAGATATTCCCAGAAAAACCTAGCTTAAATTTTATATTTCCATGTAAAATGTAAATATTCGGTCCCAAAAAAAAAAAAAAAAATAGTTTTTAAATTTCTTTTTACCTTAAAAAAAAAAAAAAAAAATTGAAACATGAAAAAAAAACCATAGTTTTTTTTGTTTTTTTCATAGACTTTAGAATGTATGCATTATATATTGGCTTTGATGGTTAAGTTTGCATCACATTTATGTAGTACGTACACATGTTTGTGTGTTAAAAAGCTAATCATATATAAAATATAGTTTACTTAAGGAAGGTGCATATAGATCGAGTAGTAAAACAAGTTTAAACTTTAGTTTGTTTAAACTAAAACAAATCACAACCCTAAATTAGACATATATAACTGCACATTAATCCAAATAAGTTCTATTTTTTTTTTTTTAATCAAATGGAGGAATAGGAGGTACATCTGAATTAAACATGAAATGGGTGGGGCAACCCAAATTAACAACAGCCCCAGTAATCCAGATTCAGATTTATATCAAGCAATCCAACTGGATATCAAACAACACTACTTAAGCCCTAGCTAAAGAACTGGATAACGTTACTAGCTATTGGATTTCATTTAGGTGCTTTTTTTTTTTAAAAAAAAAAAAAAGGAGAAAAATTACATAAAAATCTTCTGTAGCTTTTCTTTTACAGCACGCGAGGCAAAGAAAAGTTGGAGAAATATCCGAACATGAAATTGTACGAGTGAATGATGCACATGGGTATTTAATTAATGAAGCACAAGATGCCATTTTGTAGGTAGAAAAGTGGATGAACTCTGAAAATGATCCTGACATATATGCAGGCATGCATCTCAAGATAGGGATTAAAGATGGATAAAGCCGAGCACCGACACTAGCTTTTGATTCTTGCCCAGTTGCCCTTTACTGAGTTTAATGATGAAAGCGTTGAGCAAAGAAGGGGATATCTAGTGGTCTCAGAGCACGGGACCCCTTCAAAGGTTTTAAAAGTTTAGGGCCAGTACTGTCAGTTCATCATCTTGATTCTTCATCTTCACCCCACGAACATTGGGATTGCTTGTGGAGGAAACCTTCGATCAATGAAGTACTCTAAAAGGGGAATCTGCAGATCGATGGACCACCCATTTTCAAATTATTGTAGATTGCAACTAAGTTTATTCTCCCTGTGATGAAACATTTTCTGCTATAATTCGATCTCAATTTTGTTTCGTAATTTTTGAAATTATAACCCCACTGTAAATGGACATCCTTTGTTGACAAACAGTTTCTCAATGTTGTCCAGCCATGGAATAAAAAGTTATTAATTATGATTCACATAGTTTGGAGTTTTGGCAAATAATGAGTCTTAAAAAGTTATTAATTATTCCGTGAGATAAGCGAAGAGGAACAAATCCGTTAATGTGTCATATCAACCCGAATGAGGCCAACCCCAGTACCCTACCCCCCTCTTTGTTTTTTTATTCTTTTTGGCTATTTGCGGGTAATTGAACCACCAATAACCATTAAAATTTAGGGGTAATTCAGCCATCTTCATTGCACATGTTAATGGATTTTGTCAAATTTTATAGCAGTAGGGACTAATTTACTCTTTTATACTTATTCCAATGATTGATTAATCACTTTTTAAAAAGAAAAAAAGTTCTTGCCAAAACTTCAAATCACAAGAATAAAAAAATGCATTTATTCTATAAAATTAAGGAAACGATGCAGTAATGCGCAATCCATCTCACATGGAAACAAGCTCAACAAGGCAACGCATCAGACATCAATCAACCGACGGTTAGTAAATATGGTGGTTGTTGGTGATAAGATAGAGCTGTAGGGTTCATCCTTCAATAGTAGATCTTACAAGGACAGCACCACAAGGAACATAATTGAGCTTCTGTCCGTCTACTGGTGGTATGCCAACACTCCCAAGCCTTGATGACAAAGTACGTACGTTGTCGGTGAAGGCCTATGATTTATTTATTATTTTTTTTAAAGAGTAAGCGGGGAAACTAATTGAGGCTAATCTATGGGGTGACTATTATAGCACCTACTTGCTGTGAAACGTATATGAGGGGCCTAAATGTTGAGAACTATTGTAGCACTTAGATGTTGAGAACCCCATGTGCTCTTTCAAATTTGACTGAACTATAGCTTGACCTAACTCCACCAGTATATCAATGAGATCCACTACAAAAACCCTTTTGATTAGTAACGACACATTAGTAACGTGTCAATAGTTACTAAATGTTAGTAATGTGTGCAGCGTGTTACTAATTTGGATGTTACTAAATTCTTATTAGTAACGTGTCAGAAATTGACACGTTACTAAAGTTTAAAAAATTAGCAAAAAAATAATAATTTTATTTTTCAAATTTATTTCTGGAATTTGGACGAGTAGTGCTCTTAGGCATGCAAGTTTTGTGTTTTTTCATTAAAAAGAATTTCAAAGCCTTTACTATTATCCCAAGCCAAACTCTTGCTGTTTTCTGTGAGTCTTGAATCTCGGCTGCCCATTTCCCCCACTGTCTCTACCTTACTCTTTTATAGTGTCTTGGGTCAACAATACTCATGTAATTAAGAAAAGAAACTAAATAAGTTGCAAATAATTAATTAATTTGAAAGAGATAAAAAGATCAGAAAAATCAACTAGAAGAATCAGAAAAACTAACCATAAAAATCAAAAAAAAAATTATCCATTAAAATATACGATGTCCGTTCCCCAAGTAGATTCAACCTGAAAAATCAAACCAAACTAACCAAAAAACAAACCCCAAAAAATTTCAAACACCCAAACTCAAAACCCAACTGAAAAATTTTTCTTCTTTTTTTCATTTTCTTCTTATCTTCTCTTCTTTTTCTCTTCTCCTCCCCTGTTTCTTCTTCCCAATTGAGAGAAGAGGGAACTGCCATGGGGTATAGTGGGCGTGAGAGAAAAAGAGAAGAAGAAAGAATAAAGAAAAAGTGCGGCAGGAGGAAGGAAAAAGACAGAAGAAAAAAGAAAAATAGGAAAAGAGGGAAGTCGCTAGTGCATATTTCCAATACTTGTTGGTAATGTGTCAAATTTGACACATTATCATTTAGTACAATTTAGTAACATGTCAACTGTTACTAAAGTTTTCGATTTTTTTTTTTTAAAAAAAAAAAAATTTAATTTTTTTTTTAATTTTTTTCAGTTTTCGAATTAGTAACGTGTTAAATTTGATACGTTACTAAAGTTTTCGAATTTTTTTTTTTTCTTTTCGAATTAGTAACGTGTCAAATTTGACACATTACCATTTAGTAACGTGATGAAAAATAATGAACAGTATACACGTTACTAATACTACATTTTCTTGTAGTAAGAATCTAAGGTGACTAATAATAATTAGGCATATGTGAGAATTTTTAATTGCAAAAATTTAAACTTATACCCTAGTACATGTCCTGACTACTTGAAAATTTCTTTTAGCCATTGAACCACCACCCTTAATGTTGTAAAGGCCTATGATTTTACGAGTTATTGGATACACATGATTCATCTTTCCCCACACATTTGTAGTAGAAAGCGTATTGTTTGTTCGTAATGTTAGAAATTACTTTTTTTTTTTTAACAGTAACCAATTCAAAGAGTAGACTGTAATTAGACGAAAAACACACAGAATGACCCAACTAAAACTTCCAAATAACTTAAGAATTTAAAACTCAAAATTAGAAATCTAAGGAGTAGACTGTAATGACACGTTTACTCAAGAGTTTATTTTAAACCTTTCCCAAAACAAAAGAGGAGGCTTTAATTTTCTGCCTTCAACTCAAATTGAGAAAGTAAGGAATACTAGTAGAATTCAGCCACTCACTTCCCTGTATAAAAGCCCCCACTGTAAACTGGCTTGCCTCGGTTGAGCTGTTGATGACCCTATAACCAGGCCAAGTCACTCTTGCACTTGTATTTGAGCCTGGGCCTCGGTTCATATACTCCCCATAATAAAGGGTGCTCAATGCAAACGTGCCATTCCATTCTAACCATCCAGCCGGGTCCACCAGATCATCAATGTTTGATCTAAGAAAAACAGTCCTAGAGTACTCTTTCCATGGACGGCCCAGATACGTTTTGAAGGATGATTTGACAGGAATCAAATCTGCTGCAGCCGTGACTTTGCAGTTCAAGATTGAGATCCCAGTGTTTTGGTTGGGGTCAAGTCTCCCTTGTGCAGTGAAAATGTTCTTTTGGTTCTCATTTGGTTTGCGGGCATATAAGTTGCAGTTTTGGAGTACCACAGCAGCGTTGCCAAAGATGAAGTCAACGGTGCCGTAGACGTCACATTCTCTGTAAAATTGTCTGAGGGAATAAACATAGAGGGTGTCTTGGTAGCCAACAAAGCTGCATTTGTAGAATGCTGACAAATCTGAGCCGCTCCTTAAGGCCACGGCTTGATGTTTGCTTGGCCCTGCTGTGTTCTCAATGGTTATGCCCTTGGCTATGAATCCATCCCCCACCACAGCTGCAACTCATTACAAGTAATACAAGGATATTAGGCTTAAATCGTGAGAATCCAAGACTCCTTTTTTTTTTTTGTTAAGTTGTGTTGTGATGTAATTAATTCCTACAAGTTGTTGGAAGATTGTATATATATGCTGCTAAATTGTAAGCTAATCATGTTACGTGGAGCCCAAGTACTTTTTTTCGTTCTGTCTTTGATGTAAATGTTTTTGAAAAAACATGAAGTGAATAGTATTAAAGTAGAGAGTGTTTAACAAACAAACGTAGCCATTTACCCGACATACATAATGGGTGTCGTGCAATTATTGGGTTTTGGTCTTTATTATTTTATCCAACTTTGTGGCCTTTATTTCTTCACCACCGACTTTTTTTTTTTTTTCCTCTTAGCAATAATAAGGAAGAAGGCTGTCTTCACTGAACCGTCTATTTCACGGTTGAAATTAATTAAATTCACGGATTTAATCATATATATATAATTACATTATTTAAAAATTGTAAGAAAGTTGAGGTTTTCAAACTCACCTACGGTGGCTGACTGGAATGTAGTCCACCCATCCACCACATTCCTACTCGCTTTCACGACCGTCTTTCCAATCCCATCACCAATGAACATCAAATTGGTCTTCTTCCTCTCTACCTCCACATTCTCAAAATATGCCCCTGCCTTTATGTATATCACAAACCTTCATAATAAAAGTTCAATTAGCTAGCTACGTACATTTATCTAACTTACTCTGTTTTTTAATAAATTGTGGCTTGAAATACTACAACTTATTTTATTGTAAGTATTGTACAAAATTTTGTTTGATTTATTTTTTATTCATATTGTGATTCAATAGAACTAGAGCTTATCTTAAAAGGTTAAATTTATTAATTAAATTATTTAATTTATATTGTAACGGATGTATCCAATTTTGTATGACAAACCTGGTTGTGCTTGAGTTTGGAGCTGCAGCCACTGCCCCACCAATGGTGGTGAAATTTCCAGTGCCATCCTTAGCCACCACCAAGTCATATTTGGTCTTATTCACCGAAGATTGTAAAAGTTTTCGATCTTTCGGAGAAACCCATGATGGAAACCCGTGTTTCATGCCTCCATACTCGGGGAAAACCTCGGACGACATGGATGTTTTAACCGCCGGAGGCGGGATTCTCTTGAGCAAGACCAAGGAGTTACTTAGGTGGTGAGAGATCTTAGACAAGCTGTTCTTGATTTCGTCTCCGACTCCTGCTTTGCTGTAAACCAACTCGTCAAGGCACGTCTGCTGGTCGGTCATCGCGGCGCTTAACAACGTTTGTAAGTCATGGTAATGCGTGGAGGTTGATTTCTGAGGGATGAGATCGGAGAGAGTTGTGAGAAGCTCGGCAATGGTGTCGTCGAAAAGCTCAAGGCAATCGTCGAGAGATCTCTTTTGAAAGAGATCGAGACGATTCTTGAGCTTCTTCCGGAGGCTGGTGCAGTTTTTGGAGGTTGCTTTCACCTCGTACATGGTGTGGTTTACATTGGCTGAGATTATCTCCGGGAGTGATTTGGAAGCAAGATCTGGGAAGGAAGAGAGGGTTGAGACGCATATGTGTGGGTAGAGTGTTCCTTGGCATGTTGAGTGGGCTACTTGGATGTGTTTGTGAAAATGTATGAGCGGGATATCAGTGGTTTTGGGGCTCTTTTTCAAATGGGTTACTGAGGAGAGTAGGATTAAGACAGTGGCTGAAATGGGTAAGAGAGTAAACAAGAGTTTACTTCGTTTTCTGAGATTATACATGGTGGGTGTTGAGACAGAGAGAGACAGAGAGAAGGGAGGAGGAGATGGGGAAGATGGGTGAAGCAAAATATAGAGGGCAGTTGATGCTTTTTAAATGTAGTGATGGGGGGTTGCCTTTTTTTTATTTATTTTTTCTTAGCTGGGGGTTGTCTGTTCATGATCTCACATGAAGAGCATGGAGACTGGAAAGGAGCTATATTGGATATGGGTGTAAGAGTAAAGGAACTGGACCAGGTCTTGGTATAGTTGGATTTGGTATATATGGAGTATAAACGGTGTGTACGTAGGCAACCATGTGCTTGCACCCCCTTTGTCCCATATTTTTAAGAAAAGAAATGTTATATCTACTTTTAGGTGCTGATTTTCTGATTTAACAGTCAAAAAGTTATCATTGAATTTTATATACAATTTTTATAGATAAGGAGTGACACTTGAGAATAAGTACTTGTAAAGTCTCATTAAATCGCTTCAAACTCCTTTCTTTTATTCTCTTTACTAAATTCCATTGGTCACAAAATTTGAACTAAAAACAAAAAAGCAAAACCCTGCAACAATGCTATCGATCATCTAATATCTTAAAGATGGCCCATTTTGATGGTGGAAAGGCTGGAAGCTTATGCCAAGAGAGTGTAGTGTGGTCGAAATAAAACTTCAATTAATATCTTAATAATTATAAGTGAAGTACCGTATAACTTTTACATGGCGTTCTTAATTTGGTAGCTTTAATTACAATAACTTTATTGTTTGATACTTTTCAATTGGTGGTGTCTCCCGTGAAAATAATCAGCCGGATTGCTTAAATGGCTTGAAAGCAACCAATTAGAAGATTGTGAAAAAAAAAAAAAAAAAGGAAAAAAGGGGGGGTTAGTACTGTTTGTAAACTTATGATGGGTGTTTGGCATATATCTATTAAAATCGAATCAGCTTTTAATCATATAGAAGTTTTACGGAGATGTCAGTTATTGATCGTACACCGAACCTTGGATTGATAATGCTAATTGCGAGGTAAGAAGCAAAGAAAGGTCAAAGTGACCTCTGTTAGTCTTGCGAGAGTTCACTCTGATGTCTAAGTCAATAATAAGCTTTTAAAAAGAAAAGTAAGCAAATAAAGCAAAAGTGTTTGGTACGGATAATTTAAGTGAGCGTACCTCTCAACAATCAAACTTCCAATCCCTTTTCTTTAATGAAGTGTTTTCCTCACGTAGTCAATTGAGGGAGAGGTTTGAGGCTAACACAATTTGATTATGTGGCCCCCAGTCCCTTAGCTCATGCTTTTATAATTCTCTGGCTGTAATGGAATGCCAGTATGCTTATTGTGAATGTAGCTTCTTTGAATTCTCATGTGTCTGCTTATTCATAATAAGTCTAGTCCGATCCTACTATTTCGGCCGGCCTAAATTTGCTCAATATTGGTTGGCCTGATATGGACAACGTCTGGCGAGCTAGCCATAGGTTTTGTTGCGAATAGGCATGATCATATTGATGGTAGGCCGGTTTAATAACCAAGGAAGAGCCTACTCCAAAGAGGTTATGTTTATCATATGGTACACCATTTTCATATCACTAAATCCTTCGATTCAGAAAACTAGTCGTGAATTTTACACTTTTTCCATTCAAAATTAGAGTAGAGATAGTCACAGAAAAACCTAGCTTAAATTTTATATTTCCATGTAAAATGTAAGTATTTGATCCCAAAAAAAAAAAAAAAAAGGTTTTAAAATTTCTTTTTACCTTAATTTTTTTTTTAAAAAAAAAAAACTAAAATCTTACATCATTATTGAATAATGCATATGGAAAAAAATAAAATAAAATTGAAACATGAAAAAAAAAAAAAAAAAACCAATAGTTTTTTTTTTTTTTTTTTCATTGACTTAAGAAGGTATGCATATTATATATATATATATTGGCTTAAGAAGCGGAGAGTGTTGTCTGACGATCAATGCATGATATGCTGTAGGAGTCCAGAAACCATCACTCACATTCTATGGGATTGTGTTTCATCCCAGGATGTCTGGAGCGTGAGTAGCAGGAAACTACCAAAAACGGTGGTTGATGGTGAATGCTTCATGGACATTATGGAAAAAATGGTGAACCTAATGCAAGAGGAGGACCTGGAACTATTCGTAATGATAGCCAAGGGAATCTGGAAGAGACGAAACGAGGTGCTCCATGGGGGACATTTTACTCATCCTGACGAGGTAGCTGCTAAAGCCAAGGCCTCCCTCCAACATTTCCACAACGCAAATGCCAAGCCTCTAGCTGAAATTGTTACTCCTTCAGTTAATAGGCCGAAATGGGAACCTCCGCCCTCTGGTATTTTTAAGGTGATCTGGGATGTAGCTATAGCCCTGAAGGAGATGCGGATGGGAGTAGGTGTACTGATTCGTGATGAGAAGGGTTTTGCGATTGCAGGCCTTAGCAAGCCCATCATGGCAGTGTATGAACCGGCCACAGCAGAAGCTTTTGCTGCTCTCTGCAGAGTGGAATTCTGTAGAGAGGTTGGGGCTCACGACATTCTCCTAGAGGGGGACTCTCTACTTGTGGTGAAGGCTATTAATGATTCTAACCCCAATTGGCTACGGTATGGGCAGCTTATAGAAGACAATCGCCTGGCTTTGGAGTCTCTTCATGGATGGATGGAAGGTTCGCCACGTGAAACGGGAAGCCAATTCAGCGGCTCATGGACTTGCCCAATACGCAATAAGGACCTCAATGGATCATGTGTGGCTTGAAGAATCCCCCAACTGTATTTCTGACATTGTTATTTTAGAGCAATTAGCTCTATCTCTGTAGGGCGTTATCCCGAATTTCAATTTTTTGAATAAAGATAGATTTCAAAAATATATATATATATATATATATATATATATATATATATATATATATATATATATATTGGCTTTGATGGTTAAGTTTGCATCACATTTATGTAGTACGTACACATGTTTGTCTGTTATAAAGCTAATCATAAAATATAGTTTAATTAAGCAAAGTGTTAGAGCATGACCAAGGAGTTACTTAGGTGGTGAGAGATCTTAGACAAGCTGTTCTTGATTTCGTCTCCGACTCCTGCGTTGCTGTAAACCAACTCGTCAAGGCACGTCTGCTGGTCGGTCATCGCGGCGCTTAACAACGTTTGTAAGTCATGGTAATGCGTGGAGGTTGATTTCTGAGGGGAGAGATCGGAGAGAGTTGTGAGAAGCTCGTCAATGGTGTCGTCGAAGAGCTCAAGGCAATCGTCGAGAGATCTCTTTTGAAAGAGATCGAGACGATTCTTGAGCTTCTTTCGGAGGCGGGTGCAGTTTTTGGAGGTTGCTTTCACCTCGTACATGGTGTGGTTTACATTGGCTGAGGTTATCTCCGGGAGTGATTTGGAAGCAAGATCTGGGAAGGAAGAGAGGGTTGAGACGCATATGTGTGGGTAGAGACTGTAGAGTGTTCCTTGGCATGTTGAGTGGGCTACTTGGATGTATTTGTGGAAATGCATGAGCGGGATATCTGTGGTTTTGGGGCTCTTTTTCAAATGGGTTATTGAGGAGAGTAGGATTAAGACAATTGCTGAAATGGGTAAGAGAGTTAACAAGAGCTTACTTCTTGTTCTCAGATTAAACATGGCGGATGTTGAGAGAGGAGAATTGAATTGAGGGAGGAAGATGAGAATGCGAACGGATCGATGCTTGTTAAAATGTATTATTGGGGGGTTCTCTGTACGTGGAACTCTGTGCATGTTAAATGTATTGATGTATTAATGGGGGTTGTGTCATGTCTGTACAAGATCTGCGTGGAAATGATGAGCTTTATTAATTTTGGAGGGTTTTACAAGACTTCCAAAACGAGCTTGTGATCCGGCCCGCTTACCGTCGTAAATGAAACTCAGATTCCTTTCATTGTCTACACCATGATCTATATCATTCTCTCAATTATTTTTTAACGTTCACCCATTTCCTGTGGTAGCCTGTTACTGCTTCTTTTTCCGTTTCTTTTGCATCCAGGATGGGCCTTCCGTCCAGGTCCAATGGGCTATGAGGGATCCATGTACACTTAAAAAAAGAAAAGGAATAATGACCTTACTAGCCATGAAGAGTCGGTGCTTTATAAATGTATTTAACTATATGGTGGCCTCAACAACATACAAAAAATTTAAATGACTTGTAACCTGTCTCAGTTATTCCTTAGATAAAACATCTTTCCTTTTTTTAAAGTTAAAAAAAAAAAAAAAAAAAACAAATTAAGGGTAATATATATATATATATATATATATATATATATATATATATATATATATATATTGCTTGTGTCAAACCGGCTAATTAAAAGTTACAAAAAATAATTGTAGTATTTTCGGTCAACCTAAAGACTTCTTGCTTTTCTTTATTTTTATTTTGTTTTTTTCCTAACAAGTGATAGTGTTAGAGAATAGAGATAGTGGTTTATATTCTAAAGTAACAGTGCTGGTCTCTGGAGCTCCGCTTCAACTCGTCCCCACCGACGTCGCTCTACTGTATATCTACAGCAGGCGTCAGAAGCATCACGGGTTCACGAATCACGAGTACTGCATGCGACAAAACGAGCAATTTTTTATACCATTTGCAAATTCATCTCGAATTTGACTGGGTTCGGGTCTGCCAATATACATTTACATTCATACATTGACGTTACCTGAACTCAGAACGTAATATATATAAAAATTGAATATTTTTACATGATATGATCTATAAATTTGACATAAACTCAGTATAAAATTAATTAATTAATTAAGATTAAAAAATATAACTATTTTAATTGACTTATACCCCTCAAAACAATCCAAATTGTGACCTCTAAATTGGCAGCTTTTTCTCCGCGTTACATTTTTAATAATATGTTAAATGCATACGTGCTTCAAGGGGTGTTGATATTCATTAGTCGTGAGCCCGGAGTCGGTGGGCATTGTGTATACTGAAACCCTTGTGCGAAAACCACGTAAGAAACTTACCCCAAACAAAAAACACCACGTAAGAAAGAATCTCCAGCCTGGCCTGTTGAGGGCATGGTTCGGTTGACCCTGTACAAAATTCATTAGTATATATTAATTTTTCGCCCAACGTTAAATTGAATTCAAACTTTTCGCCCACTACAAACAAAATACAATCCACGACTTTTGACTTTGTTTGGCACTTGGCAGGTTCAAATTTGGCCTTTTATTTTTTATTTAAAGGTTATTATTCTATTATTTGTCTTACTAATTACTACTAATAAAATAATATATATTTATTATTTTATTAATAGTAAAACACATGACAGAACAATAGTCTTTAAATAAAAAATTGACGAACTACATTTAAAATTTAAAAAATTGAAATTCTTTTAGTGGATACAAATCCCAAATTTATCACTTCTAACGAGTCCCGTCTACATCCATGTCCTTAAAAATAACAATTGAACATAGTTAACTATACTGTCTTTTTTTTTTTGGCACTAGATCGATCACTCATGTTTACAAAGTAATTCAATTTATTAAAATTACGTGTATTTTTTTAAATGCGTGTGATTTAAAGACTAGTCTATTTGAAAAAAAAAGAAAAAAGAAAAAAGAAAAAAAAACACTTTGTCTTTATCATGTGATTTAAAGACTAGAGGAAGATTGAGCTCAAGAAATGAGGTGGAGGAAGCTTCACTCCCCTTGCAGCACATGTTTGGAACTTTGGATGCCTCTTTTTCCAACTTGATAAATTATATCCTACGTTCTCCTTTCCAAGTGGCCAACTTTCTATAATTACCTTGCATGGAAAGGAATAGATCATTCTCTTCAATAAAAATTATGTATATATATATATGTCATTAAATATATGAACATAAAATAGTTTTTTATTCATTTCATTTGAAAAGACTAGTCGGTTGTCCTAATTGGATAAACAGGTGGCGGTTCATTGTAACATTTATCAAATGATAAATTATTTTTTTAATGTTACTGTTTAATGAATAATGATCGTTTTAATCTTTAAAGTAAGTGTGTAGTTGGTAACATCATTAATTTGGCGGTGTTTGACTAAAAGCATAAATTCCAAACAGTTATGTCGTTGGAAAGGTCTGAGAAAAATCTAAGTCAAATAAACCCCCTCACCAAATGAAGTCTGGCAGGCCTACATTCTTTTTTTTTTTTAATTAAATTATTATTATTTTACTTTATGAACTTTTAGGACCAAATCTCTTGTAATTTGCTTACCTAACGTCTAGTCAATCGAGCATTTCCTTTGGTCATTCTATTACAAGTTTGTGCATCTAGCTTGCTACTACTCACTCGTATTCATAAGTAATCATCATCTCAGTATATCAAACATACCCTTCAAAGTCTAGCTCTAGGGTTGGACTCCTCAGTGCTCGCACCTAACCTAACCCAATTCTTTTTTGTTTTTAAATAGGTAGGCAGATTGTAATTGGATTTGTCACCAACATGGTTGACACATACCCCACGTTTGACAAAATGTCATATGCATTCCAAAATGCGCAAACCAATCATCAACAAATACCCAAGATTGATGTGATTAAAATATGTCCTAGTGGGATTCACAAATTTGCTAGATTTGCGTTACAGCTAGCTTGCTCCCTCCCCCGCTTTCTTCATGGCAACCAACCAATAGATTAACATCGATCAAAGCCGACGAACGACGACGCGTTTTAGACAAGTCAGGTTGACTTCGCTTATTTAATACCCACGTCAAATTCTCTCTATCCATCCAACAATCTGTTCATTATTAATCAAAGGGGAAACTAAAAATATCAAAATATCATCAATTTTTGATGTGAAATTAAGAATAAATTGAGAATTTTGTAAAATTTTAGGGGTATAAATGTCATTTCATCCATTTTAACGTCGGTTTAACGCCTAACCTTAACGAAATAAAGTAGATTACATCAAATTAAAAGTTCAATAGGTGAAATTGAGAGTTTCTGAATTTTAGAGTATTCACAAAATACGTAGACGTTCAGGAAGCTTTTGTGAAATTTTCGCTTAATCAAATTAACGGTTTATATATATATTGAGGTAAGAGTTCAACTCTCAAAATGAGAATTTTCAATCTTATTAGTATTAGTCATTTAAGGTCTTATTCATATCCTCATTAGCACAGTTCGACCTGAGGGATCGTTAATTTGCTTTTATACGGTTTAGGCTCTTTCTATGTAGGTTCTATCCCTTCCCTATATATTCAACCCCCTGCCTATTGGCCACCACACTACACATTCTTCAACTCTCTGTTTCTCTCTTCAATGGCTTCTTCCAAGCTCATCTGTTTCATAACATTTTCATCATATCTCCTTCTGCTTCCCTTCTTTGTCTCCCCATCCTTTGCCGACAGCAATGCAACCAGCCCAGTCTCACAGGGAACAATGTGCAAGTCCACCCCGGATCCTTCCTTCTGCAAATCTGTGCTCCCCACCAAATCCGCCAACGTGCATGAATATGGCAGGTATTCTGTCCGGAAAGCGTTGTCTCAATCCCGCAATTTTCTGAAAATGGTGGACAAATATCTAAACCACAAGTCCTCCCTCACAATATCAGCAATCCGGGCGCTTGAAGATTGCCGGTTCCTCGCCGGACTCAACATGGATTTCCTCTTAACCTCGCTCCAAACAGTTAGCACGACGAATCAAACACTTTCTAGCTGGAAAGCGGAGGACATCCAAACACTACTTAGCGCCATTTTAACCAACCAGCAAACTTGTTTGGATGGCTTGCAAGCCACGGCGTCGGCTTGGAGCATAAAAAAAGGCCTTGCGGTCCCCCTTTCGAATGACACGAAGCTTTATAGTGTCTCTCTTGCTCTCTTCACCAACGTTTGGGTGCCCAAGAGAAAGAAATCCACGACGTGGCAGCCTACTCGGAAACAACGTGGCTTCCGACACGGACGCTTGCCGTTGAATATGTCTGGCCAGACACGTGCTATTTACGAGTCGGTGAGCCGGAGAAAGCTACTTCAGTCCGGCAGTGGCGACGAGGTTTTGGTGTCTGACATCGTGGTCGTGAGTCCAGATGGAAGTGGAAACTTCTCCACCATCAATGACGCCATAGCTGCGGCTCCGAACAATTCTAAATCCAGCGATGGCTACTTCTTGATCTATGTCACGGCGGGTGTTTACCAAGAGTATGTGTCCATTGGGAAGAACAAGAAGTATTTGATGATTGTAGGAGATGGCATCAATCAGACAATCATCACCGGCAACCGGAGCGTCATTGATGGGTGGACAACTTTCAATTCAGCAACATTTGGTAAGAATTATTTCCTAACCCACTAACAAGCATTTTATACTGTAGCGTGCCAGCTGAACTAAGCCTATCTTTTCTTTGTTTCCATATAAAATATTTTTAAAAAAATTTATTTTATTTTACCGTATTTTGTAGGATCGAAAATCTTGGTTAAACCGAATACATTTTCAGTTAAGGAGGAATTTCATAAAATGGTCTGCCTTTTTTGATTTCATAAACCATTTTTCGAGTTTAAAATTTTCTTTCTCAACCCATAATACCCGAATTCCTTCTCGCAAGCATTCTTTCCCACATGTCATTCTCTACCGCCGGCCACTATTGTCTACATTGTTATTGTTGTCATTGATTTTTAAAATGAACTAAACGCTCAAAAATGCTTTCCGCTGAAATAATTTTGTGGAACAACTTCATTTAGGACCTTTGATCTACCACACGTTTTAAGAAGATTTTTCCAAATTTTAAAAACTCTCAATTTTACCCCTCTGAACTTTTAATTTGATATATATAATTGACCCATTTCATCAATTTTGCAATTAAACTCTAACGTAAACTATTAAATAGACCAAATTATTTTCAATTTGAAATTAAGGATAAATTTGAAATTTTATAAAATTTTTAGAACTATAAATGTCATTTTTTTTTTACTTTTAACATTTAAAAACTGACGGAAATAGATTGTATCAAATTAAAAGTTCGAATAGTGAAATTGAGAGGTTTTGAAATTTGAAAGTGTCTAAACAAATCGCATGATAATTCGTATGTGAAGTTTCCCCTAATTGTACATTTTTGTACTAAAAAATCATTTTACATATATGAAGCTTAAAACGGCTCCATTTTCAATATGCTCGATTAATTCAATATGAATAAATAATATATATCGTAAATGGTGCTTTAATCTAGACATTATCTAATTAATGGGCTTCATATAATTATTGCAGCTGTGGTGGCGCCGGGGTTTGTGGCCGTGAACATAACAATCCGAAACACAGCCGGCGCAATCAAGCACCAGGCAGTGGCGCTTCGAAACGGGGCTGATTTATCAACATTTTACAGCTGCAGCTTTGAAGCTTACCAAGACACCCTTTACACACATTCTCTCAGGCAATTCTACAGAGAGTGTGACGTATACGGCACCGTCGATTTCATATTCGGTAACGCCGCGGTCGTCTTCCAAAACTGTAACTTATATCCCCGGCTGCCGATGACCGGACAGTTCAACGCCATCACCGCACAAGGTAGGACGGACCCAAATCAGAACACCGGCACATCAATCCATAACTGTACAATTAGAGCCGCCGATGATCTGGCTTTGAGCAATGGGACTACTCAGACGTACTTGGGAAGGCCATGGAAGGAGTATTCGAGAACTGTTTATATGCAGACTTCAATGGGTAGTTTGGTAAATCGTGCTGGTTGGATGGCGTGGAATGCGACTTTCGCGCTGAGCACTTTGTATTATGCTGAGTATAATAACACCGGACCCGGATCGAACACTACGAACAGAGTGGCGTGGCCGGGTTACCAAGTGATTAACGCCACCGACGCCAGTAATTTCACGGCGGCGAACTTCTTGCTAGTTGATGACTGGTTGCCTCAGGCGGGAGTGCCTTACACTGGTGGCTTTATGTGAGCGATTGCTTAGATATATAGGTATATAGCTCTTCTGAGTTCTGTTCTTTCATTTGTTTATTTAATTTCATTCTCAAAGAGAAGCAATAAGCATGTGATGCCCAAGGTTTTCGAATGTCCAGCTTTAGCTTGCATTCACAATCAATTCAAGTCTACATTTATACAATTAATTCAAGAATGTCAATTATTTTCAAATAAATACCGAAAAAACAGATACTTAGATGACTGACTTAGAATCAGAGACCTCACAACTGTTAAACTATAAATTAAATAAGTAAATTTATATCTTTCTATGAGTTTAATTAAGCTTTTGAGATAAATTATAATTTAATATGATGTCAGAACCAAAGTCAAAAATATTGAGTTCGAAGCCATAGGTTAGGCCTCACGGGGTGATTTAACAACAACCAATTAAGCGTGGCTGTCCATATCTTAATGTTGAGAAAGTCCACAAAAATGGCTAATCACAATCAAGAATATGAAGTCCTCAAATATTTGGAAATCTACAATTTTCCACATCAAATAAATAACAAGTCCACAGAAATGACCCTTCAAGACCTGATGCGTACTTGAAAAGATTTGAAGTTGGTGGAAATTTAGGGTAGAGTTCATGCTTTTCAATTTGATAGAGAAATATTTAATGAAAACGACTGAAAGTCTTGAACAAAATTGTGTAAGTTACTATTTCTCTCAAGACTTATGCGGTGAAAAAGCAAGAAATCTAATAGAGAGCCCCTACCATGGGGATGGGCTGCAAAAGTGATGTTCTGCAGCATCCAATTACCTTATAACACCTCATCCATTTAAGAAAATTGCATAAAACTAAAATACGAACAAACACAGCAAATCAAAGTGAAAAAAAAAAATATCAAAAATACCCTTGGCCGCTGAACCCAGCAGACCCACGATGTGGGTCAAATGAGACCTAAGGCGTGGGTCTAGCGAGACCCACCAGAAAACGCAAAACCAACCTCAAAAATCGATTCTAATGTCTTAAAATTTATTTTTTGATTCAAAACTAAATCCTTGAGGGGAAGATTAACCCTTGAGGGGAAGATTAACCCTTTAGGCATTTTATCACCTTAAAGGGATCACCCTCAAGCCGTTGCTGCGACCCAGCCGTGGGTCAAGGCCAGTGTTTCAACATAAGGAAGAAGAAAGAAGAAGAAGAAATCGGAGAGGAGTTGTCGGCAGGAAGGAAGAAATGGTAGAGAAGAAGAAATGGAAGGAAAAAGAAGAAATAAGGAAAAATCTAGTGTTTTAAGCTTTAGGATAGTTTTGTGCATTTTTCCTATGTGTCAATCTCCTATTGGAGGCTGCAAAAGTAGTCTTTTGCAGTCCATCCGCATTGAAGTTAAACTCAATCTAATAATCCAAGTCTTATTTTGTTCAAAATGCTATCATTTTTTTTCCTGTGGTTTTTAATTATTTCAAAATTATAAACTGATTAAAAATAAATAAATTTAATCATTTATTTAAAATGCTCATGAACAAGTAAAATATTTAATTAATATTGGGTAAATTATAAAGTCACGATTTGAATTCTAGACCTATACTCTAATACAATATTAAATCTGTCACTTATTTTTTTTTAAAAAAAATTAAACTGATAGAAATGATAAATATAATTATTTAATTAATACTTTAAGCCCTTACATGTGCGAAAATTAAGGTGGCAACATTCATTTGAGTCCAATTTTTTTTTTTAAGTGAATCTTTTATGTTCATTCATTGAAAAAAAAAAATCAATAGCACAAAGCCTTTACATCAGAGAGCATAAAGCTCTAATAAATCATAGCCAAAACTATAAAGTTACAATGTCATAGAGACAAACATAAAGATCTTACAATCAAGTCCTATATATTTATGACTTCAACATTCGCTAACACATTTTCAAACTTCAGTTATATAACAGATCTGTTCTAGGCAAACTCAATTTGATACATAGATAACCCATATTCCAAACTTTTATTTTTCGTCATAAGAGTAAAACCCTCACACAAAAACTAATCATCATCGTCCTAAAAGCCAAGACAAAAACATTTACCCCAAATATCGCTCATGAAACCAAATCTAAGGAGAAGTTAAACTCTTATTCAAAAAAAAAAAAAAAAAAAAACAAGAAATAGCTACAACAGCCGAGGCGAGGGTGGCGAAAAGCCCAACCGATTCCTAGGAGGTGAAGAGCAATGCAGCACAATGGATGGCAGACAGAGGCAGCGCAACATAAGGAAAGGGATGGTCGAAACAACTGAATTGGTCGGAAAAATCAAAAAAATAAACTAAAAAAAAAATAAAAGGCAGGGAGGGGAGGGGAGGGGAGGGGAGAGGAAGAGGGAGCTCTTCTCCACAGGTCTCTCTAATTAACCTAGGTTACTTTGACCTCTTGAACTACTATTATATTTTTTATTTGAGTGCAATTTTAATACGAATTATTGGAAATAAGAATTGTAATAAGAGTTATTGGAAATAAGAATTATTTTAATAAGAATTAATTGTAATCGTACAATGGATTCGTTACAACTTACAACTTATAAAGTAACCCGTTTAAGTTTTAAGTCAACAGAATGGGTAACATATATTCGTTATGGAGACAGGATCCATTTACATCGCAATGTGCCCACAAGTTAACGCATCTAGGAGTTCATGCATTTTATTCACCCCTAAATATGCACAAGACCAATTACGAAAATCTTAAATTTATCATTAATTATCAAACATGATCACGTCACTTGGATGAGATAAGCTGACTGACATGACCTTCTAAATTATTATAACAGTCACAAGCAGAAAGAAACTGAAGCTTTGGAATTAGTAACTAAATTCCATAACGATATTTTAGGATTTAATTCCCCATACCGACAATCTTATTGACAGAAAATGGAATTTCGATCCCCTAAAATTCTTAGGTGAATTTTAGATTCTGAAATTTTTGATCCTAACTCTTCAATTTCATATGAAGGTTAGTGTTTCGTCACATGTTACACTAATATTAAAATAATATTTAAATTTTAAAAAATAAAATATATGGGGTATCCAACCACCCCATATTTGCCAAAGAGCTACCCCTATAGCCCTTGGGGCCGGATCTACCACACCCAAAGGCCAAATCCAAATTAAAAAAAAAAAAAAAAAAAAAAAAAAAAAAAAAAAAAATTTGGGTTTGGCCCTTAGAGGTGGCTGATCCGCCCCCAAGGACCATGAGGGTGGCCAAAGCCACCCCCAACCGGCCTTTGAGGGTGGCCAAAGCCACCCCTATGGCCCTTGGGGGTGGTTTGGCCACCCCCATCAGCCAAACCCAAAATAAAAAAAATAAAAGAAAATTTGGGTTTGGCCCCTAGAGGTGGCTGATCCACCCCCAAGCGCAATGGGGGTGGCTTCTGCCACCCCCAACCGGCTTCTAGGGGTGGCCGAAGCCACTCCCATGGCAAAAATGAGGTGGATATGGGGTGTTTGGGCAACCTAAAACTAATTTATTTTTTAATTATTTTCTTCTTAAATTTTAAATATTATTTTATTATTAGTGTGAGAACACTAGCCTTTGGATGAAATTGAAGGGTCAGGATCTAAAATTTTAGAATCTAGAATTCCCCTAGGAATTCCAAGGAATGCAGATCCTAAAAAATGAGAGAGTTTTTATGAAGTATGCGTGTTATCTCGAATAAGTTTCGTGTAATTCGTTCGTCCACCCGTTTGTACACGTAATTAAACCCTTTAAATGTTTTATCATATTTATTGTTAAAATTATTAGTCATCTAAAACCAATTTGTAGATTCTTTTATAGAATTCTCATATTCCATCAAGACATTGAGCCTTGTTAGATTTATGCAAAAATATTTCTCAATTCAACCCATGGCATATGTAAATCGATATTGAGAAAAACACACAATTAGGATGTCTCATCAGAAAATCAAGAGTATATTAGGAAATTATCTCAGCATTGTAGTCCCATGTCAAACAAAATAGAAAAGAAAATTGAGCCACAAAGGCAAACTATTATAATGTGAAAAAAAAAAAAAAAAAATTAAAAATAAAGTATCAGTTTTCGGCGACGGCGACGGCCTTGGCTATTGCCAAGGCATTCTCGCATAACATGCGAAACATAACATTTTTCTTAGACATCCCGGTTTTGAATCCCTTGATGGATTTCTCGCATGAATCAGAATCAGCAATGGCTACATTCACCCAAGTATTCAAATCATCGTGGGCACCCGCCAGCAAGGCGGCAAGCGAGTCATCGAGCTGCTCAGCCGCGTCCACGTAATTGTCCATGCAGTCCGACAGGCCCTGCTGAACCGCAGGCGCCAAACTCGCGTCGTTGACCGACACCTTTATGTGTTCGGTTATGTCGGAGGCATTCTGCGAGGCCACCCTCAGCGCCACCAAGGCCAGGCCGGTCTGGTTGGCTCCCTGGCTAATGGGATCGGCCGCAAGGGTGTCGACGCAGAGATCCTTGTGAGCCGTGTGGGCGCAGACTTGAGTAACGAGTTTGGTCACATTGGTTGGGCGCGCGACGATTAGCTGAGGCAAAACGGCGACGCACAGCGTGCAGAGAAAGACGAAGGTCGTAAATGGCTTCATTCTTTCTTAATTAATTTCTTTGTTGAAGGGGAAGAGTAAATGTAGATTATGATGGCTTAATATGTGAAATGGTTGGTGGTTATTTTGCTTTGAACGGGGGGAGATGCGGTTAGCCTCTCAAAGGAGTGGCTTATAATCACTAATTAAACACGTTAATTTGTTCATTACCATAAGTTATAATTAGTAAACTCTGGCATGGTAGGTTCAGGCTCCTCTCTGTTATAGCAGTTTCTTAATTAATTAGTGACAAACGCTTGTCCAATTTATATCTACAAAAAAAAAAAAACGAAAAAGGAATTAAGCAATAGAGCTTGCTGGTGTGCCAGCGAAATATAGTTTTAATGCTTAAGTTAGTAACCGAATTTTGCTGAAATAAATTAAATTAAATAATAGCTTGGAAACCCAAAATCTGGAGCTATTCCCAGTATTGTAAGAGCATCATCATAATGGCTTAGCCATTTTCACCTAAAAAGTCTCTCCATCCGATTATGAAAACATAATGCAAAATGCATTTTTAATGGATTTGTATTCACTCATTGAGTGGAAATTTTGGGTGGCTTGCCTTTTAAATTGCTGGCCGGTTGTATCAGATTGTTTGGTTATTTATCATGGGGGCCGGGTCTTTTCTTTTGTTTGGATCGATGCTGCAGAATGTGGTTTCTGTGGGAGTTGAAGGATGTAAGCTGAGAGGAGATTTGATGCTAGTTGCAAGTTTTTTTATTAGCTGCTGCAGAAGAGGGATTCAATTGGTGTTTTTTTTTTTTGGAGATGGTTTTTAATGAAAATGAATAAAAAATTTTAAAACTCATTATTTTGATAAAAGTAGAGAAGGAATGTGATGCAGATCAGCAAGCTTGTCTGCATCCTGTCCATAGGAGCCTTAACCCGAGAGCCTTGTCTGTAATCTCATTCGGAGATTGTCTAGACACCTATATTATTTTCGTCTGACGACTTTTACTAAAAAACTTATATCTAAAGTTTCAGACTTCTAATTGGAGCAAACTTTGCGTCGTTGGAAAGCTAACTCAAATATCTACAAAGTCATGTTTCATAGGGTTTGACTAATTCCGAAGTTTACTAGGTCTAAACGGGCTGTAAAGGAAGATTGAAAAGCTGGACGGCGCTATATTTAATTTATGTACTTTTATTAAGTTCCCGTCCGGACGGGCTTCGTAGAGTTACAATAACCGACTTTATTTTGTGTTTTATTAGGTTTAGGATTTTTTTAATCTATAAATACATGCTTATAGCTTCTAGAAACGCAAATTTGGTTTATATATGAGTTTTGTTCAATAAAAAGTCTCAGAGTTGAGTTTCTTTTTTATTTTCCTTCAAACCCTAGATCGGTTCTAGCATTTTGAGAAGATTTCTTAGATCTTTGATAATATCAAGGTCTAGAAGTATATATCCCGTTCTTTATTGTTTTTATTCTCTGTAACTCACTAAATCACGCTGCATCAAAATGGTTAACTAATTTAAAAAAAGTGAGTTTTTATTAGCTATTTTTCATAGAAATATAGATAAGCCATTGTGGAGGCTCTAAGCTATCAGAGAACAACAGAAAAGGGGAAGGAGCGCACACATATATGTATTTTTCATACAATAGGAAAACTCTACCATATACATATATAGAAAAAAAAAATGTTGTTATATTAATTAATTAAATAACCATTTCCTATTTATTTAAATTTCTGGGGTGAATAGTAATTCAATATGGTATCAAAGCCAATATCATGAGTTTGAAATTTTACACTAAAGTTTATCCTTAGTGATCACATGCTGAGGAAGACTATTGATAAGTGTCAAATATTGCATATTTGGACCCCTTTATTTACATTAGTTAATCCTTTAGCTGTGTCGTTATTTAATATTTTGTGTTAGTTTTGTGTTTTTAGTATTTTGTAAGTCATTGAAAAAAAACTGCAGCTTTAAAGGGAAAAATGCGAAGTTTGGAAGAAAGCATACTTTGAGAAGACCTAGATGATGTGGTTAAATCTAATCAAATCCAAGAAAAGGTTAAATCAGATTAAAGTTCAGATTTGATAAGATTTCGGATCGGATTCAAATTCAGATTCTGCACACGTCTTAGTATTTTGACCATAACTCTCCGGTCAAATATCGGATTGAAGTGATTCAAACGGTATTGGAAAGCTAGCTCAAAATACTACAATTTGTTGTGAAATAGGATTTTCGTAATTCGTACAGTTACTATGTCAAAATCGCCCCGCAATTAAAGGACACAAATCTGGACGAATCCTATTCTGATTTCAGACTTCTATTTTAACTGGGAGACAGACCTCCGAATTATCTAGGTTTACTTGGGCTTCTAGGACTTCCCTAAGCCTATAAAAAGACTTCTTTGCATTCAAGAAAAGACACACAATCCCAGAGAGCAAAATTCTTTTATTTAGTTTTTTCTTTAGGTTTAGGTTTAGGTTTAGATTTTATTTTTATGTGGAGCTAAATTCTCAACTAAGGTTGGGGATGAAGCCTCACCAATGAAGAACAACATCACTTTTATGTAAGTTTTTATTATTCTGATTTTATTGGGTTTTATATTTCAATTGTTTTACTTCTAATCAATTGTATGGAGTGATTCTTGGATATCTCTTGTGATTCAAGGATACATGTGATGATTTGAGATAATTTCATATGATTGATTGCTTGGCTTTTAACTCATAAAAATTGGATATCCCTTGTGATTTGTTCTACGGATACATCTGGTGTTTCAATTGAATTTGGATTCCTTATGTGATTTGGTCAATGAATGGATACATGGGATAGTTTTGATTAATTCTTTGAAGCATAGTAAAACATATCTATGATTTAATTTGTGAGAACTTCGGATTAATATTGATGAACATAAAGTATGTTGTTATGATTTGGTGAGTGTGAATTCCCAAACCTTAGTACATTTATCCTTAGATTTACTTATTTTATTTAGTTTATGTTTATCCTTTAATTTTCAAAACTCAAAAGTCAAAATCCTTTTGGAACTAGATTAGGATTTAATTAGTTTAGATATAAATTGCTCTTTCAAAAATACAATTCTCTGTGGGATCGACCTCGCACTTGCAATCCATTAAACTACAATTGATTCGTGCACTTGCGAGTTAAATAAATTTGCACAACAACTATTCAAGTAATAATTTTTCATTTCCTATTAACTTAAAGTTATGTGACAATTGATGATTTAAATGAAAATTTTTCCAATTTCAATTAAATATTTCACATGTTTTGCCTTACAATTAAATATTTCACGTGTTAGGTTTCACTGATAATTAAGAGAGGTGTTAGTAACAACCGAGTGATGCATTACTCCGTGACTGGGTTGAAAATTTTGGAAAGAGGAATGCTAGGTTTACAAACACATTTTACAACCTGATGTGGCATAACATGATTGGATATGAGATAAATTCAAATTTTAAGAAACTTAATTATGTTGTGCCACATCAGTTTGTAAATTTTTTTTGTAAAATATGTTTGTAAGGGCATGTTTGGGATTGCGTTTGAGGGGCCTAAAAGTGTTTTTAACACTTAAAAAATTCGTTTGAAGAAAAAAATATTCGTTTGGTGAAAAAATTAAAAACGCTTTTAAGGGTCCAAAAAGTCAAAAATTAGCCAAAAAACACTTTTGGCAAAAGTTTAAAAATGAAACTTTTGTCGAAAAACTCTTTTTGACTTAAAAGCTCTATTTTTCAAACACAATTTCAAACAAACTCTGAGCTTAACATTTTTCATTTGGAAAATATATGGAACAATTTGTGTGATTGTGAGGCAGAAAAGAAAAAAATAAAAATAAAAAATAAAATAAAATAAAATAAAATAAAATCTCTCTCACAGTGTGATGTTCTTGTGCTTTTAGATTTTGGATTTTGTGGGTATCGCCCCATTGGCGTGCTCCACTACCGAGGAATGAAATTATTAGAGATTCATGACAAAGCACGTGGAACAACCAAGTGTACTTGGTTTTTCCTAAAAAATAATAACGAATAAAATATACAGTACCTCTCATGCACCAAAATAGTATCTTATACTGGTGAATGAGAGAAATAGTATCTTATACTGGTGAATGAGAGGTACTATTTTGGTGCATAAGAGGTACTGTATGCATGAGAGGTACCGTATATTTTATTCCATTGGGTATTATTTTTTTAAAAAAAATTCACTTTAAACTCTTGAACTACTATGTATTTTGAGAAAAAATTTCAAATTTTAAAAACTCTCAATTTAACCCGTTAAACTTTCATGATTCAATTTACCCTTTTCGTCAGATTCAGCCGTTAACCCTTAACAAAAATTACTAAAAATACCAAATTATCTTTCGATTTTCGCTTTTTTATTTATTTATTTTTAATTTGAAATTAAGGGATAAATTTAAAATTTTATAAATTAAAAAGAAAAAAGTAAAGGGTATAAAAGTCATTTTATCACTTTTAATATTTAAAATCTAACGGAGAGGTAAATTGCATTTGCATCAAATTGAAAGCTCAGGGATAAAATTGAGTGTTTTTAAAATTTGAGAGGTCTTCTCAAAATATATGGTAGATGAGGGCACTTAAAGTGAAATTTTCCGTATTTTCTAACATTAATAGTATCAAAGCCAGGTTAGTTGTTAATCTTCGATTTGTATATTTCTTTTGTCTTTTCTAAAAAGCACTCTTTTGTGAACAATGGCAGTCCCACGCACAAAGGTAGCAGTACCCTACGCAAGGGCCGTAACAGTATCTAATTTTTCTTTGATTAAATCATGATTCAGTTAATTTTTCTTTGAAATTTACAATTTGATTAGTTCTTACTGGAGTCTTTTTTTATTTCGAAACAGGGTGGAATTGGTCCAGCTAGATGGTTTGTCTGTTGAGGATGTCCATGCATGTTCTTGACCTCATAGTACTGCAGCAATGGCATAGGTAAGACTCGTTAAGGATTTTTTTTTTTTTAGATGTATTCTCGGATTTATTAATCAGGAAATGCTGATATTCTGTATGGAGTTGTTGTTTGAAGGTTCTAACTCTAAGATATGAAGCTAGCAGTTAATAAATGGGGACTGCTGTATGCGGTGAAGCCACATGCAGCAAGTTAAGGTGTAGTGAATATGCCAATGTATCAAACAGCTAGAGCGTGCGTAATTTATGTCTCATGTAAACTTTAGTTGTTAGGCTTGAACATATATACTTCTTCTAGAGAATAACTTCACTCTTACTCTCTCTCGATCACCGGGAGATATGAGAATGGGAAAGGGGATTTCCTCAAATCTTCCTATTCTCTCTTGGAACAAGGCTGGCGGTGGCTGTGGGGTTGAGCCTGGGTGGTGGCGGCGGCCGCTGTGGGTTCAGCTTGGGCAGTGGCGGTGGAGATTTTTAGAGGTTTTTTAGAGGTGACTGCCGTGAGAGAGATGTTTGGTAGTAATTAATATGGTGTTTTGCTAACATTTGATATTTTTGTTTCAAACTAGTTTGTCAATCTCTCGTTGAAGGGCACAAAATGCTTAATTTGTGCCAAGACCACACAGAAGTTGCTCTCTTTCTTGTATTCATATTTTTAATTAAATGTAGATCATATTTAGCTCAAAGTAAATGTGGAATACTGAATACATGTATGATGCAGATGGAAAATTTGGCATTGGTTTTGTATAAATAAAACTCAATTTAAAAAAAAAACTTAAAATCATAGCAGATAAGTAGTTATCAGCGACAACACGACCTATCGACGCTAATAACTAAGTATTAGTAATGAAATATTGTGTCATCGCTGATGAGTAGTTATCAGCGACGACACAATCTATTGTCACTAACAACTAAGTATTAGCAACGATATCTCGTGTCATTGCTAATCGATCACTTATCATCAATAACAACAACTCGTTTTGGCTTCTGAAGTATTAGTGACGACCAAGAACATTATTGTCAATGACAACAAATATGTCACTATGATCAAGTTACAACATATCGTTTTAGGTTCTAAAGTTATTAAAGACTATCATAAACATTATCAGTCATGGCTTCTGTCGTCGTTGATGACCAACAACGACTAAGTATTTGCAACAACTTATCACCAATGACATGTGATCGCTAAAAGTCATCATCTAGATGACTTTTTGTACTTTTAAAGACCTATTTTCTTACGGTTTGGAATGTTGCCATATAGGTTGGTTTTTACAAAATTTGGTATAGTACTCCTAACATTTTTTTGTAGCTGTATTCGCAAAGTCTATTTGCCTTTGCCGATATGAAAAAATACATTAAGAGATGTATGGCTGGGTCATGTACGCTATATATGTATGAGTGGGAGATATTAGTGAAAGGTGCTTACAATAGGCGTCCTAGATATTGTGGGTATTGCTCTAGTAACCTGTTCTATCGCCAGGAAAAACAAAAAAATTGCTAAATTTTCAAGAGATCGAGGACGTGAAATAATCGGGTACGATTCAACTTCGGTGCACGAAATGGACCGAATATTTTATTCGCTAAGTATTTTTTTTTTCTAACATCTCAGGAGTTAGACACGTATTAAATTATGATGCAATGAAAGATTGACCTATAATAACAAGTAGTATTAGCCCCACGAGAGACCACATGATGTACGTGAAAATCATTTATCCAGTCAAGACCTGAATAATGGCGTAGGCATTCTTGGCTAATGCAATAAATACTCTATTCTGGTGGGCCACCTCAATCTTCATTCCCTGCAGCCCGTCCTCACATGATTTAGCATCAGCGACCGCCGCCTTCACCCAATTGCCGACGTCGACGTCGTGGGCGGAATTCCGCGACAGCGCGCCGAGCGAGTTCTCAAGCTGCTCCGCCGCGTCCAGGTAATTGTCGGAGCAATCGAATAGCCCCTGCTGCGCGGCAGGGTCTGCATTGGCGGTCTCATTGTTAGCCAAACCGGCAATCTGATCCATCAAGTCCGTCGCATTTTTGTGGGCGAGCTTTATCGCTATCGACGCTAAGCCTCTTAGATCGGCGTGTTGGCTGGCGGGATCAGACCGGAGGCTGGAGACACAAAAATCTTTGTCTTTTGAGAGCTGGCAAGCATGTTCTACTACATCTGCGACAATTTGGCGTGGCACTAAGGAGATGCAGAGGATTGAGAGCAAGAAAAAGGGTTTCATAATTTCTTGCTTTAATTAATTAATTTGCTATATATTTTTTGCTGGACCAGATCGATAATCTGATGATGGTGGTGGGTACATGTACGAACGTGTTTATATGGGGAATCAATGCTTGGTGGTTAATTTGTTTTGAACGATGAGCTGAGCTTTGCGTCAACTTATTGAAGGCGTTTTGTACGTTTACTAATTAAACTGTATTCTGTTGCTTGATTTTTAGGGATAAATATAGTATGCGGTTTATAAATACTCGTATTCCACACGTATAAATGTTATATATACATAACCCTATACTTCTATTACACATATTTAATCCACGTATGTAGTTTTTTCCATGGACCATTGACCAGATCATTGATACTGAATTAGTAGTTGATGAATTAATGGTGCTGAAATATTTTAACAGGGAAGATCTGCACAAGAATAAAAATAAAAAATAAATAAAAATTCATGCCTATTATTTGGAGATTATTTTTAGAATAATATATTTTTACTTTCTCTACAAATTAATATTTTTCTTTCGTCTCCGAATTTAGGATTTTTTTTTTTCTCCACGTATTTTTCTTGGAGAATACTCAAAACCTAGCCTATATAAAGGCATTTAATATGTACATTGTTTTTTCTATTCTCAATAAAATTTTAGCCATTCAAAGTTATTCTCTAATTGATTGTTAAAGTTAGGAGCTTGTTACCAAAAGGTGGGTACGTAAAGAAATGTTACTAATTGGAGTTAACACTTATTCATGAAATAATGATTTTTTTATTTTTTATTTTTTCTAATTTATTGGAAAAGAATGATTTGAATCACTCGAGTGTGTTCTTGGATACATACGGTTAATAAATACACGATAAAGAAGATTTGTTTGTCACCATAATGAATGGATAAATTTATCATTGAATTTGTGTGTAATTCACATGAGCCTTCAAATCTAATAGTCGATCTATTAAATTTATAAAAAAAATTGAAAAGTATGAAAAAATATTGATGAAGTAAAGAATTACCTTTTATAGGGGCCAAGATGAAGGCCCACGAACGAAGGAGATAAACCGGGGCTGGGGTGGAGGATCCGAATATAAGAATCACAAAAGAAAGGTTGACGTCAAAAGCAGCCGTATATATATTGGAAAGAAAGAATCACAGCCTGTTGAGAGTGGCACCAATATGGGGGGCTTCTCGAACCTTTGTTTCACAGACAAAAATAATGTGTTCTTTATGCAGCCTTATTGTGGATGCAAATCATGCAATAAGACATGATCTAACCTAGCTAAGCTAGCTGCTAAAAATATAAATCATAATATCATTAATTGGTAGGGGTGTCAAAAATTACCGGGGAACCGGAACCGGAACCGGAAAACCGGAAAACCGGGAAACCGGGAAACCGGAAACCGGAAAACCGGGGTCCCGGTTCCGGTTCCGGTTTGAAAAATCTAAAAACCGGGTACCCCGGTTCCGGTACCGGTTTTTGGTACCCGGTTTTTACCGGGAATACCGGAACCGGGTTTCCATTTTATTTAATAATATTTATATATTATTATATTTATATATTAATATATATATTATATATATTAATATTTTTTACACTTAGGTTTAGGTTTAGGGTATTTTAAAAAATTAAATTTTTATTTCTAAGGCCCAAATAGGCAAAAACAATGATTTTTTTAGGATTTTTGGACTTTTTAAGGTTTATTTTTTAATTATTTGGAACAATTACAACAAAGCCCATTTAATTTAGACAAAAAAACTAATAGATTTTTCAAAAAATGGGCCAACTTATGAAAAAAAAAAAATGGTTTATTTTAGGCCCAATACCTAAAATAAGCCCAAAAATCAATTAAAAAAAAAAACCGGTTACCGGACCGGGTAATACCGGTTCCGGTTCCGGTTTCTCAAAATTGAGAACCGGGGTACCCCGGTTCCGGTTCCGGTTTTGGCCAAAAACCGGGAAACCGGACCGGGTTGACACCCCTATTAATTGGGATCTTCTGAGAAAGTTGAAAGGATCGAAATTTCTTTTAAATTATATTGAAAAAAAAAAGAAAAAAAAAAGGTTAAATACCTAATACTTTTGGAGTTTTACAATTTTATTTTTTTTTCCTTAGAATTTGATTTTATCATAAGAAGTACCTGTGGTTTTGTTAAATGACCAAATTAGTTTTTCCGTCCGTTGACTGTTAGTTGACTTAACGGATTGACACGTGAACCAATTAAAAGTTAACACTTGGCATAAGTGGCCACGTCATCACTGATGATGTGGCCACCTAATTAAAATTTTTATTTTATTTTTTAAAAAAGAAATTATTATTTTTTAAATAAAATAAAATAATATCCTTGGCCATTTGGGAGTGGCTCTTTGGCCTGGCCACCCCCATCTAGCCGAATGGGGGTGGCTCTTCGCTCCAAGGGGGTGCCCGAAACCACCCCCAGACCATTGGGGGTGGTTTCAACCACCCTCTTGGTGCCCCAAGAGCCACCCCCAAATGGCCAAGGATTTTTTTCATTCTTTCTTTTCTTTTTTTTTTTTTTTGAAAAAAAATATTAATTATGTGGCCACGTCATTAGTGATGATGTAGTCACTTAAGTCAAATGTCAACTTTTAATTGATGCACGTGCTAGTCCGTTAAGTCAATTAACGTTCAACGGACGGAATAACTAATTTAGTCATTTATCAAAATCACAAGGACCTCCTATGATAAAAATAAAATCTTATGAAAAAAAAAAAAAAAAAAAAAAAAAAAAATTGTAAAACCCTAAGAAAGTATTAGGTATTTAACCAAAAAATAATAATAGATCCTGCATGTGTTTTTAATATGAAAAAAAAAAAAAAAAAAAAAAAAAAGCATAATTTTTTAATCCCAATTTTCCGTATTGAATAATTAAGTAGTCAATTAGTTATGTACATCCCCACAAGAGTGAGGTAATTAGCTCAAACCAACAACCAAAGATCAAACAGTGTACATTTGCCACGCATGCAAAATCTATAGCCACGTGTTCCAAGACTCTGCTTCTGCTAACACGAAACAACCTCCCATATCTCGATGGTCGTCTCCTTTTTCCCTTATATGCTCCAAATCCTCTTCATGGACAGAACCCGATTACCCGAAGACTTGAACCCGTGTACACCGGGTGAATCCGAACCTATCTCATACAACCCTCTCAACCTAGGCACCTCCACAGCTATGCCCACCAGCTCCAACGGTATTCGATGGCCATCCGAGGGCCCAAGACTCACCCGCTGCGAAAAGCCAGAGCAACCCATTTCAGCCGATTCCCTTTGACCCGGCTCTGTCCGTGAACCGGCCGATTCATTCTCCGTTTCGGCCGAAATATCGGCCTGAACCGGTGCTCTGCACAGTGGGCACTTAGAGCGAGAGCGGAACCACGTATCAATGCAGTGGACGTGAAAAGTGTGTTCGCATTTGGGCAAGACTCGGCCACGCTCGCCGTCTTCGAACTCCGATAAGCAGACGGCGCATTCTAGCGGAGAGCCGTGGGTTACGGGGGAGTAAGTGAAGGTAGATAGGGCTTTGAGGACGGAGGGGGGGAGGCCTTGATCAGTAGAGTTGGTGGCGTTGGGTGTAACGAGGTGATTGAATAAGCGGCGAGCTTGGCGGCGGCGATATCTGTTACGGCGGTGGTGGCTGTGGATGCAGCCCCGCCAGCTATGGAAGCACACCATGGTGAGTACCAAAAGGAAGAGAATGGTCACTGAGCATAGCATAATCTTCCCGTTGAGAGCATAGCTTGCATTATACTCCATAAAGAGAGAGAGCTAGAGAGAGAGCTAGAGAGAGGTAGGTTGATGGAAGTGAGTGTCAGGGAGGAGGGAGCGAGAGCTAGAGAGAGAGCTAGAGAGAGGTAGGTTGATGGAAGTGAGTGTCAGGGAGGAGAGAGCGAGAGCTCATTTATGGAGGTGGGGGTGGGAAGGGCCGAGGAAGGTTCCAAGTGCTCGGCAAATGGATTCATTTTTACTTTTTTTTGAGCTTTGAATATTATAGAATTTAATTTAATTGTGATTTATTATCATGTCTATATTAGATAGTAATTAGTAAATAATTAAAATTTGATTATATTAATGTAACTCCTTAATAAAAATTTTAATATATATTTGGCAAAACTATTTTAAGCTACCAACCTCAAATGACGTGGCATGGTCATTTATATATATATAAGTAGAAAGAAAAAAAAGAAGACAACCTTTATAGGATAAGGCATTACTAGGATGAGATCGAATACATGTAAATTTTATAATCTTGCCCTATGGTGGGCGTTGGTGGTGTTTACCATTAATGGAGCCAACTTTATGTGATTATTGGAGAAGATACAAATCCACTCTGTGCGTTTAATGCAAAACTAGCTGGCCATTTCCAAGTTAATTAAACTAGTAATATTTGGATCAAATACATCTTAAACTAATTAAACACTTTTCCGCTTTTGCATGCGACCTTATCCTTTCATTTGGTTTCTTTTCTTTCTTTAATTAAGGTTCTAATGTGAACAACTCATCATTTCTGCTCATTCTTTTTGTGCTATATATAGCTAGCTTGGCCAATCAAAAGTACTGGTGCTTATAGTAGTGATTTTGAGTTCTTTAACTTTACAGTTTATTAATATTTCAGTTAAATATTTTACATATTAAGGCTGATCACTTATTGACTTGATGGAAAGTTTTGAATTCATGCACCAAAAAAAAGTGTTAAAATATTAATTAAATGATTAAATTTAAAATTTATTATCAAATACATGATTATTCAACGGCAACGTTATCGGCCAGGATAGCCTATAAGCTTGAACATGCGGTCATACATTCTCTAGCTTTATGTGACCACAATTACTTATTCGAACTATTAGCCATTCAGGCAAATAGTATAAGAGATCCTGTATACAATTCACTAAGGGCCAAAGTAGGTATTGGGATGGGGAATGTCCCTCCAAAGTTACTTTTTTTTTCCTCGTTTCTATAACTTTTCTTTTAGTTTGACCCCTCATTCAGCCTAAAAAACGAAAATGCCCCAATTTAATTAGTTACGTTTAGTTTGCTTTTACGGTCCACTAGAAATTGAAGACCAAAAATGCTGCCTTCTTCTAGTTTGTTTGGAACTAGAAGCATTTTTTTTTTGGGGGGGGGGGGAGGGAACTTTGAGCTCTGCACATAGTGTTGGGTAGTCTTGAGCCTCTCTACACTAAAAAATTAGCTTAATAAGTGATATTTTTTCTCACACTTATAAACTAACTATCAGCCACTTCCACAACCGATGTGGAATAATCTCAACAATCTCTTCCTCACACATCAGGCCCTAGGTCGGAGCAACAACAACCAGTTTCTTCCGTAGACTGTTGGGCCGAGACTTGTTGGTTGAACTTAGGCTCTGATACTAATGTTCGGTAGTCTTGAGCCTTTCTCAATCCTAAAAGCTAGTTTAAGAGGTGAAGTTTTCCTTCACACTTATAAAATGACTATCAGCCCCTTCCACAACCGATATAAAATAAGCCCAGTACTTAGGGTTAGCTGTCATCTAACTTTAGCTTTTGTTTCCATTTTCTCTTCTTCTTTCATAGTTTCACTCTAGGGCCTAGGCTATAGCTTTTTCTTTTTTCTCTCCTTTTTTTCTTTTATTTGTTTTTTATAAGTTTTGAAGTGTCACCATCGACGCCTTGAAGGCTGTCTCACACAAACACACAATTATTTATATACAGGAACGGAACTTGAATTTTTAGTTTGAGATGGTAAAATTAAAATTAAAAAAAAAAAAATCCTTAAAGAGACTAAATTTAGATTTTAAAGGTTTATTTTTTAAAAGAAAAATTATATTTTTAATACCACCGGACGACATGGGGGCTTCCCCAACCCCATGAGCGGTTCGGCCCCTGTTTATATAAGTTCTTCCGCTCACTACAAATTTTGGATTCGTCTTTGAATTTACTTGTTAAAACAAATTTGAAGTTGTTGGACTAATTATGTAAGATGATAAGTCCTACACATATAGTTTCAGATGATTTGTCCAAATTACCAACTGTAGGAGAATATAATTGGTGCGAATCTTGATGGGAACTCGTTTGGGGGGGAAAGAGAAAAGACAGGAGCATAAGTTGAAGCTGCAACATGGCAGGGTATGGATGAAGGTGGTTGATGGGAAAGGAATCAGAGGACAGTGATGTGGTGGTGCCATGAAGTGATATTTCATGAAAAAAAACTGTACAAACACCCAAAAGTGCGTATAATGGAACAAAAGAGAAAGCCCTTCCAAAAACATTTTTTCACCGTGGGAATAATCAATGATCAAGGTTCATAGTTATACCCGAGGCCAGTTGCAGAACAAAAACAAAAAAGGAAAAGCATGCATATTCGGGGAGCGACAGTGTCACGGAGTTGTACATGGACAATCATGTCAGCTTGACGTAGCAATGGATGTATGTGTTGGGATGTAGACCTTGTCACCTTGCACTTCTTGATCGTCTATGACCTAAATCTTATGACAGCAACCATTGTGAAAAGGTTGTTTATTTATTTACTCAAATTAAAAATTTGTTTTTGTTGTTTTTTTTTTTTTTTTTAAATACCTTAGTCAATCCATTAAACAAAGATGAGTTACCAAATCTAAAGCCAAAAAAAAAAGCAGAATATATATCAAACAGAAACTGTGTATGTTAATGATTCCAAAAGAGTCAAAGATGTCTCCCGTCTGAACAAAATTCAATGAATGAGCCGCATAAAGCCGTAAAAGCAATGTAACATAAGAGGATATGTGTAATCCTATCCGAACTTCTGAAAACAATTCCCATGAAGAGGTTGAGGGGGTGGATTCACTACTGATCCTGAAAATGGATCTGCGAATAAGAAGTGACTCACTAAAAAAATAAAGGTTTTATTCACAAGATAAAACAACCAAATCTTGAAAAATCAAAGCCTTCAAACAACAAAAAAAAATCATCAACAAGTTACAGAGATTGGCGGAGACTGGCGAAGACGGTGGATAACAGGCCGTCCAAGGCGTGCAAATTTAATCTTTAAATAAATTTTCATGTGTTTTTAATTTAATTTTTGTATCTCTAATTTTGATAATTAATTTTGTTTAAGAAGTATTTATTTTTCTAATCAGTCTCCTACTGTCCAAACAATTAACAGAGGTCTTGTCATATCATTGTACGTCACTTTACAGAAAATTAAAATTGTACCTTTTTTGAAAGAACAAAAAAAAAAAGTGTAGTATGTTACTAAAAAAATATAAAGTGTAGTACATTCGTATGAAGCCAACCCCTCAATTCTGAACTAGAAAAAATGTCTTGGCCCTGTCTCTTCGACCAAGACATTTTTTATATCCCTTCAAAGCCCTTCGAACCCCTCAATTATGTATCTTTTATATCAAATATTCTTATTTTGTTTACATTAATTTACTCAGTTATAATATTAATATTCACAGCCAAGAGATTTATCAAACAAAGTCATAGTCATTTTAACTATTAAAAATATAATTTTTTGTACTGTAGCTACTAATTTTTTACAACAATTTTCATCATAAAAACTTAGAAATAAGTAAATTAGCCGTTTACCGCCTACCGATCGATAACCGACATCGGTTCAACCCTTTTACTTTCTTTACATATTGTTTTTGTTGTGAGAGGGAGAGAGAAAGAAGAAAAAAAAACTTTAAATGTGCTACATTAAACTTTCCACGTTAACAAATTTAGCAAAACTTTTTATTTTGAAGGGTTTGCTAGAAAAGAAAACTTGCGTATGATAACTATATTTAATTATAAAGTATAATTTAGAGCATATGTTGGAGATACTCAAAGCGAATATTGAAAGGCCAACTCTTCATAAAATTATTCGAAAAAAGATAACTCAAAGGGAAAATAGTAGTTTTATTTTTAAAAATTTTAAAAATTTTATTTTATTAAGAGTATTTTCGTCATTAGGATAACTTAGACAATTTTCAGTAGTTGAGGACAATATTGTCTCAATTGAAAATTTAATAAAAGTACTATAAAATGAATGGTAGTATAAGGAAAAAATAAATAAATTAAAAGCTCACAAAAAAATTAAAAAACAAAAAAAAAAAAACTCATCTTATTCCGCAATGCGTATGACTCTTTTAATGAGAAATTTGTCAATCTCTTATATTGAAAATAAGCTTTCTAAAAACCTAACAAAAAAATTAAAATCACATTAAAAACTTATTAAAGATTAGATTTGATTTTTTTTGTTCATATATATATATATATATATATATATATATATATAAGTGCCGGAAATAAATTAATTAATGAAGAATGAATGATGATCGTTGATGTACACTTTATAGATATTTTTGGAGTTGCAGCTTTTTCCCTGTATACCCTTTTTGATTAGCTAACTAAAAAGTTGTCTAATCATAAATATCAGCAAAAAGATGTTTAACATATCCGACAAAATATATGGTACTGGTCCAATATTTTGCCTCTCATCAAGTTGGCTTATATGTTCTCTCTAATCAAAAAAAAAAAAAAAAAAAACAAAGAGAAGATTTTGAGCTCTTAAATATCTTATATCACTTAAAAGTAGAAATTTAATTTTGTGTATATAAATTTTTTGATAAAAAAAAATTGTTTTTGAATGTGAGTTCTACTTTAAGTTTGTAACATTTGGTGTCAAAGCTAATCACCGTGTTAAATATAGAACCATACATAACTAGTCGAATATGGAATCGATGAGTTGAAGTTTGGTAGTTGAGTCACGGATAAAGCGACTTGGAGAAAGCTACTACTTGTAGAAAACAAGATTTGCGAAGTCACCCAAATAAAAATGATAAGTCTTCCGGACTTCCCAAGTCGAGATTAAGTGTTTTATTTTGGTTTGTTACATAAGATGATAACCTAATTAACTTGTTTGTTAGTAGGTGTGATTTAAGTGACTTCTAACATTGAACCCCCAAATGGGCCAAATCTCCCTCTCACTGTTTGTGTTTTTTTATAACTTTTAAGTTAAAAAAAGTGTTTTTTTTTTTCGCAAAATCTTTATTTTTAAGATTTTGCAAAAATTGCATATTGGCCATTTTTAGAGTTAAAAAGTTAAATAAGTACTTTTTAAATTTTTTACCAAACATGCCAATTTTTGTTTTGCATAATTTTTTAGATATTAAAAGCACTTTCTAAGTTCTTTGACGCAATCCAAAACATTCTCTTAGCCCACCCAACATTGAAGAAACAAAAAACCTTACTTTAGTTTATTTCTCCCAAAAAGCAAACATAATTTAAGAGTTTGAAATTGCGTTAAAAAGTTTTAAAAAATATTTTTAATATATATAAAAAAAAAAATAAAAAAAAAATAAAAAAAAAAATTGCTTCATTTGATTTTTGTTTTTTGTTTTTAATTTTTTTCTCTTACAATGCACTTAAAAAAAAAATATGAAAACGCACTTTTGGGAATAAAGAAGAGCCCCAAACTCATGTTTGGACCAACTTCGCCCCATTAAACTCCACCAAGCCTCAGGCCTATACTTTAAAGGTTTGGGCCTTAAAGATATCATGTATAGCAGTGGTCAAGTGCTGGGGGCCAAGCTGGGCCTAACCAGCCTAGATGAGAATAAAAAAGGCTAGCAAATTTAGCTGGAACCGACAAAATTGGGGGACTAGACCGGGCTAGAACGAGATCAAATCAATGGGCATTGCTAGGCCAATACGGTATTTATGAAAGGACATAGTTTTCATTCAAATTGGGTTAGATGAACTTTTTTCAATTTAGTCTATAAAAATAACATGTGTTTATTTTTTTTAATAACATGTGAGATGTACATGAGTTTTTAATATTATTTTGGGTTAAATACTATTCAAGTACCCGTGGTTCGCATTAAAATCAAATAGCTACTTGAGTTTTTAAAAATATCGCAAATGATACATGTGGTAAGCCAATAAACCTATTTAGTACCTCAATCAAGATTCCGTTAAGTTTTTAACGGAATCAATTTTTTTTTTTTAGGGTTTGGCCCAGTATATATATATATAAATAAATAAAATATGTTTTTTTTATTTTCCCTTTTTTTTGGAATTTAAAAAAAAATAAAAAATAAAATATGAAGTGGTACCCAAAAACTCAAGTACCACGCCATGTGGCACCCACGTGTAAGGGTGACGTGGCATTCCGTTAAAAAACTTAACAGAATCTTGACAGAGGTACCAAGTGTGTTTACTGGCTTACTACAAGTATCATTTGCTATATTTTTTAAAACCAAAGTAGCTATTTGATTTTGGTGCAAACCACAAATACTGGAATAGTATTTAACCCTATTATTTATTCCAACTTTGTTACTATGAATTTTTTATATTGGGCCAGGATTGTGTTTTATGGGCCAAAATTGGTTGCTTTTTTTTAGGACTAAATGGTTGTCTTTTGGGCTAAATAAGTATTTATTGGACTAAGAGCATTTCCAATGGAAAAGTCAAATATTACTTTTATCTAAAATAGCTCCTCAAATGTTTTAAAAAACTCATACATTGGATTAGTAAAAAAAAAAAAAGTAAAATAGATATTTGATTAGAAGAGCTAAAAGAAAAGCTAAATGTAGCAGTACTTTTCAAGGGAGCTATTTTATTTTTCATTGTTTCTCTCACCTGTTTTCTCTTTTTCCTAAATCTTTTCCTACTTTTTCTCTGCATGTTCTCTTTTTCTCAAAATTTTTTCCATTTTTCCTCTCACATGTTCTCTTCTTCCAAAAACTTTTCTTACTTTTAATAATATTTTAATAGAATAAATAGAAATATAGTTAATCGAATGTAAAGACATTTAAAAATGACTTAGCTAAACTAGATAAAAGTGAGTTATAATGAACTATTTTACATAAAAATATGACTCTTTCATTAAAAATGCTCTAAATGGTTGCCTACCCCCTATCTAAATAAACGGATGTTGAAACAATAGTTTTATTTTGTTTACTGACAGATGAAAGTCGGTTACACGTCGATGACGGTGACAATTCAGCGTGGTCGGTAAACAATCAACATTTGATCTGCCCACCTCTACTGAAGATCACTTTGGCTTTGATTTCTATTGGAGCCGGCAATGGTGGGCAATTCAGTTAATATCGTTGGAGGGCAACTTAATTAATATCGTTTGTAAAAGAGACAAAATTGTAAGAGAACAAAGCGAAGGATGCTAACCGGTTACCGCCGGCGAAGGTCAATGACATAGACAATTTGATATTAATCTAATGGAATTGATATAGACGATTGGCCCTCTACTCAAGCAAGTAAACCCTTTGAACAAAGGAAATGAATCCTCGCGGTTTCTTTTTGAAATGGAGGGAATCCAATTTTGTATGTCCAAATTTATTTACCTTTATGCCTACATCAATCCTGTCCATTTCTCCCTTTCCTTGAACAAATGGGCTTCCTAAGGAAAACTTTAAACCGACAGAAAAGCTCAAATCACAAGTAATTTAAATAATAATTAATATGAAAGAGTCCGTATTAAATTTAAGAAAAACTTCACAAAACTCTAGTGAACTTCTATGCATTTTAAAAGTATTTTTCAAAGTTTGAAAGGTTTTAATTAAAGGTATCAAATTTTCAATTACCCATTTCGGTTAAATATTGTTAAAATTCTCAAAATACTATTGTTTTTTATTATAAAATAAAATAAAAATTTGTAAAGATCTAAACGCTTATTTAAAAAAAAAAAAAAAAAAATTGCAATATTTTTGCAACATCTTTGCATTTTTTTTTTTTAAAAAAAAATCTTGCTATAAAAAAATTGAAAATCATAACAGAATGAGATAATTGAAAGAAATTAAAAATTCGATTCCCTTAAATAAGAGTTTTTAAATTTTAAGAAAATTCTATCAAAATAAGTGAAAGTTAATAAGGATTTTGTAAAGTTTTCCCTAAAATTTGTCTATCCAACTATGTTTTGAATTGACTTATTACTTATTTGAACCAGTAAATCTAAAAGGACATAAATTTTCTTCAAACATGATAATAACTATCAAATTTCTTTTAACATGTTTGAGTTTTTTAAAAATAAATGTTTAGATTCTTAAGTTAGTAGAATGATAATAAATAATTATTAAAAATATTTTTTAAAAAAATACAAAAGGGACTGATTATAGAAAATTTATGTCGATTCTCGGATTGTTTGTTCAACATCTCAATCCAAAACCATATCGCAGGCGCCTGATTCCGCCCACGGAAAAAGGGACAGTCCCAGGAATCCTCAGATTGTAGGGATTCCGATCGAGGGACAGTTCAAAAAACAGTCTTGAGAAGTTGAGGGATCATCATCTTTTTTATTTTAGTTTGGGAAAATATAAAATGACCCCCCAAATTATCATCCATTTATAATTTAGTCTCATAATGTTCAAAATGTAATAAAGTAGTCCCCTAAACTTCCAACCAGTTGCAATTTGGCCATTCTGTTAGTCAGCACCGTCAAAATGAATGGAAAAGTAAAAACGACGTCGTTTTGTTGAGGTAAAATTACTAAAAATGCCCTTTTAGGAAGAAAAAAAAAATCAAATTAAAAAAAAAAGCCCACTAAATATTGTGGTTTTGCTTTTTTTAAAAAAAACCTTTCACAATAACTATATCAAACTTCCGTCCAGCATTAAAGTACTCGTCTTTTTCATCAGGAACGCTCCAGTTCGTCACTTCCCAAAATGACAGTCCAGTTCCACCCAACCTTTAGACCCATAATTGAAACCTAAAACCCAGTACAGATATTGTGTCCATGCCTAGAAAATTTCTTAAATTAAATCTTTAACAAACTGAAACTACATAAGTGGACCCCTCCCCCCCCAAAAAAAAAAAAAACAAAATTGATATCGTAAGTTTGAAGTGCATTTGTGTTAAACTCTTTTGTCACTTTTTGGCTTCTAGAAGTCGCCTATCATCCGCTTTGTGTACCATTGTTCTGATCATGTGCATGATTGATGGTGGATATTGCCTATGGATCTAAACGGTGTGCTCGGAATTTTTTTGCCCCATTTTGTAGCATGCATAATCTTCTGTTTCAGATAATGGAGTTGTCTGTGTGTAGCATGCACAAAACATTTTCTAAAATGGTCCTCTGTTTGCAATTTTTGGGCATGTGTATGTTCAAAATTTTTTAAATTTACATAAAAATTGTATGAGGCTTGAAAGAAATACTTTCGGTCTTGTGTCCATCATAACTTAATGGAATTAGATACCTCGTTCATTTGGGCCTGTATGTTCAACACCCATGTCAATTTGGGCATCAAAGAAATGCAGAAAAGTTCCTAGTCAATCTTACAATACACACAATAAATTAGTTAAATAATGCATTTAATAATGAGAAATCACTTCTTAAATACACTAAAATCATCAAATTTCTTTTCTTTTTTCGAGAACTTGTTGGAGATCAAACAATACTTATGAAAACAATGTTCATGACTCGCAAAACTTTAATATGAAAGATTGAGGGAACAGGCATGTAGATTGGGAGCGAATGTTGAAATTTGTTTAGGGTTTAGATGGGGAAAGTCCACATAACCCCCTCAAATTACCACTCAATTGACAATGTCCCCCCCAAACTACAAAAAATTGTCAATGTTCCACCCAATGATGAAATTACCCTTAGTAAATTAAAAAAAAAAAAAAAAACCCCTGAAACTAACAAAAAAAACATCTCCAAATGATGGACACTTTTTTTTTTTAAAAAAAAAAAATCAATTTTATAAGAAAAAAAATTTTAAAAATTCTTTTTTAAAAAAAAAAAAATTGAAAATTTTCGTTTTTTTTTTTTTTTTCAAAAATTTTTGTTTTATAATTTTATTTAAATAAAGATTTACGTTTAAAAAAATAAAATTTTCGTTTAATAAAATGAATTTTTTTTAAACTAAATTAAAAAAAAAATATTTTTTTAAAAATAAAATTTTCCGTTTTAAAAAAAAAAATTAAAAATTTTTGTTTAAAAAAAATATTATCTTTAAATTAAAAATTTTCGTTTTTTTAAAAATCAATTTTTTTTTTTGAATTTATAGGGGTATTTTTGTCTTATTGAGAAATTTATAGGGGCATTTTTGTCTTATTGCTAGTCTTGGGGGGGACATTGACAATGTTTTGGTAATTTGGAGGGGACATTGTCACAATTGAAAATTTAGGAGGGACATTGTCAATTGGGTGGTAGTTTGAGGGGGGTATATTGACTTTACCCTAAAAAGATTGGTCTATCCCAGGCGTGTGGAGTGGGACATACCAATTTTTTTGTGTTGACGTTGAATGTCATGTTCATGACTAGTAAGTTGTTGAACTTTCTCAAGGATGAAAGAAAAGATAATCAAATAAAAAAATAAAGACATGACGGAGTAAAGAAAATAAACTCAAAGTTGTGAAAATTTTCATATCCATACAACTCTTTCAAAGTTGTCTACTGCTCTATTCTCAAATTTGAAAGAGGAAGGATAAAGCAGTAAACAACTTTGAAAGAGTTGTATGAATATTATGATTATTCCACAACTTTGAAAGAGTTGTATGGATATGAAAATTTCCACAACTTTGTGTTTATTTTCTTTACTATGTCATGTCTTTATTTTTCTACTTGATTATCTTTTATTTCATCCTAGAGAAAGTTCAACAGCTTACTAGTCATGAACATGACATTCAACGTCAACACAAAAAAATTGGTCTGTCCCACTCCACACGCCTGGGACAGACCAATTTTTTCATATTGAAGTTTCAACCTTTGCTCCCAATCTAAACGCATGTTCCCTCAATCTTTCATATTGAAGTTTTGCGAGTCATGAACATTGTTTTCATAACCATTGTTTGATCTCCAACGAGTTCTCAAAAAAATAAAAGAAATTTGATGATTTTAGTGTATTTAAGAAGTGATTTCTCAACAATTAAATGCATTATTTAACTAATTTATTGTGTGTAATGTAAGATTGGCTAGGAACTTTTCTGCATTTCTTTAATGCCCAAATTGAAATGAGTGTTGAACATACAGGCCCAAATGAAAGTAGTATCTCATTCTATTAAGTTATGATGGACACAAGGCTGAAAGTATTTCTTTCAAGCCTCGTACAATTTTTATGTAAATTTACAAAATTTTGAACATACACGCCCAAAAATTGTGAATAGAGGACCATTCTATAAAATGTTTTGTGCATGCTACACTCCATTATCTGAAATGGAAGATTGTGCATGCTACAAAATGGGGCAAAAAAATTTCGAGCACACCGTTTAGATCCATAGGCAACATCCACCATCAATCATGCACATGATCAGAACAAAGGTACACAAAGAGGATGATGGGCGACTTCTAGATGCCAAAAACTGACAAAAAAGTTTAACACAGATGCACTTCAAACTTACGATATCAATTTTGTTTTTGATTTTTGTTTTTTGTTTTTTTGGGCTGTACTTTTAGTTTGTTAAAGAGTTAATTTAAGAAATTCTCCAGGCACGGACACAATACCTGTATTGAGTTTTAGGTTTCAATTATGGGTCTAAAGGTTGGGCGAAACTGGATTGTCGTTTTGGGAAGTGATGAACTAGAGCGTTCTTGATGAAGAAGACGATTACTTTAATGCTGGACGGAAGTCTGATATAGTTGTCATGCAAGGTTTTTTTTTTTAAGCAAAACCACAATATTTAGTGGGCTTTTTTTTAATTTGATTTTTTTTCCTAAAAGGGCAGGGCATTTTAGTAACTTTACCTCAACAAAACAACGTTGTTTTTACTTTTCCATCCATTTTGACGGTGCTGACTAACGGAGTGGCTAAATTATAACTGGTTGGTAGTTTAAGGGACTACTTTATTATATTTTGAACATTAAAAAACTAAATTATAAATGACTGATAATTTAAGGAATCATTTTATATTTTTTCTTTTTGGTGCAAAAAATATCGTATTTAAGTATTTACCACGCTTCATTCCTTATTTATTAAACTGAATTAAACCCTTGGTCAACTCCCAACACCCTTTGTAAAAAGTACGATAAAATTAAAACACTTGTCTCCTACCAAAACAGCAAAGATCTTTTATTATGGATTCGACTTATATTTTATTATTTTAATAATAGTATGTATACTGTAGTTGAATCAACAGTTAAAATTAAATTTTAAAATTAACTTATTTTTATAAACATTTAATAAAAAAAAAATAAATAAAAAAAATTTAAAAATTCAATCTTACTCGTTTATTCAATAGAGCATATTTTAATAATAGCTTAACAGCATGGAAGCCAAATCCTTATCCCTTCTTGTAGAAAGCTGGAAACTCCACCTTCAAAAACCAGACTACTTTAAGCTCAAGAAGACGAGCAAGAACCAGAGAAAGAGATAGAAGATGGAGAAGATAGAGCATAGAATAGTACCCACAAATGGTATAAACATGCACATAGCGTCAATAGGTACTGGCCCAGTGATCCTCTTCCTCCACGGCTTCCCTGAGCTCTGGTACTCGTGGCGCCACCAGCTTCTCCACCTCTCTTCCCTCGGCTACCGCTGCATAGCCCCCGACCTCCGCGGATTTGGAGAGACTGACGCGCCGCCCTCGGCCGCCTCCTACACTGCGTTCCACATCATCGGCGACCTCGTCGGCCTTCTCGACCATCTGGGTATCGACCAGGTCTTCTTGGTCGCCCATGACTGGGGGGCTGTGATGGCTTGGTACTTCTGCTTGTTCAGGCCCGACCGGGTCAAGGCCTTGGTCAACATGAGCGTCGCTTTCCGTCCGAGGCACCCAGTAAGAAAGCCTCTGGAGAGCTTCAGGGCTATGTTTGGTGATGATTACTATGTTTGCAGGTTTCAGGTGATTCAGTTATTAATATGCTTGGTCGTTTGTTATTCCATTTTGGGTAATGTTTGTTATTTCTTTCCATTATTTGAGAATGAACTGCTGTTCCTAGGGATTAATTCGTCATTAGGTGAGCTAATTTGGGCCAAAGCATATTGCCTTTTTTAATTGGTTGTTGTTAGGGCTATTGCTGGTAATTGGTTGACTTTTCTGCATGTTTTTGCTTTGAGATTTCTCATTTTTGCAAATTATTAATCTTAGTTATGGGCAGTATTTGTAACTGTCATGCTGGTGACATTTGGAGTTATTTTGCTGTTCTATTTGTTGGAGCATTTAGCTTTCAAGAGCATGCCTTTCAAATTATTATGGCTATTGTTGGATTTATTCCTTACGCCAGGGCTTTAGTGGGTCAGGATGGCACTGAGTCAGACAATCAAGGGGCAATGAGAGATGAGATGCTTGTGGGTTCTACTAAACACAAATTAAAGCAGCAATTCTTCACCTTTGAGTATTGGAGAGCTAGTTAAGGTGACTCAACATTTCAGTTGGAGTAAAAGCCCTGCTTATTTATAGCCCATAAATATTGAGGAGTTGTAATTAGGCATGATGGTTGATTCATTAATTATCTTGTACCAATGTTAGATATCTCCCGATTCAGATGCGTTCTGGTTTGATTTTCGAATTATAAAGGTTTATTTTACTTAATCTGCATTTCCCAGCTTCCTACTGCAAAGCTTTTTGGAGAAGCTTAGTACTTTTTGTAATTTTCCATATTTTGGTCACTTTTAGGAGAAGCTATTATGGGCAGTTCTATTGTGGAACTGCCCCACGGGGGCCTCACCCTCTATACAACAATTACCAAAACCAAGAAATGATCCAAACCCTTCAAACACAATTGGAATAAAAATAAACCCAATTTGCACCACGATATGGTATTAGAGGTCCTACATGTTTTGGAAGGTTCAAAATAATTGCATAAACCCTCCAATTCATGTATAAATTGAAGATGGCCTATTCATTTTGATAGGACACTTTATCCCTGATAATTGATTCCTTCTAAACTACCATTGTATTTGCTTATCACAGCCCTATAAACTTTTATCAAGTTAAAAACATCTACCATTTCTTACAAGTTCTATTCATAATTATACAACATAGTAAGTCATTTGTGCTATTGGTCTTTTCTTTACTATGATATCTTTCTTCATTCTCCCAGGATGGTTAGTCTTTTCTGAGTAAAGACATTTCTTTTTTCTTCCTTTTCGTGCACAGTAACCATTATCCCCCGACTATGGACTTGTAGAGAGATGAAAATTTCATGACTTTGGACAAAATATTAACTTTGGCATAGTTAGAGATCCCTATCCAACTTTTGCCTGTTACATGTCACTCTATCTATTACATCAATGTTAGTATCTTTCATTTCAAATGATGTAATCACTTGGAAAAAAATTAGGGAGTATCTTGCCTTTCAAATAATGTAATTTCTTAGGGGAAAATTAGGGTATATCTTGTGTAGTTTTGTGATAAAATATGAGAACGAGAGAAAATAGTAGAAGCTATAGGAAAAAGGAGACGAGATAATTTTGGGGTGGTTCGGCGATAGACACCTACGTCCACCACTAGGCCCTAAGGGCTACATTGTGCTCTTATTTCTTGATGATATTTACACTGCAGTGACTCCTATTTATAGGAGAATTGAGGTAGATGAAGATAATACAAGTATGGTAGGCGTAGACAATATCGAATCGGAGAATTGGGATAGGTGAAGATAATAAAAGTATCGTAGGTGGAGATAATATCAATCAAATTGATTACCTAAGGTAGGAGATAATATGCAATCAGAATGATTTGGTTAAAATCAAATCTAATTACAATCATATATTCTATAATTCTAACATCCCCTCATTCAACGAAAAAAAAAAAAAAAAAAAAAAAACCCCAAAACTCAAAGTGGAAGTTTGTGGAAGCTTGAGTTTGGTAAGAAAAGGAATCAACCCTTTTTCGGGTTTTTTTTTTTTTTTGCATCAAAATCTAATCATGAGCTTGCAAACCATAACCATTAATGAAGGAGAATCTGATTCCGAGCAATGGGCATAGAAGCTTGTGATGAGCTCAAAATGGGCAGCAAACCAATGCAATGTGAAGGAAATCCTGGATGTGAAACTGGCTTGATGAGCTTTGGCAGGGGACGGGGGACACTGTGTACAGCAGTGAAGATGCTGGAAAACGCTGGGTGTGAAACTGGCTTGATGAGCTTTGGCAGGGGACAAGGGACACTGTGTACAGCAGTGAAGAAGCTGTAAAACGACGGTGGGTGACTGCCAGCAACAAGATAACTTTTGGGTAGTTCGGTGTTAGACTCCTACGTCCACCACTAAGCCCTACGGTCTAGATTGTGCTCTAATTCATTTGTAATTACTTCTATTTATAAAATAATTGGAGTAAGTAAAGATAATACAAGTATGCTAGGTGGAGATAATATCAAATCAGATTACTTAAAAGGCAAGAGATGATATGCAATTAGAATGATTTGATTACAATCATATATTCTAAATTTCTAACATTTCATTCCTTTAAAAAAATGTAGAAAATTAGGAATATTTTTCTTTATTATCTTAGCATGTAAGAGTTTTTCTATAAAACCCAAGGTTTATTGAATAAGAGGCATGTATAATTTTCTTTAGCATATTGCATCTTGTATGAAATTTAGGAGGCTTTGGCTCCCTCAAAGTAGCCCATCTATTTTCTATTTGATTTTTTGATTACTATATGTCCTAAACCTTCTAATACCACTGGTTCCATTCCAGTAGAAGGTAAAATCAAGTCCATGTTGGAGTAGGGAAATGGGTACACAGCCTGGCAAGATGCGCTCAAGACATGACAAAAATTCGATAATAGACTTGCAGTCTATTGTTGTCCCAGCAATGACACTTCTGATACAGATTCTTTAACGGAAGAAAATGATTCCAACCATATAATTTCTCTGATGATGTGTAGAATTATTTTTCTTAAAATAATTGAATGAAGTTGCTTGGACTGCTGTGAAATCAATGCGTAGGACCAAATATATTGTTCAATATAGAGGATTTGATATCTTAATACATTAATGTATCTCTAAAGGAATACAATTTTATTTTCGAACTTTGTTAGGAGTATTATAGCTCTCCTGTCCCATGAAGTTTGAATTTTCAACTTCTAAATACTGTACGGTACCTTATTTCTCATATATTTAAGTGATGAGTATTATAAGCAGTGTTAATCTGTGCTTTAGGAACCTGGGGAGATTGAAGAAGAATTTTCTCATGCCGGATGTGAAAGAATAATAAAGGGATTTCTTGTATCTCGCAATCCACTCCCTCCTTGTATACCTAAAGGAGGATTTGCAGCTCTCCGTGATACTCCAGTTACCTTGCCCTCTTGGCTGTCAGAAGAAGATATCAGTTATGTTTCCAGCAAATTCGGCAAGAACGGCTTCACTGGAGGACTGAACTATTATCGAGCTTTGGACCTGTATGTTTCTTTACTTCTTTATTGAAATTGAAATTAGTACATTTGAAACATGGCTAGCATAGGAGTTGGAGAGTGATTTATATCACCAATTACATTTTCTATGAACAATAGATCATCTCTTATCCCTGCTACTTGCATGTCAAAGTTTGTTCTTGTTTCCCATGAAATTTGTTACTTTCTGTGCAGAACTATGTATGACTCCTAAAGAACAAAAAAAAAAAAAAAGTTCAGAGCTTATACATAACTAGCACTCATTGCGAAAGCTATTTGGAGATGACTCTAATTCTAATTCCCATGCTCATTTAAAGTGACTATTTTCAACATCATGGAATTACATAATGTTTTAACCTCAACAAAGCAATTGCCCCGTAGCATAAATGTTATGTTTGTAATTGCATTTTGGAGGTTTCTTTGTTTTGTTCTAAAAAGTGTTCTGATATGACATAAAGATGCATATTGTTTTTGTGTTTTGGGTTGTTTGTTAATGTTTTATGCGATTTAAGTCTCAAGCATATTGAAATGTTAAATTGCCTATTACATAGTTTTGGATCAGCAAGCATATGAGACTTCAATTGCATGAGGCATTCAAACCTTGCTGTGCTATTTGTGTAAGGGGCTAAAAGAATTGACAATGTATTCCTTTTTCTTGTTGCAGAACCTGGGAGCTCACAGCAGCGTGGAGTGGAGTACAAATCAAAGTGCCAGTGAAGTTTATTGTGGGTGACCATGACATCACCTACAATATCCCTGGTGTCCAGGATTATATACACCAAGGTGGCTTCAAGAAAGATGTGCCATTTCTGCAAGAAGTAGTTGTCATGGAAGGAGCAGCCCACTTTATAAACCAAGAAAAGGCTGAAGAGATCAACGCACACATATATGACTTTATCAACAAGTTCTAATTCTCTGTTTGGTTGTCCTGTCTTCTACCTGTATAAATAAAGATAACATTGATGTGACTCCCACGTCTTTTGAAACATTCTTCAGGATTCTGTGCTTTTACAAGTCTAATATATATATTTGGGACAAATATTATTTAGCCTCAAACTACCAGTTATTTTTATTTTAGCCTCTTAATATTCAAAAAGTGATAAACTAGCCCCACAAACTATCAAACAGTTGTAATTTGGCCACTATGATAGTCAATACCGTCAAATTGGATGAAAAATGCAAAATGACATTTTTTGAGGTTAAGTTACTAAAATGCCTTTTTGAAAAAAAAATCAATTTAAAAAATGCCTCCCCCAAAAACGACGTTATTTTGAAAAAAAAAACTCAAAAAATTATGTTGTTTTGAAAACCCTAAAGTTTTAGGCCTTTAGGGGTGGCTCGCTGGCAACCCCATAGGCCATGGGGGTGGCTGCGCCCAGCCACACCCACAGGTCTGGGGGTGGCCGGCGAGTCACCCCTAAACCACTGTTTTTTTTTTGTTTTTTTTTTCTTCCTCTCAAAATGATGTTATTTTGGGGAGCATTTTTTAAATTGATTTTTTTTTTCAAAAGTATATTTTAGTAATTTAACCTCGCCAAAACGACGTAGTTTTGAATTTTTTATCCTATTTGGCGATAATGACTAACAGAGTGACTATATTTCAACTGTTTGGTAGTTTGAATGACTACTTTATCACTTTTTGAACATTAAATGGATAAAATGAAAATAACTGATAGTTTGGGTGTTTTTTTTTTTTTTTTTAAAAAAAAATATTTTTCCGCTGTTGGAAAGAGGAAGATTATAGGTCGTTAAATTATCATTTGTCTTAAAAATTTAATGTTAAATTACTACTTATCTTAAAAGTTTAAATTGATAGAAAGAGATAAATTTAATTATTTAATTAATTTAATATTTTTTACATTTAATTTTGTTTTTAATATGTGAAGTTTAACACATAAAATATTTAATTAAATTAGGTATTTGATTTGAATGAAGCTGTTGAATTCCTTAAAATATTGAGAGTCGGTAAATTTTCCTGTTATCATTTGTGTATAACCGTTGAATGCCGGAAATCCACTTTAGCGACAAAGTACAATGAATCCAAAGTTCTGTCTCCCACCAAATACGACCGTTGACCGTTGGAAATCCCTTTTGTTAGGATGTTATCCATTGATCACCAAATGTGTACATTAATCTAAACACGTGAAGACTGCTGTGCGCCTAAGTATAGACTGTATAGTAGATAGATCTAATACTGTCAAAATAGATTTGAATCCAACCAAACCTAATTATTTATAAGATATGAGATTACAATCAAATCTGAAATCAATTACAATTATAAATATGATTTGTTATTTTTTGTGTGTAAAATTATTTATATATATTAAACAAGTTGTCTGATGGAAGGAGCAGCTCACTTTATAAAATCCTGAGGAGATCAGCACACACATATATCACTTTATCAACAAGTTCTAATTCTTCTGTTTGCTTGTCCTGTTTTTTTACCTGAATAAATAAAGATATAATCATCTGGATTTGCATTACATTTTCTTGAAATTGTTATTTAATTATAAAATACATCTTGGTTCAACTGTCATTTTTTTTAGATTGTTTTTTTTTTTTTTTTTTTCAAATTTTAATAAGGGTATCATTCTCATTTATCAATCGGTTCTAATCAATCCCACCACCACACCGGTGCCACTCTCTTTCTCTACCTCTCTTTCTCTTGGTTACCACTCACGCACCGCCCTCTGCCACCTCTTACACTGTGTTTTGCATTGTCAGCAAGGTTGCCGGCCTTCTCGACTATTATCGACAAAGTCTTTTTGATTGGCCATGATTTCATTTTTCGTAGTAATTTTTTGGTAGGGGTGAACACGAATTTCATAGACACAGCAGAATTAATCTACTCCTTTTTGTGCAAATTAAATTAGCACCCAAAAATAAACTCACAATGCAAAATAATAATCAAGCAACTGATAAGCAAGACACCAAGATTTTTATGTGAAAAACCGGGAAAAATCATAGGACCTAATCCAATCAAATCATATCAATAATAATGAGTTTACAATTATATCTAGAGTTTATCACCACATCAAGAGTACATGCATTCTTGGATTAAAACATAAATTCATCACCTTAAAAGTGGATTTCAACAAGAATAAAAAAATATCTCACTAAGTAAGTATTAACAACTAAGCAATTAAAGAGGAAGTTCAACGATCGACACCTATCAATACGACGTTCTAACATACTAAAATTGAATCAAGATCATATCACAAACGACTTTCTAATCTTTCACAATTATTTTATTATAATTGTGATTATTTGCGCAACAAGTAAGTAAGTTTGTTTGTTTTTTCTTCTTTGTTTTTTCGCGCAACAAGTTAAAATACCAAAAATTATTCAACCTGCAACCGTGAAGAAACCACCAGAACGATTTGCAGCTCTACGGAAAAATCGTTCTAGAATTTGAGGTCCACTGAGCTATGGCAGCTCACCAACACTTGGCTGTTCGAAAAATCTAAACACACCGACAAGATAGTGCAATAATTCACAACTTTTAAAGAAAAAACAAAATAACGAAACCCAAAGTAACGCACAATCGAACAAGTGAAATTCTAAAGAAAACGAGACAAAGTAAGGGGAAGTAGAAACAGGGCCAAGAAATTAACAAGGATCGAGATTCCTCTAATTTTTAAAAATTTGAGCCCTTGGATCGGTAGCATTTACTTTGTTTACCTCTGGCTTTATTTAGACCGTCAGATATAATATTTCATATTTTAAAAAATTTGAAGGATCAAAATTTAATAATCACACGACCCAATTAAAAGAAAGGGAGAGAGAAATAACAATTGAGTCAAATAAGAGTAAGTTAATATACATAATAAGAAACTAAGCTAATAGGCTTAAGTTTACTTAGATATATTAACTACTTTTACTTTATACTTTTTTAATGTAGAATACAAACCTCACAAGCACGTACTCCAAGAGAAACAACATTTTTTTTTTCTTTACCAAAATCAAGCCAAGACATTATGATACCATTTGTTGGAAGAAAAAAGTAATGCTATGAATCATCTTTTTATCTTCTTAAAACTGATATGACTTTTAAAATTATTATTGAATCAAAATTCAAGTATGATTCATCTAAAATTTAATAGTAATTTTGAAAGGCATATCAGCTTTAAGAGGATAAAAAGATAGTCCTTAGCATTATTCGAAAAAGAAACACAAAAAGAGTCAAACATGAGCACATATATATATATATATATATATATATATATCATAACACAACTTTTAACCCAAAAATCTAAATTAAGCGCAAAACAAAAAATCAAACATGAGTATATATATGTATATATATTAATTACTCTTTTAGTTTATACACAAACTTTATAATTACATACGCAACAAAATATAATAATAATAATATTATTTTTATTATTATTATATCATGCGCACATGTATAACTTTGTTTGTATTCACCTCTCCCAAGTGGATGGGTTGTACGTTGAATCTGAAAAACGGGTGGAACAGTTAAGGCCTATTCAGCCAAAAAGCTATAAACAGCCTAAGAACCACATATGCCCCTATTATATCCGTATAACTATTGCACTTGACCAACCCAAAAAGGGTTTGATTTCCGTATAACTATTGCACTTGACCAACTCTAAGAACCACATAGGCCTCCTTTGCCATCGGCCAGGGCCGGCACTGTAGCTAAAACTGTTCCAGCTACAGTATCAACAGCAAAATTTGACTTTTTACTTATTATTATTATTTTTTTTTTAAAGGCGGGCCACCCCATTTTGGCCGAGGGATGGCTGGAATCACCTTATCTTTCTCCTCATTTTTTCTTTTTTTTTTTAATATTTTACTTTTAAAAAAAATATATAAATATATAGAAAGTCAAATTTTACTGTTAGCACTGTAGCTGGAACAGTGCCGTTCCAGCTACAGTGCCGGCCCTGCTGATGGCAAACAGGCCATAAGCTTTTGAGCCTACTCTCCGCCTCCCAGGTCAACGAGAAAAAAATTAACTGTTTTTTCCACTAGAGGACGACATGAATGATGCAAGTAGTCTCAAAATGGGATGTGACATTTCTTTTTTAAAGAAAAATTATTTCAATCTAATTGAAAAAGAATTATGAGCATAATACTTTTATATTATAGAACAAAAATTTATGAAAAAATTATAGTTAAAATTACGAGATTACAAGTTATAGATGCTTACATAAAATTAAACATTTAAGAGTATTTATTTATGACATTAATATTCGTTAACACATGACTAATTAAATATAAAGTGACATTTAAAATCACTTATAAATCAAAATTTAATAATAATCATCCGGTTATATTTAAACAGATTTTAAGAGAATTATAATCCTCGATTTTATTTAATTTTTCTCGATTAATACACTTACCGATGTGAATCCGAAGTTGTCTCGGATTGGGATCTCCAACAATAGTTGAAGAATTGACCATAAAAAATAGCTGAAATCCTAGCAATTGAATTTCATCCAATGGTTTATGTACTGCCACATGTCCATTTAATTAAAAAATACTAAAATAATATTTAAGTTTTTTAAAAAATATAAAATAAAATAATAAAAAAATAAAAAATTATAAAAAAAAATGTATGGGGTGGCCGGCCACCCCAAGGGTCGCCGTCCACCCCATCTGAGACTTGGGGGTGGCCGAAGCCATCTCCATGACCCTAGGCGGTGGCCGAACCACCCCCTGGGGCCTTAGGGAGTGGCTTCGGCCATCCCGAAGGATCTGTTGGGGGTGGCCTCGGCCCTAGGGAGTGGTTCGGCCACCCCCTAAGGCCAAACCAAAAAAAAAAAAAAAAGGATTTGGCCTAGGGCCATGGGGGTGGCCGGAGCCACTCCCAACCGGCCATTGGGGGTGGCTTTGGCCACCCCCATGTCTTAGATGGGGTGGCTGGCCACCTCATACTTTTTTTTTTTTTATAATTTTTTTTTATATTTTATTTTTAAAACTTAAATAATATTTTTTAATTAAAGGGACAAGTCGCAAACCAGAGGTCATTGGATGAAATTCAATGCTAAGATTTCAACTATTTTTTATGAGCAATTCCCGTGCATGGCCGGGATACCGATCCACTTGTCTCCCACCGGTGCAAAGTAAAGACGTTGTCTGTCAGAAATCCCACGCGTCCATTTAGATATGATTTATCACTTCTCTCTTGAAACACGACCATCAAGAAAAAGACTATTTAAGCTCCATATATATGAGCTTAAATAGTCTTTTTCTTGCTGGTCGTATATATATATATATATATATATATATATATATATATGTGTGTGTGTGTGTGTGTGTGTGTGACGAAGAGCTAGCAAGACCCTAGAACACGAGCAAGAGAGAGAGATGGAGAAGATACAGCACACCACCGTAAGCACAAATGGCATAAACATGCACATAGCGTCGATAGGAGCAGGCCCGGCGGTCCTCTTCCTCCACGGCTTCCCTGAGCTCTGGTACTCGTGGCGCCACCAGCTTCTCTACCTCTCTTCCCTCGGCTACCGCTGCATCGCCCCCGACCTCCGCGGATATGGAGACACTGACGCGCCGCCCTCCGCCGCCTCCTACACTGCTTTTCACATCGTCGGCGACCTCGTCGGCCTTCTCGACCATCTGGGTATCGACCAGGTCTTCTTGGTTGGCCATGACTGGGGCGCTCTCATCGCCTGGTACTTCTGCTGCTTCAGGCAGGACCGAGTCAAAGCCCTTGTCAACTTGAGCGTGCCATTTCTTCCCAGGAATCCGGCAATCAATCTTGTCGAGGGCTTCAGGGCTTTGTTTGGTGATGATTATTATTTTTGCAGGTTTCAGGTAGATTTATTCACTTAATCGTATTATTTATTAATTTATTTTCTTTAGTTTATTAGATTTGGATATATGTTGCACAATCAATACATACCCCTCATTGCCCTGGTTTTTCAAATATTGTTTCCTCTTGTTTTTATGGTAGCTAGTCTTACACAAAATTGCAAAATTGTGCTGCAGGAACCTGGAGAATCTGAAAAAGATTTTGCTTCTGTCGATACTGCAATACTAATGAAGAAGATCTTTGCAATTGTTGGTCCACAACCTCTATGTGTACCTAATGGATTTAGTGGATTGAAAACTCCGGAAACCTTGCCCTCTTGGTTGTCAGATGAAGATATTAATTACTATGCAACTAAATTTAACCAGAAAGGCTTTACAGGAGGATTGAACTACTATCGAGCTTGCAACTTGTAGGTTTTTCATGCTTCCTTTTATTGATTTTAAGATGTCTATTATTCCCTGCATGCCTATTTTTTAAGGCATTGTTTGGTAAAACTTTTTTTTAAGATATTATAGTTGATGTAGATTGATTTGAAAAAAAAAAAAATAGTAAGAATCTTTGATATAAAGAAAAAGTGAATGATATAACATAAAAGTGAAAAAATAATATAAAATGTTTTGAACTTGATTTTTTTAGAAATTGTGATGAATAATTACGAAGAAAAAAGAAAGGCTTTGCCAAATAAAGCTGAAGACTTTCCACGAATTTCTAAGTTTTATAATTTGTCGTCGTTTCTTATGAGCTTATAATTTTAGGATAAATGATGACGAGATTAGTCAACATGAGATAATTTTCATCTTGCAGAACCTGGGAGCTGACAGCACCGTGGACTGGATTACAAATAAAAGTGCCGGCGAAGTTCATTACCGGCGACCTGGACATCGTCTACTGTATTCCAGGCATGAAGGAATATATACACAACGGTGGGTTCAAGAAAGACGTGCCATATTTGGAAGACGTAGTTGTGATGGAAGGAGTTGCTCACTTTATCAACCAAGAAAAGGGAGAGGAGATCGGCGCACACATATATGACTTTATTAAGAAGTTTTAATCGCCATGAAAGGATCGAGGAGGTTTCCTGCATTTTCCATTTTAAAAACTCCAAATTTCTCTTTATGTTCTTTCTCTACATTCTGATTTGCAATGATGTCTCTGAGCATACAAACCTCAAGAGTAAAGGCAGTTGGTCATGCCGACCTTACATCTGCGCAATTAAATGTCTCAAATTTCTATATTAAGGGGTTGCTTCTCATGTATCCAGTTTATCCCAACAGTTTAAACGGAATAAGTAAATTTAATAATTTAATCACTTTACTTAACTTCTATATGTTTGGCGGCCGTGTTTACTTTTGACTTGAAAAATTAATTGATGCAACCCATCACGAAAACGGAAAGTTAGTTATGAAAGGAGTAGCAAAAGTGGCTTTGGATTAAATCAAGGGCGCCTTATATACATGTTCAATGAATCCATGAGCCTAGTTAGGGTTGACTCCCCTTCATGTTCAAATAATGAAGCCTTGTGACAGGGACGGAGCCAGAAAATTTTATAGGAGGGGCTAGCCAAAAACTTTTTTCGGTTCTTTAGAATTTTTTTAATTAAAAAAATTATTTTTGTTGTTTTTTATAAACTAAAGACTACCGTAAGGGCAAAATACAGTAAGCATTTGAAAGTAAGGGCAAAAAAAGTAGACATTTGAAAGTAAGAGCCAAAAATAAAAAAAAAAAACTTAATGAGTATGGCCCAAAAAAATTAAGCATAGGGTCAAAAAGTTTTTATTGGATATAGCCAAAAAATCTAAAAATATTGCCAAATTTTTTTTTTTTTAGGGGGGCCAAATGACTAAAATTAAAACTTAATTAACTTAACTTTTTTTTTTTTTTTTTTTAACCTTTTCTTTTACTTATAAATTTTTTTTCCCTTATTTTGGGGGACCATGGCCTACCCCGGTCCCCCCTCCCTCCGTCTCTGCTTGTGAACCTCTAAAGCGTTTTTGGACTGAATTGCTTTATCTTGTTCTGTTGTATAAAATATTTCATTCACTAAATATCTGCTATATATGTATATGTGGATGTATATATATATATATATATATAGGCACATCCTATTTGATTTCTTTTACACAAACCGTGTTGCTCAAATGGAATGAAGTGGTCTTGATTTCCAGGGGTGGCAATGATCTTGGTTCTTGAAACGCAACCGGATATTTTTTTTTAAGGAAAAAATATATATACTTCCCTCAAACTACCATCACATTGTTAATGTCCCTCAAACTATTAATTATGTCAAAGTCTCCCTTAAATTACCAACAAAATGTGAATGTCCCCCTTAAAGACAAAGATACCATTCATAAAATTAAAAATTTCTTTAAATTATTTTTAAATATAAAAAGGATAAAAAGATAAAGAAAATCCAATTTATAAGATAGTTTTCATTTTTTTTTTAATACAAAAATGGAAATTAAAGAAAAAGGACAAAAAAAAAAAAACAATTTATAAGAATATTTCTTAAAAAAAATAAAATTAAAATTTGTTCATTTTTTTTTTTTTTTCTAATTTATAAGGATATTTTTGTCTTATTGAAACTTTTCTAAGGCCATTTTTGTCTTTTTGTTAGCCTTATTAGGGACATTGACATTTGTTGTTAGTTTATGGAGGAGATTGACACAATTAATTGTTTGGGGAGACATTAATTAACAATGGAATGATAATTTGAAGAGGGTATATATTAGTTTCCATGTTTTTTCATAAACTGCACCTTTTTTTTTTTTTTTTTTTGAGAAATTGCGGACTTTTCATTTAAACTGAATTAGACGATACAGGAATCTCTGCTTGCAGTAAAGCAAAAATACAGGCCGGTGGGTTTGAAAACCACACCTGATTCAAGTCTTCTTTTACCCCTACAGCTGCGAGTTCATGGGCGACCCGGTTATCTTCGCGTCGAACGTGGCGCATTACCCACAAAGGGATAGCTCGTAGTGTAGCCCGTATGTCGTCCGTTATTTGGCCCCGTAGGCTATCATCTGGTTCATGCGAAATGACTGCATTGACAACGTTTTTAGCATCTCCCTCCAACACTACCCTCCGGACACCCAATCATAAACTGCACCTAGTTGTTCTTCTCTTCCTCCTCGTTTTGAGGTGGTCTCAAATTAATATGCCCTTGATGAGCTGAACCTGTCAGCATTTTAAGCTCTCTCTTCCTCTGTCCAGCATGTTTAATTAATTCCTTGCAGCCACACTTAAATCACTCCTTTTTGAAATATTTAATTGAAATAAGTGGTCAATTATGACAAAGACAATTTTTGAATTTATGATCTTTGACTTTGATATCATGTTAAATTACTACTTATCTCAAAAGTTTAAAATAATAGGAAGGATTAAAACATCCAAGAGTTGACGTACAGATTATTGTCAAGAAAAATCTTTCTCTTGCCCTCACTTTGATTATACCACTTGATATAGCCTTGGAAAAAATTATTCCCAGCTAATGCAATTGAATCACAGCAATAGAAGGAATGAAAGTTTATGTAGCCACTTCGAAGGGGCTGGTCTTCCAATACAGTGCTATTGCAAACAATGAACAAGATGGCTCCATTATTGCTTGCAACGTCATGAATTAAATAGACTTGCTCCTAATCTGAGAACTGATAATATCAAAATTTTAATCTTATCTTGGCTTCTTCTTGAGTGTGTTTGGCAAACCATTCTCAATTTTTTTTTTAATAGTAATAAGAATTGATTGATGTAATATAAACGAAAAACAAGTTTTGCATTTTTTGTGAGAGAAAAATGAAGAATTTTATTGTAAACGAACTACCCAATAGACTCAACTAAGAGATTAAAATAGCAAATTCAAATAACAACGCAGTCAGCCTTCACAACTAAAGATTAAGATAAGCATGTAGAAAATAATAACAAGTGCTAATGATAGAGAATAACGAACGACAGTAGAGACAAGGGCCACATCAAGTCATACATAAACGACAATGTAACATTAAAAATAAAAAAAAATAAAAAAAAATCCCCATAATCATCTGGTACCCACCGATATTCTTTGCACAAACCCAAGTCTTCTGACAATTCCAAGACACGACCCCTAGAAAGCAAAGCAGATAATTAGCAGAAAAACTGCTGATATACAGTTTTTCGAGTGGTGATATGACACGAATTTTGTGATGGTTGCGATGTCCAAGGAATTATCTGGCTACAAAATAACAGAGAATAGGATTAGAGGGAATAGTTTCGATGCCTATGTCAGTTATTATGTTTGGGAGAATGTATGAACTTAAAGACTGTGAGAGAGAATTGAGAATGTTCGATTATGAGAGATTACAAAAAATTGAAATGGGACCTCCCTTTTATAGGCATTAGATAGTAGTTGTCCACCTGGCATAGTGGTCTTCCCGAGGATCCATGTGTTATATATTGACCTGGTGAATCGACTACAAAAAAAATAGGGTTTTAGTGACGTGGCAACTGTTCATTAGTTGTTGCCACGTCACCATTTGGTAACATGTGAAGAGATGACACGTTACAATAAATCTTACTAATGTGTCATTTTTGACATGTCACCATTTAGTGACGTGTCAAAAATGCAACGTTACCATAAGATGACGTGTTAAATAGACACGTCATGTAAGTAGATGACATTTAAAGAGAAAAAAGAAGAAAAAAAATGTATATCCATTGACTAAATTGTTTTTTAAGCATATTCTAGGAACCTCTAATTTCACTTTCATACTACACGAAATGATTTGTAATTTAGGTCAACTAATAGACTAATTTTTTTATTTATTTTTTGTATTTATCCGCCCTTTGGATTTTTTTTTTCTTTTTTGTTTTGTTTAAGAAATATTTTAGTTTATTTTTTATTTTATTATTTTAGTTTTTTAAAAAATGGGGGTATTATAGGAATATTAAAACAAATGTGACCTTTTTGACACACTTTAGTAGTTTGATGGACTACTTTAAAATTTTTTGAATATTGTGGGTGTCTATCACAAATAACAGGTATTAGTAGTTGAGACTTGAGAAGGCTTTTTTATATTTTTTTCCTAATATTTTTCAAGGCATTTCACATGAGGCAATTTTTTTAGGGGCCTTTACAAAATAAGGGATCCAAAGCAGTGGCCTAAACTGTATATACTATAGAGTCGTGTGGGTCACATCATCACATGAGAAATAATTGTGGCATTTTAAATGAATGCGAGGACCCATTCTATATATAAATATAAGAGTTTTCATATTAATTTGTTGTGATAAAATAATTTTTGAAATGATAAAATAAATAAATAAATAACCCTATAACACGTCACACCAAAATTTAACGTGATTTTGACTTAACAAGTCGAGACTATCGGGATTGTTTTTTAAAGAAAAAAAAAAACAAAAAACATTTCCTATGCGTTACGGCATTTAAAAAAAAAGAAATGAGAAAAGTAAGCGAACGGCTGTTAGTGTTCACACCTTTTTTTTTTTTTTTTTTTCCCAAGTTGACGGTGCCGTGCGTGCGAAGGTAAGGGACATATGAACGGCTGTTGTGTTCTCTATCGCTTCACTCTTGTTTTTCCGTTTTTTTTTTTTTTTTTTTTTAAGGGAATATATAGATATTCATTGATTCAAAAAGATTCGAAGAGGATCACACAAGAAGAAGATATTGTTTCCTTCTTACAATATCACCTATACTTGGAGGGGCATCCCCCAACCAAGTAGAGAAAGTGACATGGGCGGTAGCCAATTTTGCAAGCACATGCGCCGCATTATTGGCATCCCTCAAGACATGTAAAAAACGGGCATTCTCTACACCACAAAGCTCTAAATTTATGCCTTCTATGAATTGTCCATAACTGCTCAAACATGGCCCTTGTAAGTCAATTGCGTGGATAACTTGCATGGCATCACCTTCAAAGAGTATGTTATCAAAGCTCATTGACGTTGACGTATGAATAAGGGACAAATGAGTCCCTTCACCTTTAAAGAACATTAAAGTCAGCCAGGAGGTCAAAAATTAATGATTAATTTTAAATAGTTTATATATATGTCTTATTAAGAATGATGTTGTATTAAAATTATTTTTAAATTAAAATTTAATAATAATTAATCATAAGTCTAACAGTAATTTTAATTGTCACATTATTTTTAATAAAATAAAAATAGGACATAAATAGACTCCATAAAATTACTCAAAATTATCTCTTAAATATTTATAAATATTTGACACTATTTTAAATAGATGAAAAAATTTTCAAATTGGTTTTGAAAAAATTTATGTAATCAACTTTTAATTGAGAATTTGAGATAATGTTCTTTCTCAATGTTTTCAAGTAACGAAAATACTATTAATAAAATAAAAATGCTTTTAAAAAAATGGTGTACGAAAAATCGTTTTTTTTTTCTTCGATTTTATTGGAGCATTTTGTCTTATTGAAAAAATGTTTGTTTTAGCTTATCTTGAGATATTGTCAATTTTTTTTTATAGTTTATCGAGGATATTGTTGTAATTTAAAATTTAGAAAAACATTGTCTCTCTAAATTTTTTTGTTGTAAATTTTTTTTATTTAAATAATAATAAAAAATAATTAATGTGATATAAAATAATAATAAAAAAATTAATAAAAAAAAAAAGTAAAAAAATAATTTCAAAAATATGTTGAGTAGATTCCACGTGACACTGTTACAGAATTCATTAATGAGAAATGTTATAGTGTAATAAAAAGATTATTTTTTGTCCCATAAAAGTCTTAAATAACAAAAGACCATAGACTTTATCTATAATTACTCTGACTCCATTCATTAATGTCATGTGAATTCTTGCCACCAAAACTTTTATGTCATGGATATTGTTGCAATTTAAATTTCTAGTATATGTAGAGCAGACCCATTACGGTTACGGGCCATACCTGGCTCCACACAATCAAAGAAGAAGAAAAAACGCATTCTACGGCGATGGAGAAGGTAGAGCACACAGTGGTACCCACGAATGGCATAAACATGCACGTCGCCTCAATCGGCGCCGGCCCGGTGATCCTCTTCGTCCACGGCTTCCCGGAGCTCTGGTACTCGTGGCGCCACCAGCTTCTCTACCTCTCCTCCCTCGGCTACCGCTGCATCGCCCCCGATCTCCGTGGTTACGGTGACACTGATGCCCCGCCCTCCCCAGCCTTATACACTGCCTTCCACATCGTCGGCGACCTCGTCGGCCTTCTTGACCACCTGGGTATCGACCGGGTCTTCTTGGTCGGCCATGACTGGGGAGCCATGATGGTTTGGTACTTCTCCTGGTTCAGGCCGGACCGTGTCAAAGCTGTTGTCAACTTGTGCGTGCCATTTTTTCCCAGGAACCCGGCCATAAATCTCGGGGATGGCTTCCGGGCTTTGTTTGGTGACGATTATTATTTTTGCAGGTTCCAGGTAGATTAATTTGGTTGATAATTGCAATTTTTGTCTTTTTCATTGCGTTGTGAGGGGCTGAAAGCGATTGGGAGCTCAATATCTTAGCCATATATAGTTTTGTTCTTTAATTATGCGACACTCTCACATAAAAACACTAAAATCTGCCGCAGGAACCTGGAGAAGTTGAAAAAGATTTTGCTTGTGTCGATACTGCAATACTAGTGAAGAAGTTCTTTTCACTTTTTGGTCCGATTCCTCTATGTGTACCAAAAGAGGTAGGATTTAGAGGATTGCAAACTCCAGATACCTTGCCTTGTTGGTTGTCAGAAGAAGATATTAATTACTATGCCAGCAAATTTAGCCAGAAAGGCTTCACTGGAGGACTAAACTACTATCGAGCAAGCACCCTGTAAGTTTCATATATGCTTCTTCCTACTGATTTTTAGATGGGTGACCTGTGATAATAGGATTTAGACAAGAGAGAGAAGATTAAGGTGGGTCGGTAATATATGTATCTCTACACACTAAAGTTCGAGGAGATTAGGAATTAACTTTCTATCTTGACAATGTGAGACTAGAGGAGAAGTTTTTATAAAGTCAATAGCCAAACCTCTTCTCACTTGAGCAATGTGAGACATCTCACATATCCTCTCTAACATGTGAAACATTGCTCTTCTCTTCTTGCAGAAGCTGGGAGCTGACTGCGCCATGGACTGGATTGCAAATCAAAGTGCCAGCGAAGTTCATTGTGGGCGACAAAGACATCATCTACAATATCCCAGGCATCAAGGAATATGTACACAACGGTGGCTTCAAGAAAGATGTGCCATATTTGCAAGACGTGGTTGTGATGGAAGGAGTTGCTCACTTTATAAACCAAGCGAAGGCAGAGGAGATCAGCGCACACATATATGAATTTATCAACAAGTTCATCTGATTACTAAATTCCTGAGTGTTTCGATCTGCAGCTGATGTTTTTCCACATTAGACAGTCTGATTTAGTGTTGGAAAGAGTCTTAAGAGTGTTTACTACGTAAGATGCATGTGTTGTTCAAATTTTTAATAAAAGAATTAATGCAATAAAAACATCTTCATCCCGATGATCAAATTTATGCTCGGGCGATATATGCCCCTTCAGTTGATACCAAAAATTACGTCATCCGAATAGGAGTAAATTACTAGAATTTAGATTTGTGATGAACAAATGCAGTTGTGAGCAGTGAATGAATATGCTAATGAACAATCAGAGTCAAAAGAAAACAAACTCTGCAAGCCAACGACAAATGGAAACAATCAGAGGCAAAAGGAAACAATCTCTTCAATCGTGTAGTTTGTTGGCAGTAAGAATACATGTTATTGCTGTTAAACCTACCGCATCTACAGCTTCTAGAACCAGTCAAAGACCCTAATTAGTGATATGACTACTCTTGAAGATATTGCATCTGAAATCACGGGGTCTGTTTGCCATTGGCTTGAAAAAAAAGAAAAAAAAGAAAAAAATGAAAAATGTTTGATATAAAAAAATAATAATAATAATAATAAAATTATTTTGTAGTAATTTTTTATTTAAATAACTGTAAAATGTGATTGATGTGATGTAAAAAATAAAAATATTAAAATTAAATTTGAAATGAATAGTATGAAATTACTTTTGGATCCCTCGGCAAATAACCCCACGGACCCCTGCACCCTTCCATCATGGATCTAAATCCTGTTTAGGGAAACACTAGCTACAAAGCCAAGTTTTACATTATCAACTTGCTGGTCTGAAATTTGCCCTTTAAGGGTGGTATGCGAAGTAACCCTGTCTTAAGGATCCCGTTATTAAAAAAAAAAAAAATTGTTATAGGGGTCTAGAGCCTCAATTGTTTATGTTATTTTGATATGTTAATAATGGAAATTACTTTGAGAAGGGTTTTATTTTTTATTTTTCTATCCTAGCAATTAAGGAACATGTGTATTTCAGTATATTCCTTATCAATTCAGGACATATCATTAGTTACTTCATAAAGTGTAGCTTTGTGGTGTGATTTGAAATTAAAATGGAACTTCTCAACTCTTGACTAGTGAAGCTCACCGCTGGTTTTCGATTGGACAGAGTTTTTTTTAAAAAAATTGGATTTGAAGAAATTCTTTTAATCTATTTTATAAAAATAACATGTGTTATTTGTATATGAGAAATACATATTTCTTTTAAGGGTTAAATACCTCAGATCCCTCTGGGGTTTGCCAACTTTATTTTTTTCCTCCTGGAGTTTCATTTTTATCACAGGAGGTCCCTGTGATTTTGATAATAGACCAAGTTAGTCCTCCGTCAGTTGACTTAATGGAATTCCACGTGGACCAATCAAATGTTGACAAGTGACACATATTTAATTTTTTTTAATTAAAAAAAAAAGTATTTTCAAAAAAAAAAAAAAACAATTGGATGTGGCCTGGTCAGATGGGGGTGGCCGAGCCACCCCTTAGAGCCAAGGGGGTGGCCAAGCCACCCCAATCCGGCCAGATGGGGGTGGCCATGGCCAAAGGGGGTGGCTCGGCCGCCCTCAAATGGCCAAGGCCACCCCCAATTGTTTTTCTTTTCATTTATGTTTTTTTTTTTTTTTCAAAAATACATTTTTTTTTAATTTAATAAATAAATAAATAAATAGGTGCCACGTGTCAACATTTGATTGGTCCACATAAAATTTCGTTAAGTCAACTAACGGTCAATTGACGGAGGACTAATTTAGTTTATTATCAAAACTATAAGGACCTCCTATAATAAAAATAAAATTCCATGAAAATAAAAAAAAATTGACAAACTCCAGAAGAATCTAAAATATTTAACCCATATTTCAATTACAAAGATAGACATCTGCTTCTCACATGAAAGGTGACAAATATCATTTGGCACATATTGCATTCTCATCTTTGTGCTTCCCGAATTATTGTACTTCCTGACTGGTGAAGTCATTTCTGTCCTGTCTTCTGTTTTTTGTTTGTTTACCCAAACGGAGAAAGGCCCTACTGAAATTGGATTTTAGCCAGCCAGACAGAATCATTAATGTCATCGCTGCCTCGCTGGACCACCACCAACAAGAGACCCCCCACTTTTTTCTTTTTTTTTTTCGTCTTTCTTCCCCACAGTCTCATGTCGGCCTTCTTCTCTTATTCCAGGGATGAAATGTTTCTCAAGAAAAAACCCAGCAATATTTGTCATAAATCGCTTGATGCTCCAATCCATTTTGCTTTCTTGTACTATCTCATCTATGAAAATATATATATATATATATATATATATATATATGGCCTTTAAATTTGCTGTCATACAGTTTTGGGTGAGTTGTGATATTCACGTGCTGGTACTGCTGCATCTTCTTGATGAAGTAGTGTTAAACATTTTGCTCTGCCCTTGGTCCGGCCAACCCAAGGGCTAAAAGAACCTCTTCTTTTTTTCTTTTTCTTTTTTATCTGGTTTTTGGGGTGGCCGACCACTCCAAAGGCTATGGGGTGCTGTAAATGCTTGATTTAATTACAATTAGCCGCCCAATTAATCAACTTTAAATGGTTGACCTTGTGACGCAGCCAGCCACCAGATTCGGAGAATGTCTAAAAAGGGTTTAATATATATATATTTTTTATACTTTGTCTATTTTATTTTATAAATTAATGGTAGACTCTATAAATTTAGTATTTAATCTATTAAATTTATAAAAAAATATAAATAAAAAACTTATTGACCCTAATTAAAGCACGAGGGAACTTACAAATTACAATGCCAGATGATGGGTAAACATGATAAGACATTGTAATAGACAGAAAAAAAACAAGAAAATAAAATGGAAACAAACAAAGGGGGACAGGGGTAGTAGTGCAAATAACTGAAACTATTTCACACATAAATTCCTACGAACCCTTTCTACTTTGCAAATATTTCACACAATTTTTAAGAGATGCCGTCAGTTACTGCCTTACTGGATGCCTGGATGGGGAATTCATAATTAGGTTGGTTTAAATTATAAATTATTTCTTGTGTTATAAAAAATAATTTAGAAATCCTTAGGATAAGTTAAAATAATAATTTAGTTCCTGCAGTCAAATTCGATCAAAACACTTGACAATTCCGTTTGTGTGCCATGTCATCATTAGTAAAATCATGACACTTGTCACTTTCAATAAAAAAAATTATATAAATATATAAAACTAAAAATTAAAAACTTAAAAATTATTTATTTATTTTAAATTAAAAAAAAAAATGGGTGCCACCCTTGGGGAGAGAATATGATCATCTCAATTTCAAATAAAATTGAAGTATCTAGTTAGTGTTTTTTAGAGTGGTAAAATTGTCATTTTAATTTTTTGAACTATTTTGCCCTTCTAAAATACACTAATTGGATACTCTCCATTTCAAATCAAATGAATTTTTTAGAGGGGTGGCTGCCACTTTTTTTAAATAAGAAATAAAATTAAATTAAATTAAGTTTTATATATTTATATATATTTTTGCATTAAAAGTGGCATGCGTTATCATTTCATTGGTGTTGACATAACACACTAACCGAATTCGTCAATTGTTTTGACGGAATTTGACTGCATGAACTAAATTATTATTCTGATCTACCTCGAGTATCTCCGAATTATTTTTTATACTGCATGAAATGATTTATAATTTAGGTCAATCACAATGACTAATTTTACATTTATTCCCAACAATTATCTTATCACTCAAAAATATGTGGCATCTGAATAAAAATGTGATACTTTATTAATAGCATTCATTCAGTAATTTGCACCAACCAAGTTTTATGACACATAAAACTTGGCTCAGCCAAGGCACAACACATAGAAATTAAAGTAAGTAGGCAGGTCTGCAAAGGGTAGTTCAATCGACTGGAGACGATCAAAAAATTGATAGGTAAATAAAACTAATATTTGTAACATCACAACAATTTTTCACATGTTACAAATATTAGAGTAGAAGGAGATTAAAAGCATGCATCGATGTGGTACCCGAAAGTTTAAACCACAACTAGGATAAATAAGTAGGAACTTAATGAATTGTGGTAGAATTAGACTCTTTTAACCAAATTCATAAAGTGAGCAAGCTTATCACCTACATAACTTTTTCCAAAGGAAAATTAATAAATAAATAAGAATTAAAATCAACAAAAAAAAAATTGGGTTGTTCTGCGGGTTGGCACTTTATATAGGCTATGCGCTCCTGGGTTTCATGAGTGCTCTAGAGACCTACCCAAGTCTCATAGGAAGCAGCACCACCTCCACACTCACATAGGTGATATCTATCAAGAGTGTGTGCAGGTAATACCCCATCCCAACAGGTAGGGACTATGGAACCATTAAGAGTTTTAAACTCATCCTTAATCACCATGCATCTTTGTACTGTCTTACACCATAGGGATGGACTCATCAATAATCTTATCAACAAGATAGTGAAATAACATAGAATGACAATACCACACCATGATCACTTGTGACTTCGTTTCCCATTAAACCTCATTCATGGGATCTCCAATCACAGAGGTTGGGTATCCATCACAGTATCATCATTTGGGTATCAGTCATATCCCCCTCGATGTTTCACTCACCAGCCTTCTTGCTAGTGGCTTGGTCAAAGGATCGCCAAATTCCTTTCTGACCTCACAAAATTCATGGATATTACACTAGTCTCAATAAGCTGCCTCACAATATTGTGCCTTAATCGGATATGTTGACTTTTCCCATTATAGATCTTGCTCTTGGCTCGAGCTATGGCCTGGCAATCACAATGAATACAAACAGGTGGAACTGGGTTAGCATCTAAAGACAAATCATTCAAAAGGCTCCTTAGCCATTTAGCTTCAGTTCCTGCCTTCTCCAAGACAACTAACTCTGCCGTCATTGTAGATCTTGCTATGAAAGTTTGTTTGGAGGACTTCCAAGATATAGCTCCTCCTGCTAATGTGAACACATAGCCATTGGTAGGCTTTAGTTCATCTAAATCAGAAATCCAATTAGCATCACAATACCCTTCTAATATAGCAGGAAAACCATAATATGACAAACCATAATTAATTGTGCCCTTTAAATATCTCAACAATCTAGAGATTGCATCCCAATGCTGAACACTAGGATTATGAGTATATCTACTCAATCTACCAACAGCATATGCAATATCAAGGCGTGTACAGTTTGTCAAGAACATTAAACTACCAATGATTTGTGCATATTTCTCTTGTGAAACACTATCACCGTGATTCTTAACCAAATGTATTTTAGAATCATATGGTGTAGACATAGGTGAATAATCAAAGTGCTCAAATCTTTTTAGCATCTTTTCAACATAATGTGACCGAGATAAAGAAATACAATTATTATCTCTAAAAACTTTAATGCCCAATATAACATTAGCTTCACCCATGTCTTTCATATCAAAATTAGATGAAAGAAATCTTTTAGCTTCATGCACAACATTAATGTTGGTTCCAAAAATAAGCAAATCATCAACATATAAACAAATAATGACACCTTCATTATTACTAAACTTGCTATAAATGCATTTATCTCCACCATTAATCGAATAAGCATTAGACAACTTCACTTTGTCAAATTTTTCATGTCATTGTTTAGGAGCTTGTTTTAATCCGTACAAAGATTTCACCAATTTACAAACTTTGTGTTCTTGACAGGGGATTGGGTTGCTCCATATAAATTTCTTCTTCTAAATCACCATTTAAAAAGGCAGTCTTGACATTCATTTGATGTACCACAAGTTTATAAATAGAAGCAATAGCAAATAGTATTCTAATAGATGCAATTCTAGTAACCGGAAAATAAGTGTCAAAATAATCAATATTTTGCTTTTGCTTGTAGCCTTTAGCCACCAAGCATGCCTTGTATTTATCTATTGTACCATCCAGTTTGAGTTTCTTCTTGAACACCCACTTACAACCAATTGGTTTGGTCTTAGGAGGTAACTCAACAAGTTCCCATGTATGGTTATACATAATTGAATCTAATTCATTATTAATAGCTTCTAACCAAAAAGGTGCATCAATAGATTTGATTGCTTCATTATAACATATCAGATCATCATCAACAATATAAGCAATAAAATCATTACCGAAATTTCTTTCCGTTCTAACTCGCTTGATTCTCCTCAATTCTTGCACATCATCAACAATTTCATGAAAGGTAAAAGAAGATTCATGCAATAATTTTTCCTTATTTTTCAAAGGAAACACATTCTCAAAGAAGATAGCATTTTCAAATTCAATAATAGTATTGTAATCTAAAACATCACTCTTAATAACAAGAAATCTATAACATGAACTATTGCAAGCATAACCAATAAAAACACAATCATAAGTTCTAGAGCCAAGTTTCCCCTTTTTAGGCTCGGGTAGCATAACCTTTGCCAAACACCCCCACACTTTGAGGTATTTCAAACTAGGCTTACGACCTTCCCAAAGTTCGTCAGGAGTTTTACCTGTTTTCTTATGAGGCACTTTATTCTGAATGTGACAAGCCGAAAAAATGGCTTCCCCCCACATGTTAGTGGGTAGCCCAAAACTAACAAGCATAGCATTCATCATTTCTTTCAAAGTTCTATTCTTTCTTTCGGCTACTCCATTAGATTCCAGTGAATAAAGAGGTGTAACTTCATGTATTATGCCATTTTGTTCACAAAATTCCTTAAAAGGATTGGACTCATATTCACCACTTCTATCGGTCCTTAGTATTTTAATCCTTTTACTCTTTTGATTTTCAATTTCAATTTTGTATTTTATGAACATTTCTAGGGCTTCATCTTTGGATCTTAATAAATAAAGTTTAGTAAATCTAGAGTAATCATCAACAAATATCACATAATATTTTTTACCATCTTTAGTCATTGTCTACTTTAAATCACCCAAATCACTATGTATTAAGCCAAGAAGTTCATTTTCTCTTGTAATAGATTTACAAGGTTTTTTTAGTAATTTTAGTCTCAGCACATACTTCACATTTATCCATATTCGTTTCGCTTAGTGAATTAATAATTCCGGTTCATTTTCTTGATGTACCCAAGATTTACATGTCAAAGTCTACCATGCCAAATATTAATATAATCAACCAAGTAAGCACGAGAAGATGAATTTTCATTAATAATATTAACAACATTTAATACAAAAAGACCTTGATCTTCATAGTTTTTACCACCAAACACATCATGCTTTGTAACATCCCCAGCCCGTTAAGGCTGAGTTTGCCACTTTTCTTCTTTCAAAAGTTCTTGCAAAAATCTATAAGGTCTATCAGAGTACTTAATTTTAAAGGATACGATAAATGTATAAAACATTATTCAAGAGATTTTATTACAAGCGAAATTAGAAAACATTAAACTTTAGTTGCGGAATATCATATTATTACAATAATTGATATGAAAAGACTTTGAAAGTTAATAATTATTCCCGCCCCCATTCCGGCCTTCTATTCCAGCGTCCTTTCTATCTTAAAACAAAAAATAAAACTGAATGAGCCCAAAGGGGGCCCAGCAAGTAAAATCCACAACCATAAATAGTTTTGCTTCTTGTTCTCAGTTTTGATAATTGTTTTTACAAATAAAAATACATCCAGCCATAATAATAATACATGTATGTACGGTTGCATCTTTCATAGCATATACGTACTATTACATCTATTATTAGATCATCGTCATAAATCATCTTTATAGGTCATCATCATAATGCATCGCTATAAATCATCATAGTATATCATCATTGAAAATCATCATAGTAAATCATTGTTGAAATTATATTATCATTTTCTCATATTAGGGTCCATGTACACTATTGCCCCTGTGTACGAGGGTTACGGGTCCTTGTGACCATGGCACTGAACTGTGGCCTCAGCCATGCCCGACCGTCAATTAACTCTTTTCTTGGTGCACTCAACGGTCATGTTGATGGAATACCACCTTCTGGCATAGCCTCCTTCAGTGGTTTCGCCTCCATCCGAGTATCGGTACCGAACTCCTCTCATCCTTATTTATCTTGGGGCCAAAAATACGCTCCTCCATACATGTGCCCTCATTTCATAAAAATTTAACTCATTTCTTGTACTTCTCTTTGTACTTCTTTTAATGCATCTTAGGGCAACATGTAGGAGGGTTTATCATCATTCTTCTTTCTTATAATCATCATTATTTCTCAACTTTCTTTTCTCAAAATGGAAACATTTTCAAATATAAACTTGTTGTACTTATAAAGCGTTTAAAGAAATAGAAACTTTCTAGATAATTCTTTTAGAAATGCTTCATGCATGCAACATATATCCATGACAGGTAAATAAAATAATCATTTACAGTTTGATACAAGAATAAATAAATAGCATGACATGAAGTAATTTTAGAAGGGGTAGTGAATTTACTTACTTCTAGACTGAAGCTAAAAGTGGTCAAATGATCTAGTTGCTCCAATCTGATTAACACTACTAGTATATCTTTCAAACTAATTACTCAAGTCCGTTCTCTCTCGTGTTCTTTCTTTCTTGCAACGCTTTGTCTCGCCCTTTCTCTCTCTGTTTCGTGTAAACACTTTCAGAAAGAAGAAAGACCGAGTAGAAAACGGAAGAATGAAGAATATGTGGAAGAGAAGGGAGTGGAGTGGTGAAATTTGTGAAGGGTGAGGACTCTATTTATAGGAAACCATCTCCATCTACCAATCTTCATCTATAAAGCTTCATCCACTAATCTCCATCTTAATTCTCCATCTACTAGTACTTATCTATAAATCTCCATCTATAAATCTCTATCTACTATTATACCTACCATTGATTATTCTACCTTCCATTTTACTATCATATTATTTCACCAATTACCATTCTCTAATTATCACTCTCGGTAATATCATAAATTTTCCAAGAATTAAAATCATAGGCTAAAATGAATATCAAAATAACATCCTCATCAAAATAATCTATTTAAATATTTTGAAAATTCCGGGGCGCTACATGCTTAGTTATGGTAACAATGCCACCATCAAATAAAACCTTAAGTCCTTCCTTACCAAGCAAGTGTACCGAAACAAGATTGTGTCGGAAATGAGGAACATGTAGAACATCAGAGAGTGAAAAGTTTTACCCGAAGTTAGCTTTAAGAGAGCTTTTCCTTTGCCTACCACAGGCACAGATCTATTGTCTCTAACAATTATCCACTCAATATTTTCCTTTATTGGTGTGTAGGAGGATAAATCTTCTTTATTTCCACAAATATGCCTAATAGATGCGGAATCAATCACCCATCATTTTACTTCTGTAGTCATGTTAGCTTCGGATACGACAGCTGCAATGATCTCTTCCACTTCTATCACATTTGCGATATTGATCCCCTGTAGTTGTTGGTAGTCCTTTGCTTACATACCATTGCATAATGACCTGCTTTGCCACAAATAAAACAATTGATTATTTTCTTTTGTATTAGAGAATGAGATGTGTTGAGTCTTTTCTTCTTATTCCAAGGTTTTCCTTTGGACTTATGGTCAAATTTCTTGTAGTGTTGTGGAGGCCTACTAGATCTATCTTCTACTAAATTAGCTTTGGAAATAATTTCCTTAGCTTTGTTAACCTTTTCCAAAGACCTATTCATTTATTCTATTTTAATATGCACTATGGTTTGTTGAAGACTCATGAAAGTCTTCTTTTGTTTAAAATGGAGTTTATACTCCTTACAAGAGTTGGGTAATTTTTCAACAAGACACTGGGTCATAAAACTTTCGAGTAGACCATCACCCTCTTTGGCTAATTCATCAACTATAGTATGAAACTCATGAATTTGAGAAGTAATACTCTTTTCATCGGTCAATTGAAAATGTAAGAAATTGCTTGCAGCAAGTTTCTTAGTACCCTCATCCTCAATCACATATCTACCAACTAATTCATCCCATAAATCTTTAGCAATAGTAAAATTGCAATAAACATCAAACAATTCATTAGATAAAGAATTTAATATAGTATTCACACATAATGTATTAGCCATCTCCCAATCTCTTAATTCTTTGGATTGTTCTTCAGATTCCTCATCCGGTCTAGGCTCAATTAGAGCACTAGAAATTTTTGTAAAATCTAAAACTGCAATAACCTTTTGTTGCCAACGTTTAAAATTATTTCCATCAAAAGGTTCAATTTTTGTAGCATCTGGAAGAACTTTAGCAGCAGCAAGAATTTGTGCATCCATAATCAACCTTTAAGATTGTTGTAAAATTAAATGGATGGTGCAAAAATTCTTATTGATGCTAAATAATATTAATTCGAACAATTAACAATAAGATAAATAGAATACAATAAATAAAAAAATAGAGCAAGGAAAAATCTCACAAAGCTATAGAATCACGCAAGAGCGTTATCTTTAAATGTTGATTTCGTGCCTCCCGGAGTGTATGACTCGGTGCGATCAGATCTCTTGACACGCAACCTCCCAAGATTAGACCTATAGCATCTACCTTTGTTAAGAACGCACTTTCAAGTAACGAAGATCAAATGAACAACCCTTTCTCAAATTGAAGAGGATGAAAAATTGAGTAGCAAATAACTTTATTTTTTCTCTTTAGTAACGAAGAAAAATTCTAGAGCATGAAAATGAAAATCTCACTAAAGAGTAATATTTTTGATAATTTTTTGTTAAAGTTGAACACTTGCTTATATAGACGTGGAGAATTTTTTTTCTTTTAAAACTCATTATCAAGTCATGTAATCCATGTGATTAAAAACCAACGGTCATGTAATCCATGTATTAAAACAAATGTCAACCTATAAGACAAACGGTCATGTAATCCACATATTAAAGCAAACGGTCAACAAAGTTCATTGAAGACAAAATGTTTTAATTTAATAAAAACCAACGGTAAAGAATATATATATATATATATATATATATATATATATGTTAAAACCAGCGGTTAAAAAAAATAGCTTATAAAAAGTTTTATTGCCCAACGTTCAAAAACTTATGAATGGATTTTATTGTCAAATGGTCAAAAAATTAATAGGTAAATAAAATCAAAAATAGCTTATAAAAAGTTTTATTGCCCAACGTTCAAAAACTTATGAATGGATTTTATTGTCAAATGGTCAAAAAAATTAATAGGTAAATAAAACCAATATTTGTAACATCACAACAACTCTCGTGAGTAAGAGAGAGATCAAAGATGGAAAAGATAGAGCACACGGTAGTAGCCACAAATGGGATAAACATGCACATAGCCTCGATAGGTACCGGCCCAGTGGTCCTCTTCGTCCACGGCTTCCCTGAGCTCTGGTACTCGTGGCGCCCCAGCTTCTCTACCTCTCCTCCCTCGGCTACCGCTGCATTGCCCCCGACCTCCGCGGATATGGTGACACAGATACACTGCCTTCCACATCGTCGGAGACCTCGTCGGCCTTCTTGACCATCTGGGTGTCGACCAGGTCTTCTTGGTTGGCCATGACTGGGGAGCTATGATGGCTTGGTACTTCTGCTGGTTCAGGCCAGACCGAGTCAAAGCTGTTGTCAACATCAGCGTGCCATTTTTTCCTAGGAACCCGGCGACAAGTTTTGTGGATGGCTTCCGGGCTTTGTTTGGTGATGACTATTATATTTGCAGGTTTCAGGTATTTTAATTTGGTTGATTTCCTTGTACTTTGTTTGGGTCTGGCTAGTTGATAATTGCAGGTTTTGTCCTAGCTTTTGGTATGTTTGGTTTTCTTCTGTGATTTAAAAATATAACAATTTGAAAACATTTATTTTTCAAAATGTCTGAAGTGTATTTTTTGTGATTTGATTTAAAATTATATTTTTTATGTGTGAAATCATAATGTCAAATTGAGGAGTGGGTTAATGTAGAATTCAATCTTTTTTGTTGTGAAAAAACTCAGGTGTTAGCTTTTCTTTCAAGTGCACACTCTTTGTGGGAGTTAATATCACTATTAGAAATAAGCACTTTCATATATAGTAGCATTTCTAGAATAGGAATATGCAAGATACTGTTCCTAATTTGTTATATCAAGGTATCTTGGAGACTTCTTAGGCGTGTATTACCATAATTTACTTCTTAGGCGTATACTATCATGATTTTGCAAATTTTTCATTGGTGTTGGTATTATTGTTGAGACAAGAGTTACAATAACTCAAGTGACAAATAACTCAAGAGTCTTGAGTTACAAAGGATAAATTAATTTTATTGTTGTTAATGTAAAAGTAGAAAAGACTTGTAATGTTTATACTCTTTTTCTATAAATAAGAAGTACACAATCAAAAATATCAAGGAAAAATGTAGCCATGAAGAGCTTTGATGTGTTGACGTAGACCATAAGCCGAACTACCTTATTTCTCTGAATCTCTCTTCCTTGTTCTTATTTCTCTTTTCTAAATTATAAGTTTTAATAATGGTAGTCATATATAGTTTTCTTCTTTAATTATGTGACTCTTCTCACATAAAAACACTAAAATCTGCCGCAGGAACCTGGAGAAGTTGAAAAAGATTTTGCTTGTGTAGATACTGCAATACTACTGAAGAAGTTCTTTTCACTTTTTGGTCCGATTCCTCTATGTGTACCAAAAGAGGTAGGATTTAGAGGATTGCAAACTCCAGATACCTTGCCTTGTTGGTTGTCAGAAGAAGATATTAATTACTATGCAAGCAAATTTAGCCAGAAAGGCTTCACTGGAGGACTGAACTACTATCGAGCTATTACCCTGTAAGTTTCACATATGCTTCTTTCTATTGATTTTTAGTTTGGGATGAGTCGATATGAGAGAATGATGATCTATTTGCTTTTCTCATCTTGCAGAAACTGGGAGCTCACAGCACCATGGACTGGATTGCAAATCAAAGCGCCAGCGAAGTTCATTGTGGGGGAATTAGACATCACCTACAATATCCCAGGCATCAAAGAATATGTACACAACGGTGGCTTCAAGAAAGATGTGCCTTATTTGCAAGACGTGGTTGTGATGGAAGGAGTTGCTCACTTTATCAACCAAGAGAAGGCAGAGGAGATCAGTGCACACATTTATGAATTTATCAACAAGTTCTGAAGTGGTGAAGAAGATTCTCAACAGTGTTAACTGATCTTCCTAGAGGTGCTCAGTTGCCTTGGTGTATCTGTTTTCTTCTGGCTTGAAAATTAAATAAGCAAAGACTTCCGCACATTTCTGAAAGAGAAATCAGAGGGGGTGTGGTTCAGGTTTAATAAAAGAATGATATTAAATATCTCCATCAACATTATTTTTTGCTGTGTTGTAGGGTGATGCCCTTCACTCCAGACAATAAACTATGAATGATCTGTATGTGTTTAATTCGTGCTGACAGCAACATGTTCTTGAGATCCTAAGGAACAAATGCAGTTGTGAGCAATGAATTAGTATCACCTTGTCTGAATTTTCTGTTTCCACTTACTTCCTTCTCAAAGATGCGCATGTGTGCGTGAACCGAGGGGAAGATTGGATGAAGGACAACGTGGGTCTGAGATTTCTAGTTAAAAAAGCGGGGATTTGTTGGACGACTTTTTTTTTTTTTTTTTTTTTGGTAAAGTCCACGTACTCCCCTCAAACTACCACCCAATTGATAATGTCCCCCCCAAACTTTCAATTGCGACAATGTACCTCCAAAACTATCAAAATATTGTCAATATCCCCCCCAAAGCTAGCAAAAATATCAAAATGCCCCTATATATTTATCAATATGACAAAAATACCCCTAAAATTCAAAAAAAAAAAATTAAAACGAAAATTTTAATTTTTTTAAAAAAGTTATTTTAATTTTAAACGATTTTTTTTTTTAAAACCGAAATTTTTATTTAAAAATTATAAAAGAAAACATTAAAAAAAAACAAAAAAACAAACGAAAAATTTTCAATTTTTATAAAAAAAAAAAAAATCGAAATTTTTTAATTTTTTTTCTAATAAAAAGATTTTTTTTAGGTTTTTCCAGAAATTTTAATATTTTTTTTAAAAAAATTTACTAAGGGTAGTTTCGTCAATGAGGGGAACATTGACAATGTTTTGGTAGTTTGGGGGGTACATTGTCGCAATTTAAAGTTTGAGGGGACATTGTCAATTGGGTGGTAGTTTAAGAAGGGTATATGAACTTTCCCCTTTTTTTTTTCAAAACAAAAATATTAACAAATACTAAAACAACACTCTAAAGATAAAACTACTTTCCCTTTTAATGTCACTTAAAATTTTTTTTTTTTCAAACAAAAAGGTGTTTTAAAAAGAGATGGGACTTGAATGTTTTTAGAAGAACAACAATCTCCAGATAAAGATACGGACAATCCAAATTTAATTTTACTAAAACGACGTCGTCGTGACCATTGTACACACTTGGACATGTGTGCCGGGCAAAAGATAGTCGAAGAAGATTATTCGATACTCGTCTCCTATCATTCTCATACAACGGAGCTGATGTGGCAGTATCAATCAACTCTCGATTTTTTTTTTTTTCTTTTTTAATAAAGGTTGATCTAAGTTAGCCCAACGATATAAGAGTGCGATAAGAAATGAGTACATATCATTACTCGTCAAAGGGAGGGTAAATATCTCGTCCTCTTCAATGAACTCGACCTGAGCAACAAACAACAATTTCCCATCATTCCAAAACAACCATACTATTCACAAACAAACAAAAAACATACTAAATCTCAGACCCAGAGAGAGAACAAAACAACCATACTAAATCTCAAGCACATAGCAAATAATGGAAAGGGAATCCATATGTGGGTTCACTAAACAATTTGTAACAACTGTTGTGGACCTTTGGGAATTGGCTTGTCAATCTGGGTTTCTTGAGAAACGAGCTGATTTGTAGATGGTGAAGCACTGGTTCGATCCAAGTGATCTGAAGCTAAAAGGCTGAAGCAGTAGAGGAGAAAGATGAGTAGAGAAAAAGATGAGGACGGGCGCTCGGAGCTGGAACCATATAAGATAAGACAAGGAATCTATAGTAAGCTAATCCCCGAAATCAACCATGTTCTGGGATATACGACTTAGAAGTGTGATTTTATGAAGAGAGAGAGAGAAATCAGCCATATTCTGGGGTATATGACTTAGAGGTGTAATTTTATGGAGAGAGAAAGGGTCGGAGAAGAAGGGTAGGTAACAATATACGATGGCGTTTAAAACAACTATTGGATTTATGATAAATTTTTTATTAAATTTTAATCCAATGATAGTATAGTAAACTACGCAAGTGTGGAAATAGACGTGAAAAAGTGTGAATGACTTTCTCAAGGTTGCAGCCTCATCAGCAACCTCCTCATAAGCTTGCAGAACAATGCAGCCCACCAACAATTACACAGATGACACAGCCTACTCGCAACCTGCAAATTTTTCACAGAAAACACACACAAGGCTCACAACAAGAAATGGGGCACAGCACAACCAAAGTATGGACACTGTCAATTTCAAAGCATTGATTTGCATGACTCAAGATAATTTAGAACATAATAATGTCAGCTTAAAACTATTCAAAATCATGTTTTGGCACCGCTACACTTAAAAAGCACCCAAAAATACCTTCGAACATCTAGCAGCAGATTTCAATTCTACAAGGAAAATATATCCATACCGGAAAACGGGAAATGCAAAAGAAAACCCGCTAAAGATAACATGTGTTCCTTGGAAAGGATGAGAAAAAAAGACATGAAATGGGAACCATAATTGCATGAGTTCAGCAACTCAATTTCTGAAGCCCCTGCTGTTCCTTCTTCCTCTAGCCTTCTCAAATTTCCTTCCTTTTGAACGTACATAGGGTTTTGTGTGGCTGTGTGGCACACCAGGAGCTGGCCCAAAGTGCTTCACAGCTTCACGAGAATTCTTAGGACCTCTAAGGAGAACCTGCAGCATTTGACATTGATCATTTTCCATAATCCTCTCAATTTACCAAAAAGAACAACGATAGAAAAAATGCCTTTTATTTTGATAAAAATCGGTGAGTCTAAAACATAACATGGGATACGTTTTAATTAGTACATCCTTTCACTAAGATTGGATTGATGAAGTTGTATCAATTGAATAGAAACAATAACCCAGTTATTAGACTTTCCAGAACTACCCATCCTGCTTTTATTTACCCAAAACGACAAATGCACAGATTCAGTAAAATTTTGAAAGATCCATCATGTGACTCATGTGCTTCCATTATCCTATTTTATTCAGCTTAAACATGTCTAAACATTAAAACAAGCAAGGGAAATACAAAGCCTCCAGAATTAGCATATCCTTCAACAGCAGTCAGGGGTATCTAGAAGTATCAAAAACACACGAACAAAAAAAAAAAAATTAAATGTTTGCAGCCCAATGCATAAAATCAGATTATACATGAGTTCAACTTAGACATTCTAAATTTAACAAGCAATCCTATGCTTGGGACATGAGTTAATGGCATCCATGCAGCTCCTACAAAGATTCTTAGGATCCAGAACCAAAGGGGACCATCCAGTTGTCAGTCACACAGAAGAACAAGAAATCGTATTTACAAGCAAAAATTGCATCTTTCATGTTACCAATAAAAAAATTGCATCTTCATGTTCATGTCCTAAACTTTCCTCGAACAACCCTCCAATAAAGTACCTAACTATTAGACATCAAACATAGCACTCCATCTGGACCACCAGTAAGTATATATGGACCTAGTGAAAGATAGATTATTCAAAGAAAATATTTGCAAAACCAGCACAGATAACTCCATGAAAAACAGAAACGTGAAGCCATAAAAATCTGTCCCGTGGCCACCTACTCTGTTAAATGGGTATGCTCCCCACATCATTAGCCAAGATTCCAATTCCTTGATTGAACTAGTGCTTGGGTGAGAGACAACACAAGTACTTGGTATTTATCCGAGCATTAGCACAATATAATCCTCGTGCGGTTACCTCTATGTAGTGGATTTCTACTAGTCCCCCCCCCCCCCCCCCCTTCCCTTTCCTGTGGGGGACAACTTTTCAATAAACCAACAAGAAAAACTTTCTCCCTAGAAGGCCTCAAAGGCTCTAAATCCCTTCAATCGCAACATCAATATAATGCACCACATCCTAGCAGCCTAGAATATTCTAAATCCTGTTTAGCCAACCCATCAACTAGTGTATAAGCACCAAGAATCACAAGCATAAAGCACACAGAAGCTCAACAAATAATGAACTCAAGGAATCACTAAAGAAGTCTAATAACACCAAAAGCCAATAATTTATTAAAGAAAAGAACACTATGCTTGTCCCTTCTAATTTCTACTAAACCATCTGTGCAAATGACATATTCATCCAATCGCAATTTAACTTGCAAATCTATCAACTCCAAGCAATATGCTTCATTGACAACCATCTAATGCTTATCACTAAAAGTCAATTTAAGCAAGCATATCTAGTCAAAACTATTCAACTCATTTGAAATAGCAACAATTTACCTATAGAGGACCAAGAGAACACAAACTACAGAACTAGTTGGTATGGCACAGTAAACAGAATGAATCCAGTAATAAATCTAAAGCACATACCGTGTTCTGCCCAAGAGGGGCTCTGAGAGCCAGCTGGTCAAATGTCAAGCATTCTCCACCCGCCTTTTCAATCCTAGCCCTCGCAGTCTCCGTGAACCTCAGGGCAGTCACTTTCAGCGAGGGAACTTCGTACACCCGAGTGTCATCAGTCACAGTCCCAACAACCACGGCAATCTTACCCTCCTATAAACCAAACCCAAAACCATATCAATCATAAATTGTAAGAAAGTAAGAAACAATCTCAATCAGCAATAGCAGTTAAGAATAGCACAGAAAACACTAAATTTCAAATCTTAACCCACATTGGATGCTAAATCAAATCTTATCATCCATCTATAACTAACTTTAGATATATTTTCTATTGGTAAGTTACACTCTCTTCTACTCCAAAATCAACCCCACAATAAACAAATGACGAAGGGTGCGTTTGGGATTACGATTTCGCAAGAATAATCTGTGTTTTTAAAAGATATCGCAAAATGTAAGGTATTTGGCATTGCAATTTAAAAAATCACTTAATTTAAAAAGCATTTCTATAGGCAGACAAGTGGGTGCTTATTTGAAAAAACGCAAATTTCAAACAAAATAACTATTTCACATAACAAATATTTGATAAAATAGATTGAAACTGCAATCCCAAAAAGACCCGAAGCAGCTCTCCCAGCAACCAAACATAGGGTTTTTCTAACTTTGTGAGACCAGAAGTGATATGCTCCTACTCCACTGAGACCAAAAACAATATATATATATATATATAATTCTTCTATTTTTTTCTCCTCAAGTTTTCTCAGCAACCAAATAAAACTACAGAGAGAGAGAGAGAGAGAGAGAGAGAGAGAAGCACCTTGGCCTTCATGTAACGACTCAATCTGGAGAGAGATAGAGGCGGCTTGTTGACCTTGCTCATGAAGAGCCTCTTCAGTATCACCGCATTGAACTTGCTCCCTGTCCTCCGCACAAGAAACCGGTACAGCTGTTCATAGATCAACATTTCACGTCAGCCACAAATCAAATCCTCCATAGCCACCATACAATAACAAAAACATATATATACACGCAGCGAGAGACGGGGTAAGACCTTGACGAGTAGCTTGAGGTAAATATCATCCGATTTGGGGGCGGTTCGCTTGGATTTCTTGACCTTGCCACCGGCGACCAAATCGATACCCTGCAACAGAAGAAGAAATGAGAGGAGGTATACGAAGGGATGGAGAGAAGAAATGGTGCTATGCGTCGTTAGGGTTTTAGGGGGAAGAGAATACCATGGCTGCTGCTGCTGCTGCTCCGCGCGACTGCTAAACGAGCAAATTGTGCTTTTAGAGGGAGAAAAAAGGGGCTAGGGTTTTGGGACTCGGCAGGGGTTCCGTAGTGCTCAGGTCCACGGGAATTAATGGAATCTAATCCTCAGCCGTAAACGTGGCCCGTGACTGGATTGATTAATGATATGAGGAATCGGGCGGTTGAGGTTATCCTATCTCAAACGTGGGGTAATCTCGCACCCATACTTTTTAAATTTTTACTTTAAATTCTCGTAATATCAATGTATACCGTCCAAAAAAACAATGTGTGTTATAAAACATAACTTTTTAAAGTTTAATTTACATTATAAAAATAAATAAATATTAAGCAATAGTAAGTTATCCTAGTGATCCAAGCAGGGGCCGAATCAAACATTGTGATACGAGATGGCAAAATTATTATTGAAAAAAAAAAAAAAAAAAAAACTTTTTTTAGGGAGAGAATATTTTAATTTTTGGGAGTTAAAATTATAAAAATTATGTATTTAAAAATAAAAAATACATTTTTGAGAGGATAAAACTCCAAGGTAAAGCCTTCGGTACCCAATTAAAGCCATGGACTAGTTTTAGGGGTAGTACAAGGCAGTTATAACTACTAACCACATTCATTTATATATAATAATATAAATATATATATTAAATATTTTATATTAATAAAATATATTAATTTTTTCATTTGTATTTGGATTAATGGATTTGGGCTACTTATGACTATATATGTGAAATATATAATATGGCAGGTGATGTTTTGGGTTAAGCCTTATTAAAAAATGTTGGCTGGCCCAAAAAAAACATGTTTTTTTTCAACCAACATTTTGACCTTAAACCCTTAAAATAAGCCGATTAAAGGCCCAAAACACTTAAATAACCTAAAAGCCCATACAAAAAAGCGGTTATAAAACCGCATATAATTGGATTGAATAACCGTTAACTGTAAGTTATAAAATAACTGTTACCTGCCTAGGCAGTTGCGATTATTAAAAATTGATAACCGCCCAAGGCAAAGGTGGTTGCAGTTGCGGTGTATATATATATATATATATATATAATTTTATTTTTTTGACATGTCTACACAAAAAAATGAATCAAGATTCAAACTAGTGATTGAGCTACTCCTTAAGAACAAGCCACGTACATATTACTTCCAAACATACAACAGTGAGCAATGGATTAAGCTCAAGAGTAATATTAAAATTTATATTTTTTATTTTATAATTAACTCACAAGGATATAATAGTTTTAACTAATTTTTTTAATAATAGTTAATCTAACAAGTTGATTAAGACTACCGTATCAACATATAAAATAAAAATATAATTGCAAACACTATTCTATTTGACAGATCATGAAACATATAATAATCCTATAAAACAAAAGGCAATTGAATGAGACACTTACGAGCGACCAAGTGAAAGCAATTAACTGAAAAGATATACAACAATTGTTCTAAAACTTTCATATATTGTGTATATTTAGCTAATATAAAACAAAAATCAATTCCAGCCGGTTACCTTCAACTTATGTAAAACACATTGATCACTAACCTCTGAGCAATTACTATAGCAAAATATTACTTTATTTTGTTCATAATCAACAATACTTTTTGATTATTTTATTGTTTCTCTTTTCAACAATCGCATTTTTCCCTTTGTCACTGATGAACAAAATCCCAGACTATATTACTCACTCCTTTCAACATGTTCACAAACTCTTTGGTGTATGTAATCCAAGAGAAGATTATATACGGCGGATGCTGGTTGTCGCGGTGTCCGCCTAGTCTGATGTTGCCTTGTGCCACGTTCGGACCCTTAAGAAAAATAAAAATAAAAAGACAAAGTTAGAAAACGTGTGAATTATGAACTCTCTCATCTCTCTCTCTCTCTCTCTTTCCTCCTACCTCTTTCCTCATCTCATCTCTCTATCTCATCCCCCATTTCATATGGAAGTTATAATCTCTCTCTTTCCTCCTCCCTCTTTCCTCATTGAGGGCCGACCGTCAATGACCATGAACACCAAGCATTCGCTAACGACGAGCCACCCATATCTTCGGCAATGATCTCCCCATCGTCAAAATCTCCATATTTAAAATTCTTTTTTACTAACTTACATTTTGAATATGTTGAGGAGAGAAACACCAAAGAAGTCAAATAAGAATAAATTAATACGCATATTAGAACACCACTTATAACCCAAAAGCCTAAGACAATAAGCTTGGGTCTATTTAGATATATTAACCACTCTTATTCTTTATATTTTCTCAATGTGAGACAGAAACATCGCAAGCGTATGCACAATAGAATAAATTTACAATGAGAAATTTTGAGAAGTCCTTTTTTTAAAAAGAAGATAGTGACTTGGTGACATGCCAATTATTCGATTTCAGTTATGATGAGTAGTTTATAACCAAAGGGTAGTCTTTACTCTAAAGAGAAGAAGGAAAAACAAATTATAGTGGGTTGGCCCGCTTGGAGATTTTGGATATTTTGAAATTTGGGAATTTTGACAATGGATAGCTCATTGCCAGAGATGTGGGTGGCACGTCACCAACAGTGCTCGACATTCATGGTTGCCAATGGTCAACCATCAGTGAGGAGAGAGGGAAGAGGAAAGAGAGATGGAGGTGAAGAGCTTTCGTTTGAAACGGGGGAAGAGAGAAAAAGAGAAAGAGAAAGTTCACGGTTCACACGTTTTCTAACTTAAAATTTTAATTTTAAATTTTTTTTAAGGTTCGGACGTGACACAAGGACACATCAATCAAAGGCAAATTGTCGTCAAGGGGTAACTCAATCGGTTGTGGACCATGCTTTATGAAGCGGAGGTCACTAGTTCGAATTCTTCCTCCCCCTTTCCTTGTGTGAACATGTAAAAAAAAAAAAAAAAAATCAAAGGCAAATTGCTCTCTAATTACAATACCATAGATACAAATTGAAATTTTCTCAAGCCAAACCTAATTTATGACATGCTTTATAGCTTATCTAGCCAAACCATGAGCTGTAGAATTTGCGTCCCTTTTAATATGTTCAATCGTACATGATCTCAGCAAACGCACCCGTTCTTGAATCCTATCTACAATATGCCCGAACCTACTCTAATTTTTGTGCTTTGCTTGGACCGCGTTAACAATTGCAAGGCATCACCCTCTATAACTACATCAAAGAAGCCTATTTTCCTAAAAAATTCCAAAGCTTGTCGGAGCTTTCGCAACAATAGGGTCAACCAAAACATTCTTCGTCAAACTACGTGCTGCGAGGACTCTACCTTCATGGTCTCGTAAAATAGGTCCAATCCCTATTATTCTTAGCACCTTCTCCACAGCTACATCTCAATTAATCTCTATGTACAAACTCTTTTGAAAGATAAAGAAACACATAGCATATATTAACAAGTATCCACATCTGTTATTATAAATGCTAGGACAACCTGCGTGAGTCCATCGTATGTAAAATGTTTAGAGTTTGTATTGAAAAAAAATGTTAGGTGAAATAGAGAATGATGATTTTTAATTAATTAAAATGCATAATATTGCTGAAAGAAAAATGCTACACACAATTTTACTCATATATTTCTAAATACATCGTAAGGTAACACTAAAAATTGTAATTAGATTCAAAACTTAATAATAATGTCTTTAAAATTTAATGGTAATTTATAATGTAAAATTAAGGGTCTATTTAAGATTGCGATTTTAATAAGTGCGATTTTTAAAATCGCGTTTTTAAAATCGCTAATTTTTAAAATCGTAAAGATGTTTGATAAAACATGTTAAAAATTATTTTTTTATTAAATATTTATTATGCAAATTCATGATTTTGGTTTAAATTCACACTTTTTTAAATAAATACTTCATAGCTTGCTTATTGAAATCGTAGATTATTTTTCTATTTTAAGTTAAGTATTTTTTAAATCGTAATATCAAACGCTATACGTTTTGCGATATCTTTTAAAATCGTAAATTATTTTTACAAAATCTCAATCTCAAACGCACCTTAAAAGTGTGAGTAAATTAAGGTAACCATAAACCATTGCAGCAGAAACGCCAGGACAGGATTTTTGTATTTATTTTCTTCGATTATGTGTCAACAGTAATCTCCATCGATTGACCACCTGTAGCCGCGACTCCTAGATCTCCTCCGTCCAACTGAAATTTACCATCCAATGAAAACTCTTTCTTTCTCAGAGTCCCAGACACCGTTCCGGTACGACCCAGCAAGTCAAAGTATCACCCGCGTTAGAATTACCAAAATGCATTAAGTCAGTCCCTCAAATTACCAACTCCCAACCTCCCCCACTTTCTCTTGCATCAAATAAATCCGAATCTCCACCGCTTTTCACAATCCACGCGCATCACGATGAACTCCACGAAGTCACGCCGGAAGGTGGGTCCAGCCTCCGCCGCCGAGAACGGCGCGGAGTCAGCGGACAAGCTGGAGCAGATGCTGCTCTCCTCGGCCATATGCAACAACGAGGACTTGGGGCCCTTCATCCGCAAGGCCTTCTCGTCGGGGAAGCCCGAGACTTTGCACCACCACCTCCGCCACTTTGCGCGATCCAAGGAGTCGGAAATCGAGGAGGTCTGCAAGGCCCACTACCAGGACTTCATCATGGCCGTCGACGACCTCAAGTCCCTCCTCTCCGACGTCGAATCCCTCAAGTCCGCTCTCTCCGACTCTAACTCCAGGCTCCAGTCCGTCGCCGGCCCACTCCTCTCCTCCCTCGACGCCTTCCTCGAGGCACGCACCGTTTCGGTGAACGTCGATCTCGCGCTCCAGTCGCTCGCCACGAGTATCCGCTTGATCGAGGTCTGTGCCCGATCCAATCACCACCTGTCCAACAGCAACCTCTACATGGCGTTGAAGTGCTTGGACTCGATAGAGACTGAGTTTTTGGACAAAACGCCCTCGTCTACTCTGAGGAGAATGCTGGAGAAGAAGATTCCGGCGATTAGGGCTCACATAGAGAGGAAGGTGAGTAAACAGTTCGGCGATTGGCTGGTGGAGATCCGGGTGGTGAGCAGGAACCTCGGCCAGTTAGCCATCGGCCAAGCCTCCTCGGCGCGCCAGCGCGAGGAGGATCTCCGGATCAAGCAGCGCCAAGCCGAGGAGCAGAGCCGGCTCAGCCTCCGGGACTGCGTTTACGCTCTCCAAGAAGAAGACGACGAGGAGGACAACCACGGTGACAGTACCAACGGCTTCGATTTGACTCCTCTGTACAGAGCCTATCACATACACCAAACCCTAGGGCTCGAGGACCGGTTCAAGCAGTACTACTTCGAGAACCGGAAGCTCCAATTGACGTCGGACTTTCAGGTATCGTCTATGACTCCTTTCCTCGAATCTCACCAAACATTTTTCGCTCAAATCGCCGGGTTCTTCATCGTGGAGGATAGGGTTATGAGGACAGGAGGAAGTTTGATTTCGAAAATAGAGGTCGAGAACCTGTGGGAGACCGCTGTGAGCAAAATGTGCTCGGTGTTAGAGGATCAGTTCTCTAGGATGCAGACCGCGAACCACTTGCTGTTGATTAAGGACTATGTGAGCTTACTGGGAGTGACTCTGAGGAGATATGGCTACCCAGTCGATGCTTTGTTAGATGTATTGAGCAAACATAGGGACAAGTACCACGAATTGTTGTTGTCCGATTGTCGGAAACAGATTAGTGAAGCCCTTGCGGCGGATAAGTTTGAGCAGATGTTGATGAAGAAGGAGTACGAGTATTCGATGAATGTGCTGTCGTTTCAGCTCCAGACGTCGGACATTGTGCCAGCGTTTCCTTACGTGGCGCCGTTCTCATCCACGGTGCCGGATTGTTGTCGAATCGTGAGGTCGTTTGTGGAGGATTCCGTGAGTTTCATGTCGTATGGAGGGCAGTTGGATTTTTACGATGTTGTGAAGAAGTACTTGGATAGGCTGTTGAGTGAGGTTTTGGATGAGGCTTTGTTGAAGCTGATCACTACTTCTGTTCATGGGGTTTCGCAGGCAATGCAGATGGCGGCGAATATGGCTGTCATGGAGCGTGCGTGTGATTTCTTCTTTCGTCATGCCGCGCAGCTCTCGGGGATTTCCTTGAGAATGGCTGAGAGGGGTAGGAGACAGTTTCCGTTGGGCAAAGCGCGTGATTCGGCCGAAGAAATGCTCTCAGGGTTGCTGAAAGCGAAGGTTGATGGGTTCATGACGTTGATTGAGAACGTGAATTGGATGGCTGATGAACCTGCACAGAATGGGAATGAATATGTGAATGAGGTGATTATATACTTGGAAACTCTGGTTTCGACTGCTCAGCAGATATTGCCGGCTCAGGTCCTTAAAAGGGTTTTACAAGATGTTATTTCTCACATCTCCGAGAATATTGTTGGAGTTCTATGTGGAGACTCGGTTAAGAAGTTTAATCTAAATGCAATCATTGGGATTGATGTTGATATCCGGCTTTTGGAATCATTTGCGGATAATCAAGCTCTTATTTTCTCAGAAGGGGATGCAAATCAGTTGAAAAAGGCGCTTGCTGAATCAAGGCAATTGGTTAGTTTGCTTTTGAGCGATCATCCGGAGAATTTTATGAATCCAGTAATCAGGGCAAGGAGTTACAACACTTTGGACTACCGGAAAGTCGTGACGATTTCAGAGAAGTTGAGGGATCAATCAGATCGGCTGTTTGGAACCTTTGGGTCACGGGGAGCCAAGCCGAACCCAAAAAAGAAGTCTCTTGATGCTTTGATAAGAAGACTGAAGGATGTTAGCTGATTGAATGCTTGACTGTATGTACAATCCTCTATCTTTTTCCCTTATCTGCTCTGATTGCAGTTGGTATTCTTTCATAGTGGTTCGTTCATTGTTAACTTTATTTGCTTAAAGATAAAGCCTGTCAATTGTTGTCCTCTGATTGTGTCAAGGAAATATGCATTTTTTTTTTTTTTGTATGCATCACCTTCATAGTTATGTATTTGTTTGTGTATTGAATTTTTTCAAGCCATGTTAGTTGTTTTGCTGTTACATCTTACTTCGATTTCCTCGGGCTGATCTCTGACCTATAGATGCAAATGCGACTCTATCCTTACATGCAAACTCTTCTAAGCATCACGATATGACTATCTTAAACTCTTCTATGATAGTTGAAAGAATGATGGGTAACATGTCTTTTTATAGATCATTGATGAGTAGTGAAGGAATAGAAGTGTCACCGATGAATTGGGATCTGAGTAAGAGTAACCAAATCAGCTGTACGAAGGTGGTAAGCACCAATTTAGGAAGTAAATTACTAGCTGCATGATGTTGATGCACTCTTGAAAGGCTGCTTGTGACCTTTGTTATTACCATATCATGCCAGGTGTAATGGCTTATGACCAAAAATATATTGTAATATTTCTTGATGTGGTGTGGATGGAGGGACTTGAAAAAGGAATTGAAGTGGGGACATGGGTAAGTGCAATCCCTAGTTTAGTGGGTGGGAGGACGAATAGGCTTACTGCTTTGTTGTTAAACTTAGGAGAGAAGAGTAGTGCCATATACCACACCATATATTTATTTCAATATTATTCCACAATGTTAACGTGACTGTCTCAACTAATTTTTAATTTTTTTTTTAACAATGAATGATCATAGGGTTGGTTAGGATTGTCTCATCAATCTTGTGGGATAAAAATGTGGTAGATAACATTTTTTAACTGAGAAATAGCTGCATTATTTGGAATGATCAAATCAAAGGATGACATTTTGCAAATGATTAGCCTTTGGATCAACATGAGAAAAGACTTCGAAGTGCTTGGTTAAAAAGAACATCAAGATTGCAGGCACAGATGGAGGAACGGCAGCATATGATTTATCTAAAATAGTACAAGATCCAACTGATAGTTGCTTTTAAATTCAATATTTACATATTTACATCCTGTTTGAATCTGCTAGGGAATTCCTGAATAAAAAGATTAAAAAGAAAGAAAGAAAGAAAGAAAATCAGATTAGGAAATACAAGAAACTTGGTGTTTCATACTAACATGCTGAAGAATCTAGAGGTTTGATGAGTGTAATTTGGACAATGATCTGAAATTTTTACACTTTAGATGGTGCATTCTTATATTTGATGAAAATCGTGAAAAGATTGTGTTTAGACTTAAATTAAAAACGGTGACCCATTTTTGATGTAGGATGCCATGGCAAAGAAAATGATGTTGGTTATTATTGTTAAAGTATTTTTAAAATAAATAAATACATTAGCAAACACTTCACAACACCCACTTTTTATAATTTGACAGCAGGTGCTTAACTTTTGTGGAGTCAAGAATTAAAAAGCATCTCCAGCAGCTATGGCTATTTTAGCTGCTCAAAATCAACTTTTTCTAATTTAGCTACTACATTTTCATAATGAACTCCAGCGGACTATTTATTTTATTATCTACTTTATTTAAATATTGTTGTTTAATCTATTTTTTCCCACTGCTCTCTCTCCCTCACCACGCACAACAACCTCTCCCCCGATTCATTTTCCAGTCCAAATCCCCTTTACCGTCTCTCACTCTCGCTCACCACCATAGAACTAGGATTGCAAAGATTATCCACAAATCCATTTATGCTCCACAAACATCTCTCACTGGGGACGATTTGGTTTGATGGGTGTGAATTTTGGTTGTGATTTTTTGATGGGAGTCGATTTGGTTTGATGGGTAAGGATTTTGGGGTGTGATTTTTTGGATTTAATTGAAGGAGAGTGAACCAGTGATCTCATGTGTGGTGGAGGAAGATGAGTGGGAGAGAAGAGAGAAGAATCCGTGATGAGGAATCCATGATAAGAGAGAAGAAGAGAAAGTGGTAGAGAAAGAGAGGAAGAGGAAAAAAAATGTTGGGTGAGAATGTGTTTCGGGGAAGATGAACCAGACAAATAAAGAAAAAGAGGGAGAGAGACAGAAGAATAAAATAAGAAAATGGGAAATCATATTATATTACTTACAGATACTACAGTAAACTTTCATATTTGAAAGTTTACTGTGGTAATTGTAGAAAAAATTTTCATTTTACAATGTCTGCTAGAGGAAGAAGATAGAACATAATAGCTAAATTTAGCTAAAAAGCTAATTTACAAACCTTGTCAGAGATGTTCTAACTTATTATTTTGACAACCCACCCCATTGTGTTTGGGGTGGCCCTTGACTTTTTTTTCTTTTGTTTTTAACAAATATTGATCTACATCTAATTGTGTTTCTCATAAGCAGTTGTACTTTGTTGAAAACATTTTCTCAAATATGAACCTCATATTGACATTAAAACATTTTTTTAAAACCAAGAAAAAATTATACTCTCCAAAACACTTAAAAACATTTTTTTGGTTGTTAGAGTAATTCTATTTATTACCTCTATATCCCTATAAAGCCTATGTTTCTGTGATCTCCCGGTTAAATAACTAATTTTCATTTATCAAATGTTGTAGAAACCGCACTATATTAGCTATATTGGCTTTATGGGAAAGCAGGGGAATGGGAAAGCATTACTCTAAAAAATATGTAAACAACACATTCAATTTTCTCCCCCAAAATTTAGAAGAAAATTCTGCCTATTCATAATCTGTCTGCATATCTCATATGGTAAAACAATATCTTCTCTTTTTTTTTTCTCAAAAAAGGGTGTTGGATTTTGCTAACACGACAAAAAAATAATTTTTTCCTGACATGCATTTTTTGATGTGTTAAGTGGTCTGACACGTCAATAAATGTTACTAATGTGGCATTTTTTATGTGTGTCAGATGTTAAAATTTTGGATGTCAGAAATAAAAAATTTCTGATGTATCAATAGTAACACATCAGAAATATTTTGACACGTCAGAAAAATTTTCTCACATGTCAGAAAAATTTTAAAAAATTATTAAAAAAATAATAATTTTTCTTTTTTAAAATTTTCTCTGGAAATTTTTTTTCAATTAAAAAATTATTAATTTAAATTATTTTTTAATTAAAATAATATATATTTTTTAGTTCTTTTCACCAACGTAGTTTCTCCCAGCTCTCTCCCTCTCTAGCTTCTTTTCTCCATTTTCGTTAATTCTCCAGCTAGCTCTCCCTCTCTTCTTTTCTCCATTTTCTCACTCTCTCTCTCTTCTTTCCTCCATTTTCAAAAACCCAAATCCAAAAAATCTTCAAAAAATCAAAAACCCAAATAAAAAAATCAACATGAAAAATTAAAAACACAAACGTCAAACCCACCAAATCTTCAAAAACCCAAAAAATCTTCTTATATTCTCTTTTTTTTTTTTTTTTTTTCTTCTTCTTCTCTTCTCCTTTCTTTTTCTTCTTCTTCTGCCGTGTAGAGAGATTGAGAGAGAAGAGGGAGTTGGCCGCGCAGGCAAAGAGAAGATGGAGATTGAGAGAGGGAAAGAAGATCTAGAATTAAAAGAAAAGAAGATCGGGAAAGAATAAATCATAAAAGAGGGAAAGAAGAGGGAAAAAGTTGAATGTTCCGATTTTTTTAGTGACGTGCCAGCATTTTACCACGTCAGAAATTTCTCGTTCAAAAAAAAAAGGGAAAGAAATAGAGCAGAAAACATATATATATATATATATATATATATAATTTCTATATTACTGCATGGAAAATAATAAATCAAAGAAATCCTGCATGGAAAATAATAAATCAAAGAAATCCGGATCGGAAGGCCAAGAGCAGCAACAGAGGTATTTAATAAAGATCCGGAAAGATTTTGAGTCTTATTTTCATTTAAAATTATTTCCTAATAAAAAACAAAAATTATATATATATATATATATATATATATATATATATATATTGACGTGTCAAAATTTACCACGTCAATAAATATTTAAATATTAAGTTATTTAAATAAAACTTTTAAAAATTAAATTGAATTTAAATTTTTTAACGTGTCAAATATTGGCACGTCAGGAAATCCTGATGTATTGTATGTAACACGTCAATAAATATTGACATGTCACATTCAACACGTCAAAAAAAATTTATTGATGTGCTACTTTTGCTATGTCAAGAATTATTGACATGGTAAAAATTGAGTTACTGTTTGTCACGACAAAATTTGTCTTTTTTTTTTTTTTTTTTTTTTTTTTTTTTTTTTTTTCTTTTTGGCTAGAAAAGTTTATTGAGAATTTGAAGGCGTCACCATCTGCTTTATAACACAATTATGCATGCGTGCGGACTGATGTTGCCTCTGCAGTCTTCCATAAGCTTTTGGACTTTTTTTTACGAGCTGCTTTTTTTCATTTTGCCCCCTACATTTTCAACACGTTGTTGTAGGAGCTATTCCAACGGATCATTGATTGAGCCATCATAAAAACTAAACAGCAATAGCCGTATGGCCATTATCTCCAAAACAGTAGTCAAATGACTTAAAATAATTAAATTTGGTTATTTTGAGTTATTTTTTTTTTGTCTTCAACAGAATAGTTAATTTGTAAATTTTTCATCTTGTATGAACAGTAAATAGGCTAATTACCATATTTACTGTTCACACACACTAGAAAATAAAAAATTGAGAAAAAATAATGGGTTTCTTTGTTTATTATATTCCTCTTTCTCTCTGCTGTCCCCTTTAAACAAACAAATGGTCTTCAAGTATTCAATCTCTGCTATCATCTTTCTCTCTACGGTTTTTTTTTTTTGATATTTCTCTTTAGTTTCCTTTTTATTATTATTATTATTATTATTATTTTATGCTTTCATCCTTGTTTTATGTTGTTTTGTTTTTATGATGCTTACTGTTGATTAGACTTATGGCTTTGTATTTATTAGTTTAATGAGGTTGTTTGTTCACATGATCCTCCATTGATCGCACGTTTGTTTGTTTGTTTTTTTATTTTTTAAATGCATGAAATTAACTTCATGATTTCAATGGCAATTGAATATTTGAAATTGATTCAATATTTCTCAATATAATATTTGGCAAGAATAATTTAATGACTTCAATGTCAACATTTACTAAAAAAAAGAATATAACACTTAAATGCAAGGAGATAATGTCAATTTAATAATTTTAATTAAGTGTTGACAATGATATAATAATAATAATATTTAAATGCAGACGTCACATTAATGCTATAGTGAAGACGGAAGTAAACGAACAAAACTGGAAATTAACTTGTTTTTATGGCCACCCTGAGGTCAGCAAGCGGCCTGAGTCATGGAATCTACTGCGTCTCCTTCGCAATTTTGATCCTGTACCCTGGCTCTGCTTGGGAGATTTTAACGAAATAGTTGATCTTTCAGAAAAATGGGGTAAATGTAGAAAGGCCCAAAGGCAGATTGAAGACTTCAGAAGTGCTATTGAATCATGTCAGTTGGTGGATTTAGGTTTTTCTGGACCTAAATTTACCTGGAACAACAAGAGAGAGGGAGGAGAATTTATAAAGGAACGACTGCATCGGGCAATGGCTAACGTTCAATGGCAAGATCGCTTCCCTGTTAGGCGAATTGAGATTTTATCTACATGTACCTCTGACCACTCCCCATTGTATATCCAGTTCCAAAAGCGGATCCACAGAAGAAGGAAAAATGCAGGAAATTTTCGCTATGAGGTGGCGTGGAACCAAAAAGAAGTAAAACAAGTGGTCAAAAAAATTTGGAGGGTCAAGCAACCAGGTTATAATGGGTGGGGCCACGTAGTGGGGAATTTAAAGCAAAGTAAAAGCTCTTTTCTCCTTTGGAAGAAAATCAACAAAGACCCCACTGAAGGGGAAGTTAGTCGAATTCTGGAAAAGGTGAAATCCTTACAAGCTGACAACGGGAAATGGGATGTGAAAGAAATAAACAACCAACAAATGCAAGCACAGGAACTAATGTCGCAAATGGACTTGAAATGGCGTCAGAGGGCAAAAGAAACGTGGTTGGCCCATGGAGATAAAAACTCAAAATATTTTCATGCTAGCGCCTCACAGAGAAGAAGGATGAACCAGATTAATTCAATTATGGATCAATTTGGAGTTTACAGGGAAGACCCATCTGAGGTGGAAGGTGCTTTTGTGGAATATTTTCAGGAACTTCTTTCCTCATCAGAAACCAAAGAGATTGATGAATGTACACAAGTCATATCTGCCAGGATTTCGGAGGAGATGAATGGGAGGCTGCTCCGTGAGGTTACAATGGATGAGGTCACTCTAGCTCTGCACCAAATGGCCCCTTTAAAATCACCCGGTCCAGACGGCTTCCCTGCTGCTTTTTACCAGGACCATTGGGATTCAGTGGGTGAGGAGGTAACTTTTGCTATCAAGAATTTTTTTAATTCTGGTACAATAGATTCTGAAATCAATTATACCCATATTGCTTTGGTTCCCAAAAAGACTCACCCTCTAGGTGTGTCGGATTTCAGACCCATCAGTCTTTGTAACGTGGTTTATAAGATTCTTTCAAAAGTCATGGCAAATCGTCTTAAAATTTTACTACCAAATATTATCTCTGGTAACCAATCGGCCTTCATTCCGGGTCGGTTAATTTCAGATAATATTTTGGCAGCTTATGAAACTTTACACACTATGCACTCTCGTATGTGTGGAAGAGTGGGGTATATGGCGGTAAAGCTCGATATGAGCAAAGCATATGACCGTGTAGAATGGGTCTTTCTTGAAAAGGTGATGAGGCGTATGGGCTTTGCAAATAAATGGGTTGATCTTGTGATGAAATGTATTACCACTGTGTCTTACTCTGTTATTGTGAATGGTTCAGCTGTGGGTTTTTTTAAGCCTACCCGGGGTATCCGACAGGGAGACCCACTATCTCCATATCTTTTCTTACTTTGTGCAGAAGTCCTAAGCGCAAAACTCACACATGAGGCATCGACGGGGAGACTGAAGGGGGTCCCTACTTCTTTCAAAGGTTTGAGATTAAACCATCTGTTTTTTGCTGACGACAGTTTGCTTTTCTGCAAAGCTACTGAACAGGAGTGGAACTACCTAAAAGGGGTGCTGGAGGCTTACGAGCAAGCGTCGGGCCAAAAACTGAACAACGACAAGACTTCAATCTTTTTTAGCCGAAACACAAGCCAAACTGACCGGGAGCGTATTTTGGCAGTTGTCGGTGTCCCAGCAACACAGAGGTTTGATACTTATTTGGGTCTGCCGGCGTTGGTGGGCAAATCCCGAATTGGCGAATTCAAAAATTTGACAGACCGGGTGAAGCGGCGGGTCTCTGATTGGAAGACCAAATTACTTTCACAGGCAGGGAAAGAGGTCCTTTTAAAAGCGGTAGTGCAAGCTATTCCCACCTACAGCATGAGTATCTTTCTCCTTCCCAAAGAATTGTGTAAGGAGATTAATCAATTGATGCAGAAGTTTTGGTGGGGTCATAAGGAGAACGACAGGAAAATTCACTGGATGAGCTGGGAGAAAATGGGAAGGGCTAAGGATATAGGAGGATTGGGATTTCGGGATTTGATCGGTTTCAACAAAGCTCTCCTTGCTAAACAAGGTTGGCGACTCATGCAATTCCCCGAAAGCCTATCCGCCAGAATTATTAAAGCAAAGTACTACCAGCAGGGATCTTTTCTTTCGGCAAAATTGGGTAACCGTCCCTCTTTCGCTTGGAGGAGTATTTTATCGGGACGAGATTTATTAGAAGAAGGTATTATTTGGCGCATTGGCAATGGGAGAACAGCCCGAATAAAAAGTGATAAATGGATTCCCACGCCCAGTACCTACAAACCATGGTCCTCCAATCAAATTTTCGACTCTGAAACTGTTGTGGCTGATCTTTTGGAGGGGAACCCGGTGCAATGGAATAAACACCTTATCTCTCAAACTTTTTGCGCAGAAGAGGCGGAAGTAATCTGCAATATCCCTTTAAGCCGATATAATCGGGAAGACAAAATTATCTGGCGTGCGACATCTTCCGGTGAATTCTCGGTTAGAAGCGCTTACCACTTGGAAATAGAACGAAATGAAAGGAGGAGGGGGGAGTGCTCGTCTGGTGGTGCCGGTCAAGCAATCTGGAAAAAGATATGGAAACTGAAGATCCCAAACTCCACCAAAATGTTTCTGTGGAGAGCTTGTAATAATATCCTGCCCACAAAGTCCAATCTTAAAAAGCGGAAAGTCTTGCCGGAGGACCAATGTATGTTTTGCTGCAGGAGCCCAGAAAATGCGGCCCATATTTTGTGGGACTGTGTCTCGTCACAGGATGTCTGGTGTGGGAGCAGCAGAAAATTACAAAAAATGGTGGTTGGGGGTGCATGTTTTACGAACATTCTGGAGGAAATGGTGAAGCGGCTGCCAGAGGAGGATTTAGAATTATTTGCAATGATAGCCAAGGGAATTTGGAAGAGACGAAACGAAGTGCTTCATGGGGGACCCTTTACCCATCCTGACGAAGTAGTTGAAAAAGCCAAGACATCTCTTCAACTTTTCCACAACGCAAACGCCAAGGCTCCAGCAGCACCTGTTGTACCCTCGGCTGGGAGGCAGAAATGGGAACCTCCATCGTCTGGTTTTTTTAAGGTGAACTGGGATGTAGCTATAGCCTCGAAGGAGAAGCGGATGGGAGTAGGTGTATTGATCCGGGATGAGAAGGGATTCGTGATAGCAGGCCTCGCCAAGCCCATATGGGCAGAACACGAACCGGTCACAGCAGAAGCTTCTGCTGCACTCTGTGCAGTGGAATTCTGTAGAGAGGTTGGCATTCACGACATTCTCTTGGAAGGGGACTCTCTAATGGTAGTGAAGGCCATAAATGATCCAAACCCAAACTGGCTACGGTATGGGCAGCTCATAGAAGACACCAGATTGGCTTTGGGGTCCCTCCGTAGATGGAACGTTCGCCATGTCAAACGAGAAGCCAATTCAGCGGCTCATGAAATGGCCCAGCACGCTTTAAAGATCTCAACTGACCAAGTGTGGCTTGAAGAACCCCCCCAGTGTATTCTTGACATTGTTATTTTAGAGCAATTAGCTCTATCTATGTAGGGCTTTGTCCCGCATTTCTCAGTTTTATCTGAATAAAGATTGCTTTCTCTCAAAAAAAAAAAAAAAGAGTTGAATTTTACTGTCAAAAAAATAATATTTAAATGCAAGTAGCGAAAGAAATAGATAATCTGTTGAAGATAATAGAGAAAAAGTAGTAGGTAAAGTAGATAGTTGTACTTTTTCAGTAGCTATTCTGACTATTATTACTGGAGATGGTCTAATATAACAATTATTTAGTTCAAGTCTTCATTGGTGTGAAAACTAGTTGTTTAAAAAAAAAAAAAAAAAAACTATTTTAAGACATAATTAATGAAAATATAAGTTTTAAAAATACAATTAAGTGTTTAATAAAATTTATGATGAAAAAAAAAAATGTTCTTTAAACTATTTTTAAAATAGTGTGTTTTGAAATGCACTATTTTGCTTGTTGCTTAAAGACATGAATTTTTTTTATCCTCTCCAACTATTATTGCTTTCATACTCTCAACTATTATTTTAGTGGTTTAATGGCTCAAGGAAATCCTCAAAGTGATTAGGCATATACTAGGGTATAGATTCGAATCTCAGCAATGGAGAATCCCCACATATCCCTAATTAGTATTAACCATCTTCATTCTTATTGATGCCCTTGGTGGGGCTGGATCAGGCTGTGACTCAATCGAACTTGAGTGCACATGCGGTTCCTACTGTCTAAACCCCTACTATGCGGCTCTCAACGGGTAAGTAGTAGGTGCTACTATGGTCATTCACAAATAGAATAGTCACAATTGGTCTCCCAGCCTACTTTTTTAGCTAAATAATAATAATAATAATAATAATTTCTTTCATACGCCTAAACATACACTTTCTATGATTTTGTTAAAATGTGCACTTTAACCTATGAATCAAAAGTCATACCCACTGAGAAATAAAAAGAATAGCACTCATAATAGAACAAGAAACAGTAGGGATGGCATACAAATGGTGAGCTGTATCTATCATGGTTAAATCAATGTTAACCTATGAATCAAAAGTCATACCCACCAAGAAAAGAATAGCACTCATAATAGAACAAGAAACAGTAGGGATGGCATAAAAATGATGAGCTGTATCTATTATGGTTAAATCAATGAACATGTAGCAGGTAGCTTATAAACAGAGAGAGAAAATGCTTATCCTTTATTCAAATAAGCATTTCGAGGATGATTTAACCTCCAATTCAACATGAACTAACATTCCACTCAAAACGTACTTACCCTTCCATCTAAACTTCATTTTTTACTCCTCAACTAACATCAATTCTAACAACTCAAAAAGAAAAATACAAACAAATTCGGTTACAACAACTAACTTCCTTTATTACACGTCACTCTTCCCAGAATGTCTTCTGCCAGCTGCCTTTATCCCCTGATTCAACTACTTGCCATCTGTCACCTATTTCCTCCTCATTTCTTGCAAGGTTGCCACGTCCTTGCAATTCTGCCACGTCTTGCACAACACATGTGACTGAACATTGAGGGGTTGCATGGTAATAATAACCCAACATTTATTCAAATTGAAGAAATAAAAGTTTTATTTTTATTTTTAAACTTTTGTCAAAAAGTGCATTTTTGTTATTTTTAGGCATTCTAAATCCTTAAAAGCGCTTTTAATTTTTTTACTAAACGAGTATTTTTTTTTTAATCTAACTTTTTGAGTGATAAACGCATTTTTAAGCCCTTTAAACGCAGTAAACGTGAAAATAAAGTTCAAACTTCAAACATCTTTTTTAATAACATGTTAAATTATCATTTATCTTAAAAATTTAAAATTATAAAAATAAAAAAATTAAATTATTTAATTTAGATTTGAATAAATTAAAATCTAGCTCTTTTCTCAAACCATTTACTGAAAACAGACCCCAATTTTTAGTCTTTAAGTGGTAGCTCAATCGGCTATGAACCACACCTAATAAAGGGGAGGTCACTAGTTTGAATCCCTCCTCCCCTTCCCTTGTGTGAACATGTCAAAAAAAAAAAAAAAAAAAAAACACCAATTTTTATTTTTTATTTTAAATTTTTATGAGCCCTCAAACAAAAACTTTGAGATTCGAGAACACTTTAGCTATGTTTGGCAAAGGAAAGCCCCGCACTGTAACTGGAACAGCACTGTTCCAGCTACAGTGCAGGGCTGACATTTGGCCAGCTTTTTCATTTTTTTTTTTAATTTTTTAAGCAAAATAAAAAAAAAATAAAAAAAAATAAAAAAACAGAGGGGAAAGATGGGGTGGCTCCAGCCACCCCCTTGGCCAAAAATGGGGTGGTCGATGGGGTGGTTCCAGCCACCCCTTGGCCAAAATGGGGTGGCCGGACCACCCCATTTTTGGCCAAGGGGGTGGCTGGAGCCACCCCCTGGCCGATCTGGGGGTGGTCGAACCACCCCCGTGGCCAAGGGGGTGGTTCGGCCACCCCCTTGGCCCAAAAAAAAAAAAAAAAAGGATCGGTGCATTTGGGGGTGGCCGGACCACCCCCAAGGGGCTGGGGGTGGTTTCGGCCACCCCATACCGGCCGTATGGGGTGGTCGGACCACCCCCAAGGGGCTGGGGGTGGTTTCGGCCACCCCATACGGCCGGTATGGGGTGGCCGAAACCACCCCCAGCCCCTTGGGGGTGGTCCGGCCACCCCCAAATGCACCGATCCTTTTTTTTTTTTTTTTTTTTTGGGCCAAGGGGGTGGCCGGACCACCCCCTTGGCCACGGGGGTGGTTCGACCACCCCCAGATCGGCCAGGGGGTGGCTCCAGCCACCCCTTTGGCCAAAAATGGGGTGATCCGGCCACCCCATTTTGGCCAAGGGGTGGCTGGAACACCCCATCTTTCCCCTCTGTTTTCTTTTTTTTTTTTTTTTTTTTAATATTTTGCTTAAAAAATTAAAAAATTAAAAAGCTGGCCAAATGTCATCTCCGCACTGTAGCTGGAACAGTGCGGGGCTTTCTTTTGCCAAAAGCTTTTGAGCACTCGTTTATAATTCTTGGAATGGAATTATGCACAGATGTCAAACCAAGCAACACGCGGCACACTATGGAGTTTGCAGAAGGAACTAGGGTCGGAAAATTAGTGCCATGCCATGCAAGAGAGAAGAGACAATCATTGAAAGCATTTTGATGACAATTGTGACGAAAATGCTCAGCCTCAACCAAGTTGCATCAATCAACTGCCACTGTGTTAAGTATGACTTGAATTAAAAGTCATGGTGGGACCCAATATTTTGTCTCCTTCTTCAAGTAGGAGAGGTTTTTTGGTTCAACCGGTTTACTCCTTTTGGGTTTAGGAGACTTTTGTCCAAGTTTGTTTTGGAGTCCTTCTCCTATGTGTTATTGGACTCCTTGTTTGACTTATAGTAGAAATCCTAGACCAACATGTAAAAGGAGAGTTAAGCTTCTATATAAGGAACAAAGCACAAGGTGAATTTGTGTGTGTGCCAAAAACGTGAAGCACCAAAGGGAGGAGAAAAAAGAGAGAAAAAGTGAGAGTAAGAAAGAGAGTGTTTTTTCCCTTTTTTGTTATTATTCTCCTTTGGGTAAAGTGAGAATTGGGTGTATTTGGGGCTTTGGGTTTGAGTGGTTTTCTCACCCTGTTACTCTCTTGTACTCATCTTTTGATAGTGAATTTTCTCCGGGTCGTCTCCGCCGGTGGATGTAGGCTTGTTAAGCCGAACCACTTAAATCTTTGTGTCGTGTGTGATTGCTTATCTTTGTTATTCCGCATTCTTCTTATTTTTCGCATCTCACGGGTCTTGGGAAATAGGATTAATTTCCTAACAACTGGTATCAGAGCTTTTGGTTCGAGTGGGAGCGATGGCAGGTGAAGAAGGAAAGATGGGAATCGAGAAATTCGACGGCAAAGATTTTGGGTTTTGGAAGGTACAGATTGAAGATATTCTTTACGGGAAGGATCTTCATCAACCTCTTTTGGAAGAACAACCTGACGACATGGATGATAGCGAGTGGGCTCTGCTTGATCGTAAAGCCCTAGCAGTTATCAGGTTATCACTGTCAAAATCAGTTGCACACAACGTTGTAAAGGAGAAGACAGCAGCAGGTCTAATGGCGGCTTTGTCAAGCATGTATGAGAAGCCGTCGGCTAACAACAAGGTGCATCTGATGAAGAAATTGTTCAACCTAAAGATGGCGGAAGGGGCTTCGGTGGCACATCATCTCAATGAGTTCAACACCATCACAAATCAATTATCCTCGGTGGAAATTAATTTTGATGATGAGGTTCGCGCGTTGATCGTCTTGGCATCTTTGCCAAATAGCTGGGAAGCAGTGAGGATGGCTGTGAGTAACTCTGTAGGAAAGAGTAAACTAAGCTATGAAGACGTCAGGGATTTGATTCTCAGTGAAGAGGTTCGCAGAAGAGATGCGGGTGAAGCCTCTTGTTCTGGTGCTGCTTTAAACCTCGAGACTCGGGGCAGAGGACAAGATAGAAACTCTGGTCAAGGCAGATCAAATTCCAGAAAAGGGAGAAGCAAATCTAGATTCAGACAACAACCTGAGTGTTGGAACTGTGGCAAGATTGGCCACTACAAGAAGAATTGCAGGGAACTGCGGAAGGAGACTGAGAACGATTATGCAAACGTAGTGACAGAAGAAGTATATGATGCCCTACTTCTATCTGTTGACAGTCCCCTTGATTCTTGGGTCTTAGATTCAGGAGTATCTTTTCATACGACAGCGATCCGTGAAATTCTCGAGAACTATGTTGCTGGAGATTTCGGGAAGGTGTATTTGGCTGACGGAACGACGCTGGATGTTGTGGGCCTAGGCGATGTTCGCATTAAAGTTCACAGTGACTCGGTATGGAAGCTACAGAAGGTCAGGCATGTTCCTGAACTGAAGAAGAATCTGATTTCAGTAGGACAGCTTGATGAAGAAGGGCATTCAATTCATTTCCATGGTGGAAAGTGGAAGGTCAGCAAGGGAGCCATGATTTTGGCTACTGGTCATAAAACAAATACTCTCTATATGACCATGAACAGCAAGGATACAGATGCTGTTGTAGATACGACTGCTGACTCAAAACTATGGCACCGAAGGCTTGGGCACATGAGCGGGAAAGAGATGAAGGTACTTATGTCAAAAGGGAAACTACCGAGGTTAAAGTCAGTTGAGTCTGATTTGTGTGAAGGCTGCATCATAAGGAAGCAGAAGAAGGTGAGTTTCGCGGAAGTTGGCAAAGCACCTAAGCTTGGAAAGCTGGAGCTGGTACACACGGATTTGTGGGGTCCAGCACCAGTGGCATCTCTTGGAGGCTCGCGGTATTACATCACATTTATTGATGACTCAAGCAGGAAGGTATGGGTTTATTTCTTGAAAAGTAAATCTGATGTATTTGAGACTTTTAAGAAATGGAAGGCCATGGTTGAGACTGAAACGGGCTTGAAGCTCAAGCGTTTGAGATCAGACAATGGAGGAGAATACGAAGACAGGGGGTTTAAACAGTTTTGTGCAGTGAATGGGATTAGAATGGAGAAAACTATCCCAGGAATGCCGCAGCAGAATGGCGTGGCTGAGTGCATGAATAGAACTCTCAATGAGCGTGCTAGGAGTATGAGGTTGCATGCTGGGTTACCAAAGACTTTCTGGGCTGATGCAGTGAGCACTGCTGCATACCTGATAAATAGGGGGTCTTCCGTTCCCCTGAGCCATAGACTACCGGAAGAAGTCTGGAGTGGAAAAGAGGTAAATCTTTCACATCTGAAAGTTTTTGGTTGTGCTTCGTATGTCCATGTTGAGTCTGATACCATGAGTAAACTAGATGGTAAATCTAGTAAGTGTTTCTTCATTGGATATGGAGATGAGGCCTTTGGTTATCGATTTTGGGATGATCAAAATCGGAAGATCATTAGAAGTCGGAATGTGACTTTTAATGAGTGTGCTATGTACAAGGATGGGTCAAGTGCAGAACCTGAAGTTACAGAGCAGGAACTGAAGAAGTCTGAGTTTGTTAACTTAGATGATCTTTCTAAAAGTACAGTGCAGAAAGAGAAACAATTCGTGGAGGTGGAGCTTGATAAACAGTGTTCACTCACGGATGAATGTGATGACAGAAAATCTTCAAGAAACTTACAGCACCGGGAAGAGTCTTATTCTTTAGCAAGAGGCAAAGAGAAACAGGATCGAAAAGCAACAAAGAGGTATGGCTTTGAAGATATGGTTTCTTTTGCTCTAACGGCTTGTAGTGGAGATCCATCGTCTACTCAGAATAGTACACTGAAAGAGGTGGAGTTACTACGGAGAGGTAAAACTTGGGAATCTGGAGAATTACCCAAAGGAAAGAAGGCTAAAGGGTGTAGATGGGTCTACAGGAAGAAAGAGTCATCGGATAAAGCTGTATGGTCGACAGGACAGATAGGGAGGCATGGTGCTATGTCTAAACCAAGTCCTATGCTCAAGTTCAAGAGGTACTTGGACTTGAGTGACACTTGTAGAGTGTGATTGCCCTTGGGGGCTGAGGCGGAGACAATCGGACGAGACACGTTTTGGTAGACTTGATGGGATTCAAGTCAAGGTGGAGATTGTTAAGTATGACTTGAATTAAAAGTCATGGTGGGACCCAATATTTTGTCTCCTTCTTCAAGTAGGAGAGGTTTTTTGGTTCAACCGGTTTACTCCTTTTGGGTTTAGGAGACTTTTGTCCAAGTTTGTTTTGGAGTCCTTCTCCTATGTGTTATTGGACTCCTTGTTTGACTTATAGTAGAAATCCTAGACCAACATGTAAAAGGAGAGTTAAGCTTCTATATAAGGAACAAAGCACAAGGTGAATTTGTGTGTGTGCCAAAAACGTGAAGCACCAAAGGGAGGAGAAAAAAGAGAGAAAAAGTGAGAGTAAGAAAGAGAGTGTTTTTTCCCTTTTTTGTTATTATTCTCCTTTGGGTAAAGTGAGAATTGGGTGTATTTGGGGCTTTGGGTTTGAGTGGTTTTCTCACCCTGTTACTCTCTTGTACTCATCTTTTGATAGTGAATTTTCTCCGGGTCGTCTCCGCCGGTGGATGTAGGCTTGTTAAGCCGAACCACTTAAATCTTTGTGTCGTGTGTGATTGCTTATCTTTGTTATTCCGCATTCTTCTTATTTTTCGCATCTCACGGGTCTTGGGAAATAGGATTAATTTCCTAACACACTGCACTCACGTCTCCATCTATATGATCTCCAATTGCTCAGTACTCCATTTTCTGCATAACCAAACACCATTTAGAAACCAAAACCCATGTCTTTGATCATGTCGTTTCTGATCTCTGCAATTCTCTTCGTTTTGATCATCTGCTGTTCAACCCCATTTGCGGTTTGCGATGATAAGCCCTCGGCTTACGAAGTTCTTCAAGACAACAACTTTCCGGTCGGCCTTCTCCCCAGAGGTGTAACAGGGTACGAAATAAACAAAAAAACAGGGGAGTTCTCTGCCTACTTCAATGGAAGCTGTAGCTTTTCCCTTGAAAATTCGTATCACCTCAAGTATGAGCCCACCATAAAGGGCGTGATATCCGAAGGCAAGCTCAAGAATTTGAAGGGTGTGACTGTGAAGGTGGTCTTCTTGTGGCTCGAGATTGTGGAAGTGGTTCGCAACGGCGACGAGCTCCAGTTCTCCGTCGGAGTTGCTTCCACTGGCTTTCCGGTGGAGAATTTTGTGGAGTGTCCGCACTGTGGGTGTGGAATGAAGTGTAATAAATCCAGTGATTTTGTGTCTTCTTTTTAGGTGAGAAAATTCGAATATTAAGGAGAGAAAGAGGGTTCACATCAAGAGCTTTGCCACTAAGGGCAGAAAGGTCAATGTCCTACGTACTCTAAATGCTTAATTAGTTTATAATTTATGGCTTTATTTATTTATTTATTTTTTTTTGACATATTCGCATAAGAGGAAGTAGGGGGGTTCGAACTAGTGACCTCCACTTTATTAGACGTGATCCCAGCCTATTGAACTACCTTTTGAAGACAATTTATGGCCTTTTTCGTTTAATTGGAGTGATACAATTTTTATTATAATTTTTATACAACTAATGCGACGATCCATAATTAGAGAAGAAATAACTAAAAATGTATGATTAATAAGTTAATCACTAATTAATTACATTAATTTATCAAATTTTTTCTTTAATTATCACACCAATTATAACGAAAATTTATAATTGATAAAATGATTAATGAATGCATATAGAGTTAATAATAATTAATTCTTTAATTATTTTTATCATGGACTGATAAATGATAAATCAATTTATAAAAAGGTCCTCCTAGTAAAACCATGGAAGCTCAATACAAGGAAGTGAAAAAGGGTCGCCGGCCGGAGATTGATAGCATCTTCCCAAGAGAGAAGAGAGGGACTCAGCGGTATATAAAAGGAATATCCTTCCGTTTATCAATATATATATAATATCCCTACAACTTCCTCCCACCAGCCTCAACACAACCAAACGGTCAAACTCCCATCTAACACACACACACACAAACACACAGAGAAGTTTGAACAGAAGAAAAATGGGTTCCATCTTCCAACGAAAACCCATCTCTCCTATGGCAATTCCATGCCTAATAATCTTCTTCTTTCTGATCTCTATGTCAACCCCATCTGCGGCGCTGACGGCATACGAAGCTCTTGAAGAATACGACTTCCCAGTCGGCATTCTTCCCAAAGGCGTATTGGGCTACGAACTTGACAGCTCAACAGGTAAATTCTCAGTGTATCTCAACGGTACATGTACTTTCACCATTGATTCTTACGAGCTCAAGTACAAGTCGACGATAACGGGAGTGATAGCAAAAGACAAGATCTCAAGCTTGAGTGGCATCAAAGTTAAGGTACTCCTCTTCTGGCTCAGCATTGTCACAGTCACTCGTGAAGATGATGAGCTTGCATTCTCTGTGGGGATCGCTTCTGCAGATTTTGCTGTCATTAATTTCGAGGAGAGCCCGACCTGTGGATGTGGGTTTGATTGTGTTAATGTTGTGAAAGGAAGGAACATTAAGCCCACTAATCTTGTGTCAGCTTGAGCTTTAAGATAATTAAATAACATGATAATTATTAATTACCAATAATTACCTAGGTTAGCAATCTGTATGCTTATGTACTTTGTCTTGATGTACATTTTGATCTCTGAAATGGGTTTTTTTTTTTTTTTTTTCTTGATATGTTTTGAATTTGTGCATCTTGTTCGTATGAGTTTGTGTTGGTTGAATTATTGTTTGTAAAGCATTTTGACTTGCTGGTTAACCTCAAACGGTATGTTTACTCTTTATTTATTATTATTATTATTATTTTTCCTCTTTTGAGTTGAAAGTCAGAATAATAATTGAGTTTATATGATTGTTACATATCAGGATTTACAGAAATTTATAGGGGAATTTCAGTTTCTGAAATTTCAGATTTAGGTCGTCTATCTGTCATCTAAAAGATCATAATCCAATTGTTACTGTATTTTGAGAGAGAATTTTAATTTTTTGGAAAAGGGTGAAAAATGACCGTGTGGGTTAAAAGAATCTTAATGAAAATGTTTTCACTTTAATCAGGTAGTCATTAGATTGTGTGCACAACAAATTAGCCCTAAACACTTACCATAATTATTAATGCCAAACTTTGGTTAGGCAAATTAAGAACCAATGGTCCTAGTGTAATTATAACAGGAGGTACATATGATTGAGCATTTGTAATTTTTTTTTTTTTTTGAAACCTGAATATAATTTATTGATAAGAGCTTTGCTTTGCACTAACACGTGGTAAAACACTAGAAGGAAAATCTGCCACCCATAGTTTTTCAGATGACAAATGTAAAGCCAATTTTGCCAAACTATCAGCCACCTCATTGACACAGCGGGGGATGTGTTCAACTTTCCAATCTTGGAACTACAACAGATGGGTCTTCATAGCCTCCATTACCAATCCGAAACTCCCCATCCAAGACCCGCTCCTGCTAAGACGCTGCACAATCTCCAAAGCATCTCCTTCAAGAATAATCTTGTGCCAATCCAGATTGCTTGCCACCATGACTGCTCGACTTGCTGCCAAGGCCTCTACCGTAGTAGGATCTTGTATGAACGCCTTCGTGTCACAATACATCGCCAACACTTCGCCCCTATGATTCCTCGCCACTACGCCCAGACCCACTCTCTTCGTCTCTTTTTCCACAGCAGCATCCCAGTTGAGTTTGATATAGCCCTCCGGAGGAGCCTTCCACATTAAAACAGGATTTTGAGCAGGTAATTGTTCTGGTGCAGCTTCCATTACTCCATGGGACCCAGCCGCTTCATAGAACTCTATCTGTTCACGTGCTTGTCGAAGAACCATGGAAGGAGTGGACAAAGCTTCACCATGAACCACCCTATTTCGTCGGAACCAAAGCTGCCTCGCCACTACTGCGAACAGTTGCAACTCAGCTTTCTCGAGCATTCCCATTAGCTGTTTTACTAACATTTTAAAATCAGCAGCCTCACTATTACATTTATGAATTTTTCTTGAACTTTCCAGCCACACATCTCTTGCTGAGGGACAACTCCAAAGGATGTGCACCATATTTGCTAGCGCGGCTTCAATCTCTGTTCGCGTGAATTCAGCCACCAACTGGTCATTCATCTCTTTGGTAACCCGAGCCCCAACTCCCTCCAGGCATTCCTCTACTCCATAACACCCTTCCGTGGAATAAAGCTTCTGGAAAAATTCCACAAAGGCCCGCCTCACTTCATGCATTTCTGTTTTTTCATCTCCATTCTCATCCTTGATGCTTGTGATTTTGTTTTTTTGGCGCCTCTGGTTTGCCCAGGCATGAAAGAAAGCAGTATTACGATCTCCCTTGACAAACCACGTTTGCTTGGCCCTTTGTTTCCACTTAACCTCCTCTTGATCCAGAATTTGGGCTATCTCCTTCTGTAGTTTTTTGATGAGTGCTTGATTAGGAGGACCTACAGCTCCTTGCAATGCCGTAAGCTGACTGGTTTTTTCCTTTAGAATTTTTTCAGCTCCCCCATGTTTTCTTTTACTCCACGTTGTCAGCTCCTTTTCACATTTTTGGAGGTTTTCAACAACATGGCCCAACATACTCCCGTCTGTGCACTGTTGCTCCCACGATCTTTTTACTACATCAATAAACTCCTCATCTAGTAGCCATTTAGCTTCAAATTTAAATTTGCGCTTGTATGTCTCCCAACGAGTCCTTGTTCCAGCAAAAGTAATCATCACCGGATTGTGATCCGATGATCTTGCTGCCAAGACTTGTACCTCCACATCTCTAAAAGCAGCACACCATTCTTGATTGGCCAATGCTCGATCAAGGCGCTCTCTTGTAAAACTCCCGTCCTCTCTTGCATTATTCCACGTAAACTTAGGGCCTATAAACCCCAGGTCGCACAGTTGACAGTCTTCCAGAGTGGTGCAGAACATTTCCATTTGCCCCTCCTTCCTCCATGCCGCTCCCCATTTTTCGGAATTGTCAATTATCTCATTGTAATCCCCCACACTTAGCCAAGGACTAGGTGCACAGTTTCTGAGATGTTTTAACAAACTCCAACCCTCATGCCTTTTCCCCACCTCAGGATGGTCATAAAAGCCAGTGAACTTCCACTCAAGCCCGTCTTCCTCCGATGATATTGTCGCATTAATATGTCGCCGGGAGTAATTTTGTATGGATAGTTGACCTTCTTTTGCCCATAGAAGTGCCAAGCCCCCACTCCTTCCCACTGAATCAACTGCAAATAAGCCTTCAAATCCCAGTTTCAGTCGAATCCATTCCATTTCTTTCGCTGTTCTTTTTGTTTCAATGAGAAACAAAAAGTTGGGTTTCTTTTCCTTTGCTAATTGGCAAAGGTCTCTCACTGTCCAGGAGTTCCCAAGCCCCCGACAGTTCCAACTTATAAGGATCATGGAGTTTGGCGGGGCTGCTCCGCAGCCTCCACCAATTCCATGACTTGTGGGACATGCACCCCATTATCTTCCTCTGTAACCCCCTCTATCTCCAGACGAGCAGACTTAGCGCCTTCCGTTCGTAGCTCTACCCCTAGGCTGTCACGAGCTTTTCTCTTCCAAACACGTACACTGGTTCCCCCTGGAGAATCAACCATGGTCGTCAAATGTAATCCTGTAATCTCATCCGTCTGAACTTTATCTCTTTCATCTACTTTCTGGTTCAGCAGACCCTCACCCCTCCCACCGCCTGGTTGAAATCCTACGCCTCCTTTGCGACCTGGGCCCAATTCAAAGTTGTTCCCCCAACGTCCCATTTGGTCTGGCCCATGGGCTCGGCCCACGTTAGTAAACACCTGTCCACGGCGCTTATTCTTACTCCCAATAGTCATACCTGCATTAATTCCCTTAGCTTGGTTATTTTCGGGAATCTTTGCTTCCTTTTGAATTTTCCCGGATACACGCCTTGATTCAGGGAATTTCACATTCAACGCCTCCTGTGATACCATAACCGGAACCTGCTCCTTCATTTTGCGCTCCTTATTCAATTTCGGGGAGAGATTTGAATTAGCATTTATTCTTGGCATTGATTCTCCACTCCTTTCCTTATGTGGCGAGTTAACGCTCCTAGGTTTCCCTGAGGATCCGCTACTTGCCATATCAGATTGCTGTGTGTCGTCCGGTACCGGCTCCTTATGCTCCGGCATCCATGCTCCATTCCCTGTTCTGGCAGTGCTATCTCCAGGTTTTTTACGTCCCTCCTCCGCACGAATCCAAAGACCCCACTCCTTAACTCCATCGCTAATGTTCATTCTACGATTCTGATTAGCAATACAACCCTTCGCTTCATGAATGATACGCCCACAATGGAAGCAGAAAAGTGGAAGTTGTTCATATTTAAAATTAACCCATACAGACTTCCCTCCCAATAGAAGGGCCCTTCTACGTTCCAGAGGCTGGGTGAGATCAAGAGTGACCCGTAAGCGGAGGCTCCTCCCCCATCCAGCCCCGTCTCCTGCTACATCCACTTCTTCAAGTGCCCCCAGAGATTCTCCAATTTTGGTTCCCACCGCTCTTGACATACACAGAAGTGGCATGTCATGAACCTGGATCCAAAATGGGGAATGAGTGAAGTCCATACGTGATGGCGGAAGATGCCCATCAAATTCTTTGAGTACAATGATCTGGCGCTCGAAAGACCACGGTCGTCCTGCCATAACCCTCTTCTTAATAAGTTCATCTGAAAACTCAAAGATCCATAGGTTGTCTTGTAACTCCTAGAATTCAACACATCCTTCCGCCCTCCACACCTGTGAGAGAACACTTCTGAATGCTTCCTTATTAATTTTTTTGTCCGTCCAGATCCTTCCCACCAGGCAATGTTCTCCTTGTTGTCTTGCCTCAAAAACATCCTCTTCAGTTATCGGAATTCCCACCTTGTCTCCTTTCGTTAGGGAGTTTCCTTCACCTAAAAATTCACCTTCTTCTGCCATCATTATGGCTATATCTTCGGTTAAAAAACCACAATCACTCCACTTCCGGTAATCGGATGGAGACTATCCCTCACCACTAGCAGATTCTCTCTTGGATTCCTGGTCGAAACCCTAAAGAAAAACGCTAGAGAGAGGACTGACCAAAAGTTACAGTTCAAGAGTCATACTATCTCATGTTACTCAGTGCCCATTACTATCTCATGTGAGTAATACCTGCCGGCTAATTAATCATGGAGAGGAATTTTATTTTATTTTTTAAAATTTTTTTTGAGTACTCCAATATCTTAGTATTGTAGCCTTGAATTTGTCTTCAAAAGGGGAAATGACGTCCTTAAGAGGTAATTTAATCGATTGGAATCATGCTTAATAAAGTAGAGATCACTAGTTTAAATCTCTCTTCCCTTTTTTGCAGACATATAAAAATATATGAAAAAAAATATAGTTTACCCCCTGAAGTTTTAGGAAATTTTAAATTTTAACCTCAAAGTTAAAAAATTGGCAATTTACTCCCCTGAAGTTTCAAAAATTGACAATTTAAACCTTCCGTTTAATTTTTCTGTCAAAATGGACGGAAATCTATGAAATTACATCATTACCCTTAGGCTTTTTAAAAAAAAATTCTATCCAATTTAACGGAAAGTTTAAATTGTCAATTTTTGAAACTTCAAGAGAATAAATTGCCAATTTTTAAACTTTATAGTTAAAATTAAAAAACTTTTGAAACTTTGAGGGATAAACTCAATTTTTTTCATATATATATATATATATATATATATAGCAATCCGACACCCGAGGAGCTCTCTTTTTCTTTTCTTTTTTTAATTTACTTTTTCTCTTTGGTCTGCAACTCAAAAGTTAAATTTATTGAGCTCCGCTCCTCTACACCACTTACACGTCACCCAGTCATCACTTTTAGCCTCCACCGCTTCCATCAACACCCTCCGCCACCGTATGTACGTGCACACCAGCTCCGACACGTGTGTGTTGCCCTCGCCACTGCCTTTGCCGCTTTTTTTTTGGTTCATGCGTCAAATCATCGGCTTTGTCTGTTCTTACACACAAGAATTCCATAATTGATACCTTCTTCTTGCCCCATATAAAGAACGCCAAATCTAGTTGTAGTTCCTGTTAAAGTGTCCACCAAGCATTCATTTCCTTTTCGAAGTTGATACAGACACAATACAAACTCTATTTATAATTAATTTTTTTTTTATATGTAAAAAAAAATTAAATTTTAAATTAAATAAATTGTCTTTTTTCTCAAATTTTTAGAATTTCAGAATCATGCCTATCAATTTTTTTCTTTTTTAAATGATATGTAGGAGAAAAATTGGCCATTAATTAAATTTGCATTTCTACCCCATAATCAAACACGAAGACGGTGCTTGCTTCTCCATGACAGCTCCAATCCAACCACCAACGGTGCTCATTTCTTTGCTGTGGCTCTCAAATTAGTGTGTAACTATAATAATTGTTGTTAAGGATGTTTCTCCTTTCGCTCACTTCCCTCTACAAACCACCTTTGTCGCACCCAAATTTCTTGACATGTGTAAAAAAATTTATTAAGACGGACTATTTTCAATAAAATATTTTTTCAAACTGGATTGTATGCGTTTTCTTTAATTTAGTCTATAAAAGTGACATATGTCTATTTTTTTAATATTACGTGACATGCACATGAGTTTAAAAAATTTACTCTAATTTTGTCTCTACTATTAAAAAAACATGTGCATCTTACATGTTCAAGAGACACATATTATTTTTATAGACTAAGTTGAAGAAAATTACTCCACCAGTGTAAAGGAAAACTTTGTCCGACCATTTATTATGCCATTTCCTTTTTTCTTTTAGGTTTTTCTTAACTTTTCTAATTGAATTGGTGCTTTTTTTTTTACATGTCCGCATAAGAGGGAGAAGAAAAATTCGAACTAGTGACTTCTGCTTCGTTAAGCGTAGATTAAACTATCTTGGGGACAATTTGTGCTTATTGTTTAGCTGCCATTATCTTTTTTTTTCTTTTTTTTTTGTGTGTGTATTTATTTGGTTTAATCTTTTCCCTCCCCTTTCCCTTTTATTGGTAAAAAAAATAACTAAATAAAAATCTGTCCTGGCGTGCATATGTTCACGTCCTTGGTTTGACCAAAATAGTGGCCACGTGCTCGGCCCAGAAAGCAGCGCGCAGCACGTTTTGTTATATATAATTCACAGGGACAGCCGCACAGGCACTAACTTCCCAAATACGACATCGTATTCAATTTCAGTCTACGTAGCCTATTTTTCCACTTCATCTTTTGTTGGCTTCCAAACAAACCCAACATTGCTATTTTTCTCCAGGAAACAACAAATTTTCCCACACGCAAACAGAGAAAAAATTCGCACAAACAAAACGACATGTCTCTCACGACAGTTCTCACCGTCTTCCTCCTCCTCCTCCTATCACCGCTCGCCATGTCCTCCCGGGCAACCATCACCGACGAAGTAACGTCGGCGTACGAAGCTCTCGAGGAATTCAACTTCCCCATGGGTCTCCTCCCCAAGGGTGCCGTGGGCTACGACCTGGATCGAACCACAGGCAAATTCCGCGCCTTTCTCAACGGTTCGTGCAGTTTCTCTCTCGAGGGCTCGTACCAGTTGAGTTACAAGTCCACCATCAGCGGCTATATTTCCAAGAACAGGCTCACCAGCCTGACTGGTGTCAGCGTCAAGGTCTTGTTCCTGTGGCTGAACATCGTGGAGGTGGTGAGGAGCGGGGACGAGATTGAGCTCTCTGTGGGGATTGCCTCGGCGTCGTTTCCTCTTGATAATTTCTTCGAGTGCCCGCAGTGTGGGTGTGGGTTGGATTGCAATAATGGGCAAGTAAGGAAATTTAAATTGAACCCTTTTGTTTCTTCTTCTTAAGGAGATGTTTGGAACCGCAAAAGGATGTTCTTTGTGGGATTTGGATGGTGGGTTTTGGTTCAAATGAGATTAATTGAAATGGATTTCCCTTATTATTGCAAATAATGAATTTGAAGGTGTATTTTAGTTTACCAAGTTTGAGCTTTTACTTTTGATTTTGTGCTTGTTTATATGTATTCTCATGAAATTTGATTTGTAGAATGTAGAGAGAAACCCGCAAACGACAATTAATAGGTACTTCAGTTAGTTTTGTATTCAGGGAATATGATTATGATCTTGTTTTTTGAAACAATGAAGGTTGGAGGAGAGAACAGAAACATGTTGAGGAGGCTGTTTTCATGTTAAATGGGAACCTTCGCATAGACTCTAGCGAGATATTTGTGCCTTGTGAAGGAAATAGGAATAGGCGAATAGGAATTTGTCCAAAAAATTTTGAGCTGAATAGCTTTATTGAATTTGATTTTATATTCAAAGTAGCTACATTTGAAACACAGGTCAGAACTTCTTGTCAAACTGCCTCAAAAGGTGAAGTTCCTTCAGAGCTTAGCTATATCCATGATCTGATTGGCTTCCTTAGCAATTCTCAGATATGGAGGCTTTAGAATTTATCATGGTGTAATACATGCTGGTTGAATAATAGGCTGATTATGGATCTTGCTTGGCTGTTTCCAAAGTGTTTTGAAGGAAACTGTCCAATCAGGGAAGCAACCTTGACCAGAAATATTAGATTTCTTTCTAAATTTCATGGGGAGGATTTAGGTACAGTTCAATTAATGATCAGTTTGAGATTATTTAGACAGTTTTTAGCTGAAGTGCAGCTTGGAGTTCAGTGTAGCGAAAAGGCGTCCTACAAATAGTGTAATTTCATAAAATTAATCTAGGGTTGTTTGGCTGTTATATTTGTTGATGTTCCACTTGCATTGCAGCAAACGAATCTCCACATCTTCTTTAGTTTTTAGGTTTCAACTCTTACCATAAAAATTTCAAGTCCTTCAGAGTTGTTGGATGAGGCTTAAATGGATGTGATAGTGTTGATGGCTTGTTATTATTATCATTGAAGAATTTGAAGTAATGCATGATATGAAATCAACATCAAAATACTGACATTACTTTAGAGAAGTACTCCCTGTAGTACTGGAGGAATCATTTCAGGAAAGAGAGATTCTTTCCTTTTTATTTTCTTTCAAAGAAATGTTATTTAGTAAACTGTTATACGATTGAGATGATGTGGCAATAAAAATCAGCCTTGAATTTCTTTTGACAAGTCCTTGTTGATTCAACGACTAATTTTTACTATTACGTCATCTCAATTGTCTAGTAATTGTATAACAGTCTACTAAATAGTATTACTCTTTCTTTTATCTTGATGAGGATTAACTTCATTGATTTTTTCTACTTTCATACGAAACTAATTAAGAAGCTATTAGTTTCATAGAAAGAAAGTGTGTGAGGGCGGGAGAGAAAAAATGAAAATAAATAAATAAATAAGTATGCTCTGTATTCAGGAGATGGTTGTTAGTTTGAACTATCCGTGCTTCCTAGTACATGCTTGCCTCTCAATGAAGCTAATCCATTTGCTATATTACCTGTGCATCTTGCTTGCTAAGAGTAACCTTTGTTCATCTAAGACGTAAGAAATCTTTAGGTTTTGATATAGATCATAAAGAATTGATGATGAATGTTACAGCAGTTTGTAAATTCAGAGGATCTCTGCATCATGTTAGTGCTAGATGTTAAGAGTAACTGTCTTAAGCTCAGATTAAGGAAGCAGCACAAATGCTTTAAAATGATTATATAATTTTGAGACAAGAAAACCAAGTAAATGACAAGTACAACACTATAAGAATGGTGTAGTGACTGAAATATGCATGTTTTATGTAGACTCGACTTCTAGCATGCTATGAGATGAAATGGACTAAATTTTTGAGTCATGCTGTAGAGATGAAATGAGCATACTCCTGGTTATACACCTTGAATTAGAATCTGCCTTCTTTGCTGTTAGTGTTGAGTGGAGGCGCCTTCATTTAAAACTCAGAAAGCCTTTCAAAAATCGGTGAAATTTTCATATTACCAATGCTGTGTTATTGGAATGCATGACATGTCTAGTTTTCTACTCATCAAGAAAGAATTAGATGTAGCTTGCTGGATGCAAGATGCTATAAGCGTAGAATTCACTCTTAAAAATTTGCTTGCAAAGGAAGGGTATTTCAGAGCTGATATGCACAGAATTAAGATTATACTTAAGTTATATAAGACACTTAGATCAAAACACGGGACAAACCAAGTGCGGGTATAGCATTTGAGCTGCAGATGTTTAGAGCTAGTTGATAACTGACAAACTAGAGGCAACTGCAGTGGCCAGTCGGCATGCAAGGGGAAGAGACAAGGACTCAAGCTGCTATGGCATTCTGTAGAGAAGCTTGACCTATGAAGCAACTTTCTCTGTAAGTCAACAGTGGATCCAGCAAAAACAAAGGTCGTTAGCTGAAACATGCATGCCATTGTTGAAGCAGTTTTTGCTTGTTTTTTCTTTTTCACTCTGCCATTGTTGCAACAGTAGTTACTGCATTTGGGGTCCAGATATTCTCTACTCATTACATTTTCAAGCCTCTGAACCTTAATCTCGGTTTCCAGTTCCCCATTTGAAAATCCAAAAAATAAAATAGCATCTTGCTAAACATTCAAAATTCTGATTAATTTTTACAATTTATTTTTAAATAAGAACATGCTCTGTCCATTGATATAGACCTCAATCATGAGACAAAGATATCAGGATGAGAACGCATCATACAGCACTCTCCTCCTTACTATAATAACCAAAAACTTTCAATGGTTCTACACTTTGCTTCTACTGCAGATACTTTAAAAAGTATATAGTCCAAAATAAATACGCAGCAAACCTTTCAAAGTGGGTTTTCTTTTCAGGTGACCAATAAAGTTTGGTTCAATGGCTTGGGATGATATTAGCTGTTTTCTCGGCCTTGTCATGCAAGTCTGCAAAGTCAGGCTAAAGTCCTCTGCCCTTTGGGCTTGCTTAGGAGTTTCCTAGGCCTAGTGACTAGACTAGTCATATCCTTTGACAAGTTGGTATATGATGGTGACCAAAGCATCCCAACAATTGATTTTATATTGCAAGACTTTAAAAAATTAGAAATTGGGGGTGTGTTTGTTCCTGTTTGTTGGTATGTTTTTTCTTCTGAAATTGAGAGATCTCGTTGCAAGAAGAAGACTCTTCCCGTCTAATATTAGAAACTAAAGCATCCCAACAATTGTTTTTTCATAAGTAAGCTCGTTTCAAATGCATGGAACTGTATTAGAAACTTCCTCCTAGTCCTAATCTGTCCAAATTAAAATTGACGCCTGGGTTCTTCATTGAAGAAAAGTAGTTATTGTAGTTGGTGAGACAATTTGTCTTGTTAATTGTTAAGGTGTGGGCAAATCAACGCATCTAGCTTCCTACAAAACGTCACAATTATTGCTTTGCCTCATTAGAAAATAGATTGCATTGCTGGATTGGAATATGGGATCAAATTAATTAATTAATTATGTGCAGGATTAGACTAATCATTTGTTAATATTTTTATTTTAAGAAGAAAAAAACATTAAAAAAAAAAAAAAAAACACAGAAAGCAAAAGTCTTAATAAACAAAATACTTTTTTTTTGCCTGACAAGCATTCTCAGCCCAGGGTTTGGTTTCAACATCTGTCTCATTAAAAAAAAAAGAAACAAAAATTATTTATTTTAATTTTTAATGAATCTAATTCTAATTAAAATTGAACTCAATTACGTCGTAGAACCAACAAGCATTCCCCATTCAATTAGGGATAAGACCAACAAGACCAAGACCAAGACCTAACAACGGTGATTATTTATATTAACATGATCAATCCACGTGTTGCAAATGGGTCAGTTAATAGGACCCATCTCCATCATTATGGAGTATTTTATAATATGAAGTTGGCAGCCAGCCGTAGGATCTTAATCAAGCCACTCGCCAACTGTTAAAAGAAGTCACCTAATTTCATGGCAGGTAGGGATGAGGATAAACTTTAGATTTTCTTTTAGTGGGAACGTGAGGAGCTCAATCAAGTATATACACACACAAGTTTTTTGGAGACAGATGTTAGATTTTTGGGTTACTTCTTGAAGGAAAGTTTAATAGATTCTAAGAATTTAATGCATAATTTATAGGATACGCCTCCCACCGGCTTATAGTTAGCTATTTGTTAATTCTTTGTGTTGATCCGAACGTTTAGATTTTCTTAACTGGTTTATAAGATTTGCGTACAAATATGTGGATCTAAAAGCCTTGTTTATATTAACATGATCAATCCACTTGTTTATATCTACAGGGGAAGCTATGGCAGCACTATAGGCAGTAGAGCTGGTGTCGAGATCTAGGCATGTTTGACGTAATTTTAGAAGGAGACTCTCTAGAAATGGTGAATGCAATCAAAGAGTGTCCTTCTTGTATTTTGAATATTATTAATTTAGAGCGTTTAGCTCTAGCTTTGTAGAGCGGTGGCTCTTGTTCTTCTCCTAAAAAAAAACAAAAATAAAAACAAAAAAGCCTTGTTATATTTTGCTCTAAGCATGGCCTACATATATGTGTTGAAGTGCCATTAACTCTTAAATTAATTATTATTAAAAAAAAAAAATCTCAAATGGAAGCCAAGCTGGAATTGATGCATCACACAACTCTGCCAACTTAATCTCATAAATAGCCTTTAATTTTTAATCAATTCCACAACTCTGCCAACGAAAGAATAGTTGTGCCTTAAACGTTGTGTGTGGTATGTATCCAACCAAAAACATCGGCCACGCTAACCGCATAATTCGAGGTATCTTCCTATGTGGTTTTGGCTCAAGTATCTTAGGAATAATTCTTTAAAAATTGGTCTTTTTTTATTATTATTTATTACATTTTTGTTATAAATAATTTATAAACAAATGCTTATGTTAACATACCAGGTAAACTAACACGTAAAGTTATAAACGGTAGTGAAATAACAAACGGAGTCGTTTATTGAATTAATCATATCATTAACTCACTCCTCAAGGAACGAATGAACGAAATGTTACATCATTAATAGCTAAGCTAGCCCATATTCTAGTGAGGTACAACAATCATCCGGCCAAGTCCAGGGAATTCTAGGCCCATTTGAGGCTTACACGTCAGCCTCCCACCCTTAATTTCTTTTTTGTTGTTCTTTTTTTGAAGCGGCCTCCAATGAAAACTCCTCCTTTTTAGTGCTTGTTGTTCAAGAGCACTGCACGAAGCTCCGCCACGTCGATCTCGTCAACGCGGTTCTCGGGTTTGTAGTAGCCGGTCACAGGATCAGGGACCCATGCGACCTTCTCGGTGGAGCCCACTCCCTCTTCCCCGGGCTTCTTCCCCATCCTCGAACCTGAACCTCCTCTTGCCACGCTCGCAACCATTCCTTGTGACCCCGCCGCGTATCCACGTCTGTACATAACATACCAAACAAAAAGAAAGAAAACCGTATTAAAATATGTGACAAAAACAAAAAAAAAATTAATTAGTGGATCTAAACCACTCTGTGACGCGCGCCGAAAGTTAATACGATTAATGATTACGCACTATCCGGAAATTAGGGACATGCTTATATTCCTTTTTTTCTTGGTTATAAAAATAATCAAAATACCCTGATTTCCTCATCATCGTTAGTATTTTATAAAATAAATTAATAAATATTTACATGGTAAAAATAATAAATACTGATATAAAAAAAAAATATTAACTATTGAATTCAAAAATAATAATTATAATTTGAAAAAAACATATATAGAAGAATAAGCGAAAAATATAGAGATAGTAAAGCTTAATGACTGGAGAAGAACAAAAGGAAAGAACTTAAATATTAGATCTGTTTGAATGCCAAAAAAAAAAAAAAATCGAAAATCGGAAACGTAAAATTGTGTATTCAGTTCAAAAATTGGAATTTCTGCAGGTTTGAAAGAAAAAAAAAACGTTTATTTCCGGTCATTTCTCGGCAACCAAACAACGATTGAAATAGAACCTCAAGAAGGAACGGAGAGACACAGAGGGCGTATTTTTGCAGTACCTGTTGATAGCAGTAGAGAATCCATCGGCGACGAGAGCAGAGAGAACCTTCGCGTTGGAGAGAGAGCGAGCCATCGTGTATGATCAAATCTCAAGAGATCAAAATCTACGCTGCCGCGGAAACAAATTTTCTATCGAGGAAGATGAAAACCTTCCACAGCAGCTAAAAAGAGAAACCTCTTCGTATTACTCTACTCAGGAGCTTTGCAAAATCAAATGTGATTAGAAGCAAAGGAGGCGAGGGGTTTATATAGGGGGAACGAGAGGCGTAGTAGGGCAGAGCCACGGATTGGGGCCCACCACTCCAAAACGTTCATTATTAGAAACTCAATTATTAATTATGTTTTTTGTAATTTTGATTAAAGTTTAATTAATCAAAATAATTAGGAAATGAGAGAGAAAGAGCCAAATGCCGTCCACTAGTGCCTAACGGAACGCGTCTAAGCTTCCTTGGGCATCTCGATTTTCGCCACCTGGTCGTTAACGGAGAGAGAAGCTTGCGTTTATTTATTAAACTCTTAGAAACGGTCCAACTTGAACGTTAATGATTGGGGTCCAAGAAGATCGGACGGTCGAGGAAGGACCGAGATTGAGTGCGGCGAAGGTTCTGGGTTCTCTTTGGTTTCCTCAGTCAACATCGAGCACGTGAAGAAGCTGGGGCGAGGAAACGTCGGCGTGAGTGCGTGCATGTTGAAAAGGTTAGAAAATCGTGGCCGTTGATGAACGTAACAATGTCACATAACGGCCGTCCACGTGGTGTAGAAGGCGGCTCAGGTTTTCTTTGTTCTGGAAGGCCGACTACTTCCGCTTGCGTCGACTCGTCTTAAAAGGTCTAGTGGAGTCCCACTAAGTCAATGGTCCTAAATTTCTTATAAATCCTTCTTTATATTCTAATGAGACATTTTAATTGTCATCCTTAATATATATAAGAGAGTAAGACATTGTTATTTTGTTCGAACAGAGAGTCCTGTCTTGACGAGGAGGGCTTCTTGCTCGAATAAAGAAGCTCCCTCTCAAAGATTTCTAACAAAAAGAAAAAGGGCAAAGATAATAACAGGAATTTTTAATTACAAGAGGTTCGGATTCTTATTAATATAAATGTGTGGCAGCTATTAATTCTCAATTTTCTATAGCGTTTGAAATTATTTAATAATAGTTGAATTGGTATGCACAGGCTGTAGTGCTTCGCTTTCGGCTCAAAGGGGTTTGTGTTATGTTCAATGAACACCTTTTCACGAGTTCCTCACGTTTGCCTGTTGGGTTCTCTATTATTTACTTCAAGTTGGAGGTGTCCATAATTCCATGCCAATCTTTTTCAATATCTTATTCAATTGATATCTTTTAGGTCTTATCATTAGGGAGACAAAATACTTTCTTAATATAACAAAACAAGGAAAGCAAATTCTGTTCAATTTGGGTTATTATGCTTTACGTTGAAGATATCGAGATTCTCCTTCCCTTTGAATATTATATTACATAGTACCATTTTATTATATATATATATATATATATATATATATATATATATATAAAGTTTATAGTAAATTATGTTATATTAACCACTCACGCTTTGTAATATTTCTCTAATATCAAACTCAATCTCTCAATTACATGTAAATTCATCATCAAATTGCTACTCTCTCTCAAACGAACACTTTTATTAATTTTTTGGGTCATTTTCAAGATCATGATATTGCACACCATGATGCTGCTTGTTAAAAAAGTCGACACTTCAAAAATCTTTTAGTAAGACAATAATATAACATACTCGGCCCAAAAACTTAAAAATTATAAATTTAGGCTTAATTATATGATTAATCACAACCTTTGTCACATTATATTATATTATTATAGAAATACTTATGTTTCTCTTGGGGAAAGAGAAAAATCTAGGATATTGAAAGTGTGTAAAGACTTAAGACCATCTGACAGGGCTCTCCAGGCTGTGGGTATACAAACAAGCCATGCATCACAATGGAGACTCGCCAATTTCCTAGTGGAATCGCGTAAAGTGCAGCCCGTGAATCAAATCAGTCGGCACCGGCGCCTGCGGTGCATATCAAAATATCTGAAGGGTGACGTCCACAGAGCGTTGATTCAATGGTTGGTGAGACTGCGTCGCCGCATGTAGGCTCTGGCTCACTGGCCACAGCTAGCTACAGCTGCATGCACTGTATTATGCTAACCGTTTGTTGTGTGTTCACGGTTGTTCCATGTAGGGGCTCCACCAACTGTCGTTGTTTCAGACTCTGCAACTTGCTTGCTCCTCTCATCTGCTCGAGATTTTTGGACAGAAAACAATATGAAAGGGAAGGGATTGTAAGAACTAGCGTGTAGCTTTTTAGGAAAAGCACAAACATTTCTCTTCTTTTGTTTGGGATGAATAAATATAAGCACAACATTTCACACCACCAAAAAGCAAAAGCCTGAGGCCCTGAAAGCTACGGAAGGTGGGGGCTTCTCATTAACAAAGAAATTTTTTTAATACCAAAAACTTTTTAATTAAATGCCTGAAAGCACAATTATTATTATTAATATTCGATAATAAATTAAATTTTTGGTAATATCTCAATAAAGTTTTCACTATTTATCCAATCACTTGATTGTAAAATACGTTAATTATAACTCATTAGAAAAGAAAGAAAAAAAACAGTTCTCTCCACTGTCTCCCCATCATGTTCTTCTTTTCTCCTCTCCGTATAATTCCACAGTGGTTGTGTCTGCCGCACCCTCTCCTTTCTCTTCATTTACAGCCGGAACCGTCCCGTCATGGTTAGTGGTTACAGTGAGGGGCTTTGGGTCATAAAAGGTGGCTGCCGACTGGGAAAAAAAGAAAAGTTATTGCTACCATTATTCATTGAAGCACAACTTGAAATCACGGGTTTGTTTGGCAAATGATTTGAAAAATAAAGGCGATTAAAACTGTAGCAATTTTGATTGAAGCGCAAAAAAAAAAATAATAATAATAATTTGTATAAAAAATTAAAAAAATTTGTTTTATAATAATTTTTTTATTTAAATAGTAATAAAAAGTGATTGATGTGATGTAAGAAATAAGAATATTGAGATTGATTTTGAGAAGAATAATGTGAGATCTTTTTTTTGGTCTGGTTTGCTCCTTTGACAAACAGAGCCCAAACGTAGACTCCCTCGGTCAATTGCCTACTTATTAATGTGCGATATTTTTTTTTGGTCGGGTCCGCTCCTTTGACAAACAGAGCCTGAGCATAGACTCCCTGGGTCAATTGCCTACTTATCCCGGCTGCTATTAACTCCTATACGATGGTTCATATGTCATGACCAAATTAAACTCATCATTGAAAATTCTACTAGTTGTGTACGTAATTACAATTAAGTGTATGAGTGCTTGTACATTCAACTACTCTAATGCCTAGCTAAATGAATAGGAAATTCATAGAGGGAATAGAAAGCAAGAAGGTTGATGAAAAACTTCTAAATCTAATCTACTTGTTATACTCAACTCCTATTTATAGGGGAGGGGGTATAGTAACCTGGGTTACATGACACCAAATTATTATATATATATATATATATACCAAATTATTATTATATATATATATATATATATATATATATATATGAGTAGTGATTTTTAACACACCAGCTACTGTTGAAGCAAGTCAGTATTAAAATATTATTAAAATAATATTTAAACAACAAAAAAAATTTAAAAAAAATAATAATATTTTAACACCGGCGTGCTTACTGTTTAAGCACGCTAGTGTGCCAAAAATCACTATTATATATATATATATAACTTCTTACAAGCGATTTTCAAGTACAAGTTGTAGCTGAAGTTTGAATCATTCTTAATCCTCATCATCAAGTAATCATTTATTTTGCATTGATTGTATATAGTAGAATGCAAAGGGACTAGAGATGCTTGATGAATTAACCATATTATTATATTGTTTGAAAATTCCAGTCCACCGTTATTTGCATCTCTTAAAAATCAAATCAAATGAATTCATGTAAAATGTATTTAGAATTACCCACTAATAATGGATGAAGAAGATTTTTTTTTTTTGAAGAGAATGAAGAAGAATGTTATATTGGGATTAATGTTATAAGATTTTATTAAAGACAATATAGAAACTAATTATAAAATGTTGGGTCAACGATTATTTATTTCTCTTTAATCAAAATCCATTTCAAGTTGCAACGTCAAAGCAAATTGATAAATTATAAAATGTTAAAATTAAAAAGAGATATATTCCAAGTTGGTGATCAGAATTTTCTTCTTTGACTTGTAAACCATGTGCCGTGTCGTAGACCTTCCAACTTGGTTCATCCTTATCCCCAAAAGCCATTGGACATTAATTATGTACGTATAAAGCATCATTTCTACACCTTTTTTTTTAATTATTTCATTTTCTATACTTGAGATGTTGATGTTACTAAACTTTCTGAAATTCTCTTCGTTGGGTCAACATGTGGCTTTATGTCTATCACAAGGGTTGAAGCCAGGCAAGTTGGGGTCAGATTATCAAGCTGTTCTTCCAAGAAAGTTTGGATTGCAAGATTTTGACATGGATACATTGAAAGGGATTTAAAAACGTGATTAGAATATATTTTTTATTTTAAGTGAAATTGAGAGAATATATTTATAATTTGTAATTTTGGTTTATTGCATTTAGCGGTATACAACTATACATAGTATAACATTATTTAAAAATTTTAAACGATGTAGTAAAACTGTGTATTTCTGTTGTGGTTTTTTCTTTTCATTATCTAGTGATGAAAAGGCGGTTACGAACTATCTCCGGTTAGTAACTCTAATAACCCCTTTTGAAAAGAAAAAATTAAAAAAATTAAATTTTTTTTTTAAAAAAAAAAAAAAAAAAAAAAAACTAAAACGATTTTATTTCTATTGTAATACTACATACGAGATTATTTCTAGATTTTTATACATTTCTATGTATATTTAAAATTTTAAACACAAAAACAACATTATTTCATATATATATATATATATATATATATATATAGCAGTTAGCAGTTTTCACTCTTATCATTATCCTTTTGTTTGAGTTTTGTGAAAAATTGTATGATTTCGTTTATGGGTGTTGATTTTATATTTGTTTGTGTTTTGTTTAGTCCAATATTCTTGCATTTTGAAATGATATTGTCGGCTAATTTTATTTTTGTAGTGGTAACAAATGCGTATGGGCAATTAGTCAAAAGTAATCGCTTGCCTATGAGTGGGTCGTAGGAGAGAAGTTTTCTTGCTCTGGACCGCCCACCGCTGAGGGCGATTCCATTGGCAGAAATCTCTTGTTCTTTGCCCATAGAGGACGGTTTAAAATCCTAAAAATTGGTTTCTCTATTTAGAAATTGACGCTCTAATGAATTAGTTAAGCTCATTTATAATTCTTAAGTTACTGTACAATGTACAATTCATTATTTAAATCTCAACTATTTTTTGAATTGATTTTTTTAAAAAAAAAAAATTATTATTTTTTTAAATTAAATACTAATAATAATAAAATTTATCACATAAAAATATATCACTTTTGGCATGTGATAAAAAAGTGATAAATACTGTCCCCAAGAGGTAGCTCAATCGGCTGGGATCACGTTTAAATGAAGCGGAGGTCACTAGTTCGAATTTCCCTCTCCCCTCTTGTGCTGACATGTAAAAAAAAAAAAAAAAGATAAATACTAAAGTACTAAATGTTGAGCTAAAAAAAATGATAAATGAGGTACGAGAGAATATCCTAACAATTGTAAAATATCCTAATCATGCTTTAATCACACTTTCTTTTCTTTTTTTAATAATAATTCAAAGCTTATCATTAACAAAGAAATTAAGACTGAGCAGATTGCTCAAGTCTTACAATATCAATTATATAACTCGGGATTTCATTCCACAAAGTTCTATCCATGACATATTTTATTGCCTCCTTAGCTAAACAATGGGCGACCCTATTAACATCTCTATCCACGTGCCCACATTTCCATTGAGAGAAAGAATTAAGCATCACTCTTGTATCATCCACAATATGCCCAAAATTACTCCCAAAATTAATCATGCTTTAATCACACTTCTAACCGTTTGAGAAGGAAAAAGGAAAAAAGAACAAAAAAAATGTTCAAGTTTTTCATAAAAACAATTGTAACTGTTTGAGAAGTTCATCATTTAGGGCTCCTGGAATCATTACTCAAATGGGCTGGGCCTGTAGTTTGCTATATCTTAATGGGCGCAAATCAAAAACTTGGGCCACATAAAAAAACCTGAACCCGTTTCAAACTGCTCTCAATCTAATTTATCCGCCTCTCTCTGTCTCTCTCTCTCCGGCAATTGCTAGGGCTCTATTTGCCGATTTCTCAGAGCAAAGCTCACCGTTTTAACAGTCTATGCTTTCCCTTCAGCTTGCCTTAAAAAAATAGGGTTAGAGAGTGAGAGAAGCCGAAGATGGCAGAGGTTACCACAGGCAATGAAATCCCTCCGAACGTGACCATATACATCAACAACCTCAACGAGAAGATCAAGCTCGAAGGTACTCACTCACGCGCGCTCACTCTCTCTAGAACTTTCTGTTTCGCACGCGCAGGCAAAACGAATCGTTTTTTTATCTGATTGATTGTGGTCTTGCAGAGTTGAAGAAGTCGCTGCACGCGGTGTTCTCGCAGTTCGGGAAGATACTGGAGGTGCAGGCGTACAAGACGCTGAAGCACAAGGGGCAGGCGTGGGTGGTCTTCGAGGGCGTGTCCTCCGCCACCAATGCGCTTCGCCAAATGCAGGGCTTTCCTTTCTACGACAAACCCATGGTACCATATCCTTTCCTTTTCTCAATCCCTCCCCCCCCCCCCCTCCTTTTTTTTCCTTCAGTGTTTTGTATTACGTTTAGGTATAAATTGAGTATTTTGTTTGATGGGTATTAGTTCTTTTGTGTATGGAATTTGCTGAAATGTATGAAACTTTGATTAGGTGCTAAAAGAATCAGAAGATTATGTTAAAGGGTTGTGAGATTATGTTCTCAGTATGTGTAATTGTGAAAACATAATTAAGGTTTTGTTGTTCTTCATCGATACTTGCTCTCACCTATTGAAATGGTATATAATGTCTCTAAATCATGATTCTCCTTATCACTAGATCATAACATTGAATGACCTCGACAGAATTTGCCTCTTCCCTCAAGTTAAGGTGCCTCCTCCAAAAGGATTTTTAGTTGCAATTTATTCTGTAACTCAGCTAACTCATGTTAAATGATTCGATATTTGGATTTTTATCTATTCACACATATGCACTTGTTCCTTAACTCAGTGATTGAATTTAAGTTTTTGTCTACTGTGATATGCACTTGTATTGTAGTTCCCACTCAGCTTAATGTAGGTTATCAGTTAAATGTGAAAAATTAAATAGCTGGCTACTTGGATGGCATACTTCTTTCACTTCTTCATATTCGTATGGTTTAGTTAATTATTAACTTTCTTTATTTTAGTTTTTAATTTTTTTCCCTGCCTTGTGCATTGTTTTTGTTTTTACTATTTTTTTTGCCGTTGCATGTGGAACTCTTTCTTTTGCTATCTATTGAATTTGATGGTTATTATGTGATTAACACAGAGAATACAATATGCAAAGACAAAATCGGATGTAATAGCCAAGGGTGATGGTACTTTTGTTCCGCGGGAAAGACGCAAGAGGCACGATGATAAGGGTAAGACCTTTCCCACTTCTCTGTTCTCTTATCTGCTAAAATATTTTTCCTTTCTACTCAATCAACTTGATCTTTTTCACTGTCAGAAAAGCTTTCTTGATCACTTATGTCATGAGTGCATGCTTGTATGTTTGTATTTTGTTTTCATCTTCTCTTTGTACCAAGAGTCGGAATGATGCTTGAGATATTATGGTATTCAATTCAGGTATCCTAACTGGTTTAGAACTTTATGTAGGCATTGACTATGTGCATTTCCTAAACCATTTGCATGTTTTAACTTAATTATGTTCTTTTTTACACTAAAAAAGGTAATGTCCTAATGTTGAAGATGCCTTCAATGTTTTGTTCAGGTCACAAGAAGTATTCCATGTGTTCCCAAAGTTCAATTTTTTATTTCTAAATGAAAATTCATTTATGTATCGGGTACATATCATAGAGTATCTAATAATTATCTGGCACTCCCTTGTTTGTTTCTCTGAGCTAGAGTGGCTAATGTATTGCACACACCTTTTTTTCTTATAAATTGTTTCTTTTTACGGAGATTTATTTGCTTTCTTAACGCAGCAGGAAAGAAGAAAAAAGAACAACATGATGCTAATCAAGCTGGAATGGGTCTGAATCCTGCTTATGCCGGTGCTTATGGTGCAATACCTCCTGTAAGCATGTTCTCTGCCCTTAAAAAAAGCTTGTGCTCAATATGCTTTAACCGCATCATTTCTTTAGATTTAGTCATTTGTGTTTAATTAATTATTTTATACAATTCTTACCATGTTGCTCTCTCTCTCTCTCTCTCTAAAATGGTGCAGCTATCTCAAATACCCTATCCAGGTGGTGTAAAGTCTATGGTGCCAGAGGCGCCTGCTCCACCAAATAACATACTGTTCGTGCAGAATCTTCCCCATGAGACAACTCCCATGATGCTGCAAATGCTCTTCTACCAATATCCTGGTTTTAAGGAAGTTAGAATGGTGGAAACAAAGCCAGGGATTGCCTTTGTGGAGTATGGAGATGAGATGCAATCAACAGCTGCGATGCAAGCTCTCCAAGGATTCAAGATAACCCAACAGAACCCCATGTTGATCACCTATGCAAAGAAATAGACGAATGGACTTTTGCTTTTGCCAACCCCATGGCTTCAACAAGGAGGCATCCAACGGAATGAGATCTCATATGTTGTCATTTTCCATTTTACTTTTTATACATTCGCCTTTTTCGAAAGTAGCCTTTAGGAATGAATTCGAGTATTGTTGTAGTTGTAATATTTGTTTTTACGCTCTTTTCCCCATTGATAAAGAATTAAATAGCTTATTGGACTGCTTTAGCCATTAAAGTTCCATTTCTGCTGTGCTATGAGCCTACCGAGTTTCTTTGATTGCTCTTTGTATATTCCACAAGCTCAAAATAGAAAAATATGATTTTTGGAGCTAAAGTAAAGCGTAAATTTGTTGAGCCGATCCATCTTGTTGAATGGTAAATTCAATCACCCATAGCACCATGCAACACTAGGATTTTATAGCCTTCAAGGATTCAATAAATCTTTTTAATGACCGGTTTACAAGCTACACAAGCAGCACATTTTGTTTTTCTAGGAAAAACAAAAAAAAGAAAAAAAAAAAAAAAAGCATGTAGTAACAATCCTAGGAGTAAGTAGCTAAGTGGCCGGGAGCATGATGCACAAACTGCACTCTATACCCTCTCCAACTCGTTGTTGTGTTTGTCCAACTGTTCTTTCAACTCTTTTCTCCACCCTTGGATCAGTCTCTCCTGCTTCTTTATAAGATCAGCCTTTATCTTCAATTCTTCCTCCATCACAGCAATCTCCTGTTAAAAATCAGATACGCAGTGAAGACGACTTTATCAAGTTTCCAGATGATTTCTGGAGCAGTGGATGAGATAAATAATATCAACTGCATATGGCCTGTGGGTTTACCTTTCTAAGTGTTTCTGCCTTTGTTGGCTGATCCTCACGTTGCAGGCCAATAAAATACAGCTGAAGCTTTTTTGCAGCCTCCATGAAATCTCTTGCATGTCTTTCTACATCAACTGTCAGTCACAAAATTAACACCTTTCAGCATCTACTAATGTAAAGACATACAAAGCACCTAAATTCGATAAACGGATTTCCATATACATTTGTTACTGAGATTAGACGCATGCAGTATCACAAAGATTTATGAAGAGGGAAAAAAGCGGGAATATCACAATTACTCGGGAACCAGAAGGATAAAACTAAGAAACAGGGAAATTCGTCAAAAAAAAAAAAAGTGCAAAAGGACGAAAAAGAGAGATCTGAGACACTTCAGACTTTCTATAAGTTCATTGTACACTATATCCACAATCACTTACATTACGAAACAATATGCACGAGAGCTCATCTTCTAAGGTTCTGTATTAGTCTATTAGTCCACCTGTCCACAGCCTTGACATGACGATGACATAATTTTTTTATTTTTTTTAGGGTAAATCCTTTTAACCCCCTCAAACTATCACCCCAACGACAACCCCTTAAACTATTAATTGCGATAATTTACCTCCAAACTACCAAAACAATGACAATGTACCCCCAATGCTAGGAAAATGACGAAATTACCCTTAAGACAAAAATACCCTTAAAAATTTGAAATAAATAAATACATATATTTAAAATAAAAAAATAAAAATAAAAAAAGGTGGTTCGAAAGGGTAGCAGGTGGCAGCAGAGCCGCCCCCTTGGTGCTCGGTCCCACCTCCCCTCCATCCTCAAATCTTCTCTGTTTGGCCCCTCCTTCAACAGTGACAAGGCCTCCGGCTCCCGGATCTCGCGATCAACGGCTTAGGCGGCGCCGCGTGGTGGGCCTTCCTACCCCTGCACAGCAGCCTGGACATGGGTGACACACTCCTCGCCGGGCCCTTGACCCTCGACCTCCTGGTAGACAGCCCTCTCACCACCTCCTCCTTCAGCACCGAGAAGAACCCCTGCTTTCTCTCCATTTCTCACGACAAAGCTTACTGAAAAGCTCCCTACGAGTGTGATAAAGCAGAGAGAGTGGGAGAGGAAAGCCGTTTTGAAGAAGAAAATCAGGTAATGACATGTAGGCTAGTAGATTGATATTCCTACGACTTTTTTACTTTATATTCGGCCGATCGACCCCTTGGTGAGTTGCCGAACCATCCCCAGTTACCTAGGGGGGTGTACCGGCACCCCTGTTTTGTTTTTTTATTTATTATTATTATTTTTTTAAAAAAATTTAGCATTTTTTTTAAAAAAAATTTAGTAAGGATAATTTTGTCATTTTGCTAGTATTGGGGGCACATTGTCATTGTTTTGGTAGTTTATGAGGTAAATTGTCCCAATTGATAGTTTGGGGGAGAGATTGTCATTGAGGTGGTAGTTTGAAGGGGGTTAAGAGGACTTTCTCTTTTTATTTATTTATTTATTTATTTTTTATTGGGTGGAGTGGGTTTCACTAGTAATTGACTGTTCAGTTCGATTGTGGCATCCATTTACAACCATCGTAAACTATCAATGACACCCCATACCTCCAGGACAAATGTTTCTTTAAGAACATAGAAAGAAATACAGGACTTGAGCAAAAGCAAGGCCATGAACAATCTATTATTTACATCACGCTACATTCGGAAAATCAAAAACTTTTGAAATCTTAGAGTGAGGTATCAAAATAATTTCCTAAAAATACATTTTCTTAGACAGACAGAACATCTTCAACAACCCAATTAAATCTCTTGAGCCCAATGCTAGCTTACTAAACACCCCTCAACCAAACTTTTCAAGAGCTAAGCTAGTGAAGTATCATTGTTCACCTCTTTAAAATACCACAAATCTGCTGATAGCATGTAGAACACATTGGAGATTTAGCAACAGAAGTAAACGCACCTCAATTATTAGCATAAAAGCCTTCTTGGACATCAGCCACCACGAAAAAACCTATCTTCCATACAGTTTTCAGCAAAGCAGTATATTAAAAGTCAATTGGCTACATGAGTGGAAATGTCATATTGAGCTCTTATTGATACCTCAGAAAGGCATCTATAATACCATCCCCATAACAATCACTTCTAGCAAAGACAACCCCCTCAAATTGGTATCCTGACTCCAAGTTATAAATCTTAGTTCCTACCAGCACTTGATAATCAAGATTAGAATAGCATCCCAGGTTTTGCAGGCTTCATACTCTTACCTTTCCTTTATGGATAAATTCTAAATACATAATGTTCTCTCTAGTTATAATTTTCCAGCCCCTGAATTAATTCAGCAGTATCATCCCTTTGATCCTAACTCCAGGCAATCTGTCCACCTCTCTCACAATAGTTTTATCACAAAAAGACTAATTTGGAAAAATGTACTCCAAAACAATATCTAGCTAAAAAAAACCACAATTATGTAATCCAAAATGTACCTGTTGTATAGATAGTAAAATGGACTCCTTCCATTATATCTATATATATATTTACATGATATTTCTTCTATAACATTTTAAGTTTTTGCCACATCCACCTCTATATAGGCTATAATGATTTGACTTTCCAGAAATTTTTTCAACATCAGCTTTAAAATCGTTCACCCTAACCTTAGATCTTATGTTCCACAGTTAATCAGAAAGTAGTTCTTCTGTTTCGAAACAAAACATCTCTTTCCACTGTATAACCTCACTGAGATTCCAAGACTTCATATAAACTGCAAGCTCATGTAGTTCTTTGAGCTTCACCAAACTCGAATGCAAAACACAATCTCAAGCCCAAAGGTGTATATCCTTATGTTGTTCTTTTTTATGAATAGTCTTAATAGTCTTTATGTTATTCATATCCATGTTTGCCAATTATAAACTTAGAGGGGTCTTCTTTAAAATTGATACAGCAAAGTAATTCCATATTCTGCAGAAACATTAGATTATCTAGCTAACAAAAATTAGATCACCCTGCTCTTCAAAATAAATCAGAACAAGACCACAGCAGACTGCCCCTCTAAGTGAAAGAGCCAAACCGCATTATAATAAAACTACCACTTAGCAACACAAGGTATCACAATCAAACTATTTAACTAATTTATGCTTGACCTTCAAGAAGGAAACAAAGAATAAATGGTGGCCCTATTCAGAAACCCAAATAGAAAAATGATAACATTATAATGGAAGCATTAAGCTTTAGCTATCAAGTGTCACACCCAGAAAGCAAACCTATACTAAAAATAAGACCCAAAAAACAAGGCATGCGATTGAACAACGAGAATGATAAAAATGAGAAAGTGGGGTCACTGACTCTGATGAGAAGGGTGCGGAGAACGGTCTATAGCTTGAAGCTCTCGTGCAGGCAAGCATGGAAGCAAAGCAGCCTCTAGTGCCATCACGCATGCAACCATGTCGTCCCTTGCAGGCGGCGAGGATTGCAGCTGTGGATCGATTTGGTGCTGCTGATCCACCAGTTGTCGCTCAGCCATGTTTGTAACACAAATTCATACAAATCCTTCGCGTTAAAAAACCAAAAAATTAGTATAAATTAACTCACACCCGAGAGAGAGAGATAACCTGGAAAAGTGAAAGATTAAAAAATGAAAAAAAAAAAAATGGAGAAAATGGGATATGACAATGGTTACGTTTAATTTGTTTTAAATATTGTATGCTCTACCCTGCAGTTTTCAGCCAAAGAATTGCCTTAAGGTATGAACACGTTAGCTTAGAGTATCTTGGCTAAACGATAAGCAATAATTAGGAACAAGCAAAATTATGTACTTATATACTGATTTGATGCAAAAATCCATGCAAAGATGAGAGAACCCAAAAAAGCCAAAGAATCAAAAGAGAACCCCAATACACTACGTAGCAGTATCACATAAAATCCAACCTATATTGAGACATAACAGTAGACACACCATCCAAATTACCTCCAATCAATTACTTCAAAATCAATAACATAAATTAAATCCAATCCTTACAAAACTACATAAATTCACAATACTCAACTTCAATTTCGGTTAACATCAACCCAGATTTACAAATCCAAAACAACCGGAGATCATCCAACAACATACCCATTCAGTTAACTCACTAAAACACAAACCTCATCAATTACAACCATTTACCCCCTCCCCCGTTTACTGCGAAAACAGAGAACCCACAAATAACCCTCACTAAAACACAACCCACAAATAACCAATGATGCACAAATTCAAGCAAAATCCAGATGAGAGAAACCAAAAAAGCCAAAGAATCAAAAGAGAAACAGACCGGTGGTGGGCGGAGGTGACCAAACCGCGTGAGGTTCAGAGAGATCGGTCGGATGGTGGGAGGTGGCGCTGCTTCGGGGCGGGTAGAGACACTGGACGGTGGTGGTGGGTGGGAGAGGAGGTAGGGAAAATTTTAGGGGGAAACAGAGAGGGAAGGCAGGATGGTGGGCGGTGGCGCTACTTCGTGGTGGGCGGAGACACTGACGATGGTGGCGAGAGCTGTATTTGGTGGTGGGTGGGAGAAGAGGGAGGGAAAAGTTTAGGGGGAGAGAGAGAATGGGAAAAGGCCCGATGGTAGGCGGAGCCCCTGGATTGTGGTGGCCGGCGCTGGTTGGTGGTGGCCGGAGCTGTATTTGTGGGAGGAAAGGGACGGAAAGATTTTGGGGAGAGGGGGAAAAATGAAAAATGAAAGCTGATAACCGTGGTTCAGTTAACCAGGACACGTCATCTTATGCGGATGGTTTGCTGAACAAGTGCTACTACTCCATAGCATTACTCGGAAAAGGATCCCCTTTCAACTCGGAGAGCTTGGTCTATAATGGGCCTCGTGTTGAGGGGTTAGATGGGCTTGGGCTGGTTTAAATGGGCCCAATGTTGGACGGGCTAAGTCTTCTCAGCCTTAATTTTGTGCATGGAAGATGTGGAGCTCGAAATGTATCTAAATACAAAAAAAAAATTTCATAAAACCCTCCATATTCTTGTATAATAATATTTTTTAAAATGCATACTCATTTTTTCAAGTGTGAAAATTAACTTTATTACTTATTAAAAAAATTAAAAAATAATGAATAAAAAGTGGAGGCTGACCTCTAAAGGTAAAGGTGGTCATATCTGTCTAACGACTATACAGTAGTGGTTACCAAATTTGTATGATAGTGGCCTCGTAGTGGCTATTAGATACATGTAGCAGTCATGTCGGTGGGCCGATGGCCATCAAATCTGCCTAGCAACCTCCAACCGGACCAACCCCCCCATCTATAAGGGGTTGTGGCCGCCATCAGTGGAGATTAGCCTACAACAGACACCGTTTGTAATTTTTTTTTTGGTTTTTTTGTTTGTTTCTTTTATTTTTTTATTTTTAACATTTCTTAATTTTTAATTATCAGAAACACTTATCAATTTATCAAATGAAGATATATACCATAGGTCCATAAGACAATACTTTCTCAAATGTATCCCATTGATCTCTAAACACAAGAATAATAATACTAATAATAGACCATGCATATGCAATACGCGTACGTACGTGTATTAACCACAACAAAAAAAGCTACAAATTATGACAATAATCACTTGATTTCAACACGAATCAAACACTTGCAAAAGAAGAATTAATGAGACACGCATCCTTCACATAATTTCCATATGCATCGATCCACCAAGTCCCTCCTCATAAGCTTTCCTACATTTAAACAGCAAGAATATGCCAAATTATATAGATTATTAAAAAAGAAAAAGAAAAAGACACTGTAAATGCCATTACTAGCTTAACATCACATGCATGATGCATCAACATTGCAAATGCACTTAAATGGTCATTATTATATAAGGATGCCAATAATTATTTATATAGAGTAGACAAAATTTAAGTAAAAACACATAATTAAACACATCAATCGTAACGGCTTTGATTTGTGTCATGTATCTGTGCGTGCTCACGTGACACAAATGATAGCATGCGTTTCCGATTGATGATGCGGCAACCTCATTACTAATGGTGCAAACCGCCAAAACTAATTACTAAGCCATTTCTTTAATATAACATGATAGGATATTATTTAAACTTAATAATATTACACCAATAATTCAGTCTTATAACCATAATTAATGCAAATTTAACTATTGAAAATTTTTAGGTTTAGATTTTAATTACCATATCAATAGTTCTCATTTTGAAATATAATAATTATTTAGATAATAATGGAGGAATAAAATTGATAGGTATAAGAAGGAATTATCCCAACAGATTAATATTATCAACTATGGTTTCCCATGTTGTTTTGTACTACATGACGTAGCTTGTTCCAAACTCCACGCATGGTATGAATATGATGGACCCAAAAAAACAAAAATCTCTACAAATAGAAGAAAGAAAAAAAAAAATGAGGATTTAATTAAGTTGAGGACTCGAATATTTCCATTAAAAGAACAAACAAACAAACTATATATTTATTATTAGCTTAGCAGCCAATGAAATTAACATTAATGTAAATGGTCATCAGAGGATGCCAATAATTCAAATTTATGGGTTTGGCCCTAGGGGGTGGCCGAACCACCCGTAACCCGGGTGGTTCGGCCACCCCCAAGGCTGAATTGGGGTGGCCGGCCATCCCCTATGGGGTGGTTCGGCCACCTCATATTTTTTAATAACTATTTTTATTTTTTATTATTTGATTTTATATTTATGGTTTAAAAAATAATAATATTTTATTATTTTATATTAAGTGAGACACGTGGCGAAATGGTAGTTGTTGGATGAAAATGGATGGTCAGGATTTCAAAAAAAATTGGTGAGCAATTTTCCCACTATTGCCGGAGATCTCAATCCAATAATTATATATACAGATAGAACCAAAAAATGATAAATTAATTTAAACAAAACCACATAATTAAACAAACCAATCGTGAAGGATTTGGCTCGAATCTCATAACTAATTATGGAGCAAACTGACAAAATGTAACCAAGCCATTTCTTTGTGCGTATTGTATGTATCAACCACAATGTGACATCATGTTAAACACTGAAAAGCAAAATAAATGTACAAGTAGATGACTTGACGAATGTATATATAAACTATCACATTCATCTCTATTCTCTATTCACAACAACAACAATATTAATTACACGCATGCATGCAATGCGTGTAATAATTAACCACAACAAAAAGCTACAAATTAAAACCATAATCACTTGATTTCAACACGATATAAACACTTGCAAAAGAAAAATAGAACATGACATCCTTCTTAAAGCTTATAATTTTCACATGTATTTTTTAAAAAACGTCTTATAATTATTACATATTCTCTAAATATATGTTCATTTAATAGTCTTAATTGGAAGGAAAAAAAAACATGGTAAATGTCAATATTAGCTCAACGTACAATTAACACATCAACATTTTAACTGGCTTAAACAGTCATTAAGGATGCCAATAATTATATAGATTAGGAAAAAAAAATGACAAGCTTAAACAAAATCACATAATAAAACACATCAAACTTTGGTTTGTGTCACATATTTGAGAATTTTATATATGGACTCATCTCTTTCGAACAACTCACCCATTTATTATAGTAAGTAAATTCTATAAAAACTCTCATAAACAAGCGTGTCTCAACAAGCGTGTCTCATTAATAAGATGCAAACATTGAGGAAGGATTTTAATGGAACCTCATTAATAATGACATGCAAACTGCCAAAAGAATACTAATAAGCCATTTCTTTTATTGCACGTATTAACTGCAATGTTACAATGATTAATTAAGCACTCAAATTAAAGCAAAATAAATGACCAAGTAGATGACTTGACGTGTCTATATACACTATCCCATCCTCTAATTAATCACAGGAACAATAAGAGACCATCTAATTAATTAATTAATTAATATCTGAATTAACCACAACAAGAACCTTCATACACCATAATTGTGATCACACTACAAAAAACAGGGACTTTATTGACGTGGCAAACAGTAACTCATGTTTGCCACATCAATAATTTTTGACATGTCTAAATAAAAACGTCAATAAAAAATTTATTGATGCGTCGGATTTTAACACGTCAAAAATTTTTGACATGTTATTTTTAACACGTCAAGAAATTTTGACGTGCCTTTATTCCACATGTCAATAATTATAATTAATTATAGGGGAAAATGTAGTTTACTCCCCTGAAGTTTTAGGGGTTTTTCAATTTTAATCTCAAAGTTCAAAAATTGGCAATCTACCCCCCTGAAGTTTAAAAAATTGGCAATTTAAACCTTCTGTTACTAATTTTCGTTAAATTGGACGAAATTTTTTTAAAAAAGCCTGAGGGTAATGATGTAATTTCATATATTTCCGTCAATTTATACAGAAAAATTAAACGGAGGGTTTAAATTGCCAATTTTTGAAACTTCAGGGGGGTAGATTGCCAATTTTTGAACTTTGAGGTTAAAATTGAAAAACCCTTGAAACTTCAGGGGAGTTAACTGCATTTTCCCCTATTATCTAATTAGTTTTTAAGTATATTGTATGTATAATGTGTTATATAAGAGAAAAAAAAATGATATAAATTAAAATTTAAAAATTTATCTTGTAATTCTTGACGTGTCACATGTGGCCACGTCAAGTAATTCTTGACGTGCCATATACAGAATACATTTATTTTATAAGACTCGCAAACCCCACATGAACCCGGCCAACACAAAATATGTGTTCATTAGTGAGTGGATTATTGAGCCCGGCCTCACGAAAAAATAAATTTTATTATCTGTACATCTAGAATATTAATTTATTTATTATCTAATTAGTTTTAAGTATATTGCATGTATAATGTGTTGTATATGAGAAAAAACAATGATATAAATTAAAATTTAAAAATTTATCTTGCAATTCTTGACGTGTCCACATATGGACACGTCAAGAAAATTAATTCTTGTCCTATGTTGACACGTCAAGAAGCACACCTCGGGAAGGCACGAATCCAGCCTGGGTTCAGCTCCTTCTTCGTTACAAAGATCTTTATGTAGAAATTGGATTGAATTGAATTGAATGTATTGGATATTAGATATTGGATATTGAATGTATTGGATATCAGGTTAATACGTAAATCTGAGTATAAACACGAATAATTCATAAAATATATAAATTTATATATATATATATATATATATATATATATATTTTTTTTTTTTGACGTGGCATTTTCACCACGTCAAAAAAAAATTTGACATGGTAATACTGAAACGTTAAATTTTTTTTTTTTTTTTTTTTATGTTCAAGTTTCTGACACGTCAAAAAATTTTGACGTGGTATAAATGTCACGTTAAAAACTTGGATTTTTATACACCCGTCCTTTTAATTAACCGTTGAGACACGTCAAAAAGGACACGTCAGAAATGGCTGGTAAAAAAAATATATAATTTTTGTAGTGTCACTTGATTTAATTTCATTTTCCACCACGAATTAAACACTTAGCCAAATAAGAAGAAATTAATGGAAATCTCGTCATAATATATCACGTACATGCACCCACCAAATCCGGAATCTCCCTCCAATTTAGCATCATTTTTAAAACACAATTGCAAATAATTCAACATATATCCAGCTATCAACTCACTAGTTTTATTCACCAAAAAAGTAAAGCTTTTTAAGATTCAAACATGCCAAGCAGTAACCTACAGAGGATTGTACGAAATGATGATAAAAACGCCATAAAAAGAGTCAGTTTTAAACGCACAACCATCATCCACTGCTACACTGCTGATTTTATTCACAAAAAGGAAAGTTTTTTAAAACCAAACCTACACAAGTAACGCACAAAGGATTAGGCTCTGCCCCAGACCAATTAATGATAAAACCGCCACAAACAGACTCAGCCACTTATCTCCATTGCATGCAAGTACTCAGTCTTTTACCCTCCACTTCTCATTGGTTATAAAATGCATGATTTTAATTTTATGGTTAATTAATTAGTGGAAAATGTTTTTTTTTTTTTTTTGTTAATTATATTGCTAGCGTCGAGGTAAAAAACTTGTATTAAAAGTTACCCAACACTCAACTCCATTCTCTCTCTCTCTCTCTCTCTCTCTCTCTATATATATATATATAAGACCCACTTCAGTTCAGAAACCCTCATGAACTTGTTCACAAATGGGTCGCCTTTGGCCTCTTGTTTTCACGGTGCTTTTCTCATCAGTATTCTCCATTGTTTTATGCAAAACCAACGTCCAAACCACCCAAACCTTCATTGTTCGTGTCCAAAACGACCTTAAACCTCCACACCACCCCAACATCAAAGCTTGGTACAGGTCTACCCTTACAAGCCTTAGTTCTACAAGCATTGCCCAAACACAAGACAGCCATGTCCAGTTGCTCCACGTGTATAACACTGTCTTTCATGGTTTCTCAGCAAGACTCTCCCCACAACAAGCTGAGGAGCTCACACACCGACCGGAAATACTCGCTGTTTTCCCCGACAGGCTTCTCCCAATCCAAACGACACGCACACCTCAATTCATGGGAATCAGGGCCAGCACCGGTGCCCCGAATGGTATTCTTAAAGACTCCGATTCTGGCTCCAACGTCATCATCGGAGTACTTGACACAGGTATTTGGCCTGAACGACTTAACTTCCATGACCAAGGCCTCGGACCCGTGCCTTCTCACTGGAGAGGTAAATGTGATGGTGGTGAAAAATTCCCTAAAACCCTTTGCAACAAAAAGCTCATTGGCGCACGCTACTTCACCGGAGGATATGGAGCCACTGCTCAAGATGAAGAGACTGAGCTCACCAACTCAGCCCGAGACACAGTCGGCCATGGCACACACACTGCTTCCACAGCCGCAGGACGACACGTCGGCAACGCATCGTTTTTCGGCTTCGCCCATGGGGTGGCCATAGGCGTTGCACCCAAAGCGAGAATTGCCGTGTACAAGGTCTGCGGAAGCAAAGGATGTGCGGGATCTGATATTCTCGGCGGCATCGACTCCGCCGTAGAAGACGGCGTCGACGTAATATCTGTCTCCTTAGGCGGCGAACCTAGGCCATACTTTTTGGACCCAATAGCCATAGGATCGTTTGGTGCGATAGAGAAAGGAATTCTCTTTTCCGCTTCGGCTGGTAATTCGGGTCCCGACTCTACTACCGTCATAAACGTGGCACCTTGGATCACCACCGTTGGTGCGAGCACCATTGATAGGAAATTCCCCGCGGATCTAGTGCTCGACGATGGTCGCGTCATCACCGGATCATCGCTCTTCACAGGTCAATCAGCATGGACTAAAGATAAATATGTGCCGTTGGTTTACGCTGGAAATGTATCGGTAAAGCATCCAGATGGTGCTAGTCCCTCTACTCATTGCTTGCCTAATACGCTGGATGCGAATAAGGTACGTGGCAAAATCGTGGTGTGTGATCGTGGCGGAGGGTCACGTGTCGAAAAATCAGTGGTGGTGAATGAGGCTGGTGGGATCGGTGTTGTTGTTGCCAACGTGGACGGTTTAGGAGAGGGTCTACTCGCAGATCCATATTTGAGTCCTGGTCTAGAAATCACTGAATCCGCGCGCCGCACAGTGCTCAAGTATATAAGCTCCTCTAAGAACCCGCGAGCCTCCTTGCGTTTTAGTGGGACCACCCAGGTGGGAGTGAGACCAGCACCTACGATTGCTTGTTTCTCATCTCGTGGGCCCAATGTTATATCTCCCCACGTGTTGAAGCCCGATTTGGTTGCGCCAGGTGTCAACATCTTAGCGGCATGGCCTGATGGTATAGCACCGAGTGAGTTATCTGCTGATCGGAGGCGCACAGCGTTTAACATAATCTCTGGGACTTCCATGTCTTGCCCACACGTGTCAGGAGTTGCAGCTTTGTTGAAAGGGGCCCACCCAAACTGGTCCCCAGCGATGATCAAATCGGCCATGATGACCACGGCTTACACACACGATACCGATGCCAAGGTTTTGCGAGACGAGAGAGATTTCAAATCGTCCAATGCATTTGGTATGGGTGCTGGACACGTGGATCCTGAGAAAGCCGTTGATCCGGGCTTGGTTTACGATATCACAGTGGATGATTATTTGCATTTTCTTTGTGCGTCCGGTTACAATAGCACAGAAATTAAAGTGATTACAAGGAAGCAGGTGAATTGCAGCGAGACCCAACAATCCAACTTGTGGGACCTGAACTATCCTGCAATTGCAGTCTCTCTTGGCGCATCAGCACCGTCCAAATCTGAGGTTGTGGTTAAAAGAACAGTTACACATGTTTGCAATGGTGCATCAACATACACAGTAAAAATCACAAATCCAAAAGGTGCTATCGTGACTGTCGATCATACGAAAATGGTGTTCACGCAGAAGGGACAAAAGCAGACCTACACCGTTCGAATTTTGGCTCAGAAGGCGGGATTGCCACTTGATGGTAAGATGAGTGAATTTGGGCGTCTGACGTGGACAGATGGGAAGCACCAGGTCACTTCACCCATTGTGGTCAACTGGTCCTAATACCATTATCAAAAAAGCAAATAAGAACGTACTTGGAACACCATCTATATATGAATTTTAAGCTTTTAAATGAAACAATATCTATACAGTGGTTTATGTTACAGTGAATCTTTTGAATTGATAGTTTAGATTCAATGGATTTGTTTTTCTATGGATATATTTCAACGAATTATGTGTTTGCATTGATACTTGTTGAAATATTCTTGTTTTTTCTTTTCAATTCAATCTATTAAACTGGTTTATTGAACGTTCTAGAAGATCTTTGCTTTAAAGACTTTTTATTGAAAGCAAATTTTCTCCCTTTTTTTTTAATATTGGTATCATACCTACTACATATAAGCATCCATCGCGCGGGGGGTAGTTGGGTCAAGTAAAGTTACCACTAAAAAGAGAGAGCATGTAGCAACACTACACTCTCATATTCACTTCAATTTTTTTCAAAAAAATCAATATTAAAATATTCACTTTTATATCAAATCATTCACTTTTTATATTACATTATTTACTTTTTACTATAATTCAAATAAAAAAATCACTACAAAACAAAATTTTCCTGCTTTTCAATACTATTTTTTTTTACTTTTCTATATCGATCATTTATTTTTTGTTTTTTTATATTATGAACAGAAGCCTGTAATAGTTAATGATGTTTAACAATCAAGGCCATGTAAGTTTGTAACAAAAGAAAAGTTAAAGGATATATTATCACTCATTCACTTGCTTTAATTTCCACACAAATTATAGAATGCAAAAGAAAAATGGCACGTTGCTCGGCCCTTAATTATAATTAATTAACGATAAAGCCAACACAAAAGCACCTATTGCTATTGCATGCGTCAGTCTTTTACCGTCCACTATTCATTGGTTTTCAATCCCCAATGCAATCTAGGTGTGCTCTCAAAAGATGTAGCATTAGATATGATTAAATAAAATTTTAATTATAAAATATATGTTTTTTTTTAAAAAAAAAATTAAGTGAAATATAGAAGATCATTTTAAAAAAATGAGGGGTAAACTAACTATTTGTAAGAGAGAGAGGGTAAACAATTAATTTTGAGGAGTCCATTTCATTAAAAAATATATATAATTTAAAGAATGTTTTGAGGAGCTAATGCCCCCAAGCACAGAGGTGGTTATGCCCCTAATCAAGGTTTTCTCTTGCCCTATTTAACTTATTTTTGTAGTTTTTTATAACCTCTGTCGACTATGCTAGCTAAGGTATTGAAATTGCTGAAATTTCAAAGTTCCAAACCCTCCATTCTAGGTATGCCTTTTAAAAAAATACAAAACAAAACATAAAATAAACATGGGGAAGTTTATAATAAATATTATAAATCTCTAAGTTAATGCGTGAAAAAATAAAAAATTTAAACTTTTTATTTTTTTATTTTTACGCATTGGCTCAGGTATTTATTAAAAACTTTCCCAAAAAACAAATAGGCTCTTCAACCACTATTCACCATTTTCTCATGGGGGGTTGATTGCCCTTTGGATGAGGGAGAGTGAGAGAAGTGGTCAGTAACTCTACAAACTATTAGGCATGGTCACAACTTACAATAACTCTTGGTCTTAAGAATTTAAGAGATAGGGGCGACTAACCACCCATTGCTCAAGGGGAGGGAAAATAGGGAGGGGGATTTGAACTACTGACGTTCGTTTTATGAGACATGGTCCTTAAGACTTCATCCAATTGAGCTACCCCTTGAGGACGTATCAATCTTCGAATTCGAGCTAATAATATTCACTTTGTAAGACGTACCTCTCAGTCAATTGAGTTACTCCTTGATGACATGTGGGTTTGAAGCCCTATAATTCTAAAAAATTACATGACCACTCCACAACTTCATTCAAAAGCTAATAATACTTTTTACATCAAAGAAAATAGTACTTACCTTGTCGGTATAAATACTTTTCGGGTAAATATATCATAAGTTCCTGAGTCAACTCACTAAAATAAAAAACTCGATAGGTTTTTTTTCGACAATTTACTCTCTAAGTCAATCGAAATGCCAATAAACTCTCTACTGTCAAATTCTTTTAATATGGGTGGTTAGGGGTAGCCGCAAGCCACCCCAAACTCCTCATGAGGTGCCCGCGAGCCACAAAGCCACCCCATGAGTGGTTTGACCACTCCTGCGGTGGCTTGTGGCCACTTCATAGGGGTTGGGCCACCCTTTCAATTTTTTTTTTTTTTAAGACTTAAATTTTAAAATTAAATAAATAAAAAAATGTCTAGTGGTGTTAAAAAAATTTGATGATAGAGAGTTTATTAGCACTTCAATTGGCCCAAGAACTAAATTATCAAAAAAAAAAAAAAAAACCCTAGAAAAAACCTAAAAAAATTTTAATTTTTACTAATTGACTTACGACTTGAAATTTGAAAAGCTATAACTTCAGTCGATCGCTTTTGAAACTACTACTTCTCCAGCAAGTTGTGTTAAAAAAAAAATAAAAAAAAATGGGTACTTCTCCAGCAAGTTGGGCTCGTTCAAATACAGGTCCCAAGCCCGCGTCAAGTCTATCGTGCTGCGCACTCTTCCCGACTTCTCTTAGTGTCACTCCACTCTCTACAAGCTTTCAAAAACCTTTCTCTCTGTAAAAATGGCAGACAAGCTCAAAGTGGAAGAGCTCCGAACCGAACTCTCCCAACGTGGGCTAAGCACCGCCGGAATTAAGCCCTCCCTGGTCTTACCCCGCTCTATCCCTTACACTCACTCATATTTACACGATTCTTATCTTATGATTGATTTTCTGACAGGTCCGAAGACTCGAAACCGCTCTGCGCAAAGAAAACAAGCAGCCAGCAACGGCTACAGACGATGGTGATGCTTCGGACAATAAGAAGAGACGGAGGGACTCAGAAAATGGGGGTTCCCAGAAAATCAAGGCCGTCGAGGAGTTTCGAAAAATGGGGATTCGGCAATTGCGTGAACAAACGGCTCTTCGAGGCGTTTCATCATCTGGGTCCAAGAAAGAGCTTCTAGAAAGGCTCTGTGAAGATTTAAAAGACCAGGATTTAAAGGACATTCCTGAAGGTATGGAGGAAAGCTTGACTTTTTTATTTTTATTTTCTTATGTAATAAGTTCTTTGTGCAGTTTTTGGTTGCTGAGAAAATTTAGGATACGTATAAATCGTCAAATGGGTTTACGAGTTTATTGACTCGTACAGAGTTCTGTATGTGGAATTCAAGATAAAACTAACTTAACTTTAATCTAGCTTATTAAAGTTGATTTCAGAATTCTATGGAGACCGGTACAATGTGGAGCAAAGACCATTTACATTCCTTTTCAATTGTTTTAACAGAAAGAAATGAAAAAGTTTTCTTTTTGTGCTTTTGGGGTTCTGATTTAGTTGGGGAGTTTATTAGTATGTTGTGGTGGCAGCTAATGAAAAAGAAAAAGAAAGCGAGAAGGAGAAGATCGTAACGGCAACCAAAAAGGGTGCGGCGGTATTGGATCAATGGCTTCCAGATCACATAAAGGGTCACTTCCATGTTTTGCAACTGGCAAGTGTAACAGTTACTGTAGCAGCGTGTAGTGAATGAGTGGAATTTTTGTTCAGTAGAATGTATTTAATATCGGTATAATTTTTTCGGGTGTTCTTTTTGCTTTGTGGGTTTCTGAATTCGGACCGACGGTGGCTTTTTATGATGCAGGGTGATGAAATATATGATGCCATGTTGAACCAGACGAATGTTGGAGATAACAATAACAAATTTTATGTGATTCAAGCTCTTGGTTAGCTTTCGAGTCCTTTACAAAATCTTGGTTAATCTAATATGTTCTGGTTAATTCATTGTTAATAGTGATGCTTTATTGCTGTGTCTGATTGATTAACAATAAATAGTTCTAGTTGATTCAATGCCTAGATTATTTCTCATTTTCATTGGTTACTCCCTATAGCCACTCCTCTTCTCCAAACTGGAGAAGATTTTGAAAAGATAAATTCGTGTCACATTGCCCATGTTTCCAACCACTAATAGTTATGGACTTTGGTGAAGATTTAAGATTCATTTTGTCAAGCTTCTTATGATAAAAATGTCGGATGTTATTTTAGTTATACAAAAAAAAAAAAAAAAAAAAAAAAAACAGCCTCGATTTCCATTTTACCTTGTGTTAGTACTTGCTTTGCAGACAATCTCATATGCTTCTGAGAGTCATCACCATATATACCAATGTTTGGTGTGTTGCACTAAGTTCTTCTGAACTCTTACTGATATTATTTTGAAATTATTTGCAGAATCTGATGGTGGTGGTACATTCATGGTTTACCGTAGGTGGGGGAGAGTAGGAGTAAAGGGTCAAGACAACATACAAGGTCCTTACACATCACGAGACAGTGCAATCCAGGAGTTTGAAAATAAATTCTTTGCCAAGACCAAGAACCATTGGTCCAATCGAAAAGAGTTCACTTGTCATCCAAAGAGCTATACTTTGTTGGAAATGGATTATAGTGAGCAAGAGAAAGAATTAGATGTGAGTTGTCCTATTCTAAGATTATAATGTTCCCTGCTTAAGTTGCTTGAATGCCTGAGGTCAAGTCATTTTTCTTTTAGAAATTACTAAAACCCCTTTCCCCGCCCCCCACGGTGAAAAAAAGGAAGCAAAAGGGAGTTAACCTTACTGATTTATGTTCTCATATATGAAATAAGTTTCAATCTTGGCTTTCCCGTGTCTTGGTAATGATGGGTGTCTCATTTGGTAAAGGTGTTATGTGGGGCTGGGGATGTTAAGCACCATCCAGAAGATGTATTTTTGAACATTATTATTTCTCTACAGGACTTTGTAGCGAAGTTGTATCTCTCTGCATTCAAGAGTGAGAGGTTGGGGGTTTGGCCTTGAGGAGAGGGGCTAGGGGAAGTTGTTGGATTTCATGGAGTGTTATCCCTATTGCAAATCCCATATTGCTACTTAAAAAAAAAATCCCATATTGCTGTTTGACCCAAAAAAAAAAAAAAAAAAAAAAGGAAAAGAAAGAATATTTTCCATGCTACTATTTACTTCATAATCATTTCAGGTCAAAGAGAAGCCTGACTCTGCTTTAGGAATTCAACCTCGCGAAACACAACTTGAGCCACGCATTGCAAAATTTATATCTCTAATCTGCAATGTCAGCATGATGAAACAGCAAATGATGGAAATAGGTTAGTTGATCAATCATTCACTGTATACAGGATATCATGATTCATGCAGATCAAAATAATGCAATAGCTTGGAAAGTAATCGGTGAATTCATTTAAAATACAGAGATTCTATTGTTGAAGCAAAGTTGTAATATTTTCTTGATATGCTATTGATTTGTTATGTTTTGTATATCCTCAATTCAGGATACAATGCTGATAAATTGCCACTTGGCAAGCTAAGCAAATCAACAATTTTGAAGGTAAGTCTTTATTTGACTTCTGCTTGGAAGTTTCCTTTTGTTTATATATGAGTTAGACATAAATTTATAATAGACTATATTAGTTATTACGTACTTGAGAAATATTTCTATTTCATTTCATCCAGGGCATACTTAAAGGTATATCCACTAAGAAGGATATCATGAAGAACTGCTGGACTTTTCATTGATTAATCATCATAAAATCAACTAAAAACTTTAAAAGGGTTGGGCAGTGGGCACAATTCTTCTTCCTGCATTTTTTAATGCTGCAGCTTTAAGTTGCAGTATATTTTGTCCTCTTTCTCACTCCACAAACTAATTCTATTTGGTGATGTCTAGGGTTATGATGTCCTGAAGAGGCTTGCTGATGTGATTAGCCAGTCTGATAGGAGAAAACTTGAACAATTAAGTGGGTGAGTCCTTTTGCTAGAGATCTTTTATAAAATATTTTTTAAGTGCTTGACTAAATTAGCTTTGCATTTCAAACTGCATGCCTGACATTTGTTTGTTGTGTGGGTTTGTTTTCTTTCTTATTGGTTTTGGTGTGAAATTATGAATTCCAGCTTCAAGAAGTTGTACCAATTTTAATTTTTTGTTTCTTGCAGAGAATTCTACACTGTTATTCCCCATGACTTTGGCTTTAAAAAAATGCGTAAGTCCTCTCTCTCTCTTTTTGCCCATCATACACTGAAAATATTAAGGATATGGTGGCTGGCGGTTTTCTATTTCCTGTTCTTGAAAATGGAACCTAATTTAATGTGGAAGTATACATAATGGCAGGTGAATTTGTAATTGACTCTCCTCAGAAGTTGAAAAGCAAGTTGGAAATGGTAATTCTTTTCCATTTTTTATTCAATATGTCCATATTGTTGCTGTTAACTTCATTTTCTTCTCTTGTGGGGTGCACGGTGGGTGGAAGTCTACTTTAGGGTTTAGTTATTTTCTTGACAACTTCAGTACCCTATCTTTAAGAAATTCCATAGATATCATACAGTGTCTTTGTACAAACCCCCTCCTGCAGCCTATCAGTGGGATTCTATTTGTACGTGGAAATTTATTAAGCTGCTATAAATTCTGAGAGGTACTCATTTAATGAACTTGTTGCATCTAATTGAAGGTTGAAGCGTTAGCTGAAATTGAGCTTGCGACGAAGTTATTGAAGGATGACTCTGGGGTGGAGGTATCACTTGTCTCCATATTCTTTATTGACTGGCTGTGTATCCAGAAAGTTTCTGAAGGCATATATGCATGTTTTTAAGAAGCCATTCTAGTATTTGTAAAGTGAAAATGCTCCTGCTTATTATTTTAGCCATTCCATTCAAGACATTGGAGCGTTTTGGTTGCATAAAAGTTGAGACTTCAAGTTTAAAATGCACCATTGTGTGTGTGTAAAATTTAGCTTCATTCTGACAATTTTCACTATTTTGTTTCCCAAATATTCTATTTCTGTTGCTTCTTTTTCTTCTTTTTTCTCTTTTATATCAAGGAAAAATATCACATCTTTTGAAGAGTATTAATATACTGATTACTTTGCAGTCAACTAAGTTTTTGAATTGATCAATATGGCACTTAATACACAACTTTTATCTCTTTAAACTTAAGTTTTATCTTCTTGTTATGTCAGTTTTTTCATGCAATAAGTATACTATCAGATGCCTGCACTTTGCATATTGTAGATCGTAGTGAAGGTAGCCTAGTTTACTAATTTATGTTTCTGCCATCATTATAGGGTGACCCCTTGTATTCTCATTACCAACGCCTTCATTGTGACCTGACACCGGTTGAAGTTGATTCTGAGGAATTCTCTCTGGTAACCATTTGTTATATATCCTCATAAGTTTAATAGTAAAACCTATAACCTATATATCAATTAAAAAAATGGACAGAAAAGGAAAGTTCTATTTATGTCTTTATTTATCTATGCCTATTTTGCAGAAGGGTTGCCCCACCAGGCGGGTGGGTGGGTGGGGTTTGTGCTTGTTTTACTGAGACCTTTAATACTGGTCTTGGAAGAATGGCCCAAAAATATAATACACAGATAAATATCGCCATGAGTTGATTTATTAGCTGGAAACTTTGTTATCTAATTCTGATACATATTTTTTGTTACCCCTTCTGTCATCAGATTGCGAAATATATGCAGAACACTCATGCAAAAACACATTCAAACTACAATGTGGATATTGTTCAAATATTCAGGGTATCGAGAGAGATGGAAACTGAACACTTCAAAAAGGTGACAATGCATTATCTGTAAACATAAAGTGTGTTTCTCATAAAATGTTTCTTATGTTGCAGACATTAGAAAACTTTTGATTTGTTTCATTAAGTTCTGATATGTTGTAATTTTATAGTTTTTTTAGCCTAATTTAACTGCCTATTACTCCTGCAAGCAGTTTTCCACTGTGAAAAATAGGATGCTCTTATGGCATGGTTCTCGGCTCACAAACTGGACTGGCATTTTATCCCAAGGTCATTCTTTCTCTCATATGATTCGTATTGTATTAACAAATGTGTACCTGCTTGCGCACACGTGTTTCACTATGAAATTTTCCATCAATAACTGCAAAAAATCTAAGCCTAACTTGTATACTGACAAACCATCAGGTTTGCGCATAGCTCCACCTGAAGCGCCTGTAACAGGTTACATGTTCGGAAAGGGGGTTTACTTTGCTGATATGTTCTCCAAAAGCGCAAATTATTGCTATGCTACTCATGCTGCTAAGACTGGCGTGCTTCTTTTGTGCGAGGTTGTCCTTTTGTCCTGTAGAAACATTATTACTATATTAAAAGACCCAGACTGATGTTTGGGTGGTACAGAGCCATATCACCAAGTGTATTCCACCATTTATCTGTTCCACTTAGAAGCCTAACATGGTTTCCAACTGAAGTTTGGACTTATATATATTGCAGTAATATGCATGTGTTCCATTCGTCTGGAATGTATTTTTTTTTTTTTTTGTTTTGTCTTAGTGGGTCTATTCTACCCTGTTTATTCTTGTGGGAGTAACAGATCCATACATCTGTTTAATGTTCTCACATTACTGTTTAACTTCATCCTTTTCAGGTAGCACTGGGTGACATGGCTGAGCTTCGAAGTGCAAAATACGATGCTGATAAGTTGCCCGAAGGGAAGTTAAGGTTAGTTTTTTTTTTATCTAAACGCTGGAATCATGCCAATCAGCCTTACTCTGACAAAGTCGAATTGCTTAATTCAATGGTCTAATTATGAAAGTATCCTTGTATTATTGTTAATGCTTAAACTGAATCAATGATGAAGTTCATTTCTCATCAATCAACCCATTGCAGCTGATGTTCCATACATGCTTTTCAGGTTCAATACAAACTTACCTTCAAACTTGGGTTCTTGGTTTGCTCTCTAGATGAATTTCCTTAACCTGAAACCTTTGAAATTTGCAATTTTTTAGTACCATTTGAGACCAATGTCACCCTTGACAAATACTAGGTTTGATATCTTTTGCAAACTGAAATAGCACTTACATAGTCTTAAAAGTAAGGTCAATACTATCATATTGAAGGCTTTTTAAGTCAATGAGGTTTAAAACTTGATTTTGCAGCACAAAAGGCGTAGGAGGTACTGCACCAGATCTTGCAGAAGCTCGGGAACTCGAGAATGGTGTTCTTGTTCCCCTAGGAAAACCTAAAGTGCATCCGGAGCCTAGGGTACAATTATTATTATTATTTTTTTCTTTTTTCTCTTTTCTGTGGACTGGATTACCTTTTGTTCATATTTGTGAAGGGCACTTTAATTATAAGGGTAGATAGCTTATATTGAATCTCCCCTTTAAATGCTTCTTGCAGGGTGCTTTATTGTACAACGAGTACATAGTTTACAATGTGGACCAGATTAGGATGCGTTATGTTGTTCAAGTGGATTTCAATTTCAAGTGATCACCAGCATCAGAATACTATTCCATTTTTATTGATGATTTGCCATCCAGGTTTTATATCTATCTTTCACTGTTCACTAGTTCTCCAGCAGTAATGCTTTAATAATGTATATTCGGAAATACGGTACTTTGCCCTCTTTAGTGAACAAAAGGAAAGTTGCTATCCCGAGCACTTGGAAAGCAAGTGATTTTCAGCTTGTACAAATATATGTTGTAAATATCTATGGGTTGGTTTTGTTTAAAAATCCTATGTTTTGTTATTTATTCTATCCAAATGTTTTAAGTTGACTTGTCAAACTTATAAAGTGGGTTTACACCAAATCCTAATAATAGGAGTTGTCATTAATTTTGTTGCTTAAAATTATCACCTACATGGCACTCGAGTGAATTATCACTCTATGTGAATTATTACGTGAATTTATAAGAGGTTGTAGTTAAAGTTGCAACACATCAAATATTTTCCAAAATTGAATACGCCACAATTCATGAGTGGTTGTCATCCTTATATTTTGTGGGAATTTTGGATCTGTTTCGCATAACTTTTAAGAATGTGCTTTTTTTGTTTTTATGGTTGGAAAGTATTTTGATGTGACATAAAGGTGAATGTAGTTCTGAATGTTTTATGTATTTTAGTTTTGTTTTGCAGCGATTTTAAAGAAAATATGAACATTTATAGAGCTAACTTAAAAAAGAGTTGTTGTGTGGCTATCCTCAGTTAAGAGAAAGGTGACTGCATGTCCACTCCTAGCATGTTTTGGTGGTTAGGTGACCACACAACCTCTTTTTTTTTTTTTTTTTTTTTACAGTAGTAAGTTAGTTCTTACACTTACAAAAATTAAGCACTTATTTTGTCAGAAATAATCTTACAAGATGTAAAACATTTTCTAAAAGTGTTTTGTGTTTTGAGTTATTAGTTAATAATTTTGAGAAAAATATGTTTTTGTCTATGAAAAAAGAAAAGTGCTTCAGAAACATTTCCAAACGGTCCAAACATAGCATAGTGTATGTCAAGATATATGGCTTTGTTCCATAACACTTTATCCTTCTCTCTTTTGTTTTCCCTTTTTAAAATAAAATAATAATAAACAACCTAAAATACAAAATACTCAAAACTATATTTACATTTATTCCACATCAGAACACTTTTTCAAACAAAAAATAACAAAAGAAAAACCCTCTACAAGACATTAACAAATAGAGTCCGAATTTTCAACGTACAAACTAAGATTATTTACCCGATAAAAGATGAGAATTTAGCTTAGGTGTTGTAAAAAAATTATGGCACATTTTTTATAGTTTTTTTCAACGGTTCAAATTTAATTTCAAGTTTTTCATAAGAAAAATAAATAAATAAATAATTTGAACCGTTAAAAAAAAAAAAACTCAATCTTTTTTTTTTTTTTAATGGAACCTAAGCAAAATCCAACTCTAAAAAAGATACCTTAAGACTCTTTTATAACCTTCCTTGACAAACTTGCTAAAACTGGTGTCATAAAATATAGAAAGAAGTAGAGTTATTGTCAGCATGAGATATGATTGGTGGTCGGTCGGACGACATAAATAAAAATAAAAATATAAAAATATAAAAACCCCTCTCTCCCAATTTGAATGCAGTTCCAAAGTACCTTTCTTTTGTTTCGTTGCTGTTCCTCAGAGAGCTTTGAAGGAAGTCAAACGTATGCATCAAGTGTTTGCATAGAGTTTTTAATTTTCTTTGGTACCATTGTCTGCGTTTCAAAAAGCCTTTGAAACATATATGAGTGTATGACCAAATAAAGCATTTACTGCACCATTTCAAGTGCTGCTGCACACGCCAGTATTTATGTCCCTAGATTTCCCAATGACCTCATTCAGAATCTATGTTCTTCTTCCACAAGACAATATATATATATATATATATATATATATATATATATATATATGAGAAATTGTGATTAATTAATTCAAGCCACTGTGTGATGGGCCTCACTGACTCTTTAATGCCTATGTTTCCTCTGCATTAATATTATGTCTCTTTCTTTTTGGATTTTTAGCCTACAAATCTTCCATGGCAATGAAGATTTGCAGTAGACAATAATGATGGGTGTGTGCAACATACATTGACGTTCTGAAAAAGGTTTCAAGTAAACCACTTCTGCACGACTACAATTTTTCATGTATACAATTGAGTGGGCATTTATTGTTTGTGTAATAGTGTGGGGTATTCTTTTATTACTACTACTACTATATTACTGTAATTTTTAGTATAAAGTTATTTATTAACTGAGGTGACTATTCATATTCACTGAAATAACTAACGAAATTTATTTCACAAATTATGAATTGGCATGTCAGTCTGAAAATGACTTTATAATAAAAGAATTAAAGACGTAGTAACCCAAACATTTTTGTTATATTATTTGTACTATATATTCTGCATACATGAGTTATATAGCAACAAAAACGCATTTATGGAATTAAAAAATGTGAAAAGTGAGAGCTTATAATGAGTATGAGCATGTTTGAGATTGCGTTGGAAAGTAGAGTTTTTAAAGTCAAAATGAACATTTTAGAAAAAAGCTTCAATTTTAAACTTTTTTTTAAAATGCATTTTTACTATTTTTAGAAGAAGACAAAAAAATAGTCAAAAAAATTACTTACGTCTTTCTAGGTATTAAAAGTTTTTTTTTTTTTTTAATAAATTGACGTAACATTTTATAATTGGTAAAATGACTGAACAAAAATTTGACTTGTCAATTTTTTTTTTTTTTTTTGACATGTCCGCACAAGAGGGGGGAAGGGGGATTCGAACTAGTGACTTCCACTTCATTAAGTGTGGTTCCAGCCGATTGAGCTACCTCTTGGGGCTTGACTTGTCAATTTAATTAACTAATAGTTGACGTATCAGTTATAAAGTCTTAATCATTTTCCCAATTATGAACGGTTACATCAATTTATAAAAAAGTTACAGTAAAACAAGAAGTACTCTAAATATTTTCCTTTTGTGATAGTAAAATTTAGCACAAAGTTGACATCGTTCCACACCAGAAAACCCAGTACCCTAACCAAAAACCAAGGTCACATATGGTGAATAGTAAAAAAGTACATATTTGAATCTAATCTTTGGAGCTTAAATCCAAACAAAATTCTAACTGCTATAGTCAGGAGGGATGAAACCAGGGGACAGAGGCCCCCTTAGTTTTGAGGTTTCTTCTTCAAATATTTATATATAACCCATATCACTAAAAATGAAGTGTATATGGCATGTAGTTGTAAATAATACTCATTTTTATATCCGTTTTTCACATTTATTTTATACTGATTTTCAATTGACATGACCTATTTTACTGACATGTAGTAATATTACTCATAGTTGCATAGTTCTTAGTTTGGTCTTACTCCATGATGCCTGCTATCAGGAGGGTTGAAAATTCTGGAGTCCCATCCATGAAATCACCAGAAATTTTGGGGAGAAAAAGCTGAGGCATAGTGCAGCGCTAGGGAATCATATCTGCCTTGGAACCATCCCGCCCTTCTCAAAAATTCTCACACACACAGAAGCACATACCCCACTCAAAAACTTGCGCCCAACACGCAAAGCCTACGTGCACTCTTACATTATTCTTCCCCATCCACTTCTTTCTAAAAGTTAAAAAGTTAATCACCCTCTCCTACACATTGGCCCCACCCCACAATAGGTCATCTTCCGGACCCACATGCTGGTGGGACCCGATCGATCACATCTATCATGGCAAGAGATTCTTGATCCAAAGGCTAGCATTGCTTTGCCAAGAAAAGAGGGTTTTAAGAGGCTCTCTCTGCATTGAATCCTGAGAGAGGAACAATGGTTTTTGCTTTGCTGGCTTTTTTGGGCAATATAAGGCCAGACAGGAACCTGTATGGGCATCCTTAGATATCTCAGCTTTGAATTTCCCCAATTACTCGCATCATGGCATGGCATGGCTTGGCAGAGGTGTTTCTCCACACCCCACACTTCGAATTTACTCATTGCTGTCATTAAATCTCTCTCTCTCTCTCTCTCTCTCTCATGAATTGCACCTATAAATACAGAGCTCCTTCCTCTGTTTATTTCAAACAAAACTACAACCACCATTCTCCAACGTGTGTAGTCTTTGATGGGTGTGAAGCTCCTTGTTGGAGAAGCAGGGCACGTGCAATGTTCTTGGCTCTCACATGCCAGTGAACCCTTTGCACGTGCTCCCCTTCTCCAACATGGGTTCCTCACCTCACCCTTGTCTCTCTTCAGCCTCCCCAAGTGCATGCAGATTGCAGTTGTAGGTAAAATGCAGTCACTCTGTCTTCATTTTCTTTCTTCTTCTTTTTCTTTACTTTAACTTGTCTACTACTTCTCATTTTTCAGGCCAATTCCTCTATGCATTTACGTTGACAACTCATGTGCAGAAAAAGTATGAAGAGTTAAGCATGTTTATGCACAAAAACGAGAGAGACTATTATCACTTGGTAGAGGAGACGCAGAAACCAGAGGGGCAAGATGTAATCTAGGCCTTTTTGTAAAATAGTTTGTAAAAATGTAAAATAATTCCACTAATCCTAATATAATTAGTTGAATGGTATATATACACAATTATAAGAAAGGAAAGGTCCTTTGGTTTAACGGTTTCAGCACGTGGATTTTGAAAAAATAGTGATTTTAAAACATAATTAATGAAAACTTTAATTTTACATTTAAGTGTTTAGTAAGATCACAGTCCGGTCTTTAAAATCGTGTATTTTTTGAAAGAAAATGTTAAAGACACAACTATTTTGCCCAACTTTTGCCCAACTTTTGCCGTATTTTTTAATTTAAAAAATAACGAAATTGGAAATATATATTTTTTTAAAAGCAATAATTTTTATTTTGGTTATTCTTTATTTTTGTATTTTTTTTTTAAATAAAAACAGTATTTTGTTTCAGAAACTTTTTCTTTATTTTTTAATTTAAAAAATAACAAAATTAAAAATTAAAAAATTTTCTGAAGCAATAATTTTTATTTTGGCCATTCTTTTATTTGGTATTTTACAATTTTTATTTTTTTAAAAAAATACCAAATAAAAGAAGGAACAAAATAAAAATTATTGGTTTAGAAAAATTTTTAATTTTTAATTTTGTTTTTTTTTTAATTAAAAAAATAAGAAAAAAGTTGGCCCCAATTTAACCCTAAGTTGGGGCTGTATCATTCCTCTTTTTTAAAAAGTAATTTTGTATTTGCGATTTAAAAGAAAAAAGGAAAAAGTCACTCCATAATTATCCATAATTAGATTGACGTATGGAGAGAGTAGATTCAAATTAAAGTTTGTTGAATGAGGTTTTATGTGTTTCATGCATTCCAGCATATACTACTAAAAGTATATAGTAGTTTTAATTGAATTAAAAGATAAGAGGAAAAATACACGTACCTTTTTAAACTATCATTTTATTGTCAATGCCCCTCTCAAACTATCAATTGTGCCAATATTCTTCGTAAACTACCAAAAAAATGTCAATGTTTTCAATGACAAAAATACTATTCATAAAATTTAAAAAATCTTAAAATTATATAAAAAAATCTAAAGGAAAAGGAAAAAAAAAAAAAAAGGTGGGTTTTTTTAAATTTCTTTTTACATTTTTTTTTTTGAATTTATACATATATTTTGTCTTATTTAAACATTTTTATGGTCATTTTTGTCTTTTTTGTAGCCTTGGGAGACATTGACAATTTTTTTTTTTTGGTAGTATAAATGATACATTGATACAATTGGTAGTTTATAAATACTTTTCTAAAAAATAAATAGGAAAAACTTCACAAAACCCTTTGAACTTCCACGCACTTTGAAAGTACTTTCAAAGTTCAAAAACTCTCAATTAAGAGTATCGAACTTTTAATTTATTTCAATTACCCATTCCGTTAAATCTTGTCAAAATTCTCAAAATACCCGTTTTTTATTATAAACAAATAAAAAATTTGTAAAGATTCAAGTGTTTGGATTTTTTATAAAAAATATTTTTGAAACATCTTTGATTTGTTTTTTTATATATATAAAAAAATGGATATTTTGACAAAAATTAACGAAATTAATGGAATGCGGTAAGTAAAAGTTCAATATCTTTAATTAAGAGTTTTTAAACTTTGGAGAGTAATGTCAAATCGAGTGAAAGTTCATAAAGGTATTTTGAAGTTTTCCCAAATAAATATATCAACTTGAACATTAAAGGGAAACTTCACTTACCACTCTTGAACTTTTATCACTTTTGCAATTATTTATCTAAAGTTTAAAAAAATCTCAATTTAGTGTATCAAACTTTCAATTTTTTATAATGTCACCCATCTATTAGGCTTTTCTGTTAAATTCTAATGGGTGGGTGTCAAAATTACCAAAATGCCCCCTTTTAAAATGGATATAAATTGAACATATTTATTTTAATGGTTAAATTGTTAATTAAATGAATAAATTTATTATTTATCTTTTACTTAAATTTTTAGAATAAGTAGTGATTTAACATGGTATTAGAGTATAGGCTATGGGTTTGAACTTTGACTTGACCATTTATCTAAAATTTCAATTAAATATTATATTTGTTGGACTTTACTTGTTGAAAAAGAATTTGAGCCCACACGCGGGATGTTAAAGCATAATTAAATAATTAAATTTATTATTTTTTTTAATTTAACTTTTTAAAATAAACGACAATTTAATAATAATATTACCTCGTGAAATATCATTGTACATATGATACCTCAAAAGAAGGTCCACGCGGCACTTAGTAGAACAATCCAGACGCTACAGAACCAGTGGTCGCTGAAGCAATGGGAGCACTAATTGTGGCAAAATTCAGCAGGAATTTGGGGATACAGGACATTGAACTTGAAGGGGACTCACTTCTAGTGGTCAAAGCTATAAGAGCATTTGGTACTCAGTGGAGCTCTTATGGGCAAATAGGGGGGGGATGCAAGGGTGGTCCTTAACAACTTGAGGAGTTGGTTTATTGGGCACGTAAAGCGAGATGGTAACTCTACGGCTCATGAGTTGGCTAAAGTAGTGGGGAGACATGCCAATGAACAAATCTGGATGGAGGAGATCCCAATTTGTATGTTTGATATTGTTAGTACTTTAGAGCAAACTGCTCTTTCAATTTAGAGTCTTCGGGCTCTAGTTGTCTTATTATTTATGATGAAATAATAGAAGCATTTATTTATTTATTATTATTTTTTTTTTAAAAAAAGGTAGTGAATAGGGTAAAAGATTTTAGAGCACTAGCATTCGACTACCACAATGCTTATTTTTTTTTCCTGCTAAAACCCACAAAAATTACCCTATATCTGGACTCTTCAATGTTACGGTTGCTAGATAAATGTACCTAGCAACTATAGGGACTAGGATCCCCAGCAATAGTTGGAGAATTGCCCACCAAATTTTTTGTCAATCTAAATCGTCTAATTTCATCCAACCGTCTAAAACTCACCAGGTGTACCACTCAATATAAAATAATAAAATATTATTTACATTTTAAAAAATAAATGTAAAATAAAATAATTAAAAAATATGGGGGTGGCTGGCCACCCCAGCTCAGCCATAGGGGTTGGCTTCGACCACCCCCTAGGGGCAAACCCATAAATTTGATTTATGGGTTTGACCTTAGGGGATGGCCAAACCACCCCCAACCAGCCCTGAGTCCCTCACTCCATTTACCTTTTTTTGATTAATTTTTTTTTCTATTACTTTTTTTCTTTATTTATTTATTTTAATTTAATTTAATTTTTTTTTTTTTTTTTACGTTGCGGGTCTTTGTTAGCTCTCTGTCCACATTGTCATTAGGGGTGGGCAAATTAACCGGTTACCGATTACCGATCGATTACCGAATTTAACCGAACCGATAGTAACCGTAACCGATAATTATCGATTAAAAATTTTATACCAATAAGCTTATCAGTCGATTAATAATTTGTTATCGAAAAACCAATATGACCGATAAGTTTTTTTAATTTTTAATTTTTTATAATTTTATATTTATTATTGAAACCAAAACGACGTCGTTTTGGTTTTTATTTTATATTGTAGTTGATCAATATAAAAATAAAAATAAAAATTCAATAAGTTATTTTAGCCAAAAATATACCTCAAAATAACTAATTTTTAATAAGTTATTTTAGGCTTTAGCCTAACAAAACGTATTTGGGCCTCCAAAACAATTAATTTTTGGCCCAATTAGCAACCAGTTAAAAGCCTAATAAAAAGCCCACAAAAAACCGATTTAACCAACAGGTTAACCGATTACCGATATGACCGATAATTTTCAGTAACATTTCTTATCGATCGGTAATCGGTTAGGATTTGGTTAACCGATAGCTTATTGGTTAGATAAGCCCATTAACCAAACCGATATGACCGATACCCAGCCCTAGTTGTCATATGATCAATGACCAAATCAAAGAAGGTGTCCTTACACAAATTCATGGCATGTTGGCTCTCTACAATGAGCCACCAACCAATCAAATCATTATATAGCATTCCCTTTTGGATTAATTGATATTATCTCCACCTTTGAATTATTAGGTGCGTGGTGATATTCAAAGAATTGCTCCGCTCTAAATACCCATTTTGAGGAATCTCAATCATCTCAGTGGAAAGCCTAATTTTATACTATATTGACATATTCTCAATTTTTGGGTGACTCTTGATTTTCATCTGACGTAGCATCTTGCTCTCTTAGTGATCAAACTTTTTGGTGACTCTTAATTTTTGTTTGACCTAAAGTTAATCCCTTGACTATTTAGGGCTAGTTTGGCTCTTATTGCAACAAAATTTTCTATTAATTTCCTTAACTATTCAACAAATTTTGAATCCATTCTCGATTCCAACGACACCTCATTTAGTAAAACATTAATACAAGAAGACATGGCGTATTGACTTAAGTCGGTAGTATTAAGCTCTCTTTTTTGACTTCGAGTGAAGGGCATAATTATTTATTGGCCCTTACACGGATTAAGCTAGGCCAGGATTAAAGTAAAGTTGGAATAAGGATGACAGTTATAACCTTGTAACCAAATACCGTAGATTTTAACACCACATCGGAATGAGAGAGTACCTGTGCTGGGATAACGCTATCCGTCCACTGGAATAAGAACTCCCACCAAATGCTGCAACCAAACAGCCTTGTTCTTCCTCCAAATAACCCAACTCACGATTCACAAATCGCAAATAAGAATTGCACCGCAACGGCTGCACACCGCCGCCTCCAGCCTTCGCCACAACCGGAGAGAACGCCGTCAGCTACCGACTGCCGTTTCCGCACTCAGCCCAGTGAAACTGGTCCTACGTTGCAGCACCGTTCACAGTTACCACGAGCGTCCGCCTCGTCGTCGACCACCACTTCGCACAGGTAATCCACTCGCACGACGGCTCACTGCCCTTAAAGAAAAAAACCCAAAAAAATAACCGCTCTGATAACAGTTGGTAAGAACCGTAGTTCTTGTTAACTAAAATCAGAGAAAAAAGGGGTAGATTTCAGTTGACAACCGAGAATTTGGACTTATTTAGAAGCTGAAATATGGCGATAAGAATTCTAGGAGATGGAAATTCTAATTGATTTGCTGGTTGTAGTTGGGTTAGTAGTGTTAATGGTGCTCTAATTCCTTGCTGGTTGTAATTGTTTTCGTGGTATATTCGATTTCCTAACAGTGAGCCATGGCGGAGACGAAGCGAAAATCTAGAGACGAGCCTAAGCGCATAGAGAAGAAACTGAATAAGAAGAGGAAGCAAAAGCAATCAGAGTCTAAAACCCTAGCCAAGAAGGGCAAGAAAAGCGATGGGAGGAAGAGGAGCGGTCCCCGGTTGCCTAATTTGCTGCGAAAAGAACTCGGCCGCTTAAACCCTAACTTTCCCTCAAACAGTGAGGGTGACGAAGAGATCGATTCTGATGAGGGAGAGTTGTACACGGGGGACGTCTACGAGTACCAGGAGGGGGTCCCCCAAGAGGAGTCCAGGAAAAACCGCCGGTTCGACCCTGTCGAGAACTTCGAGTACGAGCTTCCTGAAAATTACAAGGTTCACTCTCTCTCTATTAATTTGTGCTGTGGTGCTTTGTGTTGTGGAATTTGAACTGTTTTGAGGTGATTTGTATTGCTGAATCATTACGAGTTTTGTGAAATATCGTATTTTGTGGTTTTATATTGGAATTTTGTGTTGTCTGATGTTCCCGTCCTTTGAAACTAGTGTGCTTTTTGAGGTTTTGTTAGTTGATTGCTACATATTATTAGATTTTTATTGGTTTTTGTTATATGGGCATGGGTGTGAGTTTTTAATCCAGTTTAATGTATTTGTCGCCTCACTAGTTGTGGTCTTTGCTTTGTTTGCATTTGCGTATTATTCTTTCGAAGTGTTGCCAGACATATTGTCTCAAAATCTGGTAGCTAGTTGTGATTATGAAATTGAGTTCTAATAAGAAAGTTGAACAAAAGAAGATAACAGATTCTGGGTTGGAAAATTCAGCTCATAATCCACAGTTTGGTGGAATGTAGGAAATTATTTGAGATTCAATGGGCTGACCGTTTATTTTATTTTATCTTTATTTATTTATTTATTCGCAATTGTATCTGCTAATGAAATAGTAATTGGGAAATTTGAGTAAAATTTTCTGCATATGGAAGAATTGAAATGATTAGTTTGTCTAGATATGAGTAAATTTGAGCATTCAGGGTAAAACTGTATATGCAAAAAAAAAAAAAAAAAATGTAAATTAGTAACCTGTCTTTGGGTGTGATGCCGATGGCTTGAACTTAATAACAGATTTGGGTAGATTTAAATAGACAAAAGCAGGTGAAGGTAAATAAAATAACGAAGTTTATGTAAGGAAGTTAGCGTGCACAAAGAAATATCGATTAATTGTCGCATGGTTGGCTGAGACTCTCTAATCTTGCATTGTGAAGAGCATATCTTTGATACTGACCACATCTGTAAGCTACATTCAATTCACAGCCTTACTCTTGCCCAAACTTAAGTTGACTAAACTATATAGCTCCCCAGTCCCCACTGTCTTTCTTTTTGATTGCAGAATAGCATCAGTTAATGTACAGCTTTCCTGTTCATTTATTTGTACTTCTCTCTTTTTTATTTCTTATGTAGGATGAGAATGTGCTGTCAGATGACGACGACGAGGATGATGACAACATGAACAAGAGTGAAAATGTCAATGATGATGAGATTGAGGAGGATGATGGAAGGCATGGGAGGATGTTGCAAGGAATCACTGGAATGCCTAGTGAGGCTTTTGAAGGTAAGGTAGCGCTTTAAGATATCTTTATTAGTTAAGTTTGAGGTGTATTGAACAGTGTAGTCAAATGCTAGCCACAAGTGCTTGTCTTTGGGTTCAAGTGAGGTGAGGTATTGATGCAATGAAAAGTCATTGAGTGGTGCAACATTGTCCAGTGGTACACTAGGTTTAACTTGACCCTGACCTATATAAATATTGTCTAGTGGTACACTAGGTTTAACTTGGCCCTGACCTATATAAATCTTTGGTCCAACAAATGCTCTTCCAAGGGAAAGGTGCGTCAACGTTAGGAAGAAGAACCTAGGATTTGACCTCAAAAAGGTCTTCTTTTGGAGGGCGTCCAACAAAGTCTATCATCGCCTCCTGACGCACTTTAGCAGAATACAAAACATTGAAGGAGTCCTCCTCCTAATCATGCACCAACCTGGTGAAATTAATGTCTCAATGGGCCGTATCATTGCTAACACTCCTAAGGTTAGCAACCATTGCATCCCTATTCCTTGCAAGGCAAAATAACTCAGGAAAAGATTCCTTCAAAAGATGATCTCCAACGCTGTATCTCATGCCAAAACTGGTATGAGAGCCGTCAGTCACCTCCACACTAGTAACACTAGAGGAATCATCCCACCCCCTCCTAATGCTTTATCAAAGTCCCACCCCCTCCTAATGCTTTATCATAGTCCCACCCCATAAGCTCCAGTGACCCCCTTAGTACGCCATCGGCCCATCAAACTCTCATACTTATTATCTACAATCTGACGCCAAGAACCCTCGCTCTCCACAGCAAACCTCCATACCACTTACCCAATAGAGCTTGATTGAAAGAAGTGAAGCTCCTGATCCCTAGCCCTCCAAGCTGAATAGGAGTACAAACCTTCTTCCAATTAACAAGATGGAATTTAGGCTCATTATCCACACTACACCACAAAAAATCTCTGCCCAATTTTTCTAACCGATTAGCTGCACCTATTGGGATAGGGAAGAGGGAAAGGAAACAAGTTGGAATGTTGGAAAGATTGCTCTTAATCAACGGTACTTGGCCACCCTTAGACATGTAAAGTCTTTTCCATCAAACTAATTTTCTCTCCATTTTCTCAATTATAGAATCCCATATAGACTTAGCCTTATACTTAGCACCCAAAGGGAGACCCAAATATTTCATAGGCAACATTGATGAGACCCTTCAACCCAGAATACGAACCAACCTACTCACATTTGGCACGTTACCGACATGAACCAATTTTGATTTAGCTAAGTTAATCTTCAACCTAGACGCAGCTTCAAAGCAAAGGAGTACACATCTTTGGCATCAAAAATTATCTGGAGCACTCCAGATAATTATCTGGAGCACTCCTACAGAAAATGAGGGTATCATCAGCGAAAAGGAGATGGGATGCAGGTACAAGATCATCACTCCTAGCCCCACTGGAAAACCAGAAATAAAGCCCCCAATCACTGCTGTGGCATTGGGTTTTTTGATAAGTAATTATGAACCTTTAACTTCATTGGTGTTGAAGCAATTTCAAAAGAGCTGTGGCATGTAAGGAACACTTAATTATCGTTGTACTGAATTTACTTGGTGAGCTGTATGTGAAAGACTTTCTAGGATTTTCTTTATGACGGAAGCTGATGGTTCAATATATAAGTTTTGAAGATTAGTATTTTCAAGGATAATTCATGCCTAAGCATTGTGTTTCACCTTGTCAGGTTTATATGAATAAAAAATATCTCTTGAGAGGGTTTAGCTCATACGTACAGTGTACATTGTCTTTTCTTTAATAAATTCTTATTACCCAGAAAAGAATTGAAATTCTGTGGGTGTTTATCACGTGTCTGTGTTGATAGCAATTCTTGTATCCAAATGAGTTAGAGAACTGTACCATCAGAGGGCAGACCTCTGAAAGATTAAATCTTCGAAGATTAAAATAGCCTGTGTTTTGCCTGGTTGTCGAAAAAATTTCCACAATGAATTTAAATGAAATGTGTCCCGAATGGGGCATTTAGGGATTATTCTTGTGGCTGTTAGAAGCCATCCATCTATCCTTTTGGATATTGTAACATGATTTCATTCAACTTTATGTACACAGGGAAGAGGAAGAAAGATAATGTTGTTATATCTGAGGGATATCCAGAGTCTGAGTATAATCCTACTCGTGATGTTTTGGATGGTGATGGCCGCATTAGGGTGGAAGATCTTCTAGGGCCTCTTCAAGATAAACCTGGTTTTGGCAAACTTAGAAAGAGAATGGATCAACTGAAGAAATCTGAGGCTATTGAAGCTCCGCTTCCACAAGCAGTTCGGGAGAAGGTGGAGAGGGGTACAGCGTATAAAATATCACAGAAAGAGATTACCAAGTGGGAGCCCATAGTCAAGAGGAACAGGGAGGCACCCACCATATATTTTGATGAAGATACAAGCCTAGGTTTTTCAACTGTAGGAGCAATAGCTTCTGAATTTGAACCTAGAACTGAATTTGAGAAGAAAATGGCATCATTGATCTATCATGACAATGTTATGGAAGCTCACAGAAAAGATGGTTCCAGGCTTCTTGAATTAAACAAGGTATGGAAGTCATATATATCCCTTTTTTTTTCAATAAATCTTGTGTTCTATCATTTATGGTATAGCAATCCCTCCACTTTCTCTACTGTTGAAAGTGTTTTTCCTTTTGTGATACCGTTGTGTAAAAATTACTAATCTGCCTAAGCATTTGCAACTTTAGGATTTAATGGCAATTCTTGAAGTTGCATATTTTATTAAAGCTTTTCTATCTACTTGGTTATGTTGAAGACAATTGTGGAAATTATCGAAGTAAAGGTGTCTCCTCTGTGAATGGACGTGTGGGAGACTACTGGCAAACATGAGAATTTAATAACAGGAAAGTGTTGAAATACTTATAAAAAAAAGAAAGAAAAAAAAGAAGCATTGAAATCATTTTTATGCACTCTAGTGAAATAATTGGATTTTGTCATTATATGTCCAATGGCTTACTGATGATGCATATCCACAAACCCACTTCAATTTTATTTTTTTATTGTCCTATAACTGCTTCTTAAAAAAAAAATTTGTGCCTGCTTTGTGGGTGGCTTTCATTGCATGGAGTAAACAAAATGTCTCTAAAGTGAGCATATACATTTCAAAACAAAATTAACATCAAAAGCGTCCAGAAAGAAAGAAAAGTTAATTTATAAAATTATTGGAAATATGAATTTTGCAGGAAAAAGGTTGATTCTTATGGAAGAGAAAAATCAGGTTTAATTGCTTTTTACATGAAACATTTCCTTCTGGCCGCCAAAAAAATCACTATCTCTGAAGGATAAGCAATCCAAGCCACACCCAAAAAGGGAGCTATAGAACTGTGGATTTAGAGAACTTGCGATTAGTTGGTGGATAGAGACAGGTGGATAGAATGTCTTTTTTCACTCAGGTACTGAGTGCATAGAGCTTTAAAGATTTCCTGAATCTCTTTGGCAGCATCTGGATCTCTCATTTAGAAAGAGATTTTGAAGGTCACCAATTTGGTAGTGCCTACTGCATCCAAATTCTAAATACCCTCTCTCAAAATCGGCACCTAAAAATGGCTGTAATGCCATAAAATCATTTTTATTAAGAGCTGACATAGCTATAAAATTCTATATAATATGATGGAATGGAATTGTGATAATGGGATATGACCTCCATCTGAATCATCTCAGCTAGGTGATTATATAAGCTGCACTTTATTCTTTCATGCTATTATAGAGACTTGGAGTAAATGATTATTATTATTTTTTTGGTCAAGTTACGTGTGAATATCAGCTAGGTGCTTTGATGCTTCCGATTTTTTGGGAGGATCTTTTGAATTACAGGTTTTGTGATGTTTGTTATGTGTGACATTATTGATCTGTGCCTGTGTGAAGCTCAACTTTGCCTTTTGTTTTTTGGTCTGTGGGGAATGTGTCTCATTTTCAATCATGCTTGGCAGGTATCTGTGGAAGATGAAAAGGAGCGGCAGAATCGTATTGCTAAAATGCGCAGCCTTCTTTTCCGTCATGAAATGAAGGCAAAGCACATAAAAAATATCAAATCTAAAGCATACCATCGTTTGTTGAAGAAAGATAGAATGAAGGGAGCAGCCGCACAGATTGAAATGGATCCAGAAGCTGCTAAAGAGCAGGCATTGAAGCAAGAGTTCAAACGGGCAGAGGTGACCATTTTTGTTAATAATTTTGTAGATAGACGATAGAGGGTCAATTTTTATGAAGTGTTTGTTATGCTGAAAAAGTAAACTGGATTAGTAAATCTATTCTATTTCCAAATTGATGCAGGAACGCATGACACTTAAACACAAAAACACCTCCAAATGGGCAACACGCGTTCTACGGCGTGGTTTGCAGGCGCAAGATGAGGGTACTAGAGCTGCTATATCCGAACAGCTCCACCAGCATTCTCTTTTGACGAGAAAAATGAACTCTATGAAAGACGGTAGCAGCAGTGGTAGCGATGACACTAGTGATGAGGATGATGATGCAGAGGAAAATTCAGCTGTTGAAAATCAGGATAGGACATCCAAGTTGTTAGAAAAAGCGAAAGAGAAGACCCTCAAGATATTAGAAGAAGAAGATGAAGTGCCTAAATCAGGATTGCTTTCTTTACCTTTCATGGTAATCTTTGGTGTTCTCTTGTTAGTTTTCTTAAGAAGTTGTACTATATTATTTTGCTGGTGGTGTAAATTATAGCTTCCATGGAGACGTAAAATTATTGGTTCTAATCCTATACCCCTTGATGCCTCAAAAGATTAAGAAATTTGCAGCATATTTTCTGTCAGCACATTGCTATTTTGCTTTTAAAAAGGCTGGGGGCCACATGAAAAGGACCAAATTCACAAAAGAACAGTGTGACTCCATATTTCTGCTTGTTCTGTCCCCATCAGCCCCTACATTTATTAAGTTGGATCTTGCTTTGGACCTTGTAGTGTAAGTCATTGACATGTGCTATGTTTTGATGTATACATAGTTATGGTTTCTCTTTAATTTGCTTTTGTGTAGGAGCGTGGGCTCAAGAAAAGAAAGGAGGCAGCTGATGAAGAAGCTAAACTTGCTCTTCAAGAGTTTGAATCATCTTTGAGGCAGATGGACGATTCAAGTGGGGCAGAAAATCCAAAAATAAAGGCTTCAAGTGGTAGAAGGGTATTTGGTGCTGCAGCTAAAATGCATGCTCCAGAATCGAGAAATATAACTAAATCAGATAACTTTTATGCTAATAGTGAAAGTGAAGATGACTTGGAGGCCAAAGAAAATATTGTTGATGTGGGGAACAACAGAAGTAATGATTTGCAGAAGGATGTTAAAATTGATTCTGTTTTACCTCAGAATTCTGTTTTTAAGGTAATGGGATTTCTTCCAGCAATCTTTCTGCTTTCTCCTAGACTTGTGTTTCTTGATCTGTAAGTGTGAAAATATTATTTTTAATGGTTCACAGAGCTTTGATGATATTGTTAGAGACCCGGGTCCCAAGACAACATATGAAGTTGCTATTTTTGCGTCAGACAGATGGAGAAAGGTTAGTTTTGCTGCCAATGTTTTGGAGGAAACTTAGGATTTTCTTTCTTTTGGAGGGATTTTTGTACTGATCATAATGTGTACAATGAGCAGATGGACAGCAGAAATGAAGTGGACGCCAACAGCAAAAAGTCCCTGAAGGCTGTTGAACCTGAACATAATCAAGATTTAGAGGTATGATATTATTATTAGTTGATGGAAGTTGACTGGATTAAATAACATCCTTGAGCACATTTTCCTAATCATTGCAAAAGCAAATAATGTCATTGCAAGGACACGTCAGCCAGCAAAAAACTACAATTAAGAAATCAAGAAAGGATGACATAACCCTTCATGCAACATTTACGAAATCAGTCCAGCGTATGGCCTAACAACATTAACATTAGTGTTTTATTCTCGGTGGAAATATTGTGGACCTATTATAAAGTTAACTCTAAAACATTCACAAATCACTGAACTTTAAGATTGGCTCCAGTCTAATGAAGCTCTATCATTACTCTTGATAAGGGATTCTGGGGCATAACCTACTCCCTAACAATAACATATACCCAAAAGATCCACTTGCCATTATCCGTAGGGTCAGTTCTAACTGCATTGGATAAAACATATTTTGTTAAAAATTCAATTGTCTGAATCAACACTTACTTGTTTGTCTTCAGAAATAAATAGTCCTCTAAGATTGAAATTGATGTTGATTTCCTGCAAACTTACTGGTTACGTATAAGAAATAACACGTTGATAATATTTTTGATCAAATTGATCTATTTTTTGGTCAAATTCTGTGGAATTGGTAGGAAGAAGGATGCCATGAATCTCATTTATTCTAAAATACCTTCATCTACTGTTTTTTTTTAGTCAGTACCTCCATGTACTGTTTTACAGAAGCTTTTATGATTGAGAATCGAAACTTTTTTTTGATTTGTCAACGATAAGGTCCATTCAAGTTTACAATACAGACTCTTGTTTTATTCAGTAACAATGGGTTAGGATTTTCTTTTTACTTCCTATCATTACTAGTTCCATCGATGTGAAGATCTTATGGATTGGGATATTCTCTCTCTCTTAGACTTTCTGTCTCTACAGAATGAAGGATTTCGGAAATCAGTAGATTTTCTGCTTGAGGTCATCTTTCTCCTTTCCGTGTTCTCTCTCTCACCCTGTCTCTCTCCCGTTGATGTTGATTTTCTATATGGCTTATTGAAGAATTGAGTCAATAGAGGTGTTTGTGTTAGGTGAATTCAAATTAATGTTTCTTACATACTGATCCAAAGATTAAAAAGGGTTTTGAGTAATTGTAGAAATTTTGGTAGAATTTGGGAAAAATCCGTGAAACCCAATGCTACTTACGGAACTATCTCTCAAGCTTTGCATAAACTGGTGTTTTTTTTTTGTATACCCATCCAAAGATCATGATCTCTTAGCTAATCATTTATTTGTTCATTTATCTTTTAAATATTTGCACTGCTATTTTTATGACTGAGTGCCTTGCTGACTTTTTTGTTATTTATCTGTTTTAGAAACATGTGAAGGAAGTGAGTGAGAATAGTGATACAGAGAGTGAAGGGCAGATGGTGGATGGGGTTCTTGCTTTGGGTCCTAAACCATCTTATGAACTTCCTACCCAAGCAGAGCTTATTCGACAAGCTTTTGCGGGGGATGATGTGGAGGAAGATTTTGAGAATGATAAACAGAAGGTTCTGAACCAGGAAAATCCTGATCCTGAAAAGCCTGTTTTACTTCCTGGCTGGGGCCAGTGGACTAATGTACAGAAAAAGAAAGGGGTACCTTCTTGGATGCTTAAAGAACATGAGGATGCCAAGCGGAAGAGAGAAGAAGCTCTTAAGAAGAGGAAGGATGCACATCTCAAACATGTTATTATTTCTGAGAAGTTGGATGTAAAGGTTTGTGGTCTTAAATGCATCTCCAATAGCTATGCTGAAATTTGATATGAATTCACAATGCAAAAATGGATTTATAAGTCACTGTTTTTAACGTGCATATGGTTTGTATCTTTGCCAGGTAGACATTTGAGCTACCATCCAAAATTAAGCAGTCACCAGGCATTGAGATTCACTGTTTGAGTGGTCACTGAAAATGATAATTTCTCTAAAATATACAGTTTTACACGTTTCTGAAAATGATTTTTTTAAATGGGTAAATGTTAAAGATCAAAGAGAGTTCTCTTTGTCATATTGAGGTAGATATATGGTTTAGTACCTCAGGCAATCATTTACTGTTGTGTGGTGCATTGCGGTATAAGTTTTCTCATGTTGCCCTTCTAATTAAGTCTTGGTGTTCTGTTATTCGGCTTTTTATGCACAAGGGTCTGCTTTATTATTCCCTTTTCTGCTGATCAAGTGACCCATTTTCTCTGTATTTGAATTTGGCAGGCTGAGAAACTTCTTACAAAAACATTGCCTTACCCCTTCACGTCCAAGGAAGTTTTTGAGCAGAGCATCCGCATGCCAATTGGACCTGAATTCAACCCAGCAACGGCTGTTGGAGCTCTTAATCGGCCTGAAGTAAGTGCCTCACTACAAAACCACTGCAGATTGGGTACTTTGATGAAGGGTTTTTTTTTTTTTGGAAGATAATTAACTAAGTGAACTACCACATGAAAAGATAACCTCCAATGAAGAACTTTCCTTTTTCCCTCCTCTCCCATGAATTGATTGATGGGTGTAATTTATTTGCCTGTATTTCTCATTTCTCAACTTGAACGATTCTGTGCAGGTGGTGAAGAGAGCTGGTTTGATTATAAAACCAATCGAGTTCAAGGAAGTGAATCCTCATGAAAATACGGAGGATCACAAACGGAGTGGACAGAAACAGAAGATGAACAAGAGTAAAAGCAATGGTGGCAAAACGACTAAAAAGATGAAGACGACAAAGGGCAAAACCACAAAGGTCAACTGAGGCCTTCCCTCCCGTTTGTTGGGGATTTTGTTTTCTGATTTCTTTCTTCCTAAAGATCTGAAGTCGTTCCCAGTTTTCCATGTTTGGGAAGAACAATGGAGTAATACAGCAAAAGGAGAAGGAAGATTAACTTATTAGTTATATAGAATTCGATAGGTGTATTTGTGAAATTATTTGTTCGCGTATTGCGTAATTTAAGGCAGTCAAGATTCAATGAAGTGAGAATTTTGAGAGGTTTCAATCCATGTATCTGCGGGTATTCATTAGCTGTAATATTTTATTATTATTATTATTATTTTTTTCAGTAATTGAATTTTCGCCTGAAATTCTTGTGTCCTGTTAAACTGATTGTAGCCTAGCAAACACAAGTGACGATTTACGTGCCTTAATAAAAGAAAATTATTACCTCTCAATTAAGCACAATAGAGGATGGTGGCTGCATTTGCACGAGGTAATGCTGTATAGTCTATGAATCTAACGTTAAATTAGCTGCTAAGTGTAAAAGAATTTAATGTAAGATGTTTGACATTGCGATTTTTCAAGAATAATTTGTGTTTTTAAAACATATCGCAAAATGTAAGGCGTTTGACATTGTGATTTGAAAAGTATTTAATCTAAAATATGAAGAAAAAAAAATTGTAATTTCTATAAGCAGGCTAGGGGGTGCTTATTTAAAAAAAACGCGAATTTAAGCCAAAATCTTGATTTTGTATAACAAATATTTGATAAAAAAATTACTTTTTAACCTGTTTTAAAATTGTACTTTTTGAAATTGCAATCTTAAACAGACCAGATTAAATTAAAGTTGATTTATAGTTTTATATTACACAATTTGAACTTAATAAGCAGTATTTAAGGTTGATAATGTTTTAAATGTCCATCTTCACACATCTATATAAATCATTCATTCACGTAAGTAATGCTATAGCAAAGAAAAAGGCCAAGTCTTATTTGGTTTTAGCAAAGTTTTTGATCAAGATTAATGCCCTCTACAGCATGGCTTACTTTGCAACCTTCCAATAAATTAATTGGATCAAAATCAACATAAAAAGGCCTGGCATACTTTTGTTGTTATGTTAGGAACCTTTTCCTCCATTCTTCTCTTACAATGAATTATTTTCGTAATGTAATAGATATAACTTGAATTATTGTAATTGTGTCATTTGTGAGTTTTTTTTTTTTTTTTAATTATAAAAGGATAAGAGGGGGCGACTAACAATAATTATTTAAGATTAGAGATCATTTATCTAATTCCTCAAATAACAAATTATAACAATAATTAAATAACTAATAATTAGTATGAACATAGCTTGAATAGATTATCTAACTTGATGATTAGCTTGAGCTCGGCTCGGATTACGGCTCTAAGTTATTGATGTAATCTTTAGTTTAGGGAGACTGCAAATTAAGTGTTAGTTTGAAAGAAAGAGTATTTTTTCCAATTCGTTGAGACGACTCTAAATAATGGGTGGGTATAAAGATTTAAATCCTGTCGCGGCGAAAATGCTCGTGAATGACGACGACAGACACTACTTTCCTTTCCAAAAAGACCATACCCCGTCGCACAAAATCACAGCCATTGCCACTAAACCCCCCCGCCTAGACCTTTGCCAGCCGGCGAATTTCAGTCCTCGCCCCCTTCACCGCGCACTTTAAAAACCGCCCAATTCAAACTCTCGTTTCCCTCTCCATCTCACCCTGTCTCCACTGAGTGCGTGTGTGCCAATTCATCTAAACCATAGAGAAAAACAACATCAATGCTTCACGAGCTTCTACTCGCGCTGTTGGGCTACACCGGCGATCTGATCATCGACGAGCGAGACCACCACAAATCATCTCTCGCCTCTGAATCCGACGACCGCCATTTCAAGCTCGCTCCCGATATCTCCTTCGTCGAACGCAGCGATCGGTAACCTCAATTTCTCATCCAATACTCACATTTAATGTTTCATTTTTAACTTTTTTTTTTTTGGGCTGTGGTTGCAGGGATCTTATCGAGAGGATTATTACCTTAGGTTTTTACTACAGAGAGCTCGATCGCTTCGCCACCGAGTCTCGTAATCTTAGCTGGATAAGGTCCGCGAATTCCTCTCCTTCGCCAAGTGATTCTGAGTTTCCTTCGTCCAAAGCAAAACCGAGCGTGTACCGCAGAGCCATTGCCAATGGCATTGTGGAAATACTGGCGGTCTACAGGTCCGCTGTGCTACACATTGAGCAGAAACTGTTGGCCGAGACCGTGCCGATCTTGGCAACAGTGACTCAAGGCCTCAATAAGGTCGTCTCTGAAACACATTTCTCTCTCGCTTTTTTTTTTTTTTTTTTTTTTTTTTTTGTATCACCGTATTAATTATTATTATTATTAGGTTAATTAGTTTGATTTTTAAGTGTGTGTGTGTTTTTTTGTAGTTTTTTGTTCTCATGCCGCCTCTGCATGAGCTGGTTTTGGAGATTGAGCGTGATGATATTCGTGGAGGTCAGCTTCTTAACCTCTTACACAAGCGGTGCCACTGTGGAGTGCCTGAGTTGCAGACTTGCATTCAAAGGTATACGCTTTTTTCTTTTTCTTTTTTACTGGAAATTGATTACTTATGATTTATTTCACAATGACGATAATTGTGTTTAATGTTTCTAGTAATTTTTCTTGATGTTAAGAGGGCTTTGAAATATGTTCTCAGATCTCCATAACTTTAAATACAATCCATTTCTCTATATTATGTATGGAAAATACAAGCAGCTTGTTTATCGACTGGTAAAATGAATGCTGAGCTGATTGTATTTCTTCATTTCTTGGTTGTTGTATGCCAAAAGCATAGGCTTCTTTGGCACGGGCATCAGGTCATGTATAACCAACTTGCTGCGTGGATGGTTTATGGGTTTCTTCAAGACCAGCATGGAGAATTTTTCATTAGAAGGTAATGACTATAAAGATATTAATGTTTCTTCTAGCCGATAAGACTACACTTCTCTGGTTCAGCCAATTTTCAGTTCTAGATGTTCCTATGAGTGATATATCCTTTTGAGTTCAAAGTTATTAACCTGCGATTAGTTATATTGTTTTCTTACTCTGCAGGCAGGAGGACAGGGATGTAGAGCATGGCTCGACTCTTCCAGATACAACTGAGAAGTTTGCGCACTTATCAACTGATGATACATCTTTAACAGATTGGCACTTGGGATTTCATATTTCTTTGGTACTTTTTGTAACTTTGTATCTTGCAATGTTGGTTTTGCTTCCTATTTTACAATCAGCACTTAAATTGTATATTGGTGGGAGTTTGGTAAGATTTGGATGATAATGATGTTATTGACTGATTTATAGGTCGGTTAGATTCTTCACTTTCTCTGCATAATCTGTTTCCTGATGGCACTGGCTATTGTCCTTGTTGTTGTCACTGGAATTTGCACCCTTTTATCTTTTTAAGTGGTGGTGTGCAGCAGAGCAGCACTAATAGTTATACTTTAAGATTTGAAATGTCTGATATTATGCTGCGGATATGTCGCTGTTTATTTGCCTTCACATATTGCAAAAACATTACCTAATGGAAATGAATAGCTTTGCCATTGGATTACATTATGAGCAATCATAATTGGTCATCGGAGACATGCACATAACTTTCATTTTGTATATCATTTGTACTTGTTAATTGCCATCGAGTATCTTACATCATTACATAGGCTATGCTATACAGGCTAGGTACTTTCCTTGTCAATGGATGTTGTCACAGTCATGATAAGGATGTTTATATCAGACTTGTGCACTCTACATGCTGTCCCATATTTTGATATATTATGCCCTATATATCATTGACACTGAGGCTATGCTAAACATGGCATTAGATTTTCTATGAGTCAAAGGAAAGGGGACTCCAGATCGTGTGCCTATAAATATGAAACAAAGACTTGCACGAAGAGTCTGCTACTTATATTGCTTCTACATGATATAACTGAATATGATATCTTGCAAACTTCCTGTGGGCTTGAAGGATGTAGGGTGATTATTTAGGAGACAACAGTGATTTCTGCACTTACCAAATTTTCATGTCTTAAGTTCTCCTTTTAGTGCACTGAGGCACGCACTGAACTTTGGAGCTTTAGTGGTTTTCTAAGCATTAATCTTTCCATGTTACTTTGCAGGATATGCTGCCCGAGTATATTCATATGCGTGTTGCAGAATCAGTTCTTTTTGCTGGCAAAGCCATCAGGGTTCTTCGAAATCCAAGCCCCGCCTTTCGGTTTCAGGATGCTATAGATCATCAACAGATGTCAAGAGGCTCTCAGAAAATTCAAGGATTTACTGGCCCTTTCTCTTTTCAAAAGGAACCTCTCATCGATACTAAACTGATAGGAGAAGAATTGCTTCCACAATCTGAGGCTGATAAGATTGAAGCTATGCTTCTGGACCTGAAGGTTTGTTGCACCATGGTACCCTAAAACATATGTGCAACCCTCTTGTGATGGATAGCCATATTCAGGGAGGGTGGGACTTATTTGTTCACCACACAAAATAATATCCATTCTTAACTGTAGTTCTTGAACTGATTTGGCAGACTTTATGTATCCTTAGTCATGCACAAATTCCCCCTGCAGCATTGAAAAGTGAGTTTTAACGGTAAGTAGCTGGTTCATTATGTGCAGGAATCATCTGAGTTTCATAAAAGATCATTTGAGTGTGCTGTTGACTCTATTCGGGCTATTGCAGCCAGTCATCTTTGGCAGGTTGGAATGTGACAAAAAAATGGTAATTTTATCATTGAAGCATCTATTAAAAGTATTCCGTCTATTTCTGCAGCTTGTGGTTGTACGTGCTGACTTGAATGGTCACCTGAAGGCCCTAAAAGACTATTTTCTTTTAGCAAAAGGAGACTTCTTCCAGGTAAGGATGGACAATATCTCAATCTGTTTTTTTTTCTCCCTTCTGCATTTTAGTTGAAGGAGAACTCTTACGAGTGATATTTGTGCTATCGATGTTATGATGGGAGGTTAATTTTGTATCACTAGTCCCTTTCTTCAAACTTTTCTTACAGATATCATATTCCATGTTTTGGGCTTGTGCTCAACTAAATTTTGCTGCCTCTTATATAGAACTGACATGTAAAGTGCACTTGTATGTGCTTTATGAATGTTGCATGTTAATCTGCATATGTAGCCTTCAAGAGGAAGAGGATGCTCTTCATGAAATTGTTGTGGCAATGCTTTCAGAATCTTTTTCTATATGTCTGATGTGGGTTTGTTTAAACCCCATGAAGGAACAAGGACAATTTTTATAGCTAATGTTTGCTTTTGTCTCTTCTGTACTAAAATATGATAGTTCAAATCTCGTATAGGATATACTTGCAGCGAGTGCCCTAAACTCTTCATTTATGGCAATACATGCCACACCAATTTTTCACATCTAGTTGTGGAATATCTCACGTACCTTTGTCGTATGTAGAGATAATAGAAAGATAATAAGTATGAACTTTACAAATGATAAGTAGTGGACCCTGTTTTTATTGTTTCGTGCCTCGATTTCTGCTGTTTATAAACATAGATGGACATATATGCAATTTCAATTGAATTTTTGTGGGTAACTAATTGCTTACAAAACATGGCTTATCCAGTGCTTTCTTGAGGAGAGTCGCCAGTTGATGCGTTTACCTCCTCGCCAGTCAACTGCTGAAGCTGATCTTATGATCCCATTTCAGCTGGTAAGTTAGCGTGAGATGATTTCTAATGCATGTGATTATACTGTAACTCAATGATGTAGCTTAAGTGTCCAATGTTTCATTTTGCATATTTTTCAAATTTATTACCGTAAATTATATTTTTCTCCCAAACTAACACGTCATTTGCATTCCAACCTCTAAACTACAACTCACCGCAACTTGGGCCTACAAACTACAAAAATATTCTCAGTTAACCTGTGTCAGTTTTAATCATTAGTTTGGATGAAAAACATCACATGTGACGAGCAAGTGTGTCTGGGCCATTTTTACATGACTACTTTGCCCCTGTATCTTACAAAAACGTTTTAGTAATGGTGATTAAAAAAAAAAAAAAACTGAAGCAAGAATAGTTTATATCTGCACCACTACCCTTAAAAGGGGGGGGGGGGGGGGGGGGAGGCATGGCTACTCCCATATGAATAGAGGGATGGTCGTGTGCCCATCCCTTTGCTTCAGATGGGGGTTGCAATGCTTTAGTTTATATTTTTTTTTTTAAAAAAAATTATTATTTTTTTATGACCATTACTAAAACAGTGTCTTTCATACATGGGAAATTAGAAATGTAAAAATGGTCCAGACGCACGTGCTAGTCACGTGACAATTTCCATCCAAACTAATAGCCAAATCTGACATATGGGGTAACTTAGCTTTGGTAGTTTGTAAGTCCGAGTTGCAGTGAGTAGTGAGTCGTAGTTTGAAGGTTGAAGTGCAAATTGGGTATTAGTTTGGGGGGTAAAGTGAAATTACCCAATTTATTACGAATGGTTTGAAAACAAATTCATTGGTACTACTTGCAATGCAGGCTGCATTGAAGACTTTCAGTGAGGAGGACAAACACTTCTCTAGAGTATCCTTGCGGTTAGATTCAATATAGACGTATTCATAGCGTAATTTATCTTAAAGCTTGACTGTATGGCCATTTTGCTATCGGGCATGTTACTTCATTTTGAAGTTTGATGAACATCATGTGCTCATTTATATATCTACTATATTAGGATGCCTTCATTTGGATTCACAGTCAAATCCTCCCAAGTAGATGCACCAAAAGCAAAAGATCATACAGATCGAAACCCAAGTTCTGCTTTGTCAAATGCTTCTTCTGAAATTTCCCTTGATGGCTGGGATGGCATTGCTCTTGAATACTCTGTTGATTGGCCCTTAGAGTTGTTTTTCACCCAAGAAGTGCTCTCGAAGTAAGATTCTACTGTCCTGCTACTAGTGGATGCCATTCTCTCTTTCCTTCTTTCTTTCTTTTGACTTTAGCTGATGATTTGGAACTTGTTCAGAAAAAACTTTCAAATTTTGTCTTCTAGAGGAGGGAATAAAAAAGGATCATGTTGAAATAAAGAACTTTAGCTGCAGAAGCTTGACAATTGCGGAGCTGCTAACCTATCCTTTTGTACATATGTTAACAATTAGTATGCTCCAGGTATCGCAGGGTCTTCCAATATTTGTTGCGGCTCAAGCGGACACAAATGGAGTTGGAGAAATCATGGGCCTCTGTGATGCATCAAGATCACACAGATTTTGCTAAACAACGAAATGACCGTGTAAATTGCCCAGTATCTCAGCAGCGAAGACAGCGGTTTAGACCAATGTGGCGTGTTAGAGAACATATGGCATTCTTGATCAGAAATCTTCAATTTTATATCCAGGTTATTGTTGATGTCTCTGAGTTTCATTTCTATATGTTACTCTCTAGAGATTTGAACAAACCATGCAGGAAAGAGTATTGTGTGCTGTTTTTAACATTGTAATACATTTACTGTATTGTACAGAAGAAAGGAAATATGAAAAACTTATTCATGTATATGCTAAGCTGTTTACTCAATATTGGCATTAAGGGTCATGGTATGACGTAAAAAGCAAGTGTAAACAATGACCATATGATGTCTCAAGTATCAGATGCTATATTGATATTTTACTTACGTATGGACTGCATTGCACCCCAATAAAACCATAGTTTGTAGTATCCTAAATATTTTTTGCCTATTGTAGCATGAAGTAGCTATGAAAAAAGAGGAGCAGTTGTAAATAGAACAATGGGGTAATCAAATCTCTTTTCTTATCTATTTTCTATATCAATATGCTGCATAAGTTGGTTGACTGGATGCTTGATTAAATTACTTTTGATGTTTAGACTTTTCATATCAGTTGTTATTGCTCTTAGAATAATATGGAGAATTGAGTGTCCAATTCTTATTTAGTTACTGTTTAGAAAAAACGAAAGAAGCGATCTCTCTTCAGTCAATATGTGTTTTAAATCTTGAATGTTGTGATTTTTCTATGCATATTGATCGTTGATGAGTTTGTTTACCTTCTAAAAGTTTCATGTTTTCTATTGTAGGTGGATGTTATAGAATCTCAATGGAATGTTTTGCAAGCTCATATTCAAGATTCTCACGACTTTACTGAACTTGTGGCCTTTCATCAAGAGTAAGTAAAATGAATGGTTTGTCTTGCTTCTGAATTATCATATTCTATGTTATCCTGGAAACTCTTGATTGCTTTGTTTGCTAAATTGTCTGAAATGTATGGAATCACTAATAACATAAAGGTGTTCAATAGAATTGGTTACGACATGTTATTGTTATAATTGAGAAAGAACCTTAATTGGAAAAGGCAATGCCATGTTGGGGTTCATGGCATGTGTGCAGTTCTATGTTTGTTCCTCATTTTCTTTTACTTTCCATTTAGATATCCTTCACTACTGATATTGTTGAAGACTTAGAGCGACAAAGCTTGGTATATACTAAAAAGAAGTTGCATGTGCATCTCTTCCAAGCATTTGTGATATCTTATTCATGAATGCAGCTTGGATTTTTCCCTCTTTGCTTGATTAATTTGGTGCTTTATTCCACATTAGTGTTGTTATTGATAGTTTGATCGTCAGTTTTATGTTCTGTCCAGATGTTTTTGTCTATAGCCTAATGTTTACATTATTCTAAAATTTCCTACAGGTATTTATCAGCTTTAATTTCTCAATCTTTCTTGGATATTGGCTCTGTGTCAAGGATACTGGATGGTATTATGAAACTCTGCTTGCAGTTTTGTTGGAATATTGAAAACCAAGAAAACAGCTCAAATACATCTGAACTGGAACATATAACAGAGGTACCTTGGTCGTATTTCTTCTATATGATAATGTATGGATATTGCAAGTAGTATTAATTGCTAAATGAAGATACATAAATAATGATTCATATAACAGTGGTTTTCTGCATGCCCTGATTTTGAACCATCAATTTAAGTTGGCCCAGTTGTCTTAAACTTTTACTTATTACATGATTTGTAAAATGATCAGCTTGTGCCTCGGATTTTTTCTAGTGATATCTTCACTCCTGAGTTGCTGCTGCAATCAGCAGGTGTTTGTACATAAAATTGGAAGAATTTTCAATCTTCATTTATTTTCTTCGAGAAGCTGCATTTCATAGTTTTAGCTTATTTATAGGATATTTCATCTTCTTTTAATTTCTCTTGAGATGATCCAATTGGAAAACCTACAATTGTTGCAATCCTTGCACCTGTGACATGAGAGATATGACCATTGCATAACATGGAAAATTTGTGTTTCCAAGGCATCCCCTTCTTTTAACCAGAATCATTGGAAATCCAGTGCACATTAAAATACATCTGAGAGCTGGCTAACTGCTGTATATGTAGGCTTATGATTGCAGAGGAGATGTAACCTGTTCATCTGAGTGATTTTAATGGTTTCATGCTTTTCTTGTTTACTTGTTTCAGGAATTTAACAAGAAGTCAAACTCCCTGTACACTATATTGCGTAGTAGCAGGCTTGCTGGGAGTCAGCGAGCTCCATTTCTGCGACGTTTTCTTTTGCGTCTAAACTTTAATTCCTTTTTTGAGGTATGCCCTTATGAATTTTTCCTCTAGATACTCTTAACATTAGCCCTAGAATTTTCCAACAATATTTGATTCTCTCTTAACAGGCAACTGCAAGAGGTGTCCTGAATGTTGTTAGACCACGTCCAGCAATTCCTGTTTTAAATCAACAATAGCATTATTTCACTGTTAAGTCCAAGTTGCTTACTGCCAAATTCAAAATCACTGCCATGTGAGTGCCGGTGAATCCGTTTGTGGAAATTATTTATTTAATGCTGGTCTGGAAGATAGATTTCTCAAGGGGCCATTTCATTTGACATTTAGGTGGTGCTTCTTGTGTCTAGCCTTGATGGTTTTCCTTTTAGCATGCTAATTAGGTGGGGCTTTTGGTAGCTGGGTTAGCTTAATGGATCTTGAAGGTGAGGTGTGCGTGGATTCTGGTAGCGGCTAGAGGTCTTGGGTGGGTTCTTGCGCTGAGCTTGTTGATCTTACGGTAAACTATATCCGGGTGGTGGTAAGGTAGGTGGCTTGTGTTGACTCTTTGGTGGCCACCCTAGGCATTCAGGTGGTGCTCTCTCTCTCTCTCTCTGTAGATACAAAATTAAATTAAGAATTTCTTTTTTTATTAATTTCTGAATACGTGATTTATGTATGTATAAAAGTGGTTTTCATTGGGTTTGTAGCTCAAGACATGACGAGTAGCCTTATCATTATTATTTTTATATGATATGTGATGGTTGAAGGCTGGGTTTGAGGTAAAAAAAAACCACGATATTGTTCGACTTTTTCTCCTTTCATCTAGCATGATCTGGAAGTAAGGGTTCGTCTCAAAACTGGAGCTTGCTTTTCATCTGGATCAAGGATAGGATTAGTACAAGGCAAGTACAGCTTGACTGTAAAGGAGTGCAGACTAGGAAAAAGGAAAATTTTCATATTTGTGGGATTAAGATCCCCGACAATTGTTGGAGAATTGCCCACCAATTTTTTTTTGAAATCTTGGCCATCTATTTTCATCCAATAGCCACCAATCCGTCACGTGTCCCACTCAATATAAAATATTATTATTTTTTTTAAAATAAATTATTAAAAAATATGGGATGGTTCGGTTACCCCCAAACAATGTTTGGGGGTGGCCGAAGCCACATCCTAAGGCCCCAAGGGGTGGTTCGGCGACCCCCAACCGGCCCATGGGGGTGGCCGAAGCCATCCCCAAGGCTGAGCTGGGATGACCGGCCACCCCCTATGGGGAAAATGGGGTGGTCGAACCACCCCATATTTTTTAATAATTTATTTTATTTTTTCAAAAAATAATAGTAGTTTATTATTTTATATTGGGTGGGACACATGGTGAATTGGTGGCTATTGGGTGAAAATTAATGGCCAAGATTTCAAAAAAAATTGGTGGGCAATTCTCCTAGTATTGCTAGGGATTTGAATCCTATAAATTGCTCCCTGAAACTTAGAAGGTGACCTGGGACCGGGAGTGTTGCTACGTGGAAAGAATGGTGTGGGGGTTATATTCCTAAAAGGAGATGAGGTGTAGGTAAGAGAGATAGGTGCAACAAGTGAACAAAGGAACTCCTTTCTCGATGCGAAGGACAAAGCAATACTAGTTTAGATGCCATCACGCCAATGACCGTGCGTAACATCCCTTTCTAAATGATATGAAGTCTTTTGGGGTAAACCCAATAATAAAATTGTACAAACTTGGCTCAAAGCAAATCATATCATTTAGGGCGGGATGTTACATCTTTTCCATGCCCTCCCCCAATCATGTGCCACACATTCACCTTTCCTTTTCTCTTCCTATTGACAACCTTCAAATACAATCCTCTAAGTAGCTCATATAGTTTAAGTATAATCCTAACTGTGTATAAAAGCTTTACTTTTCATTACAAGTTGATTTTTAAGAGTAGGATCTACCATTAGTCAATATTGATAGAGTGAGCTACTGTGAACGTCGGTTGCAGAATGTGGTAGTATGTTACAATCTTACGGGTCTCACATGGCTTATATATATACTACTTTTCATTACAAGTTGATTTTTAAGAGTGGGTTCTACCATTAGTCAATATAGATAGAGTGAGCCATCGTGAACGTCGGTTGCAAAACATGGTAGTGTAACGGGTCTCACATGGCTTATATATATATATATATATATATATATATATATATTTTGAACACTCTCCCCCATACAAGCCATTTTTCAGAGGGGAATACTAATTGAGGTCTGCGTTATTCTCTTAACCCACCAGCACAAGCTTTAATCTCCTCGCTGTGGTCAAACAACTCAAACCCCTATAGATAAGCATAGCGGATCTCGTCGCTTGCAGCTACCTTCTCTTGGCTCTTGTGCCAAGAAATTATAAGACCAGGCCTCTACCCATTTCTAGTTTTATTTGGTTTAACTTTAGTTTGTACCGGACCACCGGTTATGAGATGTCTGTAAAAGACCCTTTGTTTTGCCTTCACTGGGCGAGAAAAAAAAAAAAAAAAATTGAACTTCCACGCAATATATGAAGATTCCCACTCCCTAGTCTTTTGTGACGATAATAATACAAACATCCGTCGTGTATGAATACATCTCTTGCCAAGAAATGCACGGCAAGAAAGTGACTCAGCCCTTTAAGAAAAGAAAAAGAATTACAAAAAGGAAAATAAAATCTGTACAGGAGGCAAGAAGCAAGAGTCATAAAAATGCAACGCCAAATGCGTTTATTACAAATATTTACAGCATAAAAAGCAAATCCACGAGAGAAAATAAGCATGTTCTTGTAATCTCCAACAAGGCATTATCCACATTTAGAGCTCTTCGAAGCCTTCTTCATCCCCTTGGTCCTCCACCCTTTGAAATTCTCTCCTCCAAGTTTCCATCTGAAAATGAAAATGTACATCCATTAGATAAACTCAAGCCCATAATATTTTTCATAACTTCAGCATATCGAATTCAGATAGCAAACTTGGTGTTCTTGAGAAGCAGTAACAGCACATCAATGATAGCAAACAATTTCAGACACAAAAGAAGTGCTGACACTGAAAAGAAACTTCTCTGTTTTGTATTTGTGTTGTTCATTATAAATTGATTTTTGCAAACAATAGAGAGCTGAAACCAGCATTCAGAATATTTTTAGCCTCAGATTGAAGAGTGGGATCATGAAAAATTCAGACAACTAGAGGCAACAACACAATAGAGTCAAAATTTTGGTAATAATTCGACAAGAAAATTCATTAAAAATACAAATTAAGAAAAAGCAATTGCTAGAAATAATAGGACATTTCACAAAACGATAGGGAAGAAAACTTGCTTTGTTTCTCCTCATCTGATCACCAGAAAACCACAATTGTTCTGCAATAAACCTTGAACTGTTGTAGTGGGAAACTAGCTGTCTCACCTGATCATCAGAAAACCGTAATTGTTCTGCAACAAACAGTATATTCTTGTACTGTTCTGATGCTAATTGCTTGCCTAAATTCCTTGCAACATCCTCGTAGCTAATCATGTCCACCCGGAAGCCATTGCTCATGAATAGTTTGTCCATCCATTGTCTTGAACTTGACTGCAAAACACCAGAAAAGAGATGGTGTCTTTCTAAAGGAAGAGAAGCAATCGAAACTAGACTAAATTTTATTCAGAATAAAGCAAACTGACCTTCATTCCAATTTCAGTTTCCACCAACCAGGCCGGCAATTCTCCCAAGAAAACACACCCGTTTATGGCCAAATTACTTACAATACATAACACCTCTTCAAAACTTGCCAAAGTCATCACAGGCAGCCCCTATAATAACAAACAAAAATGACTGTCTCAGCTACTTAAGCACCCCAAATATCTAGTTTCTTGGTGAAATTGATTCAAGTGTTTATTGTTGCCAGCATTAACAGCCTTATTCACCTGGATGGCCCATATACTTGGCTGATTTCCATTGAATCCTTTGGCACGAAGACTTTGCTGTATATCCGAGGACTCCATTGGAACATGAAGGAATAAGGAGTTTCTTGGAATTTTTGCCCCAACACCTAACAGTTTTTAACAAAATCAGAGATGCTGAACTGCTTTTTTTACCCCAAAATAAGCAGGTGTGTTAAAGAGACTTGATTTTTCAGAGCTCACTGAGATTCAAGAATGACATCAGACGTCCATGAAAAATAGTAATGCTCTTGGGACACACTAATTATTTCCAAGACATACAAAAGCAACTGGACACCAGATGATGTCAACCACAGTTTGATGGGCTGACTACAATTCTCTAAACTAAAAGCAAATATATATTCAAGTTAAAAAAAGATCATAATCCACTTATACTGGTTAAAAAAGACAAACCTTCAAGCTTTTCTGCTGCTCTTTTGAATACCCTGTCAGGGGATATATCAAATATAATGGTTGAAGTCGGCCAACTAAGCCTATATGGCCGACTGTCCATGCCATCTGTCAACAAAACAACCTGCCCATATAAGAACAAAACCTATTAAACTTCAGAGACGTGAAAACCACACAATTAGCCATTATTTTGATTAACCGTATACCTGCTTGAGTCCATCAATATGGTTCACTGTCCGAAGCAACTTCTCATCGATGTACTTTGTTGCAAGGCAGTAGTGGTGCGAGCATTGCTTCATATCCATCTGAACATCAGGAGGAACAAAGCAACCCGCATATGGATCTACAAAAAGAGGCTCTGCATATGCAAGCAATAATCACAATGACATTCCACCGGTGAAAACTTCTTATAACACGTGAAACGTCAAAGAATAACGTTATCCCTAGGAAAAAAAATAAAGAGATGCCATAGATAAAAATGAAACAATTTGGTATTCAGGGAGAATTTCTTCGTGGGTATATAAACTTTGCTCTTCATATCTAAATGCATTCATGCAAAGTTGATTGTTCTGGGCACTCCTTTGTGGCTAGATGAGAGACAGATAATAGTTAGAACGCTCAATGCAAAAGATCAGGTTATTAAGAGAAGAGACCAACCTTGAAAATAACTGCCTAGCAAAAACCACACTTTACCATGTGGGACTTTCCAACAGCTACTAAAATAACTTGCTCAGGTTCATCTAATGCCAAATTCTGCACTAGAAGGAATCAGTGATTCGAATCCAATGGACCGGAATAGTCCATAAACATGCTTCTGGGTGATGAAAATATACATGGCGGCCTATAATCTAACAAAAGAAAAGGCCCCACATAATGCAGAAATGACACATTGTAATTAATGTAGCTAAATGCCATAGGACAATACAGACTTATTGGCTTAAATCCTCGGTTATATGCTCGATAAAATGTCTCAAAGAGAAAGAGAGGATTATGAGCTTACCTGGTCGATGGGTCTCCTGGAAACGAAGAGAAGCGGCATTGATGGCAGTTTGGAGTAATGAGTCATTGTCATCGCTGAGTTTTGCTCTCAACCCGTTGATTTTCTTCTTCGAGGCGCAGGTTGATGGTGGGCGTAAGATAGCAGTGGCTGGCGCATGTGCGAAGCCCACTAAGCTGTCCATTTAATGGAGGCTGGTCTTCAGCGACGACCGGAGAACTGGAGAAGTGGGATTTCCATTGTCCGCTCATTGGTCTCCTCTCCTTGTATGTACACGATATGTTACGATGCGCTTGGAGCGTAATGCGCACACCACACAACAAAACCGAAGCACCCCGCCACCCCAAGGCCCGAGTCTTCTGGTTTTCCAAAGCCCAAAGCCCATCAAAAATTACTCAAAAAATAATAAAATCTTTATTTATTATTATTATTTTTTTTCCATTCGTACAACTACCCAAAGCATTCTAACTTTCCCACCTTTCTAAAATATCAAGATTGTTGAAGAGTTTTGAATCTTCAATGTTTAATCTCTTTAAACATATATTCTCAGTGAAGAACTCCTAATTTGATGACGAACTATAATATAGAAAAAAAAAAATACAATACCAATGGTTGAAATTTTAGCATTAATCAAATCACTCATTGTAATTCAAAATTAATTCAATCGATATTTAAGATTTAATCGAGTATCAAATCCTTCCTCTTGTCTATTAAATTTGTTGACAGAATGTCACATTATATCCAATAGTGAGTGATTTGATATCGAATTAAACCTTATTAATCGATTTAATCTATTTGAACCCCGGTAAGTAATTTGATAAAAGCTAAAACCCCAAGGACTATAACAGTATTTTTCCCTCATAATTATAATACATGTTATGGATTCTTTTCCTATCATATACATATATAGCTTTTTAAAGCCTATCTCATCTCATTTAATCAATAAGCTGCTTGTGTGCAAACTTTTTATTTTATTTTATTTTATGGTAAGTGGCCCATTGTCATCTATACATAACACTACTATACAAATAATAATGACAACAATAATAATAAGTATTATTACACACTTTCACTCTCCGAGTCTTATTTATTGAATTTTAATTTAATAATAATTTTAAAAGCTTTGTCAGAGTCCGATAATAAGAGAATGTGCTTAACGAAATCCTGAACAAACAACATCTCACTGTAGCACTAGTTGTCCGATCTAATTGTGGGATTCGGATTCTGCCATTTCTTGCACAAAGAGGAGAGAATATAGGAGTAATAACATGGGCTATGACTCTTTCCCGAACAGGCTGAAAGCCTCCTCTCATATACCTTTCCTCCAAAATTAAGAATAGAGCAATTGCTGCCGTGACCAAGGTTTCCAAAATATTATTAGGGGTAAATTCCTCATACTCCCCTAGAGTTTGTCAATTTTATTTTTTCTCTCATGGAATTTCATTTTTATCACAGGACCCCTCAGGGGTTTTGATAAAGGACAAATTTAGTCCATCCGTTAGTTGACCATTAAGACTGACACGTGGACCAATCAAATGTTGACACGTGGCACTTATTTAATTTTTTTTTAAATTAAAAAAAAAAAAGAAAGAAAAGGAAAAAACTGGGGGTGGCTCTTGGCCATTTGGGGGTGGCCCCTTGGGCTCCAAGGGGGTGGCCGAAACCACCCCCAATGGTGCGGCCACCCCCATCCGGCCAGATGGGGGTGGCCTGGCCATCCCCATGGCCAAAGGGGTGGCCAAGCCACCCCCAAATGGCCAAGGGGGTGGCTCGACCACCCCTAGTTTTTTCCTCTTTTTTTTTTTAATTTAAAAAAAATTAAAAAAATTAAATAGGTGCCACGTGTCAACATCTGATTGGTCCACGTATCAGTTTTAACGGTCAACTAACGGATGGACTAAATTGGTCATTTATCAAAACCCCAGGGGACTTCTGTGATAAAAATGAAACCCCAGGAAGGAAAAAATAAAGTTGGTAAACCCTATGGGGGTTTGAGGTATTTAACCCATATTATTATTGAGGAGATGCCAAGCAGGTCATTGACGCTATCCTATCGCGAGGCTGGGATGTGAGTCATTTTGGGCAGCTTGTGGACGATGTCCTAGTGATTCTAGATTGTTTTCCCAATTGGCAAATACAACATGTCAATCGGGAAGCGAATAGAGCAGCTCATGTTTTAGCCCAAGTGGCTATTAAACAAGGGACCGTGATTCACACAATGCCAGCGTGCTAAGCACGCCAGACAATTTTTTTTTTTTAATTTGCCGGCGTGCGCACTGTGTTTATCTTCACCCATTAAACAAGTCATAGATACGTTTTGGATTGAGAAAACTCCTCCTTGTATCAGTGATATTGTTTTGGAAGAGTAATTGTTTTGTCCAAGATATTAATGAAAGTCTTATGAGATTTATTCAAAAAAAAAAGAACAAAGATAATAAGAAGGAAAAACTTTCCTTATTGCCCTAATTTTTTTATTATTTTTGCAATCATACTTTCTTTAAATTCTAACTAACGCCTAAATCTTTGCAAATTTCCCCCTTTAAAGAAAGAAATGATGTATTGAAAATTTTAACACCACTAAATTGACACTTTTAAAGTTTAAAAATATAATTACAAAAATGATTAACGAAATTTTTCTAATAAGAATCTTTGCTGGTAGGACATCACGGTCCCTAATTGTGGGTTGTCACTTGTCAATACATGTGGATTTATTAAAAGCCATTGCATCATGATTAAATCATTAATGCTAATATTATTCAGTGTCTCCACATCCAGACGAAAGAAAATATGAAGCATTGTATCATTGTTGTCTCTCACAACTAATGTTGACATTACACCAAACCATCAACCACATAGCTGGGAGCCTGGGGCTATACTTCCCAAGATCTAAGCTTCCAGTGATGACCAGTAAATGAAATGTAGGAAAGAATCTTGTTCTGGTGATGAATTTTAGTTGGTCAAAATTCCAGCAGTCATATGCTTTTTCAAAGTAAAGAAACAAATACAGTTACCCAAATGGTTACTTGCTAGTCCAACAACATTTCTAAATAAACAAATCTGCAGTTCTGCATTTTTTTAGTGTGTAGAAATTTTACAAGAGTAATTTTAGTCTGCTATTTATCACATTTATTTTACATGGATTGACGTGACGTATTTTGAGTAACTGACATAAAAAATTACTTAAAATATGCAAAGTCAATTGGTATAAAATAAGTGTAATAAATAAATGTGAAAAATAAAATTATTCATTTTAAATAAGAGAATGACTCGGCTGATGTATAAGTACTCATCAACCTTTTTTTTTTTTTAAGAGAATAATGTTATTCTTCACACCCAATTATGAAACTTACTGACATGACGTGTTTTCAATTGTTTAAAAAAAAAAATCAGTTTAAAATACTCAACATTAACCAGTATGATATGAATGCGATAAATCAATGTAATGAAGAATAGTAGTGGAATGAAGGGTATAGTATAACTTTTTATTTTATAGTTACTCATTTAAAAATGATGTACCTACCAAGAAAAATCGCTGCATCCTATGTTCTGAATCCTACCAACCCCAAGGTGTATTCTTAAAAATACCCAGTAAAGACCGAAGGCTAAAGAGGGTTGAAACTTGAAAGTTAGTGGAAAAAGGTTAGGTGCAGGCTGCAGCCACAAGTTGGAGAAATAATTAAACAAACACACACAATTGACAAAGTATTTTTGCTTTAAAACCCTCCTCTTATGACGAGATAACCTTCACAATCTCTCGCACAACAACAGCGACAAATAAACCAGACCAGCGGAGGAGACACCATCCCTTATCTGCAACCCATCTTCTCCATTTTTCCTCCAAAACCCAATCAAAAAATGGATCCCAACACCCAAAACCTTGAAAACCCAGAAGCCAAATCCTCGGAAGAACAAAACCCACTTGCCATTGTACCCTGCAAAGACCAAACCACCGCACTTCCATTTGCCACGGCTTCGCTCTCTCTTTCTCTCTCTACAATCCTCCCCACCCCGTTCACGCTCCAACCCAAAATCCAATCCTTGTTTTCCCACCAACCAAGCAAGGTCAAGGTCCCAACCCAAGCCTCCTCCCTCGCCCACCTCTCTCTCTCCGCCACCTCCCTCTCTCCCACTCCCTCCAAACTATCATTCAAGTCCACAATCTCAGCCAATCCCCTCCAAAACCCTCTCTCTCTCGGTCCTCGCCGCCCCTTGGACCCTTCCAACGGAGCTGGAATTCGTCGAGCTGCCATCGTTTGGTTCCGCAACGATCTTCGCGTCCACGACAATGAATGCCTCAACACCGCGAACAACGAGGCCATGTCGGTCTTGCCTGTGTACTGCTTCGACCCGAGAGACTACGGGAAATCGTCTTCTGGGTTCGACAAGACCGGGCCGTACCGCGCCTCATTCTTGATCGAGTCGGTTTCGGACCTCAGGAAGAACCTCCAGGCAAAAGGGTCGGACCTGGTGGTGAGGGTTGGGAAGCCCGAGACGGTCTTGGCTGAGTTGGCGAAGGCGGTAGGTGCTGACGCTGTGTATGCTCACAGAGAGGTCTCGCACGACGAGGTAAAGGCAGAGGAGAAGATTGAGGCGGCGATGAAGGATGAGAGTGTGGAGATCAAGTACTTCTGGGGTAGTACTTTGTACCATCTTGACGATTTGCCGTTTAAGCTGGAAGATATGCCGGCAAACTACGGTGGGTTTAGGGAGAAAGTGAAGAGCTTGGACGTGAGGAAGACTATTGAGGCATTGGATCAAGTGAAGGGGATGCCTGCTCGTGGTGATGTGGAGCCCGGGGATATTCCTTCATTGGTGGATTTGGGGCTTAACCCATCGGCGACCATGGGTCAGGTAGGACTTCGGTTTTCCTTTCTGTTATACATGTGTCTTGGGTGCTGTGCTAGTTATGGAGTGGTTTCTTTGGATGTTTTGGTTTGATCACATTGTTTCTGTTAATTTGAATTTTTTTTATGTCGGTTTTGTGATTTAAGGATAAACGGTTAAGTTTTTTTAGCAGGATATAATGAGAAGAGGGAATTGAAAGCGTGAACAATTTTATGCAAGCATCTTCTTGATGGTTGACTCCTGTTTTTAACGTTTTATAAGATAATAGTCTTCAGAAAAGAGAGAATGGTATTACATTCAATGGGAATCATAAAGTGATACTTTTTTCATCATTAACTATGATGTGTGAAATGCTAGAATACAATAATTATGATGTGTGAATCAATATGCATCACAACTAATGGTCAAACCTTGTGAAACAAATGCTACTTGGGAAGTATATGCATAATGAGGATGAAAATGCAATGGACCGCGTACACTTGGAAATGAGAGAATGGATTGCTTGATTATATTGAGTTGAAATGTGAGAGGTTTTCTTGTGCTCTAAACTCTTTACGTATGAAGCTTGGATGTCTCCTAATACATGGTACTCCTCTGGGTACAATGGCCTTAGATCCTCTACTTTTTTATTAGATCTCGCTTCCTTAATTTTTATGCTTTTGCCTTGAAAATTTAGCTGAAGTATGAAGGTCTTTTTTTCTGGATCACAAAAGGTTTTTCCAGGTAACCACAAGCCTGTATTTATAATTCAGGTTTACTGCTTATAATCACATACTTTGCCCTCAGCAGTAGTAGTTGTTATAGATTGTATAGGATGTGCTTGGGTTGGGTGCATTTGCATCAAACTCATGACTTTACAAATTTTTCATCCCTTAACATAATTCTTCACCAACATATTAGATCTTCTGTGTTGATTTGCTTTTATTATTATTTTGCTATTTTTTAACTTGTCATACTCCTCTAAACTGCAGACGTTATTGTTTTTCATGACGCATGTTGCCACTAGTATTCCATAATCATTATTTCCATAGAAAAATAACTCGGTTACATTATTGTCATTTCCTGTAGGATGGAAAGCCAGCTGCCAATGCTTCCATGGTGGGAGGTGAGACTGAAGCACTTCAGAGGCTTCAAAAATTTGCAGCTGAGTGCCAAGCACAACCACCCAAGGGGACCAAGGATGGCAGCAATGACAGCATATATGGTGCTAACTTTTCGTGCAAAATTTCTCCATGGCTAGCCATGGGATGCCTCTCTCCCCGCTCTATGTTTGATGAGCTAAAGAAAACGGCTACCAGGTGTGTCTCACTCTAGCTTTCTTTTTGATGATGCTGCAATTTTTTTAAACTAATATGTTATGTACTCACTATTCGATGATATTATATGATTGCTAGAACTATTTCTGCTTCCTCAAACCGGGATGATGGTGGCTCACCTGATACTGGAATGAACTGGTTGATGTTTGAGTTGATGTGGAGGGATTTCTTCAGGTAACTTACTGACCATAATGCTTGGTTTGCACTAACAATAGTATCTCACGTTTCCTTGGCATTTATAAACCTGCCATGCCTTTTGGCTCTCATATTTGAATCCGTATACCTTTGGTTTCTAAGAAGACTAAGGAAATCGAGTGGGCTTAATTGAAGTTGAATCATGTCAGTTTAATTTCTCTCAAGCATACTAATGTTTTACTTTCATCGGTTAATTGCAGATTCATTACCAAGAAATACAGTTCAAAACAGCTTGAAGCTGCCCCAGCCACAGCTTGTACGGGTGCCCTTGCATAAGCACGAAAATGACCTGCAAATTAAAAGGAAAATTTGTTCTGGGATGTCGGCTGCTTGTGCTTCTTTATAATTTTCCAAGATGTAGCTGTTAGATGTTGGAGTAGGCTTGTTTGAAAGAGTTGTTCCTTGTACTTTTCTGGCTGCCAAATAAATGATTGAATATGAAAACTTTTATTTGTTCTAAAGATGGCTAGTTTTGCCCTTCTAAACATTTTCTGTGTTCATGTGCCCTCTTGTGAATAACAGATCCTTTTGGCTCTGCTTCTCGTACATTTTTTTCATCTTTATATTCATGGAAATATATGGTTCAATCACCAATGAATGAAATTCTATATAATTTGTAGTTTCACCTCTCATACACACGTTTATGGAAGCAATATAAATTTAGTTTCCACTTGATCTCTCATTCGTGGGTGCTTTAAACAATTTAACTCCCAATAACTTGAATTATGAGGGCTTCTTGATCTTGAAGGCCATATTTTAATTATTGATTTATGAATGTACATTGAAGTTTAGGTGACCTGATTTTGAAAGTTAGTCTGGCCCAGCCTCATCCACCAAAGCTTCGATATTAATTCCTGATGGGTTCTAATACATATTCAAGTAATATCCTTTCACCAAATTGGCATCCAATTGGAGAGAGAGAGAATACAGAGCCCGGTCCATGCGTGGTTTGATTGGGGAGGATGTCTATGGTTCATGGATTGTCTTCATTTAAAAAAGCATTCACATTTAGCTCAATAAAGTGGCCATCAGATTGTTGACCAGCTACCTGTAGCTCAACAATGTATATCATATATTAATAAAAAATTCCTTATTTTATCTCTCTTCTAATAAAAAAAACTATTTTATCATCTCAATGAAAGTCAGCCACCTCCCTCTTTCTCTTCCCGCGTTCATCTCCAGTGTCGCACAGTCGGACCCATTCTCAGCAAACTGGTCATCTTCATCCCTCTATCTCCACACACACATGCTACCCTGTTTCTGTTTGGTTGCTGAGAAATAAAGGAGGAGAAAATGGGACTTGAGTAATACTTTGCAACGTGTAATGATTATGGTTGTCTTTGAATATTCAGAAAAATTAGCTTGAATGAGCTGGACTGGTAACGCGAGTGGACTTGTTTCTTTTCTGGGCTTTAAAATTCGAGGGAAATGTCTATTGTTCTTGTTTCAGTTTCTTTTCTTTTCCTACAGTTCCTCAGCAACCAAACACGGCCCAGATTTGGTTTTGTATTCTCGTTTCGTTTTGTATTCTTGGTATTAAATGCTTCATTTGTTTTTCTTAAATATGACAATTAGAAAAAAAAAATATGACCGTTAGAAAAATATATTTTTTTTTAAAAAAATATGATCATTAAAAAAAGACAAATTTATAAAAATACGACCGTTAAAAAATGACAAAGTTTAAAAATATATGATTGTTAAAGAAAGAATAAAAAAAAAATACTTAAATAGAATAGTGGAAGTGAATAGATAAAATACTGAGCCGAGTATAGGTATTTTAAAAAAGTGGATAGTTAAAATAGAAGAAAAAAAAAAGGTGATATTTTGGCTAAATTTAGCTAAACTTTTTTTGAGCCAGATGTGAATGCTAACAAACTTCAATCTCATTTTCACCTGAATTTACCTCCGATGTTTCGGAGGTGGAAGTCCGGGAAAAAATGACCTTTGGTCATTCTGACTTTACCAATGGTGAAAAATTACAGAGCAATTTTACTCAACAAATCTTTGGGCCACCTTGTCATGTATACAACATATCTTAGCAAAAGAAACATATATCTTCTAAGACTATTGTCTTCTAAAAGAATGGCAATGGTGGACTTCCATTTGTCCCGGCTTGATCAAAATTATCAATGCTCGCCATCCAGCAATAGGAATATGATCTTGTAGTAATACACAGTATACACTTCATGTAGAGGGTGAAAGCAGCACAGAAAGCCGCGCATATTATAGGAGTCTTCAAGTTTTGTCCCAGAAATAAAAAAAAGGTACCAGATAGAAAAGAAACATTGATAATTTCTTTTCATATGATGCCTGAAACTTTGAGGGAAGACAGCACAACGAAAATAATCCAAAGCAACATGAAGTACACGCAGGTAATCCAGGCCCAATGCCTTGGCCCTCCCAGCTCTGCTCCCAATGTTAGACGCCTAAATACCAGAACAGCAATGCACCCTACAGAAGTAGAGAAGAAAACAAGCAAAGAGAAGCTCAGTCCCTCTGCATTATTGATCCGCAGCGGTTCTCTATATGCGATGAAATTGTATGCCGTATCAATCAGCCACGGAATGCCGATGCCAACATATATATTCACTGAATTGCTGCAAAAAGAAAAAGGTAAAATGCCACTGCCTCTGCATTAGAATAGCATCCACTAGCTTGGCCAGTGAATTGAGTCTTTCCTCATGGACCTTTGCAACACTTGCTCCCCCCTCCCTCCTTGGACTGAAAAGGGTCAAACATATGAAGAGAATAGGACAAACTACAACTTTCTGTTTGAAAATAAAACTTAAAAATAGAATTCTAGAGAAGAATGAAATGGGAGCAGCACCATCTAGAGTTTTATATCTCACATTGACTAATTCGACTACTTGACCAAATCACTCAAATACCAATAGTCACATTGTGGTTTAAGGGTTTTTTTTTTTCAAGAGTAATAGACTTTGATGAGAACCAACACAGAAGAATAGAGTTCAATTATATACAGTATTGTCTCTGCTGGTTCTCATGAATGGGGCGTGTGTCCTCGCTTAATTCTCATGAGATGAGGAGTAGCGATCACAAATGACATTTAACAAGTAACGTGTAACGTCTACCCTGGTGAATCGTATTCAACCGCTTAAAAGAAACTTGAAAGGGTAGAAAATTTCTTCAGTTTAACCATTGGAATATCATCCAGAAACGTCCTCCTTGAAAGATTCAGGTTTCTATCCCACATCCTAATATTAATATGTAAAAGAGGCCTAAAATTGGATTTGACTTTTGAGTGACACCTGCAAGTGATGTTTGCAATGGCAGAATCCGCTGTTATCTGACGTTCAGCAGCAATCTTACTTGCCACCAAGTCTGGCCATGAAGTTCCACCTGCTAATGCTGTAAATGCTATGACATATGCATTTATTCCTGAAAGAACATATAACATAAAAAAAGGGATGTTGGTTTTATTTTAAGCAAAGTTATATTTGTCATCAACCACATAAAGGGAGCTGGGATTTTTATGTTTAGAGAGGAAGAAAACCTGTGACACAACTTATAAGATCTGTCAGCTCAGTTACAATGTAAGCTATCCCACTGATGAAAATGAGAGAGCAGATGAAGGCAATCCAACCATGGACAATCTGGTAAGGAGGCACAAAAGCAAAAAGAAGTCTCCATGGTACAAGAAGCAACTGCCAGGAAACTCTTGCTAGTCGCAGATAGACATTGTTCCATTTTCTTGATTCTGTGCTTTCCAACTGTTCAGGGAACTAATAATTATCCACCAGAAAATAATGATGATACTTGGGAGGTATAAAATATTAAACGTAAATATAATACAGTAGAAGTAAATTGAAAAGGTCAAATCTACACATTCCTGTGATCACCCAACTAATGCATGTAAACAAAAAGTACCAGGCTCCAAACCAACCTAATATAATTCACACGATCCATATCTCTAGCCAGTAATTTAAAATATGAAAGCTAAAGGCAGGCATTAGATGTTTAAATCAGTGAGGTAAGATTCTATACACTCTTTCAAACTAATCAAATGAGAAGATGATTCAAAGGAAGTTGCACTCCAAAAGGTACTTTGGTTAATGCTGTTGAACAAGGGAAAAGAAGAGGTGCAGTATGTAAACTAAGATGTTTTTTAAAGCATTCAACATATAAGGCATGAAATATGATACCGTGAGTGCATCCATGAATTGCTGTTTCCAAAGTTTGAGCACATGAGAATCTTCTAAACTGATCTTGTTCTGGATATCATTGTTGGAGCATTCAGCAACATCATAAGTTCCAGGCACTTTTTTATACGCTTGACCTGCATACATAAACTTCAAGGTGGAAAATCTAAAATTTGGTTTAAAAGATGTTAGACAAATAGAAAGTCCCATAACATTATGATGCATGACAAAGCACTGTATTACAGAAGTAATTGTGTCTCATTCTTTTTCCCTCGCACATTTTCATGGGTTTTGAATACTTGAAATTTAATCCAATTTTGCAGACACTCGTCCAGACTTAGTCATATTATCCCTAATTGGAAGGAGCTTACTCATCCTTCTTTATCTCCCTGCTCTTCTTACAATAAACACAATGCAAAACATCTGTTTCCAATTTTCTCTTCCTAAGGTTTAGGCCATTGAATACCCTAACAAAGCAAAGCAAAAAAAAAAAAAATGGACAAGCAAGCAAATGAAACCAAATATCAAAACGCCTATCAAATAAAGGAGTTCTTGAGCCTTATTCTTGGTGTAATATAAGAGAAGTGAATGCTTCTGATAGCTAATAAATTAGATGATTATGATTGGTCCTGTACCAATGAAAATCAATGTTGATGGATGTAGACCTGGCTCTACAAAACACTTGGCCATAGTCCTCTGATCACGTACAATATCCATGTAATATACATGGACGATATATTAAGTTACCGCTTTCATTCTTATCAAAATACATGACTCCATTACCCTTCAATCCATTCATCTTTTTCCTAAATAAGCACCTCTAAGATCTCAGACCAGAAAGAAAAGATTAAGGTTTCACCTAAATCATCATATCCTATAACAATTCCAAAATCAAATCCAAATCTTAGATCATTTATGAGAAAAACGAAACTTAAATTGCAGTACTAGCAAACCATTCCACCCAAAACAAGTCACATTTCTCTTGTTAAATGTAAAAAGAAATGGTTCCACTTCATATTGAAGACTTTAAGAAAGTTTCAGGCCATAAATTTCATTACCTTAATTAGAACATTTTATCACATTTAGGCATGTCAGACACATACCCGTTTCACTTGTTGAATGAATGGAGAAAATATCAACAATGTCGCTGATTTCATCTTCACCAAAATTTATCTGAGAGTACTCATTCTTGCATGATGTGGCTTCCAACGGCACCCAGTCCTCTGGCCTCTCAGTTCTTTCCCTGGAGATACAGAAAAACTCAGAGTCAGAAAATCAAGGTAGTCCAACCAGAATAAAGTCACCAACTACAGCCAAAAGACAAAAGACCACCACAAATCCTATAATGGAAAACAAATTTTATAAACTTTTTTTTTTTGAAATCCAAATTTTATAAACTACAAAAGATCAAAAGACAGAGAATATACAGAGGAAGAGACAAGTAGGGCCAACGCTTGTCTTGAGCATAAGCATGAGTCAGCAGCAATCCAAATTGCAGTACCGTCAATAAGGCCTCCCACAGTGTAACCACATTTGGAGTCCATACCTACAGCATGATGTTATGTCTTTCCTTTACAGAGTTCTTGATACATATCAGCCACAATCAAAGTAATCATCCATTTTTGAGGTATAAAAATACCAATTCCATGGAGAGTGGTCAAAAGAAGACAACCAGATCATCACCTCCTATGCCTATTGATACCGTACCCATCTAATGGAACCCGGCTATAATTTCAAATATCACCAGTTATGAGTGGTTTTGATGATTGCCAATAATTGAGAGCATAGGCTAGCATGGAATATGTGAAATCAATTTATGGCACTGCATATGCACATATAGCCATTGGCCAAAACACATGGGAGCATATATATATATTTTTTTGATAAGTTGTGGGAGCATATATTAGAACCACTTAATTGCAAATCAAAGAATTTAGGTCCTAAATTCTTCTAAATTCTCCTAAATTACAAATCAAAGAATTTAGGAGCTAAATGAGAACTCTCATCTGAAGAAATATATTGTACAACATGATTGTGGCTAGAAGGAAGAAAAAAATCATGATGACTCATAAAATGGATAAAATTACTTTAAATTACCTCTAATATTATGTACAACCAAATATAAGCCCAAAAAGACCAAAAGAGCTCCACTAGCCAAACTCCTATATCAGATATCTTTTTCAACTCTCCAGCTTTTGGAACTACAACACAAACAGCATGGATGGGGAAAAGGTCGAATGCAGCAGAACCAACAAGCGTTGCAGGACCCAAACCTATATATTATACAGAACGTCAAAAATATGTAAACTAGGAAAAGTATTCATCACAAATGTTATGCATATACTGAGTAAAAAAAAGAAGACAATTTAAAGAGGAAGACAAATAAATCACATAGTGACATCATTCATCATTACTGATATCTCAGTGCATTTCCCTTATTGAGTGGAATGGAGGAAGGAATTTGAGGGATCACATTTTTCAGAAGCAAATTATAAGATCTCTTAGCAGTCATACACATATAAACACAAATATCAAGGATCCCTGGGGAGGCCCAAGGGGGGAGAAGAGAGAGGGATTTCTAGTTTCTTCAAATATACTGGACATCTGAAGAGAATTTATTCACATTTTAAAAAATAAACAGCTTGTTGATGTAGTGGGACTGTTACCTAACATGTCATCCTAAAATAATGGAGAGCGGTATAAATCAGTTGGAAGAGGTATGCGTGGAAGTATGGTTCAGGAAAATAAGACCTTGAATATGCAACATAAATTTCAAATCCTGAAGAGTTATATAGTTCACTAAGTTGCATTAATTCCGGAACTATTTTCTCATTTCTACAAAGGAAAGAAACAACGTTATAAAACAAACCTCCAGCATACAGGTCACCAATGTTTCGTAGGGCATCAATAGTGGCTAATGATATTTGAGGAAAGCTAGTCCCAAAGGCCAGAAGGGTAATGTCTGCAATCGTGTAATTCCACACCTTTTCATATCTAACAATTTCAGCTTTAGTGGAAGGATCTATCTCTACCACTTTCCATGTTTGCTTCACAACATTTTCCATAGAGCGGAAGAAACGAGCAGTTATAGCAGACAATCCAATGAAACAGTAAGCCAGACCTAGAAAATATAATAAGGCCCGAAAACCATCCCCAAGGGCAGTTTCACCAGGAAATAGCAAGTAGCTTTCACATTTTTCAAGCCCAAGAATGCTGGAAACACCAGCTATGTTTTCTACAATTTTCTTATGTGCAGAGGCCATCTAAAAAAGCTCTGAATTGCAGTTCAAGCATGCAACATCTATGACTCCACGAAAACAGTAACAATATCTGATAGACAAAAGCAGTTAGCTACAAATCAGTAAGAATGACCATGAATCAAAAAAATCAAGGGATTAGTGAAAGAGCACAAATAGAAGTCTACAACATGGCTGTTCCTAGATCAAGCAAACCAAAAGGGTAGTATGCATGGAAGGTTTTGCATTTCTTTTTCTTTCTATATGTAGAAAAATCTGTCTCTCCCATAGGCGGAGCCGGGGAGAGCGAGAGGGGGCAAATGACCTCCTTGGCCCAGCTGTTTTATCAAAAGTTCAAACTGTGTATTGCTAGGCTCATTTTCTTTTATGTTTTGTTGGTTCAACTTCTTCCAGTGTTATCTCTTCAAACTACAAAGACAATTTTGCTACCCAGAACAGTGTTGTACATAAACTACCATCTCCAGTGTGCAGGTTGCAGACGTTTGGTTCTTACCATTGGTAATATGGCTTAAAAGATAGCTGATTAAAGCAGTTGCGGCGCATCTTTTTACAGTTGTCAAGTGGCCTTGTGCAAGGCAGCTTCCACAAGTCCCATGATCATATCACCATTACTTTCCAAAACTCTTACTCAGGTCATGCAGCGTGCACAATGCGAATTCTAATAATGGGCCCATTAATGGTAATAAATCACTGTTACCCAACAAAACAGAACCTAACAATTTTTCCTAGAAGCCAAATAGAATGGGATTTATAAGAATCAATGTGATAATGAGATCAGGGTAATTCTAGCACTAGTTAAAAAAAAGTTTGTTCCAACAATTAAAATAAATTCTTAATTCCAAGTCTAGGCCATAGTAAAATGCGAGATTAGATTTTCTTTCTTTCATGTGTTCCTCTTATAAGAAAACATGCTGGATTTAAGCTGTGATTGATATTTTCCCTTCAATTTATTGATTTGTTTGAACATTTTTATTTTATTTTTTCATTTTGTTTAAGTTTTCGATAACAACAGTTTTAAAGAGTTAAATACCATTTTCCTACCTGTGGTTTGCAGCTTTATCAAAAAGCAATCTAGGTTTCAAAAAATTTCCAGTCCGTTTGGTAACGCTTCTTGCCCAAACTTTGTGCTTTCTACTTAAAAAAGAAAAGCATTAACAAATCACTCAAAACATTTCAAACTATTTTCACTTTTATATCAAATCAAAACACTTTTTAAACAAAAACAAAAAGCACCCTCCAAAAAAGTTTTGCCAAAGACCACAGTTTTACTACATGAGTCTTATTTTATCAAAAAATTATATTATTATTATTATTATTATTCAAATCTATCTTTAATCTTGGCTCCGCCACTGGTTGCTCCAATTCGATAGCCACTCTACGAGGCTATCAACTGCCACTTCTAAGCTCAATATATCATCTTTTAATAGAAATTCAAATCCACAATTCAATAGGGCAATACCCACCAAAATAAATAAACTCCAAGCTACTAACTTGATGAAGCCCTTCAGCCAAACCAAATCAAATGCAAACTCATTGATTTTTAGCAATAAATCTACATGCATACAAAGTATGCAACAACAACTACATTTCGATATTTAAGAACACAAAATAACAAAAAGCTAAAGAAAGAAAAACCCGGAATTCCCAATGGATCTTTCACTCAAACCAAACTTCGACCTCAATTTCACTTTAAAAAGCATCGAAAAACAAGAACAGTAGAGATTACAACTGTACCCACCGCTTAAACCGCCAACGAAACGGTCGCCTGCGTCGGAATCGGTGACGGAGCGCCGGAGACGACGTGGCGAAATATCTTTCCAGAAGTACGAAAGAAAATGAAGAAAATGCAAAACTTATGATGGTTTGGTACTTTGGTCGTTTTGTTAATTTAGGAAACAAGAATAGCGTGAAAAAAAGGTGGGAGTCGTCGGACTATCCAAATTGGGTGAGTACTTGTGTTTTACTCGTATATCAAACCGTTAAAATTATCATTGGACTTATGATTGATTATTATTGAATTTTGATCGAATGATGATTTTAATAATTATATTATTCTTAATAAAACACAAGTAAGCCAATTAGAATTACTCAAATTAGGTCAGAGGAAACTTTATTGGATTCAGTCTCATTTAGTTGTCACATGTGTCCCCAAATAAGCGGAAAAATATTTTTTTTTCTTTTTTTCTTTGTGAGTAAGCGGAAAAAGATTAGTTACAAGTAACTTGTCTTTTTAACATGCGAAAATTTGATGTTTTTTAATAGCTAAAGTTTTCCTCCAAATTGGGTTGGAGGAGTTTCCTACAAATTAGTCTATAAAAGTGACGTGTGTCTTTTTTTTTAATAACATGTGAGATACACATGAGTTTTTAATAAAATTTATTCCAATTTTGTCTCTACTATTAAAAAAAACATGCATCTTACATGTTCAAGGGACACATATCACTTTTATAGACTATGTTAAAAAAAATTCTTCTAACTTTGTTTGGAGGAAAACTTTGTACATTAAAAAATATATGAAAAACACGTGCTATTAAAAAACTTTGTCCTTTTTTAATTGCATTATTAAGTAAATATGTACTTATCACATGCTTTATGAATCCATGTCAACTTAATAGACTAGTTTGTGCCAATTTGCTCAAACCATTTTGTAGCTAATTTTTGTCTCAGATAGTTGTCTGTTAAGCATGTTACACATTATTCTTTTAATTATTTTTTAACTATTTCTTTTTACAAATTCAATAGTGATGTAGCGGAAGACTAAAGGTTTTTTTTTTTTAAAAAAAAAAAAAAACTTTTTTTAAACTTTTTGTAGGGACAAAAGTATCTCTCAATATAACTAACTAATATTCCCCAATTCAAATGAATCGAAGAGGATTCTAATTATCCTAGAAGAGCCTAATTTCTTCATTTGCACCATACACAACTAAATAACAAAAGGAATATACTAAAGACCCAACTATTTTGCCCAACTTTGGGCCAACTTTTGTCTTATTTTTTAATTTTTTTTAAAAAATGTCATCCCTCCTAACAAAATCATAAGTAAATTTGTTAAGGTATTGATTAAATAATTAAATTTACTTATTCACATCAATTTAAACTTTTATGACAAGTGATGATTTAACATGATATTAAAGTCAAAGGTCCTGAACTCAAAACCTAACTCCTAACTTCATCGATTCACTCAATTTAAATTAAATATTTCACATATTAAAAACCATCTATTAAAATTAAGTTTGAACCCACACATGAAAATGAGTGTGAAAGTATTAATTAAATAATTAAATGATTAAATTTACATTTTTTCTATTAATTTGAACTTTTGAAACAAATAGTAATTTAACAAAATGAAATTCACATCCACAAAAAATATGTAACCCATAGATGAAGGTCTTTAATGGCAAATAGAGAGATGCTTGGACCACCTTGTACGTGCTAGAGGGAGCAGATGAACAGTTGCAACTTACAAACCAAACATTTTTTTTTCCTCTCCGAGAGAGAAATTGAGAGAGAGAGAGAGAGAGACTGAGACGTCAGTCACGCCACTAAAGATTTTTGTATTAGATGGACAAGATGGAATTAAATTTATGTCCTCAAACTGGGCCGAAGCCACCCCCAACCGGCCCTTGGGGGTGGCGGAATGGCTCAGTTGGGGTGGCCAACCACTCTTGGGCTTGTTGGTTACTCCAGTTTTTTTAAATTTAAATTTTAATATTTTAATATTTTATTTTATATATATTAAAATATTAACATCCAACTCCGTTACACATCACTAGGGATTGATTCAAGAAAAAAAGAGCAGTCCCTCAGCCTATGTGGCCATAAGTAACTACTCACCTTTTATTTTAAAATTGCTATTCTTTTTTTTATTAATGTTATTCTAATCATTTCAAAGTTATTGCAAATTTGAAATAGTTTAATAGGAACGTTAATGCAAGCTTTAATTTAAGAACAAATTTTTTTGTAAGAATTTGGCAAAAATCAAATCTTTTGTGCTCTTTAAGTGTTAAGAAAAAAGTTACCGTCGTCGCCGAAAATTTATTTTGATGTTCTTGATGTGCTATGAATATTTATTTTGATGTTTTGGGTCGTTCAAGCATTCGCGGACCTAGGTGTTAATTTCAGACCCTATGGTCAGGTGGTAGAGGATGCCAAATCTATTATGGGGAGTATGAGGAATTAGACGAGCTGTCATGTTAAGAGGGATGCAAATATGACAGCCCATAGACCGGTTCCTCGGAACATTTTTGGATGGAGGAAATTCCTGAATGTATCTATCCCATTGTAATCTTAGAGCAGTCTGCTCTTTTTTGTTAGAGCTATGCTCTAGTTGCTCTCTTTGATGGAATAATATTATTCACATTTTTTTTCAAAATATATATATATTTGTTCATGTTTTATAATTTGGTATTTTTATTTTTTATTTTTTTCTTGATGTTTCTTGAAAATGGGTAGAAATCTTTATATATTCCTATGTTTTGAAATATTTGTTCTTTTTAGTTTCTTTTGCAAGTGACAAGGGGATGGCCGTCAATTCCCTCTTACGAACGAATCCAATGGCTTCTCATCCTCCGAAGTGTGATGATGATGCAAATGGCAAATTTGGATTTGGATGTTCATATGCTTTACAATTGGTAATCTCTTTGCAAAGGTTCATTTGCACCTACAATTGGTGAACTAGCCCGTGGGGTTTTATTGATGCTTTATAATGGATTCAAATATGCGACTTAAAATTAAAAAAAACAATAACATCCCTTCCCAAACAAACTAAAATTGAGAATGCTAAATAACATTTTTCAATGGAAAACAAATTGGCGGTCACAAATCATCTATGGCGCACACCCACCAAGCCAGCTTCGCAGAGTTACCCATAAGTTCAGAGGGATTGCTAATATTCACTGCTAGAACCATGAGCACCAACTACACCAGTAACATACATGAAACAAGTTAGTTTTTCCATTTATAAAAAAACATAAAATTTCCTCTAAATCAGTATGGAGAAAATATTCTCAAACTTATTTAAAATAGTGTCAAGTATTTATAAACATTTAAAACGCACATTAAATTATTAAGGTCATTAATAGCACTTTACTAACTTAGATTAACGTTTTAAATGTTTATGGACACTTGGAAATATTTTAAATGGGTTGGAGAATATTTCCAGCTCTAAACTGATTTTGAGAAAATTTTTGTCCTTATAAAAATTGTGGAAGACAAATCTTACCGGATAAAGTTTTTCTCCAAACTGGGTCGGAGGAATTTCCTTCAACCTAATCTATAAAAGTAACATGTGTCCATTTTTTTAATAACAAATGCACATGAGTTTTTAATAAAATTTATTCCAACTTTGTCTCTGCTATTAAAAAAATATGTGCATCTCACATGTTCAAGGGATACATGTCACTTTTATAGATTAGGTTGAAGGAAATTCCTTCGACCTAGTTTGGAGGAAAACTTTATCCAATCTTACCCTAGTAAAATACATAAAACAAGTTAGTTTTACCATTTATAAAAATTGTGGAAGACAAATCTAACCCTACCTATTTGTAAACAAGGATGACTTTTGCAAATGACAAAACTTTTGCAAATACTGGATAATGGTCGACTAAAGTTGCAGGAAATAGATCTACAGTTGGTAAGCTGGAGCTAGGAAGAGAGATGAGAGATGAGAGATGCATGGATTTCATCCATACTTCCCAATTGAACAACAAGGATGATAAAGTTGACAGAAACTAAATGACTTGTATGTACAAAGCACTATAATAAAGAGAGATATTTCTGTAGAATAGAATAGTTTCCACTATAATACAGAGATATTTCTATAGAATAGAATAGTTTTCATCAACCATATCATCCGATATTTTTCAATGGAAAGAAAGGATTAAATTCATTCACCAGATTTGTGCATCAAAGACGCGTTTTCGTGTTCTTTTAGGAATTCGTCCTGCTCTTAAATAGCAGATCGAGAAGTTGCAAGGTTTCATCTTACGGCGAGAGTCTCGTGAATGATTTCTTACAGCTCGTTCACGTGAAGGGTGAACCTCACAGTCACACTATCCTTTCAAAAACTCAATTTCCATTTAACTTCTTTAAACAAAATTCTTTTTTTTTTTTTTTTAATAACAAAAATCTCATTATATACTTTCTAACTACAGCCTACAGGCGAATGATTCTCTTAACCGGCGGTAAAAAAAAAAAAAGAATGGTTCAGAAAATCAAAAGGACAGATTTTTGGGAGAGAGAGAGAGAGAGAGAGAGAGTGTGTGTGTGAAAGACAAACGTAAAATCAAAGGACACATTTTGCTTAAGAAGATATTGTGAGAATTCACGGTGATGGGATTCTGGTTTTTTTTTGTCTGTTTGGGATTGCGTTTGAAGGGCTTAAAAGTGCTTTTAATACTCAAAAAATTCGTTTAAAAAAAAAGCAATCGTTTAGTAAAAAAATTAAAAGCGCTTTTAAGGGTCTAAAAAGCCTAAAAATTACCAAAACGCACTTTTGACAAAAACTTAAAAATAATTTTTTTGTCAAAATCATGTCAGAGTCATGTTAATTTATGTATTTAACGTGATTCGGACGTGATTTTGTTGAATCCATTTTATATACTAATTTAAGATTTAGTGGATGTCAATTTTAATCAGAAAGTTTTCTTTCCTAATCATTTATCAATTTTTTTTTTTTTTTAAAGAAAATTAGTTTTTAAATGATGTGTCATCATCTCCTAACACATTTTTTAAAATAATAATTTTCAAAAAATAGTGATACGTCATTTGAAAACCAACTTTAAGAAGAAAATTTAATAAGTATAGCATTTTTCATATATTATTGAAAGTTTTTTCAATTGAGTCAACAAAACTTAAAATAATGTTATATAAGATATTCACATCTTACTAAACATTATCAATCCGCCCTCAAATCAATCTATACAAAAAATAAAATAATTCAGAAATTGATTGACAATGACACCTCAACTTAATTAGATGTTGGTAGGATGAGAACATGCTATTTAAACTTTCTTTAAAATTTAAGCTGTATTTTTCAAACACGTAAGAAGCAAATAATTTTTTTTAATAATAAGAAAATTGTTGAAAGAAATACACTAAAAAAAGGTGATGCTATTAAAATATACAAGTGTTTTTCATATGTTAAAAGATAAATAGACTATGAAGATATTCTCGAAGCTGGCAAGGGGGTTAATGGCTTGGGTTGTTATTAGTGGCCCAACCTTAACAAAAACGAAAGGTTATATATATATATATATATATATATATATATATATAGGATCGTCTTTCTCAAATTACGGAATTTAGACCCTTTTTATGCATTAAAACGTTTTGAAAATGTGATATGTTATAGTTGAAAATTTAGTATAATTTCATCGGGTTCTTACTCTCTATATTATAAGAAAAGTTTTTGAACCAAAAACTGTTTTTTGATTTTTCTAGAAAATAAGCGTCCCTACAAAAGTGAAAAAAAAAAATATGTTGAGAGAGAAAATTTTCCGACTATCTTGACAACTTGCCACCTTTTTGATATATGACATTTTCGAAATGTTTTGATGCATAAAAATAACTTAAATTTCGTAATTTAAAAATTTACAATTTCTTTAAAATTATAAGCCGTAAAAAAATAGGCAAATTTGCATACATATATAGATAAATTTATTTTTGAGTTCAATAATGGGCACTGACTACATCTTTTATTATAATTCGTTTTTACAAGCTAATACGACAGTAAATACCGAAATATTTTCCTTTATTTTTCATGATAAAATTACTGAAAAAAAAAAAAAAAAAAAAAAAAACACTAGTTTTCTGGAACAAGTTTATGAGCCATCGACATGGAAGGATTGACCACACTGAACCCACCGTCCACCACAAGGTTGAGCCCGCTCACAAAATTGGCTTCATCGCTGGCCAGGTAGAGCGCAGCCCGAGCAATGCCCTCTGGCTTAAGTACTTCCCCCTTGAGGTTCCCCATCCCGCTCACTGCAACTTCTGATTGGGCAATGGCGTCTTCGTGCATTCCCTTTGAATTCATGCCGGTCAGCACCGCAAACGGCGATACACAATTCACTCTTACGCCGTGCTGCCCAAGCTCCGCCGCCAAGTTCCTGGCTAGACCCCATATTGCATATTTGGACGCAGCGTAAGAGTGAGTTGAAAGCCCCGCAATTGATGTGCACGCGCTAGCGGTAAATAATATTACACCCTTGTGTCGGGGTACCATGACTCTTGCGGCATGCTTGGCACCTATTATAATATAAATTAAATGATTTACAAAATATGCCCAAAGCACGAGATTCGGCATGAATCTAGAGAAACCCGACAAGCCTAATTATAAGGTGAGACTTCTCCTCCTTTTTGTGTATACCCAACTCTCATGGGAGCTCTCTTTTTTATCTCTTTTGGCAGTGTCTTCAATCTCATAATTGGAAGCCTACTGATCAAGGACGGACCTATGCACAGACTAGGGTGAGCCATGGCCACCCTCGATTTTACAATTTTTTTTATTAATTTTACTTTTAAAATTTGCATTTGAGATAAAATCTTTTAGTTCGGCCTAGGGCCCAGAAAATAAGTCCACAATTTTTTGTTTGGCCTAAACCTATAAAAAACAATCCAAAATTTTTAAGAATGCATTAGGCATATCAAACAAGAAAATCCATATGACCATAATGCCCCAAACCTATAAATTAAAATGATCTATAGTGCAGTGTGCATATAAGGAGAATGTGGATTTTGGTGGGTAAGGTTTACTTAATGGATACTAATTTTATTTTTTTATATGTTGATTTAATATATTAATATTAATGTATTTATCATTCATTCTTTGGCTTCCTATTTCAATATATTTTTCATTCATACTTTGGCCCCTGTCAATAAAAATTTCTAATTTCGTCCCTACTGATGACCATTTGGCTGCAAATTTTAGATTTAACATCATCTGTTCTTATATGCTTAAGCCTTTAGGATAAACATAAATTAAACATAAGTAAAGGTTTCGAGTTCAAATTTTGTCTCCTTCATTTACATCAAATTTTAATTAAATATTTAACGTGTTAAATGAAAGTGTTAAATTATAAATTAAATGAAATAGAGATTTAACGGCACCTAAAAATGCACCACCCAAGTTAACCCCGACGCATCGGTCGAGGTCCGCCTTTGTGGTGTCGAGAATGCTCCCAAAGGGGCGATCCATGACGCCTGCATTGTTGTACATGATGTCGAGCTTTCCATGTTTGGCAATGGTTGCGTCCACAAGGTCCCTAACATCGTCTTCCTTTGATACGTCGCAGTGGATGTAGCAGACATGTTCGCCAAGGTTTTTGGCAATGGCTTCGCCGAGGTCGTCTTGGATGTCGGCTAACACAACTTTGGCACCTTGCTCGTGGAATATGCGCACAGCGCTTGCTCCTATCCCGCTTGCACCGCCGGTGATAATTGCCACCTTGCCCTCTAGCCTATCGGTTGGATATATATTCAAAAAACACATGGAAGCAATTGAGATAATTTTGTAATTAAAGATCCTTAATTATTTCATAGTCATGGAAATCATTAAAAGGAGGAAAAACTACATTTTATGATTTTTTTTTTTTTTTTTTTTTTTTTTTTTTGAGTTTGCAGAGTAGACTTTCATACGACTGGAACTAGCTTTGAATTTGGGGGATTCAAGGCCAAAAAAAATTTGGGAAGGGACCAATTAGCAAAAAAATACCTTAAATTATTATTTTTTTACCTTAAAATTTTGTTTTTGCCTTAAATTTTTTTTTTTTTCTTGTAATTTGAGGGGCACTAGGGCCACTGCCGGTCCCTTCTAAATCCGTCTCTACATACTACAACTATACAACTATGATGATTTATTAGTGAAAATTAACTTTTGAATTAACAAGAACTTGTAAAAATAAAATTTAATGGTTGATATTTACCATCACATCATCATAGTTGTATGGTAATCGTATAATAGTTTATTAAACTTGAACTGTGTGCTAAACAAAATTAAAGCCTAATTAAGATATCACTTCGTGGACGCGGACTTAATTGCCTTCAAATTGTGCTTGATGTAAAAAAAAAAAAAAAAAACCAACAAGACGATATATGTAGGTGCCTAGCTGATATATATATATATATATGATCAGGTAAAAGAAAAGGAGAATATGCATGTATAATGTTTCTCAAAACACCAATGATGACTCATTAGGAAGGATTTAAGCATTTGTTTACCTTTCGTAAGATGCAGTTGAAGAAGTAAAACTCATATTCTCCACCTCAAAAACTGAGACTCGAGATTGAAACTGGAAGAAATGGTTAGAAGAAATTCTGATGCCCCTTTCTATGTTGTCTGTCTAGGTATATATATATGTTAGACGGTAGAAAAAAACAAATATGATCATGACTTGGTCTGTGTTTTTATATTGCCTTTAATGTCTATTTTGCTGATTTGCAGGCCATGAGGTCAAGGAGATCATAGAAAACTAAACTCATTTTTCCAGGGATCCTACTATTATATTCCATGATTAATTCATATGACGATTTCAAGATTCTTTTTTCATGAAGTCAAAGTTTTAATATATGAGTAAACTAGTTTAACAACTTATTGACACGTGTAAATTATTTGTTCATCAAGACTGATATAAACAATTCTAGCACCGCCCCTGATTACCTGATTTTGGGTGAAGATAAATAGCACGCCAGCAATTTTTTTATTATTATTATTAAAATATTAAAAAAAAAAATTTGCTACCTGGCGTGCTCTGAATCATGACTCCCCGATTTTAGATGATACAATTAGAAGACATTTTAGTGGGAAGAAATAGTCATTAGATGATTCAAAGAGCATTTTCAAAGATGGGCTACTTTGGAATTTAGAAATAATCATAAAGTCTACGATCTACGTAAACAAGTTGGACTAAATAAATAAAAAAATCGAATGAAAATTCAGAATAATCTACAACGTATCCGAGTTATTCAATGCCAACTTTTATTTGGGGTTACAAGTAACATGTTTTTTTCTATTACTTGTATGAGAAACCTTCCGGCTTTCCCATAATACGGGTGGTTTGGTACGAGTAACATTTGAAAAAGATTTTGTGGGGTGTTTAAAATCAATTTAGTCGGTCAAGTTTTTACAAAATAATAAAAAATAATAATAAAAAATTTGTTGCTCCTTAGTCGCAGCATCAACCGACCGAGGTGGTAATTCGGTGGCTTCGTGGTGACTGACCTAGTCACCATCACAAAACCCCCAAATAGCCTTGGCAATTACCATTGGGTTACTAGAAGGCTCTGTCGACCATCTAGGGGCTGCCAATCAGTAGTTGCCAGATAGATTAGTGATCACCAAGGTGGCAATCACCAACATGAGTCTGAAAGCCACTAGCGGCCAGCTTTTTATTTTATATCTTTTCATGTAATTAGCAATCTTCATACGATACTTGAAGAGAAATTGTACATACATAAAAAAAAAAAAAAATAAATAACAAAGTGCAATATTTAATTATTATTATTTTTTAAATTGTGTTTTATTTTTTAATAAGTGTTTTTGTTTTAAAAGTGAGTCTACGTAAACAAGTTAGACCGGGAATTTTTTTTTTTTTTTTTTTTAATCAATATGAGGAAAAAAGGTTATTTGGGAACAAAAAATCAAGAAGGGGTGGACTCCCAACAATATATCCAAATGAAATTATAATGCCAGAAATAAGAATAATTAATAGGAAATGGCTCATAAATGATCCCAAATGAGCCATATGCGATCCGATCTTTTGTATCTTGGGAAAAAATAAAAAAATAAAAAATAAAAAAAAGGGCCACAAAAGGTCGTAACAAAAGCAAGCGAAGAATTTGACCCACTTGTACACTGCAACAATCACTGGAAGTTGTTTTTGAAGGAGAGGAACTGATTTCTGATTAAAAGCCTATTTGAGATTGCATTTGGGGGGCTTAAAAGTGCTTTTAACACTTTAAAAATATGTTTGAAAAAAAAAATACTCGTTCGGTAAAAAAATTAAAAGCACTTTTAAGATTCTAAAAAGAGTAAAAATGGCCATAAAACACTTTTGGCAAAAGCTTAAAAATGAAACTTTTGACTTAAAGCTCTATTTTTCAAACGCAATCTCAAACATGCTCTAAGAACCATTGAAGAGAAAGAACAAATTATGGTTACAAAAGTCTCCCGAACAAGATGAAACTACATCCGAACTGGACCGGACATAGAGACTAAAACCCACAGATCATAACATAAACAATAGAAAATAAAAGCAAACAACAAAACCTAAACAAAAATTCAAATTTGTCTATAGCTTGTATGCAAAACTCTCAACTTTGTTTGTTTATTTATTTTTTCTTTCTGTTTGAAAAATTTTGAGAAGTGTTTTTGGTTTTGAGTATTGAAAAGAGTAGTGAAAAAAAATGAAAATTGATTTGATGCGGTCACATTTGAATTGTTGTATGTGATATTTACAAAAGAAAATTTTTTGGTAAAGTTTTGAAGAATATTTCCTTCCAATTTCATATTTTGCAACCCCATCTCTCTACTGGAAACTACAGTCCTTGGATTCTGCAATAGCCGGATCAATAACATTATCTTTTGGAGCTTGTAACGTTGCCAACACCTCTTCCATAAGAGCCTTCACGAGCACACTCTAGCGCACCGTCCCAATTTACCTTCACAAGCTTTCATGAGGGAGTCATCCAACTATGGTTAGCCACTTGACCTCCTTCACACTGCTCATATGGATTTACTTGGGCATCTTTGTACTCATTAAGGGATTCCATTACTTTCCATACAAATTTGCTCGGGTGGCAAAAATACCCCCCATGGATCAAGGAGTTTCTTTGAAACCGCAAGTTTCTCGCTATCACCGCCATAACTTCAAAGTCATCCTTATCCAATACGCTCTAAGGGGTATCTACAATATAAGATAAACTCTACATTCTCCACGCAACTCTTTTAAAGCTTCCAACCATCTATACTCCTCGCATCTCTTATCGCGGGGAAAGTCCATAATACATGCCCCATTGTTTCCTCCTCTAACCCGCACATTGGACTTAATGAAATTGTCACAAGTTTTCTTTTGAATAAAAAGTCATAATTACAGGCCATCCACAAGAAAACTTTAACGACATTAGGAGCCTCCATCTTACATATTCTTTTCCAAGTATCTTTTTGCATAAGAACACGCCGCTGTCGTATGCATGTTAACACTAGGTAATAGACCTTTTTACAGTAAACTCAACCTTTTCTGTACACCTCTAAATCAGCTGATCAATGCCATTGAAGGAGCTGATAGGGATTTGAGAAAGAGGCCAACACATACAAAGTCCACATAAAGGATGCCTCTAACCAACCAAAAGGCATGCCAACACATCTACGAGCCTAAAATGCTCAATGGAATGACACAACCTCTTCAAAATTCCACTTAATTCAAAGTTTTTTAATGATAAACAGATTATTAAATTTGAACCGTTAAAATGCTTTTAAAAAACAAAAATCTTAATAGGCTAGTCAAAGAGACTAATAGAATAAAGTGAAACACCAATCACTCGATTGAAATAATCGTTTTAGAACCTATTGATCCGCAAGTTTGCAAGCCAAAATCGAGATTTTAAACAAAATTATAGAAAGTGTTTCGTTTGCAAACAAAATAACATGTTAAAGACATGAAAAATTCGTGTTTTCAAATTATAGACAAATAAAGCATTTTCAAAATGCACGATAAGAACAACCGTTCGTTGACACTTTTTCATTCTCCATTTTGTTTTTTTGTCTTCAAAACAAAAACATTAACAAACAAGCATTAAAACAAGTCTATAACACCCAAAACCTAATTTCACCTTGATGTCATATTAAAACATTTTACAAAACAATAAACAGCCTTCTAAAGTCCCTCTGATGTCATCCGCATGTCTCTTCGAGAATGAGACATCATTCTTAGAGGAATACAAGAGGGACTTCTAGCATTACTCTTATCAAATGAAGCTAATTATTAAGAATCATATTTTCATTATCTTAACCTTCAAACCCTATATATTTACCCAGACACTAAACAAGTAAGTGAAAGCACCTTGAGGCAGAAATGGGAGACATGAAGCGCCATGAATACCATGCAAAGAAGCACAGCGAAGTACACATATTACTCTACCATAATCAAAACTCCAGAAAGAAACGAATATTTGCATCAACCAGATCTAATACTGAGATAACCAGCATTAACAGTACAAAACTTTTAAGATAAAATAGACATTCAAAAAGAAAAATAACAGAAAATCCCATCTACTGGATAAATCAAACAGCAAAGAAAAATTTAAAAGAGATAAGGCGTCAATACTGAATACTAGATGTTCATTCTTCCTCCTCGCCCTCATTCTCGGCGATGTTGAAGTATCTCAACTCGTAAACATTCCTGTCCTTGTTGGAAGCAATCACCCGAAGCCAATCCCTCACGTTGTGCTTCTTCAAGTACTTCTTAGTCAAGTATTTGAGATACCTAAGAAACACGAAGATTTGGTTGGAAAGACAGCAAAATCTAATAAATTTGATTTAATCGGAATCGGAATCGGAATCAAGCAATCTAGTTTTGCAATTTTCCGGTACCTTTTGGAGAAGTTGCTGTCGGAGGTGACGGAGATCTTGTTCTTCTCGCGGGTAACGGTGACGGATTCGCCGAGAGCACCGGCCTTGCCGCCGACCTTGATGCGCTCCTGGAGGAACTTCTCGAGCGAGGCGATGTCCATGATCTTATCCTCCACCGGCTTCGCGCAGTCGACCACGAACGTCGCTCCCTTCTTCTTCCCCTTCGCCCCCACCGCTGCTGCCCCGCGGCTCATTTTCGCTGCGATTCACTCGGTCAACTACAAGCCGTGCGAGTGAGCTAGAGAGAGGCAGACAAGCCCTGGGTGTGAGTGATTCCTCTCTATAAAAATGTTCTCTGCCTGCGCCATCTAGGGTTTGGATGGAGAGTTTAGGTTTTTTAGAACGACGTCGTTTTGGTTGACTTGGAATATTAGATGGACTTGGGCTGGGCTTCACCTCCGTCCAGAGTTCCAGCCCAAATCGTGTATGTATACTGTATTGTTCGAGTTTTAAAACGACGTCGTTTTATGGTAGAATCAGGTACTTCGCAAATCTGAACGGAACCCTGTTCGTGTTTGATTTTGCTAAATCAGAGGAGAAGAGGGAAGAACGGGAACGAGAGATGGAAGACGAGCTCCACGGCGTCGTTCCGTGCTCCTCCCTCGCCGTTGATTCCATCCTCCGTGTCGGAACGGTACCAAAACTCGACCTTTTCTTCAACAAGTACACCGATATGTATTTGATCGATAAACTCTTTGCTACACAAAATCATTGAAATCCTATGTATATATATATTCAGGCCGGTGCCCTATGGGGCTTGTGTATAGGTCCCTACGACGCTCGTAAACTAGGTAATTTTTCTCACTGCTTCTCTAATTTTTTTCTTCTTCTAAATTTTGAGTACCTTTTGTTTGTAGAACTGACTGGTGTTGCTCGTGCTTCTTTTGTGGTATGTAATTTTCCTTCTATGTTTCTTTCAGTTGAAATTGTTAATGTGCGTTTGTTTGTGTTGAATTGCCCCGTTGAGGAGCATATGGTCTGTTCTTCAAGTTCGATTCTTGTTGATCGGTAATAATTTTACGCAGGCGAAGGCGGTCGGCAAATTCGGCTTTCAATGTGGTAATCAAACTCGTGGCCTCTCTGAGTATGTTGTTTGGTAGTGTTTGAGTTCGTCAGCCATGTTTGTTGCGTTTAACACTTTAAAATTCGGGCATTAGGACTTGTTGCTGGAATTTATAGTGTTTCTCGCTGTGGAATTCAAAGATACCGGGGCCGGAACGATTGGGTTAGTTGTATACATTCTGTTTTCGCACATTTATTACCAGAAATTGTCTAAATTTTTTGGATAAGTAAATGTTTCATGATGGCATTGTTGATCTGTACTACATTACTTACTCTCTAGGCCTTTTTCCTGTGGTCCTCCTTGAGTTAAGATAGGAAATCGTGGAGCACAAAATATTATACCCACATGGGGTGACACTAATTTTTCAAGGAAGATTCTTACATGTGAATGTCGAACTACTCCATGCAGCCATAGAGAGGTTGAGTATGAATGAAAAAGATCATGGACCTTTTCTCTTTCTTTTTGTATTCCTTTTCTTTAGGTAGTCTGATGGATGTGTTAGATTATTCCAATAAAAAATAAGTTTTCAAATAATAGTTATGAAAATTTCCCTCCACTTGTGTTTTTAGACTTCGTCCCACATTTGAAAGGCAAGAGAACTTTTGGATATGTTTCAGAAGGTTTGAATTGGCTTATAAGAGTAGACTTATGCCATTGGGGTCACCCAGTCCCACCGGCCGACTAAGCACCCCGCTGGGCTAGGGTGCATTGGTGCTTTAGGCTTAATTTGCACTTCGTTGCAAAATCTGGTGTCAGTTAGAAGTTGAACAGACATGTCATTTGGTTCAAATTGTTTGAACACAAATAACTGCCAATAAGAGTCATATGTTTCAATAGTTATGATGGTTTTTTTTTTTTTTTGTAAGTTATAGTTATGATGGTTGAAATGCACCATTCTGTTTCTTTTTTATAATTAGTGAGTTCTACTTCATTTGGTATTTTACTTTCGTTGTACTTAATATTTACATTGCTGTTACACAATTTCTAGTTTAGATTGGTGTTCAGAATTTGCAATCTGCTCACTAATACCAGGAAGTATTGTTCCTAAGGACAAATTGCTTGAGTTCCTTTGCAAAACTTATTATGTGATAAGTGGGAGGCAATAATTGTCTGAAATGTAAATTAACATTTGCCTTATTGTCTAGTGTTCCATGATTTCCAACATTTTTCTATTCCATTTTCTTCCGTTTTCAAATTTTCCACACCTAAATTTCCAACATGATGGGGGCTCGTAAATCAGGCATGCATATTACCTCTCCTTCATTGAAAAGCTGGAAAACATACGAAGTTGTAAAGGTTAAACGAGCTGAGAAGAGAACCAAATACAGGAAGTTCATATGAAATCCTTATATACTAGTGATTAAAGCCATGACCTTTCCAAAAGAAAAAAACCATGTGCAGTGCATAAAAAAAAGTTCATATACATGCAGAAGTGAAAGAAAAAGACTCCCAACCAAATGAGATGACCTCTTCTCTCACTGACTTTTTCCATGAAAGATAAATCTTAGTCAGAAAGAAAGAATTCGAAGCTGGTATTGACATGTAAAAATTCTTAGAAATGCTGATGGTGAATACGCAACTCTAAATTTTTATGTGGACTGAAAACAGAATGTCTGCCCTTGTCAAGTTCTAGAGGGCTAAAAGAGACTAGCATAATTATGACTCTTCTTTCTCTCGATTAAAAGTTCCTATGGCTAACTCACAAAAAAAATAAAATTCCTATGGCTTGTTGAGACTTGGTTATAGATTTCAAGGAGGAGATGTTTACTTTAGAAACCTTGTCCTGCATGGTTGGAATCTTGTGGGCCTTTGATAGGCAAGCCCATCAAAATCGTGCAGTCATTTGAATAAGGGTCTCTTGCATCATTCATGTGCAGAATTGTAGGAAATTGAGCAACTAATTTTTCAAGGTTAAAGGAAAGGAATCTGTGAAAAGCAAGGATCCGGAATGATCTGCAGGAGAGGGAGTAAATATATGTTCCTACTAATTAACGATCACAATCAAAAGTAATAATAATGTGATTGTTTGATTGAACTTACTATAGGATATATGTTCCATGATTATTCTGTCCTACAGCACCTGATTTTATACTTTCATGGCCAAAAGCCTAAAACACTCGATTCATGGCTTAGTAAATTTCTTAGTCAAGAGGGTCCACACTTCTAATTTTATGCTAAAACAAAATTATTAGCAAGCTTTATGGTCGTGAAAGTTTGTTTTGTTTAATCTCATGAAATGGTAGCTCAAGTTTCTAATGTTTGCATGTGTTTGTCGCAAGATCTAAAGTCTACAGGCTATTGCCTGTTCCGGCCTGGCATGATTGCCTATGTAGGACACTGTTACTAGTTAGAACAATTTTTATAATATGGATGAGAGTTTGATGAGCTAAATGAAGCGTAATGCTTAGTTTCTTTGTTTTTTTTTCCCATTGACAGGTGAATGGTTTGGTTGCGGGGGCAGTAGCAGGAGCAGCTGTTGCTGCTAGAACACGAAACTGGACGCAGGTAATTGGGATGGCTGGTCTGGTTTCTGCCTTCAGTGCTGCTGCAGACTATTCCCGAACATCTTGAAGTACCTCTAGTTTGAAGCCTGGGGCTGAGGAACTAGGTAGTTATCACCATTTTATCTATTATCCAACCAGCAAATACTAGGGTACTCATCAAATTTTTTTCCCCATGGTGGTGACTATACTAAGATCAATTTGTCAAATATCCTATTCTTGACTGTAGAATTTGTTTTATTTGGGTTCTCTCTTTAGTTGACATAATGAGTTTTGTTGTGCTACTCAAACTAGTAGATTTTCAATTTTGTTTTCAATATTGTTGAATGCAGCAACCACTTTGTAGAATAAGACGATTTGATTGGGAAAGACCCGCATCATGACTCAAGCAAACTCATGTTTAGCTTGTTGAGGATCCTTTCTACTCTGAGGGAGGCGCATAAGGTAAACACAGCTTATTGTTTGATGAAGCCACGTACTCCAAACACCCCCCCTCCCCCACAAACACAAAAAAGAATAAAAGAAAAAAGAAAAAGACAGTAGTGTCATGTCTTCTATGATGTTTATCTGCATCTTTGTAAGCTTCTACTTCTATCATCTTCAATACAGACGGGTTCATCCTTCTTACCTCAGTGTCTTCGATCCTCTTGAGTGATTCATATTTGCTTGCTTGTCTCTGTTTGATGCATGACTTCGCTAAAACCCAAGCTGTGTCATTTTCATTTCATTTCAGAAAGCTGATTTTCTAGTTCGATTGGCTCGTTCAAAGAGAAAAGATTGATGGGATAATCACTTTAACTTCACCAATCAATAGTAATGATGCAAGCTTGTTCAGTTGTTTGGGAAGGTGTAGAAGTACAAAGTCACGTCAATGGTTGGCCAACCTTTCAACCCACGGAACCATCTCTGTTGCACCATGAACGTTTCCATTCCAAATCACATTTTTATTTTATTATTATCTTACTTTGCTGATTAGATAGTATTAATTGTCTTTAATTTTATTTATTTATTTTTTAAACTAGGGTTTCACATCAGCAATGTGAGTTAGTGGTATGATAAAAAAATGATTTTTAATATTACTCGATTCATATACTAAAAGAATTCACCTGCTCATATGACATGACGTCAAATTTAAAATCTTCAAGTATATACGTCAATTAGAATCACCATGGAACCACTTGCCTGCCTTTTGTTTTTCTGGGGTCATTTGATCTTGTTCATTTTAAGTGAACTTGATAGAATTTATTTTATAATTCAAATTAAATTTATTTGTTAATGATGTATATGGTGTTTTATCATTTAAAATTTTAAATGGTGTATGACATATGTATATCATTAGATGTAACAAAATAAAATTTGAACCATAAAATAAATCATCTTTGTTTCGATGTAATCTCATTCATGGCTTTTGTACCTGCAAGAGCCATAATTTTAACTCCTCATCTTGGCACCGGCCCAGAGCAAAACCCTGAAAACAGGTTTTAATTTTGTTTTAGGGGCTTGGATCTAATAATCACGCAATGGGTTCGAACAAACTTTCATGTTGTGAGTTAAAATAATTTCAATAATGATCTCATCTATATGATCGGCCTTTCTTCTCCCAAAGAGTAAGGTTAAAAAAAAAAAAAAAAAAACAGGTTTTTATTCCTCTCGATCAAAAAGGCTAAATTTTTTAAGTTGATAACTTGTTGGGAAAAATACATTTAAACGCCTAGAAGTATATACTTTTTTTGATTTTGCCTCAAATGTTTAAAAAATAACAATATACCACTACAAAATTTCTGATTTTTACAATGTTGTCCATTTGTTAGGCATTTCTGTATGGAAAATGACCCACCTGCGAGGCATGTGAGTTTTTAGTAGATGAAAAGCTTAAAATGCTATGGAAATAATGGAATTATCACACCATCTTAACCTGGCTCCGAGCCAAATCAAGTTGAATGGTTGGAGATACTACTTCTCTTGTTGTGCCCTTTGGCCTTTAGTGTTAGGGGAGGGTGTTACAATGACAGTAAGGAATGCCTCAATGTCTATAGCCAGTAAGGAACTTGTCCGAGCAAGAAGGAGTCTATCTCGAACAAGGGAAAAGACAAGGCTATCGATCCACCTCCTCCGACTCCAGAGAAGATTCTTAGATGACAAACCGTAAGGTCAAAGCTTAAGTGCTGCTATACGGGCCCTTGCAAGTGTTTGCGAGAATCTTCCTTCCAAAGCAATGCAGTCCACTCACTTTATGCAAGTTACTCTTGATCTCCTCAATATAAAACAGGAGTGTTACACTAAAAGACCCATAAATATGCCACATTTTAAAGGAATTTGTGATAACCACTCACACCAGTTGGGGTGGGTGAGTTAAGATAGGTATTCCACTTTCTAGAAGTTGCCCTCTGCCATACGGAATGGGGTCATTCATTCAAAGGCAACGCCATCACTTTTGGAACTTTTCCCATACCCACCTTAAAAAACAATCAAAACACAAATAAAAGGCATCTCCCTCTCCCTCTCTCTCTCTCTCTCTCTCTCTCTCTCATCTATTTTCGACCTTTTGCTATTTTCGAAAAATCTCTGCCTCTTCATGAAGCAAACCATTTCTGTCGTTGACTATATATATAAAGGATAACATCACCATCCACCTCCTCCTCTTATTCTCATCTTTCAAGTGCCATCTATTGTAGATCCACCACTTGTGAAAGAAAGCATGCTAGTTTTGGTTTTGGTTGCTTAATCTTTCTGTTCTTTGCTCGCTCTACCATGAAGATGGAGGTTGAATATCAACAAGTAAGTCTTCCTCTTCTTCTTCTCCTTCTTCAGCTATATTGGGTTTTGTCTTTTTGTTATGATGCTGAGATTGTGAGACATTATCAGGAATACAAAAGGAATTCAAGAGGAGTGCAGCTCTTTACATGCAGATGGTTGCCTTTTTCTTCTCCAAAGGCTCTTGTTTTCCTTTGCCATGGTATTTCTCTCTCTCTCTCTCTCTCTCTCTCTCTCTGTGTGATGGGTGTGAGTATTTAATTCATATTGATTGGGGTTTGCAGGGTATGGCATGGAGTGCAGCGGTTTCATGAGAGGTATTGAATATTCTTAAATGCCTTCATCTTTCTCTTTGTTTAATCCAATCCTCACTCCTCCTCAGTATTCCAATGTCTGTGTCCATTGCATGAAAACAATTGCAACATTTTTTTATGCTTCCCAAACATCCCCCATCTATCCATTCATATCCAAATTCACGTGCCCACCTTCACCTTTCCACGTTACTTTTTTCTGTGCACCTTTAATTTCCACAGCTAGAAGATTAGCATAACTTCAAAACAATAATACAAAAATAAATAAATAAATCACACACCCAAATGAGTCATTAGTTTCTTTGATTTATATCACCTTTCAAATTCAAATGATCCCAATAAAAGAAAAAGAAAAAGCAATAACCCCTTAAGATATTATTATTATTCATCTAAAAAAATATATATTATTATTATTCTCAAGCTTCCAAGTTCCAACAACTCATTAGGTAAGTTATTAAATTTGTTCAACCAAATTAGAGATGGCTACGCCATCTCTGCTTCGTTCGCTGACCTATAAACATTGTTTTATGTTGTTAAGGTCAAAATCTTTGGAACAACCTCTACACACGCATCCTTAAATGCACTCAACCACATAATTAATTACTTTCCTGTTATTTTTCTTTTTCTTTTTAGTTAGCTAATATGAAAAATTACCTAAAATAGCACTGAAATTAGTGTAATAAATAAGTACCAAGAAAAAAATTATGCTTAATCATTATAAACTTTTGCTATAACTCTCTTATAAATGCACTTGGCACACTCAAGTTTACTAAACATACTAAATTAATGTCTAAATGACAGAAATTTTCTTCAAATCAGTCTAGATGTAATATCTTTTAACCCATTTAAAAAATTTTAAGTGTCTATAAACATTTAAAACGCACATTAAATTCTTAAGGTAATTATAACACTTTACTAACTTAGACTAACGCTTTAAGTGTTTATAAACACTTGATACTATTTTAAATAGATTTAAGGATATTTTTTCTAGACTAATTTAGAAGAAATTTCTGTTCATGTCTAAATATTGGTATTTTTTTTAGTTTTTTCTAAGCATCTAATTAAATTATTATTATTATTTTTTTTTTTTGAAATTAATTATTGGTACTATGTAGAATAGTAGATAGGATGCCCTGAAAGAAAAGGAACAGGGTAAAGTAGATAGGGACCGTTCTGTGCGCAGACCTATTCTTAAGAGTGGGAAATAACTTTTCATTAAATAATAAATACCACCCAATGGTCCAACGACGATGTACTCACGGGAGAAACCGAAAAGACTATTTGGTTTGATTAGGGGGACCGGTGAGATTTTTTAAACGATGTTTGTAGGCTGCCAACCGACCCATTTTTATTTAGGTCCTGAGCGTTGTTTTTTTTAAGGAAAAATTATTCCGATCTCATTAATAGAAGAAATATCACGAATTTAAAGTTCTTACATCGTAGAGCGTAGCCAAAGCTACGAGACCTATGATTGCTCAAAATTAGAATTTTGATATACTAAATTAAAAACTTTTGAACTTTAGCGAGTAATTACAAAAATAATAAAAGTTAAGGTGTTTCAATCAAGTTTTCTCACATATTAATAAACAAAATAAAATATAAAATACTCAAAATTAATTGTTTTTCGAATTTTTTTTATACTATTTAAAAAAATAAAAAAATAAAAATCTTTTGACTGCTTCGAAGTTTCACTCTTTCTGTTACTTCATTTTGGAACTATTTTTTTTTTTTTTTTTTTTTTGAATTTCTAAATTACTTGATATGGGAACTTGAATTATCTGTAACTACGATCGAGACGATCCATACGTTGAATTATCTGTCGTTTTTCTTTATTGGATAAGAAAAAGAGATCGAATAGTACTCTCAACCTTTGTGCAATTATTGCAAATAATCGAAAGAGACAATTATATGGTTGTAGTCTTGTAGATAACCTCTAACCATTTCTGCAGTCTGCCCATAATCATATCGTCTGCACCACTTGCCCAGTTGCCCTCGTCCTTACCTGACAAGATGTAAAAGATACTCGTATATATCTCATCTTCTTTCTTTTTTGTTTTTTTGTTTCTAAATTATATGTCGGTATCTCATGTGATTTATTATATTATATTGAACGAATGGTTATTCAACTTTGATTTAATAATAATTTTAAAAATCACGTCAATTTTAAAATGATAAAAAGATATTCACTAGCATTATTATTCTAGGATATGTTTTCATATGAAAATAATATGATTTCAATGGTTCTTTTAGAATGCGGGATAAGGCTTGCGCGTGCAGGATATGCTGTATTTGGGATTGATTATGAAGGACATGGACGATCCAAGGGTGCTCGTTGTTACATCAAGAAGTTTGACAACATCGTTAATGACTGCTATGATTTTTTCAAGTCAGTTAGTGGTATGTGTGTAGTCACGAAATAAGATTCTCTTCATTTTATGATAAATATTTAAAGTTTGTGCATTTAACGGTATAAATAATGTTAAGTCATCTAAATTTTTTGAAAGATTTGTTAATACATGCAAAACTTTTAACAATAGACAGACACCTCCTGAAATTTATTCATCATGGTTTCTCAGTGCAGGAAGAGTACAAGAATAAGTGCAGGTTCTTGTATGGAGAGTCCATGGGAGGGGCAGTGGCCCTACTATTGCACAAAAAGGACCCTGCTTTTTGGAATGGTTCCATTCTTGTTGCACCCATGTGTAAGGTATATATATAATTTCCATGAAATTAATTAGCTAATTGGTTAGATGTTCAGTTTACAAGTCTTTTATAACTTGCTAACACATGTTAGCATGTGACATAATGTTAGATATCAGAGAAGGTGAAGCCGCACCCGGTGATTGTGAATATCTTGACCCGAGTAGAAGAAATTATTCCGAGATGGAAGATAGTTCCCACGAAGGATGTCATCGATGCGGCCTTCAAAGACCCTATTAAGCGAGAAGAAGTAAGGTTTATTATATGCAGTATACATTTTTCCTGAAATGCAATTTTCAAGCATCCTTTGAAGATTTGAATTTCAACCATGATGCTTGCAGATAAGGAACAACAAGTTGATATACCAAGACAAACCCAGGCTGAAAACTGCTCTGGAAATGCTGAGAACTAGTATGAGCCTTGAAGAGAGTTTAAGTGAGGTTGTTGTTGCCTTCATTCAAAGTTCAACTCTATCAATTATACATATGAGATGACGTGGCTTTTTACCAATTCTTGCTGATTCAAAAGCTGATTTTTATTATCACGTCATCGCATATTTGTGCAGGTGCAACTACCATTCTTTGTGTTGCATGGGGAAGCAGATATAGTGACGGACCCAGAAGTAAGCAGGGCACTGTATGAGCGAGCGAGCAGCAGAGACAAGACCATAAAACTGTACCCAGGAATGTGGCATGGTTTAACATCTGGAGAGCCTGACGAGAACATTGAAATTGTATTTGCCGACATCATAGATTGGCTTGTTAGACATACCAGCGACAACAATAGTACTGTTGCTGATCAACCAATTCACCCTACATACAACAATGGCATAATTGAATTAGCCGCCACTGCAGCGTGCCCGGCAACAATAAATAAACAACCGCGGCAACATCGAAGACAATCACACAGCAGTTATCTTTGTGGGTTGAAGGGGCGCCGTTTGTTCCATCACTCAGCAATGTAGCTAGCCTACTTTTTGATCGGTCCTTAATTGTGTCTGCTCCTAATCTTTCTCTATGGTTGTGGTTTACTTTATATATAGCTAGTGGTCTTCATTTTCTCCCGAGTATGATGTGAATAATTGGTTCTTGTTGATGTACCTACGGTAATTGCTTTCCGTAAGAGTTAGTTCATTTGGGGCTCATCTAATTATAATGGTAAATTAGGTTTAAAAAGTGAAAAATGTTACACTTAACAAATTCTTCCTAAAAGTTAGTTTCCAAGTGATCTGTCACTATCCCATGAGATTTATTATTTTAAAAAATATGCGAGAATCAACTTTTTGGAAGAAAATTTGATAAATGTAGTATTCACTATTCCACATGAGTAGAGTAATGTTGTATAGTTCATTTTTATCATACAATTATTCCATAATGTTGAAGCGATAGTCCTAATTAAATCGGTCTTAGTTAAGAAAAAACAATTCAAAGGTTAGAAGCATTGTGAGATAAAAATGTGATTTATAGCATTATTGATTACTCAGAGTAAGGGTAAAAACTGCATTTTTATTTTACAATTATTTCACAATGCAGAGTCTTAACTAACTCTTTGATTAGTTTAAAAATCAAGGGTTGTGGGATGAGCTAAACCAAAGAACCAACTTAAGGTTGACATCATACTGAAAATTGTAAGATAAATCTTAGTCTTTATCATTGTCAATGAGCCGAGACTAATAAAGGAATCAAATGGTAGTTAGACGTCTTTACTTGCAAGAGACAAGAGTAATGCTACGTACTATACCCATCACACCCCATTCTATTGAGCTAATGAGTTTGATAGGAATTAGGATAGAGCCCATAATCTTTGGATTAACTTTTGATTAAAAAAAATAAAAAATTTCAAAATTAATAAACACTAATATATTAACCCAATAATAGAATGAGAGTAGAACACGAGTGTATTAGTGCAAGTATACTAAATAGAAGCGTGCAAAAACACTAAATTACAACACGTGGACTGTAGGCCCTTTAATGGTGTGTTTAGCATTGCGATTTCATAGGCAAGAAGTGAGATTTGAAAACGTAGAAAATTAGCTTTTTCAAATTGTAAGTAAGGATGTGATTTTTTGAAAACGCATAATTTTAAAAGTTAAATTGCGATTTTAAAGCGAAACTGTAATTTTTCCAAACGCTTAACTACATTTTTTTTAAAATCACTTTTCAAATCACACATTTTATAATTGTTATTTTTTAAATTGCAAACTCAAATGGACCTAAACTTTATTAAATTCTAATGTTTTTTCAAAGTGATGTTTTATGTCGTCTCTTTGCAAGTCTGTTTGGGATTGCATTTGAGAAATAGAGTTTTTAAGTCAAAAATAGTTTTTAGGCAAAAGTTTCATTTTTAAGCTTTTGTCAAAAGTGCGTTTTGGTCATTTTTAAGCTTTTTTAGACCCTTAAAAGCACTTTTAATTTTTTTATCAACAAGTATTTTTTTTCTTCAAATAAACTTTTTGAGTGTTAAAAATACTTTTAAACCTCTCAAACACAATCCCAAAACATCCCGCGTAGAAATGCGTTAACCACTTGTAAAGTCTAGGCAAGAAGTTGAAAAGGCGACAACATGTCGCCTCTACAAACGGAATGACGCTCTACGATTTAAAAATATTTGGCACTTACATTTTTTTCAGTCGGTGAGATCTCGACTCTTCTCGACTAAAGGAGAAAATCCCCAAAACCCTAAAACCCTAATCTCGTAACTTCCTCAGCTCTCTGCTTCAATTTCACGCTTTCCTCATCAGTTTTTTTAGCAGATTATTGTTTTCATTATAATCTCTTTGCCCTTTTGTTTTTAGATCTCTAATTTTATTTCTATTTGCAGGTTCTTTTAGACATCGCATTAAGCTCAACATGAGGTAATTTCGAGTTCTCTACTCCTTTTTTCCTTTGCTCTTTTGCATTTTGCTTCCTTTTCCTTTCTGGAGAACTTTGATTGAGATCTAGGGTTTGCTATTTAGGTATAGAACAAGCACAGATAGATTTTACTAACGGTTGCTTTTTTTCTTTTTCTCTTTGTTCGTGTCTTTTGCAGTCGGCCAATGGAAGAGGATACCCCTGTAAGTTATCTATTTTTCACACACACACACACACATATATACATGCTTTGATTAACGGTCCATGTAAAAAGTAGTGGTTATGGTGATTTTGTCGTAATTTGGTAATTTATTTTCCTTTGTAAAACTAAGACGAGAATTGTTTCTATTGTTGTCATTTCACTAGAAAATTTTTGCCCAATTATAAATGCCCGAGCTGTTGTGAGCATTCTCAAGTGTTGTTTCACTTTTATGAGTTTTGGCTCGTGCAATTATAATCTGAGCTTGCACGCATAGCTGCAAATTCAAAAATCTAATTGGGTTTATACTTGTAACCAAGTAGAGCTTTGAGAAATTGTTATTGATGGCATTGAATTTCAACATATCAGAAGAGTTTAGTTTGTTAAATTTTAGGTAAATTGTCCCATAAGAACTCGGGTTTTGTCTGTGTGACAAATAAGGTGCTAAGTTTCTAATTTTGATAATTAATGGTCTAAGTTTTCGCTTTGTTACAAATAAGGCCAACTGTCTAATTTTTTGTCAATCTCTCTCGATAGAGGGCCTGTCAGCGGTCAATATACCCATGTCAAACCAATAAAAATGCAACAATATGCAAAAGAACATGTCACCTATCCTCATCTGTTACATTCAAGTACTGTGTCCCCACCTTCATGACATGTAAGCAACTTATGCCACGTTGCCACGTCATTCCCTTTTTTTTTGGGGGGGGGGGGGGGGGGGGGAGAATAGAAAAAGAGGGGGCTGGAGTTCCACCCCACTGCCACCCTTGCAAAGGGAGGCGGACGGTGGCTCTACTGCTGCAGACAGTGTGGGTGACTCCACCCCTGCTCCTCCGCACAAACCTGCAGAGGTGTGTGGGGGTGGCTCCACCCCCACCCACCTCTATGGGTGGAGATCCACCCCACCGCCCTCTCTGAGGGGATGGAGCGATTTTCCGCCTCTCTTAAGTTACACATTGCTTGCATGTTGCAGGTGGGAACAAGTGACATGTTCTTTTGTCCTTTTGTCGCGTTTTAATTGGTCTCCTGTGGGTATATTGACATCTGACAGGTCCTCCATTAAGAAACCAATGGAAAATTAGATGGTTCGCCTTATTTGCAATAAGGCAAAAACTCAAGTCTTTAGTTGTCAAAATTAGAAACTCTGACAGTTATTTGTCACAAGGGTAAAACTCAGGCCCTTATGTGATAATTTCCCTATATTTTACTATAACATATCACTGTGTTGTAGTGCAATCTGTCTGTTTTGTGCTTGTGTATATTTGGGAGGAAATGGGATGGGGTTTGAATTTTTTTTGTGTTGTGAATATGTCAACTTTACCTACTGAAGGTTTGAAGCTTCTCTTGATTTCTGGCAATCATACTCCTCTCATGTGAGCGAACTTCATTCCCGCTGTTGTGTCACTTGTCTTACATAGCCATTCGTGATTACATTTACGTAACTGCTCTCTACATAAAACATTCTATCTATTATGTTTTATCCTCAAGTGTTATGGGGGTCACCCTTTTTATGGCAATCTTCTTTCCCCCGTGTTTAAATAGGAGTGGGTTGTTGATGTTTATTAACTATTATATGCTTTTAGTTGGTAGACTACTCTGATACGTTCCCTTTTTCTTCAGACTGATAAGGTTGAAGCTTATCATACCTGACTTTTTATATGTGCTTTTACTCATCCGAACTACTTTTGACAGGGAGCCAAGAACGAGGAAGAGGAGTTCAACACTGGGCCTCTCTCTGTTCTGATGATGAGTGTTAAAAATAACACACAGGTAAACATATAATCTTAACAGCCAGGTTTATTAATACCCGAAGTCATTGCAAAGTAAATTTCAGTGTTTGATTGTAAATGGGAGGTGATGTTTACGAGTTTAAGATGATGTTATTGATATGGGGCTACTTGGTAAACCCCAGAATAGTCAGCTGGGAGTGAACTGATTGGATTGGAGTCCAATTTTTTTTTGTTAAGTCAAGGTGAGTTGATTTGTCAGTATGGCTTAGTTTGAAAATTTAGGCGCCGGGGGCATTTTTTTAAATTGCTGTTCTGTTGGTTTCACCAGAATTGGATAGCATTAAGCAAGTGACCAGGCCTGGTCCCGTTTTTTAGAATTCTCCAGTTATTGGCTTTGATATCAGTGAGTGTCCAATTATTTAGATGTCACGTGTACAGTTATGTACATAGATTAATGGTATTGTTGCTGATTGTTTCTTTTTGTCTCTTGCTTATTAAGGTGCTCATTAACTGTCGAAACAACAAGAAGCTTCTAGGCCGTGTGAGGGCGTTTGATCGGCACTGCAACATGGTTCTAGAAAATGTCAGGGAGATGTGGACTGAGGTTGGTTCCTTTTTTTTTTTCTTTTTTTTAAGCAACATACTGTCTCTAATTCCTGGATCTGGTGCTATCACATCTGGTGAACTACTGCTGATTTAAATCATTATGTACTTTTGGTTTAGGTACCAAAGACTGGTAAAGGCAAGAAGAAAGCTCATCCCGTCAACAAAGATAGGTTTATCAGTAAGATGTTTCTTCGGGGAGACTCGGTTATCATCGTCCTTAGGAACCCTAAGTGAGAATTGTAGCAGTTCTATTGATCATCCGAAGTCTATGCTGAGTCCAGTCCATGGCATTTTATCATTTCACTTTACTGTAGGTGTACTTACAAAAACCCTCTGGTCTTTGTAGGATTTCTTGTTGCTTGCTTAAAGCTATTCCGAATATTTTAGTGGCCCTTTTGTTTGCTCTTGACGTGTTGATCACATGGCAATTGCCCTTATCCTAAGATTGGTATGATAGATATATGATCTGGCTGAGGATTTGTGTTTTTTGTTGGCCACAACTGTGCACTGCCATATATTCTGGGTTTATATCTTTCTTGGGCTGGCTATTGCCATCTCTCTCTCTCTCTCAGCTCCCTTCTCCTTTCAATTATTTTAAAATTTCTTCTCCATTTTGAATTTGCTTTTAGGTGCTGTAAAAAAAAAAAGTTCCAACATTATCTCCTATATTTTTTTTCAACCTTCAGGATCTAATTCAACTATTTCCAATCCAATAGAAAACTTAAAATTAAATTTGGACCATTGAAAAAATAATAAGGATCTATTATAGTTCTTTTTACGGCACTCAAGTAAAAATTATTCTTTAATAGTTGTTTGGTGATGTTTTGAATTTGAGTTATAAACTTTAGTTGGGCGGTTTCTCATTAATCTTGATGTGACCTCTTATCAAATTGAATATAGTAACTCGTACAATCCACCTTTTAAAAAGAGTGGCATGTAGGAAGTGGTTCTGTCCTGGAAGGTTTTAATTATGAAAAAAAAAATGTCATTTAAGCATATAAGTACATGTTTTATTTATTTATTATTTTTTTTATTGATATTATTAAAAAAAAATGAAATGTTAAGTGTTCTCCTGATGTTCTTCCAACTGTGGCGTGATTTTTAAAATTATCAATAGATTAAAAGTTAATAATAATAATTTTAAATTCAACGGTAATTTTAAAAGTCACATCACAGTTAAGAGGACATCAAGAGAACACTATAATAATACTTAGAATTTTCCTTGAAAGAAAGCATGTGAAAATAAGAGGACATCAAGAGAACACTAGAATAATACTTAGAATTTTCCTTGAAAGAAAGCATGTGAAAATATATGCTTGAATGCTTTTGATATGCTGAGCAACATTTGTCACTTTTTTAAAACGTTGGATTGTAGGAATTTCTACAGTCCAAATTGTTAAAAAAAAAAAAAAATTGTCTTTCACGTATCAATGTATCATGAACTTAAATATAAGGAAGATAAGAAATAACAAAGAGAAAAGGAAGAATTAAATATAAGGAAGATATTCATTTGAAAAGATATTTCATTTTATTCTACAAATTTAAACCAAATTTGGAAGATATCCATTTTTACTATTTATAGATTTATTTGAATGGATGGATTATATACCAATATATAAGAAAATGGTATATATTATCCATTTTAATCATGTTAGACGACATCTCAATGAGGTGCTTTCTCTCACTGAGAAAAAAAGGCTCTATTGAGGAAATCCCCCATTGTATTTCGGATATTATCATTGTAAAGCATTGTGCTTAATTTGTTTTACTATATATAAGAATTGCTCTACTCCTTTCCAAAAAAATTTAAAAAGAAAAAGAAAAAGAGAAAAGAAAAGATATTTTATTTTATTCTACGAATTTAAACCAAATTCAGAAGATATTCATTTTCACTATTCATAGATTTATTTGAATGATTGGATCTGTAAAAGTCTTAGCAATATATACCAATATGTAAGGAAATGGTATTATATAATTGGGTAAAGTCTACATACTCCCCTCAAACTACCATCTAATTGACAATATTCCTCCAAACTATCAATTGTGACAACTGTCAAAATATTATCAATGTTCCCCTAAGGCTAACAAAAAGAAAACAATACCCTTATAAATTCGAAAAAAAAAAATTAAAAAAAAAAATTAATTTTTAATTTTTTAAAACGAAATTTTTTTGAATGAATTAAAAAAAAAAAAAAAAACCGGAAATTTTTATTTCAAATAAAAAAAGATATATATTTAATTTTATTTCAAAAAACGAAATTTTTAATTTTTTAAAAAACAGAATTTTTATTTAAAAGAAATTATAAAACAAAATTAAAACGATTTAAAATAAATAAATAAATAAATTTGGCTATCCCTTGGTTTTTTGTTTTTTTAAGTTTTAGGTGTTTTTTTTATAAGTTTTAGTATTTTTTTGTTTTTATTTTACTAAGGGTAGTTTTGTCATTAGGGGAGACATTGACAATTTTTGATAGTTTGAGGGAGACATTGTCAATTGGGTGGTAGTATGAGAGGGGTATGTGGACTTTTCGTAAAGCAATAGTTGTCTTAAGTAGCGAGCTAATGAAGCCTATCTCGTAGTATACTCCATCCCCAAAAAAGAAAAATCAATAAATAAAAGATATTCACTTTGTAGTGATCTGTCATCCTCTGTACCTTTGCCACAACGGTGCTTTACTTTCCTTGACGTTTCTTTTTTGGTTGGGGGCTGGTTTTTTTTTTTTTTTTTTTAAAGGAGAGTCTTTCATATTCATTCATTGAAAAATATCAAAAGCATAAAGCTTTGATAAATCATAATCAAAGCTATGAGGTTACAACGTCATAGAGACAAAAATAAAAATCTTACAATCAAGTCTTATCTACGACTTCAACATTCACTAACCCATGTCTAAACTTCAGTTATAGAATACATCTGCTTTAAGTAGACTCAATCTAATACATAAGTGGCTTATATTCCCAACTTTTATTTTCTCGGCCATAGGAGTAAAACCCTCACACTGAAACTAATCTTCATCGACCTAAAGGCCAGGATAAAAACCTTTACCCAATGATCGCTCATGAAAGTAGATCTAAGGAGAAGTCAAACCCTTATTCAAAAAAAAAAAAAAAAACAAAAAACAAAAACACAATAAAAAAACAAGCAAACAACTATAATAGCTGGGGCGAGGGAGGCGAAGCGCATTGGCCGGCATGTGGTGGACGAGATGGAACCGTTTTGCGCCGATGGGCAGCTGAGGAGCCGGGGAGCAAGGTGGGTCGGCGCGTGACTGAATGAAACCAGTTGATGAGACTAGATCTAGATTTGAAAAACTAAAGGTAAAGCCCAACCGATTCCAGGGAGGCGAAGAGTGGCACATCATGGTGAAGGCAGATGGAGGCAAAGCAACATTAGTAAATGGATGGTTGGAGCAACTAAACTGGTCGGAAAAAACCAAAAAAATAAACTAAAAAAAAAAGGTGAGGGGGAGGAAAGAAGAGGGAGTAGGAGGGCAGGGGAAAGGAGGAGGGAGCCTCCCTCTTCCCCACATGTTTTTTTTTTTTCTCTAGGTTTCTCTTAGGGAGAAAAACCTAGGGCCGGCTAATACTCATGACACAAATATTACATGCACATAAATGTGATTGGGGTTGGTTTGAGTTGTTAGGAGACTACAATTTTTATTAAAGTCTCTTATAACTGATGTGGCAAATTACATAACTTACGTGGTAGTGCCATGTCACTTTGTAAAATCACATAACAGTAACCATATTAGCTACTTAGCTACTGAGCAAGTAAAAACGGTGATACCCTCATCATTTTTTTAAGACAAAAAGCTTTATTTTAGTTGTCAAACACATGAAGTTTGTGATTGGTGCATGTTTCTTTCATGCATGTCTCGTCTCCAAACATGTCTTTTTTGCCCTATGTATTGGACCCAACAAATGAATTGAACAACTTCATTCAGGTTTTTTTCTTTGCATATATAAGCCACCAAAGAAACTCCTACTTCTCTTTGGTTCAGTGGTACTGAGCTGAAATTTTTGCCGTGCATCATTTGCTTGCCAAGCAGAGCATAGGAAAATCAAGAAAATTTCTAATTCTGCCAAGTAAAAACATTTTGAAATTTAAAAAGCTTTGAACAATACTTCATTTCTAGTCCCCCATAAAAAAAGAGGTTTTGATAGCGGGTTTGACCTCCGTTAGGAGCCGACCTATCAGGTTGCGTCGGGTTAGTTGAGTGGTTGCTTTAATAGGCCTACAACTCAAAGATGGTAAACTTTAATATTGGATGCTAACTTTGGTAAATCTTGAAATAGATATCTAAATTCGCAAGAAAACAAGGTGTAAGGATAAATGAAGAGAATAAATGAGCATGTACTAATTATAAAAAAAAAAAAAAAAAAAAAAAAGAGAACGAAGAAAAGAAAATGAGATGTGGAGACTTAGAAAATGATAAATCAAGAGAATAAAGGAGCATATACAAAAGAAAAGAATGTTTGTAGACAGGAAAAAAAAACTGAGAAAGAATAAACGAAAAGGAGATGTGAAGACTTAGAGAAAAAGACAAAGTAAGAAAATAAAAGAACATGTACAAAAGAAAAGAAGGTTTGGAGACAAAGGAAAAAAAAATGAGAAAGAAAACGAAAAGGAGATGTGAATTCTAAAAACCGAGTAAGAGAAATAAATGTCACTTTCTTTTTTACTTTTTTAGAAAATAATATCCACCTATAACAAGGATAATATCACAATAACACTTTGCATTTTCCATTCATATAGTACCCTTATGCCCATGTATTGAGAGTAACCCAAAGTTTATTTGGGCAAGTAAATCTCCTATAAACTCTCACGATTGCTGTCCAAATTGTTAAAAAATCTCAATTTGGGTTTTGAACCTAACTGAGATGGTTGCACAGTTGCACCGACTGATATACCATTCGACTTTCACAGAAGTCGAATGGTAATTTATTCTATTTCAACGGCCAATTAGACAACATTGAGAAGGGAGAAAGGTAGAAGTGTTGCTTCCACAAGATATCTGATCTGCAAAAGATCAAAGATGGCATATGTTTTGATTGAAATGGAGGAGGAAAATGTGAAGAAACAATTCAGTTTCCATGCATATACATCTGTGCAACAGTTTACTGGCCTATTGAATTTTATAAGCATTAGATCTCAAAGGTACAACATCTGCAAGCTACTCCAAGTTGCACCCTTTAAGAGAACACAATGGAAACGACTGGAATAATGAATATAAACAAAATAAAACTAACGTAATTAAACAGGAATGAGAGAATGTGCAGAAATGTCAGCTATTGTTGTAGACCTCTTAACAAATAGAATCAATAAAGGAAAGGTACCTTTTGGAATCACAAATCTATAATAAAGCTTAAAGGGGCAGCAACCCAGAAATTACAAAGATCTAAGGAAAAGCAAACGCCAGAAGGGACACCTCTAAACCTATTCCAAAGATGAATAACGAAGCTCATTATGCTGCTGCGGCTATCTCGCCGGTGCTTCTACTGTATTGTCGGAAGGAAAAAGTTGGACGTTGCTTTCCATAGACAATTTATCTTTTCCCTCTGTACTCTTCAAGTATATATGCTGAATAAGAATTACATGGTTGTTGCGGTAACGTCTTCCTTGTGGTCGCCAAAGATGCGTTTCCGGAAGTCAGAGACCATTAAAGGAAGGCCCTTACGAAGTTCCACCTTTGGTTGCCAACCAAGTAAATCTTTAGCCTTTGTGATATCAGGCTTCCTCTTGTGCGGGTCATCCTCTGTGTTAGCCCTGTATTCTATCTTTGCATCTGGGTCAATTGTCTCCTGGACCACCTGCAACAAAAACAGGCAGTAGATCTCAAAATTTATAATTTTCTGGATTGAGTGATAGAAGTCAACAAAAAACAACTGAGGTTCAAGTCAAAGGATTAGATTTCATGATCTTCTTAACATAAGGACAATGATTCAAATGCCTCCTGTTACCTGGTACTGTACCGGCAATCTATATATACTTTAAAGTTATTACTGAACAAATAAAATTAGGCAAAATGCCCATTCTCACAACTATTGCAACCCTTGTTATACATCTATCAGCAAAAATCATTATTGCCAGCACCCACAGAACTCTGTGGATCGTGGCAGGACAATTGTATTGCTATTTATCCGCCGGTCTTATTTACGCACATTATAAATCAGAAAACAAAGTTGGGTTATTCCCAAATTGGACTAATGCACCACTTCATTTTTTTTCTGAAGCACAGATGACACGAGGAGAAATCGGAAGACAACAAAAGGAACAAACATCCCATGCAAAACATGAGAAAATCCTTCACTTCTCGAAGTGTGTGCTTATGCATTAGATTGATTTTGTTATTGATCCAACCTTCGAGTTAAGTTGGTTTGCATTGATCATCATGTTAGAAACTAGACCACCCCCTCTCTCCATATCTACCAAATTAGAACATTAAGAGTAATAAAAAGCAGCATAAGCTAGTTCTTTTCTAAAAGAAAAGGCATGAAACAGGAAAACTAGAAACATATAGGAGGAATGTTATCCAGAAAATCAATAAACTTACACGAGCAAGTTCAAGCATGGTGAATTCACCCGGGTTCCCGAGATTGAAAGGTCCCACATGTTCTCCTTCCATAAGGCGCATCAGACCCTCCACCTGTAGTAGCACACAACAGACCATACCATTTTTATAATACTGAGCAGCAGTTACTAAACTGTAATTGCAAATTTACCAAACAAAGCACCCAAATAAAAGGAAAAAAAATTCCTGTAACTAATTCCATTAGAGAATGATATTTCAACATGGACTTGGATCCTCTCAATTTCAATGAAATGGAGAGGAACAAGTTAATTGTTTTTAGGGGGCAATTTTATCATTTCTGGGCTCCCTATTTTTCATTTGGACAAAAATACCCTCTTAAAACAACTAAATGGAGGATCCTTCTCCATTTCAACATCAAGTTTCTTCCATTCAATCCCTCTCATAGGATGGGACCCACAGTGAGATCTACCCTGCGAGAGAGAGAGAGAGAGAGAGAGAGAGAGAGGGGTGATGTGGGAAATAGGACCACCCACTTCATTATTCCAGAGAAAACCCTACACCAGATACCTACTATAAGAAAATATTCTGAATTAAAATAATTGAATTAGTCAATGGAAGGCCGCCCTGACAGATAGCCAACTACCCCAGAAGCCATCTCTTTTTTTTTATTTGACCATTACTTCACTTCAAAATTTGAATTTTGATATAATCAATAAAATGCAGAAAGTAACCTAGGGAACCTCCTTTCATTTTTTAACATACGCTGCACTTTACAGTCTTGAAAGAACTTGCATCGCTTTGACAGAGAAATATTTTCTTTAAGCAAACAATGATGTGGACTCCATGATGGAATTCAGTCTATCACCAGACTATGACAACCATACTGTATATAACTTCCAATTTTGGAACCAAATTTCCAGCAACTGTTTCATCTTATAAGCAACCATGCACATGGAGTTAGTAATCTTAGAATGTAGCCTAAGATTTGCATAATACCAAGTTTCCGTGTCGAATAGTCCCCACTTATCTTAGTCTTTACTATTTCGAGTTCAAAAAGTAAAAGGTAAAACTTGGCATAAAAAGTAATTTGAGAATATAAAAAAGCATATTAGAAGCAACTTGGAAGAGAAAAGCAATAAAATTAACTATCTTGGCACCACCAAACAAAGAATAAACAACACCCATTTCAAAAACTCGGTGAATAAACATAAAGTATTCACCTACCAGATCAGATACATATTGGAAACTCCTAGTCTGCTTCCCATCTCCATAAACAGTCAATGGCTCCTTCCTTAATGCCTACATCATCACATCACCAATCATCATTAACAAACTAATCAAACAAAACAGCTCACTTTTCTTGGACCAAAGCTTCCTCTAAAAGAGGAGTCGAAGAATTCAGTCCATTTTCAAAATCCATACAAACTAAGTTGAATGCAAGAAATTAAAGATCTACCTGGGCAACAAAATTGCTGACCACACGACCATCATCAATGCACATTCTAGGCCCATAGGTGTTGAAAATTCTGGCAATCCTAACCTGCAACGACAACAAGTAGAACAATTCATGTACGTACATTTATGGGTCTTTCACATGAAAAGCAGGGCCCACCCACAACCTTGGAATTCACCATATATGTCACACAATGTATATGGCTACATGCAAGAGGCAATATACACAAGCATATGCGCACTGACCTCGACGCCTGCACCTCTATGATAGTCCATAGTCAACGTTTCAGCCGTACGTTTTCCCTCGTCGTAACAGCTTCGAACACCTGTCACACGTTCAGAATCCCAAACTAAACTGTCAGATCTATTCTTAATTTTTTTTTTTCAAATAAAAAATTCATACTCTTCCAGATTACGAAAACGCCCTCCAACACACCCTTTTTTTACCGTCTCAACCCTTACAAACAGGAAAAAAATTTAAAGATCATGCAAGAGGCAAATGTACACCGTCGGATTGACGGACCCGAAAATCACGGATTTCTTGTTCAAAAAATGCCTCACGGGTCCACTACCCCGGACAGGTGCTCCGACTTTCAAAACAACGACAACTGGGATTCTACTCCAGTCTACGGCGACCTAGAACTATCCCGGGGCAAATTAGACAGAAACCTTAAATCATGCTAACGTGCACCGTTTCGACCCAAAACAATAATAAAAAAAGAAACGTGGAACGCCGAAGCGCAGGAAGAGAAAAAAGTGAACCGACCGATGGGATTGACGTTTCCCCAGTAGGTTTCGACCTGAGGGTGTTGCAGTGGATCTCCGTACACCTCACTGGTGCTCGTTAGCAAAAACCGCGCACCGACCCGCTTGGCGAGCCCCAGCATGTTCAGCGTTCCCACCACATTAGTCTTGTAAAACCCACAATTAAGGAAACACTAATCACAACAATTCACCATCAGGAAAAAAAAACACCGAAAAGAAAAAGACAATTGAAAGTTGATTGAAAGGATATGATGGTCTTGACGGGGTTGAACTTGTAGTGCACAGGGGAGGCAGGGCAAGCGAGGTGATAGATCTGGTCGACCTCGAGCAGGAGGGGCTCGACGACGTCGTGGCGGATGAGCTCGAATCTGGGGTTCCTGAAGTGGTGCATCACGTTCTCTTTCCTCCCCGTGAAGAAGTTATCCACAACGATGACGCTGTCCCCGCGCTCAATCAGACGGTCCACGAGATGTGATCCCACGAAGCCAGCCCCACCTGTGACCACGATCCGGAGCCCCTTGCGTTTCAGGCCCAGCGGGACCTTGCCGCCCGAGCTGTACATCTGGAACGCGGACCGTTGATCTTGCAGGGCGGGCCTGTAGTTGTGGGTCTCCCGGGTCGGGTCGGATATGAAGTGCGTGTTGTGGATCGGATTGTATGATTCGCTCCCGTAGGAGTAATGGCTTGGGGAAGAGCGGGGGAGGAGGGTGAAGAAGAGGGTGGCTATAGCAATGCCGACGAGGACGAAGACGAGTCGTTGCTCTCGGAGCAGGTAGCGAATCGGGCGGGTCACGGAGAGCCACGGTTTCGGTTGCTTGGGTGAGTACGCGTCCGACACGGGTTGGCTCTCGTGCCCTCTGAAGATCAGCTCCGAACCCATCTTCTCCTTCAACGACGCAGAATTCTGAGTGCGAATTTCTTTCTGAGGAACGAGTGTGGGGAGAATCGGTGAGTTAGTAACGAGTCAACTCAGCCGTCGCGAACTCGATCGCTCTGGCGGGTGGGAGAGTTGGGGAGGGACGGAGTTCTGGGGTTGGCGTTTGGGTTTTTAGTATTTAAGCTGTGGAGGGCAGATAACTAGGGCCTGTTTTGGGGTTGTATTACGGGGCTGCCCTTATTCTTCTTTTGAAAAGTACACGGTCGTTTATTAGATGGAATTCCAAATTCCATTTAAGGGGTTGTTTGGACGAATTTAATTTGGTTAATTAAATAGCGAGTCGGAGAGTTGTGTTTCGGTTTTTAGTAATTTTGCTTTTTAAGTGGGCGGTGATGGGTTTTAAATTTCCGAACGAGGCGCAATGGTTTCAGACTTTCAAACCTTGATTGTTGTCAAAATTCTAGTTGATGGGTTGGGGACCAATGTGACCAACACCCAAGCTTTGGGTAAAAGGACTTGAAAATGGTCGGATTCGCTGTTCGACCCCTAACAAATGAAAGTTTTTCCATAAAGTTCATCTGTCCAAATCAAACAAATGTTTAAACGGTCTAAAATCAATCAGAGCACTCTTTTAATTAATTTCCCGAATTGACGGTCAAAATCCTCTAATCCCTTTAGCAAATACAAAGATTTTCCACAAGAAGCTCGTGAAGATGATATTATTCGTGCACAAATCTTCCATAAATAAGTAAAATTGTAAAGCTGAAGTTCAATGGCCAAACGTCAAGAGAGAGAGAGCGAGAGAGAGAGAGAGAAAGAGAGAAATGATGTCAGCTGTCTCACGAGCTTTATCCGTTGATTATATACAGGATTTGGCTTAGTTCAAGCATTTGAAGCTGATTTAGGTCTTGTTTGGTTGTTTCATGGAAATCAAATGAACATTTAGGTGAAATATACCATTTTTCTTTGTATCTAATGGGATTGTTGAAATTATTTAAACTCGCTATCAAGATCATGTAAACGATTCTTTTCCTTTCTTTTTTTTTTATTTTTTATTTTTTTATTAAACGTGTTAATGGTTGTTTGTTGTCGGTGATTCCATTTAAGTTGATAAATTCAAACACATATTTCTGTACAATAAATTATTCATCTCTATTTTCATTGCACCTCTTTTTTAGAGAAATTATTTTGATTAGTGTCAATGTTGCAATAATAATTCCAAAAAAAAAATAAAAACATAGAGCAATATGGACATTGACTCTCAAAATACCATTTGTTTGTTTGATTGGATGAGCTTGTGCAAATGAAATGAAAGAATCACAAACATCATTTGGAAGACAAATTCAACGTGCCCAAATGTCTCTTAAGACTTAAGTAGCGTTTTGGAAAGTGTTTTTTGTTTGATCATACTTAAATGAAAAATATTTTAATCTTAGAAGTGGAGATAAGTATGGTAATAATCTGATTACAATTCAATCTTCTTAAAGGTAAAGTATCCTACCATATCATATATTATTATATTCTAAAAGGTAATTATCCTATAAGGTAATATAAATATCTCACCATATTATACATTCTAGATAAATGATAGAATTCATTATATTTTTAATTATTTTTCAATTATCTCTATAGTGAATTGATGAATCCACTGTTGAATTTGTGTAGAGTCCACATAAGTCCACAATTTTAATGGTTAATATATTATATTTGTAAAATGAGATGAGAGGTGAATTATTCCTCAATATTCTAACATTAATATCAATATATAATTCCATTTTCATAACATTGTCATTTTATGGTCAGGATTCTATTTTGTTGCATTTACTGGTGTACATGATGTTACATTATTTAAAAAATTTAAATTTTGAATGACGTGACAGCATATCTACTAAGTGGTATCATCATGTACATCATTACTAGCAATAAAATAAAATCATAGCCATGAAACAGAGAGGATCCTTGTTTGTTGAGGGACCCTGAAAGCCAAGTTTTTTGGTGGATATTATCAAATCGGAGAAGATCATGCACTGTTTGGCTCCTTAATATCACACCATAACATCTTTCCAAACAAAAACTAAAAAACACTTTTTAAAACACATTAACAAACAAAGCTATAACGTGTTTTCTTACTATCCTTCATAAACAAATGAATAGACAATAGTTTCCAAGAGGTAATTCAATCGGTTGGGACCAAGTCTAATGAAGCTGAGATCACTAGTTCAAATCTCCCTCTTCCCTCTTGTGCGGACATGTAAAAAAAAAAAAAAGACAATAATGTATGTTTCCTAATATGTTTAACTATTTTGTATTGTGATTTGTTTGTTAATATTTTAATTTTAAGAATAAAAAAACAGGGGAAAGTTCACATACCCCTCTCAAATTACCACTCAATTGACAATGTCCGCCCAAATTTTCAATTGTGACAATGTCCCCCCAAACTATTAAAAATTGCCAATGTTTCCTCCAATGACAAAATTACCCTTAGTAAGAAAACAAATTACAAACTATTAAAAATTGCCAATGTTTCTTCCAATGACAAAATTACCGTTAGTAAGAAAACAAATTACTAAAACTTCTAGAAAAAACCTAAAACTAACAAACAAAAAAAAATTCCAACCGGTGACCAATTTTTATTTTTTATTTTTAAAATCCTTTTATAAGAAAAAATTCGATTTATTTTTTCATAAAAATTGAAAATTTTCTTTTGTCTTAAAAAAAAAATTGTTTTATAATTTTTTTTTAAATAAAAATTTACGTTTAAAAAAAATAAAAATTTTCGTTTAAAAAAAAATATAAAAAAATAAAAAAATTTCGTTTAAAAGAAAATTGTTTTAAAAAAATATATATTATTTTTAAATATATGCATGTCTCTGGAACAGATTTCATGTTGGGTAGGGTGTCACTGTTTCTAGCCATCTAATCCAAGGGTGTCCCATGGCAGTACAAATTTACACTTGTCTCGGTCTCGACTATAACACCTTTTCTTACCCTATAAAAAGACACAAATAAATCGACGATTTGTCCCCCCACAAATATTACAGACGCGCAAGAAATTGCCCTACAAGAGGGCAAGTCCCTTCTAATATGGTGAAGTGGGCCAACCTATGTTCATAGCCTCCTATTCACTTATTTAAATGATAGAGTTTTCATTTAAATAAATGAAAACAAGAGGGCAAGCCCCTTCTAATATGATGAAGTGGGCCAACCTATGTTCATAGCCTCCTATTCATTTATTTAAATGATAGAGTTTTCATTTGGATTGAAAAACTCTTATTTGCTGTTAAAAAAACAGTGTGTAAGCAAAGAAATCAACGGCCAAAATACAAAACTGTCACATAGAGAGAACAATGCACACACAAATTTTATTGCCTAATAGTTTTGTCCCCTCACACTTAAAATCCTAATTCTAGCTCCTACTTGGGGATAATACACTCAAAAGCCTACAGCCCTAGCTTAAAAAATGGCAAAGTAAGCAACTCGAGCTCACAAGTCACCCATCATAGCCCGCCGGGGAGGGGAACATACTCCTCTCTATTTTATAATCAAAATTTTTATCTTATTATATTTAATGGTATACATATTAAAATTTTAAATGACGTGGTAATGTATCTATCACATGGTATCATGTACACCTTTAAATGCAACAAAACAAAATCATGACCATAAAATGGTTCATCTCAATTTCACTTAAAATGAAATGAATCCGTGTTTGCTAGGGGGACCTAAAAGCCAAGTTTCTAGGTGAATGTTATCAAATCGGAGATGATCATACACCACCTAGCTAGCTCCATAATTTTCACATTTATATCATATCATAATATTTTTGTAAATTAAATTAAAAAAAAAAAAAAATCACCTCCTAAACACACATTAACAATGATAGCCAAAATGGCTATAGTCAATGTTGTCAATTAACGTGTTTTCTTAACATCACAGACAAACAAGCAATATTTAAAAGAACACTGGCATGCATGAACAATTATGCATATATATATATATATATATATTACTGTTTATATAATATTTTAATAATATTATATAATATATTAATGTGTATGGCTGTTTATGCACGCTAATATTCTTTTAAACACTGCTTTTGACAAACAATTTGTGTTTGTTAGATGTGACATAAAGTAACTGTTTTGTGTAAATGCTCTGTATTTTGAATTGTACGATAATACTTTTTTGTTTTTTTTGTTCGGACAAAAAGTAAAATAAAATAAAATCTATGGCGGTCACTGGTCATAAGCTCACATCCTTAGTTTGGTAGGGTGTCACAGTCACTGTTCCTAGGCATCAAGCATTACAAATTTACAGTGATCTCAGCTAAACAGACACAAATATCTCCTACCATGGATGTCGGCCGTCTTATTATATTTTTCTTTTTAAAATTCATTATTTGGCTGTAAAATTACTGATTAAATTTTTATTTTAGCTTTATTGTTATATACACTTAGATCCCTGACACTCGTAATAATCAACGGCCAAAATATAAATCTGTCACGGGGAGAGAATGAGAATACATAGGCTACGAAATGTCAAAGCACCTATACAAAGAGACGTAAAATGCACTCACAACTTTTATTGCCTAATATTTAGAGTCGTTTCCTTTTTCTTCTTTGATTTGAGAGCCTTCGTGCATTTTTAGCATCCTCACTAAATTTTACTCACAAAAATGACTAAAAGTACAATTTTTTCTATTTTAACAACTCGTATTTTTAACAATTTTGTTTACTTTTTTTTTTTTTTGTTGGTTAAAGTAGTGAGGCTGAAAAGTGGACACAAAGGGCTTATTCGAGATTGCGTTTGAGGGACCTAAAAACACTTTAAAAGCCCGTTTGAAGAAAAAAAAAACTCATTTGGTAAAAAAAAAATTAAAAGTGTTTTTAAGAGTCCAAAAAGCTTAAAAATGACCGAAAATCACTTTTAGTAATTTTTAGGCTTTTTGGACCCTTAAAAGCTCTTTTAATTTTTTTACCAAACGCGTAGCTTTTTTTTTTTTTTTAAACAGGTTTTTTGAGTATTAAAGGTACTTTTAAACCTCTCAAACGCAATTTCAAATAGGCATTTAGGTTATTTTTGTTAAATTGTCTCATCAAAATAACCAAAAAATAATTTTAATGAGGCTGCAAGGAGTGCTCTTACGCACTGGCCAAAGTACCCTTAGCTATTGAGCCAGCCCTGCTCCCATCCTACAAACAAGGGACCACTTATTTTTTCATTGACCATATGCTTATTACATCATATGATGGAGACTTGGTAATTAAGGTCACGTCTTTAGTGTTCATAGGATCCCATCTAGGGATGGAACTACATGGTAGCTTGGGAGGAATTCATGTTTTCTCTATTTATTTTTTTTTAAGAAAATACTCTTATAATCCCTTAAAATTAACTTTTTTACTCCCCAATTATTAATTGTTTTAATTTTACCCCCTAAACTTCGAACTCCCTACTCCCATCATAGTCTATATATACTACAAATTTCAGTTGGGTAGGGTGTCAGTGTCTGTTCACTAATTACGTAATTATAAACTCATATTATGTTGGCTCTTTCTCTCAATCACGCACATATATGGTTTGGGAATTTCCCATCTTGTATTACCCAAGCTGTACTTGCTGAGCAAGTTTCTCTATCCTAAATGATATCAGTCTTTCAAAAAAAAATAAATAAACTCATATTATGTCTAATTAATGTGATGGAGGCTTCGGCATATTACGTCACAATCTAGCTGTAGTTAGTGCTAATCGCGATCGTGGGGAAAGTTGAACATGGGGGACTAGTGAGTCCAATATTGAAAATGTTTAAGAGGGCTATATTCTATCTTTCTTTGTTTTTTTTTTTCATAATTATTTCACGATGCTAATTAATGCAGGGGTTACAACTAATTTTTGAATTTTTGAATTTTTATTTTTATAAAGATTGATCCAAAAATTGGGTGAGACGACCATATCAGAGAAGATATAATATGAATAAATAGATAGTTATTCAAAATGAAATCTATCTTGATCCTACAAATATTCATTTCAAAGATAAAATATAAGTTATAAATGATTTGGGTCAATGCTTATTTATTATTTTGTTCAATTAAAAAAAATACTTGGAGAAGATATATTTTTACATATATTTTCTTAGCAAAAAGATATTGATATTATCGATAATTTGGAAACAAACTATGGGCATAATGATTAATGGGTAGAAGATTCTGTTTGATTGGAAGTGTGCAGTCCACATTTAAGGTGTGTTAACTTAATTAGTAGCTCCCCTGTAGCCTTTTTCCTTTATTCAATTAAAAAAAAAAAAAAACTTAATTAGTAGCTTCAAAGGGAGGTTAAGTGGAAGGTTTGCTTTGTAATTTTCTCAAACAAAGAGGCATCTAATTGTGAATTGAGAGTGACCCAGTAGAAGCCGCCCTGAGTGGGTCAACAGATGAAGCCCCTATTCTGAAGGCAATTTGGTGGAAACTTGGAGTGATTTGGAAGCTCTTTTTTGGACTTTCTTACCCTAAGTTATACCTATAATATATTTGGTTTATTCTATCCAAATATTCTTGAACATTTTATTTTTATTTTTTAAAATTTAATTTATTAAACTGACACGCATCTAAACTGCACGTAAAAATTACACATTCTATTTAAAATACATGCGAAAATCACATGTATTTGAACACGCACGGGGTAAAACTAGAATATTAGCAAATGAGGGCAAAACTAAAACAAAATTTTAAAGAATTTATTCCATAAAAAAAAAAAAAAAAAAAACTAATAATTTTGAGGGGATTTTTTTTTAATTTTGGGATGCTACTGCCCTCCAAGTAGGTTTATAGTTCCGACCTGGATAACACGTTAATTTAATAGACTAGATTGAAAAAATTTGAAAAAACACTTTGTCCATTATTCTTTCCATGTTTTTCCCCCTTTTTTTTTTAACGTGGGTTCTTTTTCTTTAATATTCTTGATCTTTTAAAGGAATTCTCAGTCTTTTAAACCAAAAACCTCATAACGTACGTAGTAAAAGGGAAAAGGCATTATTGCTTTCGATGAATAATAATAATTAAAAAAAAAAAAAAAACAATAAATATTGTATAAGAAGCTTAAGAAAGAAGAGATCTGCACGTTGAGAAGTTGCACATGCATTTCATTCATGGCCACTTCTAAAAGAAATCGTTTCTAGCTCTCCAATTATGATATATATATATATATATATAGATAGTTAATTGCACTCATCATTGTTTATTTTACTTAATTCGGGAAAGTCCAAGCACGAAAAACTCATATATATTATTTTCCGTTGAGGTTAGCTGACGATGAAGACCTCGCACCAGACCACAAAAATGGTGGGGGCACTTCTTGGACTTTTAGAAAATGTACCTCGTAAACTTTTACATGGCTGCCGGGCTTTATCTTCAAGACTTCCAACTTTTTCTGCAATCCTATAATTTTATCGAATACCATTTTGATTTTTCCTTTTTTTATGGGCAAGATAAGATTTCCATTTTTTTTTTTTTTTTTGGGTGTATAAATAAGACATGGTTTACGTCCATTGCTTCAAAACATAACAAAATAGTTTTAAAAAAATATTATGAAAATTGTTTGAATATTAATTAAATAATTGAATCAAATATATATATATATATATATATATATATATATATATATATATATTAGTCACATTTATGCTATTAGCCTAAAAGGACTAGTCAATTTAGAGCCATCCATTATATGTGAGCTTCTTCTTAACTTCTCAATATGGGACTGGAGTGTTACAAATTCTCTCTCTTAAATTCCTGACGTCCTCGACCCAAGAAAAAGTGTTACTCACATCTACGTTATTACCCCAAAATAACTAGTCAGTTTGGAGTTTTCCTAGAATAAATTCTCATCTTCTCAATATAAGACTGAAGTATTACAGATTTTGTAGATAAAAAGTGTACGTTTTTAAACCAAATCGCTTAAAATATATCGTTTGAGATTTTATTTTTAAACAAATTATGATTTGAAAACAGAAAAAAATAAAAATAAAAATAAAAATAAAAATTAATTAATTTTTTAAATCGCAGGCAGGATAGTCTTTACTTGTATATAATTCCTACGAATTTTCGAGATCAATGGAAGATTAAACTGTTTGATATATAGCTACGCTTCATATTGTTGTAAGATCAACCCATGTATGCTTTGGTTCTGTAAGAATATTTTCTATATTAAGTTGATTGATATTTTTTTTTATCGACCCATGCATTTATCATTCATGTGTAATTATAATCAAATCTTCTAATTTAATTATCATATTTATTTACTCATTCTATCTCGCTAGCTTCCACATTTTCCTTGTAATTAAGGACATATTTTGTATTATCAACCTACTTAAATACAATAAAGATGTAGCCTTAACCGTCTTTATCAATCTCTTTTTCACTCCGCTTCCGCTCTCATCTTTCACTACTTTATATATGGATGTATTATATATTGTCTAAAATTGGCAACACAATGAGATGGTCCTTTATGTACTTTGTATATCCTTTATGTGAATTTTGCTATTTCGTGGCGATAAAAAAGTTATTGGAGACACGTTACCTAATTTCAAATTATCCTTAGTTGATGCTCAAAGTCTATAATTAGCTCACCCATTAGAAATGAGAAACAAAGAAAAGTTCCCTCCTTGCCATTTTCGATGCATTGCCCTTTGCTTGTCGTGTGAGAATACTAACATGGCCATTTGGTTGGAAAAAAACATAATCTAACATTGTCTCATGCATCCAATATGTGATGATTATGAATTTAAAATCAAATGGTTATATACCCGAGATCTTCATCCTGTATGAATTATTTATTTTTTAGAAATGTTATGAATCGATATTTTTTTTCGTGTTTGACCCATTTCATTTTACAAATTAACCGTTAGATTTGTGGACCTTACAAATCGAATGGTTGATTTATTGAATTTATAGGATAATATAGGCCAAAAGACAAAAATTTCCTCCAAACGGGTCTGAATAAATATTTTCCATCCTATTTAAAATAATGTCAAATGTCTATAAATATTTAAAATGCACATTAAATTCTTAAGGTCATTAATAGCAATTTACTAACCTATACTAACATTTTAAATGTTTATAGACAATTAACACTATTTTAAGGACATAGTCTTCCTCCAAACTGAGTTGAAGAAAATTCCTTTAACCCAGTCTATAAAAATGACATGTGTCATTTTTTTAATAACATGTAAGATGTACATGAGTTTTTAATATTATTTATTTCAACTTTGTCCTTACTATTAAAAAAACATGTGCATTTCACATGTTTAAATGACACATGTCATTTTTATAGATTGAGTTGGAGGAACTTCCTCAAACCCAGTTTGGAGGAAAACTATGTCCCTATTTTAAATGGGTTGCATGATATTTCTTCCAGACAGATTTAGAAAAAATTTATGTCTTAAACCAAATATGAAAAACTTATTAACTCTTAATATTTCTCAGTTTCAAATATAGAAATTTAAATGCAATAATAGCAGTGATTTGGGAATGTGGGATTGTTTTTTGCGGTAAAAAGGGAAAATGCCGATCAAAATAGAATGTAGGCAAAAGCCCAAAAGTGGTAAATACGTATAAAATTTGTATCCTTTCACATATTCACATTCTATTTCATTTTCGGTAATCTAGGCTTGGATTGCGCGCGCTTGCTTGCCTCAACCTCTCCCCTCCAAATCTCAAAAATAATAATAATAAGAGAAAAAAAAAAGTAAGAGAAGCTCAGAAGCATATGATAGAACCACGAAGGAGGGGGGACCCACAAAAGAGACAGGACTTCGTTTGCTTTGCACGTCGCAGGAGGATTCGTGCTCAAGCGACATTGACTCTCCTCCACACACGTGGCGCTTATCGATTTCGCACGTTTCGCCTCTCCTTGTGCCAGATTCGGTACCACCATGCCAATCATGAGACATTGAGTAGGAGAGAATTTCCCTTGTGTGTTTTTTTCTTTGCCCTTAGCCTCACGTGAATCTAAGTAGTTTGTTTTTGGGAAAACATTTAATGTTTCTCCAAACTTATGGTTCAAGATGTTTCTCCGGACAAAGCTAATATTGATATAAATAAGTATACCAATTAAAGGCAGGCCAAGAATGTTGAATCTCTACTACTTTGTTTTTTTTTTTGAATTCTCCTCTTGCAAAAATTATTATTGATAATGCTTTTATGGGTGTGCATTAGAGTTGGCGGAAGCGGAAATTAACTTTTTGCTTTTCATATGTGCTTTTATCGGAAAGTTGGAGTTGCTTTCGACTTCTTTCTGACTGAAGGTGATTTTCGGGCGGAAGTCAAAATCAGCATTTCTAATTAACAATGTCAAAATGTTATTGTTTTATTCATCCAACAAAAAAAACATATCATTGTTCTTTGTCTTATATCTCTGCGAGATAGAGAGCGTCAAAGAGAGAAGCGAGAAGACCAAATAAAACGGAACATGGCAGCAACAAGGAAATGATGTTTATAATAAGGGATGTTGGGGGTTGGAATTCCATTGAAAACGGAAACTAACTTTCCCCTTTGCCAAGTCGACCCATGCGGGTCGAAAAATTGGCCGGCATGTGGTAGGTTAGTTGTCGGAATCGCCACTACTAACACATTCTTAGGAGTAATGTTAAATATTACTTTTGGCAGTAAGTTTATAGTAGGCTCACATACTGTATAAAAGGATGGACTGTTACAAAGTCATACACCTTCTCTTATAGCTGCCAAACTACATCCCAAAACCCTTGGAATTTTCTGTATTGTAACTTGGACTTTCCAATCATTTTTGTCCTATATATGTGTAGGAGGCAAATCGTTTTCACAGTCATAAGCTTCCATTTCCTATACTAAAATCTTATTTCAATCCTAATTTCTTTTCTTTTATTTTTTTTAAATAAAAAATAAAAAATTGAGAACAGTACAGTGGGTCAGAAATGATCACCTTATATTGTTCTGTCACATTCCTCAAGAACTTCCAAGGAACTGCTCTATTTCCGTTCCTTCCTCCAAAAATGACTTCCATAAAAAAATAAAAAAATCTACTCCAAAAATGACTTTTACTAGGTTGAAAATTGACCACCAAGACCTTTTCATAAAGCTAATGATCAAAGACATGTAAATAAGCAAGCCTAGCGTCTCTATCTTAATTAAACAAACAATCTACCTTTATTTTCGAATCCCTTTCATGAATCCTATCATTAGAGAGAGACTTATACAAATGAGAAGTCACTCTCAATTTATTAAATTGACACATGTTCAAAATGTACTAATTAATTTCTAGACATATATGTAACGTGAGAATAATATGTATTTTTAATATATGTCATTTTAATAAACTTGGTTAAAATACAAACTGTTGTTATCTTGCACAATAATTGATGAACAATATAGAATTGAAAAGAAAGAAAGAGTCGAAACATAAATTTAACGTGGTTTGGCAATTTGCTTACGTCCACAGAGAGGCGGCTGTATTTTTACTTTTAATAATTCAGGGTTACATCATACATATATATATAAGAAAAACTATAAACCCTACTTGTACGAACGTATTAAGGAAATCCCCAAAATACTTTGTACCGTATCGCGACGTTCACTCCGCTCTTATCTACTTGGCCTTCCACTGGTATTAATATGAGCCACCAGTTTCAACACAAACAAACAAACAAAAAATTGAGTTAAATAAATTTTTTCTAGTCTAATTTGAAATAAAAGTTTGTCCGAAAAGAAAATAATTCTCTAGTGAAAAAATGAGAAAAGGAAGATGTTTTAGGCCTTCGAAAAATCCGTTGTCCTTAAAAATGTGAGATATGTATAGAGCCCAAAATGACATTCTAGTAGATACATGTGGCAGAGCCCAACCATAGTGGGCTAATTTTGCTTACTCCGAACTCTGTTCGGTTTTGTTCTGATTGTTCCTGTGTTTGGTCTTTTGGTGGTTTCCTTGATCCATTTTTTTTTTCTTTTTTAAATATATATAAATCAAATTTTGGGAAAGGATTACATTGGATGGTTTGTTTTTCAGTTAAAAAATTTCAAAATCAAATTTTGTGTTTTAAATGTGCGTTCGAATGTGTTTTAAACTCAAGTCCGAATGTGGTATGTCAGCCAGCATTAAACGCGTGTCAAATCTCACTTAGTCACACGCGTGTATTGATCTAGGCCGTTGATTTTTACCTATTACTCCAATATGTGGTGACATGTGGAGATGCTACCTCGTTCGAATGGGGCACTTTGCGCATTTGATCGAACACGATCATCGTATATGTAATCCTGAGACCGTCGATTCTATCCTACTAGCGTGCCTTACTACAACATAGAGATTCCCTCCCGTTCAAATGTACGTTCCTTCGTGTTCAAATGTAATCTCCAAGACTTACTTAAACTTTTAACTTATAACTTATAAATTTTCTTTCCTATTTTGCCAAATGCCTACGAACCTCATTGTGATCAATCTATTTTCACCCAAACATTTATTTTATTTATTATTTTAGTTTTTATTTCTCAATTTTTAATTTCTTTTAGCGTTTATTAATTACCCTGGGTGTTACACTTATACTAAAGTTTTATGAAATGAAAAAGAGATTTTTATATATATATATTACATGATACAGTAGTTAGTATGACTGAATGTGAGATCACAAGTAGGTTTGACAAATTCAATGATAATTTTTTTTTTTTTTTTTTTAAAAGAAAAAAAGAAGAAGCAATAGATGAATGTTGGCTATGCGGCCTATGCGAGTAATTTTAGAAGTCCCTCTTGTGTTCTTTTTAAGTCCCTTAAAAAATGATGTGACTATTAAAATTACTATTTTATCAAAATTCAATAATGATCAATTACAAGTTCAATGATGATTTTAATAGAAATATAATTCTTAGATAAATTCAAAATGAACACAAGAGAAACTTGTAGCGTTACTCGGCCTATGCCGACACAAAGTTCTCAAGCCATTAAATATTCATATCTCAGAAACAAGATTTCTTTGTAGACTAGTAAGCAATTATTTCGACTGTCACAATCAAAAATGCATACATTCGTACATATGGATAGAAACTGCATGAAATTTATTATATAAAATGAAAAAGGTCGCTACTGGCAACCAAACAAAATCTTTATTTTACACATAATAAAACTATATTATATATATAATATTTTTATACTTGTGTAAAAATGGCCAAAATCCTTCTGCAGAACTTCTATGGATCGTTTAGGCTTTCCACACCTGTGCTTGCAAGTTTGCTAACAAGAGCCAGGGCGTTGCTAGTGACATAAGAAGCATTCAAAACCCACTTCCGAAGCAACTCAACTTGCTTTCCCCCCTCAACGCCTTCAAAGCCATCCAAGCAAGTATCTTCATCTGTCAGAGCTGCACTTATCCATGTGTTGAGATCACCCATTTGAATATCGAATGTACTTTTGCTGAGGTTTCTGAGAACATTCAGAGATTTGTAAAGCTCATCAACTGCATCTTCAAAGCATTCAATGCAATCTGAGAGGGCAATTATGTTCATTCCTTTCATTACCCTTTGCTTCTTCAATCCTATCAAGTCCTGAGTAACATTCTTCACCTCACCTATTGTCACGGACACACTGGCACGTGCCCACTTGCTAGGACTTCTCCTAGCGGTGTTTGAGAATGATGCGAGTGTGCGAACACAGATGTTTCGATACCTGTAAAAATATAAATTAAATGATTAAATTCGTCTGCATTAGAACAGGAATCGTGAGTTCGAATTCTGTCTTGATTGTTTAAGAATACCTTGTGACGGTGCATGCATCTTGAACATAGTTGTCTCCCTCTGCCAGCCATGCAAGAAACATGAAGGTCACAAATATGTGGTGAATACATGACATTCTGATCATTCTGCAGAAAAAGAACAGAGAAAGTTGAAGGAGATGATCAAGTAGAAACTATTGAATGAAATAGGAGAAGAGTAAGGGAGATTCATGCTTTTTTATGACCTGTGAAATCATAGAGCTTTTTGAGGGGCAGGTTTCTGAAAAGGATTTTGGTGACTTGGAAAGGGTGAGAGCTTTTTTTCTTTTTTTTTTTCTTTCCCTTTTTTTGTTTTGTTTTTGCAGGTGGAGATATATTTCGGCAAGAGGCTGGTGAGTGCAATAAAGAAAGGGAAAGGGAGTGGTGACTAAGGAGTTAAAGATTGTGTGGATGGAAGGTGGTGAGAATGAATGGTAAAGATTTTGTCATATCATCTAATTTGAGCCAAACAAAATTTCCTAAACATAAGCTTCTTTTAACCCGCCGCTAAAAAGGGTGCGATCAGACTATTCCAAAAGGAGAGGCCGGCTACTCTCAAAAGTGTTTAAAGGTGATTGGCCGATTTTAAAACTCTTAAGAGGTAAGAGAATGGTCCGATCACTCTAAAAATCTTGAGAGATGGTCAGATTACTTGTTTAAATGGTTGGTTGAAAATTAAAATTTTTATTTTTTATTTTTACCTCAAAATAAATAATATGACAATTTTTTTAGGAGCTACCCTTGAGGGGTAGCTAACTAGCCTAGCCATCTCAAAATTTTTGAAGAGTGGTCGGACAAAAAATGTATGACGTAGCAAAATCTTGACCTTATCCTCGTAGGGCAATTATATGTTGTATAGTAATATCCATATTTGTATTGGAAATTATAAGCTTTCATGTCTTGAAAAAGGGCCCCAAAATCTTGCTAAATCAAAATGTCACATCAATAAGGTCAATTGTTAAAAATTGTGTGATGAGACTATTACTGTAGACGTGGACACCTGGAATATTATTGGCCTCTTTCCTTCCTTCAATAAATGGCCTTCAATAAAGTTGAAAGTAATGTTGGAAGATGTGTCTAGGTACATATGTTGTTATATTAATTAGTGTAAAATTTACTTAACCCCTGAAATTACCATCTCAATGACACTCTTCAAATTATTAATTGGGTAAAGATATTGAGCACGCCCGGCGTGCTTGAACAGTGAAGCACGCCGGGCGTGATTTTTTTTATTATTTTATTATTTTAATTTTTTTGAAAAAAAAAAAAAAAAAAAAAATTTAGCCTGGCGTGCTTCACTGTTGAAGCACGCCAGGCGTGCTCCCAATCACGACTCTTATTAATTATAACAATTTACCCTCCAAACTATCAAAACAATAACAGTATACCCCTCAATGCTAGCAAAATGACAAATTTACCCCTATAAAATTTTCAATAGGACAAAAATACCCTTAAAATTTGAAATAAATAAATCAATAAATTTTAGTATTTTTGCATTTATTTTAGTAATAGTAATTTTGTCATTTTGTTAAAATTGAGAGTACATTGTCATTGTTTTGGTAGTTTAGGGGGTAAATTGTCGCAATTGATAGTTTGGAAAGATAGATGGTCATTGGGGGTGGTAGTTTGAGGATGTTAAGTGGACTTTACCCTATTAACTAACTACATTTTTTTATTTTTTTTTTGGATTAGGTAATTTCAGATATTGTAATTTTATTGAACATTCATTCAACAATGATGATGTAGTACTCCCAAGTAACTATTAGATTAATTCTTGTTAAATAATAATAATAATAAATAATAAAAAAACAATTGATTAAGAATGTTACGTCAATATTATTGAATAAATGTTAGATAAAATTATAGTACTTAGCATTTCCCTTTCGAATTTAGCTTAGGTGTGGTAAAAACGTTTCGGATTCAATTTTACTCTTTTTTTTCTCACGAAAAATTTGAAATTAAATAACAAATGAAAAAACTACCACATACATACAGTATTTTTTTTTTAACGGAGCCTAAACCAAATTCATTTCAGAAAACATAATTTTATGAATTTATATGCGAATATGACTTTTTTTTTTTAATTAAACCATTATTTTACTTATAAAACATTATTAGAAAATATATAAACAATAAATTATTTTAGAAAGGAAATTCTTTTGACTCAATTTATTAAATTGAGGTGTCTAAAAATATATTAAAAACACACATAAAAATTACATACTTTATTAAAAATATATATAAAAATTTCATACATTTTGAATACATGCTAATTTAATCGAGTTTGTACGACAAATTTTGGAGATTTGAGAATAAAAAGCTAAAAATCAAAAAACGGTTTATAATTTTAAAAAAGAAAAATTATTTTATGAAAATTAAAGTTTTTTTTGTCAACCAAAAATATTTTTTGTTTGACCGTGAATTTTAGTCTTACCAAACACTATATATATATATGGTAAAGTCCACTTAACTTCCTCAAACTACCAAAATAATAACACTGTACTCCAGATTTTTAAAAAATGACGAAATTAACCTTCCTAAAATAAAAACAAAAATACTATATTTTTTTTTTCAAAATTGTAAGGGTATTTTTGTCTTATTGAAAATTATATAGGGGTAATTTTGTCATTTTGCTAGCACTGAGGGTACATTGTCATTGTTTTGGTAGTTTTGGGAGTAAATTGTCGTAATTGATAGTTTATGGGGTAATTGTTATTGGAGGGATAGTTTAAGGAGATTAACTCAAAACAAAGAAGCTATACTGAAAAACATTTCTTCAGCCCAGCTTAAAGCTAAACTTTGTCCTTAACCGCCCATACATTTGAGACTAGTGACCAGCTATTTTCAGGTAGTGGGCCAAACTTGGGCTCTTATTTTTGGTTCAGCCCGGCCCAAATTGATAAAACCCTAAACCCTAAGACACTCGCAGACTGAAGAACCACAAAAAAAAACCCGGTAATTCCCTCGTATTCTTCTCATTTTTGTTCCTTTTTGTTTAATTTCTATACTAATTTTGATTCTGATATATAATTCATATTGTTTTGAATTGAAGTCCTAGAATTCTGAAATTAGCGTTAGCTGGCTCGTCAAAAACCATAACTTTTGTTCTAGTAACTGTTCTTGATTTATGTAAGTTGAGGAAGAATTTATATATTTTGGGTTATGCTAAATGTTTGCTTTATTTTTTTTTTTAGGCTATAGAAGTTATTTGATCAGAAAGCTCTGAAATTCAAGATTCTTGGAAGCCATGGCTCGGTTCCGAAATGTAAGCAAAATCTTGTCATGTTTTAGTTTTTCTTAACTTTCCCTGCTGTTTGGTTGCGGAGAAAATGGAAGAAAAGGAAAAGAAAATGAATTGCGGGGTCTTATGGTATATATGTGGTATAATCTGGAGGTAGGAACAAATTGTAGCGTGAGAGGCTAAGTCAAATAACTGTAGTACGTTTTGATTTCGGTGTTTTGTTTACGTGGGTTTTCTATAACTAATTTGTTTCTTCCATTTTCTGAGCAACCAAACGGGGTTCTAGTTTTTATGAGTGTTTACAGGTTTGCGTGATTGTTTTTGCTGTTATTTGAATTAAACAGAAGAAGAAGGTGTTTGTGAAGCCGGTATTGAAGAAGAAGCAACCTACTGTGGACCATATCACAGGCGATAAGATTCCAAAGAGCTTTGTGTTTGCGAGAGGGAAGTTGCCTGGTCCTCTCAGGCAACTTCAAATGGATTTGAGAAAGTTGATGCTTCCCTATACTGCTCTCAATCTTAAGGTAAAGATTATTTGTTCTCTGTGTTGCTCTCTCTTTCTGTTTCTTTGTCTCCTGAAGCTTAACTCTGTTGCAATATGATATTGATGGAAGTACGCATCACATGAGTGTGAATTTTTAAGAGCGAAAAATATCTTAACCTCACAAAAGCAACTGAAAGGTTTTTGGGGTCATCGTGTAATGCTTTTCAAGAGGAGTTCTTTACTTCAGTTTCAGACTAATGTAAATTGTGAGTTGGAAGCTTATGCAATTTATAAATGGCGGGTTTGTTGTAATAAATACTTGCGATTTTATATAAGGAACTCAATTAAGCAATATAGATCATAGGCAAATTATTGAGCATAACTGTGGACAGCTTAAATTCTGCATACTGTGATTCCCCCGGTAATTCTTTTTTATAAATGTGATTGCCACTGCAATGTGTCAACAATAGGCTAAAATTAGATTAAAAGCAAGTACTCGGCAGTTTCTAAGTGGATTTGTCTATATGGCCAGACATAATGTTGTTGAGCTGTTTTTTTGTTTTTTTGTTTTTGGGTAATATCCTAATTTTATGACAGAATTTTTTAGTTAACTGATATTTTATTATTATTATTATTGCAGGAGAAGAAACGGAATAGTCTCAAAGATTTTTTGAATGTTGCTGGGCCTATGGGTGTAACGCATTTCCTCATATTGTCAAAAACTGCAACCTCACCCTACTTGAGGGTTGGAAGGACCCCACAAGGCCCAACTCTTACATTTAAGATACAAGAATACTCATTGGCAACTGATGTTGCTCAATCTCAATTGCGTCCTAGATGTCCTCAAGATCTTTTCAAAAATTCTCCTTTGGTAATTTTATATTCTCACTCAAGCTCACGTACAAAGCACAAATTCATGATTTGTTTGATTTGCTAAAAGTTAGAGAAAGTAAAGAAAAATGCTAAAATAGCTCTCTTTGGGAATTTGCATCTGTCTCATCTTTGACGAAATGATCAGTAGTATTATTCATCATTACTAGCCTTTTAGCATGAGACATAACAAGTTAACTGTAGTACTATCTCAGTGCAGCAGAACTCATGAATTGTTCGTACGAGCCAACTTTGTGTGTACCTTACACAATACACATATCTTCTATTAGCTAATGCTAGTGAATTTATGTGTTTCTCAGAAGAGGAAAGGGCCGCAGCCATACAATTGCGTAATTTGACTTAAGCAGATGGTGAAATAGTCTCTCTTCTTAAACTTTGCCAATATTAATCTCTGTATATTTTATTGGCAGATTGTTCTTTCTGGTTTTGGGACTGGTGATCAACATCTAAAGCTCACAACCATAATGTTTCAGAACATCTTTCCCGCCATTGATATAAACACCGTGAGTTTCAAAGAAATTTCAGTTTATTCCCAGCACCAGCAAGACTCATGATCTTATATCCCCTCTTAATGTTGTTTTAATGTGAATTTTTCAGGTCAAACTTTCTTCTTGCCAGAGAATTGTGTTGCTTAATTATAACAAGGACACAAAGCTTATCGATTTTCGGCATTATTCCATAAGATTACAGCCTGTGGGTGTCTCCCGTAGAGTTAGAAAATTTGTGCAGAACCATCAATTCCCAGATTTAAGGAATCTTCAGGACGTGAGCGACTTTATCACAAAGTAAGGAGTATTTCTTATTATTTTAGTCTTCTTAAAGCAAATTATGTTAGCATGCAGTATTGGGAATGAGCGTTATATTACCATCCACTGTGAAGTGTTTCCTGAGGTCTACAGGTAGTTCATCATGGGTCACTACAAGTGATACTTTTATATTGTTAGACTTGATATTTAAAAGTTGTCGGAAAG